>NC_133409.1:94050833-95369166 GCF_049350105.2 Macaca mulatta | reverse complement strand
AAATACTTCTGGTTTCCTTGATAAATGACAATTGTTTAAGGTTATTCTGTCATTATCTTGATCCAAACTTGATGAAATTCATAGCCTAAAGGGAAATTTCATTGTGAGATCAAATTAAGCAATTCTTGATCAATCTAAATGAGAGTAAGTTCTATACCTCCTCACACATTCAGACAATTCCAAAGTTTATTAATCAATATAAACCATCTTCATTAAAAGAAAAACAATAGCATATTCTAATTGACATATGGTATTTATTAAACTAACAAAAATGGAATTGTCTTTGGTTTTAATTTCATGTATTGCTTACCTTAACTCCCCTGCTCAGAATTGATTTCTACTTTTTTCTTCAGCCTAACCAGTCTCCAGCCCCTCACTCATTATCAATTTTAATAAGCCTGAGATGGATCTCCTTTGGAAAACAAAGAATACATTATATCCTGTCTCTAGCTTAATTTTTTTTAAAAATAGGTATATCAGAATTGATAATTTACGTATGATTGAAGCATATTGAACTGGCATAAAAATGATTTCTGAAAGCAACAAAATTAACTGAAGGACTATGATAAGATGTAAAATCTGCATTACAAATTTAGCCTTGAGTTGCCATTGGATTCTGAGAAAGAATGTGAGAGATTCAGAATATGTAGAGAACAAAATGTAAGATGAATTTGCTTCTTAGATTCAAGATGCTCTTTTACGTTAGGTTTTTAATTGGCTATATAACTGTGTTTATATTAGGATAAATTGTCAGCGTTAAATCTATTATTTTTATTCTTGACTCTTTATGGCCAAAAATGGAGTATGTGACCATCTCTTAGAGAAGAAAAAGTCCTGCATCAAAGCTGTCCCTTCTTACATAAAAGTGAAGTTTAAAAAGTAAACTAAAACTCAGAGCTCAGTGCACGTGGGGTGTGAATGGCTGTATTGTGGTGTATCTATATGTGGATAGTTTATTTCTAAATCATTCATTGATTCCTTTATTAAGCACAGTGGTTTACTGAGTGTAGATGGTAGTAGCCACTATACTGTAAAGCCTGTTTGTCCTGGAGTTAAAAAGAAGATACAGTTATATTTTGTTTTCATATCCTCTTCTTTACTCTATGGTCTCTTTTGCTTATGTAAGAATTGCCAATAATTGCCAGGTATAGCGGATATTCTGAGTGTCCCACTCATATCCCCTCAAATTCTCTTACCCGTACATGTGAGCTTGACTTCCCACAGGCAGCAACTACATCTTTCTTGGGTGGCTACCTTTGAGTTGCCAAAACCTACTTTGCCCACCTATGTGGGCAGGCTGGAAGGGGATGGAAATTAATTTCCTTCAGTGATGGCCCTTAACCAAGTGATCTGTGGTGTAGAGGTATAAATACCCAGGTTCTTCACCTGTTTTTAATGGAATAATTCCAGAGCTTCCTTGTGTTGTCTACTTGGGCAGTTGGCTTAATAATACACTCTTTATTGTCCGCTTTTCCTTTTATCCATCACCTTGCACTTTTTCTGGAAGGATCACTGTTCCATGGCCTTTTTCTGTAAGTCCACTGAATGCACTGTCCCATGTGCACTCAATAATTGTTTTCTCAGAGTTTGCTTCTAGGGGCAACTCAACTAACAACTTGATATTGTCCAAACAATCCAGGTGGAACCTTGGTTGTAGCAGTGCAGGTCTATTAAATACAGTTAGTCGGCAGACTTTTCATTTCTTTTTCGGGTCTGAAAACTTATACACATTAAAATATGACTGGCAAAATCTTACTGGGTGTATTTGATTGCAGATTAACAGTCACATAAATGCTGGTATATATAAATTCACGTTCACATAATTCATGTACACAAAAATTGTGTATTAACTGACTTCATTTTGAGATCACCAAATGACCTACCAAATTATTTGCTTTAAATAATAGAAATCACTAGGTAGAGTGATTATATATGTAATTTTTTAATTGAACAAAACTTATTGAACATCTGTTATGTGCTACGTATTACACTACATAGATATATAACAATGACTAAGACTAATGATTGCTTAGTCTTAACTCTCTGCTTTCATGGAAGCTTAAAGTTGAGCTTATTTTGTTGTTTCCAGCTATATTTACATGCTGCTTTTGCAAATCTTAATAGCTGTTAATAAGAGTTTATTGGTTTTACTCAATGTGTCTGATTATTTTACCTAGTACTTGCATTGCAGTACTCAGAGTGGAAATACATTTTTCTCTGCTATGCTCTTCCATATTGATTGCAGCCTACTAATTTTGCATATCTCGTACATCAACCTAACTAGTTCTCTTTTTTTTGCTCTTTATATTGTCATTCTTTTGAGAATGAGTTTTCATTATTGTAGAATTTTATTTGTTTCAGGGTTTATTTTATTACTCCACTAATGTCTCACTGACATTAGCATTTCTCAAAGTTTTTGTGTTTATTTCAGGCATATTTGCTAAAAAATGTTTTTAAGCTTTACATTAAGTATAAAAATACTCAAAACTGAATACTTTTTAAAATTAAGTGGTCTGAAGCACAAATAATTCTTAATACTATGCAGAAGTTTGAAATAACTGCCATATTTAGCTTTACACATTGTAGCAAGTTTTTCAGCTTATTAAAAATATTAATTTAATAATTCCATAGAAATACATAAAAATCTTAAAAGTGGTCATTTTTTACAGTCATATGTCAGTGTAAACATTTATAAACTAAGAACTATGGTTTTCTCATGGTCACTGCCTTCCTGTGCATTCATTGACTATAGCGTTCACCTGAAATTTGCAACTAGCCAGACCTTGAGAAAATATAGCAGAAAGTTTATATACAATACAGTACATTATTTAAAGCTTTGGATTAATATATGTGTTTTATTTGAAGAAAACAGTGGTTTATTAGTCATTCTTTGCCATTCACATTCTTTGCACATAGAAATGATGCTTTCTAAGTCTGTCGTTGACGTTTGTTTTGGCGTTAACATCTTGGTTTTCCCTTGGAGAATGACCTCTAGTACTTGGGTTTTAGGTGAGGTTGACTGCTCCTCTCTTCAGTGGTGGGAACACCATCTGTGAATGATGACAGTAGTACCTCTCTTGCCACATGTCTTTGGTGATTGGTTCAGGGATAGGTGTGTAAACCAAGTCAGACCAATTGGAACCAGTAAACTTTGGCTACAATTTTAGGAAAGAGGCATTCTCTTTCTTCCAGGATTGCTAGGTTGATAGTCTGTATGCCTGGTGCTAATAGTATCTATCTGTGTGACCATTTAGGAGGAGCTTGCTTTGAAAACAAAGCCTGTGAAAGGAATGGAGGATAGATGGAGAGAAATGGAAACCTATTGACAAAGCCTGAGCATCTGAATCCAGTAGTGCCTGGAGATCCGCCTCTCCACTCTTACTTGAACCATAAATTTCCAACTGCTCCACCAACACTCTCCCATCATCCTTTCACAGATTGTGTTTTCTCTCACTTTTTTCCTAATACTTGCTATGTAAATCTATATGAACCCATTGTTCTTCCCTCCACAGGAGTTTTGTGATCAAAATATCAAATTGGCCCTTGTCTTATGTGTGGCAGAGTTAGGGTTTTCTTTGCTGTGGAGCCAAAAGAAGTGCCCTATGGTGTTGAATTCATAGTTAAATGCAGAGCCATTAAACTGAGTATGACCTAAATCTATAATTGTAAAGAAAACATACTGTTTTTTCAACAAATGTTTACTGAGCTCCTGCTATTTTAGACATTAGGGAAAGAGTAGTGAGTGACACAAATACAAATCCCTTGAGTTCTTGAAGCTGACATTCTTGATGTATTATTTCAGAAGGCATGGTACCTAGAACTGGAGATATTTCTGGGTCACTCGGCACCCAGGAAGATTTCATTTCTCTGCCCAAAACTCTTAAATTATTTCCCATTGTGCTTAAATAAAAACCCAAAGGCCTTAACATACTCTTCAGGCCTGCGTGATAAAATCTGGTTTGTGCTCACTTGTCTGAAACCTTATCCAAGGACTTATACCTTCTCTGGTTTATACCGGTTTACACCAGTCACATCAGATTTCTTCCCTTTCCTCTAACATTAATCTGTCTCAGACACTTTCACATTTTCTTCCTTCAGTCTTTACTATCTTCCCCTCTCTACCCTGTACTTCACTTCACATGGTCCCAGCTTAAATGGCATTTCTTTGGAGAGCTCTTCTCCGCCTAACCCATCTAAAGTGAGTTGCCTTAATATCATCTCAGAGTATTTTTTCATAGTATTTATAATAAATTGTTATATATTCATGTGTATCTATTTATATGTGTATATATTTTGGTGTTTACTAACTCTGCCACCATTGTCAGCTCTGTGACATCAGAGGCTATATTTGTTTTGTTTGCGACCAATTGGTCAGTACCAGGCATAGTGCCTAGTACAATATAGAAACTTAAATATATTTGTTAAATAATTATGTGGCTTGACCTCAAGCTCTTTAGTGGTAGCCTCAACTCTCTCAACCCTTATTTGAATCTCATGCCTCCAAGTCTAGGACTCTTTCCAGCTCTCTTCTTTATCCTAGGGGTCATTCTGGTATAGCAGTCATCATCTATTTACGTGATAGGCTGGGTCTCAGGCTCCAAAGTGGGAGAGTGACCACAGAGACCTGATGAGATAACAGGAACCAAAACAGAAACTCCACCCTTACAACTAGAGCTTCCCAGAGCTGGGATTGAAAGGGACAGGATAATTCCAGAATTGTACTTGTCATCTGTGGGGCATTGAACCCCAAGCCTGACTGTGGGTGAAAGAGGCTCAGGCATCAGCATGGAAGCCAGTGATGAGACTGAGAAATGGGCAAGTGTCTGGTTCTAAGCTTGTTTGTTTTGAGTGTGATGTTTGTGTGTAAGTGAGGGGTAGCTGCGTAGTGAACAGCTGTATGTGCTTACATACTGACTACCTAACACTCATAATGGCTGGATACCCAGGAAAAGATTGACCTCGAGGTGGGAAACCAGTATAACCAATTGTGGGGATCTAGGGGAGTCAGAGGCAGGGAAAATTAGATGGGCTGACATTTTGATCTTGCCTATTCCCATTATTCTGGTTCTTTGTCGTTTTAGATGGCGTGTAAACAGATTCTTAGTCTACTCTTGTCCCTTTTAGACTTCAAACCTTCTTGGATTCAAGGAATTAATTTTCCCCCTGATATTTTATTATTAAACATTTCAAACACACATCAAACTTGAAATAAGTTTATAGTGAACACCCAAATGTTTGCCACCTAGAGTCTATCATTAAAATTTTACTCTGCTTGTTTTATGCATCTCTGTCCATCTAGTTAGCCCTTTATCCACCCATTACTACATCTTAATTTTTGATGTATTTACTAGTGAAAGTGGATTGCAGTCATTGGTACATTTTCCCCTAAATACTTCAGCACTGATAACATTAACAAGAATTCAGTATGTTAAACATATTTGTCTTCTGTAGAAAATTTTACATATAATAAATGCACATATCTTTTTGTACATTCACTGAGTCTCAAAAAATGAATATACTTGTATAAATGAAAGCCTATTATATTATAAAACATTATTCATCATCCCAGAAAGTTCCCTTGTACCCCTTCCCAGTCAATCCCTATCCCAAATGCTAGCGACCAGGGCTGTTCCGGTTTTTTGTTGTTGTTGTTGTTGTTGTGTTGTTGTTTTTCCAGGGTGGGGGAGGAGAGTGGGAGTTTATTCTACTATAGTTTCAAGACATTATTTTATGCCAGTTGGAGTCATTAATGAATTCTCAAATAATCTTTCTTCGATAGTGATCTGTTCCTCATGATTCAGATAGAAAGAACTCTGCTTCCAAAATTCAAACTCAGCCAAAGCTTGAAAGAAAGAACTTAGCACAACAAAGCCAGTGTCAGCTTCATAATGACTTTCTCCAGTTGGGCCTGCTGTTCTGTTATCTAACTCACATTTCCTTAGGATGCACCAGATACAGGATAAAAATGAGGTCATATGGTCATAGTTTCACACTAACAAAAACAAAACAGTACTTCTCTGATTATCACCTCCCCATCCTCCATCTACCCTGAAGTTATTCTGGTCTCTTAAATTTTTACCAGTGCTTTCAGGAAGTCTCCATATATGTCACCGAAGCTCGCTAACACAGCCAAAATCATTCCTATATTGAGACTGGCTTATTATCCTTTGTTGGGTCAAACCTGTACTCTGAAAGTCTCTGTTAACCTAAAGATGAGTTATTTTCCAGGAGCACCTTTTACAAATAGACCTTTGGCAGCCAAATCTTTTTTTTTTTTTTTTTTTTTTGAGACGGAGTCCCACTCTGTCGCCCAGGCTGGAGTGCAGTGGCGCAATCTCTGCTCACTAAAAGCTCCGCCTCCCGGGTTCACGCCACTCTCCTGCCTCAGCCTCCCGGGTAGCTGGGACTACAGGCGCCCGCCACCACACCCAGCTAATTTTTTGTATTTTTAGTAGAGACGGGGTTTCACCTTATTAGCCAGGATGGTCTCGATCTGACCTTGTGATCCGCCCACTTCGGCCTCCCAAAGTGCTGGGATTACAGGCGTAAGCCACCGCGCCCAGCCTGATAGCCAAATCTAACTTGTCCTCTAAATATGCTCAGATATGTAGAAATTTTCTGAGGTTTCACAGCTCAGCTTAGTCTTGGTATCTCCTACTATTGTCACAACTGACATCCTTGAAAACTAAACCATTGCCACACCGTTTTTCTAGCTCTTATTCCTCCACTACAATAAAAAAACACTTTATGTTAGCCTTTAGCTTTCATATATGTCTTTTCAGGTATTAAAGTCTGTATAGACTTTGAGACTTTGAGATTGGCATGCCTGAACTATCTTCTGTGTACTAAATTTGGAGTCTTCTAAACCATCTTATCGGCAGTGATTTTGAAATTGTACTGGGTTGGTGTTGATTGCCAGTCAGAAAGTTAGCTTCACCTACGTTCTTGGCTTTATACAAACAACTGTATTTATTTATATATTTGAATATTCTATTTTCTCCTTATTTCTCATTATTTGAAAAATGAATTCACAATAGAAAAATGAAAGGGCTGGTAAAATACAAATGACTAAGTATCTTAATAATATCTTAATAATAAATTTGGGACAAAGACTAAAATGAGCTGAAAGTGTGACTTGTCAATCTTGAGGGTTCATTAGACTCAAGTGGTTTGTCCATATGTTGAGGTATATTTAAAAAAAAAGAAAAAAATGTATGTGGGATGCTTTAGTAATATATTGTAAAAGATTGGGTTTAAAAGGTGAAGTATAATGAGATGACGGTGTAACATTTTGTAGCTCTTTAGGAAGAAAACTCACTGTTAAAATCACTTATTATAATTTACTTTTCCTATTACTATTTTTCACAATTTGTAATGGCATATGTACCATGTGATTGTTTATCCAGTATAGACTTCTCTCACTATACTATAATCCCCTTGAGTATTTTTTTTTTCTTTTAACCACTCTTCCATAAGAAATTAGCAAGGTGACTAGCACTTGGATTGATTCAATAAATGTGTTGAATGAATTAATGAACTTGTGAGAATATTCCTATAGAAAAGTTACCTTGATGTTAGGTAGAAAGACATGAATATTTTAAATATTGATAGATGCAGCCAAATAGCTCTCCAAAAAAAGTGTAAATCTCATTCGTGTGGTATTGGAAAAAATCTTAAAAAGATGTTGGTTTATTTGTTTCCCAGTAAAGAAATGAATATGAAACTATGCTTACAAAAATCCTATTCTGTTGTATTTAAAATGCTCTTTCAGGAGAAGTATATTGTATTGAGAAATTATGTTTTAAAGTTTTACAGTTGTTACTTCTTATAACTTGATGGTGTGGTTGCTCTGAGGAAGAAACATTTAAAAAACCCGAAACTTGTATGTATGGATGTTGGCCAGGTGAAAAGTATAGGAAATATTTTTGTAAATAGAGGAAAAATCCAAATATTCAACAATAAGGATGAGATTAAATAAATTATACACATCCATACCTTGAACACCATGGAGTCATTTCTAGGAATGAGGTGGTTCTGTAGCTACTGACACAGAAAGATGTTATTATGTTATTGAGAAGAAAAAACACAGGTATTTGATCCTGTTTTCTTGAAACAAACAATCAAACAGGGGGTGGGCATGTGTATGCACCTATACAGGCTGTGCACACAAACAGTGTCTAGGAAGATACAAATCAGAACATTATCTGTGTTACTCCGGGGGAGTGAATGGGTTGGGGTTGTGAGAAGGAGATTTTTAGTTTGATGTACTTCTGTTTTAATTGAATTTTTTTTCCAACCTATGTACATTGTGTAATGAATGAATCTTTTTAAAGAAGAAAAGAATGCAGTATGTGGAAGCATGGTGGGTTGCTCTTGAAGTACATTTGTTAATAAACTTGCAGGAAGCATCAGGAAATTTCTTACAACATTTATTTATTAGACTTATACAAAATTACTTGGATTTTTAAAGCCACAGAGCCTGTTGTTTACACTGAATTGTAGGCAGAATTCCTATATGTGAAAACGATGAAAGCAGACTTGCTTGGTGGAAGCTGTGAGTGAGGGGCCTCTCTCAGAGTTTCCCTCCCCTCATAATCTTTTGACAGCCCCTAGGGCTCTGCTGAACACAGTATGAAATACACTGGTCTCTTCCTGGGATGCTTTTGATTTAGTCCTTCCTGAAGGTCAGAGGGATATACCAGCCCTGTGATTCTAAAGCACAAAGAATAAAGAATGCCTACAGGTAACCCCTGAATTCCCTCTTGCCTCACAGAAAACACGTTTAGAGCAGGCAACATTCATGCCATTTAAGATATTTCCAGATGTACAATAGATGAGGAACAGTTTTTGTTTTGCATTTCTTGGCTCTGGAGTCTTACAGTTTTACTTTTTAAAATCCAAGCTTTATGATCTGTGCCCTCTTTATATCCTGAAAGTGGCTAGAACAGATTTGTTAAGGTAGCAATTGTGAGTTCTGTAGATGTCTGACTGCTCCACCCTTCATAGATATAATGAGACAAACAACTTTAACATATAAAAATTGCTTTGTATTTATCTAAAAACATGTTTTTTTCCAAGTCCAAGCAATTGAAAAAAGAAATACATTTTTAAAATGCATAAATTGTATTTAATACTGAAATCAAAGCCAATTTTAAAAGAATTATTATTCTGTTAGAATGTGCACACAATTTTATATTTACTATTTCATGCCTAACATTTGATTTATGGCATTATTTGCAGCATTAAGAGTAAAATTTCTTAATACCACATACTGTTATGTTTAACTTGCTAGTATAATCTTAAAAGTTTTAATATAAACACGCCAGTGTGTTAAAAATATTGGAGAAGCATATTATCACAACTAAATTTTTGCTTTGAGCCTCAAATAGCTTTGTTTTTATTTTTAATTTGTGTGTGTGTGTGACTGTAGCATAGGGAAATAAAACAACCATAATATTGAAGGAGAAAAAAATCTCTCTTCCCCACAAGGTGGTACTGTGGTTCTTTAACTTTTTCAAAAATCTGTGCATAGAACTGCTATTTCCCCACTTGTCTTCCTTCCCCCATCTTTTACAGGTGATCTTCAATTAGATTCTAATAAAAATGAGAAATAATTTCAAAGGAAACCTGTTACTTTTAGGTTTGAAGTAACTTGCAAGCAACTAAAAATTATCTGCTTAGCCTTCTTTACAAGAGTTTTTTTTTTTTTTTCTTAGCTTTTTTCTTCTTTTAAAAAAGTTCTTGTACATACTTTGGTTATAGTTTATGACATTTTATAATAATCTTTGTATTATATAAAATATGATAGTGTATACAGTGTAGTTTTTGGTTGTAAAGAAATAACGTATATTTTTAAGCATCTTTAAAATGTTTCAATAAATGAGTATAAATGCAGCTCATCTTTAGGCAATTCAATTTGGTGGTGTTTTAATTTTCTCTCTTAACCAACTTTCATAATTAAGAACTTGATCCAAACCTCAGTTCTACAGGTAAAAGTTACGGAACATGGTTTTTAAGAAAACACGAGTTAACAACATTGTGCTTTTAAATAATATGTTCATATTTGACTATGGAACATCATATACGAATCCGTTTTTCTCTGTACCAAGGACCAAGAGGAGTATTTGGAAGTCTGGGCTACAGTCTCAGCTCCCCACTCGGCTTGTCGGTCGCGGGCCGACGTTCCTCCAGCCCTGGCATGGATTCCTGGGCCTGGTGTCGGGGACATGGTGACAAAGAAGCCACGGTGGCTCTTGCCCTCAGGGCAGCCTTGGTCTCAGAGGTCCCACGTAGCAGAAATTTAACGATTGGAAATGGGGCGAAGAGGACGTGTGTCTTAAGACCGCGTTTACGTAGTAAGCCGAGTTCTTTCTTGACTGACTGGGGTAGCCCGGCGAGGGGGCGCTGGAGATTATGGAGCGGGGGCTGTTTCTTGGGGAGGCCTGGTCTAGGGAGTGGAAACCAGTCTTTGATGAATTTGGTCACAATAACGAACACGGGAGAAAAAGGAGAATTGAAAGGAAAAGGATTCTGCGAGAGACTGGGGAGACAAAACCAAGAGGAAAAACACAGGATCAAAAACGACAGCCAACACTAGAGAAGAGTAGGCAGAAAATAGAGAAGAGGAAGAAACGAGTCGGACGGAGACGGGGCCGGGCACTGGGAGCTCGAGGCTGGGTCTCCATCCTTCCTTTCATCCTCTCGGGAGCCCGCAGAGACGGCCGCTTCAGTCCCGCTTTACGGGTGGGAAAGCAGCGACCTTGAGAGGTTAGATAACTGCTCAAGGTCACCGAGCTAAGTGCCAGAGCCAGGATTCTCACCGCTCGTCTCCCCGGATCGGGGCTCCAGCCAGACCGCCCTGGCCGCCGCGGGAGAGGACGCGCGGGGCGGGCAGAGCGCGACCGGGTGCCGGGAAGGAGCCGGCGCTAGGCGCGCGCGGAGGCGGCGGCCGGGCGGGGAGCCATTTCCTCCCCAAGCAACGGCGCTTTTCAGGGGGCGCGACCGGGAAGCCTCTCTTGGCGTCCGCTCCTCAGCCGCAGTCTGGGCAGGGGAGCGAGGGCTGGGAGGCGTCTAGGCTCTGGCGAGGGGAGAAGCACCCCCCACCCCTTCGCTCCACGTCTCGCTCAGGCTCTTCCCGCGCCACGAGCGGGTCTCCCAGCTTCGCCATCGCGGGGCATCCCCGTCCCGGCCCACACCTCTTTCCTCTCATGCCCCACCGGCGCGCCTCGAGGGTTGCAGGCGGGGGCTGCACCGGGTTGAAGCCCAGTCAACCACACGTCCCAGGGCTCAGGCGCCGGGCAGGGACAACGTGTCCTCCGCCTGTGCTCAGACGCTGTTAGGGGGCATCCCTGTCGGTGAGACCAGACTCACAGACACGAGGGGGCCTGGGCTATTACAAACCTCACGGTAACTTACAGGAATATACACAAATACACAAGACTAGCAACGTGTGTACCTTAGGGGGCAAATCAAAACAATCACAAGGACGAATCATGCCCAGTCTATATTGTAAATCGATGCAGCTGCATATTATGAGCACCCTATTCGAAGAATAGCTCCTGCCAGTCCTCAGTGATTATTCAATGATTATTAATTGACGAGACACCTTTCACCTGAAAATGGCTTGTCTGCATTGTCTTTCTTCGCAGAGAACTGCGAATTAAAGTTTCTTTGTTAGGGAGAACAAAGAAGAATCCAAATTATTTTAAGGAGGCTTTAGCATTTGACTTGGCAAACCGTTTTGCTAAAGATCAACCCTTCGCTCTGTGGCTCGCCCCCTCTCTGTCACAGCCTCACAGCTGAGTTGTCTTTGAAACAAGGCTAGAGCTCCTGGTGGGTTTGGGGGCTCCCTTTTCTGGAGGTGAGCAGTTTAGAGCTAAGGGGAAATTTAGAAGCCTCGTAATAGAGCCGTTAACATTCACATCGGAGGCAACTGAGGCCTGCAGAAGTTAAGGCTGTCTTGCCAGTTTGTGCCAAAGCTGGGACCTGACACCGGATCCGGGCCTGGTGCTGTGCTCGTTCGTTGGAGCAGCGGCTCCCAGTGCTTCCCTCCACGTGGGCGCGCACCCCACGCTCATCTTTCCTCTTGGGAGCCCAGTGAAAACTCCTTTCTTGAAAGTTTGTCAAGAAGGCAATGTCTTCTTCCTTTTCATTTAAAAAATTATTTTCTCTTGCTGTCAGATTCATTCTGACATAGATCAGGAGTGGAAAAGTGTGTGGTATAGAATAGAGTCATTAGTAAATCCATCTCGTTTTTTGTTTCATTTGACAGCAACACATTAAATTAATCCCTGTCCAAAAGAATCACATTAAGGGAGCTGTCAATGCTAATCCCTAGCTCATTGTTGCTACCTAGCTCAGGGTTGACTTTAATAGGTCGCGCTGACATTTGTTTCTTCTGAGAAACATCGGTGACTTCATCCAGACCCAAATCTATTTCCATTAAAAAGTTAAGGCACCCACAAGTTTTTACATACCGTGAATTCTCTGGACTTCCAGTTTAGGATTTGAGCTCTTGTTGGAAAGGTTGATTCGCATTTATGCCTTTAACGGAATAAAGATGCTTATGACAATAAAAAATAAGTAAGGTAGACTCTTCCCCGAGGAAAGAAAAAACCTGATTAAAAAAATTAAAAATAAAATGATGTTGCTATTTTTATACCTATTTTTTAGCATCCTGTATTAGTCACTGCTGTTGTCTATATACCTGATTGTGTACAAACCAGATTTAAGATTAAAAAAGAAAAAAATAAAATTATTGAGAGGAAAGTAGATTATATAGACTAATGAAAGAAGGGTTTGGGGAGAGGCAGGGATGAGAGAACTTGGAGACAGATAAGATTAAAAGATCTATAGAAAATGTAGAGAAAAAAAGGAAATTTACTGGCAAATCCAGGTAGTAATTTAGATAGGAAAAATTTAGGCAGCACAGAAACTAGGAAAAATATATTACAATAAGATTAAAACATTTCTTTAACCAACATTTAGAAAGTATGATAATAAAATGTTTTCTTTAAATGTAGTCCCTCTGTTTCTCTCCTCTTTTCTACCTCTGCACCCCTCCCCTCAATGATTTGGATTATCTAGCTTTGTGCTTATGACATTTATGGATTCCAGATCTGACAATCATATATTAGCTTTTGTCTGGGCAGCGAAGAGAAAGGAGAAGACTGATCCAATCTTAAATCATTTGACCTGTTCTTAAAATATACTTCCCACCTGATTATTCTTATTTTTATAGATATTTGGCAAGGTTTAGAAGACAGAATGGGAGCTAAAAATTGATAAATGATGATCCATTATTGAACAAGCTTGTATTGAGTAATTATCATACAAATACTACAGATTTGCTATATTCATGCATACCAGAAAAGAGGTATGTATATGTATATTCTGTTTTTACTGATTGAACCATGCTTTATTCATATTGCAAAGTGATACTGTAAATCTTTTTTTTAAGCAAAAACTCACCTTTGCCTCATTGTTTTCCCCTGAAAATCTGTATTTTCAAGCAAACATGGTGTAGCAGTACTTTTTACTCTCAGGATTTTTGCTATTTCAATTTTAATTATAATTTTGTTTTACATTTGTCATATATATATATATATATATTTTTTTTTTTTTCCTTTTGCTTTCTTTGTCTCCTGAGCATCATCTCTGCTCTGTAGGGGTGGAAGATTTTCTGTTTTTCTTTTTCTTTTTTTTAGCTGATACAGAATAGGTGTACATATTTTGGGGGAAAATATATTTTCTTCTACCCATCCTAGGTTCATGGCTGAAGTCGCGATAACAAAAGACAGACTAACAAGAGATAAACATACAAGTTTATTAAATATAACTAACAAGAGATAAACATACACGTTTATTAAATATAAGTTTTACGTGACATGGGAAAATGTCATTTCATAAGGAAATGAAGACCTGAAGAACAGTGAAACCTGAATGTTTTTTTCTAGTAGGTTTGGTGAAGAGTGGACATTTGTGGAGAAATATGATAGGACAAATGGGGTATGAACTAAATGTGATAAACTCAGGGAAATTTAGCAAGGCCTTTTGATTCTGATTTCTCTCTCTTTCTACGGAGATAAAGATATTCTTTTCTCCAAGTATAAGGAGGACACTTCTCACTTGAGGCTCTTATGACCTCCTTTGGGGGCAGGTCAGAAAATCCTTCCTAGGTGTATGATCTGCTTCAGGGGAGAAGGGTGAGAACAGGTCAGGGAGACCTTTCTGCTTTTGTCATTTTCTCAAATTATTTTAGCGTAAATTATTCCTTCAGCTCAACATATGCCAAGGTTCCATATTTTGGGGTAGCATATCTTAAGCCCCATAAGAACATAACTACTTTTGACATTATTTTTATACAATCTGCAAAACACAGTTTCATCATGTTATCTATTGAAGGCTATTTTATTTACCTGAATGAAAATAGACTAAGGTTTTGGTGGTCCAAGCAATAAGACTATAAAGGATCAGTAAGAAAAGAACTATGCATACATTCAAGACCCTCCAGACAAATGCCAGGAGTATGAGGAATAAGAAGATAGATTCATATTGCATCAGTGGACTAAAACCTGGTTGACATTTTAGAAATTATTAGGTTAGAGCAGACATGAGTGGAATGTTAAAACTCAAGAAACTCTGAACTTAACAATACCCTGTACTTGGCACAATGTATTGTATGTAATAGGCATTCAGCAAATAACCCTTAAATCAATAATGAATGTGTGTGTGTTAAGCATGCATTGGGGAGGAAATACATGGTGGAATGATCCAGATAGGAAGCAAAAGAGATAGCCAGAGCAGGTGGCAGAGTTGGCCTTGTGCATTGTAGAAGTGGGTGTAGCTGGTGGTACTTGGCTGGACTGAAATGACTGCGGAGCTGGCTCTGTGAATAAGGTAGAAGGTAAAGCCAGCAGGCAGTAATGCAGTGGGTATGTAAGTACTTATTTTTAAGAAAACTATTCATATGCACCGTTCAATATATTCATGGTCAGACATGAGCTTTGCCTTCAAGGAACTTATATTTCAAAGGAGAAACATGTGTTCAAGTTTAGATAACTCAAACATCCTCCCATAGAAAAATGTGTATGTGGAGGTTCTTGGCTCAGCTCTCAAAGGCAGTGGAACTTGTGTCACTGTGGAATGATGTTGTGCCAGGAAATGACTTTCAGTGATTGAACTCCTGAGTGTACTGCACGGTTCCCCTTTATGCATCTTGGAAGGATTGATTATTCCTCTTCTCCGTCCCGTTAGGTGGAGGAAACAAGGAATGCCCTAATGACAAATCACAGGTGGTAGAGACGCCACTGGAGGTAAACTACTGGCAGGGTCTAGGGTTTGGGGTGTGGTTGGTTTAGTGGTGGCTGCGATAACAGTAGGGTTGGGGGTGTGGAAGAACTTTCTAGTATAAGTAAACCTTCAGCTATTCTCTGAAGTCTCAGGCCATTTCCTTATATCCCATCCCTTGCACTAAGCCCCCTGCTGTTCTTTGCTTCACTGGCTCAAGAGATTGTCATCCTGCTTTCCTTTTCCACATCTGCCCCCTGTGGTTTTTGTCTGGGGTTTTCTCCACCCTGTGGAATAGAGCCCAGATTCACTGCCTTTGCTTTATCACCCATCTGATCTTGAGGAAAATGCTGCATTTTTGATTTTTAAAAGTATTGTTTTTGTTAGAAATAATGGGAGTGAAGGCAAGAAATATAGGTGAAAGAGTACCCCCATTTTCTCTTTCTTTTATATACTTGGACTTGTATGGAAACACAAATACAATGTATGTTGATGAGATGTGTTTCTCAGGGTATGTAAAAGACTGAAATCAGAGGTACTGAAGTTTCAGACCTTACTTCTCTAGATATTTGTCACAGGAGTTGGTCTGGGGTGAACAAGGCCTCTGAAGGTGTGGAAGATCTGGACAGGGATGTGAGTGTTGCCAGCAATATGGAACCTTGGACTGGGTGGCGTAGGGTCAGGGAAGAGGAAGGCAGTTGTGGAAACTCTACCTTTCACTCAGCTTTCCTCACTTGCCACTGCTTTTGAATACAGGCTCCCCTCTCTCTGGGTGGCAGGTAAGAAGTGGGGCACATACACGGGATTGTTTCTAAGTGCTAATGCCTTTCTCTAAGCTATCAATGACCTCTCACTACCGACCTGTGGCATATTTCTGTGATGCTGTTTTCTGGGTTAGTGAACTGGGCTGTGGGATAGAAAGAAGATCCAAGGAAGGGGGAAAGAGGTATATGAATCTATATTCTTTTAGTTTTGTCATATTGCTTCTATGCCCATTGAAAAGACTGTAACTGACAACTGCAACTCATTTTCAAACTTAAATTATATCTGTGTAATTTAGGTAGAAAGCCCCTGGGCAGGTGTGGCACCTTTTTTCTGTACTTGACAGGGTACCGAGCATACTGAAGGCATTTAGCAAATAATGGTAATAATTTAAAGCAATGGGAGCAATGGGTGTACAGGGAGATAAGAAACTAGAAGACTGGGACCCACTAATAATTAATGATGTCTCGGGAGGTGGTCCCACTGTTTTTGGATTTCAAATCCCCTTGTTCAATTTCTTGCTGGAGCGAATTCTACACAAAAAAGAATAATCTTTAATTTGATACTCAGTCACTTCAGTGTCTTGTGCTGAGCTGGTTAAGATTGCATATTCTTATGAAAATATATGCATTCATGATCAGTCAGATAATGTAGCTCCCCAGGGCTTCTAAATGCAAAAGCAACAGATCATATATTTAGATACGTGGCTTCAAAGTCTTAGGATCATCTGAGAAGTTAACATTCCTCACTTTTTACTTTTTCTTCATGGGATTGAAAGGAAAACAACACCACAGAAACTTCTAATTAAATACATAATAAAACAAGGCCCAGCATTCACAAGTTAAGGCTTCACTAGAAATGAATTATTGTCCTTTTGTGTGATAGGTTGAATTGAAAGACATTTTAATAAAATGACAGGATAACTGGAGTATGCCTTTGATTTTAAGGCTTAATTACCAGTTATTTTTCAGCCCCTTATGCTCACACCCTGGAAAGTTGGGGTCTTCCTTTATTTATTTGGGTTAAAATACTCACAGACCATGGAATAGAGTAGCACACAAAAAGATTAGAAAGAAGGTACAATGTTTCTTATATGCAATCATTTCTTTCAGTGTGTTCTTTTTTCCCATGTCTGGTACACCCCTTACCACCTGCCTTGGGTTTGGTTTAAACTTTCTTCTCTTCTCCATATCAAAGCTTATGATTCTTTTCTTTTCTGAACTGACCCCATTCCATTTTAGATTCTACTTTCTTAATATTTTTGAAGCCTTCCTCTTCTCTATTCCTCTTTGCCATGGTCTTATTTTGAGTCTGTGCTACCTTTTGTCTGAATTACTGAAACAGCTTCTTGAGTGGTGTGTTCAGCCCATCCTTCACCCTGCTGTTAGATCTTTCTTTCTAAAACACAGGTCTGCTTTTCTTTCTCCTCTGCTTAAATATTTTGACACTCTCTCTTCATCAGCTGTAGTGTAAAAGTCATACTCCTTAGCATAGCATAAGAAGTACTTCCTCATCTGGTCTCTGGCTGTCTTCGCAGCTTCATAAATTGCCTCTTGGTCATGCATCTTTATACATGGGTCTTTATGGGCTGTTTATGGGCTGCTTTGCTCCATCCATACCTTTGAATATGTCATTCTGTCTGTCTTAGACTGCCTTTTCCCCTTTGTTTCTCTGAAAGATGCCTACCTTTCCTTCAAGGCTCACCTTGAAATTATCTTACTGTTCTGGAGAGGGCAAGTATCTCCTTATCACCACACTGTCTTTTAGGAGAATGTGTCCTTAGACCTGGTGTACATTAAGTCAGATTCTCTTTCTAAGGAATTGATATGGAGATATAGAGAAAGTGAATTCGTTGGCTATGGGTGTTGGATGAATAAGGTCTCATGGTCTCAAAGTCTCATAGTCACACATGCAAGCCAAGAGAGCTGATCTGTGGAAAAGAGTAGGAAAATGAAGCAGATTGCAAGAAGAAGCAAATATGAGAGATATTTGGGGGCCTAAGAAAGTGAGAATGAGTGGGATACCATTTTGGTTCCTGTTGGCTTATCAATTCCTGTTTGAGTTCCTCTTGAGACTTCAATTGCTTGTTAGATACTCTTAACTCTTTATGCTAATATCTCCCTTTTTTAACTGGTCAAAGTGAATTTTTTTTTAATCAAACAATTCCTTATTAAGACTCATCTATTACATGTAATTAAATGATTTGTATGTAGTATTCTATCTTCCTTAACAGACAGTAAACCCTTTGAAGGTAGAGACATTTTATAAAATTTATCTTGAGATTCCCAGCAACTAGTCTAGCTGTGGTTGGCTGACAGTATATGTTTGGATGAATGAAAATGAATCCTGATTTTTTAATGTCTTAACAAAGAGCTTATGAAATTGCAAGGTTGGTTTTACTATCACAGTGGATGACAAAGTGTTAGGACTTCCAGTAACATACTTGTATTTTAATAAGGGCTGTCTGGAACAAATCCTTTGAGGTACAGGAAAAGCCATAAAAAATTGGGGATTTGTCAGTATTGAATTTCATGGGGAGGCATTTTGGGAGTCTTTCAACATCTCTGAAATGATTACATATCTTTGTTTAGGGACAGCAGGGTGTAGGGGCAGCAACAGAAGGAACTGTCTGAGGGACAGAAGGACTCCTCTGCAGGAGGTGATTGAGTGAAAACCATGACTGGGACCTCGCTGCCCAGAACTGCATTTACTTCTTTCCAAGTAGTTTTAGATAAACACTGATTATCTAGGAAAACCAGAAATAGTCTTGGTAAAACCAAGCAAATGCTGAGTTATTTGAGATAATATCACTTTGGGAAACTTCACTCCTAATCAGTGTATTGCTTTTAAAATATTGGTGTCTCTAATAATCCACTCTTACATACTTTCTATTTTGGTATTACTGATTGAATGCCACCAGACATCAAATGAACACTTTTTTTTCTATGACATAAATTAAAGGGAATATTGTTATATTATAGCTGAGACTTCACTATAGGACAAGCAAATGGAATGAATCATTGAAATGATCTTGAGATGAGTGTTTGCCTCCCCCAGATTTTACCTTCCAAGATATTTGGGTCATTAGAATTCTTGATCTCCCCTTTTTAATCACCAGTTGTACATTTGTACTTTCTTTTTTCCCCTCTTTCTGGTATTACTAAGCCTCCGTCTTCCTAGTTACACCAAACCAGGGCCATGAAACTGTCATTTCTCAAGCTGCTATTCTCACTGGCTGACATTTCTTGTTGGGGCAGATGCCTTTGAGAACACTTGCCTTCAAGAGACACCAAAGCCTGTTTGAGGCAAAGCTTCTTCTAGACAAACCTAGAAACAGGAATGCATTCCTTGTTAATACTATTTCTGGTAAATGGGCTAAGCCTCAGAGGCTAGCGTTGTTTAAGAACTTAATAAATTCTACTTGTGGTTTGAGGTGATGTTCCTTTTATGTTAAATGTAATTATAATAGGGCAGAGGTGCAGTGTGGGCATGTTGTTGTATAAACACATACACTTATGAATGCTTAGCAGATTCTGGACTTATTGTAAGGTTTATTTCTCCCTTGTGAAAATGTTGCTCAGCTCTAGTAAAATGTATGTGCACTATCCTCCAGAGAATCTGTGAACATAGATGGAGGTTAAACAGCTGGACAGAATGCCAATGTTTTAAAATATAGCTGGGAATCAAAGCTGGAAAGCAAAAAGACCTCCTTAGCTTCAAAGGTAGCCAATTAAGTTGCAAACACTATTGATACAGTTGCTTTATTCAGAGGCTTATTATATAAAACACCATGCTGTCTTGAAACTGAAGAGGTTGCCGTGCAATCCTCTCCATAATCCATAATTGAAAGAACCATAAATGTAACAATTATTTCCCACTATGATTGCTTTCACAATTTCTTGTTCTCTGCAGGATCCTTGTTTTTTGTTTTTTTTTTTTTGTTTTTTTTCTTTCAGCTCATTGCAACAATCACACAATTATAATGTGATTCATATTTAAGATTAAATTTTGCATATTTACTGAAGTATATAAAATCTCTATTTTCATAATTGTGAACTATATATATCAATCAACTTTTAAAGTAAGTAGTATTAATTGCAATATATGCTCTATAAGTGTTATATATTTAGCTTAAATTTTACAAGCTTAATCAATGACTTAAAGCAGAGTGATTAAAAGTAATTTTAAGATGGACATAAATAGTACAATATTTGAATTGGAAAAACTTATCTCTATGATGGAAAAGAGATAAGAAATAAAAACAATTCTCATGTGGTGTATTTAACCTTAAAAAATTATGTCATCCTCCAGAAGCTATTTCTGGCTTTAAGTGCTTTGAAATGTTTAGTAATGAAGCTTTTTTGGGAACCTTGATTTAACAGAGTATAGGTTGAGCTTTAGGAGAGGGAAAAAGCTCTCTCTCTTTTTGCCCACTCCCTACTCCAACTCAGATCTAATAAAGAGAAAAGAGAGTGAAAGTAAGTAGGGAAGAGGAGAGGAAGAACTAAAGAAGAGTGAGGGAACAATTCCAGAGACGTTCTTAAAGCATTTTGAACATGCAAAATAAAATCAACACTCCACATGCATGTAAGTTCACTATTTATTTTAAAAATTTAAAAAGCCATCAAATTATGTCATCTTCACTGAAGCTAATGGCCCTTTATCAGATTTTAGAATTTATTTACAAAACACCCAAATATTTCTTTCCATATATATGACATACATTTTCACAAAACCCTCATGTTTTACATGATCTCAGAGACCATCTAATTCATTCTTCTAATTGTACAGGAGAATAACTGAGTAATCTATATGATAATTAGGGTGATTACATATGTTATTGTCCAAATCTGGACACTTCTGAGAATAAAAGAGGTTGCTATTAATAATTACCCCACGACAACAGGTATAAATTGGAAAACTAGAATTTATGAGCACCCTGATTATAAAAAGTAGAAACTAAGATTGCCAGATGGTTGAGTCATTAAAATGAATTTAATTGCCTTTTTAGTGTTCTGTGATTCTGACTGGGAGAAAAAGTAAAATTGGTCACTGTAATAACAGCAAACATTTTTGATCACTTATTACGTGCCAGACGTTATTCTGAACATTTTCTTTTAGAAACAGGATTAATCCTCATGATGACTCTGTGAGGTTGCTATACGTGTCCCTATTTTATAGAAGAGGAAACTGACACCTAGGGAGGTTAAGTTAATTGCCTCTGGCCACAAAGCTAGTAAGTAAAAGATCTGGGATTAAAACCCAGGTATTTTGGTCACAGAGTCCATGTCTTAACAGCCACCTTATTCTGCCTCTCCTGTCTCTAGCACTGATGATTCTAGAGGGAGGTCTCCAATTGCAGTAATGTTTGAAGGGCTGAGCAGACCTCAGAGGTTTGCAATTCTAGGGGCCTGGGTAGGAGGTCATGAAGTAAATAATTAGAGACCGGGATAAAACATCTGGTATCTGAGATCAGAAATTAAAGAATTAGGCAACAGTTATGGATGACCTTCAGCGTGCTTTCTCACATGTGGGTGTGACATATGGTGTTAAAGAAGCAGAAGTAATAACCATGCAGTGAGCCCAGGTGAGCAGGCAGAGGCAAAGAAAAGGAGCATCTGATTGAAGTGAGGAATAGTGGTAGGGAATGCAGATTCCTGACCATCAATTCGATCTACACCTGGACTGTACACACAACCTCATCTTCAGTTTTTCTTGATAGAAGGGAAAGACTTCCTCTGGCTTCCAGGGAACAAAAGTATGAAAGAGAGCTGGGGAGAACAAGGACAAGGGGAGGTTTTCTACTCAATGCACCAAGGCTTCTTGGCCTACCTACAATCCTGGCTACCTTCAAACTGCTGGTGATCTTAACAGAGGTTCCACCAGGCTGACATTGTGCTGAGAAATCGCAAAGGAACCAGTGGACTGATTATTCCTTTATTCCCAACTCTCTTCATAGTGGGACATTATGAGATTCAAGAACTAGATTCAGTATATTGCCAGTTCTAAATCTGCATAATGTGAGTTGTGTTGATTTTTTTAGGTATTTTCACCTTTATCACCAAAACATCTCTAGCTCCAATCATTTACCATTATATAGATTTTAGTGCAAACATACATTTAGTACCTACACTTTAAAACTCTTTGACATATTGTGCCTAAGTTCTCCATAAAGAATATGAGAACATACTCATTCACCTCTTTTACTGATAACTCACTCACCTGATCCCAGTTGTATTCTATTCTTTAAACTGGCATAGTCTATCGTGATTATGTTGGTCAATCTTTTTGAGGACCCATTTATCAAATAGTGGTATCATGGGAAGCTGATATAAATAAAATAATTCCTATCTCCATAGTATAGAGGTAGGAACATATACCAGAAAACAAAACAAAACAAAACAAAAGCTAAACAACTGAATCAAAATCAATGTAAACAAGGGCAAATGATAGTGGGAATTACTTACATTAATTCTCAGTGATTATAGCTGAAAAGTACTTTCACAAGATATTTTATCCTATCATAATTTGTTTGAATATTATGACTTTTTTGCAAAATGATTGAATACAGTGATGAAATTGAAAATAAAAATTATAGTATTTAAAGAAGCTAAGGTCTGGCAAGATGGCCCAATAGGAACAGCTCCAGTCTGCAGCTCCCAGTGAAATCAATGCAGAAGGTGGGTGATTTCTGCATTTACGACTGAGGTACCCAGCTTATCTCATTGAGACTGATTAGAGAGTGGGTGCAACCCACAGAGGGTGAGCCATAGCAGGGTGGGCATCGCCTCACCCGGGAAGCCCAAGGGGATGGGAATCCCCTCCCCTAGTCGAGGGAAGCCATGAGGGACTGTGCAGTGAGGAACAGTACATTCCAGCCCAGATACTACACTTTTCCCATGGTCTTTGCAACCTGCACACCAGGAGATTCCCTCAGGCGCCTACACCACCAGGGCCCTGGGTTTCAAGCACAAAACTGGGCAGCCGTTTGGGCAGACACTGAGCTAGCTGCAGGAGTTTTTTCATACCCCAGTGGCACCTGGAATGCCAGCGAGACAGAACAGTTCACTCCCCTGGAAAGGGGGCTGAAGCCAGGGAGCCAAGCAGTCTAGCTCATTAGATCCCACCCCCATGGAGCCCAGTGAGCTAAAATCCACTGGCTTGAAATTCTTGCTGCCAGCACACCAGTCTGAAGTTGACCTGGGATGCTCGAGCTTGGTTGGGCGAAGGGTATCTGGCATTACTGAGGCTTGAGTAGGTGGTTTTCCCCTCACAGTATAAACAAAGCCTCCAGGAGTTTAGACTGGGTGGAGGCCACCACAGCTTGGCAAAGCCACTGTAGCCAGGTTGCCTCTCTAGATTCCTCCTATCTGGGTAGGGCATTTCTGAAAGAAAGGCAACAGCCCCACTGAGGGGCTTATAGATAAAACTCCCATCTCCCTTGGACAGAGCACCTGGGGGACGCGATGGCTGTGAGTGCAGCTTCAGCAACTTAAACGTTTCTGCCTGCTGGTTCTGAAAAGAGCAGCGGATCTCCCAGCACAGCACTTGAGCTCTGTTAAGGGACAGACTGCCTCCTCAAGTGGGTCCCTGACCCCATGCCTCCTGACTAGGAGACACCTCCCAGCAGGGGTCAACAGACACCTCATACTGGAGAGCTCTGGCTGGCATCTGGTGGGTGCCCCTCTGGGTCGAAGCTTCCAGATGATGGAACATGTAGCAATCTTTGCTGTTCTGCAGCCTCCACTGGTGATACCCAGGAAAAAAGGGTCTAGAGTGGACCTCCAACGAACTCCAGCAGACCTGCAGCAAAGGGGTCTGACTGTTAAAAGGAAAACTAACAAGCAGAAAGGAATAGCATCAACATCAACAGAAAGGATGTCCACACAAAAACCCCATCTGAAGGTCACCAACATCAAAGACCAAAGATAGGTAAATCCATGAAGATGAGGAAAAACCAACACAAAAAGGCTGAAAATTCCAAAAACCAGAACACCTCTTCTCCTGTAAAGGATCACAACTCGCCAACAAGGGAACAAAACTGGATGGAGAATGAATTTGATGAAAGGACAGAAGTAGGCTTCAGAAGGTGGGTAATAACAAACTCCTCTGAGCTAAAAGAGCGTGTTCCAACCCAATGCAAGGAAGCTAAGAAACTTGAAAAAAATTAGACGAATTACTAACTAGAATAACCAGTTTAGAGAAGAACATAAATGACCTGATGGAGCTGAAAAACACAGCATGAGAATTTTGTGAAAATGCAGCATGAGAACTTTGTGAAGCATACGCAAGTATCAATAGCCAAACTGATCAAGTGGTACAAAGGATATCAGAGATTGAAGATCAACTTAATGAAATAAAGCATGAAGACAAGATTAGAGAAAAAAGAATGAAAAGGAATGAACAAAGCTTCCAAGAAATATAGGGCTATATGAAAAGACCAAACCTATGTTTGATTGTTGTACCTGAAAGTGATGGGGAGAATGGAACCAAGCTGGAAAACACTCTTCAGGATATTATCCTGGAGAACTTCCCCAACCTAGCAAGAAAGTCCAACAATCAAGTTCAGGAAATACAGAGAACACCACAAAGATAATCCTCAAGAAGAGCAACTCCAAGGTACATAATCGTTAGATTCACCAAGGTTGAAATGAAGGAAATAATGTTAAGGGCAGCCAGAGAGAAAGGTCTGGTTACCCAGAAAGGAAGCCCATCAGACTAACAGCGGATCTCTCTGCAGAAACCGTACAAGCCAGAAGAGAGTGGGGGCCAACATTCAACATTCTTAAAGAAAAGAATTTTCAGTCCAGCATTTCATATCTAGCCAAACTAAGCTTCATAAGTGAAGGAGAAATAAAATCCTTTACACACAAGCAAATGCTGAGAGATTTTTGTCACCACCAGGCCTGCCTCACAAGAACTCCTGAAGGAAGCACTAAGTATGGAAAGGAAAAAACCAGTACCAGCCACTGCAAAAACATACCAAATTGTAAAGACCATCGACATCATGAAGAAACTGCATCAACTAACAGGCAAAATAAGCAGCTAGCATCATAGTGACAGGCTCAAATTCACACATAACATTCTTCACCGTAAATGTAAACGGGCTAAATGCCCCAGTTAAAACATACAGACTGGCAAATTGGATAGATTCAGACCCATTGGTGTGCTGCATTGAGGAGACTCATCTCACCTGCAAAGACACACATAGGCTCAAAATAAAGGGATGGAGGAATATTTATCAAGCAAAGAGAAAGGAAAAAAAAAAAAAAAAAAAAAAAAAAAAAAAAAAAAAGAAGCAGGGGTTGCAATCCTAGTCTCGGATAAAACAGACTTTAAACCAACAAAGATCAAAAGAGACAAAGAAGGCCATTACATAATGGTAAAGGGATCAATTCAACAAGAAAAGCCAGCTATCCTAAATATACATGCACCCAATACAGGAGCACCCAGATTCATAAAGCAAGTTCTTAGAGACCTGCAAAGAGACTTAGACTCCCACACAATAATAGTGGGAGACTGTAACACTCCACCGTCAATACTGGACAGATCAACGAGACAGAAAATTAACAATGACATTCGGGACTTGAACTCAGCTCTAGACCAAGCGGACCTAATAGACATCTACAGAACTCTCCACCTAAAATCAACAGAATATATATTCTTCTCAGTACCACGTTACACTTATTCTAAAGTTGACCACATAATTGAAAGTAAAACACTCCTTAGCAAATGCAAAATAATGGAAATAATAACAAACAGTCTCTCAGACCACAGTGCAATCAAATTAGAACTCAGGATTAAGAAACTCACTCAAAACTGCACAACTGCATGGAAACTGAACAACCTGCTCTTGAATGACTACTGGGTAAATAACGAATTTATGGCAGAAATAAATACGTTCTTTGAAACCAATGAGAACAAAGACACAGTGTACCAGAATCTTTGGGACACAGCTAAAGCAGTGTTTAAAGGGAAATTTATAGCACTTAATGCCCTCAGGAGAAGGCAGGAAAGATCTAAAATTGACCCCATAACATCACAATTATAAGCACTAGAGAAACAAGAGTAGACAAATTCAAAAGCTAGCAGAAGACAAGAAATAACTAAGATCAGAGCAAAACTGAAGGAGAGAGAGACATGAAAAATCCTTAAAAAAATCAATGAATCCAGGAGCTGGGTTTTGAAAAGATTAACAAAATAGATAGACTTCCAGCCAAACTAATAAAGAAGAAAAGAGAGAACAATCAAATAGCACAATAAAAAATGGTAAAGGGGATATCACCACTGATCCCACAGAAATACACACTACTTTAAGAGAATACTATAAACACCTCTATGCAAGAAAAACAGAAAATCTAGAAGTAATGGATAAATTCGTGGACACATACACTCTTCCAAGATTAAACCAGGAAGAAGTCAAATCCCTGAATAGACCAATAAGAAGTTCTGAAATTGAGGCAGTAATTAATAGCCTACCAACCAAAAAAAGCCCAAGACCAGACAGATTCACAGCCAAATTCTACCAGAGGTACAAAGGGGAGCTGGTAACATTCCTTCTGAAACTATTCCAAACAAAAGAAAAAGAGGGACTCCTCCCTAACTCATTTTATGAGGTTAGCATCATCCTGATACTAAAACCTTGCAGAGACACAACAAAAAAAGAAAATTCCAGGCCAATATCCCTGATGAACATCAAGGCAAAAATCCTCAATAAAATACTGGCAAACTGAAAACAGTAGCACATCAAAAAGCTTATCCACCACGATCAAGTCAGCTTCATCCCTGGCATGCAAGGCTGGTTCAACATATGTAAATTAATAAACATAATCCATCACATAGAAGGAACCAATGACAAAAATCATGATTATCTCAATAGATGCAGAAAAGGCCTTCAATAAAATTCAACACACCTTCATTTAAAAAAACTCTCAACAAATTTGATATTGATGGAATGTATCTCAAAATAATAAGAGCTATTTATGACAAACCCACAGCCAATATTATACTGAATGGGCAAAAACTAGAAGTGTTTCCTTTGAAAACCGGTACAAGACAAGGATGCCCTCTCTAACCATTCCTATTCAACATAGTATTCGAAGTTCTGGCCAGGGCAATTAGGAAAGAGAAAGAAATAAAGGGTATTCAAATAGGAAGAGAGGAAGTCAAATTGTCTCTGTTTGTAGATGACATGATTGTATATTTAGAAAACACCATTATCTCAGCCCACATTTCCTTAAGCTGATAAGCAACTTCAGCGAAGTCTCAGGATACAAAATCAATGTGCAAAAATCACAAGCATTCCTATACACCAATAATAGACAAACAGAGAGCCAAATCATGAGTGAACTCCCATCACAATTGCTACAAAGAGAATAAAATACCTAGGAATAAAACTTACAAGGGATGTGAAGGGCCTCTTCAAGGACAACTACAAACTACTGCTCAAGGAAATAAGAGAGGACATAAACAAATGGAAAAACATTTCATGCTCATGGATAGGAAGAATCAATATTGTGAAAATAGCCATACTGCCCAAAGTAATTTATAGATTAAATGCTATACCTGTCAAACTACCACTGGCTTTCTTCACAGAACTAGAAAAAAAACTACTTTAAATTTCATATGGAACCAAAAAATACCCCACATTGCCAAGACAATCCTAAGCCAAAAGAACAAAGCTGGAGGCATCATGCTACCTGACTTCAAATTATACTACAAGGCTACAGTAACCAAAACAGCTGGTACCAAAACAGAGATATAGACCAATGGAACAGAACAGAGGTCTCAGAAATAATGCCACAGATCTACAACCATCTGATCTTTGACAAACCTGACAGAAAGAAGCATTAGGGAAAGGATTCCCTATTTAATAAATGGTTTTGGTAAAACTAGCTAGCCATATGTAGAAAACTGAAACTGGACCTCTTCCTTACACGTTATACAAAAATTAACTCAAGATGGATTAAAGACTTAAATGTAAGACCTAAAACCATAAAAACCCTAGAAGAAAACCTAGGCAATACCATTTAGGACATAGGCATGGGCAAAGACTTCATGACTAAAACACCAAAAGCAATGGCAACAAAATCCAAAATTGACAAATGGGATCTAATTAAACTAAAGAGCTTCTGCATGGCAAAAGAAACTACCGTCAGAGTGAACAGGTGACCTACAGAATGGGAGAAAATTTGTGTACCCTATCCATCTGACAAAGGGCTAATATCCAGAATCTACAAGGAACTTAAATAAATTTACAAGGAGAAAACAAACAACCCCATCAAAAAGTGGGCAAAGGATATGAACAGACACTTCTCAAAAGAAGACATTTATGTGGCCAACATACATATGAAAAAAAGCTCATCATCACTGGTCATTAGAGAAATGCAAATCAAAACTGCAACGCGATACCATCTCACGCCAGTTAGAATGGTGATCATTACAAAGTCAGGAAACAACAGTTGCTGGAGGGAATGTGGAGAAATAGGAACGCTTTTACACTGTTGGTGGGACTGTAAACTAGTTCAACCATTGTGGAAGACAGTGTGGTGATTCCTCAAGGATCTTGATGCAAAAATACTATTTGACCCAGCAATTCCATTACCCAAAATCCCATTACCCAAAGGATTATAAATCACTCTACTATAAAGACACATGCACACATATGTTTATTGCAGCACTATTCACAATAGCAAAGACTTGGAACCAACCCAAATGCCCATCAATGATAGGGTGGATAAAGAAAATACGACACATATACACCATGGAATACTATGCAGTCATAAAAAAGAATGAGTTCATGTTCTTCCTTGGAACATGGATAAATCTGGAAACCATAATTCTCAGCAAACTAACACAGGAACAGAAAACCAAACACTGCATCTTGAACAATGAGAACACATGGACACAGGGAGGGGAACATCACCCACCAGGGCCTCTTGGGGGATTGGGGGCTAGGTGAGGGATAGCACTGGGAGAAATATATAACGTAGATGGCAGGTTGATGGGTGCAGCAAACCACCATGGTACTTGCATACCTATGTAACAAACCTGCATGTTCTGCATATGTATCCCAGAACTTAATTAAAAAATACAAAAACCTAAACAATATCTTATAAGTTTAGATCATATATACAAAATGTGTATATACATTTTCAATGTGTATCATTTTAAAAACTGGAGGTTTTAAATTAGAAGGGAGCTCCTAGTTTATCTAATTCAATTTTCCTCTTCAGAGGGTGAACAACCGAGGATTAGAATCTTTCATATCTTGCTCAGGGTCATTTGGTAGCACAAACAGAACTAGAATCCAGGTTTCCTGTTCCTCAGCCTGCAGCCCTTTCTTTTTGTATTAACTTAAAATATTAATATCATGCATATAATATAGATTGTACATCTGTACATCTTTATCCTCCACCAATGAGTGCTGGAAGATAAAGGCAGAAATTTAATTCAGGTAAATGTAATTCTTTTTTCTCTAACAAAATAAAAAATTCTTGTGATGCACACAAAGCACCAGCAAAATCAGCAAATCACATCAATAATTCTAAATTCGAATATGACTTCCATCACCAATTCAGTGCAGTCTTTGATAGTTCAGTTTACCTCAATGACATGTACCCCATATATACAATAGAAAGAAATGTCTTTACTTTCTGAGACAGGAAAAAAATGCAGAGTTATTTTTTTTTAAGTATTACCAATTGGAAGAGACTTGAAAATTCCATGTTAAGTACATATTGTAACGTTTTGATAACGAGCAAATTATCTTAACTACTAACAATAATGGTTAAACAAGGCAGAAGGTCTTTTAGCACGATATTTTGTTTCTGTGTTTCATTTCAATTCTACCCTTCTAGAGAGAATTAAATATGTTTTCTCTACTTATATTTTTCTGTCTTCACCAAATTCTTGTTAGAAATAAATTCTGTTGTAAAACTACCTTTCCTGAACTTAATCAGCCAAGGTGAATCATTCAAGTAATTTCTTCCTAAATCCCTGTCTTATCTGGATTGACAGCTGACATTGCTCACATTAAGTGGGTAATTACTTAATATGCATTATTTTCTGATATTACACTGCAACAAAAAATAAGAGAGCATAAACACTGAGGGTAAATTGTGCACAAAAATGCACAGCTATTTAACATTTTTGTGTGTACATACATTTACTTTTTTGAAGGTTGTGAGGACAAACGTTCATTTCAGGTTAGAGAAATAAAAATGAAGAAAGAACCAAAAAATCTATTTTTGGAGTAACATTTCTTAAATGCTTAAATTAGGATTGTAAAATAGGCATAGCCCCAATCTATATTTCATTATCAGTATATGCAAGTCTTAATACTTGATCCTTGTTTATAGGAACTAACATTTTAATTTATTGATGGAAGTCGGTTTGCTATATCTCGTTTGCATGGTCTGTTGTATAGAACAAATAAAATGCTTATTCTTCTTGTTATTTATTAAAAGACATACATTTTGATCTTGAAGGCATAGTTTTGAGTTAAAGAAGTATCTTTTAAGTATAAATATTTCTTGCAATTAATATGTTGGCACTTATTTTATGGTTCTGATTATATTTTTATTTTAACCATTAGAGGGCACATTAGTTCAAGGGAAATTAAAGAAAAAGCACAGCAATAAAATGGAAATAGACTTTGAACTGGTAGGCAGAGAAAATTTATATATTTAACTGTGCTTATTTTCATTCATTTCATTGTCATTTGCAGTATAATTTATGCAGAAATTTTTTTCAATCTGAAAAAGAATTAAAGTATATATAGTTTCATGTAAGTAAAAATAACTCTTCACTTTTTACTGCTAGCTACTACTCCTTGGAGAATGAGGTTGGCCTAGTTGCATTTGACAAGGTTGACTGCTATGTGACCAAGGAGAACTTAATAAATCATGGCATTTGAAGAACGTCCTGAGTTCAAAGGTATGTATGATCAGGTTATCATGAAGTAAGTATGAAGTAAGTAAATGCCAGTCCCTGGTCTTGTAGTTAATAATAATAATAAAAAAAAGGCATGTAAGTGTGAAAGAATGCAGTTCAGCACCTAGGCTTCACTGCAAATATTTATAACCTTTAAAATTTGGTACAAATTACAGAGAGAACAATAGATGGCCCTGGAGTGAACACAAGGCTTTATTTCACTGGAAAGATTTGACTGAGGTCATAAACTGCAAGAGGACAGGCAGCTCAAGTGGCTTATAAATGACTGTCGAGTCTCAGAATGAGCTCATTTGTTTTCAGTCTACAGCAAACTGTTATTATTTCTAATGTTCAGGCTTTTGCTTTAAAGGCTGCAGGTTTTTAATCTGTAAAGGCTGAAATAGACACTAGCTAGTATTAAGTAATACTACTTTTATGATGTCAAGTTAAAAGATCACTTTAACTGATTAACTCATTACTTTATTTAGTAAAATTTATTGAGCACCTACTAAGTTTCAAGTTCTGAGCTGGGTGTTAGGGAATAAAGACAGATAATATATTGTCCCCAGTTCAATAATATAATTTTTTATTGCCCTGTTATTTATAGAGAAATAAATAAGCAAATAACTCTAGTACCTAACTTGATATATTAGTGCAAAAATAGGAAAGAGATTTATCAAACTTATTACCAAAAATACTTCGCCTTTTTTTAAGGGAGGTAAGTAGTTAGGCAAAATCATTAGTATATACTATCTTCAGTTTAAGACTGCAGAACTGCTCTGTTAATATTTTTCTCTGAGAGTCAATTATGCAATAAATTGTAGTAATTAGTAGCATAAAACAAGGTAATAATGTAATTAAAACCAAAATATTTACTTGCTATAGAAGATACTTTTATGCATCTTAATTCTGCTTCTTGCAAGCTAATAATACTCTATAGGAATTTCTGTGTGGCTTTTACATCTGGTGGTTTTGGAATTAGCATGTACAAAGAGAGCTCAGAATTATGCTTTAATTATGATTTGAATGATGATTTGAGACTGAGCATGAGTTGTCAACAGAATTGTGAGCTGAGGGAAAAAGAGATAAGGACCGTTAGTGGGATAAAAAGTATATTTGCAGTCACTTACTTTAAAGCGCCTTTTGTTTTAAAAGAAGTAATTAATGTTAGGAATTAATTGGTTCAGATTCTTGATTTTAAAGTTATCACTTGGTTGCTAAGATGAAGCCTTTTCAAAATTACTACACGATATGCAATGACAGGAACATTTCAGTTGAAGGTAGAAAACATAATTGAAAAGCTAGCTTTTGAGTGCCTGCTTATCACCCTAATTGATAGATGAGCCTGAGGAACTAAATGCTGTAGTTCAATACAAAATGTACTTAGCTGAATTTCACATTACTATGTATGCTTTTTCTAAGAGCTAAACATTATTGCTGATACTTTGATATATCCGTGGGCTTTAGGTGGAACCCGGTCAGTGTGCATTAACTATTATAAAACAATCGTGAAGTCAAAATTCCATGAAACAAATGGATCCAGGCATAGTATCTAAAAATCTTTGAAGATTTGGATAACCAAATTAGGGCATTCATAAAATTCATAAAATACAGCCATAAAGAATGATGTTTCAAATGTATATTTGTTGACATATAAAGCACATTGCAAAAAAGATGATACAGTGAGTCCCACCATTGTAAGAAAAATATGATATGTATAAGAATGTGAAAAATCAGAAAGGACATACCCCAAATGTTAACAGTGGTCATCTTAAGCAGTGGGATTAGGGAGGTGTTCATTTTCTTTAGGCTTATATGTATCTTTCTAATTTTTCTGTAACAAATATACTCAATTATATAATAAAAAGGATGTATTAGTATCCAGTCTGCCCAACATGTAGTAGGAAATTTTTCATATGACTTTAGAATATTTAGTGATACTGCTGATATTTAGTTAGTCCTAACATATATTTATAACTCCTATTTATTTATGTGTTCTCTGTTTTGATAGTTATATATTTTCTTGTAACATTGATTAAAAATTCAACAAAATAAAACACAGATAATATCTAATTTGTCTTAAGCAAATGAGAGGATACAGTGAATTCAGAAACAGTAAAAAAAAGGACAATTAAAAAATAAAGTTGAATTTTTTAGCTTTGCAAATATAGAAGTGAATATTTAAGATAATATGTATAGGATGTGACCTGGGCATAGAAGAAGGCTGAGATGGAAGAAGTCCACATTAGACCACCTTTTGAATCTGCACATGGGCAGGAGGAAGCTAGAACTATTGGGAGTGACTGCTACAATAGGCAAGACAGGAGGTGTGACAATCCTTTGAGAAAGATGGTGAGTCAGCTAACACCCTGGTGGTCTATTTCTATAAGGTGTATCCCTTTTAGTGAGGAGAAATCTTGGCCCAACTGATCTGCTCAAGGAGAGTTTATTTTCTTATTTCTATTTAAAAGAATAATTTTTGGCAGATGGATTCTCTGGACATTTTGTATGTTTGGTTCAACTGTTCACACTGGTGTGATGCCTGAGACGTCACATCAGTGTGAACAGCTGAACCAAATATACAAAAATCAAATGAGATGGGTGAATTTGGATGAAGTTCAGCAGAATTTTCCATTGATAGGGGGAGCAAAAATGACTCCTAAACTACTTAAAAAAAACCATACACACATATAGATAAACATCGAATAGCTCTTTGGGGCATCTCTATTCTGGGTCAGATGGGATTAAGCTATAAGAGAAGAAGATTGCCTTGCTAGTTAGTATTCATAGTTAAGCATGAGGTAAACGTTTATTACATTGTTGAAAGTAAATGTTATAAAATGAGGGCTTAAGGGAGGAAGTTATGTTTCGGGGGACACAGTATTAAGCTTCTTTCTCCCTTTTCTGATTAAACAAGAAACTCTAGTGGGTGTTTTTCATCTGCTTTATAGGTTATCTTCATTCTGACATATGGAAAACAGCTTTTAATTACTAGTGAATAATCGATTTTTCATTACAATTTTATTAACAGTAAGTAATTAATCAGTTTCACAATTTTATTTCGAATGTTGGTTTAAATATCTGGCTGTAATTTTTTTCAGTCCAGATGAAAATCTGTAAACCAACCATGTTTCAGATTGGCCCCTTAACCAATGAACTGATTTTCTTGAGGGAGAAAGCTTAGACAATTTTCTAATTAGTGCTAAGACCTGATTTTCTGTGGCTCACTGCTTCATGTATTCTACTTCTTCAAATTATGTTGTAGGAAATGTCTTTAGAGCTTGATGTTTTCTATTGATCATTACAATTGTTCTCACTAATTTAGAAGTTAACTGTGCAGTGATTTTTCAAGAATGCACTGGAGCCTTGAGTCAGCACATACTTCCGTCCACCAAGCCAGGGGGCAAAGATTCTTGTGGTCCCTCATTCTAAGGCTCCATGCATGAGAGTAGCATGCATGAACTCCAACTGCCAGTCCATTTCCTCCATGGAACTCTCCTGTTAGCCTGCAGTTCATGCCTTAAATGCCTCTTCCCTCTTAAAGAGCTGAGAGGGGATTTGTGTAGCATGAGCTTACCTGAGACACTAAAGATCATTAATTAGAAAGGTGCTTCTGGGCAACAGGAAAATTTTCACTGGAAAGGTTTCAAATCTAAGTAAGTAATTAATTTCTCTGCGGAAGAGGATCATGATTTTCTCTTCTGGTGCCCTTCACTATTGTAACTGAATGGTTTATGCCACAACAGAGGGAATTCGACTCCTCTCTCATTAACCCTCACAATTTGGCTCCCTCTGTTCCATCTCCTTTTCTCTTCCATTTGGCTTTCTGGGGGATTGAGGGACCATATTTTATTTTTTGTGAGGAAAAGTTAAGGAATGTGTTTGAAGGCGTATATGCAATACGTAGTTCTTTTTTTTCTTTTTTCTTTTTTGTTTTTTGAGACGGAGTCTCACTCTATTGCCCAGGCTGGAGTGCAATGGCGTGATCTTGGCTCACTGCAACCTCCATCTCCTGGGTTCAAGCGATTCTCCTGCCTCAGCCTCCCGAGTAGCTGCGATTACAGGCATGCATCACCACTCTGGGCTAATTCAAAAGTACCCTTTCCTGAGGTACGGTAATGCACCATTTCTTTAGTCAATGATGTTGGAAGTGGAGATATTGGTGTTTACTTTTTCTCTTTCTTTCTACAGAATTTTAAATATTTTCTTCTTCCTTATTTTTCTTCAAGAAATAAGGGGCCATGCCTCTCAGAGGCACCATCTTTTCTCTATGTGATTCTCCCATAGAAGCATGCTTCTTGGATATTTTCATGTTCTATCCTACTTACCTCTAAGTCCCTTCCCTGCAGCTGGTGCTATGAATTACCAAGTCTTGTTTTTCAGTATTTTATGACTTGATTTTGGACTTTCTCCTTCTCTTTCTAGGGGCTAATTTTGTCTGTGCTTAGTTTCAGGCCTCTGTTCTCCTCTTCTCTTTTTCACTGAGTCTCTTATGCTTCCCCTTCTCTACTCTTCAAATTCATAAGCTTGCAATGGCTGGGGAGCTTTGATGAAATGTGGTGTTTATGTCTTTATTTATGGTAATTTTAGTTCATGGCATTCTCTGTCTCTGAGCAATGTAGGTGGGCCATGCGCAGTTTTGTTTATATCCCTTGTTAATTTTATCTATTTATTTTTAAAGGAACATTTGTGGAGAGATTTGGATTCAGGCAGATGTCATTATTTCCAGACCTGGAAATCTTTATCTCAAAAGATACTTTTAAATTAACTATTTCAAAGACTGAATATGTCAAGTAGTTCAATATGTTATGCTCCTTGTCCCTTGCCAGGGAAAAGGTTTTCTCATTAGTTATGGGAAAACTAAAATCCTGCTAAGATTCTCCCACTAAAAGCTTGAGCTTTATTTAGTAGAAGCAGTTGAAGGATATGGAAAGTGCTGGAACTGGACGATATTTCTTCTTCTTTTGGATCTCTTTGAAAACTTTCTTCTGAAAGCGCTCTCTTTTCTTTATCATACTCAACAGATGAAGTTTGGGAATGACTTGTACCAATACCAGTACTCTTGGATGGCCAATTAGAAAAGAAAACCCAGGCTAGGTATTTTATGTCAATTCTACTTTAGTGTCAGAGAAAAAGAAAATTTACGTATTTTGCTTTCTTCTGTTTCCACAGAAATGGTAAGATCTATGGTGCCAATCTCAGGGTGTGGGCTTAAGAGAAAGTGAATGTGAACCTGAATGCATGACCTTTGGCTGGATGGAAAGATAAGTTTTTGAGGCTCATATGTGGTCCATCACAACTCTATAGAGAAAAGTATTGAGAAAAAATTGACACCATTTTCTTGCCCCCACCCCATGTAGACACTTGCCTCTCATCTCTACCCAATTTTTATACAATTTTCTCTATTCTCATAAGATAATGATTGCTTCATCCTGTTCAAGACCAGTTGTTTCCATCTGGGCCCTGACATAGCTGTTTCTGCATCCCCCAGTTTCTTCCATTCTGTCTCCTGAATCTTCAATATTCATTCTATATCAACCACTTGCCCTTTGATGGCTTCTTCCTCTTGCCCTACAAACCTGCTTAAATTTTTTATCATCCTTAAAAATCTTTAAAATAAATTCTTCCCTTATGTTACCCTATAGCTACCATCTAATCTATCTGTTTCCCTTCTTATTTAAGATTCTCACAAGAGTGGTCCATATTTGCTGCATTTAATTCTTCTTCTCCCATTTATTTCTCTACTCTATGTTCTTCTACCTGCATCCTAGGACTCATCAAAATGCCTCCCTTTAATGTCACCCATAACTTCCAAGTTCCAGTTCTAACAACAGTGTTCAGTTCTATCACTAGAATTCTGTAGTATCTGGCTTCTATGACATTGCACAAACTAGGCTTTACAGGTTTTTTTGACTGGGTCTCTCTGGTTTTTCCCCGTGAACTTTCTTTAGGGGAGTGACCAGAGGGACATTCTATCTGATCACTGCGTTCTTAATAACCCATACTAATATTTGCCTCACTCAGTGCCTGGAAGGAAGCAGAAGCTCAACATTTTTAAAAAACACTGCATACGGGAAATAAAATCGATCTTTAAGCTTTGACCTTCAATGTGTGACCACTGCTGTAATTAGGCCTAGCTGGGGCTACAGGCCTCAATTACTCTCTAGTCTCATAGTTCACTCAGCAGTCATTTAAAATGAGGAGATTTCACAGACAAATCTAGATTTTAAACTCTCTTGCCTAATATGAAGCTCCAGCAATATTGGGTTGGCATTTCTTCAAAGCAGCTTGTCACAAGTTTGAGTAACTATTGCTCTCTTATTGATAGGCATGTCCTCTCAAGCTTGATTTGATTCATTAATTTACCTTTCCTGCCTGGAGCATTATAATTTGGCACTCCTATTTAAACCTGTTATCTATACCCAAACCTTACTCTATCACCCTTGGTATCCCAATGAAGTAATGATGACCCTGGGTAGGTGTCTGATTAGAAATAAATGGACTTAGTGTACTGAACACATTTACTCCTAATAGTCAGAGCTTCCATATATGTTGATTGGTTGACTTAGCATGCATGTGACTTATAAAGGACATTAAGAAATTTTAGTCCAGAAAAGGAACTGGAAAGTCAAGTCCCAGTGATCTGTGTTTTAAAGACAGGACCATTACAAGCATAAAATAACACTATGTTAGTCAGTGCAGCTATATCGTGTTAAAAACAAATAAAGCACGAAACATAAAAATTTGAACGTATGAAGCAAAGACGTTATAGCTTGATAATTTTTGTTACACATGTTTCAGTTAGTGCTATAAACTTTTGAGTAGTAATTACCAAGCCCATCTAAGGTATAATTTTACTTATAAATAACTGTTGGAATTTTAAAATTGAATTCAATACTAACATCCATTATTTTAAATATTAAGCATTTAAATGAAACATGTAAGTATTTCAGAAAAATCTATTGAATTCCTTTGTTTTAATACAGCAGCTATGCTTATTCCATCTTCTGCTTTTTAATTTGGGCTCATATGTCTTCATATAGTTGTGATCAATGAGTTGTGTAACACTGCTTTCTACTTTTTCATTTAGCATTGTTTTATATAAGCATTTATCTGCCTATATTTCATTTAAACTACTTATTGGCATCATCATATTCTCTCAAAACAATATGTTAGTGTGCCTTATTTTGGAGGCTTATATTGTCTTCAGTTTTTCGATGGTGTAGTAACAGTAATACAAATGTCTTTTGATAATTAAAAGAAGTTTCCTGGTTTTTTCCCCATTCCTTCTTAAAAAACTTTTTTTTCTTCTGCAATCATAGCCACTGTAACCTTGAACATTTGGGCTCAAGGGATCCTCCTGCCTCAGCCTTCTAAGTAGCTGGGACTACAGGCATGTGTCACTGTGCTAGGCTAATTCTTTTATTTTTATTTTTGTAGAGATGGGGGGTCTCGATATGTTGCTCAGGCTGTTCTTCGTATCTGGCCTCAAGCTATCTTCTTGCCTTGGCCTCCCAAAGTGCTAGGATTATAGGCAGGAACCACCACACCCAGCCAAGTTTTGTCACTTATTCTCCTTTTTCATGGCTTCTTTAGCTGTCTTTGGACCTTAACTGTCATCCAGGTCTCTGAATCAACCCACTTGGAAATTTTGCATTTCTGGTCTCCTTCGAGTGTTGTCTTTTTTCAGAGAATTCTCGAGTGTCTACACAATGCATAAATGCAGACCCTTATGAAGTACATCCTGTGGATCAGGATCTCTTTCAGGAGATACAGTGGTGAATTCAGTATGGTTTCTGTCCTCACAGACTATCCAGTCTAGAAGAGGCATTCAAGACATTCTAGCCATTCAAGTACTCTTGAAATACAATTATATGGGTTTTGTACAAAGAAGACACAAAGAAGAGGTTGGTTAATTCTACTGAGTGAGGCATGATCAGGAAAGGTTAAATAGAGATGGTCATATTTGGTTTCAGTATTGAAATATAGACAGTTGTTCACTAGCTAGAAGGAATGTAGCATATAATAGGGGAGATGTGGAGAGAAGGGATTTCAAGTAGAGAGAGTTACCCCATCAAAGATACTGAGATGCAAACAACATAGACTATTCAGACAATTCCATATATTCCTATTGGTTGGAACTCTTAAGAAGGAAATAAGGTAAAATTAAGGGGGAGAGGAGCTTAAGTTCTATATAAATTATGAAAATAATAATTAAAGAATTACAAGTACAGGCATAACATGATAATGTGATTTGCATTTCAGAAGATCATTCTAATAGTTATGGAAGAAAGCTAAAATGGGATCCAGGCCAGAGACAGTGGAGCCAGATAAAAGACTATTGTCCTAAATATTAAGGAGGAAAAATCAACCAGGATTTGGTCACTGATTGGCTGCAGTCAATGAAGTAAAAGAAAGAGGTAGAGATGAGTTTCAGGTTTCTGACTTCAGTGATAACAAATATTTGCCCAGTGAAAGTGAACGGCATGGATCATGATTCTAACCAAGACAGAAAATAAAGATAATGAATTTAGTTTTCGCCAATCTAAACTGGAGGTGCCAGTGTCAGATGAGTGGTTTGATATATGCTGATACTGGAGTTCTGGAGAGAGTTCTGGGCAGAAATAGAATTATGCTCTCAGCCTTGAGCATATCCTTATTTCCAATTGTTATAGGACATGTCTACCTAGATATTCTATCATCACTTGAAATCCAACTTAATCTAATTCTAACTCATCAGCTTTTCCCCCAAGATAATTTTCTTAACTCTCTCACAATTAATTGTGGCACTAAGACACCCACCTCTAGTCTCTAAGCAGTAGAGGTAAGTTAGACTTTTCCTCTTTATTGTTATTGGTAAACTTGCCTATTATCATGTTCTGTAATGTCTTTCTTCAAAATTTCTTCAGTGAAAATTTCTAGGTGTCCAGAAATTTAGACTTCAGTCCTGATTCTGCTGCTGACTGGGAAGGTGGTCAACTTGTACAAACCATATAATCATTCTAAGTCCTAGCTTCTACCTCTGAAAAGAGAAGGACTTTGAACTGGTCAGCAGATTCCCTTCCAGATATTGAGTTATATATGTTCCTTCATTATTCTGATGGTATTCTTTGTGATTCGTGTGTCTCCAAATGGATGTCCCAGCTTTTGATGTCATCCCAACTCAATCTTATGCTTATAATTGCCACCTGAAGCTTCCTTAAATGCACATCTTTCAAGAACTAACCTAATGGCTTCCTTTTGCCTATCAAGCCCAACTTCTTTGTCAGGTTACCAAGACTCTACAAAATGATTTCTACCTAGCCAAATGAATCCATCATTACTTTTTAACATCATCCCTGATATGTAGTCACTAGACTTCTGACTGATGTCTCCCCAGAATTTAATCATGATCTTTACCCCCCTTGAAAATCTAGTACCCTTCTCTCTGAATCCTAAGTCATGTTTCAAATACCAACTCAAGTCCTGTCTTCCAGGGGGATTATCCTGAACCACTCCAAACATCAGTGTTCTTGCCTCTGTTTACAAGAGCATTTGTATTCTGTGACACGATTTACAACTTAAATACCTATAGGCTTGGTTTTGACTGATTTCTGTGTGGAGACCATCTTCTGTATCTGCAACAGCCTACCAGAGTGTGAAGCCCAACACACCATAAGTACAGGTTGGTTTACTGGCTTTCAGGAGCACGCATGTGACAATAAGGAGCAGGCCATAACCTTAATGTTTGAAAAACCAAAACAAAATAACAAAGCCAGACCTCTGTCAGAGGGATGACTTATAAGATGATAAAAAAAGAAATTATACACCAGAACAGACATGGGAAATTGAAGAACTGAATTGGTCTATTAACATAAAATTAACTCTTGAATTCTTTTTGGTTTATTTACATGCAATTGACAAATTGAGCACCCAGGGTTCAAATATCTTCAATACAAATTGTACACCTAAGAATTGAATCAACTATGCTACCACAAAATCATATCAGTTTTAAGAATGCCACTTTTAACTACTGGAGAAATTAAGTTCAATTTCAAGCTTTATATTGTTTTAACAGGTCAAAGTATAAAAATATATTCCATGAATTTGTGAAGAAAGCAGCCACAAAGTAAACCATAACATACTTGGTTAGGTCCCTGGGTAAAATTTGGCTGAGTTTTGAAATGTGAATGCGTCTTTGGACTTCACAATTTGTTTCTGTTACATTAGGATTCAAAAGAAAAGAGAACTTATTTGCTACACTTTATCTTTTCTCCATATCTGTCATCGCTTATCTGTTTTTGCAATTATTACTTAGGATTTTGTATTTTGTAAGGCACCTTGAAGTAATTTTAATTATTATGACAAACATGTAGCATAAATACTCTATGATTCTACATGAATTTCTATATGACTTTCTCTGATACCTTTGAGTTTTTGGTTATCTCCTACTTAAAAGAAAGTTTAGACCATGTCACTGCCTTCAAAAAGTTTAAAGTCTTCTACATTAACAATGCACCACAGAGCAAAGACAGGCCAGCCTATATTCAGAATTTAAATTTAAACTCTCATGGGCCTAAGACAGGATACTAAAGAGAATCATGATTCATATTCTGTGTTCTCTAAGGTGGAACAAGTGTCTAGACTCCTGAGAGCTGGATGTCAGCAGGCTTTAACACAGTGATTCTCAGTGTAGCAAAAGTGGTAGAAAGCCACCTGTAGGACTGAAAAACTGAGGGGAGAAAAGCTGTCTCCTAAAACACAGGAGACCCAGAGAAGATGAAGTATGGCAGAGACTTTGTGGTTTCCATCTGTTCAAGAAAAACTTGAATAAACATTTTAGTTGGTTTCCATCCCCTGCCCCATCTTGGTGTTTGTATACCATTCTCTGCATCTGCATTCTATATTCCTATTAACTGAGAGAAATCTTCTTTTCTGTGATTTGAATGTAATTCTACAGCCCACTTGTCATAAGATAATAACACCATCATTGATTAATGTTTTAGAGTTGGCAAAGCACTTTTACAGATGTTATTGCATGTGACTCTTATGGTAAGCCTATGATGTAGGTAGGAAAGACATTATTTTACTCGCAAATGATTTTAAGTTCAGAGTACTTGATTTATTGTGTCCAAGATCACAGAGCTTGTATAATTATGTTGGAACTGAAACCCAAACTCTTTCTATTATTCTTTAAGTTCTATTACCAGCTTGCAAATGATGACATTTATGGGTGACTTTGATTAATGGAAAAATAGCAATAAAGATGTGAAAAGACTCCCATTTCATGGAAGAATAGGAATGAGGACTGAGAGTCCCCCTGTGGCCCTTTTCTGATATAATCATAGAATTATAGGATTTGATAATTAATAAACCAATGAGTAGGTATGATTTTTTAATATTCAAAGTCCTACACTTACCGGAGCTCTTGATTTAAGAGATCCTGGAGAAAAATATATATTGTTTCCAAGCAGTTTCAGGGAGGGGGCTCTAGTTTCTCTCAATCTAACCCTTTCTGGTCTTAAGTTCCTTTATCACCAAATACTCATTTCCATCTAACCCAAATCCTGACTGCTGTCATTTGAGCCCAAATCCTTTTGTTCAGTAGGAGCTAGTGTAAAATTTTTTATTTATAGCTTTGGAAAGATGCAGGAAATATATTTGAATGATTTCTGACTGCTGACAAGCCCTAACAACCGATAGTCCTAGGCACTGAACTGAATGTCTCTTGGCAAGGATGGCTATTTTGAGGGGAAAAGACAGAAACTGGCAAGAAAACTTTTTTCATGCAGGTGTGATTTTATGATGGAATTTTATGACAGAAACCAACCAAGTGTCCTTTGTATGGTTTACGATGTCATCAGCTCCTAGGCTGAGATTTCTTTCTCATTATTCATGTTTATTTAGCTTAGAGCAAATTAAAAATCAGACAAGGAAATTGTAATATAATTTTGATTTTGCAGATGTAATCTGACTCCTGAGCAACTTGAGATAAGTTTGCTTCTTTTATTTGTGCTATTCAATTGTATTCTTAAAAATGTTTTTGCTTTACGACGGTGGAAATTGTTCTTTGTCTGTATGGCTTGTGCAATTTTGAGCACTCTATCACCACTTGATATTAACAGCAAACAAGAAATGCTCTGCATATTACAGTTATTTTTCTAGCTTCAAAGAGTTTAAAGGTAGGATTTAAAAAAATCAGGTTACTCTGAAGAAAAAAATTGCAGCTGGAATTCTCTCATTGCGGTATATACTGATGTGTTTCTGTGATTTTTTTTGTTTGTTTGTTTGATACGGTGTCTTGCTCTGTTGCCCAGGCTGGAGTGCAGTGGTGCAATCTGGGCTCACTGCAACCTCCGTGTCCCAGATTCAAGCAGTTCTCCTGTCTCAGCCTCCTGGGTAGCTAGGATTACAGGCATTTGCCACCACGCCCAGCTAATTTTTGTATTTTTTAGTAGAGATGGGGTTTCACCTTGTTGGTCAGGCTGGTCTTGAACTTCTGACCTCAGGTGATCCACCCACTTGCGGCCTCCCAAAGTGCTGGGATTATAGGCATGAGCCACCGTGCCCAGACAATATCATTTTTTCCAATCTTACAGTAAATGGGGTAAAATTAATGGCAACAATTTTTTCTTTTCCCTTCTGAAGTTCCAGTTTATCATGCTATGGTAAATGCCGGAAACAGTTATTCCTTTAAGAGCACTTGCAGTCTTCACAGCTTTCTTATGAGTGGTTACCTTTCCTTTGTAACTTGTGACCCTGTCCCCAACCAAATCTGGATGGACCTGTTGTGAGCATCTGGTCAAAAGGCAGCATCTATAGGCAGATTAGTCTATATCTTTCGAGGTTTACCTCTCAATTCCCCTACCCTAATGCTTTATAAGCAGTAAGCGTGCACACACGTACACACACACAATTACTTTTCCTACATCTCCAGATCCTTTTTATTATCTATTCGTAACGCTATGCCATCCACTTACTAGCCAGTGCCTGACTTTCTACTTTTCTTTGCAAATCTGCTTCCTACTGAATTGTGCACTCTTTCCCCCTTTTCTCAGCCCCTCCTTTCACCCATCACAAGCATTTCCAAATTAAAAAAAAAATTAGAAATTGGTATCTGTGCATGTCATTTCAAAGTTTAATAGCAGTTGTGAGTGGATAGCATCTCTGCTTGGCATACGAGCATTAGATATGATTCAAGCTTGAGTCATGGACATATAAAGCATGTATTCAAATCAATGTTCTTTTTGTCAGTATCTCTTGCAGTTATGGATTGAATTGTATCCTCTCCAGATTCATATGTGGAAGCGCTAACTCCCAATGTAACTATGTTTGGGATGGTGGCTTCAAGGAGGTAATGAAGGTTAAATGAGATCATAAGGATGGGGCCCTCATCTAAAAGGACTGGGGTCGTAAGAAGAAGAAGAGACAGCAGGAGCATACATGCACAGGGAAAAGGCTGTGCGAGGACACAGTGGGAGGACGTCATCTGCAAGCCAGGAAGAGAGGACTCGCCAGAAACCTCCCCTGCTGGCATGTTGGACTTTCATCTTCCAGATCTGTGATAAAATAAATTTTATTTATTTAAGCCACTAGTCTGTGGTATTTGTATGGCAGTCTTAGCAGACTAATACACTTACATAAGGCTTGAGTTTCAAAACATGATTTTAGTGGAATTAGACTTGAACAACTCAAAACGATATGCTCAATTCTGATCAGCATCATTGTTGATACATAATTGATTCAATCCTGTTATCATGACACCCAGGGGCTGTAAGTTAAACACTGATTTTAGTGGGAATGTGATTAGACCTTTGGCCCAGAGTTCATATGGGCTAGGTAATTAAGTCAAAAATACTTGTTCAAAATCTCATGTAGGACACACTTTGGGGTCTGCATTTGTCCTGACCATTCCGTCCTGAGATGTAGAGCATTTCAATCTCCGACTTAGGAATAATATTGATTTTGATAGAAACTAAATATTCATGACCTAGTACCCTTACTTAAGAGGATATATGATGTAACATGATCTATCTAGCTTGGGGTTTCAAGGTGATTGTTGATGATTGCTCTATTAGTGATTTGTTTTTTGAAACTTGAGTCCGTAACCTCATTAATTTAGCTGGTGTACAGAGAGCACATATTGAAAATCAAGTCCAGCTTTAAAAATGATAAAATAAGTAATTTGAAAATATAAATTGTAAATTACATTTCACATGCACAACACAAATCAGAGGGTCAGACCAATAAGGTTTAAGTTTGATTAAACTTAATGTAGACCAATGTAGACCAATGTAGGTTTAAGTTTGATTCTAGTACTAGTAACAGGAGATAACTTTTGATTATGATTCATGCACCTGTGCACAGCCTTGTAAGATATACCGTCTCTGAAGCTCTCTGCAGGGGACTGTATCAGTCAGGGTTCAGCCAGCAAGCAGAGGCCCTATGAGTATCATGGAAATAGGAGATTTCTTATAGGAATTAGATATGACACAAATATGGGAGGAACTGGGGAAGAAAGGTCCAGAGGAGGAGTTGGAGGATCACAGAAGGAGTCACTAGCTAGTATATCTGAAATACTGGCCATGATGGATAAGGGCGAGCTGGCAGGGAAATCTGTGTTGCCTAATCTGAGAAGGCAAGCACACCCAGCTGCCTCAGTAGGAGCAGGGAGAAGTATGTGACTACTTTTCAAGAGTCAAGCCTGCTGCTTTACCTCTGTCTTCCAAATCTCACACAAGTTCCTCTTTTGGCCAACCTGAAAGCTTCAGGGTTCTCAGCTTAACCCAGTTGACATAGTACAGCACAGCCTAGTACAAGACTATCAGTTTCTACAGGGCTCTGTAAACAGAGGCGATGATGCTTGTGGTTTAGAACCTGCATCATTCTAGGGCTATCATTTGAGGGCCATTGAAAGGTATGCCTGTTAACGAATCTCCCCTGCCCTGTGGCACACCTGCTAACAAGTACCTTCTGAACTGTCTTCACTGGTGCCCACAGTTCTCACCACGAGTCTCTATTTTGGGTTAGGGTATTATGTTCATAAAAATTCCTAGTAAAAATAAAAAATCTTACTGAGAGAGTTAATACATGAAACCTATTTTTTCACGATATATTAAAATACTTGATCACCAGCCGGGTGTGGTGGCTCACGCCTGTAATCCCAGCACCTTGGGAGGCCGAGGCAGATGGATCACCTGAGGTCAGGAGTTTGAGACCAGCCTGGCCAACATGGTGAAAACCTGTCTCTACTGAAAATACAAAAACTAGCTGGCATGGTGGCACACACCTGTAATTCCAGCTGAGGAGGCCTACTCAGGAGGCCGAGACAGGAGAATAGCTTGAACCTGGGCGGTAGAGGCTTTAGTGAGCTGAAATTGCGCCACTGCACTCCAACCTTGGTGACAGAGTGAGATCCAGTCTCAAAAAAAAAAAAAAAAAAAAAAAAAAAAAAAAAAAAAAAAAAGACAAAAAACAAAAAACAAAAACCAAACAAACAAAAAAAACTTGATCACCTTGCTGGTCCAACATCTGAGAAGTTTTGGGTAGAGAAAATGGCAAAAGCTCTAGTGTTATTCCAGAAGATAAGTGTGGTGGAAGCCGCTAAACATATAGGGAGTAAATAAATGGAGAAGAAAGGATGTAAGAGTGGAATATGTCCACTTAACCTAACTTCCTACTAATAATTTTCCTTAGAATTCACCTCTCCACTATACTGCTCAAAGATAAAATTATAAATAGAATTAGTGAGATGTTAATATTCATATTTAGGCCCATGGAGTTAACTCTGGAATCTTTTCAGTTTGAAAAGGTATGTGTTTGTGCAATTATTTGTTCTTTAGTCTCTGGAAAAATCAACTTATTTTCAGGTTGTCCAGTTTTCACATATACTATTTTAATTTAGTTTTGTCGGATTCTGTCATAAATCTTGGAATCAAACTTTAGGACCGGCATGTTTATTAGGTTTCCCTTCCCTTCCCTCCCTGTCCTTTCTTTTCTTTTCTGATGTGATTCTTTAAACAAAATGCAGTGGTGATTTCTGTCTCTGACCTCTGGCAAGCTGTGGTCTCCTGCAAATTGGCTTAAGTGCTCTCCCTTCAGTGGGCAAGATAACAGAGGCAGAGGCACCTGGAGGTAGCTACTCATGTTCTAGTGACTGTGAGATGTGATGTAGAAGAGCAAAATTAGGCAAACATGATAGATTGACATTGAGGACACTTGGGATGAACAACTTCTTCTAGTTTAAACATGAGACAGCAAGATAAATGAATAAGGAAAATTGACAGTCACTTATACCTGCAGGCATCAGCAGCCACCTCATCTAGGCTGCTGACAAAAGGTCACAGCTCACCTGCCACGGAGACAGCCAACAGTGAGGCTACAAATAATTTGTTTTAAAACATTGTTTAGATACCTCATACTGTTTGGTGACACAGGAGTGTCTGATTTCCTCTCCCTCATCCTCTCCCACCCCTTGACTCTTTAGCTCACTTGCGAGTATGCACGTGCCCTCTCTTTCTAAAATCATGCAGAAGCAATAAATCAGCCAGTTTAGGAAGACCCAGCCAGCCCAACACAGATCGATTTCACAGGGAAGTCGATGGGCTGCTAATAGAATTACAACTACCTGTCAAAACAGGAAAAACATATCTGTGACAGTGACAAAGGGCAAATCAATTTAAGAAGAGGTTTTTTCTTCCAGAAACATAGATGTGGAGTACATGGATGTCTCTGAGAGTCTGTAATTGTGAATAGAAACCATATACTTGGACCGTTACAGCTAAGGTTATGTCAATGATTCTGGGAGAGCATACTGACTCCTTTTGCTTTTTCTTTTCTAGGGTTTTGCCTGGTAACTGTAACAATTTGCTCTGTAATAGAATATAACAGAGAGCAGCTGCCTGAAAACACATTTGATTAACTATGTTATCCCAAATAAGTTGGCCTGGTCCATTAAATAAGTTATATTTCCACAAACTTTCTATTTTCATGTGTTTTGTGGAAATTTAGACAAGGAGCTGTGCATTGCCAAGGGTATCAATCTGGCAAATCTTTATCTTTTAAGTCAACTTGATCATTTTCACAGACCCCATAAAACTGTTGCTAATGTGTCTTTTACTAGCAGCAACTTCTGTGTTCAGGCTTAGTTTCTTGCAAAGGAAATCTTAAGCCTGAGTACAAACTGCCAGGTTAAACCCATTGTGCCTTAATGTGAGGCTTTTTTAGGTCAAGGACTAAATTTTTTAGAATTTAATATGCATGAATTTAGCCCAGCACCATGGATTTTCTGCAAAACACACAAACAAACAGTGATTCTATGTTACAACAGAATCTGACCTGTCACTGTAATCAGGAAATGCACTGGGCTGCATAGTCACCAAAGCTCAGTAATCAAATGTAGCCCTAGTAATCATGTTCCTGCTCCCTTACTAAAGCAGAGCCGCTCTGTGACAATCCAGACAGGTTAAGAAACATGGTTCTGGAATCAGGTACATCTGTGTTCTGGTCTGCTACCTGCCACTTCACTGCATGACTTGGGTAAGGCGCTTAACCCCTCCAAGCCGTTTCCCATTTCCCATTCTGTACTGTGGGGCTAGTAATAGTGTTGACCTCATACAGTTGTTACCATGTATATCCATGGGCCAACTATGCAGAAGCAGGAAACTGTGACACCACTCATTTCTGTAATCTTCCTTCTACTTATGACTAGGTCAAGCAGAGAATGATCCAACTGGCCTTTTTTGTTTTTGTTTTTGCTCTAGGAAGTCAGGTGATGGCTTCTCATGCTGTGTTTAAGTTAACAGATGTATAAGAAGAACGACGTCCTCTCTCCTCCCCTTTATATACATGCCCTTCCCTTGACATGTATCTCAAGGATTTTACGTGTTCTTCTATTGTCATTTCCACCTCTACCTTCAGAGAATTGTCTCACTCTTTGGCCTTCGCAGCCTGGGAAACTAGAGAAGGAGGGACAGCGAACTGCACGGTGATAATCTGGTATCTTGTGTTTGCTAGGTGGTGGCTTTTTGCCTGGCATTGAGGGCCAGTGATTCATCCTCCTGGCTCAACCTGACCTTGCTGACTATAGCTTTCATGTGTATAAACTTATTTCCATCCCCAACCCGCAGTAGGGTGAAAAATAAATGCAAGAACAAGATTTTAATTACCTTCCAAATGTGTTAGATATAGTAAATGACATTTAAAAAATTCTCCCCTTCCAGACTGTACGCTGACCAGAGTTGCATTCCAGAAGGACTTAGTAATACTGTGGTTGGCCCAGCTGTTTCAGAATGATGCCTGGAAAGATGGGCAGTAACCTAGTATGATCCTCCAATCTCAGCTTACGATGACATACTCTCACTTGGGTCTAAACTCTGTTCGCCTTTTGAGTTTTTAACATTTATTTATTTATTTTATTCTGAGACGGAGTTTTACTCTTGTTGCCCAGGCTGGAGTGCAATGGCATAATCTCAGCTCACTGCAACCTCTGCCTCCTGGGTTCAAGTGATTCTCCTGCCTCAGCCTCCCGAGTAGCTGAGACTACCGGCATGCACCACCACGCCCAGCTAATTTTGTATTTTTAGCAGAGACGGAGTTTCTCCATGTTGGTCAGGCTGGTCTCGAACTCCTGACCTCTGATGATCCACTCGCCTTGGCCTCCCAAAGTGCTGGGATTACAAGCATGAGCCACCGCGCCCGGCCCACTGTTCGCATTTTGTACTGGACTTCCATGAAATCTGTTCTGGAGCTGTCTCAGTTTTAGAGCTATTGCATTAGCATCATTGCTTGATATGAAAAAACATTGACGGTAGCCTACTTTCTTGTTCTACCTCACTTTTTTGTCCTGATAAAGAACCTTATAAGGCTTGGCGCAGTGGCTCACACCTGTAATCCCAGCACTTTGGGAGGCCGAACCAGGTGGATCAGCTGAGGTAAGGAGTTTGAGACCAGTCTGGCCAACATGGCAAAACCCTGTCTCTGCTAAAAATATGAAAATTAGCTGGGCGTGGTGGTGGATCCCTATAATCTCAGCTACTCAGGAGGCTGGAGCAGGAGAATTGCTTAAATCCAGGGAGCGGGTGGGTGTCAGAGGATGCAGTGAGCTGAGATCACACTACTTCACTCCAGCCTTGGCAAAAGAGCAAAACTCCATCTCAAAACAAAACAAAACAAATAACCTCATGAGAAGGTACTATAATGCATCTATGTGGATAAAGACAAAAATGCAAGTTTCTCTTGTTATTAATAAGACAAAGTATAATTAGTCTTGATGTACGATGAGGATAATTATGTGGATTCCATCCTTAGGACATGTTCATATTGTTACCCTGGGTCTACATCTTTATCATCATAGCGGACCTGTTTAATTCTCGGAGGGATGAGGTACAAGGATAGACTGTGGACTCAGTGTAGGGTATTTTAAGTATGATAGAGACAGAGGAAGAGTGCTGAGTGATTTCAGATCTCTGTTAGCCCCTGCATTGAAGCTCTTTGTGTAAGCCTACACACTCTGCCTCAAATTCCTCTTGCTCTAAAACGGGGAGAACCTAAAGATGGTGCTTGAAAAGGTTGTCAAAATCTTAGCTTTGTGGTGGAGAAGTCTTCCACCAATCTCATCACATAAAACCAGAACCAAAGGTGTTTCTAAATGAAGGTTCAGGAGAACAAATGCATCCGGACTGATATCTGGCAAGGCATCAGGCCTTCCACCTGGTTTCTGAGAAGAAAGTGCCCGTGGCTCAAGCCAGGCGACAGGCGTTCGCTTCCCACCTCCGTGTCTTGTAGTCTGTTTGATATTTGGCATGTAACTTAAACCAACCACCTCTGCCTTAAGTTTACAGTACACAAAGTGGAGGGGAAAAGTTTCTGCGTTGCAAATGATAGAAGGCATTTTTTTAAGTTTAAAAATGTATGTAATGAGTCTTAGATTTTACAACTACAGGCAAGAACCCGAGGAGGCTCTGTGGTTCTGCAGCTGGTGCAGTAATTTCCTTCTCTGCAGGTTCTCTTCTCTTCTTCCTCTACCCCAGGGGCCTGTTGTGGCTATCTCCTCTAGCACAGAGCTAAGATCATCTAAGGAATACTGGTTAATTGCTGAGCAGCTAATCAGAATTGTAAAGGTCAATGATAACAGGCAACAACATACTCATGTTGGAAAACAGCAGGATGTGACAAAAGCAATTTATCTTGATAAATGCACTTCAGAAATCTATTGAGCTTATTTTGTCTCCCTCGGGCTCTGTGTGTCCATCTTCATCTGCCCCCCTCAGTTTCTGCGTTGGTCCCTTCTTTGGTTTTTGTTTCTTGGTATCTCATGTCGCTGTCTGGTCCTCCTGGTTGCTCTTCGTTTGTAGTAGCTGTCATGCAGAGAGGACTGCGAGGATTCTTTTCCTGTGGGTCCCCTTTTCCTTTTTCTCTCTTCTCATCTTATTTTCTTTGCTTTTCGTTCCTCTTCTTCTTCTTCTATCCCTTAACACCAACGTTTATTTGTCTTTCCCCACTGTTAAAACGGAAGTACTGTGGGTGCTATTCACCACGATTCTGTGGCTTGTATTTCAGCTGCTTCCATAAGACCCCTGGTTCCTCCAATAAGGGCTAAGGCAATTGTTTCTGTATAAATCTAATTTTGAAAGGAAAGGAACAATGCCTCACCTGAGCTCACATGCGGCGCCCTTGTGGTCCCCTGCTGGACTCTCCTTGAGCTCTGCCACTTGTTGTGGAGTTCCCTGAGAACAGAACTCCACTTCTGCTGCTGCCCATGCCATCAGTGGCCACCCTGACACAGCTCTGGAGGCTGTGAGTGGCTACCGTGCCTGGGTGGTGCACGGCCCCTGTGGCTGCCACTGTGTTGGGTCCACTTCAGAAGTGGGGAGATGTCCCATGCCCTGCCTTGGGCCACACATTTTATTCCAGGACTGGAACAATTTTCTGAGTGCATCTAAAGAAAGAGGTGGCACAAGTGAAAGGGGTTGTTGGGGAGAATTTGAAGGAGGCACTATTTTCAGAGGTGTTATTAATTAATGGTTCACAAAACATTTTTGTTGCCTTATAAATAATAATTACATAATAACTATAATCACACATATATATCCAAAATATGTTGTATATACCAATGAGATCACTGAAAAATATTTGAGGCTTTCTTTGTGACTTAAAATCAAATCTCAAATCTTTTATATGTTGTACAAGGCCCCAGCCCCTCCCTTCCTAGCCAGCCTGATCTTCATACTTTCCCTCCACCTCTATACTTTGCCTTTCTTGTGTTTTGCAAAGCTGGCCCAACTGTTTTCCTCTTCAAGGCCTTTGCACATGTCGGCCTCTGCCTGGAGCAAGCTTCCTCCCAGGCTCTGCTTCCCTTCACCTGGCTGACTCACTTCTCAGGTTGCAGTGTCATTTTCATAGAATATTTCGACACACTTTCATAACACTATCTCCATTTTCTTCACAGAATCCACGACAAATGACAAATAAAACAAGGTAACAGGCAATCCTCGCATGGACCAATGATGACAGTGATCTGTCTAACTCTGACCTTGTAAGCTTTGGTGGGAGGTGGGGGTGGGTGGGTTTATTGATACAATTTGTGTGATTGTTTACTATCCATGCCCCCAACAACATGACTGTGGGGGGTCATGCTTGTTTTTGTATATTGATGCTGTCCCAGGCCTAGCACATAATGAACTAAGTACTCACTATACACCGGGTGCTTTACTTATGTTTGTGTGGGTGACTTCCGTTTTTGCCACCATTCCATCAGGCAGGGGTTGGTGAACTGCTGTCCACAGGCCAAATCTGACCCATGAGCTGTTTTCGTCAGCAAAGTTTTATTAGAACACAGCCGTGTCCGTTTGTTGATGCATTGACTATGCCAGCTTTTGTGCTCCAAAGGCAAAGTCGAGTAGTTACAACAGGGACCATTTTGTCTGCAAAGCTGAAAATATTTGCCACTTGACCCCTGTCATAAGGTAATGCGGAATCTCCATTTTCTGGATGAGAAAACCGAGGATAAAAAGTTTCAGTAACTTCCTCATACCTAGATTTCAAGTGGCAGAACTCAGATTCAGAATCACCACATCTTCTTTTATCATTTTCCCTCACAGACCAGACCTTTTTGCTGATACATATTTTTAGGAGACTAAATTTCTACAGGGGAGATGACATTTGGTCTAGGTCTTAAAGGAAAAGTGGGAATTCAGCAATGTACAAGAGAGTACAAAAGATTCTAGGCTGAGATGTAGAAGTATAAGAGAGCTTGGTGTGTTTACGAGATAGCTTGTCAGACTGATCAAAACATGGCAGTGCTTTGTGGTCATGGGGGAAGCGTGGGAAAATGGACAGAAAAGGAGGCAGTTAGAGTGGGAGGAACCTGCCAGACAAAGCCTGAACTTGAGCTTCGAAGCCTGTGGCCTCTGCTTTGCTTGCACATTTTCTCTCTTAGTCAAAGTTTGAGCTTTTGTTCCAATATCTTTATTTTCCATAAATTATCTATATGTATCGCCATATTAATACTATATTGCATACAGTATAAAACATAAAAACTTAGATATTTTAAAAAGAGGTAAGATGAATATTCAAAATAATTTTTATTTTAGTTACTAATGCTTCAAAATATATTTTGGCTGCCTTTTAATAACAATAATGTTTCATGGGAATAACGTTAATGCACGTGCTTAATTACATTTGAAAATTTTGACTTAACACTTAGTGATGCAGCGTTTTGAACATACCATTTCAAGATTAATTTTTTAAAATACGTGGTTTCAAATGGTATCACTGCTGGAAAATAACTCAAAGATACATGGATTCAAGTGGAAGAAGTACATTGTTGGTTTCACTTACAAATTATAATTGTTTTTCAAACCCATCCACCAATTAAGCAAAAGTTTTTGTCTCAACTCATCCAGTATGTTTACATCTTCCCTGCTGTCAATTGCTTATCAATATGCAAATCAATGTGAAGGTTATTTGTTCTCATATTTTTACACAACGTGTTCACAAGCCATTGAAACCGTTCAAACTGTTCACCTGAACATTTTTAAACAGATTGGAAAACTGTACGTTTAAGCACCTATATTTGGCAGTTCTTGAAGGGGGTGCATACCATTTCCAGCAACAAACATCATATAACAACAAAAACGTTGTTTTTTAAATGCTCTCTCTGAAGCACAGGTTTCTCCCTTAAAGAGGTTACTCTACTCCCCTTACTGTCACTTGCAACAAGAAGGAACAGATTTTATGATTTTTTGTGTGTGTGTGAAAATAAATGTATCCCAGTGATATGTATGATTATCTCATTGATGATTTTACCTCCTCTTGATTGCTGACTGAGAGCACAAACTGGAAACAGGAGATATGTTTGTCTTACCAATTTCTTGTTATTTGTCAGTATCGTTACCATTTTCTTTAATCCATAGCTTCTTTGAAATGTCTCTTTAAGTCATTTGCCCTTTTTGTGGTGGTTGGTTTAGTTAAAACTATTATCTCTAAATCCAGAGTACTGACATATGTAAACTGTCCTAACATGCTCAAGCAAATGAATGACTAAGAGATCTAAATTAATGTGTATATTAAACATTAAAAATCTTTGCCTACTTTCTTATTTTTTAGATAAATACAAATAGAAGTTGTAACATTTTATTCCTACCCCTCAATGACTCATCTTGCTAATCCCCTGGGCACCCACATCTTATTTCAGAGACCACTGCTTTGAGTACTAGAAAGCAAACACAAGTGATTGAAGGGAAGACAGGTGAAATTATGAAGTTCAGTTTGTCTTCGGGATTGTATTTGTGGCTTTGAGTTCCTTTGAGCATTTCCTTTAATACGTTTTAAGTATTCCTCTAAAGATTTTCTTGTGTGCATATTCAAATAAATTAGTCGGTTTTACACCATATTATACCAACCTCTTCAGAACAGGCAGCCACTCTGAGCCTCATGGAGACCTGGCTAGCCTCATTAGTATCTCCACGCCCTCTGAAATTCTTTGATAGCTCCACAACCTCTGCCCATTAGGTTGGACAATAAGGTACTTTGGGTACAAGGAGAGGACTGAGGTGACTTACCTCAGTGTGGAAAGAAGAATAGTTGTGTTCTGTAACAGACCGGGCAAATGTTTTTTGTGACCCTATTAAAACTGAAGATTTGAGAGAAAAAATTATTAGCTCTGGCTCCATATTAAAAAAAAGAGGAAGAAGAATACAAAAAATGAGAAATGACTCTGGGTTAAGAGTTGCTTGAGAAGTTATGCCCCTTTAAGCCTTAATGAAAACTTCTTTTTTTTTTCTTAATACAAGAAGACAAAGATAAAGAACTAGCCACTGACCTTGAAACAAGGAGAGAAAAAAATGGAGTTGGTCCCTGAGAAATAGAAGTTGTCAAAACAAAACCTACCTAGGCGAAATTTAATAGTCATTTGGATAAAAGTGCTGTGCTAGTTTATTTTTCAGAGCATGTAACCCAGTACACGAGGGACTTCATCCGTTGTGAAGCCTGTAGAATTACTTTTGAGAGGAGAATTTTCACTGTCTATTTGGGAAACAATTATGTAAAAAGTTTGTTGCTACATTTCATAATTTTTCCCATTACTCTAATTGTGTGAGTTTAGAAGACACAAGTCAATTATAAACTATAAAGGCCACTCTGTGTAGCTGCAGGTGGCTTTCGGGATGGCATCCACATCTAGAACCACACCTTCCAAATTATTGGGTGGTTGGCAAATACATTTTTTGTCTTGGGAAGAGGAATGTATACTATACAGAATGTTAAATTGGAATCCTAGCTAAGGCACCAAGGTATGATGGATATCAGACACTGGAAGGAGTTGTGAGACAGGGCATCTGTTTGCAGTTTCAAAGTAGGTGATTAAAACCCAGTTTCACCAAATTAACATAAAAAAACATTAAAAAAGTGGGCAAAGGACATAGAAACTTCTCAAAAGAAGATATACAAGCAGCCAACAAACATGGAAAAAATGTTCAACATCACTAATCATCAGAGAAATGAAAATTAGAACCACAATGAGATACTACCTCACAGTAGTCAGAATGGCTATTGTTAAAAAGTCAAAAAATGACAGATGTTCACAGAGATGTGGAGAAAAGGGAACACTTATACACCGTTGGTGGAAATGTAAATCAGTTAAACCCCTATGGAAAATAGTATGGAGATTTCCCAAAGAACTACAAATAGAACTACTGTTCTACCCAGGAATCTGCCCAAAGGAAAATATTAATAAATCATTCTACCAAAGAGACACCTTCCCTCATATGTTTATCACAGCACTGCTCACAATAGCAAAGTCATGGAATCAACCTAAGTGCCCATCAATGGTAGACTGGGTAAAGAAAATGTGGTACATATACCCCATGGAATACTACACAGCCATAAAAAAGAATAAAATCAAGTCCTTTGCAGCAACATGGATGCAGCCATTATGGTAATGCAGGCCATTATCCTAAGTGAATTAATGCAGAAATAGAAAATCAAATACTGCATGTTTTCACTTATAAGTGGGAGCTAAACAATGGGTACATACGGACATAAAAATGGCAACAATAGACACTGGGAACTCCAAAAGAGGGGAGGAAATGAAGGGGGAAAGGGTTGAAAAACTACCTATTGGGTATTAGGTTCACAACTTGGGTGATGGGTCCAACAGAAGCCTAAACCCCTGCATTACACAATATACCCATGTAACAAACCTGCACATATACCCCCTAAATTTAAAATAATTTTTAAAAACATTTGGTTTTATGACTCTTCAATTCTATAGTCACTTTGAGTGTAGAAAATAGTTAAAAGTCTAGATATCTGTGGACAAGGAATTTGTTGGCAAAGGATTTCTTTGAAGAAAGGTGCTGGGAGAATTGTGAGTTGGGCCTCCTCTGTTATCAAGGAAGATGGGTAGATGGTGCCTACCTCTACCTAAAGTGACCAGGCATTTTGTAATCTAACCATGAGGTAGATTGCATTGGTCTTCAACAAGACCCTTTGAAGTCTTGAAATGGGCCCTCAGCAGTTAGCCAGGCATCATGGACAGTGTCTGCCTTTTTCTCTGGGGAATCCAGAATATGAGGGGTGTGACTACGGCCATACCACTCTGAATGTGCCCCATCTGGTCAGTATACGATACACTGGCATAACTTATATCCCTGAATTTATTTAGATAAAGGATTAGTGGGGATTTCCTATGATTGATGTGGACAATGAATGAAAGAGTTGATGTGGCCATCTTAGGTCCTGTTCAATAATGTTGATTCTCTAACTGCAGAGGGCAATGGCACCTTAGCAGACAAAGCGAGCTGGAGGTCACTGACAGCATCCCAGCAGCTGCAGAAAATGCCAGGTGACCAGCCAGATTGGAGATGCATTGCCCGAGTCTACGAAGTGTCAGCAGAGGATTGCAATGCTTGCGAATCCCCAAGGAGCTTTCAAATGTGCCCCCAAAATAAGATGTTTAAATACCTATCAGGCCTAGAGAGCACAAAGTCAACTAGTAATGCTACTGATCAAATGAAAATGTTCCTTCCTCCCTTTCCTCTCCTGCCTTCCCCAGTATAACCATGACAGGACAATAAGATGGGGGACAAGGTTTTGGAAGTATAAGACAGGGAGAGGAGTAGGGAACATGGGGCAAGGTGATTTAAACCTGTGTTTGTGACCTAAAGTGACCAGGGCATTTTGTAATCTAACCATGCACCAAAACGTATGAGACTTCCCGAGGTTACATCTGGAGAGTGGAAGAAGTTTTTTCTACTGAATGAATTTTATAAATGTAGTGGGATGTGGAAGTAAAGATACTTGCGAATTATATCTCAGGAGTTCTGCTTATTCAGCATCCTGGTCACAGAGCCACCCTCTGCTTTGGGCCCCCAGAACAAAGAGGCAATAGGGCACAGGAAGAGCAGTGTCCTCAGTGATCCGGGGATCCAAAGACAGGCCAATGTGTGATGTTTTAGCCCCTTCCTCTGGCTGCAGTGGCAGGGCTGGGGTCAGAGGGAGGATGTTATTGTGGGGGAAGCAGAGAGTGCTGTTTCTTTTGATGTGCAAGGAGGGGTACTATGGTATGAATGTCTGTGTCCTCCCAAGTTCATATGTTGAAATCCTAATACAAAGGTGATGGTATTAGGGAAGTGGGGCCTCTGGGAGGTGATTAGGTTCTGAGGGTAGAGGCTTCATGAACAGGATTAGTGATTTCATAAAAGAGGCTCCGGGGAGCTATTTTACCCCTTCCACCATGTTAGGACCAGTGAGAAAGCACCATCTGTGAACCAGAAAGTGGGCCTTCATCAGACCCTGAATCTGCCAGTGCCTTGATTACAGACCTCCCAACCTCCAGAACTGTAAGAAATATACCTCTGTTGTTTATAAACTATCTGGCTTATGGTATTTTGTTATAGCAGCCCAAATGGACTAAGACAAGGGATGTTCAGCAGGATCAGTTGGTCTCTTCTTCAATGAATTATTAAAGGACTGGTAGGTGTTGTGCATCTGAGGACTGGAATGCAATGCAAGGTATATGTCTTCCTACCATATATACATATGTATAATATGTATAATGCAAAGATAACCTCTCTCAGTATTTTTGCATGTGTGTGTGTGTGTGTGTGTGTGTGTGTGTGTCTGTTTGCACAAGGAAGTAAGGAAATAAAGTAACAAGTACCAAAGGATAAAGGCATGAGTTTCTAACTGAGGGAAAAAAATAACAGAATCTTACCATTTCAGGGTGGCAAAACTAGTGAGACTCAGTACCATGCAGGGATTCAGATTACAGATTTTGGAGTCAGGCTGTCTGAATTTGAATACTTGGACCTTGGATAAGCATGCACTTCTGTTTCCTTACCTACAAAAGAGGTAAACTGCTTATATCATGGGGTTATTATAGAAATTAAAGAAGATAATCTCCACAGAGTGCCTGCTGTAGTTGTTGGTACTTGATAAATGTGCAGTAATTGTCAGCTAAGATTGCTATTGTTGTTTCCTAATACGTAGAGTGAATTCCCATTATTCTTGGTATTTATATTCTATAAAGTTGCCACAAACACTGAGTTAGCAAATACTGAACCGTTGATCCTAGCAGAAATATAGGGTTAGGCTCTTGCAAGCCTATGGTCACATTTTTTGTCAACAAATGAATACACAACCTTGTTTTATGTGTGTTTCTATTTAAAGACACCTTATTTAATATATAGTGTTGATTCATTAACATTGAACTCTCAGCCAAGAGCACTAGAGCTGATGTCTTAATGAAGTTTATCTAAGACACACATTTTCTCTTTAAGGCACATTCTTGTGATTAGGACTGCCAGACAGTGCTTTGACACTATACTTGGAGGCCATTTTTAAACAGAAAAATCTCTAAGAAAAAGCACAAAAGTGCAAAAATCATGGTATTCAATAAACTGCATAAAGGATACTTGTTTACAGTATGAGAGCTGAAACAAGAGGGCAGAATATCATTTGTTTGACCTCAGCTGGGAAGGTACATGTTGGCTGATTTGAAATTTTGTGCAGCTCTGCACATGCCTGTAAATAACTGTGAAAGCCCCAGAGTACTGATTTGGGGTACAAAAACATTTTAGTGAATAGAGAAATTTGCAACTGTAGAATCCATGAATAATGATGATTGACTATATCTGGGGGCTATGATTTGAATGTGCCCCCGAAGTTCATGTGTTGGAAACTTAATTCCCAGCTGATAAGTGGGACTTTTTGTTTTTGATTTTTTTGAGATGGAGTCTTACTCCGTCACCCAGGCTGGAGTGCAGTGGCCTGATCTTGGCTCACTGCAGCCTCTGCCTCCCAGGTTCAATTGATTCTCCTGCCTCAACCTCCCAAGTAGCTGGGACTACAGGTGCACACCACCATGCCTGGTTAAAATCCCTATCTCTACCAAAAATAGAGAAGTGGACCTTTAAGAGGTGTTTAGGTCATGAGGGCTCTGCCTTCATGAATGGATTAATGTCAATATCCTGGGAGTAGGTTTGCTATTGTGAGAGTGAGCTTGTTATAAAAGTGAGTTTGGCCCCCTCTTGCTGTCTCTGACATGCTCTCCTGCCCATATGATGACTTCTGGCTTTCACTGTGGGATGATACAGCATGAAGGCCCTCACCAGGTGCTGGTGCATGCTCTTGGACTTCCCAGCCTCCAGAACCATGAGACCAATACATTTCTGTTTATGAAAAATTACTCAGTCTGTGGTATTCAGCTATAGCATCATAAAATGGACTGAGACACTGGGTTATCAGCAATTGGTACTCCAAAGTCTGTTTAACTCTCTCCAGCACAGGGAAAATGACATGTTGAGACAGCTCATTCTGTCCTTGGCCAGCTCTCACTTTTACAAAGCTTGCTAAATTCCACCCCATAGGACCTTGCAGAAGCATTTTAACATTTCTTTCAAATGACATTCCTATACTGGAAGACAGCTATTGTGTCTCCTTAGACTGAAGTGTAGGGTAAGCATTCCCATTTCCTGTAGCAATTTATCATATGATAATAGTTTGATTGCCCTCATTGTCCTTATTGCCCTCCTTGGAAGATATTTCAGTGTTTCAGTATCTTTTTCAGAGAGTGAAGCCCAGAACTAAAGCTGAGTATGTGAGTACTAGGTGAGGTCTGATCAGGGCCTCAGAAAAAAGTGATGATTACCTCTTTCATCCTAAATGCTGTATTTTGCTAAATATTTTTAGAGCTTATGTGGCAGGGACAATTGGTGCTCACACAATAAATGCACATTTCTTAATGTTTCCTTATCTTATGCATCTAGATGGAGTCATATGACTAATTCTTGCCAATGGGTGATAGGTAGAAATGATATAAGCCACCTGCAGGTCTGATGTGTAAGAACATCTCAAGGAATTCTCTATGGCCACCTTGGAAGTCATGGGCTCCAGATGACGTAGCAACAAGGTGGAAGGATGCCTGGGTCCTGAGTCACCGCATGGTGGAGAGCTATGCAGAAGAGCTGTCCAACCTCCCACGAGACTTTGCATTGACTGTAAAATAAAAGTTATTTTAAAAACTGATTTTTGGCAGCATACAGTATTAATTACTATAATTAATATAATATGTAATAGCTCTTTTGGTGGCCATTTTATGGTGTTATGACTCACACTGAGTCTGTTATAAATTAAAATCCACTGTTCTTTTTAACATAGGCTGCTACTCAGATATGTATTCCTTTCATGAACTTGCTGATATTTTTGGACATAAGCCCAATATAATACGTTTATCCTTATTGGGTTTTAATTTTTAGATCTAGTGAATCCCTTTCCAGCTTCTCAATAACTTCTTAGATTGTGAATTCATCAAGTAGCCATCTTTTCAAATTTTGTGTCTTCCACAAATGCGTGAGCCTTTTAAACTCTTCACTGATAAACATTTGATTATCCAATATCCTGGACCTTGGTATTCAAACAAAGAAGATACAAATACTGTTTCTAGGCCAATTACACACTACTTTCCCATGTGAATTGCTGGTCAGTTCTAGCACTGTTCCTTCTTCTTCTTTCTTTCTTCTTTTTTTTTTTTAAAATATTTTTTTTCAACATAACTACTTATTTTATTGGTATCTCTTTGTCTCTCCTTTATTTTTAGTGTTACATTTTCAGTCTCTGGACACATATTCTTCCCTGTCCTTGAAAAATACCTGTCAATAGCTAAAGATATGCAATTCTGGAATCTGATGCTGGAGTCCAGGGATAAAAACCCCACCCTTTGACCACTCTTTGACAGTGCCTACAAAGCAAAGTATTCCTCTAAAACCCTGTCACTTCTAAAAAAGTTTAAATACGTTGTTTTGTCCCAAGCTATTTGTTTTCCTAGTGCAGTGGACAGACACTGCCCTCAAAATCAGAACACTTTGGTTTGAATCCTGGTTTTTCCAATTATAAGCTTATTGATCTTGGAAAAGTGCCTTAACTTCTGTGAAACTCAGGTTTGTTTGTTGGTTGGTTTTTGAAATCTGTGGATAGAGATAAGTATTTTCATCTTGGATGCTCCCAAGATTGTGTGAGGATTGAATGAATGAATGGTGCCCAAATGTTTAGGACTGGATAAGTGTTACCTTTGTTGATTTCTGTCCCAAGGATACTTCCTGTATCTTTCTGTTCGGTCCTTCATATCATCACGGAGTGTATGGTGGTCAGTAGGTTTGATGGATCTTGGCAGGTCCTCAGATATTACTTTTTATATCTGTCTCGGGAAGAGAGAGAACCTCTTACTGACTATATTAAATCTATGCACAGTGACTTCCTTCCTTCCTTCCTTCCTTCCTTCCTTCCTTCCTTCCTTCCTTCCTTCCTTCCTTTCTTCCTTCCTTCCTTCCTTCTGTCCTCCCTCCCTCCCTCCCTTCCTTCCTTCCTTTCTTCTTCCTCTTTCCCTTCCTTCCTTCCTTCTTCCTCTCTCCCTTCCTTCCTTCCTTTCTTCTTCCTCTCTCCCTTCCTTCCTTCCTTCCTCTCTCCCTTCCTTCCTTCCTTCCTCTCTCCCTTCCTTCCTTCCTTCCTTCCTTCCTTCCTTCCTTCCTTCCTTCCTTCCTTCCTTCCTTCCTCATTCCCTCCCCCCATCCCTCCCCCTCCTCCGCCCTCCCTCCTTCCTTCCTTCTCTCTCTCTCTTTTTTTTTTTTGGCAGAGTCCTACTCTGTTGTCCAGGCTGAAGAGCAGCGGCATGATCTCGGCTCACTACAACCTCCACCTCCTGGCTTTAGGCAATTCCCCTGCCTCAGCCTCCCAAGTAGCTGGGATTACAGGCATGTGCCACTATGCCTGGCTAATTTTTGTATTTTTAGTAGAGACAGGGCTTCACCATGTTGGCCAGGCTCGTCTTGAACTCCTGACCTCAGGTGATCTGTCCACCTCAGGTGATCTGCCCACCTCGGCCTCCCAAAGTGCTGTCTGCACAGAGATTTTCATTCCTCAAAGGTAGGTAAGGGCACTGGCTCTGGAGCTGCAGGTACCGGAGTTATTCTCAATGTGTTCAGCAACAGAGTTCTCTACTGTCCACTCTAGATGCTCCATAACAAAGTGTTTTAGGGTCACAGAGGTCTGGGAAGTGAAAAATCAGTCTTGGAGATTCACAATACAACATTAACATATTAAAGGCTCTGAGAAATCCTGCAGTGAAAAAAATTCATTTGATTCCATTTAATTTAGAAGTTCTTAAAATTATTTGACCTTGGAACCCTTTCTTCCATGGGAATGATATTAGTGTCACATTGAACTAGCTTCCAATGAAAGGCTCTTCTAGAAATGTTGGCCCAGGATAATCAACAGTGAAATGTCCTTTAGTGGATAATAATATGGCAGATTATTTTTATTCTGATCTTTTCATAACCTGGCCCTGTCCCAGCAAGGTTTTGGAGAGAAATAACAAACCACTAGTGTGTGTACTGGATTGCTAGATACCCTCAGATGCACTGAGAGAAGTAGTCCCCTGTGCCCTGCCAACTCCCCAGGATGTTCCTGTGTATTTTCCCAAACCTTGAGGTCATCCTTTAGGTGGTGTGACAGCAAACAGCTATTGGGAGCTGTGTGACTTATGTCTGTGTCATTGAGAACAGGTACTAAAGAACTGAGGAAACGACACAGGGAAGACCCTGGGGGACCCCTTCCTAGTCACTACTGTGTTCTATGCTTCTTCACAGACATAGACACAGTACATGGCACAAACATAATATGCGGAATAACAGCAATCAGCTCGAGGAAATGTGAGGTTGAGGCAAACTATCACCTATTTTCTGCAGTTTTCATATTTTCCACTATTGTCTACTCCTCAAGACTCTTATGTAACCCCTGATCAATTGTACCATTAATGATAGTACTGATCCCTTGAACTTTGGGTTCTCATTTTCTGACAACAGCTGCAGTTCAGGCAATTTTCCTGCCTCAGCCTCCCAAGTAGCTGGGATTACAGGCATGTGCCACTATGCCTGGCTAATTTTTGTATTTTTAGTAGAGACAGGGCTTCACCATGTTGGTCAGACTGGTCTCGAACTCCTGACCTCAGGTCAGGAGTTTACTGCCACTAGTTTATTGCTCTCAGTACACCCACATAAATTCTATCATGACGATAACAGCTACTGCTTCCTGAGTACCTCACATGAATCAATGCATTTAATCCTTACATCAGTGTGATCCAGGAACATTTCAGAAAAGTTAAATTATTTTTGAGAGGGCATATAGCTAGTTAAAAGTAAAGTTGGACTTTGAAACCAGATATATTCTTCCCCAAAGCCCCACTGTATCAGTGGGTCTCTATTGCTTCTTGAGGATACATTAGACACCTCCACTCCAGATAGCCTGTGAGCTACAGCAATCCTATACCCTCCAGCAACTTTTCTTTCCTCACTTCCTTTACTTAATGCTGCATTGAGCTAATTCTACCCTGATAATCCCTTCAAGGGCTTTTTCTTCTACTGCAGCTAATCTCTAGGCACTACTAGAGGAGAAACTGAGTCACAGAGATCTAGATGATGGCAGATATAAGCCTAGTTCAGGCTATTATAACAAATGATCATAGACTGGGTATCTTAAACAAGAAAATTTTTTTTCTCACAGTTCAGGAGGCTGGAAAGTTCATGATCAAAATGCCAGCAGATCTACTGTCTGCTGAAGGTCTGCTTCCTGGTTTGCAAATTGCTGTCTTTTCACCTTTTTTGTGTATCCTTACATGGCAGAGAACAGAGAGACAGAGAGAGAGCATGCACACTCAGGTCTCTTCTTATAAGGTCGCTAATTTCATCCATTCATGTGGGCACTATACCTCAAGTCTTAACTACCTCCCAAAGGCCCCACCTCCTAATACTATAACATTGGGGGTTAGGATTTTAACACATGAATCTTGGGGGACACATTCAGTTCATAGCATCTGCTCCCCAGCTTTACTCTGACCCTACTATGCTTGTCAGCCACTTTTATCTCTTATTGACCTCAAGCATACTTCATGAGCGTCACCATTCTCTCTCCTTAAGCTCTAAAATCTTCCACTGCCATCACATATATTTCACACAGAAAACTGAGTAAAGAGAATAATACAGTGAAGGAAAGGCAAAGTATTCAATATGGAGATCAACTCCAACATTTTTTATTACCTCTGTCTTTATTTTAACAAATTGCTTACCCCCTTTCCCTGTCATTCTGCCTCTCAGACTCAAAGACAGTAAACTCTTAGCCCTGGTTACAGCCTCCCTTGACTCTGGGACATCACTTCTTACCATTTTTGTCTCTTTTCTGTCCATATCGTTCTCTTCTCTGACATCTTAACAATTAGTCATCTGGGTTCTGTTGTTCTGTTTTATATTTGTATTACCCCAGTGCAGTGGGTTTCTCAAAGATAACTAATAAATTCTTTCTTTCCAGATCTAATGACTTTCTTCAGTTCCTATCAACTTTGACTCCTTTAGACACTTGATAATACTGACCACTCATTAAAAAAAATCTCTCATTACTTTCATAGCAATGTGCTGTCTTTTTTTCCCTGTTCTTTTTTTTCTGTGTTTTGCTACCTCCTATTCTACTCTTACTCTCATTCCTGTTTCCCAGAGCCAAAGCTGTATTCTTTGCTCTCCATTTTCCACACATACCCCTCTTGACATCAGCAATCACTTTTGATGAATGACTTTCAAATCTGCATTTATAATCCTACTTTTACCCTTGAACAAATTATGCATCTCCAACTGGTTACAGCTGAACTCTAATTGGACGGAAAAGTAAAGGGTCTTACTTACCTCTAAAATGGGGTCCTTTTTATAGCCCCTTTATTTTTGTTAGTCGTCCCAGCCATATTATAGTCTTCAAATAACTTTGAAGTTATGTTTTACGTTACCCATCTCCTTCATGCAATCTGCATTAGCTTTGTCCTTTTATTTCAAAATGCTTTTGATATTTTTTCATCTTCTGTATGCCTTTCCCTCCACCCCCCAACACCATCCTGGATAAAACTGAAGCCTGCAAAATTTGCTTTGGAGAGCCTCCCTAAAATAGTTGTGGACTCTGAGCACCCTCAATGATATCTGTTTACGATTCCCTCAAGTTTACAGTGCTGGCAGTCTCTCTTCCTTCCTCTAGTCAAAATTCTCCCTTTCTCAAAAAATAAAAACACAAAAACTCTTTAAACTCATCATCCCTGAGGTAGGATTATCTGATAACAGTTTGTCACATTGCCCAATCCTATTAGCTTAACTCAAGGTTCTTTAAATTGAAGTGGAATCAAAGCTTTGAATTGAAACAATGAGGCTCTAAATCTTAGTTTCAATCACTATGAATAGGAACCTCTGAAAATAAGCAGCTTGTATGATTACCTACTTTGCTTGTATAAAAGCCTGGTGCCACTATCCCTGCTGAAGTTCTAATCTTGTCAGCTCTATGTCTTACCTCTTTGAATCCAGGGCCTCCTTCTTCCAATCATCCAGCTACTAGCTTTCTACAAATGTCATCAATTTATTTTGATGAAATCATAGAAAACAGAAGTACTTTGCTAGTATTGGAGTCATTTTTGGTAACCTTTTAAATAAAAAGGAAGAAATATTTAGCCTGGAAAGTTAAATTTTATCAAACATTTGCAGTTTAATAAAATGCTTTAATGAGGAGTTTGGCTAAAATTTAATTCTAATTGAGGTTATAGTTGGATTTAACGTAATGAACCCAGTGGGTGGGTGTGAGGGTGGGAGGGGCCTGGCTCTCATTGCTTCCAATACTGCCTACTGTACTAAGTGAAGTCCGTCTGCTTGTTTTAGACATTTCCTGCGGACTATTTCCTGTCACTACTGTTCTAGTGTTAGTCTCGATTACTAAACATTCTCTTGGTCAGCTGGTGGGCCTTTTCCTCTCCTTACTCAATCCTTCATTCTTTCTCTGTGCTCAGATTTTGCTGTTCTTTTTACCCTTCATTGAATCATATTTAGCTCTCAAGGACAAATATAAATGTTACTTTCTCTATAAAAGCATTCTTTCACTTTATTCAAAACCAATTTCTCTCTTGTTTGAATTTCTATTGTAATTACAGTCACAACCACTTAAATCAGCATATAATTGTTCTCTGAATTTTTCATTGCTCTTTATTTTGCCTCCCTAACTTGTGGGTCAGAATGACATGCCTTTTTCCTTTAACGTGTATACATTATAAGCATTAGATAAATATTTGTGGATGGGCAGGTTGTTCCTCCATGTCTATGTAAGTTGACCTCAGCTGGCAACTATTTGAATGTATTGCTGAAGTTATTACTTTGATTTAGTTAAGAATGGTTTTATTTTTTCCATCTTAAGAGGTTAAAAAAATGCCCATTGTATTCACAATATTTGTGTGAATTCCCCTAATGTTACTACAAACACTTAGTTTACAATAAAAGTTTTGAAATTCAGTTCTAATGATAGGGGTAGGGTTTAAAGAAGTTTGATAATGAAAGTATTTAAAATAAAAATGTAAATGAATGTATGAATATGCCTCGGGCTGAGTCACACAACCTTTCCAAAATGAACTGCAAAAATAAGGATTAAAATAATTTATCAGGCTCTTACTGTTAAATAATAGTGAAATGAAAGCATTTAGACAGGGGTTATAGGCATCACGTTGTTAATTACAGTGGTTGTATTTGCTCTTGTTCCAGTGCATTGCAATTAATGAAGATCTACAGCTCTGTGCTTTGTCTTGGAAAACATACACTGTTTTCTTAGGCATCAATACAGCTACGATATCCTTCACTTATTTCTTAACAATGACTCTTTTTAGCACAGGGGAGTCCATTGTTGCAGCAGCAACATGAAAATCACAGCAAGATTTGAGCTTTGACAGATCAGGGTGCAATCGACTCTATTCATGTGTGCCTAACCTTTTCTCGACACCCGACAAATGTAGGCTATAATGACATATGAGACATTGTTTAGACCAACTCAGTAAAGACAGGTATAATCATGGTCTTTTTAAAAACTTCAAGCCCAAAGCATGAGTTTAGTGTACAAGAGAGGAAAAGTTAGCAATGGTGTAAATTAAAGTGTGTTTTCTAGATCTCAACCTAGATAGTTTAGCCTCTGTGATTACATGGTTTGCCAGTCTGAATTGGAGAATATGACACATGTTTGGGGAGGGAGAAGGAGGATGGGTAACCTTATAGATATTAATCAATGTCTTGTAAGCTATAAATCTGAAGAGCAAACTACAAAAGGGAGATGCGGGTGAAATTTCTGTCTCCTGTTAGAAGTATTACATAAATGTAGAATTAGTGATAAGAAAAATAATTTCAATTTTTTCTCATCTGTCTTGTCCTGCTTGATAAGATCCTTCTCCAAAGGGCACTGGTTCTAAAAGAAAAAAGTGATGACTGGACTTGTCATGTGGCCCACCGGAAGCCTGACAGTTACCTCCCAACAGCCTTCATGGACATTTGAAGGCTTTGCACTGCTGTTATTTTGAAATAATCAGTGTGCACACGAGTGAACATACAAATTGTGCCGCTTGATTCTTCTTCCCTTCTCTGCAAGGGCCAACAGGGCACCCTGTGGAGATGTAGATGGGAGAAAATTCCTTCTCTATCTCCCTCCCAAATTCCCAGTTGGAGCTGGGCGTACAGCCTAGTAGGTGTTGGAAAGCACTGACTCATAGCCAGCACCTTTCGGTGAGGCCACTGGCTTGGATGTGATTCTCTGTACCTCTTAGACTGACACCTGGTCAGTGCTTGACACCTCTGAGAACTCTCAGGGATGCAAATGGTGGGCCAGAGAGAGGCAGTGAGATGGGCAACTCCTTTAGTGCTGAGGAGCTGATGGAGTCCTCTATGTCTTATAAAGCAGAGACGATTTCACACTCTTGCATAAATCCATAGAGGGTTACAAGTTATGAGTTTCTAAGCGTCCCACTTCCTCTCTGAGTGTTAAAAAACTGGGCTGATTTTGATATTTTGAAAAGGAGTTTTAGAATTTTGTTGTAAGTGCCACTTATGGTTTTTAAAAAAAGCACTTCCCTGTTTATAGAGGAAAACACTTCATACATAATATGAAGCAGAACATCTCTCAAATCTGGAAAAAGTTAATTGACTTTAGATAGTCTTATCAAAATATGAACTGATATCATAGGACTCCAGCAGATTTATCCACTACAGATCTTTTACTTTAATTTATTGGTTACTTCACAGAATTGCCAACTGCATTACAGTCCCGTGTGTAGTGGGAAAAGCACTATCATATAACTCTTGAGCAGATGTGTTACAAGAGTCTTTTCATTTCCTTTCTTAAACCCAAAGAATAATGACACTGCAATATCATGTGGTGAAAAGAGCAATAATTTGATAAACATTGTCTTTCCATTAGATTAGAGCAATTAATCTGATTCTAATTTGGCTGAAACATTATCATACTGGAGTCCCCAGAGCCTTGTGAATAATCTCTAAACACATTGGCACACTCAGTAGACAAACATTATCTTCACTCGCACTGTTCTTCCATATGGTCTCCTCCCATGGTGATGGAGGGCACCCTGCTGTTTCAATCAAATAAATGTCAATTATCTGAGATAGATTTTTAGTTCTCGAGCCCGGACTTGCAGTGCAGCCAGAGTGACTGGGTAGAATGGTCTGCAACTCTTTTCTGCACATGTCACTTGCATTTTATAAGGAATTCACACACTGCCACATCATCCAGCATTCTAAGAACCTCATAAATAAAATGGTTGATTTTAGAAGTTGTGTGTGTGTGTGTATGTGTGTTTGTGTGTGTGTGTGTGTGTGTGTGTGTGTGAGAGAGAGAGAGAGAGAGAGAGAGAGAGAGAGAGAGAGAGAGAGAAACTCTTGACCTTCATTTAGCTTTACTTTGCTCATTCTGAGTACAGAGTATTTTTTTAAAACTTAAGGAGGGATACTCTTTATTCTCCATGATCTGAAATAGGGTTACTATCTATGTATATTCATGTCCTGTTTAGGCATTTCTCCCTTTGTAGCAGCCCTCCCTGTACCTGGATGGAAATCTGGACATAAAGATCTCAGAAACAAAGACCCACACCTGACTGTCTTATTTCTTTTGCAGGCCTTTTGCTAGACGTGTTTGTGCTGAGCATGGTGGCCCCTGGGGGTGAGAGCTGTAGGATTTTTCCACCAACCTTTGCAGGGGTTCATGATGAGATCAGCAGGAACTCTGGACTTCGGAAAACGGTGGAGGGAAGGAGCAGGAGAACACACCTTCTCCAAGGCAGAGAGGAAGGCCTGGCGAGGGTACTTCTGGTGTCAAAGAGGTGAATCTAGTCTCTTAGAAAGAGGGCTGTACATATGAAGCTGACGTCGTGAAACCAAGCAAAAGTAGATGAGGTGAAATGGAATGACATGCTGAGAAGGCTGTCAATTCTCTATTTCTTTGCAGCACTCTCTATCTTGAGGGTGTCAGTTATCAGGTGTTGGTTTTGTTATCAGACAGGTCCTTGTCTCAAAAGCTTGTAAATTTGCCCGGAGCCCTGAGGGCCTCTGATGACTATATGTCTAGACTAAAAGCACTGGGTCACCCTCCTTGCTGCTGCTACTGTGACAAGCTGGCACAAAGAGAAAGGCAGTCCATGGGGATCTGGACTAATTCACTGTGGCAATCCAGCAAACGTTGTCAGAAAGGATTTCAGCTTCCATGTTGGCTCTGATCCTGAATCAAGGAGGAAAGCCACTGAGTGCTCAGAGTGAAAAAATACAGTAGCAGCAAACTCCTCTGCCTCTGACATGGTTTAATCAGAAACTGTCACTCACTGACATCAAATGTCAAGCCCTGGGTCACTGCCTGCATTTAGAGGGCAGGAAGTCCCTGACTCCAGAGGTGGGCCCAGTGCACCTGCTCTGCAAGGCAGGAGGTGTGGAGGGTGGATATTTTAGCAACAGCTGGAGCATTTGCTGGAAAGAGAGAACATTATGCCAGGTGTGAAAGAGGTTCATGAAGAGAAGACTGAGATGAATTAGAGCAATAGGTGCGTGGTTAAATATCTAGTCTCTGGAGGGAGGTGGCTTGGGTTCAAGGCTTGATATCATCACTTATTGTGTGATGGTGGGCAAGTCACTTATCCTGCAGAATTCTCAGTTTTCTTATCTACAAAGTGGGGATTGATGATAGACCCTACCCCACGAGTTTGTTGTAGATACTAAATAAAATACTGAATGTAAAGTACACAGAATTGTGCTGGCATATAGTATGTGCTCAATAAATATTTGCTGCTGTTCTTAGAGAGAGAAGGGGTTAGAAGGTTGGGTTTTGAATTGGGTGGCTCCACTGCTTACCAGCATTGTGTCTTTCAGTAGGTCACTAAATCAGCCTAAGCCTTCATGTCCTATGTGTCTTACCAATGTCACGTGGTTCTTTTGAGGTTCGAGTAAAAGATATGTGGGGCTGTAATGAGCACACAGCAAAGTATAATGTCCTTGGCAAAAATTGCGATAGGCTTCCATTGTGTACACCAGGCAAAGTGCCCTCTTCAGTACTGTAATATAGAGCAGTTGGATTAAATACATTAAACTCACATCACATGGGGGAAAGGGCTCTGAGTCTGTGTTGATTTACTAGAGTTGCCATAACAAAAACCACAGGCTTAAACAATAGCAGTTTATTCCTCACAGTTCTGGAGGCTTGAAGTCCAAGAACAAGGGGTCAGCAGGGTTGTTCTTCTGAGAACCTCTCTTAGCTTGTAGATATCTTCACATTGTCTTCCCTCTCTGGGTGTTTGCATCCTCCTAATGTCTTCTTATAAGGATACCAGTCCTATTGAATTAGAGTCCACCTTAGTGATCTCATTTTATCTTACTTACCTGTTTAAAGACCTTATCTCCAAATACAGAAGACAGTAAATTTATATCTTGGGGAGAATTTGGGGGAATTATGCAAAAATATATTTCTGTAAACTTAAATTTTCTTAGAAGTTTTTTTTTAATTCCAAAAGTTTTCCTGGACTGGGTGTGATGGCTCATGCCTATAATCCCAGCACTTTGGGAGGCCAAGTCAGGCAGATCACTTCTTGAGACCAGGAGTTAGAGACCAGCCTGGACTCAAAAAAAAAAAAAAAAAAAATCATGGATGTTGCATTGTTCTTTGTGCTATGTCCATATTTGTTTTCAGGTAAAATAACTTTTAAAATTTCTTGGCAGTTAAATTACTTAAATTCTATGTTAGGTAATGCTAGCTGCTTGATATGTTTTGGCTGTGTCCCTACCCAAATCTCATCTTGAATTGTAGCTTCCATAATTCTCATGAGTCATGGGAGGGACCCAGTGGTAAGTAATCGAATCATAGGGTGGGTCTTTCCCATGCTGTTCCTGTGATAGTGAACGTGTCTCAAGAGAACTGATGGTTTTGTAAAGGGGAGGTCGCCTGCACACACTCTCTTGCCCGCTGCCTTGTAAGATGTGACTTAGCTCCTTGTTTGCCTTCCACCATGATTGTGAGACCTTCCCAGCCATGTGGAACTGTGAGTTCATTAAACCTCTTTCCTTTATAAACTATCCAGTCTTGGGTATGTCTTTAAAAGCAGCGTGAAGATAGACTATACACTGCTATAATAAATACATTCTCAAAATTCAGCAGTTTGACATAATAAAAATTTCTTTTCTTGATCAACTCTCAATCCAATGTAGGTATATCTGCAGTGAAGTGCTTTTAGTCAGAGGTGATTCAGGAATCATGAACTCAGGCTCCTATCTTCTGGTCTTACCATCTTTCTGTATTAGTTACAAATTATAATATATATAGCCTATTATGTTATATTAGGCTGCTATAGCAAAGTATCATAGACTGGGTAGCTTAAACAACAGAAATGTATGGTTTCACAGTTCTGGAGACCGGAAGTCCAAGATCAAAGTGTCAACAGGATTGGTTCCTTCTGAAGGCTGGAAGGAAAGTATCTGTTCCAGGCCTCTCTCCTTGGCTTGTAGATGGTCATCTCCTTCCTGCGTCTCTTCACATCATCTTCCTTCTATTCCTGTCTGTGTCCGAATTTCTCTTTTTTTAAGAACACCAGTCACACTGGATTAGTGGCTCAGTCTACTCCAGTATGACCTCATTTTAATGAATTATGTCTGTACAATGATACCTTCAAATAAGGTTGAATTCTGAGATATTGGGGGTTAGGACTTCAATATAGGAATTTTCAGGGGGTTACAACACAGCTCGTAAGAGTCCAACACCAGGATTATATTATAATGGATATCATCTCAGTTTATCAGATTTGAATAGAAAAAAAGGTAGTAGAAAGGGTACTGAACTCGATATCATGGCTTCTGTTGGTTTAGTCAGCATTCATACAAATTAGGTCTCTTTTCCAGTGCTGCTGCTAGCATTAACATCTTATAATGGTTTAAGTAATATGTATCCATCTGTCGCTCTCTCTCCATCTTATCATCCATTCATCCCATCTTCCATCCATCCTTCCATCCATTCATCTATCTTCTCATTCAATCAACAAACACTTATTGAGTATTCATAATGTCCCCAATATCAAGTTGATTTCTGGGAATACAATGATGGATGAGACACATTCTCTTCCTTTAAAGCATTTATCAATCTGCTGGGGAGACAGACAAGCAAAACGTAGATGGACTCTATTCTCTCTTCTACATGATAGTCCTTCAAATATTTGAGGAAGGCTAATGTTTCCTACTTTTTCTCTTTTGGCTTCTTGTTTCTAGAGTAAGTATACTTTAATTTCTTTAATGATTCCTCACATAACACAGTTTCCTCACTCTTTTAAATTAATGTTCTGTGATATTTTCTAGGTTGTTTTCCTTAACAATTCAGAAATAAATACAAGCTGTGTGACTAGACTGCTACTTGATTAGGAAGCAGATGATAGTCAGACTATGCTGGGGTCTCACACTGAGTTAATCTGGAGTAAGATTGAATGTTGGAAATTACAGAGGCCTCTCGGATTACATTTTTCTCTCATTTTCTTCAGTTGCCTCACTCAGGCACATTTACTGAGCTCTTGTTTATCATGGAGCACTTTACTGGACCAAGTTAGCAGGTGCCTTTCAGTAAAATGCAGAAGTCATAATATTGACACAAGGGCCACAACATTAAAAAAAATCAAAAACAAAAACAAAGAACAGGTTGGGTGCAACGTATCATGCTTATAATCCTAGTGCTTTGAGAGACTGAGGTAGGAGGAGTGCTTGAGACCAGGAGTTCAAGACCAGCCTGGGCAACATAGCAAGGGCCCGTCTCTACAAAATATTAAAAAAATTTAGCTGAGCATGGGGGCGTGTGCCTGCAGTCCCAGCTAAACTGAAAGGCAGAGGTAGGAGGATTGCTTGAGTCCAGGAGTTCAAGGATGCTGTTCGTTGTGATCATGCCACTACATTCCAGTCTGGGTGACAAAGTGAGACCCTATCTCTAAAAATAAACAAACAATCAAAAACCAAACAAAAACAAAAACCCATGAATCACATGTCAGGCACTTCGTGAACTTTGTCTTATTTAATCACTATAACAACTCTATTATATATTCACCATTTCATCATTGGAGTTACTGGATCTTAGAGGTTAAACTACTTGGCCATAATCACATTGTTAGTAGGAGGAGCCTGGACTTATCCCCACATTTCTTTGATCCTAAAAACTTGGTTCATAACCCCTATGCTTAAGCATCTCTCTCAGGGCCCTCTCTTCAATTAAGGATTAGGAGATTGCTTGGTGGATTTTCTGTTGGGCTGCTCACACATTAGTTCCCAGGTAAGGAGAAGGCAGCTGGCAGATTTAGGCCAGGTCTCATGGGGATTATACCTTGATGGAGACATTATGGTCTTGGGTTTAGGTCTTAGCTTTTCCCTTTCAAGATCTCACTTCTATTATTTTGTCACAGTGAACAGACTTTGAGGGATAGATTCTCTCTAACAAAATACAAAAGAGAATGATTTATAAACCACAGTCCCAATTTACCATGGGAAATAGAACTTATTTTTAAAATCAGGAGCATTTTTTCAACCAGGCATTCCTTTTTTGTGGGGTCAGTCACTCAGAAGGACAAATAATAATTCAGAAGGTTGCTTGGCGAGCATAGAATTTACAACAAAGAGATTAGGTATTGCCCAAGGGAAGTCTCCTCAGGCTAACATAACTTGGAGTTAATCCTTCTCTGCCCTGCGGTTGTTTCTGCCTAAATTACTGGAATCCATCTTCTAGAATCACAACATAATTTTCCTTGGTCACTGCTACACTCAGACACACAAACTAACCTCCCAATTCTCTTTAGGCAATCTTTCTCTTTTGGAAGTATCTATTATCAAAAACATCTCTTGTCACATTACTTCATTTTATAATGTTTAAATTATTATTTATTTTTATTAGTTTACACTGTAGGTTGTCTGCTCTTTAATGAGGCTTGGGTTGGACTTTTTATTGAACATGGGGCTTTGAGTCATCCATTTTGCAGCAGCTAGGAGGTTTGGGGCATTGACTTCAGCTAAAAGGATGAGCTCTAATTAGTCTATGAAAATCCCAGAAAAGCCTTACTCCCAAGCCAGCACCAGTGTCAGTTTTAGGATGTGAGGCCTAAGCTCCCATACCATGTCCACGGCTGGAGGGCTTGGTCAAAAAATTTGTGCTATGACAGGCTGGATAAATGGATATGAAGGTAAATTTGGCGGAGGGGCTATTCCGAAAAAGTTTCCCTACTTTTAAGCAGCAGCCATAGAAAGAGTATGGGTGTAAGGCCAGAATGGCTAAAGCGACTTTTCTGACAATCTGAAGGCAAAGCCTCATGGCAGAAGGAAGAACACAGAGCAATGCACGGAAATGGGGTCAGAGTCATTGTATTAAGTCAAGGCCAGAGCCCTGCCTGCCTCTAGACTTTCATTCATGTAATCAAGTAAATTCCCTTGTTGTGGGAGCCAGTTTAATTTAGGTTTTTTGATACAAGCAGCTGAATGTATCAATTGAAGGATGACTTTTCATTTTATATTCACAAACCATCAGGAAACGTTCTACAGATGGCCAAAGCTATTCATTATATGTGATTTTTTAAATACCTCAGTTTGGTGAGTGAGATCTTTTAAACAGCCATTTGATTATGAGATCCAATTTACCTTTTGTGTAGTTACTATAGTTATCATGAATCCAGCTCTAGCTCACAGCAATATCAGCGTAGCCGTTTCTTTGAGCTCAAGGCAGGAACTGGCTCGTAAGAGTCAAATGCATTGTTCCTTAGAGCCATCAATTCACCAGCTCCAAAAGTCTGCCCTAGATTCACCCTGGCACTAAGAGCATCTTTATTCAGCACTGATATCACAGACATTGTCAGACGACTTTACTGCCTCTGGATCCCCAGCTGAATCAAGTGTAGCGGCCTATTATTTAGGATCTGACCAGAACCACATATGCTGTCAAATTGCTGGTTCCTAATGAAGGTGAGGCTATAAGTGAATGTACCAATGTACTGCTTCCTTCACACAAACAATCTTCCTATGGAAAAAAAGAAGTCAGTTGAACTAAACAATGTGCTTCATGATCTAATTCACTTACTTTTTGAAGCAAGCTCTTTATCTTGTTTTGTGGGTTAGTGACAAATAGTTTGACAGCTAGTCCGTGGACCTAACTTTGAATAGTCATTGTCTCATTCATTTAGCAAACACTTACTGAACTAATATATGTAAGTAACCTAAGAATTATCTTGGGAGTCATCTAAGAAATCTTCTGCCTTTCTCTTCATGTTCAGCCTGGCATCATACCTTCCTCTGTATTCCTGCTGTCATTAGCTTGATGCAGGCTTGCATTGCTTTCTGAAACACTGCCATTGTCCTGCCAATCTTGCCTTCTCCAGGCTACAACATGCTATTAAAAAATATATTTCTCAAGGTGCTTTCTAGCTTCTGTGACAATGCAAGCTACTATGGTGGACTTTTTGCTGAATATAATACAAACGGATGTTGGCGCCTCATGCTGCAAATGTTCTTGGTTAATGAGCCTTCCATCACACTATCCTGAGATAAGTGTGTTCTGTAACTTGTGTACTTTCCTCTGTAGTCTCTTTTTAATGCCATCTGTGTACCGGAGGACTAGACCTGTGGCAAAGAGACAAAGAAAGAAGATCTTGTTGGATGTTATAATACAAGCTGTGCGATAGTTAGGCATCTCTAGCCATAAAAGGGTGGGTGGAAGTTCTTTGAAATCGTGAAGGGCATCATAGTTATCATTGCAACCTGAGAGAACCAGCCAACAACTGTATATAATGAATGACAGTGGAGAGAAGATACAGTCAGAAGAATATAATAATTTCAGATGATTTGATGAGAAAGGAAGTGCAACTGTACTTGTGGGATTTGGTGACCTTATCTCTCTGGGAATGATGCTTTATTGACTCTTATGTGGTAATTATAATTAAACTCAATTTTTACCAATGCATTCCTGTGCTTAACAGGGTTTATTTTTGGTGGATACTTAATACTACAATCTCTCTGTCCCTTAGTTTTTGAAGAACTGAAGATTTATTTTATTATTATTTTAATAAATCTCACTAGAATGGATCATATTTTTCTTTGCTTTATTTATGTCAATGCTATGAAGCATATTTAAATTTTTTATAACTTTTTTTATTTATAATTATGAACATTAAATATATTACTCTGTAATGTGGTGATATCTTTGGTAGGTAATTAAATTATGTGATACTGTTTTACTTCCATATGAACCTCATATGTTTATTTGGAGGTGAAACAATTACCTAAAACATTTTAGATAAACAAAAGTAATGAAGGGAGTACCTACCAAGTACTTTAATGCCTTATAAAGGTACAGCAATCAACAGTGTTTTGTGGTATAGAAACACAATACATAGCCAAGATATTTATGCCAATATAGATAAGTTTTCAGCATATACTAAATATGGAATTTCAAGTTAGTCAGGAAATAATAGATTATTAAAATGAAGGCAGGACAATTATTTAACCATTAAGACCAAAAATAATGTTTAGTCAACTTTGTACGATTAATCCCAGATATATTAAGGAAGTACTAGGAAATGTACTAGAAATAGATATTTATATAATACTGGGATGGGGAAGGATTTTTTAAAGCAAGAACTTAAAGCCTTAAAGATAAAGACAGATAATTTATGTACATAACAATTTTAAGACTTCTTTAAACACACTCAAACATATAAAGCTTAAACAAAAGGAAAAAAATGTTGTCTCACCAATTATGACGGCTAATAAACAGAAAATAGAAAATAAACAAGTGTTCATAAGGATATAGGGGAATGAAAACACTCATGTGCTATTGGTAGGAATGTAGGATGGTACAACCACTGTCTAAAATAGTATGTTGGTTTCTAAAATATTAAAAATAGAACTATCATATGATCCAGCAGCTCCACTTCTAGGTATAGATTCCCAAAAATGGACAGATGGGACCTGAAGATATATTTGTACACCTGTGTTCATAGCAGTATTATTCACAAGAGCTGAGGGCTGAAAGCAACCTAAATGTCCCTTGACATGAATGGATAAACAAACTGTGGTATATATGTACAATGAAATATTATTCACCCTTAAAAGGGAAGGAAATTCTGACACAGGCTACAACATGGGTGAACATTGAGGACACTATGTTAGGTGAAGTAAACCAATTGCAGAAGAACAAATACTGTGTGATTCTATTCATATCCCTAGAGAAAGAATGTAGAATGGTGATTGATAGAAGCTGAAGGAAGAGGAAAATGCATAGTCATTGTTTAAAGGGTACATAATTTCAGTTCTGCAGGATGAAAAGAGTTCTGGAGATGGATGGTGGTGATAGTTGCATAACAATGTGAATGTACTTTATGCCATTTAACTGTATGCTTAAAAATGGTTAAGACAATAAATTTTATGTTGTGTGTGTTTTATCACAATTTAAAAAATAATAAACAAAAGAGGAATGGTGGTGCTTAGAGTCAAGAGTATGCTCTAGCATCAGGCACAGCTGGGTTTTATCTGGCTCAACGAGTGTAGGCAAATGTGTTAAACTCTGTGTGCCAAACTTTCTCATCTCAGGGTTTCTTTGAAGACTCAGTGAGATAATTTCTGTAAAGTGATTTTTATAGTGCATGGAACATAATAACTGTTCAATAAATGCTGCATACCGATCTGTTAGAAGCCAAATGATAAACATATGTTATTGACTATTCATTATTTTTATTTTTAGAGGTCAATATATTATTGACTCTTTATATAGATGATATGTTAAGAACTCTAACAAACCAAAGAGAAATGATAAAAACCCTAGAGTTTATGGAAAAATAATATGTTAAAGTTTATTGACAAAGAATATGTTAGTAGTTTTTATTTAAAGGAATGAAGTCATTTCTGGGCTATCTTCAGTAAATGGGGACTTTTTGAAGAATAAATTTTAAGAGAGATAGAGTCTCAGAGATGCAAGAATAGGAAATCGACACAAGATTGGATATAGGTCTAAAGTAGTTCTAAGGATCCTGATAGTAGAATCTACATTTCAGCGCTCTGTTGTTAATGTAGTTTACCTCCTCTTGTTTAGTCTCTGTCACATTTCTTCTCATCTAATGCATCATTGACTCACTCCTTTATCTATACCTTACCCACATCATAGCTCTTGCTTATTGCTAATTTGTGCTTCTGTATCTCTTTGATTTTTGCATGACTTTGCTTTGCCGCTGACCATTCATGGGTCTAATTCACAGGATCTTCTCAGCTTTAGTTCCCACTGCTAACAGTCTGATTTTTCTCCATTTGTCTGAATCAAATTATTCAAAGTAGAATTGGATTGGAACATTCCTTGTTTTTAGCAAGAATCTTATTGGACCTTTCTTTGTTTCTGGCAAAGCTTTTTAGGTCAGCTTATCTTGAAGCTCACTGCTCAGCCACTTTCAGCTACATTTATGTCATGTGACCAGCCCTATTCCAATCAGCTGTGGTCTTGGTGATAAATTTCTATGGTGCAAAACAAGGTGATCTAAGGCTGCCTCTACAGAAGGAGCTATTTTGTATTTTATTAATCACTTGTAATGACCAGATTGTTGATTTTTTCTAGTTGAAGATTTGACAACACCATTTTTATGTCTGCTTTTAATAGCTCATCCCTAACTGTTTCTATCACCTTGTTCACAAGCTGCTAATCTGTTATCCAACCTTCAGTCTATGAATCAGAGCAGAAAGAACAGAAGCATAATGGGAACATAAGATTACCACATAACATAACTGTATCAGTAAGCTTGATTTACCTTCATCTATAGAAGCAAATAAGTCAATGGGCCCTGGTTTAAGGGTATTTTTAAAATTCTTTAATAAAGCACATGATCTTGGCTTAGAGGTTTTTTGGATTACTTGGGTTGGTCTGGATTCTGAGAAGGTGGAGCGGCTAATGTCTAACTATCAGATTGAGCGTAAGTTTCCCATACATCTGAGCAGATGTGACACCTTTATTCACAGTATGTCCATATTGTTTCATGCTCTTGTGTTACTTTTTTTTCCCCAGTAATGCCTTTGTATGAAATGCTTTCTTTTCAGTAAAAAAATAAGCCAAATTTTCTTGTTATCTTCTGGTTAAGGGAGGGGGTGCTTTTTTCAGGGAAAACAACAGTAATATAAAACTTTACAGCGTCAAAGTAAGATGATCTTTTTATGCAAATACTACCTTGAAGTTTTTAACCATCTGTTCTTAATTGAGCTTGCAGAAGATTATTTTCATATTCTAAGAGACATACTGTGAATGCTTAGGCACATGCTGAATAGCCCCAGAAAATAGGGATCAGGATCACGTATGTTTAAAAAAATTAGTCAAAGAAAAAAATTTTACTTGTGTTTCTGCATGAAAGGTGGAACCTAATTGAAAAGCAGGAGATATTCTCAATTTCTTTGGTTGAAACAAAGATAAACCATGGTGATTCTGTTTGGGGGCCCACATATACGCATATCATGTAGGAAGACATAATTGCTTCCATTGCAATAAACTATTTCTATTTCTTCTTATTTGTTGCGAGTTAGACTTTGTCATTCTTCAGGACCCCCAGAGATTTTGAAGAAAGACTAACGAAGATAGGTAAAGCATATCCTCTATCCCATCTCCGTCTGTGGAAGTCAATATATTTTTAATGTAAAAAATTGTAGCTTGGTGAAGAAGACATCACAGCTCGCAAAGGAAGAGACTTCCTGAGCTCACAGAATGAGTTTGAATGTTGGAGTCCTGGCCCAAGGTAAGTAAGACATTGTGACAATAATTAGTCAACATTTTTGGAGCACACATCAAATGCAGAATAAGGAAAATGCTGTAGTACTAGTTCCTGTTTTGGGACAGGTGACTTATGCATGGTCTGACAGATTTGGGAACTGACAGAAGAAATATCAGTAGGTTTGTTGATCTACTGCAGTAAAGCAGCATAAATGACCCTCTGTCCAAGTGGGAATTTGTTCTGCTGCTTTTCCTCTCTTTCTAACTCAGCAAAATAACATGAAAACCATAGAAGTAAAAAGGATCTTGAAGACCTAATTCCTATATTTTAGAAATTTAAAAATGGAGACTCAGAGAGGTTAACTAGTTTCCTTAGGTAACCTAGCTGGTGAGCAGTTGTTTCAGGATGGGAAACCAGACCTACAGTATGGATGCCGTTTTAATATACCATGCAGTTCTCATACCCTGTTGTGTTTGTGAAGATAGCAATTCATTTTACACTGCATTATGAAAATAACTTTTTCAAAGTTTGTTACTATTTCTTAAGGCTTTAATGGTTGGTTGTTTTATCTGTATTTTATTGAGCAACCTTGATGACTCTTTTCATACATGGACAGATAATTTATGATGGTGCTTCCCCCCGTATGTTTTGTAGTGATTGGAGGTTATAAATAGATACATTTTGGTACAAGAAGCTTGCTTTGTGTCAGGTGAGAGTAAGAAACGTGGTTGTGTATTCACTGTGTGTTGGTAATGACCCAAGGCTGTGAGCTAAAACATCTGGATTATGGTTTCAACTCTGAATCAATTAGCTCTGCGTTCTGGATCTTAATTTCTTCATCTGACCAAAGAAGGTTTTAGTTAAATAATTTCTAAGTTCCTCACAGAATGAAATGTCATAATATTCTAAATCAGGGAAAAGTTAGAGAAACTTTAGTCTGTACTTGTTAAAGGGCTGTAATGGGCTGAATATGTTTAAAAGACTAAGTTTACTTTGGCACAATTCACTGAGCAATTGCCCAACTCTTTATTTAACACTGGCTTTTGGGTTTTCCTACTTACAAAGTCATTGTCTAACTTGAACTGTCATGCAGTGAGAACTGAATACATCCACCTTTATATACGTATTACAACCACACTGAACTCCTGATTCCACTTATCAAAGTGCCAGGACTCCACCTGCCTTTGCGTGTGTTGCTTTCCCTGCCTCACATCCCTTCTTTCCTGTCTTGCCCTGGCAAACTCCTACTCATCATTTAAAGTCCAACTCAAATATCACCTCCTCTATAATCCTCCAATAACCATCTCAGTTGTGAGTCTAACTAATATCTATGGATCACCTACTATGTGCAAAGCCTCGCATCAGTAGCTAAGGATGATCACAGTTCCAGCTTTCATAGCTTGTTAAGGAAGACTGATATCAAGTAAATAATTACAGGTAAATAATAATTACAAGAGGCTGGGCATGGTGGCTCTTACCTGTAATCCCAGCACTTTTGGAGGCCGAGGTGGGCAGATCACTTTAGGTCAGGAGTTCGAGACCAGTCTGGCCAACATGGTGAAACCCCCGTCTCTACTAAAAATACAAAAATTATCCAGTGTGGTGGTGGACGCCTGTAATCTCAGCTATCTGCAGGCTGAGGCAGGAGAATCACTTGAATCTGGGTGGTGGAGGTTGCAGTGAGCTGAGATTGTACCACTGCACTCCAGCCTAGATAGAGTGAGACTCTGTCTCAAAATAATAATAATAATAATAATTACGAGAATGTAAAGTGATATGAGGGAAAAGTACTTAATGTCTTGGAGGGTCTAGTGGAGGAAACTAAACACAGGATTAGTGGCTACCTTCTCTGGGTTCCCAAGGCACTTTATTGTACATCTCTACCATGACACTAATTATGTTGTGTTCTTACCAGTATTATGGGTTTATGTATCTATTTCCTCCTCTAGACTTGTGTGATCCGATATGGCAGCCATTAACCACATGTGGCCATTTACATTTAAAGTAATTAAAATTAAAATCCACTTCCTCAATCATACCAGCTACATTTCAAATGCTCAATAGCCACATGTTTCTAGTGGCTACCATATTGGATAGTGCAGGTAGAGAGTATTTCCATCACCACAGACAATTCTGCCGGACAGTGCTGCCCTAGATGGTGAATTCCTCAGTGTCGAATATTGTGTTTCATTCATCTTTGTATTCCTAGGACCTGGAACAGTGATTTTATTATTCAACAAACATTTTTGTATATGCTTATTAAATGCTAAGTACAATTCTAGATTCTGGGGATAAAGTAATGAACAAAAAACAGTGCTTGCCTTCATAGAGCTTACACTTTAGTGGTGTTGAGGGGAACTGGATATTCAACAAATCAAGTAAATATACAATATGTCAGGTGGTGATGAGTACTATGGAGAAAATTAAAGCAGGTTAAGTTAGGCAGGAAGTGACAGGAGAAGGGGTAGGGGCTGGTGGGTTGATCTTTTAGGTAAAGTGGAAAGGGAGTCCTCACTGAGGGAATCAGTTGCCAAGAAGGAGCAGCGAGCATAATGTCCCGAGGCAAAAATGTGTGACTTCTCTTAGGAATGAGAAGGCCAGGGTTCCTAGAGTTGAGTGATTACAGCGGCGGGTCAGAGAAATGAGGGCAGTAGGACAGCAGGGAGGGAGCAGGGCCTTCGGCTTTCACTCTGAGATGAGAAGAATTGAGGAGTATTGAGCAGAGAGGGGAAGAGGTCAGGCTTACATTTTAAGTATGATCAGTGTGACTGCTGTGTTGAGAACAGCCTGCAGGGGGCAAAGCCAGAGACCAAATGAGGTCTCTCAGGTGAGAGGGAAATAGTGGCTTGGATGGGTAGGCAAGGTGGTGAGAAGTGGACATATTTTGAATGTAGAGCAGGCAGGACATGCGGATGTGTTGGAATGTGAAGTGTCAGGGAAAGAAAAGAGACGAGGATAGCTCTGTAGATTTTGACCTGAGCAAGTAGAAGAATGGGCTTTGCATCAACTGAGATGAAGACTCTGGACCTTGCAGACTGGGAGGAATATCAGGAGTTTGGTTTGGGGCATATTAAGTTGAAGTGTCTGTTGAGTGTCTCCGTGGCTATGCTGACCATGAGTAGGAGATTTGTGTTTGTGGCTCAGGGGCAAGGTCTGGCTGGAGGTGTGTATATATGCTTGTTGACTGACTGACTGATTGAATGAATGAATGAGACATTATTTTCTTAAAATAGCAATTCTGAATGTGAAGCTGCAGGACAGAGTCCTGGGGAGCAATTTGCCTACAGACAAGAGAAAAATCACAGAGGAGGCCTAACAATCTGAGCAGGCAGTGGGTGCATATCCAAGCAAACAAAATCAATTAAATCACCCTTAAAATTATTTTGAACATAGATTTTAGGTTATAAAATACAAAATGTCCTCCTATTCAAATGGTGGGGGAGGGTATATCAGTTTCCCATGGTTGCTATGGACAAATTACCACAAATTTTGTGACTCACAACAACGCAAGTGTATTATCTTGAAGTTCTGGAGGTCAGAGCCTGCAGTGGGTCTCACAGGGCTAAAATCCAGGTGCAGCAGGGGCTGCGATGCTTCCTGGAGGCTCTGGTGGAGAATCTTTCTCTCAGCCTCACTTGAACTCTGACTCTCCTCTCTTTCTTTCACTTCTAAGAACCCTTGTGATAACATGGGATCCATCGGCAAATCCAGAATAATCTCCCCATCTCAGGGTTGTTGATTAGCAACCTTAAGTTTGTCTGGAACCTAAATTTCCCCTTACCACTTAATGCAATATATTCACAAGTTCCAAGGATGAGGATGTGGTTACTTCTGGAGAGGTGATATCTTGAATTTGTTCATTCTTTTCATGTCTAAAGATCAATATACAATAATAAAAGTGATTGAAAGGATGTTTAGAATATATGCAAGCCCCAATTAGACATCTTCTCAATTGCTTTTACTATTGTATATAAATCTTTTGACACTAAAAGCCAAAAAAGGACTGGAGATTACTAAGCAAAAGAATAATTGGAGAGAAGCCCACTTTTAAACAAAGTTGTGTACACGATTTGCTTTTAATTTAAATATTTTAAGTTTCAAAATATTTATGGCATGTGTAAAAACAAACTCAGACCTAAGCATATTGAGGATGTGTGTTTGTGAGTGTGTGTATGTGTGTGGTTGTGTAATTATTCCATATAAAAATGTTTATTGGTTATAAATCTTATATAAGATCATATAAAAGGGGCTTACTCCATGCTACTCTTAGGATTTATTTTTTGATTTTTATGTATGACTTATATATACAAGGACCACATTTTGTGAACCTATAATCTGTAAAATGCAAAAGCCCTTATGGATTACAGGATAGACCATTTGAAGTTGAGATATCTTGAGGTGATTGTTACATTTAATTGACCTGAATTGTCATATCTTATTCTGAAATGTCTGTCCCAGCTCTTCTCACCACCATTCTCATGGCCACCTGTTCAGACCACAAGAACAGCTTCCTAATTGACTGTATAACTGAAGTGAATCTGAGAGGTAGGAGAGTGCAGTGGTTTAAGAATGGGTTCTGGCTGGGCGCGGTGGCTCATGCCTGTCATCCCAGCACTTTGGGAAGCCGAGCTGGGTGGATCACTTGAAGTCAGGAGTTCAAGACCAGCCTGGCCTACATGGCGAAACCCTGCCTGTACTAAAACTATAAACATTAGCCAGACTTGGTGGTGTGTACCTATAATCCCAGCTACTACTAGGGAGGCTGAAGCATGAAAATTGCTTGAACTCGGGAGGTAGATATTGCAGTGAGCTGAGATAGTGCCATTACCCTCCAGCCTCAGTACAGAGTGAGACTCCGCCCACCCCCCCAAAAAAAGCAGAGGTTCTGGAATCAATTTATTGAAATCCAGTCTTATTTTGACCACTTACTAGATGGATGGCTATAGACAAGTTACTTCACCTCTGTAAACTTAAGTTTTCTGTCCTGTGAAATGGGATTAGTACTGATCTTATAGAGTTGTCATGAAATTTATACTGAATTAAGGAGTAAATGAACTTGTTGTGTTTAAGGAGTAGAAAGGCCAGTGGCCAGAACATGGTAAGTGAGCAGCAGAGTTAAGGTCTGAAAGACTGGCAGGACAAGATCACTCAGGGCTCTGAAGGCCTTGGTAAAGGGTCAGACTGGAGGCAAAAAGTGCATTGTTTGAATTAAGGCTATGGATATGAAAAAGTGATGTTGGGGCTCAGTAGTATAAAGACATAGCATTTACAAGACTTGTGATGTTTTTTGGATGTTGGGGAAGGCAAGACAGAAGCCTAGAATGACTGTGTTTCTTACTTGGAGGTCTGGGGACTGGGGACATCATTCTCTGAGACAGGGAATACAGGAAGACAAGCAGGTTTGGGGGAACAGACAATAAGTGCAGTTTGGGATAAAAATGTAAAATGTCTAGGAAATATTCAATTATAAATTTACATATAAAGATGGATATGTAGATATGAATCTTAACAGAGGGTTTGGGCTAGAAGTATAGGTTTGAGAGTCATCAACATTTAATAGATTGTTGACAGAAGACAAGTCTGGAAAGAGTTTTGACATGGAGGGAGGTAGGCATTCAACTTATGACAAAATAGCAGATTAATCTGGCATTTCCTTCTCCCTAGCTCCCCTTCTTATTGCCCTGCTCCAAATACACAGAACATGGTTATAGGAAATCCACCAAAAGGATTAAGAGCAGAAACACAGCTAGGATGCTGTCCAAGGTTCTGGGAAGAATAGAAAAACATTTCTGTGAAAACTGAAGTCACAAGGCTGTGCCACATATAGATTTGAGGTCGATATTTATTCTGCTTGTATTGTGTGAGAATCCTAAACCAATAAATTAAAAAAAAAAATAGAGATGGGGTTTTGCCATGTTGCCCAGGCTGATCTTGAACTCCTGAGCTTAAGTGATCCACCTGCCACAGCCTCCCAGCTAAGCCAATACATTTATATAAAAATTTAGTGGTGACCAGAGAAAGCACTGAAGATCTGGAAGAAAAATAAATGTAAAATTTCCCTAGAAATATGCTTAACCCTAAGGAAATGTTCACAGAAAAACGAATCCTTCATGAGAGGATGAATTCAGCATACATTTTACAAACCACAGGAGGAAATGATTTATCACAAGAGAAAGTCAGTTGTGACAGTTATCAACTTACTGATTCTCAGATCCAAATCTGCCCTTTGTTGCCCTGATTCTTGTTAATGGAGCTTGGCTCCTTGCCAGCTGATGCAACCTTAGGCTTTGTCAATACAGGGTGCTGGTGGGCCCTTCAGGTCACAGTGGAAGAGAGGGCTTCTATTCCTGGTTCTTGTGTCTTTTTTCTTCCTCCTAAGGCCCAGCTCTCAGTGGTGTCTGGGAGTCCCAGTGGAGCTCATCCTCCAGTGAAATTCTCTGGCACCCCAGTGGGCAATTTTCTGCATGCCAGCTCTGACCTGCTCGTACCTCAGCAGGCAGCTTGCCGTAGACCAGCCCCAACCCACAGTACCTCTGGAAATGTTGCTGGCACCTCAGTGGGCAGCTTTCTGTGGAACATTTTTGACCCATGTAATCCTAGAAAACTCTGCCATCCAGTGGACTGTAACCACAGCCTCTCCAACACAGTCTCAATGTTGGCTGTAGTAGAGGTGAAGTCATTTCCAAATTTGCTTATGCTTTGTATACCCTCCCTAAAGGAATGGTTGTTTTCTACATTTGCTGTTCTTATGTTCTTTAGCGGCCTCTTTTACTCCCCTGCTTTTTTTGTGTGTTAATCATCTTTTAGAAGTTAATAATTCTTTATATTAAATTGTCCCTGTTCAAATTACTGATGTGGTCTCTGTCTCCTGAGTGGGCCCTGTCTGATATATTGGCAGCCATAATAAGCAGAACAATTAGCACCCTAAAAACATGAGATAAACCATCCCAAAATAATTAGAAAATAAGTATGCTTAAAATGAATAAAATATTTAAAAAGTAATAAAGACCATAAAGAAATAGTAGGGTTCTATGGAAAGAAATAGGCATATTGAAAAAGAATTAAATTAAATGTTTAAAAAATACAAAAAGTAGTCATTGGGTGGGTGCAATGGCTTCATGTCTGTAATCCCAGCACTTTGGGAAGTGGAGCGGGGAGGATCTCTTGAGCCTGGGAGGTTAAGGCTGCAGTGAAGCTTGATCATGCCACTGAACTCCAGCCTGGGTGACAGAGTGAGACCCTGTCTCAAAAAAAAGTAGCCATTAATTAAAAAATCAAGTGGGTAGGTCAAACATTAGAATTAGTGACTTCGAAGATAGCCCTGAGGAAACTGCCCAGGATACAGCAAAGGGATAAAAAACAAAAAATTAAAAAGAAAGAAAGTGCAATAGAATATGGACATACAACATACATCTCATAGGAATTCCCTGTATTTCTCTCTCTTTATTATCTATATCTATAAATAAATAAATACGTATCCAGAAAGAGAAAATAGAAAGACTGGGGGAGGAGGCAATATTTGAATACTGCCTAGCTGAGAAGCTGAGAATTTTTCAGAACTGAAGAAATCTATCAGTAGGGTTTATTCTAGGATATAGGAATAATGTAACTTTATAAAATTTAATGTAACTTACCATATTGACATATTAAGAAAGAAAAATATACTCATCTTAGCATACATAATAGGTTCAACAGCCGTTCATGTTGACAAACCTTAGAAAATAATACATAGAAAGGGACCTCCTTTTAAAAAAGGGTGTCTACCTAAAACAATGTAAAACTCACATTTAATGGTGAAACATTGGAAGCATTCTCTTAAAGTCAGAAATAATTTAAAGATGCCTGTTGTCACCACTTCTATTCAGTATTGTACTGGAGGTCCACAGCAGCTCAATAAGACATGGAAATAAATAAGACTTGTGGGGCATGGAAAAATAAGAAACCATATTGTCACCATCACAGAAGATATGATCATCTACATATGAAATTCAAGAGAATCTCCCTACCAACTATTAACAGTAGAAGTAACCGGAAAGTTCATCAAGGTTGCTGTCTAAGAAACTATATACAGGCCGGGCGCGGTGGCTCAAGCCTGTAATCCCAGCACTTTGGGAGGCCGAGACGGGCGGATCACGAGGTCAGGAGATCGAGACCATCCTGGCTAACACGGTGAAACCCCGTCTCTACTAAAAAATACAAAAAACTAGCCGGGCGAGGTGGCGGGCGCCTGTAGTCCCAGCTACACGGGAGGCTGAGGCAGGAGAATGGCGTGAACCCGGGAGGTGGAGCTTGCAGTGAGCCGAGATCGCGCCACTGCACTCCAGCCTGGGTGACAGAGCCAGACTCCGTCTCAAAAAAAAAAAAAAAAAAAAAAAAAAAAAAGAAACTATATACAAAAATTAGTAGTATTTGTATATATCAGATAAAATTGTTTTAAAGATGTAATTTAAAAATACCTTATTTTTCATAGCCATTAAACTACAGAGTATGTGAAATAATTAGGTGCAGAAGTAATGGCAAAACCCTCAATTTTTTGCACCAACTTAATAACATATACATGATTTAATTAAAAAATTATGAAATTTTATTGAATGATTTAAGAATACCTAAAAAAATCAAGAGTTATACCATATATATGGATAGGAATACTCAGTATTTTGAATTTCCAGTTCTTCCCAAAATAATCTACAAAATCAAAGCCAGTTCAATCTAAATCTTAAATTTTCTCAGAAATTGACAAGTGATTTCTAAAATGTATATGGATGAATAAAATGCCAAGAATGGCCCAAGGAAAACATTTGAAGAAAGTTAAAGGTAATGAACTTACTCTATCATTTATCAAGGGTTATTATAAAAGTAAAATAATTAAAATGTGCTGTATCAGTAGATACAACTTAACAAAACAGGGAGCCTGGACACTACCATGTACATGAGAGAAGTAGTTTTCAGATTAGTGGAGAAATATAAAATAAAGAGAATATTTATTTTAGATGAGACAATTAATTTATCATATGGAAAAAATTGTAATTGTAAATCTACCTTATACTATATACAAAAATTGTACTATATACAAAAAATTGTAAATCTACCTTATACTATATACAAAAATAAATCCTAAATGGATTGAAAAATGTAAGGATGAAAAATACGAAAAAATTAAGAAAAATAACTTTATTTTATATATATATAAACATATATATTATATATATATATTTTTTTTTGAGAAAGGGTCTCACTCTGTTGACCAGGCTGGAGTGTAGTCATGAGATCTCAGCTCCCTGCAACCTCCACCTCCCAAGTTCAAGCAATTCTCCTGCTTCAGCCTCCCAAGTAGCTGGGATTATGGGCACCTGCCACAACATCCAGCTAATTTTTGTATTTTTAGTAGAGATGGGGCTTCACGCTGTTGGCCAGGCTGATCTTGAACTCCTGACCTCAAGTGATTCACCTCGCCTCGGCCTCCCAAAATGCTGGGATTATAGGCGTGAGCCACTGTGCCTGGCCAGAATAGCTTTGTGATCTTGAAGGGTAGAGAAAGAGTTATTGCACAAGACTCAAAAAGCATAGACTTTAAAACGATTGATAACTTTAATCATTTAAAATAGAAAAGATCTATATGAACAAAAGACCATAAAATGATAAGGCATAGACTAAGAGAAGATATTTGTAGTCCAAGCAACCAGTAAAGGATTAGTAAACAAAATACGTATTAAATAGAAGCCTAAAAAACAATAAGAAGGAAACATTTCAATAGAGAAAGAACAAAGGACATGAAGAGTCAATTAATTAAAGAAGAAGTCTTTTAAAACATAAAGTGTTGCACAACCTCATTGATCATTAGGGGAGATTAAAATTAAAACCCAATGGGACAGCATTCCATAACCAGCAGATTGGCAAAACTTAAAAACTCTGATCATATAAAGTCTTGGTAATACCACGGGAACATAGAAACTTTCAAAACTGGCTACTATTAGGTACTTCCACTTTGGAGAGTAATTTAACAATATCCATGGAATTAAAGATGTGTATAACCTGCAAGGCAGCAAATCTATTTTTAAGCTATATATCCTTGTTGAATTCTTAAACAAGGAGGCATTCTTAAATATGATAGTGCAGCATTGTTGTATTAGCAAAACTTGAACAAACACAATTGTTCAAGAATAGAGAAATGGAGACACTAAAGAAAATTTAATAGAATACTAAATATCATTAATCATGAATAAATTAGATCTACCTGTACCAAAATGGATATATTGCAAATTATAATGTTGAGTGGAAAAACACAAGTCGTGAAAGGATATGTTATGGTAAAATTTAGGTGAATCATGAAAATATGTAAAAACAATACTGTATGTTTATAGATACATACATATATAGTTAAAAATGAAAAATATGGACAGGAAGGGTAAATAGTGTTGTGGTGGCTCTTCTAGGGAGGGAAGAAACAGTATCTCCAATATTTTGCTTATTTGTATTTGCTAGATTTTATTTTACAAATATCTGAGGCAAATATTGTTAAATAACAACACTTGTTAAATTAGAGGAAAGGTGGCATTGTGGTGTGTTACATTATTATCTATACTTTTCTATATGTTTGAAATAGTTCATAGTTAAAATTAAAGTATTTATTTACATGAAGGAAATAGCCAAAAGTGTAAAGGTCTTTTACTTAATCCTTGTTGTGACCCATAGCATAAATTGGAGACTGTGACTGATTTTAGATGAAGTCTTTCGTCTTAAAACTAAGAGAGGATAACTGGCTAATAAAGAAGTTATTCCTAACCTTGATTTCATTAGTGCAGTTCTCTAACCAACTAAACTAACTGTCCGCAGGTGACGAAATCTATAAAGAAATAAAAAGCATTTTTTGCTTGATGAGTTTGGACATAATCACACTATTAAGGTAAAGAATAACTGTATTGTTTGTGGAACCTAGAGCAAGATGCTGTTAATGTTGCTAATCAATTTGACACGAAAAATTTTACATATTATAAAACATTTGTCCTATTAAAATCTTGGTATCAAATTCAATTGATTTCCAAGACACAGTTTTTGTTGAGAGAAAAGTAACAAACAATGGTTTGTTTTAATTTAGTTTTTATAAAACAATAATTTACATAGAGTTAGGAAAAAGATAGCTTTGAACAGAATTTGTGTACTTTGAAAAGAGGGAAGAAATCTTTCTCCTGCATTTACAGATATTCAGAGTTCAGAAATCCCATTTCACCCACAAGGGCTAAGTTTCTAAAATCCTCATGGTACAAGAGTTTCTTAAACTTTTATTAATTTTTTGGTGAGAGGGCTTAAGGACCTAGAAGAAAAATAAGATAGGAAGAGCAAGATTTAGAGGGCAAATGTGTCAAAGCCACAGAGCCAATGTTGTGATCCCTGATCATCTGATTGAGGCTGGTACAGGAGTGTCCCAGCAATTCCCGTATATTAGAACTGGAATCATCACAGTTGCTGAAAGTGTTTAGAGAAGGAAATTCCATTGTACTTAGATTTCATGTAAAAGGAACTCATGGTTGGGGAGGGGGAACTCTAAACATATCTGACTGCATTAAACCATAGAATTACAGAATCCTACGTTATTAAAGCTGGAGGAAACCTTAGAAGTTTCCAGTTTAACCTTTTCATTTTTCATCTATGGCAGGGATATTTAAAGCTGTTTCTAAAGGCACAATTGGCTCAACTCTTTTCTAATTTATCTTGACAGTCGTAACAGTCAAACCAATTGTGTGTAGAAAGAGACATAGAGACAATTTCAAGTGGGGGTATTAACCTCTTGATACATTATTTTAAAAATCAGTCATAAAAAAGCCAAAGTTTAGAAGCCTAGCTTTTGTCTTATGTCATCCCGCATATTTTAAATGCACCGTAGTTGAAATGTAAATGCCAAATTGTCTAGGTATCACATACTGCCAAATATGCCTTAAATAGACAAGGGCTATGCTATTTATAACCCACAGAATACCATGGAAAGCCTAATTTTCCTAAGTGTGGAGTGTGGAAGTTAGGATGAAAGAGAGTATTTCACTTGATTTATGAGCTTTAAAATAAAAATATAAGGCATCCTCAACCAAAACCTAGCTTCCAACATTTGATGAGTTTTTAACTGACTGCATGAGGTATCTCTGCACAAACTGTCTCATTATGATTGGACTGCTGTTTCAAAGAGTTCAGAAATATTTTCTTCCAGGTAGGAGTGAATAGTTGGCCAGGTGGGGAAATTTACTAAGATGCATTTTTAAAAGTCCATGCAGTTTTTCTGGAGAAAATTGGGAGAAACCTCTGGAAGCTATATATATAGGCAAAATAGGGCTTGCAGGAAAGAGAAATGCTTTCAGTCTTTTAGGCCACGTGTTTACTTTCTCGTGGCGGAGAGCAAGATGAAACTCAATGTGTAATGTTTTTATTAGAGGAAATACTTGTGAAAGGAAACAGAGAGGGAGCCAGGTATAGCTGGGAGAACTGTCAGACCATGAGGCAAGTCTGGCTCTAAGTGAAAGAGGGAGAGAGGTTGAGTGGAAGAGTCCTAGACTGCCCGGTAGTCTAAGGAAGTTTGACAAAACCTGTGAGGAGTCCTTGCGATGAAGGTGGACAATACAGGAGCCTCGTGTCTCCAAGGAACTCCCCAATATACCTTGTCCTTGCCAGGCAGCTGCCTGTGAGGAGTGGAGCCTTGGGACAAAGGCTGAGAAGGATTTCATAAAACAGCAGGGGGCCCCTGGGTCAGTTTCACTTCCTGTTACAGGATGGCTGCAGTGAGCATCCTCATAGCTGCTACTCCCATCCATAGGCAAAATGATGGAATATGCAGCTTCATCTGCATTCCCTTTACCTTCATCTCTCCACCACATCCCTTTTCCTTTCTTGGGTGGTTCTTCCCCACTCCTCTTAGACATTCAGTCATAGCCTTTGAAATATCTTTTACTCTTGAAAAACGATTTGCTCCTCGAAAAGATGTGATATTCACAGTAGGGCAAAACTCCATGTTCTTCAAATATTTTGCTTTCGTATCCCCTGAAATAATTTTTAGAAAATGGTGTACACATTCACAAATCTTTAGTTTTGGGTGACTTATTTTTAATATTTTTAAAGCTTGTAAATCAAGTGAAACACTCTCTTTCATCCTAGCTTCCACACTTTACACTTAGGAAAATGAGATTTTTCATGGTGTTTTGTAGGGTATAAATAACATAGTTCTATGTCTATTTAAGGCATATTTGGCAGTATGTGCTACCTAGACAATTTGGCATTTAAATTTCAACTATGGTGCATTTAAAATATGCAGGATAACATAGTTTTTTAAAAAATGATATACACATTCACAGATTTTCATATAGACATCTACAAATTTTCTGCCAGAATGCATGTGTATCATGACAGTAAAACTCTTTTCTGAGATTCAATAGAGAGGCAAGTTTTCATTGCTCACTATATTATACCAGAGCTGTAGGAAGGCTGTAAGTATTGAGGGAGGATGCAGATAATGGAGCTGCAGGGGACCAAGGTGTAAGATAAGATGGGGGTATCCCCATCTTCCATTGTCCTGCTTACCCCACGTTTCTCTTGAGAGATTTTCTGAGGACGGTGACTTAGAGGGGACCTAAGGCAGGTGCTATGTAGCCAGCCCCTACTCAGCTGTTGGGACACATATGACACAATAAAGGTTTGTTGGATATTAATTGACACAGAATGTAATCAATTGCTCTGGTATCTCAAAAAGTTTATTTTCTGCAGATTGGCTGCATCTTATCCAACAGGCTCATTTTTTTCTCCCAGACAGACTGCTGCACTTTGCACTTGGCTGACATTGTTTTTCTGTCCTCTACTGTGACACAGGAAAAAGTGAATTATTTCTGATGTGCTCAAAGCATTCCTGATTTTCTCAAGGTGAGAGTCCACGTACAACTTCCTGGTTGAATAGTGATGGGAAAGTACATTCCTGATCATGGTGGCAATCTGAAATTTGCAGTCAATTGTGGACTTAAAATAATGAGAAACTCTAGGTAGAGAAGATGCACAGTTTCTCCTCAGACACCCTTATTCAAATCTTCATTCACATTGTTTCTTGTTGCTCTTCTATATTGGCTGTGGTTTATATAGAATATAATTCAGTCATTTTGCTTTCATCTGTGGCTCAAGAATATCTTGGCATTTTCTTCTATTTTTGACCAATACAGCATATTGCTGTTAATAAATTTATATAGTATGCTTTTGTTTTGGAAACGATCTGATTTTTCAATAGAGTAGGATTTAGTGCCACTAATATTCTTTAAAATAACATTTCAAAACTGCCTTTCCCCCCATTTAGACATTTAGTTGCTTTTCCAACACACATTTTTAAAGGATGAGATTTCCATTTAACACCACGATTTAGATAAAATTACTTTCTTAAAATCACATTGCTCCCATAGTATACTTAGTTTTCTAATTCCCATATGCTCCACTATTGCTGAAAAAACTTCATCTATATGATGTGACTGAAGAGGCAGCTTTCGTTCACAACACAGCACAATCTGTTAAAGTGGTAAATATTACCCATTTCTATTATTAGAGCTGAAATGGAATTTTCTCTTGCTGCATTTTCAAGATGTGACATAATGAGATAGCAAGCATGGAAAAGTCAGAAATAGTGGAAGCTAACGGTTGTCATCAGTACCAGGAAAGCTTGAATTCAGTCTGCCTTGCCTGGCTCCTGACTCGTTCACACAACGCCCCCAGGCCATCTCATTCTCTGTTTGAATTATAGGGTGCTATGTGAGTTTTGCAGATACTGGGGTAAGGAAGCGTGAAGCAAGGTTTCCAATTCTATATTGGTTTTCAGACTGAACGAGAAAAGAAAAATTCTTGCTTGATGTTTCAATTCTCTTCAGCCTCCTAAAGACACACCTTCCCAGCTCTGAGAACGAGTTGAGTAGTTCTTCACCCTGCACAGAGACACCCCTGACTTCTCTCTCCTTGACTATGAACCAGAATTTAAAAACGAGAGAAAAAAATTAAAAAGGCAACTGTTCTTGTTGCAGAAGTACTATTGAAATTAGCACAGTGTACAATTTCTGGCAGAAATGAGAGAAGAATGGGGGAAAGGCGGTGTGTGTGTATGTGTGTGTAGACCTCAATAGACCTCATGAATATAATTGAGGAAGGAACAGGAGTAACTAGAGAAAAACCTTAAAAAAAACCCTATATATATATATATATCATATATATTCATATATATATATAACAAAAATGTTATCTGAAAAAGCTTTATAGTTAAAAATCAGATTCACTTTGAGCCTATTAGTTTGTTAAAGGAAAACTTTTACATCTTTAACTGGGCTGTTAATATTGCCATTTACCAGTCGATGCCTTCATTGAGTGCATCAGTGAAATTCAACTCAGTTTTCCCTGCTCTCAAGTTGTGCATTTATCACTGATACTCCATGGCCTGGCTTTTCTCATTGCTTAAATAGTTTCCTACTCTTTTACGTTATTGTTAGAACAGAGTATATTCAGCTTTCCGAAGTTAATAGAGTAGCATGGCTTGATTTGTTTTAATAAAAAATGGATAAAATTGCTGGCTTTACTGGAGTGGTCTGATTTGCATCTCCCAGTGGAAATCTTCCCTTTGAGTCTTGTGCTTTGGAATTAGAAGAGACGCAGGCTTCTTGTCTTCTTCTAAGTCCTATGTGGATAGTAGAAAGAGGACTGTATGGAGTCTCAGGAGCCATGTCTCTTTAATACCAGCATTGCCAGTAACAAGCCTTCTAACCCCAGGTGAAGTGCTTAGCCTCTCTGGGGCCTAGTTCCTCATGAGTAAAATAATGGGAAATGGATTTTATGATTTTTCTGTATAATTTAGGCATATCTAAAGCTCCACAAGATTTGAACAAGAAACACCAGTGGGGTTCTGTATATTTGGTATTGTTTAGTGAACGAATCACAGGGACACCAAAGGTTCTTTAGGTTAACAGATGGAAAATTGTAACGGAAAGAGGAATGACTGAATCAGAATTTTCTTATTAAAATGTCTGCAGCATGCTAGCAAAAAATAAGGGATTGAGCCACACATGACAGTAACCTTTTCGAGTGGTCTCTTTCCTTCTTATTGACTGACTGATTTTTGGTTTATGGCTGTGGCCTCTGGAGCAGCCATTGGTTAAAAGACGTGACTCCTTTCTAGATCCAGTGCTTAAGGTTACATATTTCCAGCACTTTTCCAGAGCTTGGTGCAATGACTGACTCCAATATTTTATATGTGGCTAAGAGAACTCACCTACAAGAGTATACACTATCTAGAATGCTTACATTGTTTCTATGTAAATAATTCACTGTCTTAAACCTACTCACTGCACAAAATTGTTATGACCAAGAATGTTTATATCATGGGCTTGATATAGACATAGCCTAGAATTTTAAGGATGAAAAGTTGATGTGATAGATTATTGTTATTTCTGGTATGCTTACTGAATGCCAGGTACTGTGCATTATCTATGAATTACCATTTATAGAAATGATCTCATTTTAATATGAACAACAATTTTATAAAAGAGGGAGTATTTTGTGCCCATTTTTCAGTAATGTAACTGAGGCCCAGAGAGATTAAGTGATTTCTCCGGACTCACCATTACTAGCAAGTGTTAGACCTAGAGTTCAAATCCATGTCAGTTTTACCAGAAAGCTTTATTTTTACCAACCAACACTACTCAGTTCTATCTCATTGGGTCATCTGTCTTCTGCCCAGATACCAACTTCCTCACTTTCATCCTCAAACATCCCCCATCTCCATGGTATTATAGTAATGCCATGACTGCAAAGATGCTTTCTTTAACACAGGTATACTTTGAAGCACATGTGTTCCTGCCTTATTAATTGAATATTCTGAAACTTTCCTTCCAGTGTACAGCCACTGGAAAATACCTGGGAAATCACATTTTCTTGTATGTGTGGAGAGATTGCTATTTCCTAAATTTAAGGAGATTTCTCCAAATTTAACTGAATATCTTTCTTCCCATTGAAAACAAAAGTGCCTCTCAGCCAACAAATGAGCAGAATATTTTCCCAACAGGTCCTTTAATTTGCAGATGCTTGAAAATGAATGAAGATCAAAAGCTTTTTCATAGACCACTTTCCCCTCTGGGAGACATTTAAGCATGTTAAGAATAAGCATCATTTTTAAAAATTAAGAAAACAAGTTGGATTTTAAATATATTTCAAAAATAGCTTTGCACAAATATTAAGCCCTTTTTGTGCTATTCAGTTTTTTTAGGCACCCGAGGAATCGTCTTTTTCTACATCTAACCCATGTTGTTAGTACATATAGGCTTTTGTAGTACAGAACATCCTGATTTAACCAGAAAGATCATTAGCATGAAACACATTTGTATATTGCAGAAAGCTCCACAAAAAGGTATCTGTGTCCTTGCAGATAAGGATGTTCCCATTTAGATTAACTGAAAGAAAAACAAGCCTGACGATGGATGTTGCCTTTAAAAAAATAAATAATCTGATTTTCAAATAACATCTTAAAGCCACTGTGGGAATTGCTGTCATTCTGTCAAATAGAGATGGCCTAGTTTCCTGTGGATCATCTTAAATGGCAAGGGGCAAATGTGTGTTTCAGATTCCCAGTTGAGCTGTTTCTTCTGGAAGTGTCGGAACTGTTTGACCATCTCTTTTTTTTAGGATGTGGGTTCATATCTTCTCTCTTGTTTATTGGAGTTGCTGAGACCCAACGAGGACCAGCCCTAGACAAAATTATTATGGAGATGAGGCTTGATTAAGGTTTCCCCTAATCTTCCTTTTAGTACCTTCCTCCAGGAGGCGTGTGTGCCCCCCACTTCCGGCAGGGAGAGACTGGTTTATTGCCTGTCACTCTGGCTCTGACCCCAGGATGCTCTGCTTACCCACCACCACTCTCATCTCCACTCCCCACACATGTTCTGGAACATCCCTTTCACCTTGCCTTTCATTAGTGCTTACCCGACCAAGTTCCATTTTCCCAGGGTGACTGAGGCTAATGTGATAAACTAATGACTGATATTGGGTGAGCAAAACATTAGCATTTAAATAGGGACCTTCTGAAGGAGACACACTTAACAGGGACGAGGTCTTCAGAGGGAGCAATTTCAGACATGATGACAGGACCAGGTCAAAGATAATTTTGTCAGATGGGGCCTTGGGGTTATGTGCAGGGTCAGCCCTAGTTGCTAGCCTTTGTCTCAGTCAGGATTTCAGACATTTATGGCAGGATCCCAACAGCTTTCACAGGACTTTTGACATAAGTACTTTGACCCAAGAGCGTTTCCTCCTGCTCCTTGACAGGCTCCACCTTTCCTCCTTCACAGGAGTAGACTGTTATTGAAACAACTGAAAAGAGAACCTCTTTAGCAGTTGGGAAGAAACATGATTAACCATGTAGCAGCAAGTGGACATTTTCAAGAGGTCCTAAATCCAGGGCCCCTGCTTTGCTCAGCTCCAGGGCACCCATTCCACATAGAATTACAGTGACTGCTGCTTCCTGGAGACCTGCGCATAGAAGGCGCTGCTGAGATCTGGGTTTGCGCTTGGGGCTCCTGAACAAATGTGGCCTCCATTCAGCCTCGCAGGCCGATGTAGGAGTTTGTATTCTCATTTTTCTGTAGGTACAGCATAAGTATCCTGATTTAGGACTCAGTGCTAACCATCATCCTTTCACCCCCTGAAATGCTGAGAAAATAAGACCTTGTTACATCAAGCAAAGACTGTGATGGGGGCTTCAGGACCATTTAGCGAGTCTGCCTGAAGAGTTTTGTATGAAGGCATTACTGATTTAAGGCTGGTGGCTTTATTATCTTCATAATATAGTCAATGTCCCCTCCTTCGTTCTTTGAATAAAGGTGATGGGAGCGACATCTGTTCCAAAGCTGGTTCACTGAATGGCGATTTTGATGACTTAATGCCTTTTCAGACTTGTGCTGCCACCGCTGTTCTTTGGTTTTGATTTTAAAGCAGCTGAATAGAATCTCTAAGCCTTCCATTATGCCTGCCTTTAAAAAAATTCTGAAGAAATAATTTAGAACATGCCAAGGACAAATGCTTGAGTTATAGAAACTTTTTTTTTTTACTACTATTATTATTACAAAGCGACCAAAAGATCTCTTAATTTCTTTGATTGTTTAAAGTAGCTGTGTGGAAACATAATGTCTTAGATGTGGAGAGAGTTTCTAATTGAGCATAAGTCTGAGTGCGGGGACAATGGCAGTTGGTTGCTGGGATTCCCAGGGACTCCGGAAAGTGAAAGGGGTCAGGAAAAGTTTATCGGAATTTGATAGCAGCCTCTATACAAACATCCAGATAAAACTACAGTCAATTACTATGTATGGCTTATTATGCTCCCCTCCCCCAAGTTCCCAAATTTTGTGCAGATTTAAATCTTTCATCCAGAATAAAGATTTGTAGCATAATGACCTGATTTAGCTACAAAGAAGAAATAAATCTGACAGCTGGGACCAGAAGAGGTATTAATCTCCAAAGTTCATGCAAGCCTTTGTTTCCTCCTTTCAGTTTTTAAGCAACAGGGGCAAAAACAGAGTGAGGGACTGTTTGCATTTCAGCTCGAGTTACATTGCTTGGGAGAAAACAGACCAAAAAGTGGGGAGCCGTGTTAGAATTGAAAGAAAGATTTTCCATTCTTTAAAGACAGCGCAACCGAGGGGAAGCAGAGAGATGGAGTCAACCTTGGCCATCTCACGGGCTGCCCCGGGCTTAAGAGAGAAGCAGGTGGACAGGGAAGGCATTCAGCAGGAGGGGCACCTGGGGCACCTGGATATTGTTTCTGATTACCCAGGCATAATTTAGTGGGACATTTCACAATGTGGAGTCGGGTGCTGAATGGATAATTATTCTACTTTTCAGTTTCAGGTTTGACCCCTGGCACACACTGACCCCAGGTGAAGACAGAGCAGACTCTGTAGTCCGCCAAAGGATAGGCTCTGATCTAAGTTCTCTGAAGCAGTCCTGGCCTCTGGATAAATGACCTCTTCAATTAGGCTTCTTTACGTTTCATCTAGATGAAGAGTTTTTGGCTCATTTCCCCACTTCTGCCTTTGCTCAATGTGAAAACACATTTTAAAATGTAATCGTTTGAGGGTTATTCTAACAGTTCTAACTGACTAGCTGTTCTGGAAGAGAAAAATAATATGGTTTTAAAGGAACCTTAACTTTTGAAAGTGAAGTGAGTACCACATGCTGCAAAGGAGAATATTGATTTAATGGTCACACATAATCCTGTAAATTTAGTCATGAAACAGACACTAATTTTAAAGAATTGTGCTACTGTTAAAATATACCTCTGCACAGCTGTAGGACAAACAGATTTGATTCCCCTAAGGGGAAACTGAGAGGTCCAAGTGGACTTTGCCAGTCTGTGAACTTGCAGTGCGTGTCAGTGACAGTTTGAGTACTGTGGGCGATAAGACTTGCATTCCTAAGCAAGTTCTCTAGGCTCCCACAGAAATAAGTGATAAAAATTGCCCTTCTGTGTTTTGAGTTAACTTCCTTTAGATCTCATTGAGCCAAAAGCCAAATCCACCATGAGTAAATGTGTTGAGCACTGTCAGAGAGCTGTATTAATGGACAAAGGCTGACTTTAAAGGTCATAAAGTATTTCTCTCACATGGGTGATGAATAGCAGTTTGGAATTTCCTTGGCTCTGTTATACTGTGTGCTGAGGTGGTGGTAACGTTTATCAGGGAAGCCTATCTTGGCTCATTGGACTACATGAGAGGCGAAGAGGGGAATGCTTCCTTTGTTAAGGCATTATAGATAAGTCATGAAATTTTCTCTAATGAGATTTACAAAGGATCGTCTTTAACATTAGAAGGTATAGCTACTAGTTATAACCAGTATTCAAAATAAGCTGGGCTTGAACCTAGTGAAAGTGTCATAGTTTCATCAAAGACCTATATAGCCAGAATAGAAAATTATACCTATAGGGCTACCAGCTGTCCATAGAAAGGTAAGTAGAACTTTGAATGTACAGGGTTACGATTTAAAATCACACTGGTACACTGTAGAAGTAGAATAAAGGAGAGTGAATTCTGGTAAAGACAAGATGCTAGACAAGATCATAGCACTAAACATAGAAAACAATTTTGTACAGTGATCAGATAGGAAATAATGGCTAGTATGCATTCCAGCAGAAAACATAATTTGTGAACTTGCTAAATTGTTTTCTGTTCTGTTGTTCCATCATTTCATGATTCAGCCTCCTGTCTGTCAATTCTTCTTTCAGTGGAAACAGAGCCAGTGGAGAAACCAAACTTTAAGCAGTTTGCTTATTTTCTCACCTCTACCTTAGAAGCAAAGGCGGTTTTGAGTTAGGACCAAATACTGCAAAATGACAGCTCACAGTGTAAGGTGGATGAGGCTGAGGCTATCAGTCTGGGGCCTTTTAGTGTAGGGGCAACCAGCCTGCATATCCAGTACTCATGAGATTACTACTATATAAAAGCGTAGTGCAATAATAATTTTTACAATGCTAATACAAAGTGTCCTCAAAATGCTCAGTGATGTTCAGTACAAGTTTAGGCTCTTTTATAAGTAAAAATATTGGTGTGGAACTTCCTGTTATCTCATGGGGCTGGATAAATGTACTGACTTTGCAATCTATTATTATTATTATTATTTTTTTCAGAGATAGCACTAAAGTAAAATTCTTCAGTATTGCTCTTTCACAAATAATCATACAGTTTGAAGTAGTTAGGACTAAAGTGATAGTTTTCCAACACTATAATTTTGAAAGCAGAAGTAGTTAGAGTCATTCAGATATTTTAACTGTTTCCTGCCTGTATTCACTTTTATCTTTACACAGCAGATTTCTTATAAAAATTTAAAGCATGCACAGAAAATGGGAGAAAGGTATCTTTCTGTATATTGTAATGTGTTGGAGGTACTTACATATTGAATCCAAAAACAAGTAAAAATGATTCTCACTAGCTGATTAAATGATTTTTAACTTGTGTCATTCTCTTCAAATATATCATTTTACCATGGCTTCTGAGGCTAGGATAAACAACGATGGAACCTCATTTTAAAATAAGGATTGCAAGTAAAACAGAAAGAAAACAAATCCACACTAGCGTAACTGTTTTAAAGATCCTGGTGTGTATGATTTGCTCTTGGAAACAGTTCCTCACTGCAGGGAAAACCGATCGGTCATACACATCCATGAATAAGCTGCAGAAGCGTGGTATCACATTGAATATTGCAAATTTCAGTGACTAGTCATGGTTATAGATTCAAATAGTTCTTAGCAACTCTGGTGCTATCTATGCAAACACAGTTTGTTAGATTAGGATGAAACGTGTTGGTGACATGGGTCAAGGAAAACGGGGTGTGCATTTAACACGAGAGCCTCCTCTAGGCTGTTGCAGAGGGAAAACCCTGTTTTTCATTGGCCTCGTTGTAAACTTGTCTTTGACAAAATAACCAAAAGAACATAAAACTCAGCTAAGCCAAAGCAAAAGAAATAAAACCTCAAACTGTCCCTATGTTTGGCTGTTTTCTTTGTCCATCTTCATTGTGCAGACTCTAGTTATCAGAATTAAAGCCTTCACTTTGTTCTGACCAAGGACTTCTTGGAATCGTGCACTGGCTCACAAATGTAAGCCAATTCCATCTGCTCTCTTCCATCCAGTTGAAAAACTACTAATGAATATTCTCTAAATATTGAATGATCTTTTTCTAGGCTAGTGCAGAATGCATTTTCAAAACGGTAGGTTGTGAAATACTGCTAATGGGGTCCTTATAAAATAAACACTAGGGTAACAGAGCTAGTTGTTTTTGCATTATGTTCTCTTCAGGAACCAGTTCTTTATGAGTATTCAATAAATATGAAATAATTAGGGTTATAGCTAAGGAAGCACAGCCAAAGGCTAAGTGGTGTTTTCAAGGTTGTAAAATGTGTTAGCAAGGAAACCTGGGATTGAAATGAAGAGTTCTTTGCTTCTTCCTGGGGTGTGGATCACTATGCCCCTCTATTTCCTTAATCACATAAAACCATTGGGTTCCTTACTAACTCCTAATCCAGTGCTCAGTTAGGCAAAATTTGGAAACCTTCAGGCAATGACCTGTTTTTCAATGGAAAAACGTATTTACTTCCAGCTGGAACACATCAAGACAAGCCATTTGTCTTATAGCCTCATTCTTGCCAAAAGACTGGAAAATAACTTATTAGTGAGTCTAACATCTCAAGAGCCACAACAACAGCTGCACTGAATATAGAACATACAGAATGACTGGACACTGTGAAACTGGGTTGACGGAAACCAATGCAATGGTAATTCCAGACCATGCTTTGAATTTTTCAACTGAGGGCAAGTTAGAGGGAAACTTTCATGCCTACACCATCAGATTGACTTAACCTGTCTGTTCATCTGTAAGTTGTCCTTGTAGCATTTGTATAGGTGCTGTTTAAGGTCATATTCAAATTAATAATAGAGGTTTGTGATTGAATCATATTTTTAGAACCTCTTCCCATCTCAATATTCTTAATTAAACCAAATAGCCTACTGGGGAGATAAACTCAGTTAAAAATATATGTGTATAGTTACAAAACTCAAATACTTTATGAGATCAAAGGCAACTACCTTCAAATATGCACTCCCATCACACTGTTGAACATTTCGTGATTTAATGAATTAAATAACTTATAAATTACATCATTTACCAAATATATGAATTTAATGGATATAGTTTCCATACAGGAATATTTGCCTTTCAGCCAGTTGGCAGTATCATTTATGGAAAATATTCTGGGTCTTGGGCATGTTTAAAAAATTAAGAGGGAAAAATTCCAATTCTTTAGTATTTCATTTCTTTAAAAATCTTGTTTCTGCTGGTTTAATGTAAAAACTTAAAAGTGGAAGTTAAGTGTTGTCACCTAAATGTTAACTACTTAAGTGGTTCTGAGATATTAGACAGTTCAAACTTCAATAGTTTAGAATAGGAAAATCAATTATCTTTTATATAAAATTAAATTTATATCACAATTGGTCCCATTATGGCAACAGGTGTACACTCTCTCAATAGTGATGCAATTGCTAAATAACAGTGTTTCAGTGGTGTATACACAGTTTGAATGTTGATTAGACATTTACAAATATTTACTGAAATATAATAATTTATATTTGTGTGGCATATAAGTGCTAGTCCTAGAAGTATAACAGAAATAATTATAATCAAAAAAGGAAATTAAAATTCCAAAATAATTTCTAATAACCTCCTAATGTAAGTTTTGATTTTAATTGTTATTGAAAACCAAAGAAGGTAACTAAAGTAATAATAATATGACAAAATAAATGAATACTATTATTTACTATGCATTGTATTTTATGCACATTTTCTTATTGAATTCCACAGTAACCCAATGAGACTACTTAAATGATTTTCTAGGTGAAAAAACTGGGTTTCTGAGAGATTAAGGTCATATAGCTAGAAATTTGCAGGGCTAGACTTTGAGCACAACCCAATATGACTCTAAAACCTTTTAATGCTTTCCTGCATTAAGTGTTCAAAGATGTCACAGAGCTGTATTTGAGTCTGGAACACTATCCGTATATTAGAATGAGAGCCTTCTCTTCTTAGTAAGTACAAGTGTACTTAACAAAATTGGAGTAGATGTTATTTGCCCATTCATTTGCCTGAAAGACAGGTAGAAAAAATGGAAAGTATAAAAAAAAATGTGTGCATGAGTCTATATGTATTTTTTTTCCTAAAAAATCTGCAGACTCTGAAGGGATGATGCACATATTCTGTAAATTTGTTTTACAAGCCACATAGTGTGAAATTCTAGCACCATTTTCATTGAAAAAAATAATTTACTGCAATATGTGTATATCTTACAGAAACAGCTTGTAATTTAAAGCCATCTACAGGAAGGATTGTGATTTTAAATGTGATCAAATAAATTTTTGGATACTCTGCACAACATTGAGAGGATCTTGCAGAAGAAATGCAAAACCATATAGAGCAGCTCTCAATAATTATTTTACTAGTCAAATTGGAGCATAACCTGGAAATTGAAGCATTCTTTTTAAGCTTGTATATTAAAGTAAAAATGCCTGAAAAATTATTTGGTATGATAGGAGAATGCAGGGATAGCAAATTCTATATGCAACTCCAGTTTATTGATAGTTGCTATCTGGAATAGCATGGTGTTGAGAAGGATTCTGAGGCTATGTCTGAGCTCAGGAAAAAAAGCTGTGATCGTTTAGTAATATCTACCACAGATGAGACATGTGGGCATGATCACACATGTACCATCCATTGTTTTGCCTGATTAGTGTTTTATCTCCATTAATTTTATTATGGTATCTTTAGATATGAGGCCATTGAAAACAAAGACAATGTCTAATTCATTTTATGTGATAACCAACTGTCCCAGTTTGCCAGGTACTAAAAAGGGTTTTTCCAGGATGTGGAAATTTCAATGCTAAAACTGATGGAATCCTGGAGAGTTGCTCACCCTACTTTTTTTTTTTTAAAACTTTTAACTTTGAAATAAGTATAGTCTTGTCATAGCAAGTTGCAAAAAGTAGTACAGAGTCCCATGTATCCTTCCCTCAGCTTCCTTCAGTGGTGACATCCAATATAGTTACAGTGCAATACCTATTTTTGTATCTCCCTTCAGTGTCTAACACCTACACACTCATTCAGCCAAAGTGTATTAAATGAATGAATGAGTGAATGAATGCTGTCAGTTGAGACATACCTTATTATAGTTTTACCCTGTTGTCCTAAAGAAACGGGGTTGTTTCCAAAGCTTAAAAACTATGCAAAGAAACACCTCATTTAAACACAGGAAAAGTGAGAAGAGTACAAAATCCTTTTTAAATTGGCCTGTAGACAAAGGAAGTTGGTATCATAAGGTGAACACGAACTGTGATTTTTAACAGAGAGATCTAGCACCATGGTTCAAATCTCAGTTTAATAATGCAAAACTATGAGTTTTCTTCAATTTCTAGGCAGTTGTAAAGATAAATTCTAGTAGTTTTGAAAGCATGCTTAGTATGCTGTAGCTTATTATTTAATATAGAGTATATAAACATAGAGAAGCTGGCAACTCTGGGTGAGCTGGTGAATCATCGAGGTTCAGTGTGGGATAGACAAGCAGAGCAGAATTTTCTTATCTTGGTAGGAGACAACTAAGCTGAAAGTGATCTGGGATGCTTTTTTTGCCAGTGCAGACATAGGTTTGTTTTCGTCTTTAGAAAATGCTCAGTTTGGAAATTATCCATGTAGCAATAGCATGAGTCAATGATTTGAACTTATGGGGAAAATCAGAGTTTTATCTCTTCTAAGCCATCATGATGCGCGCGTGCGCACACACACACACACACACACACATACACACACATGCATACATGATATCCAGTAGACCTAGATACTATAGGCAAAGTTGATTTAAAATTTAGAGCATCTTAAAAAAATGTGATCTAAGAAAAGATCGCTTTTCTCCTTTTTTTTGTTGGTATTTAATTTGGAGCTCTTGTATCCAACTACCAAGTTCATCCTGATTCTAACTCAAAACCAAACTCCAGTAACATGGATTTTGAGACTGATTCTATCTTGTCTTTGACCTCATATTCACCTTTTATCTCCAGCGCTATTCATCCTCACCGTGACTTTTTTCCTGTAATTTGTTTTCCTGCTTTTTAAAAAATCTTCTTTCTTCACCTCCCCACAGCTACAGCAGGGAGGAGTGTACGTCATTTTATTATACGCCTTTCTCTTCATTCTGTGATTAAACCTTTCCTTGAAGTCTGTAAAATTGGACACCAAATGACCTGTAAGAAATTAAAGGGTACTGTGTTTCATTATACTGGTGCCCAAAAGATATTCTTTTAAACTGATTAGGGGAAATTTTGCCTTCCATTAAAAGACTGAAATCAAAGTTGTCTGTGTGTTCCTGACAAATAGGTTAACATAAAGTCTTTTTTCTTAGAATTCTACTGATGTCCTATCTTTCTACACCATATGCTTGGAGCAGGGCAAGGGTGGAGGAAGACAAAAGAGGGGGCATCAAACCCCCTCACCAGTCCTATGAAACAGGTCACTGGTCCTACCTGCTGGGCATCTTGCTTCCGAAAAGAAAGAAGCCACTGCACCTCACCCCACCTGGGACAAATCTTCAGTGAGGAAGCAAAGCTGCACTGTGTGTTTGCTCACATTGTGTCTACACACGTACTGTGTGATTGAAGTTAATTAAAAGCAAAGACAAATAGAGTAAGACACACTCTTTGATGCCAAACAAGTGATTTTGGCTAATGTTCCCCCTTCTGTGATTCCATTCTTCGTTCTGGATGGTTGAGCTACAGAAGTTCAGGCAGCTGCGATTTTTAGCCCCGTATTTACCTCACCTCCCAGGACCCTGCTGGCATAACTGTCCTTAGTGATTGATGGGGCTCCACGCCCTCCATCTAGGAGGTGGCCCGCCTGCAGGAAGGCTCCTAGATCAGGGGCACACACAAGTGGCTTGTCCTACCTCTACATTCCTGGGAGAGCTGGGGCTCCCAACTTCCTTTGTGTGAAGTGAAAGAATAGAACTGATTTACAGGGTAAATAAAATATCAGAGGAAGTAGAGGTTAGCTGTTACTTATGGCTAAGAGAGATTTATGAGATTACATAGTAACTGAACCTACACTTTAAGCTATAGTCATTATGGTCTACATAGTTCCATACTTCATTAGAGAAAAAAAAATGTGGAGAATGGAGAACACTAAGTCCTTCTTCTGTTTTAAAAAATGTTTCTGGTTGGTGCAGATGTGATCCATAATCAAAAGAACACTCTACATTTTTTATAGCATCTTTCCACAGCAGGTTTCACTAGAGACTATAAATCCTACTCTAAAAGAGCTGAGTGGAAAATCCTTCTATTTTATACTTGGAGAAACTGAGGCTCAGAGGCAGTCAGGGCTTTAAGGTGTACGCAAGAAGCAAATGGCTGAAGTAAGAGCACCTGGAAATTTTATTTCTAGTCTGTTTTTGCCCCTCAAAAAAAGTTGGTGAATAACAAAAAGGGAAAGGGGAAAAAAGCCCATACTGGATTCATTGATATGCTAGGCAGCACCCAATATTCAATTCCATTTCAAAAGCATTTTCCCCCTACAGCAGTGATGGATTCCACAAGTCTTGGAGTAAGTTAAGGGACTGAAGAGTGCTTGTGGGTACAGTGAGCTATTTTGAGTGTGCTTTTTGAAAACTGAAATTACTGGAGCAAAATCTGTAAAGGCTCAATCATATACTTGTTATACAAGGGGAAGGATTCATGTAAATCCAGAGGTATGTGGCTCAAGAAGTGGACAAAGTTAGAGGGAGTCTTATCTCTGTGCCAGCACTATCTTGAGTGCTCAGCCTTGTTACTCAAAGTGTGGTTCTCAGACCAGCAGCATCAGCATCACCTGGGTGCTTGTTGGAGATGCAGAGTCCCAGGCTCCATCTCAGATGTACTGAATCAGAATCTATCTTTGAACTAGCTTCTGAGGATTTGCACGCATGTTAAAATTTGAGGATCACTGTGCTAACTGACACCAAAGAGGGGATCTGACATGAGTGTCATGGTTAAGATCCCTTGTGGGGAGGTGGGTTTTGTTGATAAGGCTGTGGACTGACACAGTAGAACAGGCAGCTTAGGCCCTTCTCAGGGTAGTGCCACCTGTATTTAGACAGAATATTCCTCTGGGCAGAGAAATCCTTGGTTTGGCTTCTAACACTGGCATTTTTAAGTTACGTCAACTTCCTTGTCTCTGTTCCATTTAACATAGAAATGAAGTTAATGACAATTTTTTTTTTAGGCACACTACTTCTGGCTCTGAGGAGAATGAATGTAAGTAATAATTGGAAAATACATGAATAATAGGAGGTTTTTTTAAAAGTACACTATGATAAGCCAAAATATTGTCTGATTCCTGACACTGTGCCCATTTATTACAAATGTTAATTTATAAGGAAGATTTTGTTACAGAAGCCATTAAAACATTTGGTTCTTAGCATACTTAACTCCCACCTCCTCACCTCCAGAACAGAATTACTCACATTTAAAATTAGTAACTGAAAATTTCATCCTAACCGTACATCTGGCACCTCACTTCATCTGATTGCACTCAATTTTAGAGACAGGAATGTAAGCATTGAGCCTGGTCTCATTTTACACAATATTTTGTAAGTCTTCTTTATCTGGGAATAAAAGACCAATTTAGTCCTTGGGCAATGTTAATTATAAACCAGACTGAGGCACCATGCCTGTCTTTGTAGGATGGGGAAACACATAAAATTTCTTTAGGGGTTGGATTCTTTTAATGAGTACAGGGCAATGTTTCTATTTGTAAGTAAGTTGTTTAAGGAGAAATAAAGCTTTAGAATTTTGCCAAGGAGCCCCAGGCTAGAACACACAGAAACATGTAGTTGTGTTCTGTGCTATCTGGCCCCCAAAATGCAGTCTCTTTAATGAAGAAGGTCCCAAGTTTTTATCAGAGTGACCATGATGAATACCTATAATAAAATCTTTGAAGGGTTTCAGTGGTACTACGTCTCATTAGCTAAAAGGAATTTCCAAGTGATGGGCTGAGTGGGAGCCTATAGAGTGATGTGGCTGTGGCCGGAGCTTGATGGCACCTCTGCAAGTTGTTCAAGCACATGTGGGAACAATAGTTGGCAAATACAAGCACTCATTAAGCATCACCCCCTCCTTAAAAAGTACATTTTAGGAGGTGATGTGAGGAGTGGGGAAGGAGCAGAAAGTTTCTACCAGGATAAAGTCCCTAATCGAAATTTAAATGACCTTCTCTGATTCATCTTGGACTTTTGATATGAAAAGAGCCAATAGTATCTGTAAACTTCTTTCTCTTCAATGGTAGAGTTAGCATATCCATGCATACTAAGTTGATCTTATATAGACATCGTATAATCATCTAATCAATTTAACTTTATCACTATTTTCATTTCCATGAAGAAGAATGGTTGCCAATGATGTAGAGAGAATTGATGAGACTTAATAAAGAGAATTATTGACCATGATGAGATTTTTGTTTGACTATGGCCAGTCATTGTTTCCTTAGGCTCTTTTGGAAAAAGGTGACAATGCCAAAAACATTTTTATTTACTGTGTAACAATTGCCACCTTTTACTGAGCACTTAATATATACCAGGCACTGTACTAAGTACTTTACATGCATGCAATCCTTATGGTAACCTTATGGCATTGGTCCCATTACAGTATTATCCCCATTTTAGAGATGAGGAAAACTGAGTCTTAAAGACATGTAACTTTTCTGAGGTTAAACAATTCATAAGTGGCAGAGCCAGAGAGAATTCAAACCCAGGTTTGTCTGGGACCAGAGACCATGTTCCAAATGCCTGTGCTAGTCTGTATACCATAGAACAAAGACTTTGAGGTTTTCAGTTGAAACATGTCACGTAAAAGAAGAATGATTATACTTTCCAGTGTAATCAAATTGTTACTCACCATGCTCCATCTATGAGTTAAAGTGTTTCTGGTCATCTAGTGGGTTTCCCAGCACTACAGATCTACTTGTGTTCCCTTGTGCTTTCTAACTTTTTTCCCCCATATACTATGGTAAAGTAAACCTCTCCTGGGGCTCTTAAGTTTATCTTCCCTTATTCTTTCTACTCTGACCTCCCTTAATTTTCCCATATCAAAGTAGACATTAAATGAGAGGATGGATGGGAAAGTATTTTGGAAAGTTAGAAGGAAATCAAACAGAAAGTATTATGATTTTGTCTGAAACAACTTTCTACATCTGCTCAATGAAACCACCCCCTCTCTTTCCAATCATGACACTCAGCAAAATTCTATCTGGAAATTCCAGAAGGCAGAAAGGCTATGAATCAGGCACACGAGCTGTCAAGTCAGTCAAAAGTGTCAAACCAGGTTATGCGCGTAAGTACACCTTAAACCCAGTGGAGGACAGCTTCCAGGCACAGGTCACGGGGAAATTTTGGAGGAGAGTATGTATCGTATTGCTCGAAAACTGTTCCATGACCAAGAGGTTAAATGCCTTCTTTTGCCAAGAAAAATGAATAGACTGAGTATGACAGCATATAGACTGGTCAAAATGAGGTGAATGAGGAAGTCAGCAAGTGACACAAAAAAGAGAAAAAAGGTCAATAACTCGGTTCCAGGAGGAAGCAATATGCAGTTTAGTCTGGTTTTTTTTTTAAAATTTTTTATTTTTAGAAAAGTTGGTTGCTAAACTAAGGCTTTCTCTTAGTTTGTATAACTGATACCACAACTAGTTTGGAAATAATATGAGAGTTACAAATGAGTGAAGATTAACTAAACGCTCACAGTGAGTGGCTGTGAAATCTTAAATTGGGTGCAATTTCTGATTTATCTTTTTAAAATGTTATGCCCACATGGGTGCTTTGCAAGTCATACGAAGTGATTCACTATTCATTCCATTCACTAGTCATTTCATCTACATGTTCTCAGGTTTCTACTGTGGCCCCTAGTCAGAACCCAGCTATTATTTATGGAGCTTAACATTTGGTTCTATTCACATGATGGTTTATGGACTGTACAGCACAAAAAGTATTTAATGACTGTTCACAGCACCAGTGCCTCCAGGAGGTTCTCTCTCCCACTTCTCTAGAAATGCTCTCTGGTCCTTTGCTCTGCCTTTCATTTCAGCTGGTGGAGCTCTTGGCCAGGAAAGTATTCCAAATGGCAATGAATACACAACAGAGCAATTCATGTTTACAAATCTCTATTTAATTTGTAATGAACTTGTATTAAAAATAGTTTACAGAAGCCTTTTACACCAAAAGACTAGTTACAGGGAGAGAAGAAATGAAACTGACTTACTGTTTTATAGATGTAGGTCTTGTCCCTGGGTAGAATGTGAAGCATGTGTGATGGCCTCTCGTGTTCACCCATCTCATCTTCCTGTATCCCTTCCTGTTTCTTGATGCCTCAACTTTCCTGGATCCTTGTGGTGGATGTAGGAGAACTTTACCCAGGCATATACAGGATGCTGTCTTTGCCTTAGTTTTCTCTGGGTGCATTGCAATGATTAGATCAATCACAATCTATCAAACAGATAACTTAATTTACATGAACCATGCTGAATAACATAATGCTTACCTGGTTAAGGATGCCTAATTTAAGAGAAAGCTGGGAACAATAATGCTTGTACATAGGAATGAATGTATAAATGCGATGGCCAGTAGAAGTGTTTACTTAAAGGAATCACGAATAAAAGTTTTACTCCACAGTTTTTCTTTAGGTTGGGAGTACCCATCAAGAGCCTCAAGAAAGGGATATTGAACAATAATTATGCTTTAGATGCACTCATGCTCTGGGAACACTTTTTTTTTTTTTGAGAAGAGGTGCTGATCCAGAGATAAGTGACAACGAAAGGTCTGGGAATTATGTGATGGTATTAGCTAGATTTTCTAGAAAACAGCATTTGAGGCAAAATTGCTGCTGCTTTACTGGGGAATGGTGCAATACCAAAGCAGTAAGAGTGAGGAGGAAAGCAAAGGGAGGCACAGAAGTAGGTGGTACATTACTGAGCTTCATGAGAGACACAGTGTAGTCAATGCTGTGACTCTGAAGGGGCCTTAGGGAGCCAGTAACCTTGGGACCAAAGAAGGGTGAGGAATTGACTTGTTTACCCTTTCTGTCTTCTGTATTCATCGGTTCAGATTTACTCCAGAGGGCATTAACTCCCCTGATTTCTTGGTTGTGTTACCAGTGAGGCTGAGATTGGTGACTAGACTAGACACACTCTTTAGCAAGAGGCTGACACCCTGGAATGGAGGGTGGGAGAGAGGTCACAATTGGCCCAGCAAATCTGTGGGTCCTGTTGGGTGATCTCAGGCGGTAGCTGTTGATGCTGACTGTCACAGACAGAAATGGTGTTCAGGCCAAGTAGAGAACAAAACCACAGAGGCAATCCCAAATGATATAAAAATCACCAAAAATTAGAGAAAAGGGGAGCATTAATGTAAGTTGGGTAGTCATGGAGAGCATTTTCAGGGGAGGTGGGCTGGGTACTGGATTCCCAGCAGAGAGGAGAGGAGAGGAGAGGAGAGGAGAGGAGAGGAGAGGATCAGGAACAGAGATATTGCCCCTCTGAAATTCCAGGAGAGACAGTGACATACACTGTGACTCACTACCAAGGTCCTTCAGGACAGGATTGTGACCTTTCCGGTTGGGCAACCCCAGGCACCCAGTGTATGACCCAAGCTAGCTATAGGCACTCAATAAGCGGTCATTGAATTGGAGATCAAACGCTTTAATTTGAATTAACTTTATCTCTTTGCTGACAAATACATTTTGCCTTGGCAAATGATCTTAAGTGTTTTGTGTGTGGATGCCAGGGCTACGTAGAGAATGGAACCTTCCTTAGGACAGAGACGATGCCCACACTGCTCTGGAGACAGTATAGCGTAAGAGAGGCAGATACATTTGGGTTTGAAACATGGCTCTGTCACTTCTTTGCAGTGTGATCTGAGGCAAGTTAATTAATGTCTCAAAGCCATACTTTTTCTCATCTGCAAAATATATATACCAAAAGTAATTTATGTGTGGGATTGTTGCTACAAGAGTAGGTGGTTTATATTGAATAGGCAATTACTACTAGTTATTACCACTGCTATTTATGCTCTTCATCTTGTGGATACTTACAAAAGGTACATTAAACACTGTCTGACAAAGAATTTAAGTTTATCTTACGTCAATATTTACACACTTCTTTATAGGACAGCGAAACAGTAAAAAGCATTTGGTTGGTAAATCCTGCACAATTATTTTTAAGACTGTTTCAAGTTTCAGTGCTATGTAAAATAAGAAAATCCAATGAAATGAGTTAAGTGGTTTCTTTTTTAGAAGGTAACTATACTGCATGTATTACTTATTCAAATTAAATTGAAAAGAGACACTGGATTTAATGTCTCATCCTATGAATGTAAACATAATTTGAACTGAAACTTCCCTTCCTATTTTCCACTTTCCCTGTTATTACTGTTCTCTGTTAACAAACAGAAACATACTGTCCGTAAATAATTACTGCTTTAATCATGTCCTTGGTGGGTTTTGTAGTCATCTATTTGGTAGACAGATTATAGCCATTCCAAACCAAATTGGGTGTGCCAGCCTCTACACAATTGTTAGAATATTGTTAGAAACTCAGACCCAACCAACGTCCATGTGAAGCCGAAAAGTAAGCAAATTATTGATTTGCTTTGCTGTCCACAGTTACTCTTGAAGCAAATTATTACTTTTCATTTAATTAGGATTTGTGTCCTTATCAGAAATGTAACTACAAGGAAGTACTTTCTAGCTCAGGCTTCTTACTACAAAGTGGAAGTCTCATGAAAGCAAAATTTGAGAGGAGGAAAAGCAAACTAAAAGAAACATAGCAACTTAAATTTATTAGGGGATTTATAACAAGGCATTAGCTCTTAAGTCAACAAACTCTTAGTTCTGGAGATGGAATTGTAATGTTCACAAATGTGCTCCATGAAGCAATGCAGTTTAGTGGGTTCAAATACTGGCTTTACCAGGTATGGAAACTGGGACTAGTTAAGAAACTTATGAACTAAAATAATAATGATGATAATAAATGGAAACACTAATAATCACTTTATGTTTTGTTCTGTGGTTTTGAATTAATAAATTAATGAATGAACAAAAAAAGTACAGAGTGAAGTTTGTGCCAGATGATAGCAATATAAAAAATATAAACTATTATGTTCTTACCTGCAGTGAATATTGTTATAACACAAATCACCTCATCTAAGAAACTCTTGCTCTCATTGTGTTTATTTACTGAGACAGACTGTATATATTTTTTCAGGCAGAGAGTTCATTATTAATTGCATTTTGATTGAGGGGCCATGGAAAGATTTAGATAATCTCTCACCCTGACACTCATTTATTATCTTGAATATCGCCTGGGGACTTTCATCTGATGTAAATTTCTAGGAAAAATGTAGCATTAAGAGAAATCTTTTTTCAGACTATTGAACCCAGTACATAGTCAAAGAAGTTAATGTAAAAACATTACACAACTGGGACTTTCTCTTCTGTTGATTAGTAATTTGAACTTTGCAGAAAGGTAAAAGAAAAGTGATCAGTTTAAGGCTTCAACTCTGGGGATTTAGTAGCAGAAGAAAATTCTCAGCCCCATTATGTTGCTGACCTTCTGAAATTAAGAAATAAAGAAGTTATGGGATTTGAAATACGTAGCCGAGATTGCATTATAATAGCCTGATAAATAACTGCAAAATGTTTATTAGCCCACTTGTTAAAAAAAGACTTCTTTCTACCATGTATATTACATTGGTGATAAAAATGAACAAAATCAGCATACACTTTTACTCCCTTAAATAAATTGTTTCTCACCTTGGGAAAAAAGGTGAGTGGTTATTTCTCCTGCTGTCTTACGATGCAGTCGTTTTAGGTTTTCCACGCTTTTGGAATTCTAATCACCGCAAATTTTATACAGACACAACTCTATAATTAAAAGAAAAAATTATCTATTGGTCATTATCTATTTACTGGAAAATAGATTCATTTTGTCCCAGGAAAGAGACACTTCATATTTGTCAGCTTTCTACTTGTATACACAAATTCTTTCAGAGCTGAAGCGCTCCAGTCATTGACTTGTTGAAGATGGGGAAATGAGTCAGTAGCCATTAGGGTCTGTTAACTGGAGCAGAGAGAAGGACCATTCTCACCTAGTCTTACCTGATAATTGGAAACTGTATCAGAATCTCTTGAGGTTTTCTTAAACTTACTCCAATGCAGCAGGCATTCTAAATGCCTGTCCTCATCCTGGCAAGTGATGGTGCTGGTGATGGTATTCTTCTGCCTTTTAGAAATCGCGTTCTAATAATCGATCCCAGCATGTCACCTCATATCTCTCCCTTGTTTTGGAGTGGAAAGTTTTTGAAAATTCCTCATCCTGATGGGATTTAATAAAAATCGTTGAATGTTTGCATGGGAAGTCTGTAGACAGAGCTTCTGATGCCTGGAAAATAAACAAACAAAAATCCTCCACCCACTGAAACAAAATAGTCTTCAAATTAATACATTTCTTCCTTGAAAACTTGGAGATTAAGGATTTGAGAACAAATTATCAGAAGTCTTTTTCTATCCAGCAGGCTGATATTTTCAGGGTTAGTTTTGGAGACCTAAATGTGTCATGGAAAGGGTTTTTGACTTTGCATTTTCTGGATTGGTGTCCTAAAGAACACTACTCCTGCAAGACAAACTAGGGAAGAAAACGAAGAAAGCTGGATGGGTTCCATGACCACGTTAATTGAGAACTCCTGAATCACCATCTAGAAGGTTCTCAGGGTGTCTTGCCATCACAACATCCATCACACACAAAATCCAAATGAGAATGCAGTTTTTCTCTCATGCTTAGTTAACCATTTGAGCCAGTCCTGGCTATTCAAAATACGAGAGGGGAAGGGATATTTGAATCACTATTGTTGATTTGGTGACAAGCAACCAAAATTGTTAACAACACTGTAGAAATTTCAGTGATTCCAAACATGTTGTATATACACGTTTGATCTAGCCTTATATCTCTCCATAACAAATGAATATGCTGAAGAACATTAGATGAGTATGCAGTACACTTTTTAAAATGAAGCTACTTTACTTTTTGATGTTTTACTACTTTCCTGTGTGAATTGTTTTTGGCAGCTCAGAGACAACTTTAAAAACCTAAACAACATAAAACAGTCCTTGCACTTCCATAAGTAACTCAATTGAGGGCGAACTTTCAAAATCCATGGCTTTATGATTGGAAGCCCCTGATCTTGGGCCTAGATCAAAACTTGGTCTTCCAAGGCCTTCTGTGATCAGCTGACATGACAAATAGAGCAAAGAGCAAACAACTTGTGCCCAAAGCAGATGGTGCAGTGATACCATTCTTATAAATGCTGTGGCTGCTTACCCACTGGATCCTACTTGCTTGCCTGTCTCCATTGCAGCTGTTAACCTATGCACCTTCTTTGTTGGAACTGAAGCCTTGAGGATATACCAGGCACTACAGACAGTAATTATCTGAGGTAAAAATCATCTCGTTTCATAATATTTAAAAAGTAACATGCACTTTCTGATTATAAAATAAACACAACTATATTGTCCTAAGCACTTCATATGCATAACTTAGTTAATCTTTATGGGGGAAGGACTATTATTTTAACCACCTTAAATATGAAAAACTGCAATTAGAGATTACATAGCTAGAAGAAGAGGCAGTACTGAATCTGGCCATCTGGCTCCAAAAACCATACTGTTAACCTCTGTGAAAGACTGCCTCCTGTACTATTGAAACAGATGAGTCAAGATGTGTGGAAGGTTAAAATAAACTGATTCAAATAGCCATTGGAAGTAGTAGAAGAGATGTCAAAATGCAGTGTATGATTAATTGTCAAATAAATTGTATAGGCCATATATTATTGCAGTAAAAAAAGAGCAGGAATTAGTTCAGACTGAAGATTCATTGTCAGGCTATGCTTCCTTGAAGGTAATTGGGGAGGAGAGTGTGGTTTCACCTTAGGCTTGAAGCAGGGGCAATATTTGTGACATCAGAGAGCATGACATTTTGGGAAGGAAGTGGATCTTGGTCAGTTACTTAAAACTGGGTGGGTTAGTCCAGGATAGAGGGTCCTAGGCCTAGAATGAGACCTGTCTACTAGAGTGGGACAGAAATTAGGGAGCTGACTTTGGGTGCAGGTGCTGAAAGACTGTTTAATCTGACAACTACAGAGCTGCTTTTGCCCCCAAAACAAACAAACAAAAAAAGTGGGTACTGTGTGAAATGATGGCTCTGTTAATTTGCTTCACTATGGTAACCTCTTTTACTATCTATATGGATCCCACACCATCATGTTATATATCTTAAATATACACAGTAAGTTTCATTTAAAGAAAAGAGAAAGTCAATGAGATATCTGAGGAGGGTAGATAGAGTATAATATGAAATATGGAGCCGCAGTAACCAAGAGAGAAGAGAATTTTGCATGAGAAATGGGAAAGTAGTAAAAAATTTCAAATGATGCAGAGAAGTCAATGAGCATAGGAACTAAAGAAAGACCATTGAGTGAACAGATGGTCATTAATTATATTTAACAATTAGTTTTAGCCTAATGATTACTGTATAGAAGCTATGATTTTGGTGGGATGAAAAACTAATATATAGTAGTAGCCATCTTCTTGGAAGTGTAGTTCAGTTATGGCTGAACAATGAATGCACGTAAGTCTTAGATATTATTTGTCAGGTGTTTGGGAAAACTTACCCTTTTCTCACTTCATCCCCTAAGTTGCCTGGTGGCATGGTTTGGCTGTGCCCTCACCCAAATCTCATCTTGAATTGTAATCCCCATAATCCCCATGTGTCAAGGGAGGGACCTGTTGGGAGGCGACTGGATCATGGGGACGGTTTCCTCCATGCTGTTCTTGTGATCCTGAGTGAGTTCTCAAGAAATCTGATGGTTTTTTAAGCGTTTGATAGCTCCTTCCTCAGACGCTCCCTCTCTCTCCCGCCACCTTGTGAAGAAGCTGCCTGCTTCCCTTTCCGCCGTGATTGTGAAGTTTCCCGAGGCTTCCCAGCCCTATGTAACTGTGAGTCAATTAAATCTCCTTTGTTTATAAATTACTCATTCTTAGGTAGTAATTTTATAGCAGTGTGAGACTAATATACCTGGATAGTGAATCTTCTGTGTATGTTGATATTCTCTGCCTTCTCCAGTACACACTTCCATTTCCTTTGGTGCACCCAAGCAGAAATATTTCATCTCAGTTATTGTAGGGCAGGGTTTATCAATCTTGGCACTATTGACATTCTCGGTTGGGTAATTCTTTTTGTAGGGGGCTGGCCTGTAATTGTAGAATGTTTAGCAGTATCCTGGCTTCTACCCGTTAGATGCCAATAGCGTCTTCCCCAGTGGTGACAATAGAAAAGTCTTCAGATGTTGGTAATGGTCTCCTAAGGAGCAAAATAACCCCCAGCTGAGATCCCAGTAGTCAGGGATATTTGCGGTTTTGACCTTCCAGGATTTAGTTGCTGTACTGTCATTCATTCTGGCAACAGCATTTCCATATTCCTTGGGGAAACAACTTCCTCTCACACTCTCTACCCACTTGCTTCAGATGGAGTTCACTATGCCCCCGGCACTACTGAACATAAGACACAGTCTGGCCATTTCTGTAACTAAGCTGTTGACTTAGGGATGGGCATATGACCCAAATCAAACCAATTGGCTTGGATTAACCCTAAATCCAGTCCTCGTGATTGAACAGTCAAAAACGTGGGTTCTTTTCCACTAGATTTGACTTTGGGAGGATGTAATCCTGGAATGTTGGCCACCACTTTGATACATCTGAATCCACTATGTCTTCAAGCTAGTCAAGCCTGAACCTTTTAGTTATGTGAGCCATTAAAACATTTTTGTTTGCTTGATGTTGCTTAAGCTATATTTTCTCTCACTTGCATCAGAAAAACTTCTAATTGATACAAGATTTTAGAATTTGGGGTTACAAAAAAATGATCTCACAATGTAAAATAAGCAGGCTGATTTCGAGTTGAGTGGAAGAAAGTGAAGACCCTTCCATCACACTTTAATAAATTCACACTTGTAAATATCATCTTGGGTTGTGAAATGGAAAACTGTGTGATGCGATAGTGAAGCAGATGATTAAAGTGCCACTTTTGGTATTTGGTTGCTTGGGCCATGTGCTTACCGAGGCTGGGACATTAATTAAGGAGCTTGGTAGCAAAGTGATGAAATGTTGGATCTTATGGACTATAGTTTGAAGCCTCAGTAATGTCCTACTGAAAAAAAGGCAAGTTCAGGTAGATGCAGTCCTGTCTGAAGGCAGAGACCGAAGGAAATGTGTTTTTGCTAAAGAGAGATATTTTCTGCATGCAGCCCAGAATCCAAGACCATTTAGGGGTCTGGTTTTATAGGTGTTGAAAATCCTAATTCTCTGTTTTGAGTTCAGGATATTCACACAAAGTCAGGATGGTGTGTTCAGGCAGGAGGTGGGAAACATAATAAGAGGTCAGACTGGGGCCTGCGGAAAGTATGTTTTCACAAGTTCCTTCCGGCAAGTTCTGTTATGCTTCTCTGCCTGAAAAACAGGCCAATTTCCCCCATAGTGGCTGGGAAGCAGCCTAGGGAGCAGGTGAATTAGACCTGGGTGACTAATGCTGCCATGCAGAAGCCAAGATGAATTGGGCCCAGAGAGGACGAGCTGAGCACCTAGACCTGTTGCTAAAGGACAACACTCCCAGATTGGGTTTAGACGTAAAAACTTTGACCTAACTAGATCTATGGGAATTGAATATTAAGTCATTGAACTGAGTGAAAATCAAACGATGAAAACCCTACTAAGTACGCCAGCGAAATGCCAAATCTGGCAAACTGGCTCAACATTGCTTACCTCAAACCCCCAAATGTTTAATGGGTGCCAAAGGTCAGTTACTGTGCTGCTGGTGGTCACATGGTTTTAAATGAAACAGATGCTCTTTCAATCCCTACATGAAAAGCTGCAATTCCAATGAAGAAAGAAGTCAGACACTATACAAATGAACAAATAAGTATGAATAGATGAAGTTTGATTGTATTAGTGCTATGAGGAGAGGGGGAGAGAGAGAGCAAGAGAGAGAGAGAGCGAGTGCACACTGTAATAGAGATCTACTGGGAAGGAGACGGTAATATAAAAATTTGGAAACTCTCCCTTTTCTTCTATAAAGCATTAACAGGCTGTTTTGGCCCTTCTACTAAAAGCATTGAAGTAGTAAATTACCTTTGGCTTTGACACTGTACTTATCTTTCTGAGGGGTCGAGATCTTTAATATTCCTTAATTACATTTCTAGTGCAAAGGTAGGCAGTAGCGGATGGACTTAATCATCAGGATATTTGAGCAGATTTGTTGAAGGCCATCTTTGCTGTGTAGAGACAGTAACCTGAAATGCAGACTGGATGGCATATTACCAACCACCTAATGAATCTGCTCCCTCCCAATTGGGATCTCGGGCGCATTTACTCATCTTCAACCAGTGTAATTAAAGATGAAAAGTATAACACTGATGTATCCTTCTCTGGGGAGGGAGTTGTTTTAATTGTAGACCCATCAGTGGAAAATGAACTATGCTGGAGAAAGATCAGGCTTAATTACACACCTGTTGGTGGTATCAAGCGAAGCTGTTGCTTTGTGCTTTAATAGGGAAACTATCTAGAAAAACCCCGTGATGTGTGGCAAAGCTCAAAATATCACCTCATTAGAGCTTACAATTTCTGACTTTTTCAGTCATTGAATCATCAAATTTAAGGTGAAGAGGCATTGAGGTTGTTCAGTCTAATTCACATACTTCACAGATGAGAAAACTAAAGCCCACAAGTATTGGCTTGTCCGAATTCACACAAATAATTTGAGAGGTGTTTATTAAGCATATTTGCTGGCTGCCTGTGTCTTCTAAATGCTATCAGGTTAGATTTGAAAGTAGAAAGTAGAGGTCCTCCATTCGGGACTTCAGAAAAAGTTTAAAAATTAAACCCAGACACGTTTCATTTTCAGACAGCTTTTCTCAAAATGAGAGGTGCAGACCATCAGTCAGAGAGAAATGGCTATGATCCTAGATCCTTTAGGAAGCTGCCCACCTACTACAGCTATAATCAGTTCTAAATTTTTGAAGGATATGATATAAAGGACAGAGAACTCTCTGGGAGAAATCATATTTTAAAATATCATCTCAGGATTTAACTCCAAATTCCTATTTGATTTTTTTTTCTTGGTGACTGTTTTGAAGTGTTTGATCCTCAAAGTCTCCCTCTACCACTTTGCTTAATCTTACTAGATGGAGGTCTGAGTGGGCTGCTTCATGCCTCATTTTTCCTGGGTCACCTCTTGGGATTTGCTTGTATGCCTTGGTTTTTTAAAGGCAAATTCTTCTAAAGCATGCAGTGCATTTAGGCCTGTCAGAGTTAGAAAACCATAAGATGCAAGACAAAAGGTGTGCATCTTTCCATGAGCATGTGTATGTGAGGGAGTGGGAGGGAGGAAGGGAAAAATAAAGGGAGAGACAGAAACGGATTCATTTATTAATTCAACAACTTCATTGAGAGCTTATTGTGTTCCAGGCACTTTGATGGGTTCTAGGTATAAAGATATAAACCAAACAGATGATTGCTGTCCTCATGGGATTTACAGTTATTGGAAGAACTAGAGCATGCTGTTGACACTGTTGATATTTTGGGCTAGGTAATTCTTGTTTTGGAGCTTTCCTGAGCATTTTAGGATATTTAGCATGATTTCTAGCTTCTACCCACTAGATGCCAGTAGCACATCCTCAGCTTTGACAATCAGAAATGTCTCCAGATGTTGCCAAATGTCCTCTGGATAGTAAAATTGTCCCCAGTTGAGAACCACTGAGTTCGAGAATAAGCGAATGATCACATAATTAAATAATTATAATGGTATCTAATTCCTCTTTGTTCTATTTTCTGGTTGGTTACATTGGAAATTAGTACAGGAGAGAAATACTATTTTTTGTACATAAGCTTGTTATTGAAATATAATAGTCATATATCAACATGCATGAATCACAAATACACAGTTCGAAGAGTTTTTTTCAAAGTTTACATGTTCACGCTATCAGTACACAGCATCCAGATGAAGAAATAAAACATGACCAGTTCCCTCGAAGTCCCTTTCATGTGCCACCGCAGGCTCTATTATAATTTCCAACACCACACTATGTGCTCTTTATGACGGGCTTCTGCCCATTTTATCTTTTATGAGAGTCATTCACGTTGTTCCATGTGGAGCAGTTTGCTTTTTCCCATTGTAGTATAATATCCCATTAATCTTTTCTACCTTTGGTGGACATTTGGGTTGTTTCCAATTTGGGGCCTGATCTTGTTGCTCTTAACATAATTTTTTCCAAAAATAACCCACCTTTACTGAGGTATAATTTACATACCACAAAATGCACCATTTTAAAGTATACAATTCAGTGATTTTTAGTGTATTGATAGAGTTGTGTAACCATCACTACTGCCTGAATTTTGAAACATTTTCCTCATACTCAAAGTAATCCCATCCCTATTGGCAGTTACTTTTCATTTCTCCCGTGCCTTCATGTCAGCCCCTGCCAATCATCATCTACTTTCTGTGTCCATAGATTTGCCTGTTCTGTATATTTTATATCAATGGAATAATGTAATATGTGATCTTTTCTCGGTGACATCTTTCACTTAACATGTTTTCGAGTCTCACTCAAGTTACGGTATGTATCAGTACTTCCCTCTGTTTTATGGCCAAATAATATTCCATTGTGTTGTAATACCACATTTTGTTTTTTCATTAATCATTTGATGAACTTTTGGGTTGTGTCTGCTTTTTGGGTATTACACCAGGTGCAGTGACTCATGCCTGTAATCCCAGCACTTTGGGAGGCTGAGGTGGGTGGATCACCTGAGGTCAGGAGTTCAAGACCAACCTAGCCAACATGGTGAAACTCCGTCTCCACTAAAAATACAAAAATTAACCAGGTGAGATGGTGGGTGCCTGTAATCCCAGCTACTCAGGAGGATGAGGCAGGATAATTGCTTGAACCTGGGAGACAGAGTTTGCAGTGAGCCAAGATCGTGCCACTGCACTCCAGCCTGGGTGACAGAGCGAGATTCTGTCTCAATAATAATACTACTAATAATAATACCATTGATGTGAATATTCATGTACAAGTTTTTGTGTGAGTATATGCTTTTATTTCTTTTGGGTATATACTTAGAAGTAGAATTGCTGGATTGTATAATTCTATGTTTAATATTTTTAGAAACTGCCAAACTGTTTTCCAGAGTAACTGCACAATTTTGCAGTCCTGCTGCAATGAATGAAGTTTCCAGTTTCTCCATACCCTCACTGACATTTGCTATCATCTGTTTGTGTCATTTTAGCCCATCCTAGTGGGTGTGGGTGTGAAAAGGTATCACATTATTGTTTTGATTTGCATTTCCTTATTGACAAATGATGCTGAGGGTATTTTGAGGGTATTTTCTTTTATTATTATTATTATGATACTTTAAGTTCTGGAGTACATGTGCAGAACATGCAGGTTTGTTACATAGGTATACACATACCATGGTGATTTGCCGCACCCATCAACCCATCATCTACATTAGGTATTTCTCCTAATGCTATCCCTCCCCTAGACTCCCACTCACCGACAGGCTCCAGTGTGTGATATTCCCTGCTGAAGGTATTTTCATGTGCCAAATCTACATCTTCAGAAAAATATCCACTCAAAGTATTTGCCTGTTTTTCATTGGGTTATTTGTCCTTTTCGCGGGGATATATCACTGCTTTTTAAAAAAATAGACAAATAATAATTGCACATATTCATAGGGCACATAGTGATGTTTGATACATATAATGTACAGTGATCTGGTCAAGGTAATTAGCATATCCATCTTCTCAGACATTTATCATTTCCTTGTGTTGGGAACTTTCAATATCTTCCTTCTAGCTATGTGAAACAATGTGGCACATTATTGTTAACTATAATCATTCTCCAGTGATATAGAACACTAGAACTTACTCCTTCATATTTGCTATTTTTTTGTTTGTTGACTTAGAATAGTTGTTTATAATTCTTGGATACAATTTCAAAATATTTTCCCCCATTCTTTTTTTTTTTGTTATTATACTTGAACTTCTGGGATACATGTGCAGAACATGCAGGTTTGTTACATAGGTATACATTTACCATGGTGGTTTGCTGCACCCATCAACCCGTCATCTACATTGGGTGTTTCTTATAATGCTATCCCTCCCCGAGCCCCCAATCCCCCGACAGACCCTAGTGTGTGATATTCCCCTCCCTGTGTCCATGTGTTCTCACTGTTCAACTCCCACTTATGAGTGAGAACATGCAGTGTTTGGTTTTCTGTTCCTGTGTTAGTTTCTGAGAATGATGGTTTCCAGCTTCATTCACGTCCCTGAAATGGACATGAACTCATTCTTTTTTATGGCTGCATAGTACTCCATGGTATAAATGTGCCACATTTTCTTTATCCAGTCTATCATTGATGGGCATTTGGGTTGGTTCCAAGTCTTCGCTATTGTGAACAGTGCTGCAATAAACATACATGTGCATGTGTCTTTATAGTAGCAAGATTTATAATCCTTTGGGTATATAACCAGGAATGGGATTGCTGGGTCAAATGGTATTTCTGGTTCTAGATCCTTGAGGAATCACCACACTGTCTTCCACAAAGGTTGAACTAATTTACACTCCCACCAATAGTGTAAAACCATTCCTATTTCTCCACATCCTCTCCAGCATCTGTGGTTTCCTGACTTTTAATGATCACCATTCTAACTAACATGAGATGGTATCTCGTTGTGGTTTTGATTTGCATTTCTCTAATGACCAGTGATGATGAGCTTTTTTTCATATGTTGTTGGCTGCATAAATATCTTCTTTTGAGAAGTGTCTGTTCATATTCTTTGCCCGCTTTTTGATGGGGCTGTTTGTTTTTTTCAAGTAAATTTGTTTAAGTTCCTTGTAGATTCTGGATGTTAGCCTTTTGTCAGATGGATAGATTGCAAAAATTTTCTCCCATTCTGTAGGTTGCCTGTTCACTCTGATGATAGTTTCTTTTGTTATACAGAAACGCTTCAGTCTACTTAGATCCCATTTGTCAATTTTGGATTTTGTTTTCATTGCTTTTGGTGTTTTAGTCATGAAATCTTTGCCCATGCCTGTGTCCTGAATGGTATTGCCTAGGTTTTCTTCTAGGGTTTTTATGATTTTAGGTCTTACATTTAAGTCTTTAATCCATCTTAAGTTAATTTTTGTATAAAGTGTAAGGAAGGGGTCCATTTCAGTTTTCTGCATATGGCTAGCCAGTTTTCCAAACGCCATTTATTAAATAAGGAATCCTTTCCCCGTTGCTTCTTTTTGTCAGGTTTGTCAAATATTAGATGGTTGTAGATGTGTGGCGTTATTTCTGAGGGCTCTGTTCTGTTTCATCAGTCTATATATCTGTTTTGGTACCAGTACCATGCTCTTTTGGTTACTGTAGCCTTGTAGTATAGTTTGAAGTCAGGTCACGTGATGCCTCCAGCTTTGTTCTTTCTGCTTAAGATTAACTTGGCTATACGGGCTCTTTTTTGGTTCCATATGAAATCTAAAGGAGTTTTTTCTAATTCTGTGAAGAAAGTCAATGGTAGCTTGATGGGGATAGCATTGAATCTATAAATTACTTTGGGCAGTATGGCCATTTTCATGATATTGATTCTTCCTATCCATGAGCATGGAATGTTTTTCCATTTGTTTGTGTCCTCTTTTATTTCCTTGAGCAGTGGTTTGTAGTTCTTGAAGAGGTCCTTCACATCCCTTGTAAGATGTATTCCTAGTTATTTTATTCTCTTTGAAGCACTTGTGAATGGGAGTTCACTCACGATTTGGCTCTCTTTTGTCTATTATTGGTGTATAGTAATGCTTGTGATTTTTGCACATTGATTTTGTATCCTGAGACTGCTGAATTTGCTTATCAGCTTAAGGAGGTTGTGGACTGAGATGATGGGGTTTTCTAAATATGCAATCATGTCATCTGCAAACAGAGATAATTCAACTTCCTCTTTTCCTAATTGAATACCCTTTATTTCTTTCCCTTGCCTGATTGCCCTGACCATAACTTCCAATACTATGTTGAATAGGAGTGGTTAGAGAGGGCATCCTTGCCTTGTGTTGGTTTTCAAAGGGAATACTTTTAGCTTTTGCCCATTCAGTATGATATTGGCTGTAGTTTGTCATAAATCGCTCTTATTATTTTGAGATATGTTCCATCAATACCTAGTTTATTGAGAGTTTTTAGCATGAAGGGGTATTGAATTTTATCAAAGGTCTTTTCTTTATCTACTGAGATAAACAAGTGCTTTTGGTCATTGGTTCTGTTTATGTGATGGATTATGTTTATTATGTTTATTGATTTACATATGTTGAACCAGCCTTGCATGCCAGGAATGAAGCCGACTTGATCGTGGTGGATAAGCTTTTTGATGTGCTGCTGGATTTGTTTTGCCAGTATTTTATCGAGGATTTTTGCATCAATGTTCATCAGGGATAGTGGCCTGAAATTTTTTGTTGTTGTTGTTGTGTCTCTGCCAGGTTTTGGTATCAGGATGATGCTGGCCTCATAAAATGAGTTAGGGAGGAGTCTCTCTTTTTCTACTGTTTGGAATAGTTTCAGAAGGAGTGTTACCAGCTCCTCTTTGTACCTTTGGTAGAATTCAGCTGTGAATCTGTCTGGTCCTGGACTTTTTTTTGGTTGGTGGGCTATTAATTATTGCCTCAATTTCAGAACTTGTTATTGGTCTATTCAGGGATTTTACTTCTTCCTGGTTCATCCATTGGGAGGGTGTATGTGTCCAGGAATTCATCCATTTCTTCTAGATTTTCTAGTTCATTTGCATACAGGTATTTTTAGCACTGTCAGAGGTGTTTATAGTACCATCAGTAATTTGTATTTCTGTGGGATCAGTGGTGATACGCCTTTATGATGTTTATTGTGTCTATTTGATTGTTCTCTCTTTTCTTCTCTATTAGTCTGGCTAGAGGTCTATCTATTTTGTTATTCTTTTCAAAAAACCATCTCCTGGATTCATTGATTTTTTGAAAGGTTTTTCATGTCTCTATGTCCATCAGTTCTGCTCTCATCTTAGTTGTTTCTTATCTTCTGCTAGGTTTTGAATTTGTTTTCTCTTGCTTCTCTAGTTCTTTTCATTGTGATGTTAGGGTGTTGATTTTAGATCTTTTCTGCTTTCTCCTGTGGGCATTTAGTGCTATAAATTTCCCTCTAAACTCTGCTTTAGCTGTGTCCCAGAGATTCTGGTATAATGTGTCTTTTTCTCATTGATTTCAAATAACTTATTTATTTCTGCCTGAATTTTGTTATTTACCCAGCAGTCATTCAGGAGCAGGTTGTTCAGGTTCACGTGGTTGTATGGTTTTGAGTGAATTTCTTAATCCTGAGTTCTAATTTGATTGCACTGTGGTCTGAGGGACTGTTCATTATGATTTCCATTCTTTTGCATTTGCTGAGGAGTGTTTTACTTCCAATTGTGTGGTCAATTTTAGAATAAGTGTAATGTGGTGCTGTGAAGAATATATGTAATGTTGATTTGGGGTGGAGAGTTTTGTAGATGTCTACTAGGTCCACTTGGTCCAGAGCAGAGTTCAAGTCCTGAATACCTTTGCTAATTTTCTGTCTCATTGATCTGTCTGTTATTGACAGTGGGGTGTTAAAGTCTCCACTATTGTTGTGTGGGAATCTAAGTCTCTTTGTAGGTCTCTAAGAACTTGCTTTAGGAATATGGGTGCTCCTGTATTGGGTGTATATTTATTTAGGACAGTTAGCTCTTCTCGTTGCATTGATCCCTTTACCATTATGTAATGCCCTTCTTTGTATCTTCTGATCTTTGTTGGGTTAAAGTCTGTTCCATCGGAGACTAGGATTGTACCTTGCTTTCCTGCTTTGCTTTCCATTTGCTTGGTAAATTTTCCTCCATCCCTTTATTTTGAGCCTGTGTGTGTCTTTGCACATGACATGGGTCTCCTGAATACAGCATACGGATGGGTCTCAACTCTATCTAATTTGCCAATCTGTATCTTTTAATTGGGGCATTTAGCCCATTTACATTTAAGGTTAACATTATTATGTGTGAATTTGATCATGTCATTATGATGTTAGCTAGTTATTTTTCCCGTTAGTTGATGCAGTTTCTTCACAGTGTAGATGGTCTTTACAATTTTGTATGTTTTTGCAGTAGCTGGTACCAGTTTTCTTTTCTGTATTTAGTGCTTTCTTCAGGAGCTCTTGTAAGACAGGCCTGGTGGTGACAAAATCTCTCAGCATTTGCTTCTCTGCAAAGGATTTATTTCTCCCTTGCTCATGAAGCTTAGTTTGGCTGGATATGAAATTCTGGGCTGAAAATTCTTTTCTTTGAGAATGTTGAATATTAGCTCCCACTCTTTTCTGGCTTGTTGGGTTTCTGTAGAGATATCCGCTGTTAGTCTGATGGACTTCCCTTTGTGGGCAACCCGACCTTTCTCTCCTGCTGCCCTCAACATTATTTCCTTCATTTCAACCCTTGGTGAATCTGACGATTATGTGTCTTGGGGTTGCTCTTCTCAAGGAGTATCCTTTTTGTGTTCTCTGTATTTCCCTAATTTGAATGTTGGCCTGTTTTGCTAGGTTGGGGAAGTTCTCCTGGATAATATCCTGAAAAGTATTTTCCAACTTGGTTCCATTCTCCCCATCACTTTCAGGTATACCAATCAAACGTAGGTTTGGTCTTTTAACATAGTCCCTTATTTCTTGGAGGCATTGTTCATTCCTTTTCATTCTTTTTTCTCTAATCTTGTCTTCATGCTTCATTTCATTAAGTTGATCTTCAATCTCTGATAGATATACTTTCTCCCACTTGACCAATTCAGCTACTGATACTTGTGTAGGCTTCATGAAGTTCTCATGCTAAGTTTTTCAGCTCCATCAGGTCATTAAATTCTTCTCTAAACTGGTTATTCTAGTTAGCAATTCGTTTAACCTTTTTTCAAGCTTTTTAGCTTCCTTGCATTGGGTTAGAATATGCTCCTTCAGCTTGGAGGAGTTTGTTATTACCCACCTTTTGAAGCCTACTTCTATCAATTTGTCAAACTCTTTCTCCATCCAATTTTGTTTCCTTGCTGGAGAAGAGTTGTGATCCTTTGAAGGAGAAGCGGTGTTCTGGTTTATGGAATTTTCAGCCTTTTTGAGCTGGTTTTTCCTCATCTTGGTGGATTTATCTAACTTTCATCTTTGATGCTGGTGACCTTTGGGTGTGGTTTTTGTGTGGGCGTCCATTTTGTTGATGTTGATACTATTCCTTTCTCTTTGTTAGTTTTCCTCCTAAGAGTCAGGTCCCTCTGCTGCAGGTCTGCTGGAGTTTGATGGAGGTCCACTCCAGACCCTGTTTCCTGAGTATCACCGCCAGATGCCAGCCAGAGCTCTCCTGTATGAGGTGTCTGTCGACCCCTGCTGGGAAATGTCTCCCAGTCAGGAGGCACGGGGAGACCCACTTGAGAAGGCAGTCTGTCCTTTAGCAGAGCTCAAGCACTGTGGTGGGAGATCTGCTGCTCTCTTCAGAGCCGGCAGGCAGGAATGTTTAAGTCTGCTGAAGCTGTGCCACAGCTGCCTATTCTCCCAGGTGCTCTGTCCCAGGGAGATGGGAGTTTTATCTATAAGCCCCTGACTGGGGCTGCTGCCTTACTTTCAGAGATACCCTGTCCAGAGAGGAGGAATCTAGAGAGGCAGTCTGGCTACAGTGGCTTTGCCCAGCTGTGGTGGGCCCCGCCCAGTACAAACTTCCCAGTGGCTTTGTTTACACAGTGAGGGGAAAACTGCCTACTCAAGCCCCTCCTCACACCAAGCTCGAGCATCCCAGGTCGACTTCAGACTGCTGTGCTGGCAGTGAGAATTTCAAGCTAGTGGATCTTAGCTTGCTGGGTCTGTAGGGTTGGGATCTGCTGAGCTAGAACACTTGGCTCCCTGGCTTTAGCCCCCTTTCCAGGGGAGTGAATGATTCTGCCTTGCTGGCATTCCAGGTGCCACTGGGGTATGGAAAAAAGAAAAAAAAAAAAAAACAGAAAACAAAAAACCAAGAACTCCTGCAACTAGCTCAGTGTCTGCCTAAACGACTGCTAAGTTTTGTGCTTGAAACCCAGGGCCCTGCTGGTGTCGTCACCTGAGGGAATCTACTGGTCTGCAGGTTGCAAAGAACATGGGCAAAGCCTAGTATCTGGGCTGGAATGCACCATCATGGCACAGTCCCTCAGGGTTTCCCTTGGCTAGGGGAGGGGGTTCCCAGACCCCTTGCACTTCCCAGGTGAGGTAACGCCCTACCCTGCTTTGGCTCACCCTCTATGGGCTGCACCCACTGTCTAACCAGTCCCAGTGAGATGAGCTGGGCACCTTAGTTGGAAATGCGGAAATTACCTGCCTTCTGTGTTGATCTTGCTGGGAGTTGCAGACCAGAGGTAGTTTTACATCTTTATTTCCAATCTGGATATCTTTTATTTCTTATTCTTGCCTAATTACCCTGGCTAGAATATCCAGTACAATGGTAAATAGAAGTGAAGAGGACAGACACCTTGGTTTTATTAATAACTTAAGGGAAAGCGTTCAGTTTTTTCACGTTTAAGTATGCTAGCTGTGGAGTTTTTTGTAGACATCATTTATCAGGTTCAGAAAGTTCTATTCTATTCATTGTTTGTTTACTATTTTGTTTACAGTCCTCTGTAAGCCAAGGAAAGAGAACTCACCAGAAACTAACCCTGCTGGCACCTTGATGTTGGAATTATAGCCTCCAGAACTGTGAGAAAATAAATTTCTGTTGTTTAAGCCACCCAGACTAAGGCATTCTGTTATGGAAGCCCTAGTGGACTGATACAGTCAGTCTAGCTAAAGATTTGTCTGTATTATTGATCTTTTAAAAGATGCAACTTTTGGTTTCACTGATTTTTTTTCTGTTGCTTTTATATCCCCTATTTCAATTATTTTCACTCTGTTATTTTCTTCTTTCTGCTTGCTTTGGGTTTAGTTTGCTCTTTTTTCCCCCAGTTTCTTAAGGTAGAAGATTATGTTATTGATTTGGGATTTTTCTTCTTTTTAAAATATAAACATTTAGAGCTCTTAATTTTCCTCTAAGCCCATATTTAACTGCACTAATAATTTTAGTGTGTTGTGCTTTTGTTTTCATTAATTTCAAAGTATTTTCTAATTTGCCTTGTGATTTCTCCTTTGATCCAATGGTTAAGAGTTTGTTATCTAGTTTACATGCATTTATAAATTTTCAACATTCCTTATTTTAATGATTTCAATTTTCATTTTACTGTGTCAGAGAACATACGCTGTATGATTTTGATTCTTTAAAAAAATTTGGGATTGTTTTATGGCCTAACATATGGGATATCCTGGAAAATATGTGCTTGAGAAGAATGCATATTTTGCTACTGTTAGATAGCTTGTTTTATAAGATGTCTGTTAGGGATAATTGCTCAAGTATTCTATTTCCTTGTTGATCTCTGCTTATTTGTTTTATTCTTTATGGAAAGTGGGGATATTAAAATTTCCAACTATTCACTTTGAATTGCCTATTTTTCTTTTCAATTCTGTCAGTGTTTGCTTCATACATTTTGGGGCTCAGTTATTAGGTACATATAAGTTTATAATTATTATATTTTCCTCATGGGCTGGTCTTTTTATTATTATAAAATGTCTTTTGTCTCTAGAAAATATTTTTGTTTTAAAGCATATTTAGTTGAATATTAGTATAACCACTTTAGTAATTCTCTTTTGGTTACTCTTTGTAGGATATATATTTTCCATGTCTTTTTTTTGACCTATATGTGCCTTTGATACTAAAATGTGTATCTTATAGAAAGCATATATTTGGATCATATTTTTTCCTTTTTCTTCATCCAGTCTGCTAATCTCGGCTTTTTGATTAAAGTGTTTAATCAATTATATTTAATGTAATTACTGGTAAGAAGTAGCATTTACATTTGATCTCTTGCTATTTGTTATCTGTGAGTCTGATGTCTTTTTTGTTTTACTGCTTTCTTTGGTGTTAAATTGATATTTCCCTTTTACTATTTAATTCCCTTTTTGTTACTTTTACTGTAGTTTTGAGGTTTTTGTTTTTTTAGTAGTTTCATTGGAGATTTTAATATCAATTTTAAATTTTATTTGCTAATTATTATCCACTTAATTTCAATACAAAAATTTGTTTGAATACTGCTTCATTCCCACCTTCTACTTGTGTGATTCTTGTTACACAAATTACATCTTTATACATTATAAGCCCACCTACACAATTTTATAATTATTGCATTGTACAGTTGTCTTTTGAAACATATGAAAGAAGAAAAGAGTTACAAACACAAATACATTTATGCCGTCTCTTATATTTACCCATGTAGTTACCTTTACTGGTGACCTTTTTATCTTTTTGTAGATTTGAGTTACTATATGATATTCTTTGATTTTAGCCTGAAGAACTCCTTTTAGTATTTCTTTTAGGGCAGGACAGGTCATGATGAATTTTCTTAGTTTGTTTTCTGATTAAATCTTTTGGATATTCTTTTAATGTATTACTTTCATAAAAAATGTAATATATGTGTAGGTATAAAAAAACCCTACATTACCATAATTCAGACGCTAAATACACAGTACTGGGAAAGAGGAAAAAGTAATAACATTGAATTTACATAGTTTTTTTATATTTCAAAAATGGAGTTAGCTTTATAATTTTGTCCAGTCTCAAAACACATGCTTATTGTAAAATATTTTAGGATATATATATGAATAAAAATCCCCTGTTTTTTCAGAATGTTTTTATGCAAACCCACATGCCTTTTTAATGGGATTAAAAATACAGGTGTATTGATTATGACATTTCCCAAGCTCTGCACAACAAATATACCTTCATTTCTTTTATCCCAAACTTTATTTTTATTCCAGGTCCATTGTTCCTAATGATGAAACCTAAGGAGTTACTTCCAGATAGATTCAAACTTTTGAAATGAGCTTTTAGTAAATTCAACCCCTCCCTTCTCCTCAGTGTAACATTTTAGTTTCAGGTGATGTGTTGTTATGCTGTGTTTAGGCAATAGTGGGAAGGGGCATATGGCCAACATCCTCTGGCATCTGCCGAGGTATAACTCATCCATTGTATCTTTAATTGCTGGTCTCTGCATTGCTGCATCTGCTGATATGTTGGAGTCTGCCCTGGCCATGAGTTATGTCCATGTAGCTCACTTTATGTTTCCTTAGTCCCAATTAGAAGGCTCTACCTGTCCTATTTTGTATCCCTTTTGGATATACAAGAGAAATTTGAGTTCTTTCAAGTATAGTGAGGCTCTGCAACTACTGTCATTACCATTTTTTATGGATTGCATGAATTCTAAACTCAGCTTACTTCAGTAAGTTCCAAATGCATGATCTGGCAAATCAATAGCATTGGCTTTCAAGCTTTTTCCTCTGTTAGGGATGCACACGGTCTATTTTGAAGTTCAAGGCCAAGAGTTTTTCCTCTCTTTTTTTTCTCTTTGGTGTCCTCCAATCAATGAGTGACCTTTGAGACAGTGAATGATATTAAAGTGATGGCTATCAAGGGAAAAGGACAAAAAGGAAATGCAGGAAAAGTCCTACAGGCAAAATATATCCAAATTAAATCCCATCACATGGATCTACTTCTTTTTACTCTCCAAAATGGAATGTTTATAATTTTCTTTTGCTATATTAAGATTATACATAATAATGCTGAAAATTTAACCTTTCCAATCAAATTTAAGTTGCCTTGTAGCCATGGCCGAGACCACTAATAACATTCTGTCTATTTACTGATAACATTCTGTCTACATCTCACGTGACCATTTGTGCTGATATGTCTCTACTTTATATGGGTGGGATATATTATATTTGCATCTTGTGACCTACTCCTTTTTATTAATACAAAGAATTTTTATTAAATATTGAGAAGATATAAAATAATATTTACAAAATATGTGGGGATATAAAGAACAATAATACAACTAATTCTCACATGCTAACCACCCAATTATAGAAATGGAAACCCTCCTTTACCTGTGAGTTCCTGTGTCCCCTTCCAATCTCTTTTTCTTAACCTCCCCAGAGGAAATTATTCTAAATTTGGTATTTTTTCCCCAAGGCTTTAATTAGTTTTTCATATTGGTATATCTCTAACCAATTAGCCAATAATTAACCAATAAACTTAATTGTGAATTTTTTTGAAATTTCTACAAATGGAATTGTACTTTATACACTTTCATCTTACTTGGATTATCCACCCAACAATTTAACCTAGATTCCTCTATGTTGCAGTGTACAGTATAGTTTATTCATTTTCTGTGATGTGTAGTATTCCATTGTGGAATATACCATAATTTATTTTGCTGCTGATAGACGTTTGGGCTATTTCTGGTAATTTGCTCTCACAAAAGGTGCTGCTACAAACCTTCTTGTGCCTATCTTGTAGTGTAACTCCAGGTCCTCTAGGCTAGACAGATTCTGAAGACAAAAACTCCTAGGTTATAAGTCATGGGCAATCAACATTTGGCTGTCACTTATTTATTTTTGCCATTTAGGTGAATGTAAATGATAGCTTAGTTTGGTTTTAATTTACATTTTTCTGAATTCTCAATGAAGTGGCGCATTGTTTTCAATGTCTATTGACAATTCATGTTTTATAATCTTTGAAATAAAAAGTTTCATTTCATGCCTGTTCAAATATCTCCTGCTGGTTTGTTTTTTCTTATTAATTTGTAGGAGTTTTTAAAATCTTGTTTTGGTATGAATTCCTTATTGATTATTATGTGGGTTGCAAACATCTTATCCCAGCTTATGTTTATGTATGTTAAGACACATTTGGGCAACAACACTACTTTCAGGGTTTTGCTATTATAACGCACCATTGAATACTTTGTAGCATTTTGTAGAATTTAAAAAACTTGTATTGAGTAGGCTAAATCCCAAGAGTACAATTACTAGGTCAAAAGGTATGAATATCTTCATGAATTCTAAATAAATATTGCCTAATTGCTTTCCAAAAAGGTTGTAACAATTTACAATGCCAGAAACAGTCAAAGATGTAACAGTTTCACTCTAATCAACCTTAGGTTTTTGTCATTAAATATTTTTGGCTAGTCTAATGTGCAAAATGTTTCTCAACATTGCTTTAATTTGCGTTTCTTGATTACTAGCATGGATGAACGTTTTTCACACTGTTTGTTTACTAATAGTATTTTCACTTATGTAAATTGTGTGGTTTTACCTTCAAGGTCTTTATTTTATATAAAGAAGAATAATAAATACAGCTCTCACAAACCAGAAGCAGGAAGTGATTTTCAGTTTTCAAAATGATTATGGAAGATTTTCCAAGTCTGAATGCCTTACATACAGCTATATACAGTGGTTTTAAAAAAGTTTTTTTTTTTTTTTTAAAGTAATCTATATTTCTGGTGGTGGAAGTACAGACAAAAGAGTTGGTCCTTGCTATTAAGGGATTTATTATTTTAGGTTAAAGCAGAGAAATATAACAGAGTGGTGCTTCAGTGTTTTGGGAGCCCAGAGGAGGGCTCCCTAAGTCAGATGAAAGTTCTAAAAGGCTTTCCAAAAGTAGTGCCCCTTAAGTTACATCAGGGAGAAGAGTGAGTGCTAAGTGGCTGGAATGGGTGCTGCAGACCAAGCAGAGTGCAGGTGCAAGAGATCAGAGGTGGGAAGGGCATGGTCCTCCCTTGTGATTGACTGGACCTGGCACTGGAGCAATAGGCTGGAGACCCTCCATCCATGCTAAGGAGTTTCAAATCTATTCAGAAAGTGCTGGAGAGACTCCAGAGGCTTTTAAGCCAATTTAGAAAATTTCTCACAATGGCAGAATAGGATGGAGGATAGGTGGGTGTTGAGGAGAAGAGTATAGAGACATTTAGAAGTTATCTAAGGGTAACTTCTAAAAAGGTAGGGTGTAGTGGTGGGAATAAAGAAGAGGTGATGGATTTGGTAGTATGGAAATAGCTTTAAGAAAACCCAAAAATGAAGTCAGATTTGCCATGAGATGAGAAGAAATGAAGAGGAAAGACTACTACGCCAGCAGGGACAGGGTGATAGTCTTAGAGGTGGCCCCAGAGGCAAGTGCTGAGGCCCTGTGGGTAGATTCATTGTGGGGAGAGTGGGGTCAGGGGACAAAAGGCCCTTTTCTCTTCTCACCTGCAGCTCCATTCATTACCATGAAAAGCCTCTCCTGCAAGCATGTGGACACCCCATATAATTGTGCCCTAGTCTCTCCACAACAAATAGCAGCTTCTGAGGCCTGAGAGTGTGCAGAGTAGCTCCATCTGCCCTTGGGAGGACGGAGCTCTGGGAAGAGGCTCATGCAGGCCTTAAATCAGGCTCGGAGGTGTTGGGGTAAGGAGCTCCAGACTCTTGAGTGCTTAGAGTGATCAAGGAAGAGAGAGAGTGGGCTGCAAGTAACTATATGCTCCATGCTCTGTGGGGTTGGTCTGGTCAGAGGAGGGTACGAGAGGAGCTCCCTTTGGCTGGACTGAGGGTGGTATAAGTGAAAGGTCTTGCCTGGGCAGGTGGACCTCTGGGAAGAGATGTGGCTTTGAGGCTGGAGGCCAAGACTGTGTTACATGGATCCTGTGGGCAACTTTGGTGGATGCCATGCCCCCGTTGAGCTCTTAAGTGGCTGGAATAATCTCATAGCAATAGGGAAGCTAAGAGACTCTTTGAACTTGGTGATGACCACAGTTTTTTGGAGCCACCCACAGGGGATGACATTTATCCACCTTTGCTCAATGCTAGCTTCAGGTTGGCTGCCTGAGGAAATAACTGTGACAGAAAACTACTATTTATGTTAATGAAAATCTCCTTTCAAAATATTAATACTGGCCGGGCGCGGTGGCTCACGCCTGTAATCCCAGCACTTTGGAAGGCCGAGGCGGGAGGATCACAAGGTCAGGAGATCGAGACCATGGTGAAACCCCGTCTCTACTAAAAATAGAAAAAATTAGCCGGGCGCAGTGGCGGGCGCCTGTAGTCCCAGCTACTCGGGAGGCTGAGGCCGGAGAATGGCGTGAACCCGGGAGGCGGAGCTTGCAGTGAGCCGAGATTGCGCCACTGCACTCCAGCCTGGGCAACAAAGCGAGACTCCGTCTCAAAAAACAAAAAAGCAAAAAAACAAAAAAAACAAAAAAACAAAATATTAATACTTCTTTTGGTTCTAAATGGTCACAAATGGCTTTTCTATACTTGTTGAATATGTTTCTCATTCTTTGCAATGACAAGCCATTTACAAATGAGCAAGATTAAAATATTCAACAATACTCAAAATATGTATTGAGTAACTACTGTATGTGGTTGATGAGATAGTGGTGAAGAAGACAGAAAAATTGGCCTTTCTGGGGCTTAGATTCTAGTAAGGGACAGAAAATAAAAATGTCAACAGTGACTATGTAAAAAAAAAAAGGGATAAATGCTATAGGAAAAATAAAACTGGCAATACATTAGAGAGTGACAATGGAGGGAGGAGAAGACTTTTCTAAGGACTGAACTTTTACCATGTATCTCAGATTTTAGTCCTATGGAGATACTGAAAATGTCTACTTTTAGCTATATAGGCCATTTCTGCCTTCAAGTCATGCATGACCTTCTGACCTTGTTCAATTTTTCCTCTGCCCTAAAAGCTCCATGTATTATTCTTTATAGCACTGACCATGTTTTCATTCCACATTTATTGGGGTAATTATCTGATTCATGTCCTTCTCCTCCAGAGTTCTATGGGAACAGGGACAGCGTTAGTCATTCCTCTCTACTCCATCCAGGCACCAGCAATGAACTTACTGGTTGCAGATGTGCAATCATTATATGTATTTTTCTGTAGTGATAAATGATATACAGTTTTTAAATGCTTAAGTCTGGAACTCTGTGTTTTTCGGACATGTTTCAAGACCAGAGTGTGCTTGACAAAGAGGGAGCATGGCAAATATCTCACTGTATGGAAATGAGTTTTTCCAGACCTTAATATATTGATCTTGATGAATACTATGTGGTCTTGTTTGATTTTGCAAACTGGATCATACCTATCTAGCAACAGCGGTAAAAATACAGGTAAAAGAGGAGGGAAACCCTTTTTGAAATGAAAACTGTTTCTGAGTTGACAGAATAATCTCCCCATGACAGGAGAGGAAACGAAGAAAAGGGGAGGATTGAAAGACTAAAATTTAAGCAGAATTTAGACAGAATTAGGAATAAATATGGGATTACTATGTCAAGACAGATTTATGCATTATTTTCATAATGTTTTTGGTTGGAACTGGGGAAAAGGAGGAAACTATTTAAAATAAACAGTTTGAAAAAAGTGTAAATTCTACAACTACCTTTGCCAAATTACTGGGTATTGTTAGAAATCAAAGGCCAGTCACAGTAGCTCATGCTTATAGGCCCAGCATTTTGAGAGGCTGAGGTGGGAGGATTGCTCGAGACCAGGAGGTCAAGACAAGCCTCGGGCAACATAGCAAGGCCCTGTCTCTAATAATAATAATAATAATAAAAGTCAAAGACTGCCTTATGAATCTTTTCTTTTTAGGGGCTACAAAAACTAGATGAGAAAGAGTAATGGGGGACTAATGGGCTTGAGCCAGAAAAAAATGAATGAATGAGACAAAAAGGGAAGAACAAGTGGAGAGGTTTACTGCTTAGGATAAAGATCAAGCCTTGGCAAGATCCTCCTTATCCAAACAAGAAAGTCCCAGACTCTAATAGATCTTTGCCAACTTTTCTCATCTACTCCGTGCCTTTGCAACTGTAATAACAAATGGATCAGTAAGGAAGGATTATGTGGAAAGATATGATCACCTGAGGCTTCTTCCTTCTAGGCCTGGAAGACTCTCGGTAATGGGAATACTCTACTTTCCAAGGCAGCTCACGTTACCTCTAGACATTTCTATTGGAAAGTTCTTGTTCACATTGAGCTGAAGTCTCTGTCTTCTTATAGCTTCTATCTGTTGTTCACAGTTCTAACCTTTGGTGCCTTCAAAATAAATCTAATTCGTGTTCCACACAAAATCCTTCAAATATTTGTAAGACAATGTCATGTCTGTTTCTCCTCTTATCCCTATTTCTTTCTCCACAGGCTACTTTGCTCCACTCTGCAAATGTGTGGTCTCATTTGTCATGCCCTTCTTTTTCTATGATGACCCTGATTTCAGGATACCGTGGGACGCTAAATATATTTATGGTAAATATCATATTGCTAAACAAATATTATATACCAAATAAATATTATGTGGTAATTAATTATTGATGCTAAATATTATATTGCCTTTAAGGAAAATAATACACTTGATAGCTATATGATCCTGTAAATACTTATGGAGCTCACTGCTAGATAAATCCTCGTCTTTGTCAAATTATTGTGCTGCTGAGCAGTGTCCCTTCCATTCTATATTTATGCAGTTACTCATTTAGAACAGTCGTTGCCCTATGGCTCCAGCCTCGTGAATATTTTAGATTCTAATTCTGTCTCCAAACTATTTATTATTCTTCACAGTTTTATGCAATAGAAAAGACTGTTAGGCATGCTTCTTTACCTCCCTCTAAATCACTGGTAAATCCTGATCAGGAAAGCCTCAATATCAAAGCCTGTAGTTACTATTCGAAGGAACTGGCTCATGGGTTGTCATGAGTCTGTTAATTGGTGCCTCTTTGGTATGGTTTTTCAATTCATTACCAGTCTATCTTATCATGTTGTCATCAGGCACAGTAGCTTTCAACTTTTGCTGAATATTAGAGTTAACTGAACAACTTTTAGAAATCCTGGTGTCTAGTCCCCATGCCAGGCCAATTAAGTCAGAATCTCTGGTGTGGGATCCAGGCATTAACATTCTTTAAAGCTCCTCAGGTGATTTTAATGGGCAGCCAAGGTTGGAAACAACTGATATAGCCCAATATTCTCCAAACTTCTTTGATCAAAATAATTATCTGGGGTATATTTTATAAGGTCAAATTCCTAGTGTCATCCCTTAGTCACTGAATCAGACAGAATCTCCTGGGAAGCTTCAGAAACTTAAGAACACTGATAACTCATACATAAGACATTTTCTTCCAAAAGGATATGATCAGAGGAGTAGTCAAATCTCTGTTGAAATCTAGATTTACTATTTCAACCACATTTCTCTGTAAAAGAACAAAATAAGTCAGTATAACTCATATACATTTAGTAAATTACATTTTGTGGTAAAATATTATCTTATTTATGGTAGCCTCTTAGATGAAGTCATGTCTATCCATCTATCAATCATCTATCTATCTATAAATATTTGTGAATATTTGAAGGCATGTATTCAACAGAAATGTGTTGAGTAGCTCTTCTGAGCCAGGCTTGATGGCCGACAGGGGGATACTATTGTGAGAATAACATAGCCACGATACTTGTCTTCATTTGTTCAGTTTGGGTTGGGATGGAGGAGACACAGGCGTAAAACAAGTGCCCTAAATAAATACAAATTGTGGCAAGTAGAATGTAGGAAAGAAAATATTGAGGTAAGGAATGATGGAGGTGATGGCAATGAGGGAATTGATTTGAAAGGGAGGACTTCTCCAAGGAAGTGACATGAACTGACTCAGGAAGCCTGTAAAGACAGTCCTAAGAGGCATGGAGGGGCGAGCTCTTCCAGACAGGAGAGCAGCATGTGTATGAAAGACTCTGGAGCAAGCAAGAGCCCGGTCTGCTTGAAGGACAGAAGGAAAACCAAGCAGCAAGTGAGCAGAAAATGAAGGATAAGAGAATGTAGAGACAGGTTACACATTATGGCAATGGGTTTGGACCTTACCCTAAGTGAAATGGGAAGCCATGGAATGTTTTTAAGTTGGTGGGTAGGTGGATGATGTGCTTGTGCGGGGAAATGACTGAATAGGGTCTGAGGGAAAATGGAAGAGAGACCAATGGGAATATTTTGTGCTAGTCCAGGAAAGAAATGATAATGGCCTGGGTTGGGCTGGTGGAAGTGAAGAGGGTGAAAAGCAGATGGGTTTTGGAGATAAAATGAAAAGCACATGGATATGGTGTATAAGAGAAAGGGAGGGATCAAAGATGAATACTTACTTTAAAATATTATTGGCCTGATAAATCTTGTTTACATGTGTCATGCATATGAATAACATTTTAATTGGATGGGAACTTCTTGGGATAAATAAACTGTAATTAAGGAATCAGTTAATAAATGCCTGCTGTGTACACATCCTGGGCCAGCTGCTATGGAATATACTCATCTGATTAACAGGGATTTGGGTTCCAAGAAGGAGCCGGAGCAATAGGGTTCCAAGCCCAGCTCTGCCATAAGTTATTTCATCGCCAGTTTTTGACTAGCAACATAATTAATGTACAGCTGATAACTAATATTGATAACTCCCTTATCTAAATAGTAAAATAAAATGATAATTAAATCTGAATAAACACCATAGTTATATGATTTGTCCATCCATTGCGTGACCTTGGGTTTACATTCCTTTTCTATAATCTGAGGGTTTTGGACCAGACAGTCTCTCAGCTGTCTCCTAGCTATGACATTCTGTATTTCTGTCACCAGTCTATGGACACAAGACACTCTTGTCACATAAAGTATAGTTTGGGACATTCTAAAATAGATGCCCAATGAACAGGTCATGTGGGGATTTCTTGAAAATGTTTTTTTTTTTTTTTGAGACAGAGTCTCGCTCTGTTGCCCAGGCTGGAGTGCAGTGGCGCAACCTTGGCTCACTGCAAGCTCTGCCTCCCAGGTTCACGCCATTCTCCTGCCTCAGCCTCCCAAGTAGCTGGGACTACCAGGCGCCCACCACAGTGTCCGGCAAATTTTTTTTTTTTATGTATTTTTAGTAGAGACGGGGTTTCACTGTGTTAGCCAGGATGGTCTTGATCTCCTGACCTCGTGATCCGCCCGCCTCGGCCTCCCAAAGTGGAGGGATTACAGGCATGAGCCACCGCACCCAGCTTCTTGAAAACTTCTAATAAAGGAGAGGCTATTCTGGAGTGGGTTGGCCAAGTCAACTTTTACTTGGGGGAGAGTGAGCGGATTAGTTTGGCAGAACTAGAAGTTGCAGTCAGTTAGGCAACAATGGCAGATGAGCTTGTCACTAAGTGTTTAGATGGGGTTGTGGAGAGTTTTGGGTGCTGTGTTAAGATGTTTCAGACTTTATCCTATGGTGAACTGTGTGCAATAACATCAGAATTTATGGCTTCACCTTTCTCAATCAATTTCATGTGTACACAACGTAGTGGGATTCGGGAGTGAGGTGGGGCAGTGCCAAGACCAGTGGTCCCCACGAGAGTGCTTGTCTTAGAACCCTGGGACTGCCGTTTGTTCCCTCTTTATCCTTGAAGTAGGAGCAGTCTTTGGGATATGATCTAGTAGATGTAGATTTGTAGAATTATCTGGGGTATATCTTGTAAGGTTAAATAAACCTGTGTCTAGCTCTTCACGTTGCCACTTTCTTATTCTGAGATTTTGAGCAGACGCTTTACCGTTCTGCACCTTTGTTTTAGGATATCTTAAATGGGGCCTATAACATCTTCTTTATGAGGTTATTTTGGGAATTAAGTATTCAACTTCTAAAGCTTTGTGAACACTAAAGTTTGCGTGATAAGCATGTGTGCACAGCTCACACTTGAAAAGCATGTGTGCACAGCGCACACTCTGCCCACTGACTAATGTCAACAGGGTTATCTGAGGCTCTCTTTCAGCAGACATCGTTCCATTTCATTGAGCCTTACAGGCTTACAATATAAACTTGAACAGTCAGGATGTTTCACTGCAAAGCTTTACAAAAGTGCTCTTCGACTGATAGCCATGGTGGAGGAAAAGAAACAAATGCTGAACTAGGAGGCAACTTGGGGTTTTAATATGTTTCTTAAGTTTGCATCCTCCCACCTTCCCGAGATAAAAACCACTGGTGATGTGATTTAATTCTTTTGGCTGGTGAGTTGCATTGCCTCGGTGGGCTGGGGAAGCAAGACGGTTGAAAGCCACTGCTGTGGAGAATAAATAGTGGTGTCCTAGAAACTTCCACAGCAAGATTCAGAAGGTAACCTAAGACCCACGGCTTCATGGTGGTTTTCTACTATTTTGGAAACAGTGAGCTCATCGCTTAGAGTCACTGTGGATTAAGAAATGCTCAGATGGCCTAGGTTACGACTATCAAAAGTCAAATAGATTGTTTCAGTTGAGGGACTGGGACAGGTCTTGGCCCCTGCCTTTGAATTCTTCCATCTACTGTTTCATTCTAACTCTTTGAGCTACTGCGCTCAAGTCTTAGCCTCTGGTCTTTCATCATGGTTTTGGTCAGATACAGTGACAGTTTGTAGTGATTACAGATTTATTTTTAAAAGACAACCTATTGACCTTTTTATGAATAGCAGCTTTAAAAAGAAGACTAGAAAAAGTCTCTAAGCCAAGCATATATGCTTGGTCTTAGGTTTAAATTTGGAAGTGATGCAATGAGTAAGGCTAACTCTATTCTCCATGTGTTTTTAGTTATCCTGTTTAGTGCAGTGTAATTTATATAAACTTAATCAAATTTATTATCTTTGACAAAAAGGCAAATGCTTGGAATATTAAGATGTTTTTTTAAAGACGAAGAACGTAATTTATCTAAAAATGCTTAGCGGTCAGTTCTGCCATCTAGATTTATTTAAACATATGTAAATTTGGCATTTTGAGCAGCAATTAATAAAGTTGCTGTAATTTGAATCTTGGATTTTCTCTCTTCCTCTCTGGGTTTTTGAAAAGGTACTAGGCTTAGCATTTAAATTACTATTCCAGTTTTCAAAGATTTTGGTTAGTGCTCTCTGGGACAAGAAAATAAGTTGTATAGAAACAGTTTCATTATGGATTTTTAAAGGTACATGGGTTCATTAAAAATAGCATTTACTTGAACTGCTTTGAAAGTGTAAATGTGTTAGTCTAAGCATTATGGAAATCGATCTTTTTCTAATTGGAAATGAAATTTTGATTTTAATTAGTCAACTCTCCAACTTTTTTTCTCTTAGTGCTCCTTAAATGTCTATACTCATTCCTTTTTTTTTTTTTTGTATTTGTTTTTCCTGAGACATTTATTTACAGCACAGCAAGTAAGCTGTACTTCTTGAGGAATCGTTGAACAACTACCTAACTCAATGATTTTGGACAAGTCACTATGGACCTTTCTGGGTCTTGTTTTCCTCATCTTTAAAATAAAAGACTGGAACCCACAATGCCTAAGGTTGTGCCCAGCTGTGAAACTGTTATTCAAAACTCTTTCTCCTTTAAACACATATGACAATTTTCTTTACCCTTTTTGGTGTATTTATCTATTAAATATTCTGTTTACTTATTTAGACATTTTATCGCATCTATTTTCTAAGCTCTGTGGCAGTAAATACCTGATTTTTGTTTTTTTAGACAGAGTCACCCAGGCTGGAGTGCAGTGATGCAATCTTGGCTCACTGCAACCTCCGCCTTTCAGGTTCAAGTGATCCTCCTGCTTCAGCCTCCCAAGTAACTGGAATTACAGGTGCACACCACCATGCCTGGCTAATTTTTGGATTTTTTTAGTAGGGATGGGGTTTCTCCATGTTGGCCAGGCTGGTCTCGACCTCCTGACCTCAAGTGATCTGACCACCTCAGCCTCCCAAAGTGCTGGGATGACAGGTGTGAGCCTGATGCCTGATATTTTAAAATTTATTTTCGAATTGCTGTTAACACTTAGAAGAAAGTCTCATATAAACGAAACCTTGATAAATATTTGCGAAATAAATAAATTTTCTAGCAAAGCAGCTCTTGTCAATATAAAAATTATAAAACTACTTAAGCTTTCACTTTTGTTGTACAGTAAGTTTTTAAAAATGAAATATCTGAATATATTAACTTTTTAGATCCATACATTAATTTAACAAGATATGCTTTAAGAAAGTTAATGAAAAGAAAAATGTGTGGTTGTCGTCATTTACACTCACCAAGATTGTAGAATTCTCTCCTTTGGGCGTAAGCTCCATTGACTGCGTTGAGGTTAGGTATGGCTGTGTGACATGTTTTAATAATGAAGTGCCACTCCTGGGTGGACATATCAAAGATCTGGTGTGTGATTCTATACACTTTTTTCCCCAGCCATGGTGAACTTGAAATCTAAGTTGGGATGAAGTCATAAAATGGTAGGGTCTTTGTCAGTGTGCATCCTTGGGTAACAAAATGAGCAGAGTTCTTCCCCTGCCTTCCACTTAACAGGATCCCTATAGATATAGTTAGACAGGTAGCACAAGACAGAAATGTCTTTGTTCTTTTTCAAGTTACTGATTTCTTTTTGTTACCACAGCATAACATAAATCTATTCTAGCCATTTTGAGTTGTAAATCTAATGAAAATAATTTTATACTTCATTAAAGTTGTAACAAAGACATTCTGTAAATTGAAATGTTTCCTATTTTATTATGAACCTCCAATACGTTTTTTGGAAAGCTTAAGGCAAACACTTGATTAAAATTTAGCTGAACTTTCACACACTATTTTCACAGAGTGAAAAGTAATATGGCTTTTGATGCAGCCATAAAGTAAATTATTAAAGAAACATTTTTAGAACAGTGTTGTAATAGAGATAATGGAAAATCTCTGGTGGTGTGAATGCTTGTTTGATATGTTTTGATTCAAACTGTTTTCCCAGGTAACAACCAGGCTCAGCCACTTCCAAAGTTCATTATCATATTTATTTGCCACCAGTTATTTTGAAGTCAATTAATTTTTAAAATTGAAAATAGGTTTCAGCATGTAAAAGAAAACTGCATTTGAACTTTCTTTAGTTTTAATTTAAGATTTTTAACATTTTTTTCCTAAGACATATCATAGAGACTAAAAAACGTAAGAAAAGCTGTCTAAAATATTTTTGCATACCAAATTCTGCTTCATGTAAGAACACTATAAGACACAGGGTTACCAGGACAGACTCCAGACCTGGTTGTCTGGGTTCAAACCTCAACTTTACCAACAATGAACTTTATCATCTTGGTCAAGTTACTTATTCTTTTTGTGCTTTACTTTTCTCATCTGACAAATGGGGATGTTAATCCTAAATTATAGTTCTTATGTGAATATTATTATGTGTAAAATACTTAGTAGTATCTGCCATGTAGTGACACTTAGTAACTGTTGCCCACTCCTGGTGGACATCCAAAGAGATTTCCTTTTATATGTAAAAGTGTTTCTGTTAGGAGGATTTTGTTATTATTGGAGATGTTCATCAACAATCTTTTCTTAATTTTATTGTATGCTATTTGGCTTCTTTTTTGGAATGGTGTTTGTTCTTCCACCCCTTTTTCCTTTGTCACATTTTCCTTTGTCACATTTTCCTTTGTCGTGCTTGTACCCAATCATGCATGCATGTTGTAGATCATATTTTCAATGTGTTCTAATTGATACCCAGTGGCTTATGAGGTTAGTTATCTCTAAACTACTATTGCTATGACTAATTCCCTTAATAGTACTACACATCCATAATACTGAAACATATTTCTAAAATCATAAAATTTATTTCCAAACCAAAGTATGTAGCATAGATGAAACATTAGTCAAGATAAAAAGCTAGGTCAACAAACATTTATTAATGTGCTCAACACAAGGTGAATGCTGTTGGAAATAAAATAGATATAAAGACAGGGCTTCTACCCACCAAGAATGCACAATGTAGTTGTAGAATTGTGAATTATAAGCATGAAACAAACAGAGACCATACTAATAGGTTAGCAAACCATACTCATTCTTACATAAGTGATACAGAAATATTGAAAAGGGAAGCACTGTGGTAGACTGAAGAATTCTTGAAAGATTTAAGAAGCTGCAACATAGACATTCCAGACAATCTATTCAAATTTAGCTTAACTCATCACACTGCTTCTATAGCATGAAAAAGCTATAGAAACTTAAGGTACACCTGCATGGCACAACATGGATTTGTAATTCTTTAGGGGTCTTCAGTGTTCGTATATATAGAGCTGAAAGGAATTGATGGAACAAATGGGACATTGTTTGGCAGTGCTAATATCCTGAGGGAATGGGTTGCATGAGTAGAGGAAATTGGGGAGTCAGGTCTCAGTAGAGGGGAAAGATCCCATTAGAGAACTTGTCAGGGGTTGGATAGTCACTATGGGGTTGGGATGGAAGACTCTGACATTCAGACGTAAGTTCTTGGGTGAGCATATTGTGGGATTAGCTGATCTTTAGCTTTTGAAATCTGTGCAGTTTTTCAGGGTGTTATCTGTGGCTCCTGGGTGACAAAAGGAAAAGTTTTCATTCTGAATTGTATTGATATTATGATTTGAAGTATAGTAATTGTGCTTACGTCCCTAAAATGACACGCTCATGTAGAAATATCAGGGCCCTTTTACATATGCCTTAAAAAGATGTATTAATATTTGAGAAATGAATAACTATAGTCTTCTATTAGTAACTGGTGAATTTTGGCTCCTTCTTGGTTGGTGGCTGCTATGAGCAGTAGCAAGGCAAGAGCACTTGTGTTTTGAAAACATTAATCTGACAATGTTTGCAATAAGCAGTACAAGTGGGAGAGGGAGGAATGTCAAGAAGAGGTATCCAGGTAGGTGATGAGAAAGGGAAGGGGTGGGGCACTGGGGCGGCTGTGTCATCGAGTAGGTGTGGCAAATCAAAGACATTTGCAATGGGGAATCTGCAAAACTATTTTGTCAAACATCCCTATTCGTCTGCTTATTTTGAAGGAAGAAAAAGCTCTTTACTCCCCTTAAGATAAGATTTGAAAAGGAGAGTGGCAATTGCGTATGATTTGTAACAAGCTTAACTGGAGAAAGAGAAAGACAGAAAGCAAAAGGAGAATAAGAAAAAGTAAAAGACAATGAACTTAACCTTCCCTGTTCTTCAGGTGGGAAGTCTCCTAGAGAGAAGGTGTCCGTCTGAGCAAGAGGCAGCTTAACAGCCAGTCCTGGGATGACTCCCACCACCTTCTCTGACTCTCCCACATCCCAACTGTGCAAAATTCATTAGACTTTTTAAAAGAGGGTCTCTGTAGAGTCACTATGTGGTAAATTGTGAGTGGTTGTGAAATTTCTTCTCTGACCCTGGGGAAGGACCAACATAGAAAATAAGATTTTGGAAAATAATTCACAAAGTAAAAATGACTTTGCACACTGTTAAGACATTTATATAAGACAGCCCCTTTTTAAAAGTTCTTGCCACCTAAAAGGAGTAACTCACATCTAATTTGGTGATCAGGATGACAGTCATACATATATTTATCCATTCAAATGTCTCAAAGAAAGTCCCCAGCTGATAGTTTCTCCTGATCTTTATTTCCCACTAACCTCACAGTAGTATTTGTACATGCAACAAACAAGAAAAAGCTGCCTTCTTTCTTAGTTTTCTACATACCTTGGCCTTTGGTGTGTAGGCAAATGGCAAATTTCAAGGCTGAGTTAGCCCCATCAGCGTGGGTTCTGATTTTTGCCACACTCTACATGAGAAAGCGCTAAGTGGAGGGAGGTTGATGGGAAGCTGGGTGATTTGTAACTTTTTAAATAGGCTCATTAAGCACAACATCAACTCAAGTCTGCACACTTTGTTCCTGTGTGGCATGGCTGCTAATTATTCCCTGCTGACTAAATCAGTTATAAGAGCAATACAGCAAGGCAAAAGTTGGGAAGTTCTTAGAAAAATCTACTGATGAATATCAATTCATACCTGTTTACAGTTCACAGTTAACTTTCTTGTTAGCCAATTCTAAGCATGGAACATTACATTCCTGGATCAAAGCAGGTGTCAATGGAGAAGTATCCTCAGGTGATAGGGCATTGCACTCCAGGGAATGAGGTCAGATACAGTTTGATTATAACCAAGGTGGGTCCCAAAATAATAAATTCTGCTTTGTGGTATATTCAGTTTAGTTCGCTTTTCCCCTTCAGGCATTGTTTACTCAGGAATTACTTCACTTTCTTTTCTAATACAGGTTCCTCGCTGGCTACTTCCTTAGGACAATCTTAGCTTAGGTTTGAGCTAAAAGAAAATCATCTTCTCCATTTGTAGACGTAGGGAGAGGAAATCTTTATGGTGAAATTATTTATCCAGTCAGTACTCCTTGACACTTCCCCGAATTGGTACTTAAAATGGATGAATGAATGAATGAGAAACATCTTATTTGAGTTGGTTGAGTTAGTTAGTGCTAACAATGGTAAGATTGCCATTTATTTATCCTACACCTTATACTGGGCACTGTGGTAGAATTTATCATGCATGCTTTCTTAATCTCTACAATGACCCTTTGCAATAGGTATTATTATTCTATCTTGATTTACAGATAAAGACATGAAAGATTATAGAGGTCATGTAGGTATTAAATGGTGGTGATGGAATTAGAACTCTTGTCCTACTGAAGCCAATCCTGAACTTCTTCTGTAGAATATCAGTTTGAAAAAAGAACTCTTTCAACAAGTAGCCTATTGGAGAATAGATTTCTCCAGGGTTTGAAAGTGTTCCTTTCAGTCAAATCTAGCCCAGCTCTGAAAAGTCTAGAATTTAGACATAGCAGGAAAAATTAATTGAGAAAAAATGTGGCTTGTTGGTTTACCGCAGAGAATGGGCGATATCAATGTCCCGCCACACCTTCAGAGGGCAGCTGTGTGTGACCTAGGTTAGCCTTGTATCTGAGGAACTTAAATTAAAAGGCTTTTGTTTTTTAAAGTCTGAGCTCAGTGAAGGAGGAGTTGGATTAATAGGGAGGTAATTCCTAGGATTGAAGGAGCAGAAAAGTTGCCCAATTCTAGAAAAGTTGGAATGTACATGATTTGTGTGTGTTCGGCAGGTAGTGGAAGGGGGAGGAGAGGAGTGAGTGAGAAACCTCTGCTCTGATTTCCTGCGGCCCCCTGGAGGGGCAGGACTGTGAGCATCTCAGTGGCCATCATGATGAACTGAAATCTAGGGTCCCTTCTGCAATTTTGCAGCACTGTACCACTCCAGCTGTGAGTGAGCGCCAACATGACTGAGACTGGATTTTCTGCCCCATGTTTTCAATTTGATTATTAATCTAGATTTAATTTGATTGAGAATAATAAATGGGACTTTTTTTTTTTTTTACCTCTAATGTATCAGAACACAACTGTAACTATAACTCTAAAGGGTGTATTCCCAACAGGGTGATATCCCCCAAGGGGATGCAAATTAGTTCTTAGTGGGTGAAAGAAGTCTTACTCTTTTTATGCATGAGGCACAGGTATAGATATACAGTTGACCATGGAACAGCTTGAATTTTAGGGGTGATAACCCCCGCATAGTGAAAAATCTGAGTATAATTTTTGACTCCCCCAAAACTTAACTACTAATAACCTACTATTGACTGGAAGCCTTACTCATACCATAAACAGTCTATTAACATACACTTTTAAATGTTACATGTAGTCATAGATTGTATTCTTACAATAAAGTAAGCTAGAAAGAAAGAAAATGTTATTAAGAAAATCATAAGGAAATATATGTACTATTCATTAAGTAGAGATGGGTCATTGAAGGCTGAGGAGGAAGAGGAGGAAGAAGAGGAGGGGCCTGATGTTCTTGTGTCAGGGGTGGCAGAGAAAGAAGAAAATCTGGAATTAAGTGGACTGACACAGTTCAAATTAGCATTGTTCAAGGATCAACTGTAGCACAGAAACAGTTATGCCATACATTTGTGGTATAAAATGGGGGAGAAGAGATAAGGAAAAAAATGTTTTAAAAGCCTCCTTAGAGATGTGATAATGAAAAAAGGTTAAGAAATACTGCTCTAAAGTCTCAGATTCTTGGAGAAGTAGTCAAAGTTACAAAGGTCAGCGAGGAAGCTATCAAGCATCATTTAGGAATGAAAATAGATGTGCAATGCTTGCAGGAGCAGAAGGAAATGGGGAAAAGGACAAATACACAAGCATAATAAGAGATTTTTTTTTTTTCTGTTCAGACAAGCAAAAATTCACATAAATAAAACAATTAAGTTAGGTTTATTCCTGTAACCTAGAAGATATTGTTATAAGCCCTTTAAAATGCCCCAGCAAATGTCAGGAAACAGAAGTTCCCCAATTACTCTCTCACATGCCTATTGTTAGGCATGAAATCTTCTAAGCATCTTTAGGTGTCTCCTCTTCCTCATAGCCATATTTAGTATAGCCTTAGGCTCTGTTTGCTCCCTCCATAAGTAATTACTGTCAGAATCTCTAGAAATTAACTGGATAAGGATGAAATCTTTTTGTTCTTTTTGGCCCAGTCTTGACTGAAGTTCTCTAGAACAATGATTCTCACATTTCACCTGCATCAGAATCACCCAGAGGCCTTCCTAAAGCTCAGGTTGCTTGCTGGGCCCTGTCCCCCAGAATTTCTGATTCAGGAGGCCTTCAAGGAGGCCCAATAATGTGCACTTCTAATGCTGATGGTGCTGGTTGGGATCCACAATTTGAGAACCACTGTCCTACATCAATGAATTGCCTATCTGGTGGGTCATCAGAATCACTGGCAGCTCTAAAAAAAAATTGTATTCTTGTGCTAACCTCTTGAGAATCCGGGTCAGCGGGTCTAGAGAGACGTTCAGGTTTAGTACATTTTCATAGTCCTCTAGATAATTCTGATAACCATTTGATTGTGAGAATCCCTCTTTCATGTGACTCTTTCATCAAACTATCCTCTGGCACTGGGGACTGACTGCCCTTTGGTTTTTCATTTGTAAAATTACTTTCCTTGGCAATGGATTCCTCCCAGTAGGTGATGCAATTTTGTAGTTTTATTTATTAGCATCCTCCTTCTTATAAAGTGGATGTTGATTGCATTCTCCAGATCTCAAGGAAAAGAGCATATTTCTCTCTTTGGGGGCTGGCTTATGAAATTGTACTGTCCAGAGACAGAATATTAATTAGACTGTTTATGAAGAAAAATATAAAAGGCAAAACCTGGATTCTGTGTTCAGCTATTCAAATGGATCAAACAATGGGCCTCAGAGAAAGGTGTAATAGTTTACTTATCATTTTGGACTTGTTTTCATACAGATTTTGTCTTTGAGTTGGGACAGGAGAATTCAAAGCACTGGCAAGGTTCTATTAGGAAATTGATTGGCATTTATTGGAATGACAATATTGTGTTTGAAGAAAGTATAACTTTTTAAATCTAATGTGATTTTCTTGAACTTATTTTGAAAGTGATTTCCGAGACTAGATTAGATGATTAAAGCTGAGATATCATGGCTGGGTGTGATGACTCACACCTGTTATCCCGGCACTTTGGGAGGCCAAGGCGGGTGGATCACCTGAGGTCAGGAGTTTGAGACCAGCCTAGCCAACATGGTGAAACCCCCACTCTACCAAAAATGCAAAAAAAAATATATATGTGTATATATATATATATATATATATATATATATATATATATATATATAGCTGCACGTAGTGGTGAGTGCCTGTAATCCCAGCTACTTGGGAGTCTGAGGCAGGAGAATTGCTTGAATCCAGGAGGTGTAGGTTGCAGTGAGCCAAGATTGCACCACTGCACTCCAGCTTGGGCAACAAGAGTGAAAACTCCATTTCCAAAAAAAAAAAAAGCTGAGATCTCTTTACTCAGAGGAAGGGGCAATTTTGGTCAATGAGTCAGTCACTTAATTAATCTATCTACCTGTCTATCTATTTAATCTTTATCTCTTACCATTCAAAATTTGCAGTAGCCCTCAAGTAGAACTTAAAAAAATATATATATATTTTAGCAAATTTTCTGATCTGTCTGAATTCAGGATATTTTAGCAAACCTAATCTGCAGAGAAACACAGTGCTTTTCTGTGCAAGGACAAGGGAATTATGAGAGATTATGTTTGAATAGGATGGTAATACTGGGTCAGTTAAGCCTTTCTCCCTAGAAACTTGAGGATTAGAGTGTGCTTATGACTCAGGGACACACACTAATGATTCTGGAATTAGTTGCAGTTCTTCAAGGTACTAGCCCAGCAGATGGAAAGAATTTTTATCAGAAAATCATGGATATATATTCACTTTTTATATGTTTAGACATGTGGAATATGTGCTGTCAACTGCTTAAGTTTCATTTCTAGAGTCAAAGACTTCAGCAACTTCCTTTACTTTAACGGACAGACAACTCCACTGCAAAGCTTGAGGCATGAGAAGCTCTGTGAACACTCTTTGGCATTGTAGTAAGGTTTTTTTTTATTGTTTTGCAGATTACTGTTCATAACGTTTTATTATATTTCATTGCTGATAGTTTTTTTCTACATCATCCTGTCCATTCACTTTTCCCAATAATTAGGAAGGAGAAATGCCTGTTCATAAATATCTATTGACTTAGCCTACCTACTAAGGTACAACCCCTTTAACCCTCACCAAAGTGACACCTTAGAAGCAATGACACATGAAACTTCCCTCACATATACAAGATATCCACTTCTTTCATGCCATTGAGAAATATTTATTTCATGATTAAAAGCAATGACTCAAAAATGAACTGGATTTCCCTTTATTTTCTACATTCTAAGATGCCTGATGGTCTCACTGCTGAGCTGTAACAATTCTATTAGTCCCTTTCTCTGGGGTTCTGAGTGTGAGTGTGGTCTCCCTTACTTTAAACCCTGTAGGAGAAGGGGGCCAAAAGATGTGGAGATAGAAGATATGGAGGAATAAATAGAAATGCACTGACTGTGAAAAAAAAAGCTCACTTGCAGGAGAGAAACTAGAAACAGATGAGATTGGGAAGGGAAAACTCTTTCCATCAAAGAATGTTGAAATGGTAACGCCTTTTCTCTTTGCTTTAGAATGAGTGCTACCTTTTGAAGAGCTGGGTGGCTGGAGAGAGGGTAGAATTCTGATTTTTTAAACAGCTTCAACAGCAAAATATCAACATTGAAAAGTTTATAAATCAGGTTGAACCCAATCTCATCAATGTTAAATGAATGCGTTTTCTTAGGGAGTTGTCTAGAAGTGTGGGGACTTTGAGTGGAAGTTAATGTAAGTTTTCATGTCTGTTGATGCAGAGAATGTCAGAGACCTCAGACAAGTATTATTTGATTACACACTTATCCTGGTGCTTTGTCACCAGTGAGTGTTCAGTAAACACTCCTGGTTGGTGTTTTCATCAAAAGTGGGTATTTCAAAGAGATGTATAATAGAAATGGTCATTAGTTTCAAACAGAGAACCGTTTTTGCAGTAATGATATCTTCTTATTAAATATGTGATAGGCATCAGAGATACAAATTTCCTGTGCTTATTAACTACAAAGGATCTTTGAGAATAAGCCCCAGTCTTCAATTTCTAAAGTTTCTATTTTAGTGGGAAAAAGAGAACACAGACAAATCACTATCCTGAGAGACTGAAAAAATGAATAACATGACTCATTGTTTAAATGGGACAGGATCTTAGATCTCTTATCTTTTGGTGGCAGACAAAGGATGGGGCATTGAAGAAAAGCATGGAAAATGAAGCCTTAATTTTCTTGATGAGGTTAAACCAATAACAACAGTAGACTTTATAACAGAAGTCAGAAATGTTGACCTAAGTGGACCCAAGGAAGGCCAGTGTTTTTTTCACAGTACCGTTGGGTTCCCCAGTGTTCTTTCTTTCACGCTGTGGCATATATTTCCTGTTCAGATAGCTCCCTTTGGAGTTAATGAAACCTCATTTAACTGTACCGTAAGTCATACATGTTTCCCAAACATGAGAAGGCATGACTGAAAAGATAACTAAATAGCTAAGCAGAGTAAGAAGATATCTTGGAATTGAATTGCAATTGTAAATATTGTTTGGTACGATCAAAACTCCCATAAAACAGCAATTAATTTGAGATAATTACTACTTAGAAACTACATAATTGCATGTTTCCTTTTAGAGTCACCTTGCCTTTGTGCAGAGCATTTAATCGGTCATGCAGTTAACTTGAAAGGGAAGGGCACTTATGGTAGAATTAAGAACTGTAGCAGTATGACATTCTAAATGGTAATATGTGAGGCCACTGAGCTGTTTAATCAAGTTAGTTATTATATCCTTAGAATTAAATCCAGGAGAGAGAAAAAAGTTTTAGTTTTGGGATTAGTTACATGTGAGCCTCTCTTCTCAGAATATAAAAACACTGTATGTGCGCAAATCTGAGGACCGTTATTGGAGGTAAAATAGTTTTCCATACACCTTGGAAGTGCAGAGAAACCAAACTGGGGGGTTTACGTACAAAGCTTGCCCAACAGGAATGCCCATGGTCCTTGATAGCATACTGGTCAAGACAGGGGCTTTCGCACCAAATCCTTTGGGCTTGACACTTTATTCTGCCACTTATTTGCAGAACAAACTACATCTTTTTTGACTTTCGTTTCATTACCTGTAAGATAAGAATAATAAAGTGCCTACTTGGAAAGGATATGGTGACTTTTATGAGCTAATATATGTAAAATGATTAGCATGGCACCTGATATTTGGTGAATGTTTAATAAATGTTTATTTTTATTATATATAGTTTGTAATGGCAATTTCTTCTCCAAGACATATGCTGTAAGATATAAAGGATTCCCAAATTTTGCTTCAATTGTGATGTCTCATTCTCCACTCAAAAAGATTTAGTCTGAGTTAGGCAAATGCACATTATTATGATCCTTAACTAGAATGACATACATTTTCAAGGCAATTCTATCTTTTCAATTTTTGGTAATTTAAAAATATAACCAGTGTACCTATTATGTCCACCACAAAAATATGCATTGAAAGGCTCTATTTAAAAAGTCCTGGGTGAAGTTTTTTCTTTTTTCATCAGAATTGTTCAAAGTCTTTTCAAGGACTCCTTCCTCATCAAATTCTATGTGTAAATTCCCATCTGTGTGGTTCAGATTTAAATTTCTCTCCTTTTATAAAAGGCAATATTCTGTACCCCTTAAACTACATATTTTATTGGACATTCCATCCAAACTTAATGACAGTTTCTTCTTTAAATAAGTTTTGGGTTTCTCATGTCTGTATTTTATTTGTGGAACCAACAGGTTTGAGGATACCTCCTGACTGGCCACTATTATATTCTTTATTGCCTTATGATAAAGTTCCTAGTAATCACAGGACTGTGAACATGTCCTTGAAAAGCTAGTCTGAACAAAGTTAAATGCCATGAACTTGATACAGTTACTGATGTCTACACAAACTCTGTGTCTTAACATTGCACCAAGACTCTAAAGCACACCTTAAATTCATACAATTTTATTTGTCAATTATACTTCAATAAAGCTGATTTTTAAAAAGCATCTAGGTAGGTATGTATGGTCTTCTGTAGATTGAAGAAAAATTCATGAGGGCATAAAGAAGGCTGCATGCTGTCCCTGCCTTTATTATTTGTTTACAGGTTATTTGCAAACTATTAGAATTTTGAATGATATGAAAACATAGTCTTCAAGCACAAAGAAGTTTCTTTTTTATTACATGGTATGGTTTATCTGTCATGTAACAAGAGAGGCTTCAATATATGACTGGTCCTATTAACTCACTGTTTCTAAAGTAATAACATCAGTTCCACTATCATGTTTCCTAGAATCTAAGAGGCCATTAATTGTAAATTTCACCAATGATTTAAAATAAAGGTTTGAAAAATAAAGATTGTGTTCTATGTTCCCAACCGACAAAATATCTCATTTTAGAAATGTCAGCATGTGAGAAATAGTGCAAGTGTATTTTACAAAGACAATGAACAGAAGGGGAATAAGGAGTACTTTATTTATTTATTTATTTATTTATTTATTTATTTATATTTTTTGCTGAGATAGAGTCTTGCTCTGTTACGCAGGCTGGAATGGAGTGGTGTGATCTCAGCTCACTACAACCTCTGCCTCCCAGGTTCACGCAGCTCTCATGCCTCAGCTTCCAGAGTAGCTGGGATTACAGGCCTGTGCGGCCATGCCTGGCTAATTTTTCTATTTTTAGTAGAGGCAAGGTTTCACCACGTTGGCCAGGCTGGTCTCAAACTCCTGGCCTCAAGTGATCCACTCACCTTGGCCTCCCAAAGTGCTGGGATTAAAGGTGTGAGCCACTGTGCCAGGTCAGGAAATGAGGAGTTCTTAAAGGATCCTGGGAATGTTGCTAGTGGGCTCATGTCCAGATATCTTCTTTACACTCAAGTGTAGGTAAAAATCAAATTAACAGCTACAAACAGTGGACCAAAATAGAGTACACTTTGAAAAAACATTATTCATTATTATTTTTGAGTCTTAAGTGGGAAATACCAGTAGAGGAGGAAGTTATGAAAATACGTAAGTGGACTTTATTTTGTAGGAAGATAAAATATTTAGAAAGACATGTAAAAGATTGGGAAATGTTGGGTAAATTTATAAGAAAGAAAACCTACCATACTGGAGAAGAGACATAGATAAGGTTTAGTACATGAAAATTAAACATAAGACAATGATTTTAGAAGAGCACCAACCATTCAGTAAGACAAGATTTCAAAGAGAAACATTCATATTCTGGAGATCACAAGAATAAGACGAGTTAGAATCAGCCAAATTAATCAAAATCTGCCTGAGACTTCTGTATAGCCATGAACACCCTGTTCCCATCAGTGAACATCATAACGAGAGAAACGACGTGAAAATGAGGTAAATGGTCATCCTGGGTGAAATTACATATGTCCAAGTTAGCTCTACCTTCACGGAAGATTTGACAGTTGTTCTGGGAAAGAGGGCGGGATCCCACGTCATCACATTTTGGAGACCTTAGAGCTTACTCTCCCAAAGACTTCCATGCATTGCTTGGTTTGTAAGGATTTGTGTCTGGTTATTGCCTCAGTGGATTTTCTTGCCGTGAGTAGCCATCCAGGGCTTGCTGAGCAGGGAGATGTTGGTCAAATGGTGGTCATAACTGTCATTTATGAGATGAGTAAGTTCTGGAGATCTATTGTACAGCATGGTGACTGGAGTTAAAAAGGCTTTTTGAAGTCACTAAAATAATTAGCGTAGGTTTAAGACAGAGGAGACAATTTCAATCTTTTGCTCCCTTCTCTACCCTCATGCTCTGCAAAATTATTTTCACCAAGTTATGGTTTGGCATTCTTCCCTCAGGTTACTATGCAAAAGGAAAAAAATCTTGTAAAACTCATTAATGCATATATGGTAGGGATACAAACAAAAACATTGTCCTCTATATTCCTTGTTGGTTTAAGGCCTGTGAAAAACTTCTCTGTGAACTTCTTTGAATTCTTCTTTTTACGTGACAAAAAAATTCGTATGTTTGATTTTGTTGTTTCATTTTTTAGAAGTTGCCCCAATGCTTGGAGGCAAAAATTTAGCTCAATTTTATTTTATTTTAGACAAAGTCTTGCCCTCTTGCCCAGGCTGGAATGCAGTGGAGTGATCTCTGCTCACTGCACCCTCTGCCTCAACCTCTCAAGTAGCTGGGATTACAGGTGCCCACCACCCTGCCCGGCTAATTTTTGTATTTTTAGTAGAGATGGGATTGCACCATGTTGGCCAGGCTGGTCTGGAACTCCTGACCTCAAGTGATCCATGTACTTTGGCCTTCCAAATTGCTGGAATTTCAGGCACAAGCCACTGAGCCTGGCCTAGCTCAAATTTTAGTAATAGCATACAATATACATGCAAATCTAACTTTTCTTTTGGTCTTGATGTTCTATCTTAATTTATATGTTTCTGGGTCTTGATTTGATTTCCTTTATTTATATTTTAGTATAAGTAATCTTGTGAGCTGTTTCAAAGAATTTGTGTAAAAAACTTGTTGTAAAACATTTATAAGAAATGCTAATACATTTTACTTTTGCCTTTTTTTTTTTGGTTGGGGACGGTTAGTGTGGTCTGATTTGGTGAATTGTCAGTGTGTCAGTTACTGAGTTGAAAAATTCCAAACTGTTTGTCTCTCCTACTATACTCTTATAACAAGAAGGCTTCTGTGCCCAGATGTGGCAGGGTGGGGGGTGATCCACACACCAAACAAGTGATCAGTGTCACAATGGACATCAGCTGGGTGTCCTCTAATTCGGTTCTGACACTATCTACCTGGTGGTAGTGTCAGTTTCCACAGGTTGAAAGCTCAGTCCCACAAGGCTGCTCTTTACTTTAGACACCAGTCACAAGTCCAGGTTTCTAGACCTTCTAACTGACTTGCTATAAATTGGGATTTCCGTGACCATCTCCTTGGGTTTGCTTAATTTGCTAGAGCAGCTCACAAGGCTCAGGGAAATGCTTGTATTGACTGTTTTATTGTAAAGGATATTTAAAAGAATACAAATGAACAGCCAGATGAAAAGATATATGGGGCGGAGTATGGAAGGGTCCTGAGTGCAGGAGCTTCTGGGCCTGTGGAGTGGGGTGCACTACCTTTCCAGCACAGGGATGTGTTCTTATTCACCTTTCTGGAAGTCCTCTGAACCTAGTCCTTTCTTGGAAGCGTTTTTATGAAAGCCTCTTTATGTAGGTGAGATTGATTAAATCGTAGGACAGTTATGGTGAATTTAACATGCAGCCCCTTTCCTTTCCCTGGAGGTCAGGGCGTGAGGCTGAAATTCCCAAACCCCATAATCCTGGTCTTTCAGGTGACCAGTTCCCCTGAAGCTACAGAGGGGCTGTCAGTCACAGCCATCTCATTAGCATACAAAAGACACTCTTATCACTCCAGAGATTCCAAGTATTTTAGAAACTGTGTGTCAGGAAATGAGGATGAGGACCAGATACATATTTTACAGCATCACAGTTATAAAAAATGCTTGTGTGTCAAAAAAATAGGAAATGAGATTTGTTTGAAAGACAAAAACACTTGTGAGAAATAATGTCTGTTTGATGGGCTGAGTAAAATTTTGGCAATGTAGGGTATTTTATATGTATTTATGAGATTATGTAGTCAGTTACTTTAGTTACTTGTTCCTTTTAACTTTGTTTTCACTGGCTATGTAGCATGTTATTCCTTGTTAATATAACCACCTCTGTGAATTAATTTCTCTTCTTATGGAATAGACATTTTCTAGCTAAGATCTCCAAGGAAAATTTTGAGGGATCACGAGAGATGGATGAATCAGGAGGAAGGGGATCTACACATTTCTGACCAGCTCTGAGGAAGGTAATACTGCACTACAATAAATATGAAGGTCCTGTGTAAGAAAAACAAAAGCCATAAACACGTATTACACAATTCTCAGTTAAATGTTTTATGGGATCTTTTGAGATGAAATAGAACTCCTGGAGCTGACAAAGATTCCTTGGTTGGTTTAATTTTGGTCAAGCTTCCACATCTTCTATGCCCATTTGTGCACTTCCTTGAAAACTCCAGTTTTAGCAAAGAATCCTGTTAAGTCAGTGTAACAAGATCCCTTATCCTTGGTATCCAATCATCCTTGACATCTGATCAGGTTCCTCATCCTCCACCATTCCCCAGGTGATGTCTGATCACCTTGACCTGTCTTTAACAAGAGTCCTGTGAGGTTGGTTTTTACCAGAATCCGCCTTACCCAGGAGGTTTGCTCTTGGCAGTTTTCCATCCAGTGGTCCACACACTGCTTCTTGCCTATAAATTCCCACTTGTCAATGCTGTATTCTGAGTTGAGCCCAGTCTCTCTCCTCAACTGCAAGACTCTGTTGCAGTGGTTTCTATGCCTATTGTGATGGTCCTGAATAAAGTTTTCCTTACTGTGCTTTATCAAGTATGATTGAATGACTTTTTTCTTTAACAGAACTCTATGGTTTTATTTAAAGAGTAGCCAAGTCTCTCACCCAACATCTCAGAGTGTGCTGGTGGCAGGACTGAGACCGCAATCAGAACTCCTGCAGCTCAGTCCCACGCCCTTGCCCTTTTCACCCCCAAACCAAACATGGCAGAGACTGCACTTCTAAGCTTGGGAGTGAAAATTGTTCTGTTTATGTTGGGCTGGGCAAATGTTCTTAGAAATTTGGAAAATAAGATTGAATTTGAATTCTGTGTCTATGTGGGTAATTTTAAGTTTCATATGATTCATCCTTATGATGCACTTTTTAAAAGAATATGTATTCTGTGTAGACCTCTGACTGGTGAAATATTCCATTGCTTTAAGTTAGAAAATATCATTGCTAGTCATCAGAATAGAGTTGAGACTATAGGCTTGTTTCTTTAACAGAGCCTTATGCTTTCTTTTAGTGCCCTGACAGACTAAAGCTGAATCCTGATTTCTCCACTTAGTAGTTATGTTACCTTGGCCAAGTTCCTTAACCTCTTTTTATGTCAGTTCCCTCATGTGTATAATGGAGATCATATTAGAAACTGATTCCATTTTGTGTGGTTGAGTTAATGCGTAAGCACTCTGAATAGTGCCTGGCATGAAATAAGTAGTCAGTAAATGTCGACTTTTATTTTTCTGTTTTTAATGTTTAGACTACTATATGCACAGATTCACCCATGCTTTGCTATATTTGAATAACAAAACAAGATATTGAAGAGAATACAAGTTGAGCTAAAATATGTGCAAGAAAATACAAAGGTTATCAAATTTGAGTAACTGTTCAATTCATAAAGGTCTATTGTAGCATTCTACCAACTGGTCATCCTGACGGTGTTCAAATTTTAAAAGATGAGGAATTCACTTTTTCTTGAAATAATCCATTCCATTTGGACAATTTTATTAAAAAGTTATTCATATATTGAACTGAAATCTTTATCTGGATTCTATTGGTTCTAGTTTTTTAAAATTTTTTATTTTGAAAGGAACAAAGCAAATTTAACTTTTCTTTAATAGACATCCTCTAAATATTGAAGAGCGCTTTCACATGGTTATCTATCCCTTCCATTTTTCAAAAAGACAAATGAATAGATGAGACACATGATTTCAAGCATTCTCTCATGTCTCCACTCTCCTGGTGCTTTTTTCAGAGTGATCTCATCTGCCTATAATAGGTTTAATCAATCATTCAATTGATATATATAATTTTTGACCTGCCTGCATTTCAGAATCTAAAGTCTCCTGAATGTTTTCTAGATGGTGGTTGATGGAAAGAGAAATTAATCCTGTAGGAAACTTTTATTTTCAGAGAAAACCTCTTCAGGATGCCCAGAGCCTTTTAAAAATGGTGAACCATAACCTAAAATATCTAACACTTCCTAGACATTAGAAATATAGTCAATTTTTGGTTTCAATGGCAAAGATGACATAATTTTAATACCCAACTCTCTATTCCATTGGCTGTGAGCTTGAAAACTTCACGCCTCTTGGAGTCCTCTAAAATTGGAATTGTTGTTATTTTGATTTCTCTTACCATCAGGTGTCTAAATATGCGCATCCCCTATAGCCTGGTGGAGGCAATGGACCGTAACATTGGCAGGTTTGGGTTATACTTTCAGTGTAAGGATGGATATTAACACTTAACTCACATGTGTTTTAATGTATGGATTATTCAAAGTAAAGAACTGCTTTGTATAATGCCTGATGCCAAGTAATTGCTTAGTAAATAAAAAGTAATACAACTGATGGACTTCGGTTTTAAAAGGAAACTATTGTGTACCACTTTTTGTAATGTTCTAGACATTACATTATGTATTATGTCTTTCTGGATGTTTTGTTTTCATAAATGTATGTTTGTGTATATATGTATATAATTGATATAGTATGAATAGATATACATAATGACCTCATACATGTGTGTTCTTTTACAAGTGAAATTGTCTTGTATTCTCTTCTGCAATTTGCTTTATTCACTTCATATTACACGGACCTATTTCTTAGACTAAAAATGGACATTCTTCATCTTTTTAGTAGTGACACAGTGTTCCATTGTGTGGATGTACTGTGTTTTATCTAATAATCTTTTAATGACAGACATGAAGAATGTATCCATTTACTGGGTAATGTAAGCAATGCAACAATAAACATCCTCGGACAGATATTTTTGCACACTTATATATACCTTAGGGACACATTTTAAGAGTGGAATTGCTGTGCCAAAGGATAAACATATTCAAATTTAAATAGATACTGACAAATTTCCACTCTCTCAGTTCGTTTTCTCCTGCTATAACAGAATACTACAGGCTGGGTAATTTATAAAAAATAGAAAACTAATTGGCTCATGGTTTTGGAGACTGAGAAGTCCAAGAGCATCTGTTGAAGGTCTTCTCATGGTGGAAAGGTGGAAGGCAGAAGCGAGTATGGGAGGCAGAGAAACTGCAAGAGTGAACAGAGCTCCCTTTTATGACAATTGCTCTTGTGAGAACTCACTCACGGTGATAAGGCCATTAATCTGTTTAAGAGGGCTCTGCCCTCAGGACCTAATTACTTCTTAAAGGCCCCACATCTTAACTGTTATATTGGCAATTAAGTTTCCAAAACTTGAACTTTTGGGGGATACATTCAAACCATAGCAGTCGCTCAAAAATTTGTAGTAGAGTTCACTTTCACTTTCTGTGAATTAATAAATTGTTTCACAGCATACTAATTCTTAATAAAGTAAGAATCAATTCATTATTTCACTGAGTAAGAGTTTCTGTTATTTCTACTCTCACTAGCACTGTGTATTATAATTATTTTTCTTAAATTTGTCAATTTGGTTAGTGAAAAATAATAGCCTACTATTGTTTTAATTTGCATTCTAAAACTATATATCAAATGGAACATCTTAAAGCATGTTTATTGGCTACTGGTGTTTCTTTTTCTGTGAATCTGGCAGTTGAATTCATTGTCCATTGTTCTATTGGATTGCCCGTCTTTTTCGTATTGATTTTAAAGTCAATAATGTATTTAGGTCTCTGTTGCAAAATTTGTTTCCTAGTTTGTTGTTTAGAGGGAGGCCAGCCATTTAATGATTATTTGATTATTTGAGGCAGTTTTCTCCTGTGGAAAGAGTGCTAGACTATAGGGTGAGAATTCATGAGTCCTAGCTCTGGCTCCCTCTCTTGCTTGTTCCATGATTTTGGTTTTCCCAACTGGAAAATGGGGGTACTAACACCCGACCGTGAAAGTGCTTCAAACACTAAATGTGATAATGTCCATGAAAGCATTTGATAGACTCTAAACAGTTTTGCAGATCACATGTTGTTGTTTTTACAATATCTATGAAATAATCCATCTGAGAAAAGGAAAGTTTGCTTGTGTTTAACCCTTCAACTCTAGTTCTTTGCTTCTTAGATTTGAAGCCAACCTCTTTCCACACAGCAAATTTAAAAGCATTGGCTTCACATTAAAGAAAAGGTGTGTTAAGTCCTCTTTACTCTGTACTGGTCAGGTCTCATCTGGAAAAACTGAGCTCATTTCTGGGGACTGTGGAGACTGTGCTTTAATTTCATTGTTCTGGAGAGCACTGGGAGAGAAGGTGCCAAAAAGGATAGGGCCTGGAAATCATGTTATAAAGATTAGGAAACCTTATCTTGGAAAAAAAAAAAGTCAAATTACAAAGATTTACTGTATTTCTTCAATATTTGAAAGGTGATTTCCTGGGATAGGGAGTAGACTGATTTTCATTGTCTTATGGAGAAGTGCTACTTATTATCATCAATTTGGGATTCATATAAAGAAGATATTTCTAGTCATTCTGTTTGACAGTGGAACAAGGTATTTCAAAACAGTGATTTTCTTGTTACTGGATGTGTTCTAGCAGAAGGAGAAAGCCAGGGATGTTGCCAAAAGAGACTTCTGTGTCAGGAGACAGTGATTTCTGAGGTCCATCAGCGTGGTTTGGCCATGTAGGTGTCTTTTTCTCTCACTTGTATTCATTCTCCTTACAATTTTTGAGGACATAAAAATTCCAAGTTAGATGCTTAAACAATATAAAAATGAATAAGATTTGATCACAGAACTTAGATTATTAGAGAAGACAAATTTTGGAAGGGTAGACAGACAACTGACTTTGGAACCAGAAGATTCCAGAAGCTGAAGAGATGTTTCCAGGACATCCTCTTCCATAGACGCCATTACACTAAAGCCAACGTTCTTGGCTGTCTTTCCTTTGCTCTTTTCTTCTGTCTTACTCTCATTTCTTTTCCTTTTCATCTGGATCATTCTGAATGTTTGTCTGTTTTTTTAGACATTTATTTATTAATAAAATCAAAACATTTATGAACCACCACTTAAGTCAAGGTATCTATACCACTGAAAATAACTTATATCTGCCTACATGTTCTTTCTCTATTCCAAGCCCCTGTCTCCCCATCAGACATAAGTATGAGCTCAATTTTTTATTTATCTTTCTCTTATTTTATTTTTTAAAATAGTTTTTATCATACATATAGTCTAAATAATATATATTTGTTTTACTTGTTCCAGGATTTTATAAAATGCCCACGTGACAATGAGGCCTTCTGGTTTTGCCTTATTAACATCATGCTACTAAAATTCATCTATGTTTTTGAGTATAGCTGCAGTTCATTCATTTTTCACTGTTGTATACTATTTCATTGTGTGAATGTGCTGTAATTTATCTTTTCACTCTCTGTTTGAAAATTATTTAATTTTATCTTTAACATTTTACTATTATGAACAAATATTGTTCCACACCTGCTGATACTCATGTGCAAGGATTTAATTAAGATTGATACTATAAGTGGAAAAACTAAGTCATTGAGTATGTAAATGTTGCATCACAAGGTAATGCCAAATTGATTTTTTTTATTTTTAATTTTTTTTGTTATACTTTAAGTTCTAGGGTACATGTGCACAACATGCAGGTTTGTTACATATGTATACATGTGCCATATTGGTGTGCTGCACCCATTACCTCGTCATTTACATTAGGTATATCTCCTAATGCTATTCCTCCCCACTTCCCCCTCCCCACAATAGGCCCCGGTGTGTGATGTTCCCCTTCCTCTGTCCAAGTGTTATCATTGTTCAATTCCCACCTATGAGTGAGAACACGTGGTGTTTGGTTTTCTGTTCTTGCAATAGTTTGCTGAGAATGATGGTTTCCAGCTGCATCCATGTCCCTACAAAGGACACGAACTCATCCTTTTTATGGCTGCAGGGTATTCCATGGTGTATATGTGCCACATTTTCTTAATCCAGTCTATCACTGATGGACATTTGGGTTGATTCCAAGTCTTTGCTATTGTGAATAGTGCCGCAATAAACATATGTGTGCATGTGTCTTTATAGCAGCATGATGTATAGTCCTTTGGGTATATACCCAGTAATGGGATGGCTGGGTCAAATGGTGTTTCTAGTTCTAGATCCTTGAGGAATCGCCACACTGTGTTTCACAATGGTTGAACTAGTTTACAGTACCACCAACAGTGTAAAAGTGTTCCTATTTCTCCACATCCTCTCCAGCACCTGTTGTTTCCTGACTTTTTAATGAACGCCATTCTAACTGGTGTGAGATGGTATCTCATTGTGGTTTTGATTTGCATTTTTCTGATGGAGAGTGATGATGAGCATTTTTTCATGTGTCTGTTGGCTGCATAAATGTCTTCTTTTGAGAAGTGTCTGTTCATATCCTTTGCCCACTTTTTGATGGTTTTTTTTTTTTCTTGTAAATTTGTTTGAGTTCTTTGTAGGTTCTGGATATTAGCCCTTTGTCAGATGAGCAGATTGCAAAAACTTTCTCCCATTTTGTGGGTTGCCTGTTCACTCTGATGGTAGTTTCTTTTGCTGTGCAGAAACTCTTTAGTTTAATTGGATCCCATTTCTGAATTTTGGCTTTTGTTGCCGCTGCTTTTGGTGTTTTAGACATGAAGTCCTTGTCCATGCCTATGTCCTGAATGGTATTGCCTAGGTTTTCTTCTAGGGTTTTTATGGTTTTAGGTCTAACATTTAAGTCCTAATCCATCTTGAATTAATTTTCATATAAGGAGTAAGGAAAGGATCCAGTTTCAGCTTTCTACTTATGGCTAGCCAATTTTCCCAGCACCATTTATTAAATAGGAAATCCTTTCCCCATTTCTTGTTTTTGTCAGGTTTGTCAAAGATCAGATGGCTGTAGATGTGTGGTATTATTTCTGAGGGCTCTGTTCTGTTCCATTGGTCTATATCTCTGTTTTGGTACCAGCACCATGCTGTTTTGGTTACTGTAGCCTTGTAGTAGAGTTTGAAGTCAGGTAGCGTGATGCCTCCAGCTTTGTTCTTTTGGCTTAGGATTGTCTTGGCAATGCAGGCTCTTTTTTGGTTCCATATGAACTTTAAAGCAGTTTTTTCCAATTCTGTGAAGACAGTCATTGGTAGCTTAATGGGGATGGCATTGAATCTATACATTATCTTGGGCAGTATGGCTATTTTCATGATATTGATTCTTCCTATCCATGAACATGGTATGTTCTTCCATTTGTTTGTGTCCTCTTTTATTTCACTGAGCAGTGGTTTGTAGTTCTCCTTGAAGAGGTCCTTCACATCCCTTGTAGGTTGGATTCCCAGGTATTTTATTCTCTTTGAAGCAATTGTGAATGGGAGTTCATTCGTGATTTGGCTCTCTGTTTGTTATTGGTGTATAAGAATGTTTGTGATTTTTACACATTGATTTTGTATTCTGAGACTTTGCTCAATTTGCTTATCAGCTTAAGGAGATTTTGGGCTGAGATGATGGGGTTTTCTAAATATACAATCATGTCATCTGCAAACAAGGACAACTTGACTTTTTCTTTTCTAACTGAATACCCTTTCTTTCTTTCTCTTGCTTGATTGCCCTAGCCAGAATTTCCAGCACTATGTTGATGCCAAATTGATTTATAGGGTGTTTGTATATTTGATTATATTCAAAGTAGCTTCTCCCTATGAAAACTTATCTTGCTAGAATATATTTTCTTAAATTACATTATTTACATGCCCAAACTCCATAATGACATTCTGATCAAAAGACTCTCAGTAGGGCATTCAGAATCCTCCAATGACTGGCAGCCCTATACCCATTCAAAGTCATCTCTTATTGTTCCCCTTTAGGATCACTTCACTCCAACCAGGCTTGTGACCTCACAGTCTCACCCTCTTTCCCTGCTTTCCTGTCTCATCTTACCTTCTACCTCTTCCTTATCAATTTCAATCTACTTAGAGCAGAGAGTTTGAGAACACAGACTCTGGGGATGGACTGCTGGAGTTTGAATCTCATTTACCACCACCAACTGAGAGAACTTATTCATTTCTGGGTCTCAGTTTCTCCATGTGGGAAATGCAAATAATAACAGAACTTATCCTAGAGGTTTGTTGTGAGGATTAAATGAATTAATATACATAAAATTCTTAGAATGGTAAACACTATATAAGTATGTGATATTTTATTATTATTCTAGTACAGGTTCTTATCTCATTCTAGAAGTATTTTATGACTAATGTAATTTTACATTGATTTCATAAATAGTGCATCATTAATATCTTACCTGAGAGCAGAAACCATATTGGTACAACTTTCTTTCCAAATATTTAGTACAAATTGGGTTTGTTGATGAATAAAATGAAATAAAATTGTGTATGGGAGTCAGTCCTATGTTTTCATAGTCTTGATTTTGGCTATAAGAGAGTGGCTACCTCACACATAAAACTCCGCTTGGCTGCTAATTTCAGTGCCATGACACCAACTTATGACACAGACCTTAGCACTAAGCCTAAACAGTTTACTTTGAAACCTAGATCACAAAGGTATAACTTGGGACTTAGGGTGGAAAAGAGTCTCTAAAACACAGAAGCCTGGTTTTTGCAGGTTTTCTTAATTCTGCATAGGGGTCCATCTTCTCCAGACTGGACTGGATTGCAGGAAGCTGATAAATAATTTTATCAGAATTATTCTGATAAAAACGTGCAACAAGATGGGGTACCCGATCAGACTTGAATGAGGTACCAAACGTGATTTTTACACCACTGATGCTCACTCTCCAGCACCATACTGCAACCAGATGCCCAATTCACTTGACGGGGTGTGCTGCCAACAAGACTGGCATTTTTGCTATTGACAAACATTAGTTGATATGGTTACAAGAGACTGGACAGCCAGTTAATCCTTAAAGATATGTCCTCTTTGATTGTGTGCTGTCACATTATTCTTGCAAGTACTAGTTTCTAAAGGACTTCTGAAGCAATAGAAAAAGCTGTAAATTGCTTTCCATTGCTAGGAAAAGTCATGTGTCTGTTTAAGTATACAAGCATCTTCAGAGGGCTATTTGTGATTGCAACATTTCAGACTCAGTAGAGTCACATAATAAAGCAAACCCTTTCTAAGCATTTGAGTGTCCTTTCTCTGCTGTTTGAAGCACACAGATGAAGATAAAGATACACTGGAGAGGAAAACATATTTCTCCCAGAGAAAAAGAACAGGGTATGTGAAGTGTTAAAAAACTCAGAAAAGGGATAATGATTAGAATTTCAGGTATCTTGAGCTATTGGATCAATTCAAAATGCATGAGTGTTTCAATTTTTAGAGAATACTATAAATGAAAAAAAATTGTCCATGCAAGTTTAAATATAAATATTGCTGACTTAGAGTTTTGACAAAACAATTCACATTGCCATGAATTGGAGATGGCAAAGATCCACATTGCCACTGAATCCGTTCATCTGTTGAGTTCTTAAATTCAGTTCCATTTTTTTTTTAGTTTCTAATTTTAAAATATTAAGAAAATTATTATATTTCTTCTGGATCGACATGTAGTATAAGAAAAGGGAGTTACAGTATGTGTATACTTTAAAAACTTGAGAAGAGAGAGAAAACACTTTGAAAACATAGGTAATAGTTAGAAATAAGCATTTTAAAAGTGCCACTAGCCTCCTTCTCCATCATTAGTGTGCTAAGATGTCACAAACTTGGGAAAGGGAGGAGGAAATTATTTTCCCTAGGTAAAGGTTACTTGGAATTTTCAGTTTTTATTAGAAAGGAAAAAGACTTTAAACCTAAGAAATGTGATGTCATCCGTCATCTTCTTTTATGACTTTTTGGCCCACTTAAAAATTAAAATAATGTATAGCTTCCTCAAGTCAGTAAGAGGATTCTCAAATAACATGCTTAGAATGAAGAGATCAGGACGGCAATTCTTTAATCTGAACAAGTAATTTATAGGATTATGAAAAATCCAGGTTCTTGACTATCCCCACTTCAGAGCAAGACATAATTAAATTAAGAGAGGAAAAAAGAACCATGAATCTGTTACAGCCTATAATCATTCATTAGATTTCAATGATTATTGAAAGCAGGTTAATGCAAAACTCAGCTATTCGTCTTTGATATATCTGAAAATTATTTGGGCATTTCATCTAAATCACTTTGAAACACCCAGGAGCTTGGTAAGAGAATGCAAACAGACCTTTTTTTTTTTCCTTTTTTTTTTTTTTGAAATTAAGTCTTGCTCTTTCACCCAGGCTGCAACCTCTGCCTCCCGGATTCAAGCGATTCTCCTGCCTCAGCCTCCTGAGTAGCTGGGATTACAGGGGCATACCATCAAGCCTGGTTAATTTTTGTATTTTTAAGTAGGGACAGGGTTTCACCACGTTGGCCGGGCTTGTCTTGAACTCCTGACCTCAGGTGATCTGCCCACCCCGGCCTCCCAAAGTGCTGGGATTACAGGTGTGAGCCACCACTCCTGGCCAGACTCATTTTTTTAATAAATCAGGTAGTGCTACCCGCTCTTTAAAAGGTACACCACATTTGTATAGGCCAAAGGCTCTTTCATTTCATTATATAACAATGACAGCAACTCAATTTAAGTGTATAATGACCCAAACCAGCCATCCTAGCAGCAAAAAACTTAATAGCAATCGTATCTGGAATGCTGACAGGGAGCACTTCCCAAGAAACCATTACAGCCTCTTCAGTTTACAAAACAATTGGCTTTAATCTTTAATACTGTTAAGCAGTAGGGGGCAGATAGGCACATTAGCATAGCTTTACTTTTTATAAATAGCATTTAATACACCATATTCAGATACTGTTGGGCTAAGCATCTTATGTCAAACAGTTTTAGACTTGAGCAAATAGTACAAAGTTTTTTGATTTTTTTTTTTTTTTCTTGAAAGGCAAGACACAATGCTTGCATTCTTATGATAGGACTCTCCTGAGTTTGTATATCAATGAAATTTGAAGGCAAAAACCTTGAACATGTTTCCTTAGGGAAATGTAAGATTCCTTGACATAAATTTAAGTTGCAATAAGAAAAGAACCATTAAGAAGAAATTTTCTCAGTTCAACATAGAAGTATTAGCTTCATTAAGTTCGTGTACTCTGCTTGGAGCATGAAGTAATGCTATAGGCTCACCACTATAGCTCTTCATCTATTTAAAAAGTTTCTTTTATTATTGCATGACGAGAACCCTGATGTGAATTTCAGATATTCTCTTTCTTAAAGAAGTAAATATATTTTTTATCGTCGTAGTATGTCTTTGGATAACGTGGAAGAAAAGGCTTAACATGATTGCTAAAATTGAAGGGCTGAGCTTGGATGATTTTCCCCCCAGTGACTTACTGGGATCCTCACACTCAGTGCATGCCAGGTAGTCCTGCAAGGCATACCATGTACACACTGCACACCTTCCTGGAGCATCTCATTTCCTTAATGATAAGAAACATGCTTTTATATTCACATAGGCACAAATGCATTATGAATATACTGAATAACTTACCTGCATTTTAAGATAAACGAAACATAGGACTTTAAAGACATTTCACATTTATGTTGAACTGCTTTGGCAGAGGTAGACCTCCAAGTTCCCAGGGTAAGTACACTTGCCTTTCAGTTAAGGATATTTTGAAAGGAAGATTTGAAAACTGACTTAAAGGTCAAAGGACAACTTAAGCAAAACTATTCAAATATAGTTTTGCCTCAAAATTCATTCCGATAAAACTTTTTCTCTAGTTGCAAATAGAATTGGGAAAATACAGGTCTTGAATTCTTGGCCTTATATTTAAAAAGCAATAAAGCTATTCTGGAATTAGACATTATTTATTTGGAGAGAGTAGATTTATCACCTTGCTTCACACTTTTCACTCCTGCTCTCTCTTCATCGGCCTCTTAGCTTTTGGGGGAGTATTTATTTTTGATAATAATTGTTATCTACTTATCTCAGTAATAAAGACTCTTGCACTGTTTTAACATGTTAGATGGTTTGACTATTTTGACACAAATTGCTACTTAACTAAAGCGTGTATATAAATATCATTCTAGCAGAGATGTAGCATAGGTAAGTCTTCTATCTTCTAATGTGTACATTTGCATCAATGAACACACTTTCTACAAGATAACTTCAACTATATTTATGATCTTCTCTACCTTAATGTAATATCATCAATCTCTTAGTCAGGACACAGAAAACAATTTTAGGATAAAACAGCCCTGTGAGGCATTAAAATAGAAAAGGAATTGCTGGACAAGATGCAGAGCCTTTTTAAAATCACTCATTTGAAAAACATCCAGCAAAGACAATGTGTTTTAGTGTTAAAGCAGGCTCCAGTCACAATTACAATAACTCCCCACAGTTTTCTTTAGTCTCTGTCTTCTGAGTCCCTTTTTTGATCTTCACAACAACCCTGTGAGATAGGCAAAACTTCTGCTTCCGTTTCACAGAAGAAGAAACCAAGATTCATAAAGGTTAAATAATCTGTCCAAGGTCACAGACCTAAAAAGTGATACAGTGGTCATTGACCCTACACTACCGATTCCATGTTCAGAGATATTTTCTCAAATGCTATGCTGCAAGGTTTCATGCCAGTTAAGTCCTTTATAAATATGACTTTGTATTTATAAGTATGACCTTTGTAAGAAATATAAGAAATAGACTGTGGAACTCAGATTTACTCTATTTGGGTGGTCAGAAACATACAAAACAATGATTGCTCAAAATGAGTTCTGTGGAACTCAGAGCAGGGGAAAAATGAAAATATAAATGTGGGGAACACTATCTACTAAGTTCTCTCTGGGAGATTCACAGTGTAAGTGGCATGGTAACAACCCTGAGAAATACTGGAAAAATAAGTGTATTTGTTTATCGCTTCCCAAACTTAATTGGGCTTGGAACTTTCTTTTTATCCCACTTATTAACAATTTCCATATTAAAGCTGAATTCCAGCTTATTTTAGAAATTTCTCCTGTAGTTAATAGTGAAATTTAAAAAATAAACCTGGTTTGAAATTCCCATTGCCAAATTGGGTAGTAAATGCCTGGAATATGAATCTTATTCTCCTTTAACTTTGAAGGTTCCTGTAAAGAAAGAAGAGGATCTTTGAGTTTCTTTTTTCCTTCTGCTTCCATCCTTTGGCTGTTCCAGAGCCGTTAACCACCATGCTGTGATGGTTTGAAATAAACCAGCCTTGCTATGAAAAACTTTGATAGATTCAACATCTCTTTATTTTCCTCCCTGTAGTGATCATTGTGGCACAAAATGATTTTTGAGGTTATGGGATAAGAAAAAAAGTTCTATGAAAGCAGGTCTTATTGATCCTATTGCAGGAGGTCTTATCACCGAGGATGGAAGATGCGGTTACTGAACTGCTTTTTACCAGCCTATGGAAGAGTCGATGCATTAAGTTGAAAAGAATGGGCTTAGATCATAAATCTGTTCTTTGGGGAAATTACAGATTCAAGCTCTTTGAAGATATTTATTCCTTCAAAGTTCTTAATTTGTGTTTATTCATTTCCCCTAGTTGATTTCAGGCACAAAGATAAGAAGAAAAACTTAATTCTCTATTGTGGCCATGCCTGGTCAGTGATTAGTATGAAAACGCTTTCTAAGTTATCCAAGATTGCCTTTTAAAATAATCATGTTTTGTTGCTACCTTCGTTGGAATGTCTCTGTGTGTCTGATACTAGCCTTAATCTTGTTATTTTGTGAATTTTATTTTGAAAATGAAATTCTTAAAGAAAAAAGGCTGAAAGGAAATTCACCAGAATATTAACAATGGTGATTTTCCTGGAAAGTGGAATAGTCGGTGATTATATTAATTTTTTCTTGCATTTCATGTGTTTGTCATATTTTCTACAATATTATTAGCATATCGTATAGTATTACTATGAAAATCACAAAAAGGTAATAAAGTGTTTGACATTTAAAATTAGGGTCCTATTTCTCTGTAAACTTCAGACACGATTTAAAGAGTTTTTGCTTTTCCTTTTAGCACCACCTTTAAAAATGAGGGAGGTAAAGTAAATGTATAATATTTCCAATAGTAATGCATTGCTAAAATCAAATTATTGCATAATGATGATTAAACATCTAGGTCTGCCTCCAATAAAGAAATGAGGAATGACCTAATTACTGTGGTTTGCCTGTAAAAACCCATTCATTTATCACTTCACCGAACATTGTGACCAGAGTTTTACAGAAAGAGCGGGTTTCTATTTATAATTTTCCTCCCTCGCAAACCGAAGTTTCTGTTGAGCAGACATGAAGGATTTAGGCAATATTCACTCAGGAAAGCCCTCCAGCCTTCGCATAGGGTGCCTGGGAAGACTAACACCAATTTACATGCCTCTGGTCTCAGGAGCTATTGCTCTGAAAAATCTGAGAGCAGGCATCTCTCAGTCTTCTCTCCTTTGTATTTCTGACATGAATTGTTTCCACATAAATTTACTTTCCTATTGGTTTTGACATGAGTAAGACTAGAAGGACTTTTGAGGGAAGATTTGGGTAGTTATCAAGATGTTTTTCCAGCCCCTGAGAGAAACTGGAAATAAGTTTATATGAAGAAGTAAGATTTTTTTAAAGAAACATGAGAAAATATTGTACACATATAACATATCCCTGAGATCATTCCCTAAAAGCCACACTTCAGTGCTAAATTTAGCTAGTCTAGTTGGACATGATTTAATGATGTTTTCTTAAGTTCTCTGTGTCTGACTATTCATAAAGCAAATAAGTCTTGATGACAAGAAAATCTTCTCAATAAAATCAATATTGAATTATCTGGAAATTAGTGATATGGTTTATGGACTCTGTATTCACGCTGCGGTGAAGAAATACCAGAGACTGGGTAATTTATAAAGGAAAGAGGTTTAATTGATTCCTAGGGAAGCCTCCGGAAACTTAACAATCATAGCAGAAGGCAAAGGGGAAGTAGGCACCTTCTTCACGGAGTGGCAGGACAGAGTGAGTACAAGCAGGGGAAATGCTAGATGTTTATAAAATCATCAGATCTCCTGAGACTCACTATCACTAGAACAGCACAGGGGAAACTGCCCCCCATGATCTAATTACCTCCACCTGGTCCTGCCCTTGACATGTGGGATTATGGGGATTACAATTCAAGATGAGATTTTGGGTGGGAACACAGCCAAACTGTATCAGACTCTCCAGATCCCTAGTTTCTCTTATGTTTCTTTCATACTACCTGAGCATGAAGTGTCATGAGAAAATGCAATTATAAGGTTGATATCACTTGCCAAAGCAATGCAAAGCATAAGGTATTTCTCTGGGCATGCATTTTAAGGGAAAAGAGAAGAATACGCAAGGCAAAAAACACCTTATTAATGGCTTGGCAGTATTTAAATCTTTGATTATCTAGTTGTCCTATTTCCACCAGCCTTTCTTTCCAATCTTATTTCTCAAAGTTCCTCACATCTACCCCAGGCCCTCATTTTTGTGATTTTTTGATTAGACACATGCATTAGGCAGGGTCCTCCAGATAAAAGGAACCAATAGTATGTGTGGAGACACAGAGATATAGTTTAAAGAATTGCCTCATGAGACTAGGGATACTAGCAAGTCCAAGATCTGCAGGGTGGGACAGCAAGCAAAGACCCCGGGCAGAGCCAGTGTTGCGGATGAAGTCTGAAGGCAGTCTGTGGCAGATTTCCTCTTGCTTGGGGGAGGTCAGTCTTTTCTATTTAGGCCTTCAACTGATTGGATGAGGCCCACCCACATTAGGGAGGGTGATTGGTTTTACTTGACATCTACCATAAATGTTAATTTCATCCCCAAACTCTCCCAGAAACATCCAGAATAATGTTTGACCAAATATCTGGGCACCATAGTTTACATAAATTGACACATAAAATTGACCGTAGTTTTCTAAATCTCCCCAAGTGATTCAGACACTACCTTCTCCTCCCTGAAGTAAAATCATCACTCTACTTCTATTCCTCTTCCTGGTTGAAAACCATTGCTCTAGCTATGCCAGATGATTTTGAATGCTGTTACTATTGACCTCCTTATGAAACCATGTCTGACTCTGCTGCTTCCTCATTTTAATGTTCTTCCTACTGTTTCTTTGCTTGGCTTCCTCTTAGACTGTATTCATCTTTTAAGAATTAGCTTAAGGCTAGGTAGGGTGGCTTGCGCCTGTAATCCCAGCATTTTGGGAGGCTGAGGCAGATGGATCATTTGTGGCCAGGAGTTCAAGACCAGCCTGGCCAACATGCCAAAATCCTGTCTCTACTAACAAAATACAAAAATTTGCTGGGTGTAGTGATGCATGCCTGTAATCCCAGCTACTCAGGAGGTGGAGGCATGAGAATTGCTTGAACCCGGGAAGCAGAGGTTGCAGTGAGCCAAGCTGCAGCCTCGGTGACAGAGCAAGACTCTGTCTAAAAAAATAAAAATAAAAATAAAAATAAAATAAAATAAAATAAAATGAAATAAAATGTATTTAAGCACAGTAACATTTTAAAGATTTTACCACCTTCCTCTGTGTTGCTACAGAAATTTAAGTGCCTTTATTTCAACACATGGGATAGGTTGTGTTGTGACTATTACACATTCATCTTAGTCTGTTTTCTACTGATATGCAGAATACCACAGACTAGGGAATTTATAAAGAAAAGAAGTTTATTTGACTTATAGTTCTGGAAACTGGGAAGCCCAAGAACATGTTACCAGACTCTGGTGAGGGTCTTGTTGCTGCATTGTCTCATGGTGGAAAATGGAAGTGCAAGCAAGCACATGAGGCAGAGATAAAATGGGGGCCAAACTTACCCTTTTCTCAGGAGCCCACTCTCTTGATAACTAATCTAATCCGTTCATCACCTAATCACCTCTTAAAAGTCTCACCTCAATACTGTTAGAATGGCAAATATATTTCAACATGATTTGGGGAGGCAGCATTGAAACCTAGCAATGTCTGTTTCTTTCATTAAAATGTGAATGCCTTGCTATTAGATGGTGACTTATTCATCTTTGTATCCTGTCATCTAACAGAACCCAAGGAGGCCTATTTTCACAATGAATATTGGCTGAATGATCATTTGCTGGGTGAATTGAGATCTGAAGGCTATACCTAAAAATTCTAGCAGATGTGGTTGGAAAGAAAAGAGTTTTAAAAGGATCATGGAAATTGTCTATATACTTTTAAGGGAGGACTGGTTCATATGGGACATCCTAGGCGCAGAAGGAAGCTTATTGGGCAGAAGTTGGGAAGAGTAAGAGAAGGAGTATGTTATCTGATAGCAAATATCTATTATTTTGAATTGTTTCATAGGTCAGCCTTAACATGTCCTATATCCTTTTCTTATGCATTCACCTATTAGATAATGAATAATATAACAGTATGAAATGAGATCACTGCTTCTATCAAGTTTTATGTTTGCTTAGTGCCATCTCATATATAATGATGAAATTGCAAGACATTCACTATTTTGCTGATCCTTTAAAATCTGTATTTATACATTAAGCTCCTATGAACAATGCAAATGACCTGACGCGAAACCCCCCACCTTGCTGGCCTCACGTACCTTGATACTTTTGGATCCTATGGCAAGGAAAATGAGTTTGGGAGCTATTGAGTTACAGCTATGGTTTTTAAAATGGAATAAAACATTGTCTAAGTCAGGGGAATGATATGCATTCTTGTAGGCCAATGGGGAAATGTGTGCAGAGGGTAGAAGGTGGGGGGGCATGATTACAGTTATTTATATACCGGTTGCATCTCAGATATTTTGGATTTAAACTCTCCAAAGAGCCAAATCACCACACTAAGTTTCTTTAAACTTTTTTTTCTCATGTGCATAATTGAGTGCTCAGCTGGATGCTGCACTCTACAAGCCTGATTTCCTTCCTAATTGCACAAGTGGCTGAGCTCTTACAATGCCATATTTCTGTTCATTTGCATTTACACAATATACTTCACTGTGTGCTTCAAATGCACCATTTGAATGTTGACTCCTGTCTTTATCTTTAGGGTTCTTATAATGGCTAGGCCCACAAATAGAGCAAGTCTGGGGAGAGCTGCTATAATCTCAATATGAGACTGCCTTCTTACAATCGGCCAATATTCAGCTGGCTTCTGAGGTGATGCTCAGCAGTAATTCAAATGGAAGAACATAGCAATAAGTAGAAGGAAAGAACACCCAAGGTGATCATTTAGAAATCGTTTTCAGGTCAGAATAAAAGAACATGGGATTTGTTTTATTTTATTCCAAACACCATATAATCAAAAGGGTCTCAGGCTCCCTAGGAGTTCACTACATGGGGTTGCTTTATAAAACTGTCGAACAAATCTAGAAAGAATTCTTGCCTTATATTCCCTTCCTAACTCACATACTTGTTTTCAAATAAAATGAAGGAGTCTCTCTCGTCAAATAGTATAATTTCACTAAATGCTATAACTTCAGTTTCTGCAGAAGACCTGTTGATCAAATATAGAGCACACTTGTGGTAGCAAGATATATTTGTAATATGATCTCTCATATTTACTGCATTATGAATTTTGAATGTATTTTCCTTTCAGATTAACTAAATGGGGAAAGGCTTCTGGGTTGTCCTGAATGGTAGATTTATCGGAATCAGAGATGGAGGAGTCCCGATGGGTTCATCCTGTATTGGCTTGTGTTAAATATCCTTTAATGGTAAGATTTCTCAACTTCAACACTATTGACATTTCGGCCAGATCTTCTTTGTCGTGGGCAGCTGCTCCGTGCATTGTAGGATGTTTAGTGGCATCCCCGGCCTCTACCCACTAGATGCCAGCAGCATTTCTCCATTATGACACCCCAAAATGTCACCAGACATTGCCAAATCTTCCCTGGGAGGCAAAATTTCCCTGTTTGAGAACCACTTCTCTATAGGAACAATTTTGATGACTGTGACTAGCCTATTTGGGCAATATTTTTACTCAGGAAGTATAAAATTGAATGATATCTAATAGATAAAATGTTGAGGTTGGCTTGCACTGTGGAGACTGAACATTTACTAAAGACTCCAGATCACAGCCAAAGTGACCTGGAATTTCAGAATTAATGTAGGGATTTTCTTGCCATGCTATGCCCATTGCATCAGCCAGGGTTCTCCAGAGAAAAAGAACCAATAGTATTAACGGTAATGGCAAAAATTGCAATTACTTTTGCACCAACATAATATCTCCCTCTCTCCTCTCTCTCTCATGAGAAATGATTTATAAATCAGGAGTTGAGAGCACCTCTGGCATCCCTCTTGAGAGAGAGAAGAGAGAGAGAGAGAGAGAGAGAGAGAGAGAGAGAGAGAGAAAGAAAGCATTCATTCTGGAAATTGACTCAGATGACTATGGAGGCTGAGAAGCACCACGATACGCCGTCTGCAATCTGGAGACCAAGGAGATCTGGTGCTGTAATGCACTCCCAATCTGAAGGCCTGAGAACCAGGGGTGAGGGGTAGGATAGGGTGAAGGTGAGGAAGGAGGTACTGGTATAAGTCTTAGAGTCTGAAGGCCTGAGAACCTGAAGCTCCAATGTCCAAGGCAGGATAAGATGGATGGACCAGCTCAAGAGGAAAGAGAATTTGCCTTTCCTTCACATTTTTGTTCTATTTGGGCTCTCAACAAATTGAATGACACCTGCCCACATTGGTGAGGGTGATCCTCTTCACTCAGTCTACTGATTCAAATGCAACACCTCACAGACACACTCGGAAATAATACTTTGCCAGCTATTTGGGCATCCCTTAGCATAGTCAAGATGACATCTAAACTCAACCACCAGGGCTAGATTATGGTCTCAGACTTTCTCAGCCCTCTCAGTGCAGCCCAGATAGAAGCATAGACACCTACCCCATCGGTTTTTCAGAGAACACCTATTGGTTCCATAAATCAAGTCCTTCTAATCTGAATGGACTATTACCATTATTTTGAAATATTCAACTAATCAATAGGGCATCAACGGTGATACTGCCCTGTAATATTTCAAATTAGAGTAGAAATGTTGTACTTTTTGGATGATTCACAAGTTGGATTTATACATCTAAACTCACTTGAAGTTAAAAACTCAGGGTTTAATTTATGGAACCTGCCCATACATTTTAGCAGCCTGCTTTTGATTTATAAGTCTCTCTTCTTTTTAATGGTAGTTGTAGCCAACTGGTTTTTAGTGTTTTATAAGCCCAAAAATTAATTTCCATATCCTTAAATGGGTTTACAAATCCTAATATAGATTTACAAGTCCTGAAACAGATTTTAAAATCGTGCCAATAAATCCCAAGTAAAGACTTGATTTACAAACCTGGATTTTGCACCTGGTTTTCCAGGAAGTGGTTTATAAATCAGGAGTTCAGAGCACCCCTGGCAGAGTGAGTCCACTTTCTCTCTGGGAAGTCCTGCTCTCCTCACCGGATTGCACTGGCCTGATTTACAAGGCAGCAGCGTCGAGCTGGCCAAGGCTCCTCCGGCTCTGACATGCCTGTGCTGGTGAGGAAAAAGGGCCACATCCCACAGGCTGGCTAAAACAGTCACTAATCAGACCAAAGACAGCAAACCATTCATCTTCTTTGCCAGAGAGGGAAGGTGGTGTCCAGATAGTGAAGATTTCCAGTTCTGCCTGAATAAAGCAGCTGAGATACATGCAAGGCATTCGGCGCGATTCTGGTCAGCGTTAACACTTGCATTACACTGCACAGCCCAGGGCCGAGGTCAGGGTAGAGAGTGTATCTCATTCCTCAGATGGAACGGAGAATAGCATCTGTACTTTGTCCGCTTCCTGTCATTATGCTGTTGAAGACGTTTGGCCTACAGAAGGATGTACACCAGACTGGTGACAGTGTTTTTTTCTGGGGGAATGAGATAGGAGGAGAAGGGTAAATTTCATTTCTACTTCCTTTATTCCCGGGCTGTTTGAATGACTTTTACAGTGACCATTTAGTACTTTCATAATTGCAAAAAGTATGCCAGCAAGTATCAGGAATATGAGAAAACAAGGGGGTTTGTTATTTACTCTTTCCTCAGTACCTATAGCAGCCTGCCATCACACAGGACTCCGTCATTAACTAGCATTCTGTTATATTCTGCATAGGTGCCCCGGTATTTCTAAAGTAGTTTAGAGTCCACAGAATCCTCCAATAGAACGCTTTCTTATTAACTCATCCAGTTTCCTGTGAACCAGGCAACAGTCATGTTCCAGACATGTCAGCTGAAGCTCCCAGAGGATGTGTGGCTTGCTTTTCCCAAAAGAATATTTAAGTAGCCCGAACAATCTTGGGGCCAGCGTTGGATTTCTCGTTCCGTGACACAGGGGGTCATGCCACACATAGGCCTCCTCACTGTCCAGGTCTGAAATGCATTGCGGCTCCTGTGGCCCATCTGCTATCTGGGCCATGTGTTATGACTGTGTTATGGCTCCATCTGTGAGCCCACTGAAGCTCTGTCAATGATAGTCTTTTTTGAAAAACTACTACCTTCTCTTTCACTCACTCTTTGTCGGTCTCTCACCCTTGCTCTGGCATATACTGCTCTTCTGAGCCAGGTTGTGCCCTTCAATGATCCTGCTCAGTTTCCTCAAAATGACTCAGACACCAGTTGTTCTGTTTTGCTTTTGTAAAACCTTCCTGACCAGTATACTTTCCAGCGCCTTTTCAAATCATCATAGCACTTACTGTTTGTTTACCTGACAGCTAATTCCGTACCTCCTCTCCTGATGTCTTTCATTTTTAGTGAGGAAATTCTCCAGAGTTAAAATCAGAAACTCTGAGTTTGTATTCTGGCTCCGTGACTCGCTGAAATGAAGCCTGATGAGCCTCAATTTGTTCAAAATGAGAATCTATTTTAACTTTCCTACCTACTGAACATTGTGGTTATAATGCTCAAATGAAATAAAATAGGAGAAAATGTTTTGTAAATCTTAAATGCTATATGACTATAAGCTACTAATATAGCCGCACAGTTGAGGGTCTGAAAAGTTTAAATGTGGCTGGGGCAATGATGATTAGAAAGTAATTACAATAGGGATTTAGACTGTAAACGCAACTTCGTTACATAGTATATGAATGTGAATTATGTAAATTTGAAGTGCTACAATATATTAATATGTCTTATTTTATATACAAATTTTGAGATAAAAGCCTTCTAAATTAAGAAATACTTGCCAAAATTATACCATTTTAAAGCTGTTGGGCTGAGGAAACTATAAACTATGCATTGACTATTGTTGCTTGGCAGTGTCACTTTAGCTGGTAAAGAAAAGAGGCACTCATTCTTTGTCAGAAAAATGTGAACCAGGCCCTTGTACCATGTGTCAAAATGTATTATTTAAAATTCATTTTATTACAATGAAACAATATGAAGAGCCAAAAGAAATAATCGTTCAAACTTTTATCAAGTAGTGGTGTTAGCATTAGGACTATGAATCCCTTTTTTTTTTTCCTACCTTCCAAAGTAGTAACCTTGCAACATAATTGAGATGTGATAAAATACCATTTTTGCTGCCAATTATTTGGCAGAAAGAACTCTGGGAAATATTAGAGATAATCCTGAGTAAACAAAGAAGTAATAGTAAAGCAGTCCTCCTTTCAAATTCTTTAAAGTCATCATATATCCAGCTGAGGATAATGGGAAAAAATGGGTAAGATTGTGGAGATGTGGCTGTATGATGAACTCCCTATAATGTGTCTCCAGACTATCATGAGTGTAGTGATATTCACTCGGAGAATGAAAGACCCTATTTAAATTTATTCCTATGAGAAAATTAGTCTTGAATTTTGCAAGGTTTGAAATACCTCTTTAGGAAAACCTCCCTTGCATACAATCTGATTTGCCTGCAATCAGTGTGGTGAAGATACAGTTCCTATTTAACATTCACAACTGGGTAGTGGAAGACAATGTAGGTAAGACTGTGACTTTTAAATTGTTGTCTCTAATTTCTAAGACGTTTCTCTTTTTACGTCTAGATTATCAACTTCTTGAAAGTAGGAAGGAGTCCAGTTCATATTCTTTGCCTTTCCTCAATATCTCGTAAAGAACAGGTACTCACTCAATAGATATTTTGGGGTAATTCATTAAAAATATACACCTGTGTTATTCACAGATTTTATGTAGAGCCTAACAAGAATTTCACCCCATGAATAATTTTAAAAGATTATTTTAATAAATGGGGTGCTTTGTTCACAATAAGCCCATTGATTTGTACCTTGGCTTAGAGCTAAGATGTGATTTGAGGGGGCCTGCTGATTACAAAATGATTGTTTAAATCTTTGCTTGTTGTAATAAGCCCTTTACTGAACACTACAGCATGCTAAATAGGAGCTCTCCAGTCTAAACAAATAAATCAGATAATCCTAACATTATATAAGAATCTACAGGCTTAATGAGAATCTTAACAGGGAAGATGTACAATAAAAAATATTTATGTGCATCACTTAATTTAGTGAACAGAAAAAAGAGTTACAGATCTGCAATCTGCCTATACAGGCAACAAACCCTACTCCCAGCCTCTTCCATGATGCCTGTGTTAGGACCAACAAACACATACTATATATTCATTGGAGGTGAGTATAAAGCTTCTACAAATCTTGAGGATTTAAAAATAACCAGCAGAACTAATCAAAAGGATATGCATCTTTTCTTCATGAGAATAAAGTCCAAAGAATTGTGAACTTAGATGGAAAAAATTTACATCTGCAATTTTATCAAACTTTAACTAAAATTTGACATTTTTATCTATTATGAATGTAGGCCAACACCCACCCCCTCCCAAAACAAAAAGCAAAACCCACCGCAGTAAGGAGCAGTATTTGTGACCTTGGCTCAATATTTTTGCATATCATATTACTGTTGATGCTGCTATCTTGATGTACCATGTATTCTCACCTCTGCTTTGAAATTATGTTTGATAATAAACAAACCCACTATGCCCCGTTATTTAATATATTAACAAGCACATCGATTACTCTACCTTAAATTACAAAAGTATCTTTATGATATATATCTTGTGATATACATGGCTTCCTTTGTGATCTCTTTAATTTTGGGTTATGCTTTTAGGAACATTTCCGGGAATGAACATAGAAGACTCCCAAGACTCCCAAAGGGATCTATGGCTCAGAAAAGGTTAAGAAACCCTGATCTAATGGCAGCTAAAACCATAGATTGTCTGTATTTGGGAATTAACTGGTCATAAACTTTGAAGACTAAGAGTCTAACTCACAGTTGACAAAGAAAGAATCCCTTTACTAACCAAGTCTATTGTGATTATAAATGGAGACTTGAAAGGCAACATTTTGTTACTACTATGTGCCAAAACTGCCTGCCTGAGAAAAGGGGTCATAAATCGTTTGCTTTTTCCTTTATTCCCCCATACATTGGTTAAAAAGTACTTTTAACAATATCTCTTTGCACCTTCTCAGCGATGGGTAAACAATTTATAAAAAGTCACATAAAGTAGAGACATGACCTTAATTCTTTGTGCTTATGTAGGGACATGAGATTTGTTATGTAGTGATATCATATATAGTGATTATGCACTACAAAAGAATAATGACAGCGACAATTATTCCCAAAGCTGCTTTTGTTCATTGAAATGAGTGATATTTGTTGCTTAAAAAATATTTCCTAATTATGTATGGCTGTTTCCTTGCCAAGTGCTGACCAGTCCTGGCCTTCCTTTTCCAAGCTGACAGAAGGTTTCAGGTTGAAAGGGATTTGGACTTGAAACTGAATTTCTAATCTGACCAGCTCCCCAAATGGGGCTCCTGTTCTTGGCAAAAATGCTCTTTGCATATTTCCAGAAAATCATCAATTATTCAGAGGGACCTTTCAAGTGCCAACAGCTTAAATAAGAAAATGTGCCATGGCAGAAGGAAGCAAGAACCAGGAGTGTCAGGCTGAGTGGATCCCGCTGAAAGTGAATTTCCCTCATCAGGGCTTTAGTCCCCAGGAAAGGTCTCCATCCAGTTATTCCCTAGAGCAGTGGGATCAAGAGGCCTTCTGAGCACTGTGGGGATTTTAACCCATCTGCCATGAGGGGGTTGGCCTATGATACTGATTCTTCTTGTGTCTCACATTCTGTTCCCTGAGAAGCAGGAATGAACCCTGCTTGACTCTTTATTGAAATGGTGTGCTTCCAATGGCGCATTTCATGCTTTGATGCTTATTCAATTCTTCCATATTCAAAAATTTTAGGAAAAAGCTGAACATGAAAAATCAACTTCCCCCAATTTCATTTCATAGTATGCTGAATGCCTACTATGTGCTTGTCATTATGATAGCTTGCTCTAAGAAAATGCAAGCTAAAATAACAAATTGGACAAAGACACGATGATTGCAAGCATTTGAGTTAAGGAGTTCATGCTTTACCCGAAGTACAGTAAGTTCCTCATTGTCTAGAAAGCTTGGAATACCTACATTCCCAGATATTACCACAGTCAACTTTTTTTTTCTTTGGCTTTTTTCATTTGTAGAAGGAGAGATAATAGTATTTGTCTCGCAGTTCATTGTTATTAAGTGTGGCTCAAATGAGATTATGTATGACAAGGGGACAAGGCTGTGTAGGCTTTTGCAGACTGGGCTAATTCACAAAAGGAGCGACTCACTCCTACTCAACAGCCTTGTTATGTATGCAACTCAAATGATAAATGACACCATCTCATGGACATTTAGGTCATCCCTGGATGAGTCTCAAGTAATGAATTGATAGCACAATTAATGTATATGGAAATTAGGGAAAAGTTAACACAGGGTTGTCTTCAAGGAAGAAGTGGATTTTGCCATGGGTCTTGAAAAGTCAGTAGGTTTCTAAAGGCAGAGAAGGTAGAAATTAGAAATGGCTCCTGGAAGAGGAAATAGTATAAAGAAAAACAAAGAGTTGGGTGAATATAACACATGTGCAGGAAATAGTGAGTAGCCTAGTTTGTGTGCACCGTGATATCTGTACCAGACTAGTGAGGAGATGGATCTGAGAGGGTAACTTGGGACATACTGTGGGTGTTCTTCACATAGTTGGCAGTCAGGAAAGAAAACAAGAACATATTTTAACTAGGACAGAGCTGTGCTTTGGAAAATTAATTTGGTAGCAGCATGTAGACTGCATCAGAGGGTTCAAACATGCAAGCAGAGATAGAGACTGGAATAGTCCCGCTAGGAAATGGCCTAGGAATTCAACAGCTAGTTTAGGACTTGGTTCTGTACTGCCAGGGAAGTTATGATGATATGATGCTGAACTGTGGTGGTGGGCATGGGAGGCATTCAAGAGATTTTGCAGAAATACAACTTATGCAGCTTAGCACTGGCTTTATTGAAAACAGGGGAGATATAAAGACCATTTGGAGGTTTGAGGCCCAGGTGACATAGGAAAAGAGAAATAATAGAAATGAAAAAGTTGGGAGAAGCTGGTCTGCAGGGTAAGTAAGATGGAGTAGTTCATGGTATCAATTTGGAGTTGCTGAATTTAAGTGTAAGTGAGGCTTCCGAGTGGGGGTGACAAGAAAGTTGTTAGGAATTTGGGTATGGGCTGAAAAGAGAGATAAGGATTTGAGTATACATTTAAGCATCATCTCAAAGCAGGTAATATTTGAAGCAATGAAAATGAGTAGGATTCCTGAAAAGAGAAAGGGAATAAGAAAGCTGAAGTTAGAACATTGGCAAATATCCACTGTGGGTGAAGGGATGTGGCTGAAGGCTTTGTGGGATCAGGGGTAGGAAAACCTACTGGAGTCAGGACGGTAACTTAATTGGGAGGTGAGCTTGGGGTCAGAACATCCTCACCTACTGATTAAAAAGGTGGGGGTTGCGGGGGCACTAGGGAGTGTGGGTCTGTTTTAAGGGGTGCACTGGGACACAGTTCTAATGAGGGGGCCCATTGTTGCCAGATCTTTTGAGTTTTCAAGAGAAGTCATAAATCTAGACTGATGGGAATCAAGGAATTGTAACACATTAAGTCAGACTTTAAAAAACACTGTGTAGAACAAATAGAACATATTTGTGGCCCTGATCTAGACCAGGGGCCATGGGTCTCTCCTTCTGAAGTAGACAGAGATGGAATGTTCAGAGAAGTAGGAGGAAAGAGGAAGTGAGGATGCTGCATTAAGCCTGACAAGTAGGAGGTAGTTGGTGATTTTCCAGAGAGCAATTTCACTGGCAAGGTGAAGGTAGAGGTCAAGTGAAGAGAGAGAGACATATCCAAGGAGGCGAGAATTCTGAGAAGTTTTGCTGGGTTGATAATCTTACATTGCCATTACGGCAGATGGGAAGTCTTTACTAGCTAGGACCCCTAATTAAGAACATTTCATGAGGAAAATAAAAAAGACTTTCCAAATTACTACATTATTATGAGTGAATTAGGAGAGCAATTTGATCACTTGGAAAGTGCTCCTCTTTCAATAAATGTAAAATATGGATTCTTGCTGAGATTTCTAAGCCGCTTCGTCTAAATTATATGCTAAAGTAGAGAAACAGATGTTAAATATGATTAAAACCAATTACAAGTTCCGCAGTACAATACTGTGTTTTACTTACATTAGTCTCCCTGCTAGCTTAGGTGCCATCCGCTTTGCCTTTATTTCCTGTTCATAACTCCAGGGTAAGCAATGTGGGGGATTTATGCAGTTTAGACCAGAACCTGACAGGGAGGTGCAGCTTCAAATGGAAGTGCCTCAGCAAATCTAAACAACTAGTAGAAGGCTCACTGGGGAGGGATGTAGGGGGTGTCCTAGTTTTGCATATAAAACAGATTGTTAAGTTTCTGGCCTGACATATCAGTGCTTGTATCAAAACTGAATTTTGACTTAATACTGGGGTGAGCTTTTTCCAGATTTTTGTTTGTTTTTAATTTTTCAAATGGATTGTTGCTATCTTGAGCATATGACTGTCTGATGCCTGTGCTTTGTCATTCAGGGACTAAGAGCAGAAACTCAAATACCTCAAGACACAGGAGATTTGTTCATTATTAAAATTTTGATGGACTGGGACGGGAAGTGATCAGAAATGAGGCAGCTCTGGGGAATTGGAATTCTGAGGGTCTTGTGGTCACATTTGCAGTTTTCTGCTGAGTCAGCGTGTATGCTCCTGTTTTCTGTCTTTCCTGAAGGATTCCTCTGTGGATTCACAGAACAGCCTCCTTAGAACTTCAGCCTTGTGACTATTCTGATGCCCTCTTACTTCATGGATTTCAGTTCTCATGGTTGACGACTTCAGTCTCCTAGGATCCTCTCCTTAAATTTCTTGAGGGGAAATCTCTTGGTTTCTGCTAATCTTTCAGGCCAGACTATTGGCCAACTTCTGGAGTGGCTGGCCTTGTGTCAGGGACCGTCCATGGCCAGTCAGCTTTGGTGGGGCTGTGGGAGTCATCCGATAACAAAATGTGTCTGTCCCTTGAGCAAGGACTGTAGACCTGGAAGACTGATGTGGATGGGACTGTAAGCAGCACACTTCCACTAGAAGTTACCTTGCTAGTCTCAGTGCCTAACATGTAAGAGGCCCTCAATAAATAAATATCTGCTGAATAAATGACTGACAATAAATGGAGTGGCTTTGTCTTATGATTAGAAGTGTGTATGTTTGTATGTGTGAGATAAATATTCTCACGTGTGAGACTAAAGTAGGAGTGTCCAATCTTTTGACTTTTCTGGGCCACACTGGAAGAAGAAGAATTGTCTTGGCTCACACATAAAATACATTAATACTGATGAGATAAAAAAAACTCCAAAAAAAATCTCATAGTGTTTCAATAAAGTTTATGAATTTGTGTTGGGCCACATTCAGAGCTGTCTTGGGCTGAATGTGGCTCACAGGTCATGGGTTGGACAAGCTTGGACTAAAGCAAGTCCACCTACATGTTCTTTAATTATTGTAATTGGAAAACTAAATGAGGTAGAGCTCTTGTGCTCAAGCAGCATCTGATAGAAAAATAACTATATTTCTTTTTAGGGGTTTAATGGCAAAACATATCCTAAATTCTTCTTAGTCTCTAATCAGACATAGGTTGTATGCTTCAATATCTCACCCTCTCATTCTTTCTTTTCTTTGTGTAAAATAGGGTCAACAGAGAAATCCAAGTTGATTTAAATATATATCTTTCTTATAAAACGAGTCAATGAATAGTTTAAAACTCTCGATTTCCTGGGACTGAAGTCTCATAAGAAACTGATTACCATAACTCATTTTCAGAGTCAACTCTCTCCATTCTAATTAGAATTAGAAGTTTCTGAGGAATCCTGGGTACTTGTAATTCATACATAACATTAGTTATTCTTGAGTTATTCATTGGCTTGTCTTTGGGCAGTTTCTTTTAGCAGCCTCTCCTCATTTCTGCATGGATGGAGACTTCACCCTCCTGTTTTCTCACCATCCTCCATTTTCTTTCCATTCCACCATATCATTTGTTCTAAAGTGATTGGTGTGGTCACAGTGATAGTGTCCTGGTTTCCTTTATTTTTCTGAAGTCTTAAGTAATCTACATTATTAAGCTTACATTGTTTTATAGCAATGCAAGATATAGAGTGCATGTTACACTATTGTTGTATTCCTATAAAGAAATACCTGAGACTGGATAATTTATAAAGAAAAGAGGTTTCGTTGGCTCATGTTTCTGCAGGCTGTACAAGCATGATGCCAGCATCTGGTGGGCTTCTGGGGAGGCCTCAGGGAGTTTTTACTCATGGAACAAGGTAAAACAGGAGCAGGCATGTCATGTGGTGAGAGAGGGAACAAAAGGGAGACGGGGAGGAGTTGCTACATACTTTTAAAACAACTAGATCTCCTGAGAACTCACACACTATCAGAGGACAGCACCAACAGGATGGTGCTAAAAGCATTCATGATAAATCTGCCCCCTTGATTCAATCACCCCCGACCAGGTCCTACCTCCAACGTTGGGGATTACAATTCAACATGAGATTTACGGGGGCAAATATTCAAACTATGTCAGAGTGCTACTGTTGTGCACTTTTCTTTGGAATGGATTGCCTTCTGAAATAGTGCAAAAATACTGTCATCACTTTTCCTTAATTTCTTTAGGTCCTTTTCCTAATTTCCTTAGGTCCTTTTCCCTTCAGTGGAAGTTTGTGAATACTGAGATCCCACAATGCAAAATGCCATCCTACATCTTGAAGCTATGCTTAGTGGGATTCAGAGATTCCTATTTATAGATTAAGTCCCTAGTGGTGATCTATGTACAATAAATTGCATGCTGATCTTTTGATGGGGATGCAGAGGGCAGCGTTCAGCCTAAGAACGCAACTAGAGAGGCTGCAGGAAGCCAAGAGGTGATAGCAGAAGTGGAAGTGTGGCAAGCCTTGGGTCAGGCCCTGACTTCTGGATCTTGAGTTTTGAATGGAATGTTTAGTAAATTGATGACAAATTGGTAAATACTTGAAACTACAAAAACAAGTAGTTGTAAGAAACCATGCAACAAACTAGCCAGACAGCAGAGATTGTATTCACCCTAACAGGGTTTAAGTCTTGCCAAGCTGAAGATGTGGCAGTCAGACAATGGGCATTGAAGGCTAGGGGCTGAAATTAGGAGTGAGGCTGACAACCCATGAGTGAGTGTGCGAACATGTCAGCGGAGTGTCTCTTGGCAATAGTTTCTCTCCATGACAGTCACCCCATCCTTTTTAGAAGCTGGGACCCAGGATATCTGTTCTGCTTCCAGAGATGTTTTAAAGCTTCTACATTTCAGTTTAGTGGTTCTCCACTGGGGGTGATTTTGCTCTCCAGGGGACATTTGGCAATGTTTGAAGATACATTTGCTTGTCACAACTGGCAGATGTTACTGGCATCTAGTGGGTGAAGGCCAGGAATGCTGCCAAACATTGTGTAGTACATAGGACAACCCCCCGCAATAAAGAATCATCTGATCCAGCATGTCAAGGGTCTTGAGGTTGTGAAAGCTAAAGGAAGAAGGCATTCTTAAGGATGTATCTCCTACATGTTGGCTTCACATTACATGTTGGCCCATGCTGATGGCTATCTCTTCCCAGCCTTCCCTACCACTGCACTTGCATCATCTTTTCTTCTTCCCCATTCATACTTTGGCTGACTTTTGAAAATTGCCCCTGAAAGGGATCATTGTGGAGTTTCTAAATGTTTTGAAAATGTTCTTATCAATAATTCAATTCTATTCAGTTCAACAAACATTTGTTGAGTTTTTGCTCATAACTGTTTTGCTATATTCCCCGTGTAAGGGAATACAGAGGTGAGTAAGCCTGGGTCCTTGTCCTATAAGAAATCATAATTTAGTGTGAGAGCCACACATATACATAATTAATGATAATCAAGATAGACTAGAGTAGAGCTATAATTGAAGTGTAACCTAACTGTCAGCTTGGATCTTCCCGGCGCTACAGATTTAGGCAGCAGTGCCTCATATACTGCATGGGTATATGTGAGCCTTCTAAAATTTTTGCAAATTCACAGGGCAGTGTTCAGCATAAGAACCCAGGTAGAGGAGAGGCTGCAGGAAGCCAGGAGGTGATAGCAGAACTGGAAGAGTGGCAGACCTTGGGTCAGGCCCTGACTTCTGGATCTTGAGTTTTGAATGGAATGTTTAGTAAATTAATACTTTTACTGTCCAGCTCCTGCATTAATGCCTTCTCTCTCTACCCACTTTCTCCAGAACACATAAATTCATTCCTATATTGGTTTCTGAGTATAAATCTACCCACTTAAAGATTTCTTTTAATGTTTACAGGATGCACCAATAATTCTAGATTATTCCTGAAGGAGTCTCCTTGAATGTTACTTAATATGCCCTTTCAGAGTCATCTGTCCCCTCCTTTGCTTTCACTCTGACACTTGCCTCCCTACTATTCTGCAAAACAACTTGTCTCTTTTATTGTCTCATTCCTAAAAATTCTCTCCACACTCAGAACATTTGTGATCTCACCTTTTACTCTAGTCATTTTTAGGATGTGCTTTTCCCCGAGAAATAGTCTTCCTAAGAGAATTTATGCACTAGAAATAACATTTTGTTCCACATCTGTGCAAAAACACAATCACATTACATAAGCAGAAGGAATACACTGGGAGATGGGGTCAGGAAAAGCTGTCTAGGGCACATGAGCCTGGAAGTATCAGCAGGAGTTAACAGACAGAGGAAGGGAGTGTGCACATATTCCAGGCAAAAGAAACAGCATCAGCAAAGGCACAGAGGGTGAAGTTCTCTTTGTGTTTGGGAAACTGGTATGGAAAAGGTACAAGGAATATTCTTGCTGAGGAATTCAGACTTTGATCTGTATTCAGCAGGAAGTCATTAAAGCATCTTTAGTGTGTATGGGAGAGTGGAGGGGATGGGGATGTCACAACCAGATCCATATTTTAGAAACATCATTGTGGATACTGTGTGGCAGAGGGATCAGGGCAAGGAGGAATGATGACCTATCAGGAGACAGTCACAGTTGTCCAAGCAAATTACATGAGAATGTGAAGGGAGAATGGATAATATTTAATTTTTCCTTGTAATTTTTTTGTCACTTCATGTGCATGCCTTTTCTCTTCTATGATATAGAAGGGAAGAAAAGAATATAATTCAGTGTACTTAGATCTAACTTTGATTCCCAGATTTGTGAATTCTTCAGTTGCTATGTCCATAGGGCTGCTGTTTGGCGCTATCTCAAATGGCCATTTGGGCTGAGCCATCATTAACTAGATGACCATTCATTAACAGATCATTAACATCATTAAGTAGAGAGACCTCCTCTTAGTGGGTCAGGCAAACAATGTAGAGGTTTTCTGAAATAGTTCCCTTAAGTGCATTTCCTCTTCTCTACTAGTCTTTCTTTCTGGCTTATAAGGTTATTTTTGCTTTCTTGAGATATCTGGGGTTAAGTCACTTTGGTTTTCCTTCAAGTGTTTAAGGTCTGACAAAGCGAAAACCCTGGATGTGCCAGCCCCTGACTGTCTCCTTCAATTTTCCCTTCAGGAAGTTGCAGCAAGTTTTTCTTTTTAAAAAGTATCAACTTCTGGAAACTTGAACATGCAATATGTGTTTGCTTGACCAGGGAAAGGATCTTTTTTGAAAATCTTTGGAACCTTCTCCTTAAAGATTTGTATGGTAGTTTCACCTTCTAAATATCTGCACCTTGCCCTTACTTCTATGCATGGTAACTGTACCAACTTTGTTTCTGCATTATTCCTCCAGCAGTTGCCATTCCAGGCTCCTGGTGACTTTGTGTTTCTGTAGTTTCTTCAAAGAAGTCCTAAAGCATTTCCTGGAAGAATGGAAACATCCTCACTTTCCCCAAGAACTTTCCCCATCTCTGTCATTCTGGTTTGGAGTGAGTCTTTACTCTCCAGGAATAGAAAATCCAGTGAATATGTGCATTATTTTTTTTGTTCCAATCTTGGTTGGATCGGAATATCCTTAAAGAAACCAAAAAGAAGAAAACACTGCTTAGAATCAAGAATCATTTGCTGCCTAATAGCAGTGCAAACCTAGGAAAGTTACAATGTATCTCTAAATTTTAAAGTCTTTGTCTTTTAAGCTAATATAACACATTGCAGCCTTATTGTGAGAGTGAAATGAGATTATGTACGTGAAAACACTTTCTGAACTTTAAAATTGTATATAAATTTTGGTGTCGTAATTTTTGTACACTTGTTGCATGTTGTATGCTTCCTCATTAATAGTGGACAACAAGCTCTGTAAATGATATAATCAATCTAATAGTCCTAGTTTATGAGGTGGATGAGGGTGAGAAAAAGGGCTGCAAGAAAAGAGACAATACTAACTTTTTGAGGATGTAATTATTTTACAGTTAACAACAGGTAAGAAAGGCCTCTTTACATTTTGGTCATGAGCCTAATACTTAAATTTATGCCATTAACCTGAGCCTCTCTTTCAATCCAGGATGTAACAAAAAGTACTGAAAAGTCACAAGTCAGGTGACCTCTTATGGAATTTTGGGGTTAAAAGTGTTCAATTCTGATCAAACATTGTGAGATACTATTTCTTAGATATTTTAATGATAAGGTCTCAAGGGACACATATCTCAAGTTTAAGTATATCCTGAAATTTTCCTGTTTGGAGTTCGCCCACCTCAATTAAAGCTGCCTCTCTAGTCCTTCATATGGGATGGTTAACCCAGAGACAATGACACCTCATTTGCAATGACTTCCTCTATAATTAGAAAAGAGCAAACATTAGCATTTGGAAACAAAGAAATAATTCTGTGTATTTTGGATGATTCACAATCATTTGGACAAGTCGTTTCCTCTATAGTCCAAAGCTTTCTCCAAAAATGCTCCAATGGTTGTTGCAATATCTCATGCCACTAAGTAGATTTCATTTATTTTTTTCTCCTGCACATTTTTCACCTTTGTTTTAGCTACTTTTAGACTGTATACTTGGAAAGCAGGTTTTGAGGTAACTCTATCTTGGAGAAATCACTGCGTCTCTCAACTGAAATCCATTATGTGGCTGGCAAAATGTTATTTGTAAATGGGAAAATTTGCTGAAATCAGGTGGTCAAGTAATTGGAAAAAAAGATGAGATAAAGCCCCAGGAGAGCATGTTAGAAATTGGAAATGCGGGGGTAGAGACTTGGGCATTTGCCTTCTCTTCAACTGGATTTATAATTTTGGAGGAGTAAGGGAAGAGGTGAAGAGAAAGAAAGAATTATCAGTTGCCAAGAGAGAATTTAAGAAGCTTCAAAAAAAAAAAAAAAAAAAAAGAACCTCGGCCGACAAAGATTAAACTAACCAAATGAATCAGTAAATTTTTATTGAATTTTTTTTTGTCTTTGGATGATTTATCCAAATGTTTAGAGACTTTCTTATTTAAAGGCTTAGCAATAGCACTTTCTCAGCTGTTTTATTGATGGTGAAGAGCTCAATTCTACCAAGGTGACTTATAAAAGCACCCTAATGCCTTTGGCTTTCACTCTCTATTCCTGAGAAACTAATTTTGCCAAATGAGTTGGGGAGGTGAGTCTGTATGAAACTTATTCCAGGTTTGCTTTGCTGCAAATTATGTTCCTTCTTGTTATGAACGTCTGAAGATAAAAATGCTATTCCATTGCCATCTGTTAAGTATGTTCTGTACAACTCAAGAATATATTAGAACAATACCTTACGTATTGAATTTATCTTCCAGAGATGGGGTGGCCTCATCAGTCCCCGGTGTCACAGCACAGCCAGGACGCCCAAGAATAATGAAGCCACCCTTATCTTGTGCACATGAATTCAATTTCCTTTCTATTGTAATGTCATATTTGATTCACTTACTTCTTATTTTTATTTTTAAAGGTTGCCTACAGCTCCAAGCCTCTTTCTCTGTCACCACTAATATAAAACATTTCTCAGAATTATCCAGTTCTGGGTCTATTTGCCCTACCAGGCTGTGTGAATACCTCAAACACCTAAGTAGAGTCCATAGATTAAAAATAGTTTCAGTCTATGAATGTCAGGCTACTAGGATGATGTCTGAGATTCAACTGGTAAATTTATCATCACAGAAATTGTCTATTTGATTTAGTTTTAAATTTATCTTCCATATACTCAGGAAACACATATGATCCTACTATATGTGGGCAGCATCCTGTACACTGAACCTTAATGAGAGATAGGTCACAACACAGCCCGAATTTGAACCCAATTAGAGTAGCAAAAGATTCCGTGAGAATAAATCTCCTGTCTTTGCTGGTTTCCTCTTTAGAGAAACAAGACAATATTTCCACATTATATTTACCTAATGGATGAGGTTCAGTCTATTAGATGAGATAGAAAATAAATTAAATTCTGTGGCAGGTGAACACCCTGAGGATACTGTGGTTTGTAACACTATGTTAATATTCTCCAAGACCACTGCGTGAGCTTAGCAGAGCTATCTTCAAAATTAGCTTTACAGGCCACCTGCAGACTTCTCTTTTGCTTTCCTAATCAAAACTGCAATCCTAGGTAATTTCGCAAAATATTAAGTAAATAATTGCTTCAGAATATTTTAGGTTTAGGGACATAAATCTTATTCTTTTTACATGCCTGCTGATGCTAAGAAGCAGGGAGGTTCCAACCTTGCAATTTCAGTTTTGGGTGAGCTCTATTACTTTCCATTCTGAAAAATTAAATTCCTTTTGCAGACAGTTGTAACACAATCCTTAGCTAAATTATAGTGGGAAGAGGATCTGACTTCAGGGGTCTGTACAGTACATACTCAGGATCAAGATGAAAAGGAGTGAAACAAGCTCTAGGGTTTTGGAGTGTATCCATGTGTACTTATGAATGTGAGCTCCTTTTTTTTGGAAATGGTTTTTGTTATGTGCTTCCAAATCGATGCCTTCTGAAACTGAGCACCAACTGGGATAATAAGGATCTTGTGGTGGGTGAGCCTTATAACTGAAGTTGTGGATGGAGGGGGCTTCCTAATTAGACCCTGGCAACTTAAATCTGGCAGTCTCTGTAACAAAAAGTGGTTGTGATAATAATGACAGCAACAGGGTATGCTGTGTGTGAATTGAAAAGCATTTGTATTTTGAAATAAGCAATCTGCTTTTGGATGTAGCAGTTCCATGATGTCAAGGTTTGGTTTAGATTCTGCTTTGGTTCTGTTGGTGGCTTTTTTATCCTTCTTTTACCCCCTTCCCTATTTTCTATAGGATGATGGGGTTTTCTTCATTCCCTCTTACTTGCCCTCACTGCCCCTTCTTCACTGGAAAGTTGTTTATTGCCTTTTAAATTCCTTAATGGCACTCTAACTTTTAACACCTTTTTGACTTAGTAATGTCAAGTGTTAGTCCATGTTCTGCTCTCTTCCCAAATGGCATAAAGACCTGCAGACTCAGTGGCTCTCATCGCTTCTCTAATAGCTTGCATGTAGTTGTCACCTGATATTTTAGTTTCATATAGTTTTTAAAAGCTCAAAATTAGTCATTATTATTATCTTATCAAGTCAATTCTCTTATCTTATTTATTTTAAATTTCTTTTCCTTTTATTTTTTATTTTACTTTAAGTTCTGGGATACAAGTGCAGAATGTGCATTGATATACGTGTGCCATGGTGGTTTGTTGCATCTATCAACCTGTCACCTAGGTTTTAAGCCCCACATGCCCCACTCTTTCATTCTAAGTCTAATTCACTCAGTGGGGCTGGCCTGTATCTCTTAAAACATGTTTCCATAGAGATCTGTTAATGGTAATTGTACTCCATTTTGTAATCTGAAAGCATCTATTTTATCCTCACTCTTCAAGGATAGTTTGGCTGGGCATATAATAGGAAATTGACAGTTATTTTCTTTCAGCACTTTGTATTAGTTTCTTTTTTTTTTGATTTTTATCACTGTTAATTAGAAAGTCCTCAATGAGATACTGTTACTTTCTGGATTCTCTGTTTTAAATAAACTATCTTTGTGTATTTTGTACTTCAGTTTCACCACCATGTGTCTAGGTAGAATTCATTTTTGTTTATCCTGTTTAGGACTCCTGAAAGTGTAGACCAGAAAAAAGAGTTGCCTACAGCCTTAGACAAAAGTTTTCGTGCTGCCTTTCCCAGATTTCCATCATTCATAGGTTACCTTCACAATGTTTGCCTTTTTTGCTGACCACTTGTACCATTATGTATTTTTTATATATATATATTTTTAAACTGACTTAAAAAAACATAAATTAGTTTAAATCAGTATAGAAGAAAAAGCCTATGAAATCATGGGCTTGATATGTCAATTATAATTTTTCTAATGAAAATATAGCTATTATTTTATTTAAATAAATATATGTCCACTACAATGGAAGAGTCTACCTGTGTCTCACCTAAAATACCTTATACCCCAGCATTTCAATCCTGTGAATGAGACTGCCATTCTAATGTGTCATCATTTGACTTCTTCCTCACACTTATGAGGGGTTTTTATTCTTTGTCTGAAATGGTTTCTGGAAGCTTCTGCCTTTGGTTAGGGAATTATCTGATTCTGGGTAGCTTGCTCCAACATGAAAAAAGAGGATGGTGGTCTATGCATTTGGCCACACTGGCCAAGGGAAGTGGCTGGAAGTGGTGAAAGCCGAGACTGAGAATTGGGAGTGGCTTGATTCTAGAGGTTTTTTTGTTCACTTCCCCACAGAAATATTTTATCCAAGATGGACACATAAATTTGTGTTTAAACACCCATGTTATGGTCAGTGCTTTTTCATCAAGGAAACTGATTAATAAAGCAAAACTTTTCTTAAATTTGCACTTCTTAAGTTCACAAAAGGCAACAACACATGATACCAACTTACCACTGCTCAAGTGAGCCAAGGGTGGAAGAAATTTATGGGCAGATTTAAAATGCTTTGCTTGATCCGAATATTCACATAATATGCTAATTGAGGAAAAGATAATTCCTTGGTCAAATTCCCACTCCAACTGGGATATTATCACTGTTTGAAACACTGAAGAGACTATGATATGCTAATAGCTTTAAATTAGTTCACATTCAAATTTCTAGGTGTTTGGGGAAGCTGAACATGCTTTACAGTAATTGGCCTCTTCTGTAAATGTGGCCTTAGGTACCACTTCTTGTGTTGAACAGCCACTTTTACATCCAGGAGTGATGGGTTCCAGGCCTAGTTATCTCAGTCTTCCTTAAGCAGACATGGCTATATGCCATCTCACTGGGGGACCTTCCCTAGTGAGCAACCTGGCTGCTTAGCTGGTTTTAATTTGGTCTTTTGTGGAAAGTTTTATTTAAAAATAATTATTTAAAAAACCCATTAATGCTCAAGAAAGTGAAACTTGGGCCAGGATAAAAATAATGCAAAAATGTCAGCAAACCATGCATACTTAGAAACTCCAGAGAAGGAATAGATTCAACCATGTCTGACCCTGCCATAATGAGCTGTGTTTGGTTTTGGGTAGAAAATACACTTGCATATCGATTAAAGAATAGCAAACAAGCTGGGCGCGGTGGTTGAAGCCTATAATCACAGCACTTTGGGAGGCCGAGGTGGGAGGATCACTTGGGGCCAGGAGTTCGAGACTGCCTGGCCAATGTGACAAAACCCCGTCGCTACTAAAAATACAAAAATTAGCTGGGTGTGGTGGTGCATGCCTGTAATCCCAGCTACTCGAGAGGATGAGGCTCGGGAATGTTTTGAACCCAGGAGGTGGAGGTTGCAGTGAGTCGAGATAGCACCCCTGCACTTCAACCTGGGCGAAAGAGCAAGACGCTGTCTCAAAAAATAATTTAAATAAATTAACTTGAAAAAACAAAACAGCAAATAGATTCAGAATAGGTTCTATCTCATTTTTTAGAAAACCCATGAAGCCAGTGATAATTTAAGGGGATACAAATTAATACAGAAGAAAGATTGTTCGAGAAACAAGAGTGCCTGCTGCCAAACAAGGAAGACAGGAAAAAAATAAAAATAAGTCAAAAATTAAGGAGAAATAGTAATGCCCAAAAGTCAGAACTTCGATGTCTTAGGTTAAAAATGAGAGAAGACAGTTAAGAATCCCTTACCTTCCCACCTCCTGGGGGCTTCTCCCCTACCTGGGGATATAGAGCTGAAGAACTGTAAGCGTTTGCCTCTACTTGAGAAGATAATGGAGCCATAGGAGCTTGCATTTTGAGATGGTGTTAAGAGATAGGGCAGACAAAATGGAATAGACAGGCCCCAAAGTTCTTATGGAGCAGCCCTGTAATATCCTCAGTGTCAGCAGACTCAGACCCTAGACATCTGCTGGCAGATCGTGTGCTGCTGTTGACTAGTAAGTAGGTTTTGCTTAGGGTGTTGAAGTAACCCTCCGTTGCAAAGTTGGGTAAGTAACTCTTCCTGATTGTTGAGGGAGGGGTGTATATTTGCTGGGATTGCCATAACAAGGGACTGCAAATGGATAATAGAAATTTTATTTCCTTGCAGTTCTAGAGGTTACAAGTCCAAGATCAAGATTTTGACAGAGTTGATTTTATTCTGAGGCTTCTCTTCTTGGCTTATAAATGACTATCTTTCCCTTTGTCTTCACATGAACTTCCCTCTGTGTATATATGTGTCTTCACCTCCTCTTCTTATAAGGACACCAGTTATACTGGATTAGGGCCTACCCTGAAAACACCATTTTACCATCATTACCTTTTACAATGCCCTGTCTCCAAGTACAGTCACATTCTAAGGTACTGGGCATTTAAATTTCAACGTATGACTTTTGAGGGGAAAACAACCCATAACAGGGTAATTTAGACAAATATCCCTGAATGTCTTAGCAGAAGTAGATGGTACACTTTAAGAATCTTTTGACTGTCTATAAATATTATTTAAGCCAAATCCAGTTTATGTGATTTTTCTAAAATTAATAATTGAATAGTAAGATATTAGAATTACTTAGAAGAAGAATATTGTAGGGTTTTAAAATACATTCTCAGCATCCTCAAAATAGAATTCAGGAATCTTAATTGAATATCAAGTGCTGGTGAGTACTCAACAATGAGAGTCTTAGTTGATAATAGTAAAACAATTCTCAACAACAACAACAACAAAACACCTCCAACAATGTGGGATCTTTGTGATCTAATATAAAATTCATCATCTTCCTGTGCCTACAAAATAAAAAGTTGTGTTGAAATATTAATGGTATAAGCCAGTGCTGAGGAACTTGAGCATTTCTTTTTTTTTTTTTTTTTTAGGAGGTGTATAATTTTTTTTTAATTTATTTTTTATTATTATTATAAAACTTGAGCATTTCTTATTGTACAAATATAACTGCCGGAAGAAATATTTCCTCACAATCCTTTCAACCCCTAAACCATGTGTCTGATGCATTGAAAAAGGGTTCTCTTTCTTAGTTGGCCAATTATAGATGATAAATAAATGATACATAAGTCACAGACAAATCCAAAAATTTAAGAAGCTTTGAAAGATAAATTTCAAATGAGAGATTGAAAATGATATCAATACCCACATCCTGTTGTTTTTATTTTTTAACATGCTGTCTTCCCTTGATTTCTTTGAGGGCAAAGTCTGGGGCCAAAACTCACAGTAGGGTTGGCTGTGTTTGCCTCTGACACAGCCTCTGGGGCACTTTAATCCATCTCTATGTACTCTTGAGCTTTTTTATGCAAAGTTCTCTGTTAGAGGCTTGTTTCACACCTGTGGACACAAACAGAAGCTAAAGGGGGAAAATGTATATTGTTAATCAGGCTATATTTCCACAAAGTCTAAAAGAGACAAGAACATTATTTCCTAAAGGCCAATGTTCACATGCTTTCTGAGGACTAAAGAGTTTGAGTTAGTAGAGAATGAGGATCATTAAGGTTGAGATATTGCTCTCATTTTATCTTTTATAAGAAAATGGAAAGTAAAACCAAACCAAACCAAAATATATAGTTAATATTGGAGGCATGATTTCATTATTATTTTCAAGATAATAATGCAATATTCTAGACCAAGTTTAATCTCAACAAAATTGCTAACATTAAAAACTATAAAAGTAAGATATTTGTTGGAATCCTTTGAATACATATATATAATTTTAAATTTCATAATAAAGTATTAGGACCCCCCTCCTCCCAACTACACATTGATTTTATTTTGTTTGTTTCTTATTAAACTGATTTTACAAATAGAAATATTTTAAAATGTCTCCTAAGTAATAATAATTATAGTTTGTTATGGCAACCCATGACAATGCTAGACATCAAATAAAAATCTGCCTTTAAAATGATTTGTGTATATCTCCCAAATACCTCATTTCTTGTTTTTATGAGTGTCACGGAGAAATACATCTGTGGTGAAGGTATTCACAAATCTAATAGCAATGCTATTGTTTCTGATTTTTATAGACTGCTTGTCTTGTGATCTTAAAATGCATTACAAATGTAGACTCATCTGTTTGCACAATAGTAGCAGTTCCTTACGTTCTTGCTTTACAAATAGAGAGAGAGAAGCAAGAAGCTTAGGCATGATTTTAAACAAATGTCCCCGATATTTGGAACGACTGTCAAGGAGAGGGGATGCTTTCCTGACCCCCGGGTTACTACTGTAGCACCCATACCAGGCTTTTTCCCGTGGAAGAAGATGAAATAGGTCACACAACATGTTTATAGTACAATATGTAAGGTACAATGGCAAAACACAGTTCTGTCAATACCATTTATGAAGAACAAATTAAAAAAAACCTCCTTCATAAAATCAATAGCAAGCCAGAGAAAATCAAGATGAATGGGCAAAGGAGAGTAGGTAACCCAGATAGCAAATGAGTGGAATCTGAGCACACACCTGCTTGAGTGAGCAAAGGTAAACAATTACTGGCTGAATGTGTGTTTTCACTGAGTAAGTTGGGTCAACAGAGTCAGATAAGAGGAAGAGAGGATAAATTGTTGAGGCATAAAATAAAAATGTTTATCTGAGCATTTATCACCCCTTGATGTAACATGGAACTCATAGATGGAGCCCAGTGCACGGCAGGCTCGGCTCTGGGTTTATACATCGCTCTGGAATCATTCAGCAAACCATAAAACGTGCTTTCTCACTTTTCTGCTTGGATGATTTCAGAGCTGCTCTCCAGAGACCAATTTCTCTAATGGCGAGATCTAATTCAATTGTGTGCTCACTCAGTTCAGAGGGAGGCCGTGGAAGGAACAGAGCCACAGACAGTGCATCTGGGACTGAGGGATGGAGATTCTGTTCTGGGAGTGAGGAGAGTGAATGTGCTGCTTCTCACTGAATACGTTGGTTGTGCACCTCTCCTCATCTTTCTTACTCTTCTAATTCAGGTGAAATCCCAGTGTACAAGGATTACATACATCTTGCCCAATTTAAAAATGATAGTAATAGTTTATTTTTCCTGAATTCCCCTTTTAATCTCTGTTATTTAGCACTTCAGGGAATGGGCTATGTTAGTTCACTAAGTTTTTTCAACTTGCTATGGTTACCATACACTTGATTGAATGATATGTACTCCTTTAAAATTTGCCATTCAGACCCCCAGATATCACATTCTGTTCATTTTGTTGTTGGAAAGGCCTACACTATAAACTCCTACGGGCCAGGCTAAGCTAATGCTGCTCATTTTGCATTGCTCACATTTAGCGTTGCGCTCATGGTATTTTGGCAACTCATGAATACCTCCTGGTGATAATGCATTTACACTACTGCCACAATTTTCTACAAAGAACTGACTCGGCAAAGGGTCTATGCTTTGAGTGACTTGTGTGTAGTGATGATAGATGTGCTACTCATTCAAATGTCCTCTTCTAACCATCTCTCCAGGAAATAATGATATCCCTTGTGTGCTAGACATGAAGGCAAAGTGAACAGACTACCTTGTACATTAGGCCGTATTCATCAATGAAGCCTTCCAGCTTTCATACTTACACTTTGTAGGCTTATATTTAAAAGGCCAGTGCTCCAGGGGCTTTTCACTTTCTCCTAAGTATCTGGTTTCCAATGAGAACAATAGACCACAGAATTTTGGAAACTAAAGGGAGCTTAGAGACTTTTTAACACTCTGACTTTAGAGATGGTAGAAATGAGGCTTAGAGAGGTTGAAGTCACAAAGTTAGTTAATGGCAAGGCCAGCGCTTAAACTCGACTCTGTCTCTTTCATTTAATTATAATGTGGACTTTCTCTATGGCAGGCACTTGTAGTTGTTGTGGATGCAGAAGTGAATGAGACAGATACAGATCCTGGGAAATGAAATTTACTAGGCTTTATCTCCTTTCCTCTAGACGTATGGGCTGGATCAGCAGGATGTTGACTTTTTTTTTCTTCAACTTTTATTTTAAGTTCTGGGGTACATGTACAGGATGTGCAGGTTTGTTACATAGATAAACGTGTGTCATGGTGGTTTGCTTCACAGATCATCCCATTACCTAGGTATTAAGCCTAGCATCCATTAGCCATTCTTCCTGATGCTCTCCCTCCCCCACCCCAACCTCCTACAGGCCCCAGTGTGTGTTGTTCTCTGCCATGTGCCCATGTGTTCTCATCATTCAGCTTTCACTTATAAGTGAGAACATGCAGTGTTTGATTTTCTGTTCCTGCATAGTTTGCTGAGGATGATGGCTTCCAGCTTCATACATGTCCCTGCAAAGGACATGATCTCAGTCCTTTTATGGCTGCATTTCATGGGGCTTATGAACCTCATTTTCTTTATTCAGTCTATCATTGATGGGCACTTAGGTTGATTCCATGTCTTTGCTATTGTGAATAGTGCTGCAATGAACGCATGCATGCATGTACCTTCATAATGGAATGACTTATATTCTTTGGGGTATATACCCAGTAATGGGATTGCTGGGTCAAATGGTATTTCTACCTCTAGGTCTTTGAGGAATTGTACACTGTCTTCCACAATGGTTGAACTAACTTACACTCCCACCAGCGGTGTAAAAGCATTCCCTTTTCTCCACAATCTCTCTGGCATCTGTTGTTTTTTTGACTTTTTAGTAATAGTGATTCTGACTGGCATAAGATGATATCTCGTTGTGGTTTTGATTTGCATTTCTCTGATGATCAGTGATGTTGAGCTTTTTTATGTATATTTGCTGGCTACATGTATGTCTTCTTTTGAGAAAAGCCTGTTCATGTCCTTTGCCCACTTTTTAATGGGTTGTTTGATTTTTTTCTTGTAAATTTGTTTAAGTTCCTTGTAGACTCTGGATATTAGACCTTTGTCAGATGGGTAGATTGCAAAACCTTTCTCCCATTCTGTAGGTTGTCTGCTCACTCTAATGACAGTTTCTTTTGCTGTGCAGAAGCTCTTTAGCTTAATTAGATACCATTTGTCATTTTTTGCTTTCGTTGCAATTGCTTTTGGTGTTCTCATTATGAAATCTATGCCTGTGCCTATGTCCTGAATGGTATTGCCTAGATTTTCTTCTAGGGTTTTTATAGTTTTGGGTTTTACATTTAAGCCTTTAATCCATCTGGAGTTAATTTTTGTATTAGTATAAGGAAGTAGTCCAGTTTCAATTTTCTGCATATGGCTGGCCAGTTCTCCCAACACCATTTATCAGATAGGGAATCTTTTCCCCATTGCTTGTTTTTGTCAGATTTCTCAAAGATCAGATGATTGTAGGTGTGTGGTCTTATTTCTGAGTTCTGTATTCTGTTCCATTCATCTATGTGTCTGTTCTTGTACCAGTACTATGCTGTTTTGATTACTGTAGCCTTGTAGTACAGTTTGAAGTCAGGTAGTGTGATGCTTCTAGCTTTGTTCTTTTTACTTAGGATTGCCTTGGTTATTTGGGCCCATATAAATTTTAGAATAGTTTTCTCTAATTGTGTGAAGAATATCAATGGTAGTTTAATGGGGATAGGATTCAATCTTTAAATTACTTTGGGCAGTACAGCTGTTTTCACGATATTGATTCCTCCTATCCATGAGCATGGAATGTTTTTCCATTTGTTTGTACCCTCTCTGATTTCTTTGAGCAGTGATTTATAGTTCTCCTTGAAGAGGTCCTTTACTTCCCTTGTTAGCTGTATTTCTAGGTATTTTATTCTAGGTATTTTATTCTTTTTGTGAATGAGAGTTCATTCATGATTTGGCTCTCTGCTTGCTTTTTGTTGGTGTATAGGAATGCTTGTGATTTTTGCACATTGATTTTGTATCCCGAGACTTTGCTGAAGTTGCTTATCAGCTTAAGAAGCTTTTGGGCTGAGACAATTTGGTTTTTTCAATATAAGATCATGTCATCTGCAAACAAAGATAATTTGACTTCCTTGCTTCCTATTTGAGTACTCTTTATTTCTTTCTCTTGCCTGACTGCCCTGGCCAGAACTTGCAATACTATGTTGAATAGGAGTGGTGAGAGAGGGCATCCTTGTCTTGTGCCAATTTTCAAGGGGAATGCTTCCAGCTTCTGCTCATTCGGTATGATATTGGCTATAGGTCTGCCATACATGGCTCTCATTATTTTGACGTATGTTCCATCAATACCTGGTTTATTGAGAATTTTAAACATGAAGGGATGCTGAATTTTATGGAAGGTCCTTTCTGCATCTATTGAGACAATCATGTGGTTTTTTCTTTAGTTCTGTTTATGTGATGACTCACATTTTTTGATTTGCATATGTTGAACCCACCTTGCAGATGTTGACTTCTTGATGAAGTACATCTGTGATTTAAAGCAATGTTTCAAAAATGTAAATTTATAGGTAACTGTTTTCAATCCTAGTCTGTTCGTACAGTTTGAATATTATAGTTTTCAAGGAAACTTATCTTAAACTAGCTTCACTGACTACCCTTCTTCCTAATCTCCTAGTTTGTTTGAAGTTCTTTTGCATTAGAAGTTACTGTTGTAGTAGCTTCCTTTGTGCTGGTGGTTTCTTCTGTTTCCACTCTACTCTGGTGCTAGTAGTCCAAAAAGGAACCCCCAAGAAGGGAACTACCAGAGATCATGAACGAGAAGGCAGACCTTCTCCAGCACTCCCCAGACTGCTTATTTTAATGGTTCTTCCCATGAAGATTTCTCCCCAGAGCCAATTTCTCAAGAGAGTCCTCAGGAGTAATTTGTTCTTCTCCTATTTATGTCTTCTTTTCTTTCTGTCTTAGCAGATGCCAGAGCAAAGACCTATGTCCTATGGTTGCTAGTGTGAAGTCATGTAATTGCCTCTTTTCTTAGCAAGTATAAATTTTTTATTTTCTTAATCTTATCTTTTTATTTTTAATGAGAACTTATTTTTACATGAAGCTTCGTAGTTTACACAGTACTTTTTATATGGTGCCTCATTGATCCTCAAAACAAATATGTAAGGTAGACAGAATTTTCCTTATCATCTCCATTTTACAGCCTAAAACCAGAGGCTCAGAAAATTTGGAAATCAATAAAATCATAGTAGTGGTGCCCACTGGAAGACTGAAGGGCAGCGTTCTGAGAAGTCATCTCGACTATTTCCATTAAGCCATGCTGCCATCATACTGGACTTTAAAACCATTTTTCTTAATTATTCGCAAGTGATATGGAAGTATTCCTTAGCACCAGCTTTTTTGTGAGACCTTAGAATATGTCTTAAAAACACACTTGAATAGAAAACAACAAAATTTAAATAGCAATATAAAGCTGTGTCCCCTTATGAATACATGAATTTATATAGAATTTGTTAAGCAATTGGTATAAGTGATGGCATTTAACCCTGTACAAGGAGTCTTCTCTTGGAATGGCAGAGTTGCCCTTTGGGTCCCAACACACAGGTTAAGATTGAAGACTCTGGAACCCTACTGGTTTCAAATTTTGATTCTGCTGCTTCCTACCTATGTAACCATAGGCAAGTTACCTCTGGGTGCCTCTGTTTCATAATCTATAAAATGGGTGTAATAATAGTCCCTAGCTTGTAGGCTTGCTGTGAGGATTGAAAAGCATTACACACACACTCTAACCCCTGTCACAGTATAGAACAGTAGAACAGTGCCTGACACTTAGGGAACCCAACTGAAGTGTTGTCATTCCTAAGATAGTGTGTCAGGAAAGTGACCTGAACCTGGAGTGATGTGAGAGTGACTTCAAGGGTCTGCAGGAGAACAGAATTCCAGTTTCCCCTCTGAGCTTGGTTCAGGGAGGCAGGAATTTTTTCTCTTTTTACAAGCTTGAGTAGTTTATTACTCTGACAAAATTATTTTTTAATAACTAACATAATAAATGTAGCAATGTAAAAAATTATAAAAACTAAATATATGTAGTCATATACATATAGCTATTTTGCAATACAAAGTTACGAAATAGCAATTCTCTGTATTAAGTACCTAACACACACTTTGAACAAATGATGTTTTATCAATATTTTAAGTTTTTAAATAATATTTTTTAATTTTTATGGATACATAATAATTATACACATTTATGGGGTATACGTAATGTTTTAATACAAGCATACAGTGTAATGATAAAATCTGGATGATTTGGATACCTATCACCTCAAGCATTTATCATTTCTTTGTATTGGGAGCATTCCAAATATACTCTTCTAGTTATTCTGAATTATATAATAAATTATTGTTAGCTATAGTCATCCTGTTTTGCTACTGAAAACTACATTTTATTTCTTCTAACTGTATATTTGTTCCCATTAACTAACCCCTTGTTATTCCCCACCCCCAATACCCTTCCAAGCTTATGGTAATCACCATTCAGTTCACTACCTCCACAAGATCAATTTTTTAGCTTCCATATATAAGTGAGGTCATGTGACATTTGTCTTTCTGTGTCTAGCTTATTTTGTGTAATGTGATCTTCAGTTTCAGTCAGATTGTTGCAAATAACAGGATTTCATTTTTTTTATGGCTAAATAATATTCCACTGTGTATATATATATATACCACGTTTAAAAAAATCTGCTTTAAATGTGGTGGCTTCCTTATCGTGGCTCCTGAGAACAGTGCTACTATAAATATGGGGGTGCAGACACTGCTTCACTGTGCTAATTTCCTTTCTTTTGGATATATACCCAGCAGTGGCATTACTAGACCGTATGGTAGTTCTATTTTCAGTTTTTTGAGGAACTTCCATATAGTTTTCCACAGTGGCTGTACCAATTCACATTCCCACTGACAGTGTATGAGTGTTCCAGGGAATGGGGTGACAGATTTAGCCTTCTAGGTGGAGGCTTGGAGTGAATGACACTGGGCCCCTGGGCCCCTCTGCTTAGCTGAGTTTTTTTATCAGGCAAATTAACAGAATAGAAACTTTTTTTTTTTTTTTTTAAGGCTATGTGAAAGCTCCTAATCATGGGAACTGGGCCACACAGTGTCCAGCCTGGTCTCCAAAACCCTAGGAATGCATGCTGCCGGGAAGGAATGAAGACATCACAGAGAGAGCAGTGTTTTCCCAGTAGCAGTTGTCATTGAGAGTTATGTCATTTCAGCTGCCAGAGGAGGAGTCTTGGGAAATCGCTAACTTTGCATTCTGGGTCTGATAGTCTGGGACAGTGATTTGAGCCAAAATGGCCTGGACTGGTGCTGGAGTGAGCCTTGTTGGGGAAAAGGCTAAAGCTACCTAAGAGTTTGCTTTTTCAAATCGGGGTTGCCCAATGAACCAGGGTCAAGCTGAGGCTGACGCTGGTGGGAAGTTTCCCTGCTTGTCTTCCCTTTTAAATGCAGGATCTTTAAAGGCAGGGACTGGACATGTGCACAGTTATTCCCTAATACTTACCCAGGGTCTGTCATAATTTATAGTTGATTGATAAACAATTGGTGAATGAGTTGGAAAAGCAAGGAAGAAGGGGAGATGAAGTAAGTGACTTAGGCAGAAACTAAACCGTAATTAGGCCTGAAGCCTGATACTTAGTCAACTGAGGTGCACAAGATCAGCACTTTCTAAATTACGGGATGCTAGATAGACTTCTGGTGATGCTTGGATGCAATGGAGCATAAGGAAATAAAAATGGATTCCAATTTCTGTAGGAAAAAACTCATAAAGACACCTTTCAGGAACTGAGTCAATGAACATAGTTTTAAAAATGTATACCAGTGTTGCTTATGAACTGGTATCAACAGGGATTGTTATTTTCTAGAAAGGGAAACTGAAGCCAAAAAATAAAACAAAATAAAATAAAATACAATAAAATGAAATAAAATAAATGGCCCAAGGCCCTGCGGTAGTATAAGGCAGTATAAAGGGCAGGAACCAACCTGTTTTTATTGTGTGGTTTGTCTTTCTGTTTAAAAATTATAAAATCCAAACAGCACATGAAGCTCAATTTAATTCTAGCGAAGAGACCTAAAATGGTTTAGTTCATGACTGTTGCAATCTCTTTAGGATGAGGAGGGAGATTCAGAGCTTCGAGTGGAGCAGGGAAGCAGAACAGATGTGAGAAGCCATCTTCTAAATGACTGCGGATTTCAAAATCAGTATTGGAAGCTTCAGCCTGTGGCCTAATCCTTTCAAAAAGAAAGTAGTTATGGTCTCACTTAGCAGTGAATCCTCAAGCAGGCAGCCCGAGGTAGAGTGTGTTTGAAACAAGGCATGACTTTAATTCAAGCAGAATTAGTCTGTGACTTTGAAAAACCAGCCTCATGCTGTCGTCCCAGGACAATTGGTCTTTCTGTTTCCTCTTGGTTTCCGATTCCTTAGTCCAGGCCATTTCAGTTATCTCCATCTGCAGCCTGCAAATGGTTTCTGAAGAGCCTGGATAGCGACACAGTCTAGGTTTATAAAGAGCTATGTCGTTGCATTGTATTGGCACATGAATTCTAATCATTTCACTCAGGTTGGGCCAGCCTGATGGAGGGGTTAGACATCTGTGCTGGAGTTTCAAGCACCTGCATTGTCTGAAGCTGCTAACATAATAAACCTTTGCTCTCAATGGAAAAATTTTAAAGTCAACTTTCATACTGATTTGAAAATATCAAAAGTAATATGAAAACTATAAAGGTAATATTGGAATTCCGATTTAATGCTAAGAAAAATGTTTGAGTAAAGGTGCCATAAACCTCAGGCTCTTGGGGATGATAGCAGTGGAGGGTAGGAGGCAAAAAGCCTGTATTTTAGCTTTCAGAAAAGATCAGTGAAGAGAAATTTCTTTTTCTTTTCTTTCTTTTTTAAAGGCCAGGATATATTTTATCAATTTAGTACTCACACTGTATAAGTAAGTATTTTATTTGTGGGAACCCTGGGCTTCTCTCTCTCACTCGCTTGTATCTGTCCATTTCTTTTTTTTTTTCTCTTTCCTGGTTGTCTCTGAGCTTCTTAAAGCCACTCATTTTTTTTCTCTCTAACTTCACTCTTGAGGATAGTGCCTGGCACCAAGTAGATTCTCAATAAATATGTGTTGAATTAAAAAAATGAATTCATAGTATGTGGAATGGTCAAAAGATAATAATAAGATAATGATTTAATTCATGCTTTTGTCTCGTTGATTAAGAGTTCTAGGTTGCGTTTTGATTAATATTTAGCATTGTGTGTACCAGAGTATTCAGAGTAAAAATGATAGACTCTGGAGCCAAATTGTCTGAGTTTGACTCTAAGCTCTACATTTACTGTGTGTGCTCCCTCAGTCAAATTACTTAACCTCTCTGTGCTTCAGTACTTTCCTTTATAAAATGAAGAAATTATAGAATATACCTCATAGAGTTGTTATGAGAACAAAGTTATTTAATACATGTGGCACTTACAACAATTCATGATACATAGTAAGTGCTGTGTGTTAGTCATTGTTTTATTACTCATGCCCTGGGAGTGATCCTTTGAGAGCAAGGTGAATAAAAGGATTCTACCTTATTACTAAAAACTTAAATGACATTTCCAGTCTCTTAGTATTCTTTTAATAAGTGTTCAGAGTTACATATGGTTTACTCTCAGTCCTTTTTTGGGATTTATTTTTAGTAGCTGAGAAAGCTGATATTTTAAATGATTATAGCTCTTGATGTTCATTGACTTGGCCAAGACTAGCTTTCTAAGTAAATGCAATATGAGGACCCCTTGGTGAGAGAGGGGCTGTAAAACCACTCTTCCAACAAAAAAAGTCTGATATGAAGTGAAGGGGATCAGGACTCTCATTGTAAATCTATAATAGAAAAATATATTCTACCAAATAGTCTTTGTCTTCAAAGTTTGATTCTCAGTAGGGAATACTTCTGACTTATGTAACTCAAGATAGGCCAATGGAAAATCTGATGAATTGAAGAGTGAACGTCCAAACCAATTGAAAAAATGCACCTCTCTAGATCATTACATTTCTAGGATGTGAAGTTATGTAAAAGCAGCATGGTGGCCCGCTGTGGGATACTTGATAAAATTTCATGATGTGTTTAAATCTCTGCAATCTGAGAGGACCCACTACTATATTTTACCCTCAAATTGGATCTTAAGTTGCATTATCCTTTTGCTGCTTTCCCTTCCTGTTTGATTTATTTACTTGTGTGTGAAGCTTCTTGAAACCTTAACCATCTGGGATTATATTAAGTGCCACTAGTAACCAAGTTTAACAACAGTAAACGGGGAATAGCTCATTATAGGGCAGAAATAAAGAAATAGAAAGTGCTAGTAGTTAAATAGGAGTTTATGTATCTACTGAAAAGCATTCTGTTTTTCAAGCTACCTTTTATGGCATATTAGGTGTGCCTTCTTGTGTTGAAAATCTTGGTATCTCTTTCACATTAAAATTTTCAAGATCATTTAGTTATTTATCCTTCAAATACAATGAGTAAAACTATCCCAAAAGGAGGAAAATGGCAAATTGCTGAAATTACAACTGTTTTTACTTTTCTTAAATGGAAGTAGCTTTAAAATCCATGGGGGAAAAATCCAATTTGAAGGAAAGCAGTATTAGAAAGCATGCAATTATGTATAGTGAACATTTCCTCAATGATGGAAAATTCAAAATACATGAAGAAAAGCCTCCGTGACCATTTTCTCAATAAGGTGAGTTGATATTGTACACTGCTATTGGGGACTCCTGTCATCAAGGAAGCAAAGTAGAAATGGATTTATTTTCCCATTCTGGACCAGGGTAAGGGCACAATATCATTGCTGGAGATGGGGCGATGTGCTGAAAACCACATAGGGATTAAAAATATGCAATTTGAATTTCCATTCTGACTCTGCTCCTGAGAATAATATTAATGATGATAATAGCAACTATTAATAATATTTAATTTAATAATACAATTGTTGCACACACTAAGTGAGATAATTTTCTCAAGTTATCAAGTTCTGGTGTGTGATGTGAGTCAAGCCACTTAACTAAGTTTTACTCTTAAGGTAAAATAGGGAATAAACTTTACTTCTTTTCTCCCTCAGGGATAGAGACCCTTAAAGATTTTATACTAAATATAGAATATAGAATATATCTGCATTAATATAGAAGAATAATTTTGTGAGTTCTTAATGGGCATTTAGTGTCCTTTTCTACTTCCCACATGCTGGTGTGACTTTTCATATGAAAGTTGCATTTGGGCAGGTATAAAACTATTAAACAAGGAGAATATGAAAATGACTCCTGGTTCTTTACTTTGCAAATGGAAAGATGGATGAAGTATTGTGAAACGTACTTAAACCCACCCAGGATGAGTATATAAAACTCTGGAAATATGGGACAGAATTCCTACAGGCTTGATATAGGCAACCAAGGTGAAGCATTCGTTTACTCACATCTGACCTCTCTAGGAGTAAATTTTATACGACTTATGGGGATGAAACACTTAAAGACATTAGATGAGGAAAAATAAATCAGGCACAAACCCTTGAAACACTGGATGGAGAGTTGAGAGGTAATTAAGTATATTTTTCTCTCTCCATTTTTTGAATCACTATTAAGGTTTTATGGAATTAATTTTCCAGGACTTGGCTATAGGGTTTATAGGCTCCCCTTCTCAATTCTTGTATTATGCAGCCTGATATCTGTGAGCTTTAGATATTATGTATTTTTGCAAATGTCTTACCCACAACTAGATCATGTGCTCGATAGCTTGGTAATGCAGGCACAGTATCTTTGACAAGATATATTAAAAAACCATGTATAATTCTTTTTAGACTCTTTTTTAGACATTATCATGAAATGTTAAAACATAGAAAAACTCTAAATACTAATATAATGAATAGCTATGTATCCACCACTGAGTTTATGAAACAAATAGTACCAATAACTTGAAACTCCCTGTGTCCTTCGCATCTCATTCCCTTCCCACACCCACCAGAGGGAATTTAGTAATTGTCATTTCCTTTACATTTTACTCTTTTAGTAAATACAGTAACATAGAGAATAAATAGAATATAATGATTAATACAATTTCTCATGTTTTACTATTTTATGCATATGGAATAATCTATTCCATTGAAACTTACCATTTTTTTTTCTTTGCTTGGCATTATGTTTGTGAAATTCTTCCATGAGAATATGTATGGCTCTAGTTGGTAGATTTTTACTGCTGTGTAGTCTTTCATTGTGTGAATATACTGAAAGTATTTTACCCATTCTTCTCTTGATGGACATTTAGATTTTTTGCTTGCTTTTGACTTTGCCAATACAGTTACTATGAGTGTTGTTGAACATGCCTTTTTGTATACATGTGCAAGAATTTCTCTACAATACATGGCTAGGAGAGGAATTATGTACTCCTTGGATATGCAATTCAGCTTTACTAGATATTGCTGAAATACTTTCAAAGTAGTGAATACTAATTTACATTCCCAATAACAGCAAATCAGTGTTCCTGTTGTTCCAATGCTTTCCAACATTTGTGACTTTTGGACTTCAATGTTTTTTAATCTGATGAGTAAGAAATGGTATCTTCTATGACTTTAATCTTCATACCCCTTTTTACTAATGGGACTGACCATCTACTCATATGTTTATTGGCCATTTGGTTTCATATTCTCTGAATTTATGTTCGTATGTTTTGCCCATTACTAACAGGTTTAATTATCGCTTTTTCTATCATTTAAAAAATTATTGTAGTAAAATATATGAAATATAAAATTTGCCATTTTAACCATTTGTAGTTGTACAACTCAGTGGCATTAAGTATATTGACAGTGTTGTGCACCCATTCCCACTATCTACTTCAGAACTTCTTCATCACCCCAAACAGAAACTCTATATCCATTAAGCAATAATTCTCCTCTCCTTCTTACCTCTCCCCACAGCCTCTAGTCATCTCTAATCTGCTTTCTGTCTCCATGAACTTGTCTATTTTATATATATATATATATAGAGTCATATAAATAAGACCATACAATATTTTTCCTTTAGCATTTGGCTTATTTCACTTAGTATAATGTTTTCAAGTTCATTCATGTTGTAGTATGCATCAGAACTTCATTTCTTTTTTATGACTGAATAATATTCCATTGCATATTTATACCACATTTTGTTGATCCTTTTATTGCCATATTTAGGTTGTGCCCACATTTTGGCTGTTCTGAAAAATGCTGCAATGAAAAGTAACACACAAGTGTCTGAGTTCCTGTTTTCAAAACTTTTGAATGTATATTTAGGAGTGGAATTGCTGGGTCATATGGTAATTCCATGTTTAACTTTTGGAGGAGTTGCCAAAGTACTTTCCACAGGGCCTGTACCATTTTGCATTTCCACTGTAAACCTACAAGGTTACTATTTCTCCATAACCTTACCAAACTTATTATTTTCTTTATTAAAACAATTGTAGCCATCCTAGAAGGTAGGAAGTGGTATTTCATTGTGATTTTGATGTGCATTTCCCTAACGACTAATGATATTGAGCATCTTTTCATGTGCTATTTGTATATCTTCTTTGAAGAAATGTCTATTCAACTCATTTGTCCATTTTTTTAACATAGATTATCTTTTTGTTGTTGAGTCTTAGAAGTTCTTTATGTATTTGTATGTTAACCCCTCATCAGATATATGATTTGCAAAAATTTTCTACTGTAGGTTGTCTTTTCATTTTTTTGAAAATTTTCTTTGATGCACTGCCTAGTGGAGCTGTGAGAAGAGGGTCACCATCTTCCAGACCCTGGAATGGTAGATCCACTGACAGCTTGCACTGTGCACCTGGAAAATCCACAGGCACTCAATGCCAGAGTGTGAAAGCAGCTGGGAGGGGGCCTGTACCCTCCAAAGCCACAGGGATGGAGCTGTCCAAGGTCATGGAAGCCCACCTCTTGCATCATTGTGACCTGGATGTGAGACATGGAGTAAAAGGAGATCATTTTGGAACTTTAAGGTTTAATGACTGCCCTGTTGGATTTTAGACTTGCATGGGGCCTGTAGTCCCTTCATTTTGGCCAATTTCTCCAATTCGGAATGGGCATATTTACCCAATGCCTGTACTCCCATTGTATCTAGGAAGTAACTAACTTGCTTTTGACTTTACAGGCTTATAGGTGGAAGGGACTTACCTTATCTCAGATGAGAGATTTGGACTTTTGAGTTAATGCCGGAATGAGTTAAGACTTTGGGGGACTGTTGGAAGGGCATGATTGTGTTTTGAAATGTGAGAACATGAGATTTGGGAGGGGTCAGAGGTGGAATGATATGGTTTGGCTGTATCTGCACCCAAATCTCATCTTGAACTGTAGTTCCCATAATCCCCATGTTTCATGGGAGGGACCTTGTCAGGGGTAACTGAATCATGGGGGCAGTTACCCTCATTTTGTTCTCATGATAGTGAGTGAGCTCTCATGAAATCTGATGGTTTTATAAGGGGCTTCCCCCTTTGCTCAGTTCTCATTCTTCTTCTCCTTGCCACCAAATGAAGAAGGACACGTTTGTTTCCCTTTCTGCCATGATTGCAAGTTTCCTGAGGCCTCCCCAGCCATGCTGAACTGTGAGTTAATTAAACCTCTTTTCCTTATAAATTAATTACTCTTGGGTATATTCTTATAGCAATGTGAGAATGGACTAATACAGGTATTACTCGATATTTTGCCTTCGAAATGTTTCAAAGTTTTGCTTTCTAATTTAGACGTTTAATACAGCTCCCCTCTTGATGTGTCTGGCAACATTAGGAACATCTCTTGATGTCCTTGTTGAACTTCAGGTGTCCCTGCAAGTGCCCTACCAGCAACATTTTACTTCCATCTCCTGCTTCTATCTGGTTCTTTCAGGTTGTCCTTACTGACTTCTGCTTTTTCTAGAAGGAGATTCATGGATTGCCTTTCTATATCTCCTTCAGTCTCAGTCCTGTTAGTATCTGACAGCATTGTGATAAAACTTCTTGCGTGTGCCCATTAAAACATAGCTTTTCCCACCTTGTGTTTTCTATACAACTTTATTAGGAATCTGGAAGATAGAAAATTAGGCAACTGTATTGGTGCCATCCCAAAGACTCTGCAGAGCCTTGTCTAATTGCCTTGACCAATTGTGGTGTTGCTTGGAAGGGGAGACCAGGCACCACTGTGGTCCTTCCTGATCTTGACATTTCAGAAATAGAATAGCCCTTATTAGCAGCATGGCATATACAACTTGTTTTATAAGGTGAACTTTTCTTCCCTTCTAGTCAGATGTCAGCTGGATTCTTGTATTTTCATAAATTACACAGTTTATTTGACAAAGGCTAATCAATACTATTTTAGAATCCTAATTTCTATCTATACCTGCATCTTGTATTGAAAGATGAAAATAACTTATAGCACTGAACATTTTAAGCAGGAGAGAAATGATCACTACTCATTTTCCCTGTGGCTAGCAGAGAATCACGTGAACAGAGGAATGGGAAAGAACATTGATTTTGGAGTCTGAAACATCTAGCTTTTTGAAAATGGTATAAGAAAACATCAGTTGCAATGACTGCAGCTGAAAGAATCATGACTGCCTGTCATTTTCTTTAATAAGCTTCAAAACATTCATGATTGAGAAGTCATGGGAAAAGTTAAAGGGATTCATCTGGGACTTTGGAGATCTGGATTATCACTCTGACTCTCCTTAGTAGGTGAGTATGTTCTCTACCTATTATCTCTGGGTCATTCTCTACATTGTTTGCATTGCTGTTCCTACAAGATTTTACTTTTTAAAAATTTTTTAAAATCTTGAGACAGGGTCTCACTATGTTACCCAGGCTAGAGTGCAGTGGCACGATCTTGCCTCACAGCAACCTCCGCCTCCCGGGCTCAAGTGATTCTTGTGCCTCAGCCACCCAAATAGCTGGTATTACAGATGCCTGGCTAATTTCTGCATTTTTAGTAGAGACAGGGTTTCATTATGTTGGCCAGGCTGGTCTTGAACTTGTAACCTCAAAGTGATCTGCCTGCCTTACCCTCCCAAAGTGCCGCCATTACAGTGTGAGCTACAGTACTTGGCCATAGCAAGGTTTTTGAGAAGATCACATAAGGCAATGCATGAGAAAGCGTCTCACGAACCATAAAGCACAGGCCATAAGATGGGTATTGTAATGTCCAGTGATGAGATGGGAGCAACTACTCCTGGTTGAGTTAGAAGTCACCTGAAAGTCACAACTAATTAAAGTATTATTTTAAAATTCTCAAACTTTCTTCATATAGTTTTTCAGGACTCTACATATCTAGCCATAGGTAAAAAAAATCCCTAAAACACATAGCTGACGTTTTAGATGAAAGGCAAAATGGGCAGTTTACTCTATGGACACACGAGGAGAAAATGGAGTATAGGGACCCTGCAGCAGTCCTGGGAGTGAGGGCAAGCACAGAACCTTGCAAGAAGGAAAATGGAGGAGGATCTGTCTGGGAATGGTATCATGCCACTGTGTTTCCCAACCTTTCTGTGTTCCAGCCAGTCTTTTAGAGGAGGTCCTGCCCTGTGTAACTTATTATGGAGATTACAAAAATATGATCATTCTTGGCAAAGTATCCCAGATGCTGCGAGAGCAACTGCAGAATAAGCTACTCTGTAGAATGATTTGATTCAAAATATGTCCAATTTCTACCCAGTCAAAGGCTGCTGAAATGTTTGTAGCATCTGTGGACTCTGAGCTACTCCAGTCCAGGATTTCAGATGCTGGCAGGCATTTCCCTCTATTAAATCAGTCTTAAAGGTTTGCCATATGCACTTCAATCAAACCTTTCCCCCACACACGCTCCCATAAAATTGCTACTCTACAGCAAATCTTTTCAACCACACTCATGTAAATGTGGCTTTTTCTATGAATAGAAGAGAAAGAATATATTTAAAATCTGGTTCAATAGCAACTTTATATACCCCACTAAGCTTTATGCCATGCCATGGGATACTGCTGCTTAATTCTCAGGAGGTTGTCAGTTGATATCTGGTCAGGCTTTTCTTGCCATATATATAGTGAGATCCCATTATGCCATAGGGTTGGGGCTCAGGGATAAAATTCATTTTATAGATTTCTTACTCTAAGTTTCGTTTCTCCAAACTTTATAGCTTTCAAAGTGTTGGGTTTTTTTTTTTTTTAACACCCAGGTAATGTTTGCAGAGCAGACTTTATTATTTGTATTTTAAAGATACAAAAACTAAGACTTAGTTATGTCTTGGAGACATTAAATATAGTTCACTCTACTACATTTGGTAAGACTTTTTTACTATGTTATTTTATGTAACTTATTTTCTAGTTCTGTAATGTATTGTAGCTTAATCTTTGAACCATGTCTGGCCAAAATCATAGGAGTCAGACCTGTATCCTTTTTAACTATTTGAAATTATGGTGATACATCATCTAGATCTATATCTATATATCTACATATATCCAAATATATATACATATATTTAGAAGTATAATAAACTGATATATTTCTCATTCCCTTTCAATCGTAATGTCCTACAAAAGGCAAGGCAAACACCTCTTAGAACAAATCAATCCACAGGGTAGAGAAGGGGGATGTGACCTTCAGGATTTCTTCACCAAGTAGGAAGCAGAAGAGAAAGTCCTGTACTACTGGGAGGGGAAAGAGAATATGTTAGTTCCTTAGGAGTAGCTTGGAGAGGCAGCTGACCTGTTGGAAAAGCAGTAGGTTGAGTTTGATGCTGATAGTGGCAGGATGTGATTTGGCCATGGTTAGAGATGCATTGAGGCAGAGGGACCTGACATTGCTCTGTCTCCAAAGCCAGTGGGTGGGATGCAGAGTATCCCAAAGTTCCCATAGGGCCTCTTGGAGAAATATCCGGCTGTAGAATGGGCCAGCAAGTCTGGGTCAGGATCAGGAGGTACACTCAACTAGAACAGGCAAGCTTGACTACAGACTTCAGCAGCAGCTCCAGCACATTGTTGCCACAAGTGGTTACAGCCCAGGACTCAGGGCCCAAAGCTGAGAGGACCCTCTGCTGATTAAGCCCCACCTCCCAGCCCCATCACACTGAGGACTGGTAAGCTACTTTTCATATCCCCAGGACATCATCTCTTCAAAAACGTACAGGTGTCATAAAGAAAACTTGAGACGATTTTTCCAAATGAGACTTTAAAAAGTCCTTTTAAACCAGTGTGGACAGAGAAACCTTTAATTCATTAGTTTAAAATTCCTTCTTTAATCGCCTCCATCATCACCTTCCCTATTCCCCCAATTCCCGGGGAGATGGGGGTGCTCATGAGTTTAGTTCAGCTTTAGGGATATGAAGAAAGTTACTGTTTTTGGTATAACCGAATTTCAGGAGATGAATTGTGTGAATTGTTCACCTTGTTATAACAGGAGAGAAAAATATTTCATAGGTAGTGGAGCCGAAGGCTATATTAAAGATTAGCATATATGACAACCTTGGAAACGATAGGAAACCATAGGTATTTTTCCTTTCTTGTATTTTCTTTCACTGTTGCTTCCCTAAAGATCTATTATATTATGGTTGTCCGCAAAAGTGCCTTCCTCCAGGAGGGCTGTCCTGGAGCCCACAAAGTGTGCCTCCAAGGTTTCCTTGGCTTCTCGATTTAATTACCATAAGACCTTTTGCAGCTGCCCCATGGTGTTTCCAGGCTTTCCAGAAGCTGTGCTGTAAATCTTCCACCCACTGACACCTTTTGTATATCTCTCAGCCAGAATAATTGGGAAGAAAATTATGTTCATGTTATTTCAGTTGGAGAAAGTGCTAATAATTCAGGGATCTGTGCAGTGGGACATAGAAATCCATTACTTTTAGGGTTAGCTCTATATTCCATTGACCTTGGGCAACTCCCTGGGCTACTGTGAAATGGATGGGCTAGGTGATTTTAAATGTCCTCATTTATGATTTGTTTGATTTGCTTATTCATTTAACACACATGTATTAAATGCCTACTATGTGCAATACTAGGTGCTAGGATGTGTTCAGTCAGATGGACATAGTCATTGACTTCATGGTGCTTTTATATGGGTAGAAAAATTCAGAAACTCTGAAATAGATTATAAAATGACATTCCCACATAAAACCATGAGACAAACCCTTATTCCTTTATAATAGAATTAGCTTTTCACAGCAATACTTCAAACTTTCCTCCACATTCTGAACCAACTCTTTCACAAGCTCAGGGTTTGGTGCTCAGAAAAGGCACTGGAGACTGCATAGAGGTCTCAGCACAGATACAGTTGGCAGAAGGACTCTCTTATGTTTAGGGAAAAATAATGAAAGTGATCAAGAGATTATACACTAAGTATAGCACTATGGGATTTACATGCGTTATCTCAGTTTGGGAGGTTCAATCCCATTACTCTTGGTCCTGAACTCCCAGGTAAAATGTGGATGGTTTTCCATCAGAGCTTTCTGTCTTCTTTACCATCTGTTCCAATTTAGTAAAGTACAGCACAAGAGGCCACCACATGGACTAAATGAAAGAGAAAGGGTAAGGGGAAGAGAGCTTCTTGGTGAAGAAAGGGTATATATGAGGGAGAAACAGATAAGAAGAGTAATACCAGTGAGCTCACCTCTTAATTTCATAAGAAAAGGCCATTTTATAGCCACCTCTATTATTTTGAAGTAATGAAACATTTTCCAAAGTGAGAAATCATGTCATCTGTTGTGCTTCAGTAGGCTTAATCTAAAGAGAAGCAAAGTATTTCATATGTTTTTATGAGGAACTTTGAAAAAAAAACCACAATGACTAGCCATCTGGTATATTTTAAAATCTGCTCTGGAATGTATATTTTACATATTTTCTGGATTGTTGTATTTGACTGCTAAGCATGCTTGCAAATACCTCTATTTCAGAGCCGCATGTTCAGATGATTGCTGGAAGAGGCCAATAAATAAATAAATAAAAAGAAACCAACAAAACCCCCACACTCCATGACAGTATTATGCCTATCCTTTATTCAGAATACTTAGCCAAATAGAATCTCAAACTGGGGCATATATACCTAAAACATTCGTGAAAAACTCGTGTGCTGGGAAGCCTCCCTCAATGAACCTCAAACAGTTCATTTTCTGAGAGCATACTCCTTATCTTCTGTGGAGGGGTCAACATTTATACACCATTATTTAGATAGGATAAAAATATAAGAAAAACTTTATTTTCTTTATCTGATGCTCCTTTTCAAGCTCCTGAACATGGTCGAAAAAACTCACATTTATAAAGACATCTTGGCTTTCTACTTTGGGTAAATATTCAGTCGATTTAAAATTCAAACTCTATCACTGTTGTTTCTCCCCTTTCAAAGGGTCTACTGTTCTTTCGAAAGAGGGCACCAGGTAAAAGAGAAGGTGGACCTTATGCCCGTGGGGTGGAAGGTTTGCCCTGCTTGGTGCCTTCTGTGAGGTCCCTTTGACTTCCCTAGTCACTGATATCTGCTGAGTGTGGCTTGTCCCGCCTGGCCTGTTTGTGTGCTGTGTGGTAGCTGCTGCTGCTACTTGAAAATTTTCCACCACCTGCAATCAGGACTGGCAACATAATTTGTGAGACCTAGTGAAAAATGCAAATGTGATACCCTTTGTTCAAAAATTAAGAATTTCCAGATGGCTACCGTAGAGCATTAAATCAAGCACAGGGCTCTTCTGAGCACAGGGTTCTTTTACAATTCTCTGCTATACTCACTCTCCAGAGTAGCTCCACTATAACCGGCCTGGCAAGGAGACCACTCTAAGTCCTTAGGAGATCAGGGAGGGAGAGAAGCTGAGTGGAAGAAGACAGATTTTTTTTTTTTTTTCAAGTGAGGTGAGCAAGAGCATGGATACACGTTAATGAGTCTTGTCCTTGACATATACTTTGTCACTGAATTCTTACTTGCTAAACTTGTCAGTGGTTGCTCTAAACCAAGTTCTCTGTAATTTGATTTCTCTTTTTGCAAAGGTCAGTGTCCTTTTATTTAGGTGGCTGTTTTCTCCGTGTAGTGGAAACAAGGATTTTAAAGCCCTTTATAGGAAAGAGTTTCATGCTTTTGCATTTTAGCTAGACATAGATCCTCCTCCTTTGAGTGTCCTGGCCCTTTCATATTAACACCATTAAATCTCCTCCCTCTGCAGCCACTCCCCACATGCCCTCAATTTAGAAAATTTGTCTTAAAACACCAAGCTTTAATATTTTACATTATTTTTGTGCAGTGTCTTCAGTGTGGGGTGGGAAACAATTCTTTGGAGTGGAAATAATATTTTGTTGCATAAGGGCTGGTATATTAAAGATACTTTATTAAGCATTCAGAATTCAAGTGAATCCTTTTATTGGGGATGGACTATCTTGCTTTTATAAGAAGGAAATACGTTTATGATTTAACTCCATTAGAACATAATAAAACTTAGATCTGTCTCTTATATTGCATAGATATATACATAGGGAGTTGAAACAAGATTAAAATATTTTGACAGAAAACTGGGTGGCAATGTACCATAACATTGACTGCCACTTTTTTTTTAAATTCAAAGTGTTAATCAGTTACAAATTACATATTGTTATGCTAACCGTATCTTATCTAATGACAAAAATTCAGTGTCAATGTCTTAGCTCTAAGGGCCAATGCTTCTGTGTTAAATTAACAGAACATCTTTATTTTGCAGTTCAGTATTTACTTGGAGCAGGGCGCAACAGGAAAAAAGTCTGTGGAGCACCACACCAGTAGTAATACCTAAAATTACAGACAAAGAGGTGAAATAAGGTGGCCAGCTACTCTGTTTGATTTGTCAGCAGGTAACAACAGCTTCTTAATACCATAATTCAAATTCATGCATTTTATGCAGAGGCAGATGATTGTGACATTTCTGGGAATAAAAGTGTTCTATCCAACAGATGTATTTAATATTTGGAAAAATGTGCTAATGTATAGCTGAAAGATACTGCAAGAGGTTGAGCATGTAGATTTTTAAAAGTCACTCATCATCAATATTGTTCCAATTAAAAATATGATTTGTAATTTCCAGACTTTCCCTGTACTCACTCTTCCTATGCCCCTATTTTCTCCACATACTAGTGAAATGGTAGCAGATTTCCATTCATTAATCAAGTCCCTCAAAATGCTTCTTAAATCTGAGCCTTTCTTTACCTTTTCCCGCCGTCAGTGTTTAGGTTCCTGTTGTTTCAGTCCTCCACACTTAAGCAAGACTCTTTGTCTTCTTCTCTTCACTCTTATTCTTATCTAATTTATCCCATATGTAGATGCTGTACTGATATTCTGAAAGTGACACTCAATTGTATTATTATTCTGCTCAGAAACCTTAAAGATGTCTTAGAGCCCAGAGAATAAAGTCCAACTTCCTTATACTGGCATTTAGTCCCTATATAATTTGGCCCCAGCAGCCTCCTTAAACTATATTCCCACTCAGGCCCTGATCTCTCAAGGAATAATCTTACATTTTATTTCAGATTAGTTGGTTGACAACTACCCAAGGATGCTTCCGCCCTTGTGTGTGTTTTTCCGTAGTGTTTCTTCATCATCCAAAGGGTGCTCCCACCGCCCCACCACATATCCAGGTCATTGCCAGTCTCTAAACTCAGCTGAAGTGCTCTCTGCTCTGCGGAACTTTTTTCTATCACCTGGGACAACAGGTATTTTGGTTCTTAAAATTTACTCAACCAATGATTGTTAAGCTCTTTGTACATGTCAAGCCCTAGGGATGTAACACTGAGCAGCCAGACACAGTCTATGTGCTCATGGTGGTTCCAGTCTAGAGAAAACCTGGAGTGAAACAGGGAAAATCTCTCCATTTCTAGAGCATCGATTATCTATGAACTAATTAGGATAAAAATCTCTTATATCATGGAGTATATATTGATATCTCATTTCTGTCTTTGATTGACCACTTTGAGACCAGAAACCGTGTGTCTTACCTGCAGTGCCAAATAAGAGGCAGGGTGGCATGTCGGGAAATAGAGCAGGCCTGCAGCTGGACTGCAGGTGTTTAGCTTGGCTCTGATCCTCGCTGCTTTTGTAGACCTGGGTAAGTTACTCATTAACCTCTCACATCGCCTCTTTAAAAAGGAGCATAATAACAGTGCCTACCAAGACAGATGGCGGTAAGCATGAAGTGATTTCACATGTGTAAGGTGCTTCAAACAAAGTGGGGCACATATACTAGGTGTTGAGTAAACGTTAGTTTTTGTTATTATTTTTATAATGCCGCAGCCTGTGTGGCCTTAGGCAAATCATTTAACGTCACTGTAGCTTCTTTATCCCTTCCGTAAAATAAGGATAATGATGTTAGCCAGATAAAGGCCCATGTGTTTGTTTGAGGAAATGAAATAACAGATGAAGGTGCTTGGAAAATTGGTGCTTGTTATAGAAACGTGGGCTCATTCATGAGCTCACGCTGGTGTCTGGGGACAATCACCACATTCCGGTCTTCACAGAGTCTACAGTCCAATAGGAACAGTGGACAAGACCATTAAAGAAGGATTTACAGCACACTGTGCTTAGCAAGGGGACAGGGAAGAAGGGAACTCTTCAAGTATGCAGCAGGAACATCCCAAATAGGCCCTGGATGGCGATGGTCGGGGAAGGCTCATCCAAGAGGGAACAATGTATGCAGAAACCTGGAAAACTGAGTTGGGCTTGTTTGAACAGCAAAACGAAGTTCGGTGTAGCGGCACATCGAGCATGGGCACAGCAGGAGCAGGAAAGTGAACGTTATGCTGGGATGGCTGCATAATTTTAGGGTCCCGTTCAATGGGAAAACACATAACATTTCACATTTTCAAAGTAGGGAGAAAAAGCCTCTTCCTTTCTTTCCCTTCTCTGTCTTGACCTGTTTTTAAATTTGCTGTTTAATGTTGTGCTCCTTCGGGCACAGGGATACACTTGCTGGATGATTGCAGACCCTTTCAGGTGTTAGGGGGTGTCCTAGTCTGCAACTCCGAGTGCACGAGCCTGCCTTCAACCCTCCCTGCACCTGTGCCTAGGCCTCCACTGCAGGCAGACAGGGCTGCAGTGGTTGTTAGGGGAGGCCCGGGGGCTTTCGACTGAGAATCCCCCCTGAGGAGGTGAAGGGGCACTGCCATTTGGGAGATAAGTATCTAAGACCTCTGTGCAGGCCTTGTTGTCTCCTCAGCCTTCATTTACAAAGCACTTACTCAAAGATAAGATTATTAAGAATTTTAAGATGATGACCCTCGGGCTGCACTATTGGTATGTGATTATTTTCTTCTATTGTAGAGATAATGTGTAGATACAGCACAAATATATGCAATGCCTAATCAATGGGTCATTGAGTCACTTCAGAGAGCTGGTATTTTTAATTTTTATTTTTTAAACAATTAAGAGATTGGGCAGTAAAGAGGTGAGTAAATACGTGGGGATAAAGATATGGAAGATCTTACAGCAGTGTGAAAGCATGAAAGTGGTTTCCTCCGAATAGAAGCATTCTCTCTTTGCTTTCTTTATAATGGTTCTAAAATAAACATAATTTTATAACAAGTAAAAATAAGTTATAACAATTTTTATTAAAAGGCTCTAGAAATGTTTTTCTGTAGTACTGTTCAGATAAAGGAAGGCTCTGAAAGATGTGTGTTCCTAGCAGAAATGATCAGCCCGGTTCTGCCCCAATCTGACAAAGATTACCATCGTTGTGTTTCTAGAAGAAACCCAATTTGGCCATTTTTTAAAAATAAAAATATATTTGGATTTGGCTGCTGTGATTGTTAATTTTATATGTCAACTTGACTGACCCACAGGATGCCCAGATATCTGATTAAACATTATTTCTTAGCATTCGAATTGGTGAATTGAACAAAGCAGATGGCCCTCCTCAATGTGTGTGGGCGTCATCTAATCTGTTGAGGGCCTGAACAGAACAGAAAGCTGAAAGGAGATTCAATTCACTGTCTGCCTGACTGCTTGAGCTGAGACATCAATCTTCCCCTGCCCTCGGCATTCTTGGTTCTCAGGCCTGCACACCTTGCCTGGAATCTATAACATCAGTTCTCTGACTTTCAGGCCTTAAAACTACACCCCTGACTGTCCTGGGTCTCCAGCTTGCTGATGCCAGATGCTGGAACTTATTAGCCTCCATAATCACATGAGCTAATACCTTATTTGAAAAAATTTATATTTAAAAGATATAAGGTATGAGCTAATACCTTATTTAGAATCTCTCTATGCCTATATATCTATTTCTATCTATATCTCTCTCTCTAGAGTCGTATTTGTCTGTATATGTTTATCTATATATCTATCCATACCTATCTATATCTTTTTTTTTTGAGACAGAGTCTCTCTCTGTCATCCAGGCTGGAGTGCAGTGGAATGATCTCGGCTCACTGCAACTTCCACTTCCTGGGTTCAAGCAATTTTCTTGTCTCAGCCTCCTGAGTAGCTGAGATTATAGGCATGTGCCACCATGCTTGGCTAAGTTTTGTATTTTTAGTAGAGATGAGGTTTCACTATATTGGCCAAGCTGGTCTTGAACCCCTGATCTCAAGTGGTCTGCCTGTCTTGGCCTCCCAACATGCTGGGATTACAGGTGTGGGCCATCACGCCTGGCTGATATCTGTATCTTCTGTTGGTTCTATTTCTTTGGAGAATCCTGACTAACAGAGCACTAGAACAATAATTTATTGTTTCTATGTTTTAAAATGAGATGAGAAAATGGTAGACTATTATTTTATGTTAGGAAAAATATTTTGAGATAAAATGAGAGGGCAGGAGGAGTTTGAGCAGAGCAAGAACGTATCTTACTCCTTGGAAGGTAGAGGACTCGTATTTTTATGGCAAAGCCTTTATGTTTTGGGAATTCAGCTTCAGAAATGTCAAAATAAATGGGTGGCAGCTCTAAACATGGTTCTGGGATATGGAATTCTTATAAAGCTTTAGTATTAATGATACACCACTCTCATAAAAATATGTTGAAGAGTGTCTTTATATTTTTTGTACTCTGAAAGTGTGCGTAAGATTGGAATCATCTGCTCCTTAGATGGTTAGTTGAACTGTCCCATAAAAATGTTTGAATTTGTTGGTTATTTGTGAATAGACTCTAAACTATTAATTTAATTTAAAACATAATTATAGTTATATTCAGTGTTTCTACATGATCTCAGATAATTTTTGATTAGCTATATTTTTCTAGGGATTTGTTTTGTGTAAACTTTCAATATCATTGACATAGTTTTAAAATCTGTTTTGAATCTAGGTATGTTTTAATTTTCATTCCTGATATTTACTCATGTCTAATTTTTTGTTGCTCAGAATTGACAGGGCTTTATTTTAATAATTATTCTTTCATAGAACTACCTTTTCTTCTCTTAATAATTATTCTTTCATAGAACTACCTTTTCTTCTCTTATTTAATTGATTTCTGCACTCGGTTTTATTATTTTTCTTTGAAACTATGTCTTTTGGACTTACCCTGTTGCTTTTTTAAGCTGTTAAAGGTTATGCATTTCTTTCCAACTACAGTCATCACAAATTTTGAAATGGAGTATGTTCATAATCATTCAGCTCTAAGCATTTCTAATTTCCACTGTTATTTAATTTTGGGGACTAAATGCATGAGACTTTTGAAAGTTATTGCTTGCTATTGATTTTTTTAAAAGTCAGGTTTATTGAAGCATAATTTACATACAGTAAAATTTACCCATTTTTAGTGTTTAGTTTGATGAGTTTTGACAAATATATACAGTCATGAATATACTACCAAAATCAAATATAAAATATTTCCATCACACTACAAAATTCCCTTATGTCCTTTTGTGATCAATCTCCTACTCCATCTCCCAGCCTCTGGCAACAACTGATCTGATTTCTTTCCCTCAGGTTTTGCCTTGTTATTGATTTTAATTTAGTTGCACTGTGGACAGGGAACATGGACTTTATAATAATGATTCTTTTGATATTTAATGAGATTTGCTTTTGGCTCATTATGTGGCTAATTATCATAAAGTATCTTTAATTTTCAATTGCTTTATGCAGAGTTCTGTATATGTTAGTTAAATCTGACTTGTTTAGAGTGTTTTTCAATCTTCCATTTTCTTACTCATTTTCTACCTGATTTATCAATTTCTGAAAGAAGTATTAATATATGAAAATCTCCCCATCGTGGTAAATTTACCCATTTCTTCTTGCAGTGTTGTCAGCTTTTTGCCTCATGCATGTTGATGTTAGGTTCTTAGAAGTTTAGAGTTAGTAACTTTTCCTGGCCTTTTATTTTAAACATTTCTGAGTCCTTACATTTTATTTGTTTTGTGTACAAAGCCTAGAGCGTTTATTTTTTAACCCAATTTAACAATTTCTGCCATTTAACTAAACAGTTTAGACCCTTTACATTTATTGTGGTTACTTATACTTCCGATTTATCTCTCGCACTTGACTTTTTGCTTTAAATTTTGTATTTTTTTCTCTTTCTGCCTACTTTTGAATTATTTGAGATTTTGTTTGTTCATTTGTTTTATTCCATACCCCCACCTGCTTTGGGAGCTATATACACCATTGCTAATCTTTGTATGACCACTCATAACATTTTAATATGCCTAGTTAATTTAACAAAATCTAAATTTAATATCACTACCTTCTTCTTGAACAATGAAATAACTTCAGAATTCTTTGAACATGATTTTACCACTCCTATTATTTATATTGCTGTTATCTAGTATATGAGTTCTACCCCATCTTTATATCCTCCAAATTGATTGTTTTATACAGTCTGTTTAGATCACATATTTGGTAGATTCTTCGTTCCCTACTTCTAGCCTCTCAAACTTTGCCCCTAACACCATGTTTCTTCTTCCTGAAGTATATCTTTTATAAATTCTTTTAATGGTATTCTGTTGCTAGTCAACTCTCTTAATTTGCTCTTATTCTTTTTATCTGTAGACACAATTCTTGGCAGACAGTTATTTTCTCTGGATGTTTGATGCTATTACATCTCTACCTTCTATCTCCATTGTTGCCATTAACTCTTAGAATTCATTAATCTACAAAATTAGTTTTGGAGCATCCGCAATCATAATTTCTACAAATATTGTCTCATCTCCATTCTTATTATTCTCTTCTAGAAACTCAATTTGATATATCTCAGAGTAACTCATTTTATCTTTCATTTTTTCTTATTTTTCATGATTTTCATCTCTTTGTGTTGCACTTGGGGCAATTTCCTTAGGCTTGTCTTCCAAGCAATGCCCACCCTTTAATTTGTATAGGTCTTCAAAGATCCAGACTTCATCTAGAGGTCTTAGTTCCTAACTTGAAAACCCATTGCTTAGGTTTTGTTATCCTAGAGGTTGTTGTTAAAAGCAAGTCATTAGGTTAGAAATAAGAGCAAATGCCTAAAGAAGCCAAACCTCACATTAGGTTATTATGCTGGTTTTCCTTCTTTTTTTTTTTTTTCAGTTTATGACCATATCTTTTTTATTTTTATGATCTCAGCTGCACATTTCAAAAGGTGATGGTTATATCTCATCCATTATTTCTAGGTGTTTCATGCAGAAAGGATTCTCTTTTTTTGGTATATCTATCTAACATATTGCTAGAATTGGAAGTCTAGAGTGCATTCTTCACCTGGGTTTCCTTTTTATACAGTCAGATTTTAGTGAATATGTATCTTGGCTTCCCATATTTTTGTGATATGCAAGAATACAAAGCATTCTACAACCCTGCTGTCTTATAATCATTATTTTACTCATTTATCCACAAGTCTTTGGGTCTATATATTTTTTCTTAATTCCTTAATTTAAATTTCTTTTTAATGACACCCTCTACTAACTAGCTCAAAGTCAGATGTGGGCTTCCTTAGATGCCAAATAACTGGAGGCAGAGTCAGAAGAATGTATATATGGGCATTATCACACCAGCTGGGGTTCTATTTTTACTATTAGTAGTATTGAGCTTGATATTAGAAGTAGGAAAGTTATGATGTGTCTAAATATTACCTTAAATGGAAATGAAGAGATGGGTGTTTCTGCATAGGGACATAAGCCTCCAAGTATAAAAGAACTATGTTACAATGCAAAATTAAGCTTTATGGAACTGACAAGTCCCTACCTTGCTTGGAAAGTATCACTAGTAGCTATACACCACTTTTTGAGGTTAGGGAGGGGCCTTGGGAAACTGTGAGGAGACAGTGTGGTTGCTACCTCTCTGTGTGATCCCCTCATTTCAGGTACGTTTCTATATATTTTTTCATTAAAGTGTTTGTAGTCCCCTTCTGCCAAGCCGAGCTCACCTCAAATGGCACATTACCCTCATTTCACATTATAGGTTCCATTTCTCACGATGCTACCCATTTACAATACAGATTTATAATTGTTGAAATATGCATCTGTTTAGAAAAGACTTCAACTAGATTGTAAAGTCTTTGAGGACAACATTTCATAACTTGTATCTTTTATAACTTGTATTACACTGCTATGGCAGGTGCGCAATACAGCAGGTCCTTCAAATAACGTCGTTTCATTCGGCATATTTTATTATAACACTGATGAGAAAACATTTTGATTTCTAGCTGTGGCCTATGTCTGCACAGGTTTTTCGCCAGACACTCTGGTTTCCTCCCATATCCCAGAGATGTGAACATTAGGTGAATTGGTGTATTTAAATTGTTCCAGGCTGAGGAAGTGTGGGTGTATGCGTGAGTGTGTCCCATGATGGGATGACATCCTGGCCAGGTTGGGTTCCCGCCTTGCACCTTGAGCTGCGGGACAGGCTCCAGCCACCTGTGACCCTGAATTGGAATAACTGGTTAAATAATTATCTTACTATTTTTTTTTATGAATCTTTCTTACATGTACTTGACTCTTGTTTATATCAATTAGCCTATGGTAAAATTAGTTTCTTTATATGTAATTTTACTTAAAGTAAGTTTCCAAAAACCTATTGTACATACTTTTTGAGTAAATGAATGAATACCTACCTTTTTTGGTACATCTTAGGTGATTTATCATAGAAATTCATATCTAGAGACTATTTTAAAAGTGAATTTTATGTCCCTAAATGAAACTGTCTTAGCCTTAATGGCCTATCATTTCAAAGAGTTTTAGTACTTAGCAACCGTTTAATGTATGGATTATTGACCTATTCACTCATATCGCAGATGCTTTGAGCTGTCCAAGTCTGCCAACAGAAATCTGTTTTACTGACTTCAAGATAAATGACTTAGTAGTCTTTAATGGTTGCTGTTATGGATGGCTGTGCCCTTAATTGATAGCTTAGCAGATTAACAGCTCACTGGATGGATTATTTCACTCCTCCATGCATTCTGGAGCATAATGTATCTCTAAAATAGTTCAAGCCAAATCAAATAAACATTTGCTGAATGTCCACCATGGACAAAACACTGTCTAGGTACTAGGGCGGGGGTGGAGTGGAGATGGGAATCAACTTTAAAACACACAGCTACCACCACAGCAAAACGCATGCAATAAAAATGTGGAAGTCAATTGCAGGCATCTACAATTAATGCTTTTTATGAAGATGGGCCAATTCTATATCAATGGAGCACCAATGAAAAATAGTATCAACATTGTTACTCTTAAGAATTTCTAAAACTGGTATGCAGTGAGTGTTTGCATAGGCACATTTGATTGTGCTATGGGTGTTTTATTGACTATTATTGTTTATGAAACATGAAATTAAAAGAAACATTAATAGCATTTGCATAGTTAAGAGATGTGTAAACAGCAAGAGTAGCAGTGGAAATTATGGCCATGGTTAAAACAAACAAAGGAGTGCCAAATATTGCCCTATGTATGTTTTTTCCCTAGCTAGTAATGCCAAGTCTAAAGAAAGATTTCTTGGAAAAGAGGAGGACTCCTGTCTGCTCATGAGAGGGTGTGAGTAATGGTTAAGAATATGGACATTACCACCAAACATATCTTATTTTAAATCACCAGTTTTTCAGTTACTAGCAATATGAAAATGGGAAAGTTATTGAACCTCTCTGCAGTTTTATCGTTTATCAAATGGGTATAACACCTATTTTGCCATGGAGTTACTTTCCCAGGTAGATATAAGGGTCTGGTTCATAGCTTGCACACTCAAAGTGTTCAATAAATAGTAACACTTATTATTCTAGTTATTAATTTAGTTCCAAATTTGTGTCTACCATAAATGTAAAAATCTAATAATGTCATTTACTATTAAAGAAAAAGTGTCTAAAGTAAGGCTGTATTACTGAAAGTCAGTGTGAACTTTGAAGACTAAGTGAACTTGGGGTGCAGCTAGGAAGTTGGATTGAGAAGGGAAAGACTGTATGTATGGTGAGCTGGTGAAAACAGGAGACAGAAAACTGTGGTTGCAGAAACTCAGTATCGGTAATTGTAGAAAGGAGTATTGCTGCGGTTTCCCCATTGAGCATAGAAGACTGCTCATTAAATCCAGTTTAAATGAGAGAAAAACACTACCAGAAAGCATACAGGAGTTTGGTCTTTTCAGCCTGCTATTTCCTATAGAAATAATTACAATTGCATTTTAATATCTGAAAAACATTTCAGAGCAGAAAGAGTGATGTAATTGTACTGAGAAGGACAATAGATGTAAAATTTTGGAAAAAATTAGTAAATATTGTGCAAGTATATCATATGATTATTGTCCTTCTTTGCATCTCTGTGCATAATCTTTTTTTTTTTCTTTTTTGAATTTCTGTGTCCCAATCAAGACTTAGTTTTCTTAACTCTTTGGCTTTCCTGAATGTTACTGTGATTTACTGTAAGGTCAAAGGGCACCGAAATTCAGGTGGTGCAGAAAGTGAAGTGAGAAAAGACTTTATTTTCTTGTTAGGGTACTTTACTTAAATAAAAATGCTTGATAAATACAAATAAATCTTGGAGCAAGAGTAGACAGAATGATAAAAACAAGTTTTCTTCATGCCTGTTAAAGTGTCTATTTTTTTTGAGACAGAGTCTTACTCTGTCGCCCAGGTTGGAGTGTGATGGTGATGTCGCAGCTCACTGCAACCTCTGCCTCCCAGGTTCAAGTGATTCTCCTGCCTCAGTCTCCTGAGTAGCTGGGATTACAAGCGCATGCCACCACGCCTGGCTAATTTTTTGTATTTTTTTTAGTAGAGGGGGGCGTTTCCTGGTATTAGCCAGGCTGGTCTCGAACTTCTGACCTCAGGTGCTCCACCCACCTCAGCCTCCCAAAGTGCTGGAATTACAGGCGTGAGCCACCACATCTGGCTAAGGTGTCTTTTGAGTGTAACAGAGGAACCTACTCATGGGCTGCAGGTTTCAGTGCCCACAAAAACCAGAGCCGCTCAGCCCAGGTTGGCTCTAAGATTTCAAATCCAGTCATCAGCTTACATTTCCCATTTGGCAGGGTAGTCTTGTGATTCATTGCCAGTAGGCTCCCTGTGGAGGGATGGTTAATGAGAATTGAAGTTTCATTTAAATTTTCTTTTCAAAAATCTTTTCTTTCCGTGAAGATGAAAGTGAAGAGTTTCCAGACAAGCTTAGCTGGAGTGCATTCCACTTCTCTGAAGTTTAAGAATGGCAAAGAAAATGTGAGTAGGAATGTGGGGATTGTGTCTGATTTGACTAGGTGGAACTGCCCAAATATTACTGCTGAGATGTTTCTTGGGCAGGTACCAATTTGCCTCAGGCATTCAGAGGGCTTACTTCTTCAGGAGGATTGGCCCATTATCTCCTCAGGGCACAAGCCTACCTTCCATCAGAGCTAATGTGAAGGGCATACTCAGTGAATCATGAGCATGCAGACATCCGGGAAAGGGAGGGAGAGAGAGAGAGAAAGAGAGAGAGAGAGAGAGAGAGAGAGAGAGAAGACTATGGCTGTCCAAAGGAGTCAGCTGGGAGTGGGAGGAGGCTCTTCTGGCATGATAGCAGACATATTCTTGCCAGAAAGGATGCATTTCTTGAAATTTCTATTCCTGTCTGTAGAAACGGATTTGGGAGAACTTCAGGAGTGTGGCACGCCAAATGTAGAGCATGCAAGTTTTCACCTGGCCCACAGGTATCAGCAGGTTGAGACAGATTCTCAAATTGCCAGTAAGGCAAGAAGCAAAGAATAAGAACAAGGAAGATGTTATGGAATGCTAGTCCCAGCCAAGCAAAGGAGTGAGAAAGACATGATGCATTTTGGGCACAGGCGTGGCTTGCTGCAGCAGACAGCTTCTGACCTTCTTGATGTAGTGATGACTCCTCCCCAGCCCTGCAGAGCATGGGGATTCCAAGTTTGTTGTTAAGTAACAATTTGTCCTAGTTGGAATTAATAAAAGCAGTTTATATAGATGCTGTTCTTTTGAGAAAGTTAGAAAGTTTAAAATGTGGATGAATAAGGAGGATCTGCAGTCAACTTTGGGATTGCAATGACTTGGGCTTCATTATAGCTTAGCTGATAACCCTGATTGTATTTTCCAGGGACTTTTGCTTCAATCTTGATTTCACTTGGTCAATTAATTAATAAATTTAGCCAACATTGATTGAGATAGTTCACTTTCCTGTACCTGGAACACAGTCTTCAGACTATGAGAGTAATTATGGCCAATGTCATCTTATCATGGCATCCATTAAATAGCAAGGTGAATGCTTTTAAAGCATGATCCCAGCCACCTACATCAGAATTATCTGGGGCGTTTGCCAAATTTTATCGTCCTAGGTCTCACTCCAGATCTGCTATATTAGAATTTAATGCACACACATGTACACACACACTCAGGGGACCCTTATAAATAGTAGTGTTTGAGAAACACTGCTTTTGTTGATACTTATCAATTTTAAACTTTAGTTGGGCAATATTTGCAGAGGCAATTTGTCTCCCATACTTACCTTTGTGCCAATTAAAGTGAAGTGCAAACACCTGGTAGTGATGAGCCTTACTTCACATGGCCCCTGAAGAGGCTGGAACTAGAAATCTTGTCCTTTCCCAAAATCCAGACTGTAATAGTACACTTTTACTACTACAAATTTAAAATAGTAACTTCTTCCAAATACTAAACCTATCAAATATATATCAGTAGATTAAATAATCACTTTGAACAATGCTTTAAAAATATCCTTTTTCATCTATACTTGTCATTTGCAGTTTAATGTAACCATAGTGGTCCATTTATATTGATTTTTAATGGTCTTTCTATTTTTCTTGGAATTATGTTGTAGAGCCATACCAGAATAGCACATGGTATGTGTAAAGCATGAGACAGAGCGCTTATCATATGGTAATGCTCAGAAAGTGAGTCCTGGTTTTTCCCCCTTCTCCTCTTCTCCTTCCTTCCCCTCTAGATGGTTCCAGGAATTCATAACAGCTATGTGGCAACCACCTTTCTGATTCATGGTTTCCTATTTAAGCTACAGGCTCTCTATTCATCCTATTTATAACATTGGAAATAATTAAAGGTACCATTTGGTTCTTGATTAAAAGTATCTTCTTTGTTTGACTTAGCCCTTCATGTAAACTTGGAGATGTATGCTTCCTACTGCATCATTGCTGTCGACATGGCCAACGGAGAAAGAGAAGATAAATGTGGGAAGTCTCTCTACAGAGAGTGTACGGACTCCCTTTCTCCTTTGTCCCAAATGGGGAAAATGTAATGTGCACATTTGCTCTTTGAGAAAATGAATGAAGCTATCTACTCTCATCAGTGTAATTGCAATTTTGAACAAAGAGTTTAACTAGACTAAGGACACCTTAATTTATCTCTTAGGCTGACTTCATTGCTGCCCCAGATTAAATATCTCTGCCCTTGGATCAATTACCCAGAATTTTCTAATAGAGCAGCTCTGATGACAAGGTTTGGGAGGAGCATTATCCATTACCCTTCACCTCCATGTGTATAATCATACGTAATAATCACACAGGGGCCCCTCATGAGGCACAGAGGGGCCATTCTTCTTTGCTGGGGCAATCCTTCCTCAGCTTAGCAGTGATAGTACATTTTACTCTCTTCACTGCTATTATACAAACACTCATGAAAGTTACCATTTATTTTTAGAAATCATTTTGAAGTGTTCTTGAGTTACAAACTTAAATCCAGAATATAGGTCATTGGTAGAATGCTGTCTATGTAACTATGTCTATATAGCTGCGTTAACATCTGTATCTATATTATAAATAGTTTTAGACCCATTTCTCGTGTTTCTTTTAGGTCTTCGTAATTTTTTGGAGTGGAGTTTCTGAGATCACAGATCTTGAAGCATATCCATCTCTATCACATACAGTTTTTGCTTTTCTTGATCTCTAATTTATGTACGGGAAAATCTATTAAACTAGATGTGGCAGGGCAAACTAATTTGCTTTTTCTGTTCATTGCAAATGTGATTTCTGGATTAGCTGAGTACTACTAGTTTCTTTTCTTCAGTTTAAGCTGTGCTGGGATTTCCGATTTAAAAAGTCAATTTAATTTCCAGTGCTATTTGTTTTGAAAACAAAACCAACCCAGAAAAGTTGGGAATCTCTGAGGTCTTTATATTGTTTGAATCTGAAGTTACAGTTTGTGGCAAGTATGGCTTTTAAAATTAATTTAGGGCCAGGCATGGTGGCTTACATCTGTAACTGCAGAACTTTGGGAGGCCAGGGAGTTCAAGAGTAGCCTGGTCAACACAGCAAGATGTGGTGGCTCACGCCTGTAATCCCAGCACTTTGGGAGGCCAAGGTGGGTGGATCATGAGGTCAAGAGATCGAGACCATCCTGGCCAACATGGTGAAACCCCATCTCCACTAAAACTACAAAAAGTAGCTGGGCATGCTGGCATGTGCCTGTAGTCCCAGTTACTTGGGGGCTGAGGCAGGAGAATCGCTTGAACCCAGGAGGCGGAGGTTGCAGTGTGTCAAGATCACGCCACTGCACTCCAGCCTGGTGACAGAGCAAGACTCCATCTCAAAAAAAAAAAAAAAAAAAAAAAATATCCAGAGTGTTGGCATGTGCCTGTAGTCTCAGCTACTCTGGAGGCTGTGTCGGGAGGATCACTTGAGCCCAGGAGGTTGAGGCTGCAGTGAGCTATGGTTTCACAACTGCACTCCAGCCTGGCTGACAGAGAGAAACACTTTGTCTAAATAAATAAATACATAAATGAATAAAATTAATTTAGAAACAAAGTTAACATGAATGAAGAAATTTAAGAAACATAGTGGAAGAGACCAAGAACATTGAAAGAATTCTGATGCTGATGTCAATTTTATATTAATCTTGGGGTTCTACATTTTTATGAGAAACTGACTATGGTGCAAAATCACAAAGCTCACGGGTTGGGTATAGGGCTAGTAGAGGGTGATGCTTACAGAACATGTCTAAATGGCAAGATTTCCTGAATTTCATTTGCATTAAGATGGTTGTTTCTAGAAAGTGCTATCTTTGAGGTCAATAATGAGTTTGCAGAAACCTTCTGAGAGGACTAAATCTATTTGTCATTTATGCTTGGTACACAAGTGCTTATATCTGAGTAACACTTGAGTGATATCAGTCCCAGGGAGTGGGATTCTTGGTTTAGGGATGGATAGAGTGAGTCCAGGGAAGATACATCAATCAGAAGAAGGATGGAGAAGGAGGAGGATGCAAATACTATTTGAATGGAAAATTTAAAATAACAATTATTTATTCAAAAGTAAATTGAGTAAATAGTAATGGATATACAAGTCTGTAATAGGTACTTTCCGCTAATTAATATGATTGTTTATTATTCCTTTTCTTCTACTGTTGGCAATCATGAGCATATTTCCTTATGATAATCCTGAATCTTCAAAAAATATATTCAAAATCCTCTTGACTTTAGCTCAATCCACAATTTCTGTTTGTTTCTCCCCTGACACTCTTGTTCTAAACTTCCACTATTTATTTATTTATTTATTTATTTATTTTTACTGAAATCTGAAACTCATGAACTGCCTACATTATTTAAGCTCATTATCTCCCAACTGCTTGGTCCAGTGTTGGGCATGTAGCTGTTTAGTTCTTAAAATTGTTAAATCATTTTGTTTTGAAAGACAAAATAAAAAGTCTTGTTGGAATACTGCCCATCTTTCAATGCACTGCTGGGATATCTTGACCTCTCTTTTCAGTGAAAACTCTGAGGTTTGTTGTTCTGTATATATGGAATTCTATACATGCCTTCTCACACGGACAGACTAGCTCCCCTCTTACCCTGTGCCTCCATCACAGCCTGGCCAGTCCTGCTCAATGAGTGGAAGTGAGTGAAAGATTAAATATTGAAAACCACGGAAAGAGCTCATGATTCACTCATCTGGCTCTTCTTGGTGCCCTGCCTTTATTGTGGATATTTGGGGATGCTTCTCTTTAAGGGGACTGCCAGTATCTGACTGTGGTTCAGTGTTTCTTAACATTTCATGTAGGTTTAATCCAGATGTTAAGACTATTCTCTAGAGTTTAATGGTGTTGGGCTTATTGCATCTAACCCTGGGAGGAGGGCTCATTTGGTAATAAATAACCTTGCTAGAGAAGAGCTGGGAGTTGAATCTAGAGTATGTTGTATCTATTCCAGGCCAAACTGTTTTCCTAAAGTAGGGGAAATGTTGTTTGGGGGATAAAGTGTCCTCTCAAGTGTTCTCACCTCTGGTAGGAAAAATTCAATTTCCCTGAAAGATAAGTCACCACTTTTCCCTTCCTGAAACTTTAATCTCTCTATCACAGTGGAAACAGAGCTGAGGATCAAAGATGCAATACAAATTACTGGGTCACGTTTTGAACCCTACTTGTGTGGTCATCAGAATGTGTAGGAGCAGGAGGTAGCTGGCGGCAGATGGAGAGCTGTGGGAGTGTCGAGGGAACAGCAGGGAAGGCTGGTGAAATTATCTGAACACAAAATGGTGATTTTGATACTGTGTTCTGCCACCAAGCACAAGGTTATTAGCTGTAAAAAATCAATTTTCTTTGATAGTGTCTTTATGTCCCTTACCTTTTCTCTGAAATTTAGGTGATGACCAAAGTAACTTCAGACACTATATTGCATAGCACGTTATGTGTTTGTTGCATTTAGCTGCTCTGGACATTATAAAATCAATAGAATATAATGCTGAAGCCAAATTTCAAAATGGATACTGTATTTTTCCTATCTCCCTTGTAATTTCAATCAGATACGGTTTTTGTTTCTTGTCCAAAGCTGTTTGGTGAGCATTCAGTTTCTTGCAAAAAGCTAAATATAATATGTGGATATGCTTCAATCTAATCACCACATATTTATTTAGCTCCTAATATGTATAAAGTATATACAAGTCGATGTGAAAGAAACACAGCTTGTATTAGACACAGCTCTGGCACCTTTCCTCTCTCATGAAATCTACTTTTGTGTGTTACAATGTTTTTACTCCTTTTTCAGTTTATGAGCTTATCTTTGTTTGATAAAGGTAATATATTACCTACCCAATTGGAAACAAGAAAAAATATATTGTCCGTAAGTCTCCATGCTAACACATGACTACTAGCATTGTGTCCTTCTAATCTTTTTTCTGGACTTGTGGATTTTCCCCGTTAGTTGTTACAGCGTGCATATATACTTATAGCTTCTTTACATTTTACATTATGTTATAAACATTGTTCGTTTTACTACAACATCTTCAACATCTTAATTGTGATGAGTCATAACCCTGAAGAATAGATGAGGAACATTTGTTTAAAGAGTCCTTTGTTTTTATAGCCTTAGTGGCAGCATGGGGCAATGAAGAGAGCATGGGCTTTGCCTGGAAACTGGCCTTAGATGCAGGCTCAACCACTTTTTTTGCTCCATGGTCAAAGGCAGGTTATTTCTTCTCTCTGAGCCTCAGTTTTCATATCTGTAAAATCTGTCATGTATTTAGTCAACATGTGATCTGGAAACGGTAACTCTTATCATTAAGGCTCTTTCCAGGTTTGCCCTTATAAATAATGTAATGTGGAACATCTTTGCACGCGTAACACTTAGAGATTTTGTTACTTTCTTTGGCTGGAACTCCAGAGTGAAACTTCTGGGTGGTTCTGATTAAAGGCTCTTGACTTGCTCTATCATGTTGCTTTCCAAAAGCATTTAGTAATTTAAATCATACCATCAAGGTGTGAAAGAACCTAGTCTCATTTTATATTTTTCAGGTAAACTTGACTGTTGTCTTTCTAAGTTCCTGCAAATGCAAATAGGATTTGATTGTAATATTCAACCTTCTCGGTCAGGAATATCATATGCCTGCTCATAATATTTTCTATTTTCATAAATTTTATATTTTTTCATATAGCCCATCTTTCTCATTCAGAACATTCATGAGTTTTATGTGTCTTATTGCTACTGGGAATATTCATGAATCATAATAATCATAGATAATATAATTATAGATAATTGTATGATATATATTTTCTGTATTTTTTACTTTCTTTAATATTCTTATATATCGTGTCTGCTTCTGCATTATTCTTTTACCAGCTAGAGTTTCTAAATCAATATAAGTAATAATAGAGATAACAGGCATCCTTGTTTTATTTGAATGTAAAAGGAATCCCTCTAGAACAACATTTTCACAACTGTGTTCTGAGGGGACCAGTGCTTTGAACAAAAAAATGTTGCATTCCATTGAGATTTGGAATTCACACCACTGTCTTAGTATTTCCAAGAAGTCCTGCCATCAGATATATATTTAACTTAGTTCAACCCAGCATTTTACACAAGTATTTGAAAAAGGGATCCCTCCATTCTTTTTGACAAATACTGTACATATTAACATTTTGGAGGACAGTGCTCTGAGGAACTCCCATTTGGAAAAAAATACTATATATCCCCATAAAATACAATGCTGGGACTGCTTTGGATAATATTTTATTAATAGTGCCAAGGAAGTAGCCATTTATTTCTCTTTTAAAAATGTTATTAAAAGGAATGAGTAGTAAGTGTCGTTTAAGCGTCTATTGAAGAATTTAGTTTGTGTTATTTCGTCTATTAATATGATATGATATAACAAAAAGTTCCTCAATATTGAACCCTCTTTGAAATCCTGGCATAAAACCTACTTGAGATTGGTGGATTATTTAAAAAAATATACCTTGAATTGTCTTTACTAAAACTTTACAGTACTTGAGATTTTTGCGTCTATATTCATAAGAGAAATTGGCATATGATTTTCATTTTTGCACCAACTCTGTTAGGTTTTGGTATCAAGTCTTTATATTTGCTCCATTAGATGATGGAGCATTTTCCTATGTTTTGTTCAATACAGTAACTGTTTATATCCAACAGGAGAATTCTTTGTGCCTTAAAGGTCTGGAATAATTCCCTGGTTAATAGGCTGAGACTTTTATAGGGGATGTTCTTTAATAACTCTATTAATAATTTCCTCAGTATTGCTCTTGTAAAGTTTTCTTTCTGTTGTTAAATCAATTTTGGTAATTTATGCTTTTTTTTCCAGAAAATTGTCTATTTTGGTGAGATTACCGAATACATTTTCTTATAATTATCCATAGTATACTTTATACTTTGTAAATATTTTCTGCAACTGTCTTTTATATTTTCCTTTCTTCTAATTGCACTGTTTCTGCCTCTCTTTTATAACAGCTACTGCTTGAATTTATTAACTCCACAATTTTTCTCTTAACTTTTGATTTTATTATTATGACCTTTCCATTTTCTGAAGCTATTTGTTTTCCTAAATATTGATTTCCTAACATATTAATTTGATTTTTCCTTTCTCTTTTTAAGCAATAAATACATTTGGCCATAAATTTGCCTATGAGTAGATCTATGAATTTCAGAAAGTTTAATATATTTTCTCATCTTTGTTGTGTCTAAATAAGCTTTTGTTACCCTACTAGCTAGATTATTGAAGATCTCGAGAAAAATCTTCTAAATGAACCTAAGACTTGTGGCTCTGTTATGCATTACTATTTCTTTCTAATTTTATCTGCTAGGTCTAATAGTCTGAGATGACTGTTGAGAAGCAAGATATGCTGAAATCACTGAACCCCTTGTAAGAATTTAGCATCTTATTTGCTCAGAGAGAAGAGAATAGATGTGACCTTCAAAGTGTCTGTTTAAAGCCACTTTACATTTATTTAGCAAATATTAATGCAATTAGGACGTGCTAGGCATCACTTTAAGCATTTTATGAATATCAATCCAATTAATCGTTTAAAAACCTTGGGAGATAGGTATTATTTCCCCCTTTACAGATGGGGAAACCAGGGCAGAGAGGCTAGTGAGAGCCAGGACTTGAACCCCATGGGTCTGGCTTCAGAGTCTGGTCTGACCCATTGTGTTGAGCTGCTTTTCTGTTTTTTAAATCCTGCCTGCTTATTCCTTTGATGCAAATGTCTCCATAAATAAGTTGGAGGAAAACCTCTCCCTTTGTACCCCAATTAAGATTTTATACAAGGTTATGACCGTGTATAACTATAGATTTTGATACCTGCCCGAGGAAAGTAATAAATGGAGTCTTATTTCACTATTGGCTGGAATTGCCTCCTGATCATCTCCCTGTGAGTCTTGGCCATAGGCTATAGGAAAAACCTATTTGGATCCATCTTCATCTCCAGTCTTAACAGCTGCAGAACCCGGAATGTTCAGATTATCAAAATCTCCTGTCACTGGGACACAAGAAAGATGAGTGATATCAAGACAGTACTTGGCATCACATTGGGTGGAAAATAAAAGGAGAAGAAACACTGCTGTCTGTTTTTCGATGTTCTGTAGTTTCTGCCTTAAACTGATCCAAAGACACAAAACAAATTGTGGTTCATGAGAGCAGGTGGTCCCAGGTTTTGAGGTCTGAGTCCAGCAAACAACTAAGTGGCTCAGGAGAAACACTGGACCCAGTGCTCCTGGTCTTAGATCACTGCATAGAGTGTCCCCATGAACAGTTACCTCCTAGGGAGTCAGCAGCTGCAATGTGGCAGGTCTGCTTTTGTAATTGTAAAAAACAGAGTTTTGGGATTTATGTTTAAAGGGCTATATGCTTTCTCTGATCCCAGGGCCTCAAAGTACACAAAGAACACCTATCTATCTTTACATTCTTCTTCAGTTTCAGCTGCTCTTGAGGAAATAGTTTATTTCAATATGGCCCTCCTCAGTAACTCCCCAAAATAAATTTTATATATACCTTATAGCATATATTTTACGTCAGACTATGCCAAATATAACCTTCAAATTCTGTAATAAATACATAGAAAATTATTTTTGTTTATAGAGATTGATTTCCTCATTGACCTAATTGTTTTTAAGAGGATAGTTCTAAATTATTTTTTAATGAGTGGGGTTTTAGATTGAATATATTACTTACGGTTTTAATGTGTTGTGCCAAAGAGTGTATTCCATTTTTCTCTTTGTGTTCTTTATGTATAGCTTTTGTTTTTAGTGTCATTGTTTGAGTTAGGAAACATGTATGGCTTTTTTTTCCTCTATGAATGGGGCAGTGATACTAACACACACCAACCACACCCAGTGGCCATGTATGACATAACTGGTCTGCTCACTGTTTCATATTTAGCTAGTAAATTTCTGCATCAATTACTAAGCTGATATGAGCATACAACCAAGATTCAGGGCACATAGTCTTATCTTTTCCCAAAATAGTTTCAGTTTTTAGTAGGTGATTTGTTTCATTTCAGGATGAGTCTAACATCAACATCACCTAGTTACACATCAGCTGTAACAAAGTAGGTCATATTTCATCATATAAGCATCATGTACTAAAGTAGATCATGTCACAATTTTTTGTGACCTTTTTGGTATCTTCTTAATTATCTTCAGTCATTGACAACCATTGACCTATTTCCCTTGCATCCTTTGGTTCTTCATACTACAGTATTCTATTATGATAGACTAGAATGGGCAAATGATTGTCCTGATTCTTCCAGCTAAGGATGAGTCCAAATGTGGTCCCAGAAAAACTTGTGTACCATTACCCTAGAACCCCAGAACAGAGGTTCTGAAACATCACCAGGTAGTAGAATCCACTGGAGGGCTTTTTAGAACACTGATTGTTAGGCTCCACCCTCAGAGTTTCTGATCCTGTAGATAGAGGTGGGACCCAAGAATTTGCATTTTAACAAGTTCCCAGGAGATTCTAACTCTGATGGTCCCAGGCCACACTTTGAGAACCACTGCTTTAGAATCTTGTAAGAAATTTGCAGAACCCTTGCTACTATACAAAGGGGCATTGTCAAACTTAACAAGTCGCAAATGGTCTCAATCCACTGATCTTGATTGTAAGTCTAAAAAATAAAAAAAAAAATCTATTCTTCTCCCATAACAAGTACTGCTCAGAATCTATCTTCTCAGCTTTCAGGATGATTCAGTCTTAATCTGGAAAGTTTTCATTCCCAGAGACTTGGAAGCAAGATCATGTATAGATGGTGTTTTGGCATGCTTTATCTCTGTGGCAGTCAACATTTGGAATACATAGACTCGTGCTCTCTCAAGCACCTGAAAAGAACGTTTCTATACTTTGATCTGTTTTCTTTCTTACTAGAGTGAGACAGACAAAAGGAATGCAGAAATGGTACCACAAAGACAAATGCTCCTAGAAGCCAAACAGAACAGGTAAGCACATTAGGGCTGTCCTGGTTTTTGCAGAATTCCTTTGAACCTCTATTCCATCTGGGTGTGCACATTTTTGGATGCTCAGATTATATAATTTGTTTTGTTTTCTGTTTTGCTGTTCTAGGCAAGGAAGAGGAATTCAGACTCTTGGGGGGTCTTCTTGCTTCACTACATGCCAATCACCAATTGCTTGAACTTCATGGAGAATTAGAAAGGTTTCTTCATCCCAATCAATTCTGTGTCATCAATAAATACGGTTATATTGATAAATAAGGTTAACCTGAAAGTCTAACATTTTCTTTAAATATATTTAGAAGCAGATCTTGCAATCTCCCTAGGTAGACTGTTATAGTGTTGGTTCATCTTTATTTTGTGAACATCTTTACCTTAGGTTGTACAAATCCTTCACATTTAAGTCCATATTTTTCTGGTTCCATTTTCCACAGAAATGGAGATCTGGTTAGGTGTCTTGTCTCCTTGTGGTAATACAAGCACCAATTAAATCACACTTTTAAAAGGCAGAACAATTTGAGATTCTTATTGCTTTTGTGCATCTAGTTTCTAATCTTGTTAATGCCTTTTTTTCTTTGTGGCCTTCTTAAATATTTGTAAGCTTTTTTTTAAAAAATTATTTTTTAATAACTTGTTTGATTGCTTACTTGCTATGTGTCAGGCAGTGTTCTAAGAACTTCACATGTCATTACATGTTTTACCAAATTAGTAGATGTGCATTATTGAAGCCTCATGGGTTTCTAAAAAATTAATCATTTTGCATAAAGATTCAGACATTTCTCTCAAGCGAACAGAAATAATTTTTTCTGGTCATTATTTCTTGTTTTCCTACCTTGTAAGAGCTCTCTGGAAATTGATTTTCGATTTGCACCAGTTGTTTTAATATTCTAGTGTTTTCCAATTCTGTCAGTATTAGTAGCTTCGATGAATACTGCAATTTACCCTGACATTCAGGGAAGCTCAATATGCTAATTAAAAGATGCTGATCAGGAGATGTTAAATTTCTTTTAGGATCCAGTTAAATATAACACAAAGATTTCTGACAGAGAAGAAATGGATGATAACAAATATAGAAGCAGGTGGCAGAAACTGTTTAAAAGATCGCTAGATGTCGTTCTGGAAGATAAGGCAAAATAAGAATACGTGCTAGAACAGAACAGTTTAACCCTTGATAATTATTGGAAAACTTCGTGCCTAACATAGGGCTGTGTTCATTCATCTGGCCGTTCAAGCAATAACTATGCTCATGCATGTGGTCCCTGTATTGAAGCTCGGGCACAGTGATTAAGATGTCGTTCTTGTCCTTGAGGGACAAGCTGGCAAAGAGCAGGAAGATGTAGGCGGCACTCACCTCATCCCTGCATTTCGTAAGTGGTGAGAAGAGTGACAAGTCTTGCACACTCTTAACATGCCAGTTAGGGGCATTTTGCTTGGGATGTTGTAATTGAGAAAAAAAGAGGAATGTGCTTAGAGGAAGGTAATTTTTCCTATGGGGTCTGTGATGACAGCAGGTGTGAGGAATCCTAGTGACTGTGGGAAAGAATGACTGCCACTGCGAACCAGGACATGCAGGAAGTTCTGCCAATGCCTCAGGATGCTAAGAAAGACCCCTCTCCCAGTCTGGAGCAGGTCTGGATTTGAGATCCAAGAGGGTGCACAGTGCCAAGGGAGGGGACAGAGTCTAGTCCTGTGGGGCCTTGGGTCCCTGATATCTGAAGTGGAGATGATGCTCACTCCGGGCAAAGGCTCTCATGCTTCCTCCACATGCAAAGTTCAGGGTTCCTTGCTGCTTTTGTTTAATAAAACCTTTCTCTATAACCTTTTCTTAATGGTCTCACTGGGATGATTCTGAAGGAAAGAATTTATCAGGTCAGGCAGCATCCTTGTCCTCTCCAAATCCAGCAACGTCAGTTCTTCCGTGACAGGAAACTTGGGCAATAAGGACCATGAAAATATCCGGTAAATTACCACGACGCTTTCCGTGCTGATACTGTTGGATTTTGAGTAGGAATTTCGTAAATTGAGCTTTACTGCACTATATAAAATCATATAACGTAACATAGCATAATATAACATCCCTGTGAAGTTCTTGTGAATAAATAACCACAAGATTAAAAGGGGGAAAAACCCTTATTTCTTCAGGGATATCAAAATACACATATGATTTAGGCATCTTATTTAGTCTCAGGTGTAAGACATTTCAGGTCTCTGTCATTCCCTTTCTCTCTGCAGTTGTTTTTCTGAACACACTTGACTGAATGCCATCCATAACATTAGCAGTAGCCACCTATTATGTGCCTTTTATGATATTTTGGACATTTCGCATGTATTATTATAGCCAATACTCACAGAAACTCCTCCAAGGTAGATATTATTACCTCTCTTTTACACACTGAAAGTTGAAATCATTGGGAAAGATTTGTTCCAGAGGTAGAGTGGAGGTTCAAGCCCAGGCCTGACAGGTGTCAAAGCTGTGGTCCTCTCTCCACAGATGCAGCCTCCTTCTAAGAAGGGTTTCCTGCACATGTTTATAACACGCCTCATCAGGGTCATTATAAGCTTTCTTTGACAACTAATAAGATTTCAGATATACTTCTAAAAACCAAAAGAGCAATTTTATCAGCAAATACAGCACTTACAGGGGGAAGCAATATTATTAAAAATAATATTTTCCAAGTATTGTGATTTAAATAGCTATTACTCCAGTGTGGCAGTATTTAAGATAGTGTTAGCAGGAATCAGTAATGCCAAAAATTAAATATGACATTTACTTTGAAACCAGAGTTTATTCAGTACGGTTCCCTTGTCCAAACAGATCAGAATGACACGTCTTTATGTTCTGTCTAAAGATAGTTGGCCCGCTATCAGTACAAATTTGTCTGGAGTGGGTGGTCTGGGAGATGTAACCATGTCCCTGCTCAGTAGGCTCGGCAGTTCACAGTGTCTGTTACTTCCAAATGCGGCTCGGCTTTTGGCTGTTAGGCTAATCCTCCTACACTGAGTCAAAGGGGTCAGATAAGTCATTTGGAATGTCTTGTTCCAAATCACTGCTGCTGTTACTAAGCAAAAGCAAAAACAGTGCAGCCATGTGGGAACTGGCCTCGAGGCTTGAGCAATGGTGGATGAGACAGATGGGCTAATGCCAAGGACTGTTGCCCTACTAGTCACTTTCTTAGAGACTGGAAATAAATGCCATGATCCCCTGTGCTCCAACTCATCTCTGTGTTGGTGACCTAGACCAAGTGCCATCTGAGTCTAGTGAGAGCATGCTCACATCTTTATGAGCCTGTCCTTGCCTTGTGTGTTTTTGTGGACCAGTGTCTATGCCTTTGCATCATGAGCTAATACTCCTGAGATAAATATATCTCAGGAGTCAAGTCACTTCTGTTCAGCTGCACCAATGATTTGGTAGGGGTAAACCTTGAAGCAGGACAATTAGGTTTTTTTTTTCTTTTCTTTTTTTTTAATGAAGTAAAACAGCATGTTAAGTAAGGGCTAATAGAGCAAGTGTCTGAAGATGTTTTGCCTTGTAATATATGTGCATCACACAAGGTGGCAGAATAAGCATAAGGCGATCCTCCAAATGCCAGGCGGGGATGCTGCATTGTTTGCAAGGCAGGAGCTGGTCACTAGCCCCTACCTTCGCTGTTGCAGCTGCAGCTGCTACTTCTCTGTGCGTGTGCTCACACTTCTGTGTTTGAGAGGAATATGCCATGTATTTTAATAATTTGCTGGCACGCCATCCTTTGCTTTCCACGAGAAACTGTGTTAGATGATTAGACCGCCCTGGTTTATGAAAATGCATGCCTACTCCTGGCTCCGGTTTATATGCTTTCTCTTTGATTGAAAATGCAAGCTCATTCTCCATCAGCATTCTAGTTCAACTCAAGGGCATTGTAAAAGCACAGCCACAGACAGTTTTATAACATAATATCAAATTTTAACTTTTTTCTTCTCCATATAGGGTGTAAATATGAAGTTAAATATTTATTAAGTATTTGTCAAGCATATTAACACTGTTTGTTTTTCTCCATAAGGAGAATTACAAGTCCTTGGATTTATTTTTAAATTTAATTGAATAGTTAATACTTAATTTTAATCATTATTAATTTAATTTTTTATGTAGTCATTTTTATGGCTGAATTAAATATTTTACCAGACTCAAGCTTGTGAACAAGGCCATTAGCAATTGACTACATAGGACTGTCAGGCCAAGCATCAGAAATACTACAGTAGAAATTTATCTGTACTATTAACCTATTCAGTATAAAGAAATGGGACATCTTTCAAAGTCATGGGGAAAACATTTGATCTCTCAAATTAAAAAAATGGAAGTTACCCATATCCCTCATTTCTCATATAAAATTCACGTGTCTTAGCTTCAGAAGTTTTAACTGACAAAAATTTATTTTCCTAAGTTCTATGTGGAAAATATCAGGGTCAGCTATGGGAGGGGGTAAAATGCTCATCCTCCATAAAGTAGGTCAGACAGTTGGCTAAGCTAGACCACCAGGGAGATAACTGACTATGGCTGGTCATCTTTGGTCAGTTCTTTCATCTTCTCTTCCCTGTGATCACTGTTTTTCAAGGGCTTTCAATACTCTGTCAAGTTCTGCTGGTTCCTGAGTCTGTGTCTCTCTCCTCTCACTTAGCTTAAATTGTAGTCCTTATTTCTAGGCTTCTTGCAGTTGGCTGCATCTCATCATTTCCTCCTCCACCTAACACCTACCAGCACTGTGCTGGAGTTAGCTCAGACTGGCTTGATATCTTTTCCCAAGTTCTCAGTCAGTGACGTCAGGCTGAAAGCTTAAATTGGCCATGGTGGGAGTATTTACACCACAAAAATCAGCCAACACCACAAAAAGTCAGGGCTCTTCCCTCCCATTTTGCAAGCCAGTGTACCTGCACAACACTATGTAATCCCATGGATTCCAATGAAGAACCCCAACTCCAAGTTGATTCTGTCATTTCACACCCCTGAATATGTGGTTAATGGCACACTGCATGAAGTTAATCTTCCATGTGTTAACCTCCCTAACTGGAAAAAATATATTTATTCGCAGAACTGACGGTATTCTTGTTCATGTTTAGGAAAGACAGATGACTGCATTACACAGCCGGTGTGCCATTTAAACCATTGTGCACACAGCAGCTGGGCAAAGATTTAAATGGAAAGTGTCTCCACCTATAGACCATGCCAAAAATGAACTGCAAATGGTCCAAACACCACAGTAAGTTTCGTGAAACGTCTGACACTTCTTCAATTTACTGGCTACTCCTGGAGAGCTTGGCATTGTTGCCCAGTGCAGAGGATTGCAAAGTCACTTGATTTTTGAGGGAATTTACAATCTGCTTTATCTTCTGGGTTTTGTTCCTCTAAAAAGAGATGTCCCAACTTTCTGCACTAAACTGGAATATTTTCTCCTAGAATTCAAATAATCTGTCAAGGTCAAGTATACAAAGTGTTTAAAAATTCACAAAAATTCATAACATTCTTTAACCTGGAATTCAAAGCCCTCTGCAATATTTTTCCAGCCTATTTCCCAATCTGTTGTTCTCTGTGATTTCTGACCACTCCAACTTTGCTCACACTGTGTCTTCCGCCTGAAGTTTTTTTTTTTAATTTTCTCTATTTATTAAAACTTTATCCTGTTTCAAGGCTGATGTGAAAATCCATCCCCCTATAAAGTTTTCCTGATTTCCCCACTTGAAAATACATATGTTCTTCACAGGACACTTACAACATTTTCTATACCTGTTAGGTTGCTTAGTAATTTTTATATTTGCACATGCGTTTTATCTTCCTTACTAGATTTGAAAACAGAAACCATGTGTACTGGTTATTAAGCTATTGACTCTGCTCAATTCGCCCCTTTTCACTCTGCACGCGAAGCCGGAGCTGACACTATGCAAACCATACGTCTGGCTTGCTGGCTGCTTCCTGTTAGGGGCACCAGGTGGAGAAACTGGAAGGAAGAGGTGGGAGGAGGGAGATGGAAGTTGTTTCTTCCTGTTTGCTTCATGTTACTGAAAACGATATTCCAAGGATGGCACACCACTCAGGCAGTAGCAGTTGGTTCCAGCCTGCAGCTTTTCTTCAAATGCCAGAACCCACCTCATAGTGTCCCTCAGAGGCACCAGCAGCAGCCGTGCTTCTCAGGCATCTGGACCCTAGCTCCTTGAGGCCTGTCCTGTGAGTTTGCTAAGTAGAAGCCCCTGCTCAGATATTAGAGCCTAGCTCTGAGTGGGCCCTCCTCTAGCTTCTAGGTTCTTCCCTATGTTTCCTTAGCCCAAGAATGTACTGCGTCTTGCAGTCATGAAGTCTATGTTTCCCCAACCTTGCTTCTGAAAGGTTGTTTCGGTTCTCTAACACCCACATTATCAATTCTCTATAATAAATACCCTGTTGAAATATCCAGTATGGTTTCTCTGTTCCTGACTGGACCCTGAATGCTACACAATGACCGATCCATCGGTTTTCTCCTTTGTCCAATCCCCCAACCCAGTTCCTACCAGTGTGGTTTGCACACAGGAATTCCTTAATAAATATTTGTTGAATGGATGAATGGATATTTATAAAGACAAAAGATCCTGTTATATTTCATTGTTCTGTCTTTCCTTCTCCATTTTCATGATTGCTATGTTCAAATAAGAAGCCTCAGTTATCATTCATGGGCAATTTTGGAGGGTCAGGAAGCATTTCCTTGGGGTTTATGGGATGGTTTAAAACGCATGGCTTGCCACTATACTTCACAAGCAGTAGCAAACAACATATGCATTATGCAGGGCTCCTTTGTGTTGATCACTCTTCTGCAGACTTTAGGGAAGTTTTTTATACTGAGAAAGATGCTACTGTCCTCATGTGTACTGGTAACAGAAATGGACATGATTTATGATATGCACATCAAGAGGGTGACTCTATTAGCCACTCTTTTACTCCCTCTTGAAATTGAATAAGGATATTTTTTGAGGATATGATTTAAGGTCAGATTGTGTGGAAAACAGCTGCTCTACAAGCATGTGAATAATTGCTGCTTTAACCAGAGTAAACTTTGCAGAAGGCTGAAGGCATTATCCGTTACATTAGAAGAAGATAAAAAGAATGCCAAGGGGAATGTAGAAACTGACCAACTGGGTAATCAGCAAGGATGTGATTTCTAGACTGGAATATAAGAAATGCTCAAGTCCAGATATGTGATACACACATAGAAATCTATTAAAATGTGTATACATCTCAGTTCCTGCCTCCCTCCCTCCCAGGGCTTACATCAGCTTAAACAACTGATATCATTAAAGTGCCTTGAGGAAACTCCTTGAATACAGGTGGGAAATTGGCAGTTATGGCAATGATAGTAGCTGGAATATTTTTACTCTGTGTTGTACTGATTTTGACCATCATTAGCATACAGACAAAGTCAGAATCTAGTGAAAAAATGAAGCGTCATTAAACCACTCAGGAGATAAGCCATACCCTGTGCCCACTGTTTTCATGTTTCCTATGTCATTTGGGAATCACGTGAACATCATTCCTCACCAAAAATGTGACTTCGCTTAACATATTTTTTGCTAAATATAAATAACTTAGAGGTAAGTAAGTTGCAGTTCAGCAGTATTGAGAAACTTTTTATGAATCCTTATAATCTAATCTTGAACACCTGTATTACAGTATTTGGACTTGGATAATTTTCTGTAACCAACAGAATATCAGGAAACTTACAAAAACATATAATTTTCAGCTCTTTAAAAAAAGATAAAGAAAATGTTTTCTGAAGAGGATCAGTCAAGTGGTTTGGAGCATGGATGGGAGTCCCTGGAGTGAGTTGGTATTATGTCTGCATCTACTTTGGGGTAGCATGGTGTTGTGTAACAACCACAGGCTTTGAGTTGGTAGAACTGAGTTTAAGTCTTATCTTGTCTGCTAGCAAACCTCAGTTCCCACTTCTATAAAGTGGGGATAGCAATATCTCCCCAACAGATTATGGGGAGAATCAAGTGCTCTTACCTTTGTGAAACCTCTTGGGACAGTGCCAAGCTTGTAGTACATTCACAATCAATGCTGGCTGAGTTTGAAAGGACCAGGTGTAGAAGTTGGCATAGGAAGTGACAGTGGACTATGCTAGTGGTCAACACAGGTGCCTAAATCCCTGGCTGGCCTCACAGGGTGAGTGAAACACTGTCCTACCACAAGGAAAGCTATTGTAATTCTTCTGTGCCTCTGGAACCTGTGGTCAGGTGTGAAAATCAGTGGACTCAGAATAGGGTGCAGAGAAGGTGGATGGGGGTGTGGTCTCAGGGCAAATGAGGCACCGGAGGCTCGTAAGTCCTTATATCATTTCTTGCCCATGAAAGCCCCTCATGTACAAACTCAGACCCTCTGCTGTCCCACCACTCCAGCATTCCAGTATCTTTATCCTCTTCCTCTTAGGCCCATGTTGTCAAAATGTTATACCTCTGATCTGAGCACACTTTGCTCTGCACCTATAAACTCCACTTCCGTGCAGTTTGAGTTCTAAGATTTACAGCTGTTTTGTCCTCCCAGACTGTACACTATTTCATCTCATCTCACTGCTAAATATTTTCTTGCCTTAGGTAGTCTATGTCCCTCCTTCATATGTGCTACTCCTAATTAGCTATGATTGGAAATCAGTTCCCCACCCTTCAGAATTATGGGAAAAATAAGCATAAATGATTGATGATAAAACCCCAGGTGGCGTTCCTATGAGTCAAGTGCCTCAGCTTTAGTGCCTGGAGTTGGTGGCATATTTTGGCTGCTTTGAGACCTCTTTACTTTCTTCCTGGTTCGAAGCTGTATTCTGAAAAGGTGACATTGCTTACTGTGGAGTTCCAGATGAAATATTATTGTATTGTCCTTAATCCTCTTCTGGGAATAGGGGACAATATTACTGATTCACTGGGCACCTGCCATTAAGCGGAGAGAGAGCATTATGCGCCGCCTCGTTTTTAAGGGCTCCTGGTGTTGATAAGAGCATTCAGAAGAGCTCGATGCAGACACTAACTTATCTGGCCTCCTTGGCAATTGCTTGTGGATGAATAGGCAAGTCAAGTCCTTGTAAAGAAAGGTCAGGATGAAGGTTAACAAATATATTTTTGAGGTTTGAGACATGAATAAGCAGAAACTGTCAGAGGTTGAAAGGGAAAAGAAAAGGGAAAAAGGGAATTCAGGACCATTTTCAGACAAGAGAGGAGAAAGAAAGCAGACAAAGAAACATATGGGGGAGGAAGTAGCGAAAGAATTAATGAATACTGGCACAGTGACCCTCCACTGCAGTGGGATTAGTAGGTCTAGGCGAGCATCCCTTGACTAAGACTGATCGCTGAGTACAGACACAGAATATAAGGGCCAGCTCCGGGAAAGTCCATGGAGAGAAGCACAGTGTGATTAAGATGCAGTCTCTGCTGAACTCTGACCTGGGAAAGCGAAGAGAAAGTGAAAGGTGAGTCACTAGGAAATGCTATGAGCAATACTGTGATGAGAAGAGAAAGTTAGGGAGTCAGAAGGTGGAACAGTAGTTTGAAATAAACTGTGCAGCTTAGCATGCTGGGGCAGAGGTAAGCAGTGGCAAAGAGGGATACAGCATGAGGACCCTTGGTGTCATCTGGTGAGGTCCAGGAAACCAGACATTGGGGGCATGGAATGAAGGACTCTAGATATTTCTGTGCTAGCAAAAGATACACAAAAGAGAGCTGCATTTTGGACTGGAAGGGCCTATAGGGGAATGTGGGGAATGTGCATGGTAAATCTTACACAGTAATATTAGCCAGTGGCATTGCAAATTGATCTTGCCTCTTTGCCAAGTACTGTCCTAAGACTTGGGCTACCATCATCTCTGGTCTGAGCCACTGTCGTTCCTTGCCTGGATTACTTAACAGCTTCTTAATTGGATTTCCCACATTCACCCTTGCCCTCTAAAGTCTATTTTCAATAGGGCAAGCCAGAATGATATGTTTTAAACTGTAAGATCTTATTTCTCTTCTGCATAAAACCTTATGATGACCTCCTCTTCACCCAGAGTAAAGACCAAAGTTCTGACAAGGATTTGCAAGGCTGTACTTGATCTGTGCCCTCCCCAGCCCTGTTCCTCTGTCATTCCACTTCCTATGATTTTTCCACTTGTTTAGTCTGTGCCAGTTAAATGCCCCCCTTGCTACTCCTCAAATATTCCAGGTGTACTACCTCCCAAGGGCCTTGACTGGTCGTTTCCTCTGCTTGGAGTGTTCTTTCTCCCAGATACCCACATGGCTAACTCTGTCACCTCCTTTGCTCAAATGTCATCTTCTCAATAAGTCCCATATTGACCACCTTATTTAAAATTGTAACTCACCTGTTCCCCTTCTGCATGTCCTCCCCACTTCATTCCAATCTTTCCCAGCTTTTTCTTTATTTCCATAGCCCTTATCGCTTTCCAACATACTATGGAATTCAATTATTTGGTTTGTTGTTCATTGTCTGTCTCCTCCACTAGGAGCTTCCACTGTGAGCTCCACAGGGAAGGAATGAATAAGTTGCTCATCAGCGTACCCCAAGTGACTAGACCACATCTAGTCACGTAGAAATCACTTGATTTTGGACTGACTGCCTTAATGGAAAATAAGAATGAACTAAATGTGGGTAGTGGAGAAAGGCACGGGAAGGAGATTGTTCACATTTAAGCAAAGTTAAGTGCAATGGGAAAGGAGGGTGGCATGGAAGGATAAGACTAGAAAGTAGGTGAAGGCTCCAACCATGTGGACTTCATGTTAAGGATTTTGGTCCAGGGGAAATGAGAAATCATGTAATTATCCGAAGTGGTGGTGATGACATAGTTTGATTTGCATTTGGAAAAAAAATCAGTAGCTGAGGAGGGACAACCATTGAAATTGCTGGTTACAGGAGGCCAAGAAAGAGACGGTAACTTAGACCAGGAAGATGTTGATAGGAGAGAGTGGTGGATGGATTATAGAAATATTTGCACATGCCAGAATAGAGTAGTGAGCAAAGTTTGTGAGGGACAACAAAACAAAAAAGGAAAAGCAGGAAATGGCAAGCCTGGCTTCCATGCTGGATGGATAGTAGCATCATTCATTGCAATGAGGAACCCTGGGAAAGGATCAGGATTTTGAGGAGAGATCATGAGTTCAACTGGCGACAGGTTGAATGTGAGATGCCATTGTGGATTGAATTGTGTCCTGCCAACTCCAGTTCATTTGTTGAAGTCCTAATCCCCAGGACCTCATTGGAAATAGGGTTGTTGCAGACATAATTAGTTAAGATGAAGTCATATTAGAGTGGGGTGGTCCCTTAATCCAATATGACTCTTTTTTTTTTTTTTTTTCAGAATCTTGCTCTGTCACCAGGCTGGAGTGCAGTGGCATGATGTCGGGTTACTGCAACTTCCACCTCCTGGGTTCAAGAGATTCTCCTGCCTCAGTCTCCCAAGTAGCTGGGACTACAGGTGCATGCCACTATGCCCAGCTAATTTTTGTATTTGCAGTAGAGATGGGGTTTCACCATGTTGGCCAGGATGGTCTCGATTGCTTGACTTCATGATCTGCCCACCGTGGCCTCCCAAAGTGCTGGGATTGACTGGTGTTCTTATTAAAAGGGGAAATTTGGACAAAGAGACAGACACACATAGAGGTAAGATGATGTGAAGAGGCACAGGGAAAAGATGGCTATTTACCAGCCAAGAAGAGAGGCTGGGAACAAATCCTTCCCTCACAGCAGAAGGAACCAATTCTGTTGATGCTTTGGTTTTGAACTTGTAGTCTTCAGAACGGTGACACCATATATCTCTAATATTTATGCTACTCAGTTTGTGGTACTTTGTTACATCAGCCCTATCAGACAAATGCAGATGCCTTTCAGATACTTGAGTGGGGAGATGAAACAAGTAACTAAATATGCATGTCTGCAGCTCAGAGAAGCCCTTAGTCCTGGAGCTACACCTTTGGAAGTCATCTTATAGGAGATAATTGAGCTAGATTGCTGTCCTGGGGGTAAACAGCAGGATGACTGAGATCTAGTCACCTTCTGCAAGTGTCCACACCACCCTAGCGTGGAAACTCACTCACCCTTGCCATCTGAGATGGAAGGAATACAGTCTACCCAATCTTCTAGTCCCAGTCTCTACTTCCTTACTTGTTTTGCCATCTCTCACTCCTGTCTCCAAATTCCTGCCAGTGGCCTGCATTATCAGACCTTCAACCTGTTAAGAGTTTAGAAGCTCCAATATATTTAGGGAGTTTGTCATCACCAGTCCTTTACTTAGTGGAGTGAAGGGCAGGTTAGAGATCCCCTCATCTTGAAAGGAGAAGAGCATATTTGGAATAATCTTCCATGACCTGATATGTGGAGGAAGACAGATGGTTGTTCGTTCACAACTCTACTACTCTTGTGCCCCATAAAAGACCTGCACCCCTTGTAACCCTCATCGTATCAGTGCTGGTAGTTGTTGCTGGAGTGCCCAATCTGATAACAGAAGGCTTCTGTCTATTAGTCCCAAGAAAGGTTGGGGAGAGGGATTTTTCTAATCTCAGAACAGGGATGGTGGAGGTGAGGAGGGAAACAGGTCCCAGGGATAGGGGTTGGGTTATTTTGTGCATTTTATTCTCAGTGGTAGGCTCTACTTGTTGAGAAATCTGGGAAAACAGAAAACTTTCTACTTGGTACCTCACACCTGATGAAACCTCCCTGACAGAGAGGGAGAAGGTAGTAGAGTCAAATAGGCTAGGCCTCAAAAGTGCAGGAGAATTTATCCTTCTTCTTCCCTTCTTCCCCTCTCTTCCCTCTCCTCCTTCCTTCCTTCCTTCCTTCCTTCCTTCCTTCATTTCTTTTTTTTTTTTTTTTTTTTTGACAGAATCTCACTTTGTTGCCCAGGCTGGAGTGCAGTGGTGTGATCTGGGCTCACTGTCACCTCCGCCTCCCGGGTTCAAGTGATCCTCCTGCCTCAGCCTTCTGAGTAGCTGGGATTATAGGCACCCACCACCATGTACAGCTAATTTTTGTATGTTTAGCAGAGATGCAGTTTCACCCTGTTGGCCAGGGTGGTCTCAAATTCCTGACCTCAGGTGATCTACCCACCTTGGCCTCCTAAAGGGCTAGGATTACAGGTGTGAGCCACCATGCATGGCTTCCTTCCTTCCTTCCTTCCTTCCTTCCTTCCTTCCTTCCTTCCTTCCTTCCTTCCTTCCTTCCTTCTTTCCTTCCTTCTTTTCTTCCTTCCTTTCTTTCTTCTTTTGGGTTGAAGCACAGTGGTCAGAAAGTGGAGTGAAGTGGGCAAAAGAACACCCTGATCTTGGAGTGGATAAGGTATGACATAAAAAACACCCAGTCTTCTGAGACTGTAAGGGAGCAGTGTTCTCAGAGAAAGTCCTGGTTTTCATTCAAACCATGTCTTAATTAAAGAGAGGTCAGGGCGTTGCCAGGGGAAAGCTGAAGATACAGAGAAGTTGACTGGTTCTGAAAAGCAGTGCCAGGGGCCATGGTGGACAGGTTGAGGACAGTGGAGAGGCCAGGCAGTGGTGCAGAGGCTGGTGTTCAGGAGGTTTAGATGGTTGAAGGATGATGGTGCTGTTAAGAATAGATGGGCAGAGCAGATTATGGTTATAGCACTGATGGAAAAAGTTAATAGGGCTGATGGATTAGGTTTTGCAGAGAGGCAATAAAGGACCATTAGCCAGATGACTCTGTGGGCATAAGTGATGGCAAGCATCAAAACCGAACTCTTTGTGCTGTGAGCATTGGGTGATGGCTGAAAAAGTTGCCAAAATTGAATTTATAAGTGTAAAATATTCATCCTACAAGACCCTGTAATTCTATTCCTATGAATGTTTGCTAAGAAAATAATTGAGCAGATAAAAAAAGTTACATGTAAAGGAGGATCTTCATAACAGTGTTATAGTCATCACAACTAAAAAATACATTTATTTTTGAAACTCTTTTTATTCCCTTGACTCTTGAGACAACACACTGCTGCCTCAAAAATCTCTGCTTACCTCCTTGTTTCTTCTTACTTTTGTGAAGAAGAGAATGGCTGGCTATTTACAAAATCCATTTTAGTTTCTTCCCAGACACACAGCTAGATGATATTTTTCAGCTTCCCTTGGAATTAAGTGGCCATGAAATGGAGCTCTGGTCAACAGAATGTTGGCAGGAGTGATGTATTCCTCCCCCAATTCTGGCCCCCAAAACCTCTCACCTGACCCTCTATCTTCGTTCTTTCCCCATCTAGCAAAGCCACAAGAAGGAAGGAATTGAGGTTCTTAAGTGTCCACGTGGAAGGCTGACTACTAACCAGAAACATCTGTACTAGAGTTATATGAATGGGAAATAAACTTCTATTAGCTAAGCTTCTGAGATTTGGGGGTTTATCTATTGGAATACTTAGCATTGCTCTAATGAATATACCTTGTTTGCAGTTTCTTAATCTTCCTGCCCCATACTCTTGGTGTTCTCTGAGTCTCAGACCCCAACATATTTTCACTCTGTATATTCCCTCTGAGTGATCCTATTCATTCCCATGGCTTTATCTCCCATCTTTATGCTGATGACTCATGTTTACTTCTCCCAGCGAAACATCTCTCTGCATTCCAGAGCCTGTATTCAGTAGTGTAGCAGGCATCTTCACCTGCTTACTGATTCCTGAGACTTAAAGTATATAATATTTATTACATTATATTTCTTCAACCTTATTTCTTTTCTAGAATCTTAATCTCTGTGAATAGTGCCACCATCCAACCAATTGCCCAGGCAAGAAATCTGGAAGTCAGTCCAGGTTCCAGCCCTTACCTCCACCTCCCACACCCAAAGTCATATTAAATTACCTGTTTAGATATCTCAGATCTCCTCCCTTCTATCTAGTATCACTGTTCTAAGGCAAAGGTAACAAGGATGGATTAAAGGAGAGATTCAGACTACATATATATAAAGTTATATGTCATATTGCACAGCATGAAAAGGGATTGAACTGTGTGTCCATCACTAGAAGAGGAGGATAAAGACATGGAAAATCTCTGTCCTTTCAGAGTACTAATCTGGTACTTAACTAGACCCTCACTCCATTCTCTCACCCTACATACCCAATTATTCTACCTTAACCTTGGAGAGGAAGAAATCACATTGATCAATGCCTAGATGTGGATCTCAGCCTCAGGGAAGGTCAACAAGGGTAACCTGAGAGATGAATAATGTGGTGAATAGAATACATATTTTTTGAGGAGCCTATGGAAGTCCGAGGAAATATTTTATGGAGCTTTGGGTTAGATTAGATCCAATTCCATCCAATACAGGTACGGGAAAGATCTTGCAGGGGGAGCATTGTTAAAATGATGTCTTGGCCCATGAAGTCCAAGGCTGCAGATAATGGAGGCAGGTTCACAAACTGGTAGCAGTGGTGGGCTGAAGCATGATTGCCATACCCTAGATCCTACCTTACGTGAGCTTCTGCTGATAACAAGATCCCAGTCTAACAATCTAGTTCCTTTGTTCTTTCTCATAATCTATAGTTTTTGAACAAAATAAATAGCAAAAAGCATTTGTTAAACTTGTTGAAGGTGTCTCTATTTGCAAACTAAAGTGGCAGAGTCATGACTTGATTAAAAAACCAAAAAACAAAAAAGAACTGTTGACAAAGTACCCTAGTCCTGTGCTCATATCCCAGCCACATCTTAACTTGTTGAGATTGTTCATTGCTCTCGCCAGGCAGTGAAGAAAGTTTTCTCCTTCTGGGCATTTTATGATTGGCGTCAGCAGTATATTTTTCTGGGGAATTGATTCTCTCTCTCTCTTTCTCACTTACTTTTTCTTTGTGAGCAGCTCTCTGTGATTATAATTATGCAACTAGGAGATCAGAGGGCTATCACTGGGCAGGGCCTACTGAGCCAGATTGCAGCACCAGCCGTATCTGAGATTTGCCACATGATGGCCAGAGTAGCCTGTCTGCTGAAATAGCAAGGTTTACTTCAGAGCCTTTTCTCAAATTTTCAGGGGCTATTTAACCTACTTTATACCAACTCTCTATGGCTTTCTGGTCTGAAGAGCAGACTCAATAGTATTTTAGCATTCTAAATCCCAAATAAAACCCGAGAAACGCTGTTATACATAGACAAAAACAATTTCAGCTCAGAGAGGAATAAATATAAGTTTTTGTTCCTCTAAACATTGTCTTGATTAACATTTCCTTTAATTATGGTTTAGAACATGTTAGACTTTCTATTCCTTGTCTTAGACTTTCCTTCCTCGCAAAAGATCAATTTTATATGTCTTCTTTTTGTTCCTATAAGACAAAACATCTATCCATGCCTTCTTCCCTCCAATTTCCAGTTTTTTCATGGATAGAACTTTCAAAAAACCTAAAAGTTGACTGGAAAACTCTGACATCTCGTTACTCCGTGCTTCAGTGGCTGTTAAATTGATAGTTTCAGAGTGGATATCAAACTATCTACTCTATCAGTGTTTTTTAAAAAAGGGAAGAAGATTACAGTCTGTCTAAATCAATGTGACATTTCTCTGACATGTGTGTCTTGATCACTGTTTTCCTCAGCATATCCATTCTTTCTGAGTATCTCCATTTTTCCATGGCTATCTAAGTCAGACGGGGCTTGTCATCTCATCAAAATTGCTCCACCTTTTGCTTAGGTTTCTCTTAATTTTCTGTTTCTCTGTATTTATCCTTCTGTATTTATCACTACAGACCATACTTCAAACCAACATGGGTTGGACTTTTACAAGGCAGACGGCGTCTTGGTTTTTCTCCTCAGTAGAATTTCTATTTGTGGCACATGCATTTCCTTCTTCACTGAATTCCCAGCAACAGTTCTCAGTAAGGGCAGCTGCTGCTCTGAGCCTCTTTGGATTTTTCTTTCATTCTCTCTTCACATATCGAACTCATTCTATCTTGAAAGGTTCTCAGTCTCCACTGGCCGGGGGAAGGTGGAACATATCACAAGTTTGGCAGAGTTGCAGTGCACTGTGCTTTGAACTTGTAAAATTCTTTTCAAAAGTCAAAATCTTTAAAGGAAAGAAAAGAAGCTTCTGGTACATTTAGACAATGTGAGAACAGGAATGACCTGAGTTTAAAGATAAGGGTTAATGCTGTGATGTCAGTTCTTGGGCATAACTTCTCGGGAAACTTTAGCTTCACTAAAGCTCTCTGATTTTAAATGTCTTTCAAAGCAATCTTTTGGTGTCTGAAAATACAAGAAAATAGAAAGAACAGGATTTATGACTCTTTCAGTAATTTATCCTAAAGCATACAAACATGATATTTTGTTGTACTCCCAGAAGCCTCTCTTCAGAGATGAAATTCAGCATCATGCACTTCTACCATTACCACTGCCCTTCCAATCTGACCAACCATTTGGAAAAATAAAATGTAATGAAGGTGTTCACTGTCTTCCCTTTCAATTAATCTGGGCCTGTTAAGATGCACAGATTGTTAGCACATGCAGCAATTACTTCACACATATTCCTTGTCCAGCCCTGATTATAGGATCACATTCTGACTGCTTGTGATTTAGCTCAATAACCGGGGAATGTAAATGTCATTCTGCCAAAGATTCACAGAGTGGCTGGTCAGAAACCCCCTCTTTGCCTTAATATGATCATCTGAAAAATAAGCATACAAATAACATCATAATAATCATGGAAAAGAACAAAACTTAAAAAAAAAACACATTACATATGTGATGAGTTGGTTCTAGACATTTGCGTGAAGCAGAGTTTTTTTCATCCCCATCACTCTTGAGCACCTATGTTTTGCCCCTTTTGTGCTCATAGAACCTCATTCCTCTACCACCCACCCCTCCCTTCATCCATCTTCTTTGTCAATATACTTATTCAGTTCTAATTGGGAGAAAATACCTTATTCAGTCAATTGACACCGGGGTTGGATTTCTTAACTTCAGGTTTATGAACCCCTAAAACCGTGGGTGAAATTCTGTGTTTGGGGACCTACGTGCCTTATTCTATAGAAAGTATCAGTAGCTTTCATTAAGTCTCAAAAGATTCTAGGATCCCTGAATAGTTGAGAACCATCGCAAAAATATTTTCCTTTAGAAGGACTTGCTAATTTAAAGTCATGCACATTTAACAGTGATATTTCAGGAAGTTCAAGGAAGACAGTTTAAGGCACAAGGGAGCTGGGGGAGACTCCAGGACTCCTTTTAGCTACTCCACAATTCTGTATGTTCACTGTTCTTCTGAATCTTTAGCTGGCTTTGTTTAGAATATTTTACTTTTAGCAATTTTGTTTGGTGCATGCCATGAGAAAATGTACCTAGTTATTGCATGCCGAGTCCCTCAAGGACTCAGTGGTGTACACTGGATTTGGGGACATTGCTGTTCTACTACAAACTTCAAGTTATTTAGGAAGTTGAGGGTTGAAAAGAAGGAAAACATCAATTTTTATTCCATGTATTTGTTCACTTGAGGAAAAGGTATTTTTTCTGAATTACTTGAATTGCTGAAAATTAATATTTATTTTTCAAATAAATAAAAGAAAAAACAAAAATTTGCTATATTTTTTGGATTTTAAAGCTAGTAAGACAATAAAAATGACAGAATCAACCCTTTAAAACTTTTCCCTTCAAGAGTCTGGTGTAGAGGATGCATATAAATTAAAGTCCAGAGGCTGAGGCATTTGATGCCCCAGGTGTAGGGAGATTTCATAATTGTGTGATTTTTTTTTTTTTCAAAATGGCTTCTTGCATGGCTACTGTTAAGACAGACTTGCTTGAAAATATTTTTTTCTGAAAGCATATCTTGGTCTCATCCTTAATCATTTGAAGAAGAACCCTCGGCTGGATCTTTGTGAAGCTGGAAGGAATCACGATTGCCTCAGGAAGAGGAAGTAGTCAGGTCTGACTTTTAATAAAGAACGGCTGCTTGCCAATACCCAATTCCTCTCTACTTGTTTCAAACCTGCAAGGGTAGTTTGTTAAGGAGTTTGTCCTGAGGCAAATTAATCTGAAGTAAAAATGAATCAGGGGAGGATTGAATTTTGAGTCAAAGATAGGAAATAAATTTTCCCCTGAGTTAATTAGCACACACATTCTAGGAAAAGTAAACTGTATCAAGGATATTGCCCCTCAGTCATGAGCTTCTAACTCCTGTCTGGTGACATGAATGCGTCCACAAATAATGACTGCTTGTCAGAGAGATGGCCTTCCCTACTTGGCTTTCATACTTACCCGTAGTTTATAGACAGGTCTCACAAAAGCTTTCGCTGTGGTTTATTATTTTTTAAAATGCTTGTCTCTTCATAAATGACCGAAAAAAAGGGGATTCGGGAGAAATGGAGAATTCTGTCATATGCTTTATAGACATTCCAGGCAAGCCTGGAACAACAGCCCATTTAAATAACCACTCTATGGATCCATCACGCTGAGCTGAGACATGCCTCAGCAACCTCTCTTCGTTTCAAAACCAAGCTGTCGGATAAAGAAGAGGGAGAAGAGGGGTCTGTAGTCAGCTCATACCTGGGAACTTCTTTGAAAGGAGGATGCTGGAAAGAGAGTTGAACGGAGCAGGCTGTGACAGAGGAGTTGAATTTGATCTCTGCTGCTACTCAGAAGCATATGGTTTCCACCCACAGGAAAAATCTGCTTTTCTTCTGGCTGCCACACTAATGCAGGCATGAAGGGAAAAGACTTTGCTATCAAATGCATCTCCAGGGTTGGCATCTGTGATTAAAGTTTTCTGTTTGCCCTGCATCACTCCTCCAGGTGGTTTTAAAAAATTGCTAAAAGTTGTCCCTGTTTTTGCTTAGATAGTGGGAATGTAGGTGTTTGTTGTTAGTGGTTTATAATGTACCCATTGGTGGGACCAATGCCCTAACTTCATTTAGCCTCTTACCCTGTTATTAGGCTAGTGAAATAATTAAAGGACAGGCCCAGACCTTGGAGCTTCATAGAGCAGTTTCTTTTGGCTATTACTACTTGCAAAACATCTGGTTAGGTTGACCGTGAATAAGGCAATCCTTGGCTTCCAGTGTTATTTACTGTGAGGTAGAGATCTTATACTAGGGACTAGATGTAAATATTGCCTTCTCCATTTTATAGGTGGGGGATGTGGAGGCTGTGTTACTAGAACACAAATATAAGAAGACACACAATGACTCTTAGCTGTAGTTGATTGTGGATTTTGTAGTGTGGCAATGGAAGAAAATATAATGGAGGGCTTCAGGGCAATAGAAGGAAACGTCTCAGCTGGTTCTCAGAGTAGAATTCTCTCCTTCCTTTCCAAAAGCCAGAAAGGCTTAAGACCCCCTCCTACAGCATGGACACAAGAGAAGAGTTGGCATTTGTAGCAGGCACATTTTCTTTTGAACTTTTAGAGCAAGGATCATGAGCACTGACTTCCTAGCATGTGTGTGAATCCCTTCATTAACATAATGCAAATTTTTTTTGTTTGTTTTTGTTTTTGTTTTTGAGATGGAGTCTCGCTCTGTCGCCCAGGCTGGTGTGCAGTGGCTGGATCTCAGCTCACTGCAAGCTCCGCCTCCCGGGTTCACGCCATTCTCCTGCCTCAGCCTCCCAAGTAGCTGGGACTACAGGCGCCCGCCACCTCGCCTGGCTAGTTTTTTGTAGTTTTTAGTAAAGACGGGGTTTCACCGTGTTAGCCAGGATGGTCTCGATCTCCTGACCTCGTGATCTGCACGTCTCGGCATCCCAAAGTGCTGGGATTACAGGCTTGAGCCACCGCGCCCAGCCCATAATGCAAATATTTAACATTCTGTTTATTTATTTATAAGAGACATGGTCTCACTCTGTCATACAGGCTGTAATGCAGTGGTGCAGTCATAGCTCACTGCAGCCTCGAACTCCTAGGCTCAAGCAATCCTCCCTCCTCAGCCTCCCGAGTAGCTAGGATTACAGGCATACTCAGCTAATTATTTTACTTATTGAGACAGGGTCTCGATATGTTGCCCAGCCTAATCTTGAACTTCTGGCCTCAAGCAATCCTCCTGTCTCAGCTTCTTAAAATTTTGGGATTACAGGTGTGAGCCACCATACCCAGTCATAGCTAATCTTTTAGAAATGCAGTTGATTTAGTCAGATCTTGAATCAATTGCCCAGAGAAGTGAGAGACCAAGAATTGTTCGCTGCCATCTGCATCAATACAAGGAAGAGACCTGTCCCCTGAAAAACATGGGAAGCCTGTGAGCTCTGGATGCAGAAAAGCATGTGAAAATGGTACAGTATGGGATCTGCAAAGGACTGCAGGCAGCTCTTATCTGGGAACTGCAAAACCTACTGGAAAGTAAGATGAACACTTTTCCTCTCCTGTGAACTTACTTGACTAGGGAATTCACAGCGCACCTCAGAGAAAGGCAGGAAGATTGCCCCAGATTTATATTATAGTTAGATTTGTGAGGTACTTTCAATCTGTTTGTAAATTTAGTAAACTCTATGTGGTTCTGTCCGGACTTTTATTAACTTTCTTAGTTGCCTCTTTAAGTTTCCAAGTTAACAATTTAGTTATTAAGGAGAAGCATCTGCATTAGTTGCACTAATTCCCAAACTGATGTTCAAATTTAAAAATTTGTAGATTGGACCAGGTAAGTCATACCTTACACAGATGGGAGGTAGAACAAGTCCTGAATTTATGATCATTTGGCATGAAGTGAAGAATCAGCACTTATTTTATTTACTGAAATATTGCAGAGAGTCAAATTCTAAATATATCTTCCGTCACTGTCAGCAACAGCCTTCTAACACTTTTGTCTGTCTCAAATCTTGCCCCATTGTGGCCACAGTGATCTTGCCAATCTCTTTGCGTGGCTCCTGCTGTCCTTTCCAGCCACATTTCCCTCAGGTCTCTAACCCTGGCACTCTACGGTCCATCAATCCTGAAGTGCTTGGAGTTTTCCCAACATGCTCTCTTGTGCTTTGTTTCTTTGCAGATGCTTGTCTCTCTGCCTGGAATTCTCCCCTTCTTTCCCGGTGGTCACTTGGCAAACACCTCCTGATCTTAAAGACAAAGCTCAAGCATTTCCCTCTCTCTGTAGACTTTCTAGGCACATGTGGCTGTTCCGTATACATTTGCTGAATGAACAAGTAAATGAGTGCATAAAACGATGCATAAAATGAATGTCTGGCTGTTGTTGCTCTTCTTTACTTAGAAAGATTCCACAGAATTCCCAAAGATAGTGCTGCCAGTGTAAATGTTATGATAAATTTGTAATTTTTGAGTCAAATGCTGTAAGGGTTGGGGGGAAATGTGGCACTTACTGAGGCCAACTTTGACAAACTGCTTTTCTCATTCTGCTTCAGAATGACTTTAAGATCGATTTCTTCATCCTCTCCAATCTAATATCACTATCAGCATCTAACATCTAACCTTTACAAAATCAAAAATGATGAAAACTAAATAATTCAACGTGAAGAGAGCTCACCAGAAGACAAATGGACTATGTGCTATATGTTTGGTTGTGCGGATGTAATCTATCTCAATAATTAAGTATCTGTGTTCATGAATAGGCTCTAAAACCTCTGAAGACCAGACCTTCAAAGATAAAGTCAAAGGCACTGGTCTTATTTACTAGGTGAAGAATATATCCCCTTGCCATTTCTTTTTTCTTCTCTTAAAGATGTCCAGTTATTGAAACTTTAGCATTTTTAACTACAGGGGTGCATGTATCATTGAGTAGGGAAACACCGGTATACTGAAGAAATATGGTGGAGGGAGGGAGTAGGTGAGCTCATCTGTGATGAGGGAAAATGCACTAAGACACAGAATGTGCAGTGTGAGCTGATTTTGGGTCCTTGTCCTCTTCCACTCGCCCTTAACTTTAGTGTGGATGCCACTAGGATAGGACACAGTGGTTTGTTTGCAAGGATGTTACATAAAGTCAAATTGAGATCTCCACTCCTCACGTGCTCACATGATATTTCATTAGGGATTATCTTCCTTAATATAGCATGCACCCTGAGTGGGGATGGGAGAAAGATGTGGCCCCCAGAATTCAGGATATTTGCTACAAACTAATTTTAACATCATCTAAGTAACATCATCTATCACTATCATCTAAATAAAGCATCTAAATAAATGTGCGAATAAACATTGTCTCTGTTCAGGAGTCTCAGAATACATGCATTATACTACCCTGTTAGGTCCTATACTACTCTGAAAGTCCATGACCTTCTCTGGTCCTATGGGATGCTGTGAGCTCATCATCCTCTGCTCAGAGTGAGTAAGACAGGGAACAAGCTGAGTCCACGGCACAGGAAGGCATCCTTCTTGCTGGGCAGGGCCAAGCCAGGCTGCTCCTGAGGGGCCATCCTTAGCGGACCTTGAGAGAACAACCTAGTGCAGCCTCTAGCCTCTGGGGCTGGGCGAGGGATAGTGCTCTCTTCAGGGAAGAGTAGACAATCTATGGATGACTATTCCGTTCCCACCTGGCTCTTGGCCACTCATATAAGCTCCCAGTGGAGGGCTTTTGCTAAGGTGTCTGTTGATCTTGCCTGCATGGCTCTTTAGATCTTGCCCTTTCCCCCAGAAAGTCAAATCTTTCTTTCTTTTTTCCTTCTCCCCTCCAGCCCAGCTGGAAGAGTCTAGTTTTGGTGCATGGTATTATGTGTCTTTTTTTAAAAAAATAATTATTTTATTTTATTTTATTTTTCCATAGGTTATTGGAGTACAGGTGGTATTTGTTTACGTGAGTAAGTTCTTTAGTGGCGATTTGTGAGATTTTCATGCACCCATCACCCATGCATACACTGCACCATATTTGTAGTATTTTATCCCTTGCTCCTCTCCCACTCTTCCCCCTAAGTCCCCAAAGTCCGTTGTATCATTCTTATGCCTTTGCATCCTCATAGCTTAGCTCCCACATAACAGAGAGAACATATGATGTTTGGTTTTCCATTCCTGAGTTACATCGCTTAGAATAATCGTCTCCAATCTCATCCAGGTCACTGCAAATGCTGTTATTTCATTCCTTTTTATGGCTTTGCAGTAATTCCATTTTATATACGTACCACAGTTTCTTTATCCACTTGTTGATTGATGGGCATTTGTGTTGGTTCCACAATTTTGCAACTGTGAATTGTGCTGCTATAAACACGTGTGTGAAAGTATCTTTTTCGAATAATCCCTTATTTTCTTCTGGGTAGATACCCAGTAGTGGGATTGCTGGATCAAATGGTAGTTCTACTTTTAGTTTTTTAAGGAATCTCCATACTGTTTTCCATAGCAGTTGTACTAGTTTACATTCCCACCAGCAGTGTAGAAGTGTTCCCTGTCCACCGCATGCACGCCAACATCTACTGTTTTTTTTTGAGTTTTTGATTATGGCCATTCTTGCAGGGGTAAGGTGGTATCACATTGTGGATTTGATTTTCATTTCCCTGATCATTAGTGATGCTGAGCATTTTTTCACGTGTTTGTTGGCCACTTGTATGTCTTCTTTTGAAAATTGTGTGTTTATGTCTTCAGCCCACTTTTTGATGGGATTGTTTGTTTGGTTTTTTTTCTTACTGATTTGTTTGAGTTTGTTGTAAATTCTGGATATTAATCCTTTGTCAGATGTATAGATTGTGAAGATTATCTCCCACTCTGTGGGTTGTCTGTGTACTCTGCTGACTGTTCATTTTGCTGTGGAAAATCTATTCAGTTTAATTAGGTCCCAGTTATTTATCTTTGTTTTTATTGCATTTGCTTTTGGGTTCTTGGTCATGAAATCCTTGCCTAAGCCAATGTCTAGAAAAGTTTTTCCAATGTTATCTTCTAGAATTTTCATAGTTTCAGGTCTTAGTTTTACATCCTTAACAGATCTTGAGTTGATTTTTATATAAGGTGAGAGATGAGAATACAGTTTCATTCTCCTATATGTGGCTAGCCAATTATCCCAGCACCACTTGTTGAAAAGGGTGTCATTTCCTCGCTTCATGTTTTTGTTTGCTTTGTCGAAGATCAATTGGCTGTATTTGGAGTTATTTCTGGGTTCTCTGTTCTATTCCATTGGTCTATGTGTTTGTTTGTTTCCAGTAGTATGCTGTGTTGTTGACTATGGCCTTACAGTATAGTTTGAAATCAGTAGTGTGATGCCTCCTGATTTGTTCTTTTTACTTAGTCTTGCTTTGGCTAAGCAGGCTCTTTTTCGGTTCCATATGAATTTCAGAATTGTTTTTTCTAATTCTGTGAAGAATGATGGTGATATTCTCATGGGGGTTGCACTGAATTTGTTGATTGCTTTTGGCAGTATAGCCATTTTCATAATATTGATTCTTCCCATCCATGAGTGTGGGATGTGTTTCCATTTGTTTGTGTCATCTATAATTTCTTTCAGCAGTGTTTTGTAGTTCTCCTTGCAGAGGTCTTTTTCCTCCTTGGTTAGGGATATTCCTAAGAATTTTATATTTTTGCAGCTATTGTAAAACGGGTTGAGTTCTTTATTTGATTCTCTGCTTGTTCGCTCTTGGTGTATAGAAGAGCTACTGATTTGTGTACATATCTTGTATCTGGAAATTTTGCTAACTTCTTTTATCTGTTCTAGGAGCTTTCTGGAGGAGTCCTTAAGGTTTTCAAGGTGAACAATCATTTTGTCAGCGAACAGTGACAGTTTGACTTCCTCTTTATCAATTTAGATGCCATTTTTTTCTTTCTCTTGTCTGATTGCTCTGGCTAGGACTTCCAGTACTACGTTGAAGAGGAGTGGTGAGAGTAAGAATCCTTGTCTTGTTCCAGTTGTCAGCAAGAATGCTTTCAACTTTTCCCCATTCAGTATTATGTTCTCTGTGGGTTTGTAATAGATGGCTTTTATCACATTAAGGTATGTCTCTTGTATGCCAGTTTTGCTTAAGGTTTCAATCATAAAGGAATGCTGGATTTTGTCCAGTGCTTTTTCTGCTTCTATTGAGATGATCATGTGATTTTTTGTTTTTAATTCTGTTTATGTGTGTATCACATTTATTGACTTGCATTTGTTAAATCATCCCTGCATCCCCGGTATGAAACCCACTTGATCATGGCGGATTATCTTTTTGATATGTTGTTGGATTCAGTTAGCTAGTATTTTGTTAAGGATTTTAGCATCAGTGTTCATCAAGAATATTGGTCTGTAGTTTTCTTTTTTTGTTATGTCCTTTCCTGATTTTGATATTAGGGTGATGCTGGGTTTATAGAATGAATTAGAGAGGGTTCCTTTTTTCTCTATCTTGTGGAATAGTGTCAAAAGGATTGGTACCAATTCTTCTTTGTATGTCTGGTAGAATTCTGGTAGAATCCATCTGGTCCTGGACCATTTTTATTGGTAATTTTAAAATTACCATTTCAATCTCACTGCTTGTTATTTGTTTGTTAAGATATCTAAATCTTCCTGATTTAGGATAGGAGGGTTGTATTTTTCCAGGAATTTATCCATCTCTTCTAGGGTGTTTAGTTTATGTGGGTGAGGGTGTTCATAGTAGCCTTGAATGATCTTTTGTATTTCAGTGGTGTCAGTTGTAATATCTCCTATTTCACTTCTTAGTAAGGTTATTCGGATTTTCTCTCTTCTTTCCTTGATTAACCTCACTAATGGCCTATCAATTTTATTTATCTTTTCGAAGAACCAGCATTTTGTTTCATTTATCTCTTGTATTTTGTTTGTTTTAATTTCATTTAGTTCTGCTCCAATATTGGTTATTTCCTTTCTTCTGTTGGGTTTGGTTTTGTTTCTCTAGTTCCTTGAGGTGTAACCTTAGATTGTCTGTTTGTGCTCTTTCAGAGTTTTTGATGTAGGTGTTTAGGGTTATGAACTTTCCTCTTAGCACTGCCTTTGCTGTATCCTAGAGGGTTTGATAGGTTGTGTCATTACTGTCATTCAGTTCGAAGAATTTTTTAATTTTCACCTTGATTTCATTTTTTGACCCAATACTCATTCAGGAGCTGGTTATTTAATTTCCATGTATTTGTATGGTTTCAAAAGTTCCTTTTGGAGCTGATTTCCAGTTTTCTTCCACTGTGATCTGAGAGAGTGCTGATATAATTTCAGTTTTCTTAAATTTATTGAGGCTTGTTTTATGGCCTATCATATGGCTCTATCTTAGAGAAAGTTCCATGTGATGTTGAATAGAATGTGTATTCTGGGGTTGTTGGATGAAATATTCTGTATATATGGGTTAAGTCTATTTGTTCCAAGGAATAGTTTGAAACCATTGCTTCTTTGTTGACTTTCTGTCTTAATGACCTGTCTAGTGCTGTTAGTGGAATATTGAATTCCCCACTGTTATTGGGTTGCTGTCTATCTCATTTTTGAGGTCTATTAGTAATCGTGTTATAAATTTGGGAGCTCCAGTGTTAGGTGCATATACTTTTAGGATTGTGATATTTTCCTGTTGGACAAGGCCTTTTACCATTATATACTGTCCCTCTTTGTGTCTTTTAACTACTGTTGCTTTAAAGTTTGTTTTGTGTGATATAAGAATAGCTATCCCTGCTCACTTTTGGTGTCCATTTGCATGAAATGCCTTTTTCCACCCCTTTACTTTAAGTTTACGTGAGTCCTTATGTGTTAGGTGGGTCTCCTGAACACAGCAGATGGTTGGTGAGTTCTTATCCATTCTGCAGTTCTGTGTCTTATAAGTGGAGCATTTAGGCCATTTACATTCAACGTTAGTATTGAAATGTGAGGTACTATTGCTTTCATCATGTTCTTTGTTGCCTGTGTAATTTGGTTTTATTTTTGTGCTTTTGTTTTTTAACTTGTATTTTTGTTTTGTAGGTCCTGTGTGATTTATGCTTTAAAGAGGTTCTGTTTTCATGTGTTTCCAGGATTTATTTCAAGATTTAGAGCTCCTTTTAGGAGTTCTTGTAGTGGTGGTTTGGTCATGGCGAATTCTCTCAGCATTTGTTTGTCTGAAAACGATTGTATCTTTCCTTCATATATGATGCTTAGTTTTGCTGGATACAAAATTCTTGGCTAATTGTTTTGTTTGAGAAGGTTGAAGATAGGGCCTTGATCCCTTCTAGCTTGTAGAGTTTCTGGTGATAAATTTGCTGTTAATCTGATAAGTTTTCTTTAATAGGTTACCTGGGGCTTCTGATTCACAATTCTTAAGATTCTTTCCTTTGACTTAACTTTGGATAACCTGATGACACTGTGCCTAGGTGAAGATCTTTTTGTGATGAATTTCCCAGGTGTTCTTTGTGCTTCTTGTATTTGGCTCTCTAGGTCTCTGGCAAGGCTAGGGAAGTTTTCCTTGATTATTCCCCCAAATATATTTTCCAGGCTTTCAGAATTCTCATCTTCCTCAGGTATACCAATTGTTCTTAGGTTTGATCATTTAACATAATCCCAGATACCTTGGCAGCTTTGTTCATATTTTCTTATTCTTTTTTTCTTTGTCTTTGTTGGTTTGGGTTAATTCAAAGACCTTGTCTTCGAGCTCTGAATTTCTTCCTTCTACTTGTTCAATTCTATTGCTGAGACTTTCCAGAGCATTTCACATTTCTAAAAGTGTGTCCAAAGTTTCCTGAATTTTTGATTGCTTTTGCTTTAAGCTATCTGTTTCCATAAATATTTCTCCCTTCACTTGTTTTTGTTTGTTTGTTTGTTTTTCTTGCATTGGGCTTTGCCTTTCTCTGGTCCCTCCCTGATTAGCTTAATAACTAACCTTCTGAATTCTTTTTCAGGTAAATCAAGGATTTCTTCTTGGTTTGGATCCTTTGCTGGTGAACTAGTGTGATTTTTGAGGGTGTTGAAGAGACTTGTTTTGTCATATTACCAGGGTTGGTTTTCTGGTTCCTTCTCATTTGGGTAGGCCCTGTCAGAGGGAAGGTTTAGGGCTGAAGGCTGTTGTTTAGATTATTTTGTCCTATAGGATGTTCCCTTGATATAATAATCTCCCCCATTTCCTATGGATGTGACTTCCTGTGAGCCAAACTGCAGTGATTGTTGCCTCTCTTCTGGGTCTAGCCAACCAGTGGGTCTACCTGGCTCCAGGCTGGTACCGTCTCCAGAATGTGAACAGTCTATGGGTCTTTCAGCCATGGATACCAGTGCCTGTTCTGGTAGTGGCAGAGGGTCCAATGGACTCTGTGAGGGTTCTTAGCTTTGGTGGTTTAATGCTCTATTTTTGTGCTGGCTGGCCTCCTGCCAGGAGGTGGTGCTTTCCAGAAAGCACCAGCTATAGTAGTGTGGAGAAGGACCGGCAGTGGGTGGGGACCTAGAACTCCCAAGATTATATGCCCTTTGTCTTCCACTACCAGTGTGGCTAGGGAAGGACCATCGGGTGGGAGTGGGGCTAGGCATGTCTGAAGTCAGGCTCTCCTTGGGTGGGTCTTGCTGCTGCTGTTGTGGGAGATGGGGGTGAGATTCCTAGGTCACTGGAGTTGTGTACCTAGGAGGACTATGGCTGCCTCTGCTGAGTCATGCAGGTTGTCAGAGAAGTAGGGGAAAGCCAGCAGTCACAGGCCTCACCCAGCTTCCATGCGAACTGAAGGGCTGGTCTCACTCCCACTATGTCCCTCCCGACACCCCACCCCTCAACAGCCCCAAGTCTGTTTCCAGGCAGAAGGCGAGATGGGCTTGAAAACTTGCCGGAAGCTACCTGCCTCCCTGCTGCAAGAGGAAAAGGCTTTATAGTTCTTCCTGCTCTGTGAAGTCTGCATGCCTGATTAATGCCCTCCCCTGAGTTCTGGCCAAGAAGTTTCTCACCCCATTCAAATTGTTACAAAGTTCAGCTAGAGAATTCCTTTTCCCTGTGGAGTTTTACCCCCTGCTCCTTTGGCCACCCTCCTGATGGATCTCTGTGGCGTCAGGCAGGAATGGGCAACTTGGAGACCCAGCGAGCTCCCAGGGCCTTCCTGCTGCTTCCTCTACCCCTATATTTTGCTTGGATCTCTAACTTGACTCAGAAACTTCTCCCGCAAACAGAGCTTCAGCTTCTCCAGTTGGGGTGTGTGTTCAGGAGCGGGGGGTCTCCCTTCCCCACATCCACAGTTGGGGCACTCACAGTTTTGGTGGGGTCTCCCAGGTCCTGCAGGAGCAGTTCGCTTCCTTCAGAGGGTCTGTGGGTCCTTTTGGGATTGCTAGTTTGTTCTTGCAGTTGATCTGGATCTAAAACTTCACAGTGCAAGCCTCTGCATGCTGCTGTGTCCAGAGCTGACATCTAGTCCTGCCTCCCATCCGTCATAATCCCCTGAATCCAATTGCCGCATCATATTATCTCTTAACAGGTATAGGTTTCTGGAAACCAAACCATAAAGAATCCTTTATTTTTGACCATATTCCTTTCTTGAGGTGAGGATACAGAGTTGAATAACTGTTTAAACAGGCAAATTGGTGGGAGAGAAAATAATCTATTAATATTCCACAATGTTGTCCCACCTTGCATAATTTTGAATATAATTCTGATATACATATACATTGGAATAGGTAAGTATCTATATATAATATTATAGAGTCAACAGTAAGTAGTTTGGCTTAAATTCTGTTTTGGATGACTTACATCTATGTCTTTAACTCATTGAGAGATAGCTCTGTTCCCTTAAATATAAAAAAAGTCTGATTTTTATTTTTTATATAGTTCTGCCATTTAAGGAGAGAGACGGCCTTATAATTTCCAATATTACATTTTGTAATGCAGAAAATGTCTCTTGCAATTTCTAAGGCAATCTTAATTGGTAGACCTAAACAGACCTAGTTTTGAAGAAGCTGGGCATTTGAATCTCAGAGACTTATGTGTCTGAGAAACCCTGCCATTCTTTAGTCACTCTGAAGATGTGTGTTGAGTAAGAGAGAGAGAGAGATTTTCTATGTGATGAGATTTTTCTACATATTTTCTGCAGAGGGAAAATATACTGTTGCTTAGAAGAGAAAAATCCATGAATACATTTAACAAATGTGCATTCCTCACCTGTGAAATAAATCATGCTATTTAGTAAACTACCACCAAATATATCTCAATATGTTAAAATATGAAAACTAATGACTATTCATAAAAATTGAAAGGAAAATATTTTGAGCAAAAGATCTATAAGGAAAAGATTTCACTTAACTTTAATAAATGGGATTTGGAAGATTAGTTATGTTCTCATGTACTTTCTTGCATTTGTAAAATAATAGGCTTATGAATCTTCCTTTGCCTGACAGGGTCAAGTAGCATACGGATTTTCTTTCCTCTTTATTTCCACTATTGAGGCGCAACAATCAAGATTCACTGGAATTGTGCTGGTGGCTCTGATGGAGAGGGTTATATCTCATGTGCAGTGGGACCATGAGAACCACAATGCGTTTAACAGCAGTATTCCAGAATTTGTCCCCAGTGAGTCTTCAAGATGTTTTCCCTAGGAGGCTTAAATGTACTATAGGTTTGAGGTTATTATTATTTTTTCATGAGGCCAGGTATTTGATTTTGAACTATGCCGTTTACACTCTTGTTGCTCTTTTAAAAAGTGGTCATTTTAGTCACCTAATAAAACCATTGCCACGGAAAGTTGCTATCTAAAACAGACACAACACATAACAGTTCCTTCATTGTAAACTGCATTGGAAAAAAAAAAAAAGGAATTTCTCTTCCGAAAAGATTAACCCAGGGGTTATACAAAACCAGAATAGGGAATGTAATATGGGAATTATAATGATTCAAAAGACAGTGACAACATGGCGGTTTATTGAGAAATCCAACCGTATCATTAATGGCTGCATACAATTGCTACATAAGGGAGATTAAGTTTATTATTATTATTTTTGATGAAGAAGCTTTTAATGATTAAGACTCAGTTTTTTTCTAGCCGTATTTCATTGCATACCTGGAAAGCAGATACAGCATCAAAAGCAATTCTGCTGACCCTGCAGAGAATGCAGAATGTTGCAATACTATAGTATTGATTTTTTTTTTTTTTAAGATCCCATGCATAACCTTGTAGTGGTTTTATTTTAGATAGAAAAGATGCAAATACTCAGTTCTCCAGCATGTAAACACTCTTCCTATCATCTCTTTGGTGGCCTTTGCTCTCTTGTTGGGATCAAATCCATTTCTGTCACTTTGAAATATTTTGTGGAGCTCATCATTTTCTTTTCTTGTGGACTAGTTCGGAAGCTGTTCTCTTTCTTACCAGCTTCAGGCCTTGCTACAGTTGTCTGTTTGCATCACTGTGAAAGAAGAATTAGTCTTCTCATCTTTTCTTATAAGGAAACCCATGTCACAAGTATATAACACTTGCACCTTGGGGTCTGTACTATATTTTACTATTCTATAAAGTCTCTCTGAGAACAACGGCTTGATAAGTGTTTTCTTAATTTGTAACTCATTGTCCCTCAATTCTGGTTGTATTCTTATGTGAATGGCTCAGGGAGGTTTCTCCTTAGTGTATCTAACTTGCGACTTTGATTTACACTTGATTCTAAGTCGGGTGCTATTTGGATTTTTAAAATTTTTTCGCTATGTAGGCTTAGACCTTGAGATTGTGTTTTTCTTCGAAATTTGGGTTTTTCTGCTCCTACCAATTTTAAGATTGCAGTAGAGAATACACTTTGATGACAGGGGGTGGAAGGAAAGTATAATGGCTATGAAGTAAGAGTTCTATTTTGAGCCAGTAGTGTCTTAAAAAATTATGAAGCCTGTGATGTCATTTTTAAATGGAAGAAATCTTCAAACATATTTGTGTGATATAACTCATTCAATAAGTATGCTATTCTTCACACTAAACGTCTCGCTATTGGTTTGATCCAGAACTATATAGGACATTAAGTCTTAGCTATAATAAATATTTCACTATCCTGGATCTGATATCTCAATGTATGAATCCTCCAGCAGTGTGTTCTCTCAGAAGTTGTAGTGCATTTTGAAGTTCTCATTTTCTTCTTTTCAATTTCACTTAAGTGCATAAAATCTAATTAATCATCCAACATCATCTCCTTTGCTGTCAAATGAACATGATAAATGATAATAATTGCCAATGGTCTTATAATAATTTTCAGCTTTGAGTGAATTTAACAGGTTTGAAAATGTATCTGCCTATCCAGACTTGCTTCATTTGTTTAATTCTTTAGGAGTGAATGACTGGGAATGGTTATTTACCAGGCTGATAAATCTGGGCACCTGCTTACAAGTGTCAAGTAATGGGTTCTAGGTACCATACAATTTGTGTTAAAGTTCATTATACTAAAAAGTAAGAACTGCTGCAAGTAAGAACTGAATTCTTCAATAATACCTACTTAAAGTAAATTAGTTATAGAATTAGTTTTAAAATAGATTATTTGGTGCCTCGGGCTTTAATTAAATGAAGTGAAGGGCCCTGTTCAACTGCAGTGAAATAAAATGTGAGCCGTGACATGGGAGTGTGTAGGAAGGGAGATATGGCCTCCATCGCAGCTGGAGCATCTGGACTTGCAAATCACGTTTCACGGTGGTCATATCACTGTAAGTGTGCGGTACTCTAAAAAAGATCTGTGAATTTTAATACTACTTCCTATGACTACTTTGAACTTAAGGTGTGTTAGAGCTTCCAATAAAAATTTGTAAATGAAGTGGAAAACTAAGGTTGAAAGTTTGTATCTACTATATGCATCTAATAGCGAGCCCACAGGCTTCTTATCATGCGTGTTTCGGGGATATTTTTAGTTTTGAGCATTGTGAATACACATACTCTGCTTTTCTCTCATCAGTTTCTTTCTCACTGTTCATCTTTCCCAGTGCTTTCCACTATTTTGAAGGGTTGTTTTCCCCTAATTTTCATGTTTTAATGTCTTTTTCTTAATGTATTATAGATCTGGAAAGTGATGAAATTGTGTGAGAATTAATGGGAGAGTTATTCTTAGAGACATGTAGAGCTTTAGGCCAGGGGCTTTGAAGCTTTTAGCCATTGCCCCCAGAAACTACCAAGGAATCTGATGTCATGAGAATGAACTGGCTTGAGCTACAAAATTAACTGACTTGATTTTAAGCTTCTTCAGGGTGGGATCACTTCTTATTCTGACGAGATGTTTATAATATATTGAAACCCTGATGTGATGCCACAGCACTGGTGCAGAATGAATGGGTTAGTTCTTGCTTCTATTATTTATATTTCTATTATTTATATTTGCTGTTTCCTCTTTTGCAGTGGGTTATTAATGGGCCAATAACTGACCACAAGGTGTTTGAAGTCAGATATTTGACTCCTTTGTCTATATTGGTTAAATAATATCTAACTGAAGGTATTTAAACACCCCTGAGAAACAGAAGCTCTTCCTTTAAGGATCTAGTTATTGGAAGATACCCTCATTTTTATATGGCTTACTCTTGAACCCCTAGTACAAACAGAGATGTGAGTGGAAATACATTCTGAGTTTGAGATGGAGTCGTCTGGTTTCCTAAACATGGTCAAAGGAGAAGTGGGGCCACCAGCTGCTGCAGCCTGAAGCAGAGTTGCCCAGAGAGTTCAGCCTCGACCAGCCAAACCTCAGCCTATGTACAGATGTTTGAGTGATAGTAAATGATCATTGTTTAAAGGCACAAAGAGCTGATTGGTTTGATGTGCAGCAACAGCTAACCAGTGAAGTTAGCTATTATTATTACTATTCTATTTTTAGGATGGGGGAAAGAACAAAGAGCTATTAAGTAGGCTCCTTGAGACAGGTGGTTGTGAATATTGCTGAGCCCCCATCCCCAGTTTCCATGCAGTCAAAGCCCCGGGACTTCTAATGCTCTGACAGCTGATGAGGCAGCTCCCCAGGCTGCCTCCTCTTTCCAGCATTCCTGCAATCAACTATCATCGCTGTGGGTGTCACTTTCTAGGGAGTTCAAGGATCTTGGCTAATACAGAGCCAAATAGGAAAGGGAGGAAAAATACTTAAAGGGTGGTATGCATCCACTTTCTTTTTTAGTATTTCCTCTAAATTACGATCCTGCTGCAATGGATGCTTTTGGCCCGAGAGTCAAAGCATTACATTCTTGAAACCTTTTCAGCACTTAGTTGGGTTTCTTTGTGTTGCTGCTTCTCTAACTACAGTGACCTAATAATACTTACCAGCACCCAACTTCCTTTCAGGGAGTCGGAGGGGATTAATGAGACAGTGTTTGCAAAGCACTCTGAGGCTCGCTGAGGGAAAAGGCATGTTAGTCATATAAATGTGGATATCTGGAGTTGGCACTCATTTGTCCCTGTGTATCTATTTCACATAGTTTGGTATCTTTGAGGCAATAATTTGGAAGGCACAACCTCATGCCCTTCTCTTAGTAAAGGACAGCGTTTTGCTTGGAGCCGAGATATTTTTTTCCACCCTTTTGGCCTTGCTGAGCTTTTTAACGATCACTTCCATGCTGCTTGTCTCTAATCTGCTGAGAGATGCTGTCGGTACAAACTGTACTGTGAGACTGTGAGAAAATTACACCCCAACCCACATGGAAGCCCTCCTTTTGGTTCCAGCATGTCTGTTGGGACCGCTGTTAAGAATATGTGTCTAAAGAAGGAGCTCATTCTAATTCTTGGTGCACAGGTGAGTTAATAAGTGTGTGCATTGAGACCAAGAGCTGATGTATCAAAGATGTGGCTCTCTATCACCTCAGGGGTGTTCTTAATAGTGGTGCCAGTTTTTTTTTTCCCCTTTCATTTTCGTCAAAATGTATCAAGGGCTGTCATTGCTTCTCAAAGAAAGCACTTATTAATATGTATAAGGTAAGACTGTTCCTTTCTAAGAATTAACTTTACTCACAATCATTACATCCAACCATAATGCATAAGGAGAAAAAAGGTAACACACACACACACACACCCCCACAGACACACACACAAAACATAAACAGTAAAAGAGCACCACAGCTCTGAACTTTCCTGAGGCAGAAAATGTCATATATTGATGCAAAATAAAATGTAGTCCCTTGCTTTTTATTTTCCTCTCTGAGGTGGTAGCATTTGCTAGATAATGATATTTTGTGTGTCTGAGTCCAAACGTGCTTCATTTTATATGATATTTTGAGTGCATACCAACTGCTAAATAATGGTATGTGAACACTGTTAGAGCCCTATTTTAATCTGTTTTAAACAGGTGATTCCAATTTGTCTTAAGCTATGACTTCTATTTTATTTGTACCTGTTTTAACAGCTAGATGGTCAGCAATTCAAAACACCTGCTTTTCAGGCAGCTCTATGAACTTGCTATTTTTCGTGAGTATCATGTTTCAAATTCTCCTTTGTTAAAACAGTTAATCTTGGAACATTTAGTTGGTTCTTGATGGTTTGGCTGTGTACCCACCCAAAATCTCATCTTGAATTGTGATCTGAATTGTAATCTCCATGTGCTGGGGCAGGACCTGGTGGGAGGTAATTTAATCATGGGAGTGGGAATGGTTACCCTCATGCTGTTCTCGTGATAGTGAGTGAGTTCTCAGGAGATCTGATGGGTTTATAAGGGACTTTTCCCCCCACTTCACTCTGCACTTCTCCTTGCTGCCACCATGTGAAGAAAGGATGTATTTTTTCCTCTTCTGCCATGATTGTGAGTTTTTTGAGGCCTCCCCAGCCATGCTGAACTGTGAGTCAATTAAACCTCTTTCCTTTATAAATTACTCCATCTCAGGTATGTCCTTAGAGCAGCATGAGAATGGACCAATACAGTCATTTACTGAGAATTTACTGCATGGAGGTACCTTGGAGAGTCACAGAAAAATTGACAATCTGGTTTTCATTATGAGTAACAATTACAGTAAACAATCCTTGAGAGTTTGCTATGTGATGAATGAAGAAATGAAGGTATAAAAGAGCTAAGCCACTTTTCTAAGTGTGTCTCTCAGCCTAGGGCCTTGGCTTACAACGAGCTGGGAAGACTAATGATTTCTTTCTTTGAGGTTAGTGTTAGTTTGCTAGGTTTGCCATAACAAGGTGCCACAGATGGGTTGGCTGAATCCACAGAACTTAATTTTCCCACAACTCGGGAGGCCGGATGTCTGAGATCAAGGCGTCAGCAGGGCTGGTTTCTTCCAAGGCCGCTCTCCTTGGCTTGCAGATGGCTGCTTTCTCATTGTGTCTTCACATGCTCATTTCTCTGAACCTATGTCCAAATTTCCTTTTCTTATAAGGACGGCAGTTATATTGGATGAGGACTCATTCTAATGACTTAATTGCTTCCTGAAGACCCTGTCTCCAAATGCAGTCACGTGCTGAGGCATTCGAGGTTAAGACTTTGACATAGGAATTTTGGGGAGACACAATTCAGCTCATAACAGGGCTCACCAAAGAGAAGTTTGGCTCACGGAAGATGAGTTTTTACAGATTCTTGTCTGCTCTTCCCTGACCTTAGCCCAGGCACAAGGGGTTCTTCAAGACTGGGAGGAGTGAGGAGGCCTCTCTATCTGTTGGGGTAGCCTGAATTTTGAAAACTCAGTGGCCAGAAAGAGTCGTGGAGGTTGCTTCGCTTCCACCACAATATCCCTCCAAGGAGGCCTTCTGGCATGCATGAGGGAAAGGGCATGTGGAGGACTGCTGAGTGGCTGCTTCCTCTTGCTGTGCAATAAGCAAGCATCAGATGACCTTGCTACTCGAGGGAGGAAAGGGGGAACATTGTAAATGTGCAAGGCAGAACAGGACAGGAGAAGAACTACCAGGCAAATGAAATGCAAAACCAGTAAACAAGTCAATGATTCAAAAGCACCATGCTCTAGGGCTAGGCCTTTCCCTATGGCATCATCTCACTTATGCCTCACCAACTGTTCAGTGGTCAGCTGTGGCTTCCAAGTCTACATGCAGTAAAGGCCCATTTCAAATGGCATTTGTAACGTTAACAGAGGAGGAAGCTTCAGCCTCCATTTAGTTTCCTTTTTTGCTATTCTTGTTTGTGTGTAAAATAAAACAAAGTATAACATAAAAATCAAAACCATAAGGAACTTGCTTTCATTGCCCATTGGCATCTTGGGGATTTCTTGCTTTCATTGCCCATTGGCATCTTGGGGATTTCTTTGTTGGGTTGCTAATGAGCTGGTGAAGACAGGGTAGGACTGGGCTTTGGATGTTCTAGTTTCCGATGCCATTGCTGTCACTAAGAAGCTGAGTAATCTTGGACAACTCACTTATGTTTTCCTTGCTTCATTGTTTGAACCTGAGAAATAAGACTTGTAATCCTTACCCCACAGACATGAGAATTGCCTCTAAATATTATGGTGAGGATTAAAGGAGGCAACAGATGAGAAGATATTATTAAACCTTAACATCAGAGTGCAGTTCAAGTGCAAGTTCTCTTAAAACATTTTGCACCAAGGCCACAGAAGCTTGTTCTCCTTCCTAGTCTAGTTCTACAACCGTCACTCAGGATTAAGGATAGAGCACAGAAGTGAAGTTAGCATAAAGCCAGGTGAGTCCATGGGATCGAGATTAAGGTAAGCATCTGTGCTGTCACACTGCCGGGGTTTCCTGTGGCCAGGTCATCTGCATGGCATGCAAGGAGCCTTGTTCTAGGCAGTGACATTTCTCTCTGTATTTCTGGACCATACATCAGAGCAATACATTTCTATAATTTCTATCTATACATGCAAATTGAGTTATTTTCCTCATTTGTTGTGTTTTGGAGGACACATTTTCCCTTTAATTTCTTTATTTCTTTCTGCTCTTATTCAAGGCTGGTGGAGTAGGAGGTAGGTTACAGGTGTTTGTCATCTTTCCAGTCTCTCCTCTTTCTTCTTGGTTAGTGGGAAGATCTTTCCCCCATCTATCCGCTTTTCTGTGTCAGCTGCTATCAGGTCCATCCTTCCAGAGGCGGTGTTAATACAACCCTGCCAATTTTATCAGTTTGCTAAATAGTCATTCAAGAAAAGCCTTGGCAGTCTCCTTGGCAGGGAAGCTTTCACTGACATTGAGTGGATCTCAGAACTGAGTCTCTGTTTGGTGGTGCCAAGCACCCAGCTGGGTGAGGAGACCTCTCTGTTCTCTTTCCGCCTTAACTAGTGAGTTGTTACTCTGACCCTAGGCCTCTCCCCAAATCATTCAGAGTGGAGTAGATTGGGGATTGTAGTCTTTTCTGGGGCACCAGTAAAAGCTGTGCCCTGTAAGGATTTTGCCTTATTTCAGGAGCATCTGGGGACACCAGGGAAACTCCAGAATGTAGGGAAGCCTCTGTGCTGCTCTAGCTCCGCCCTGGTTTTCCAGAGCCAGTGCCTCACTGACCTAGGATGGGCCAAGTCCCTAACCTTCCAAGGGTTCTTCTCTTTGAGGCCCATACGGGGCTTTCAGAAATTTCCAAATTGAACAAAAACCCTGGCACTCTGATCTGATCTTGCATCTTCTTCAGGAACCTAAAATAGTGTGTTAGGGATTTCTGAGGGTAGAGCGATGATGTGACAATTGCTCTTTTCTGTTAGTCAAACTCGTATTGAAGTGGTATGTGGTGAAATGGGCAGCACTTTAGATTATCCAACATTGCAGTTATCAAATTGCCTTTGTGATCCCTGCAGTCTGGTGGCGTGCATGTGTCCCTCTCCTCCCTCAAATTATTTCAAGGCTTGAGGTGAAACATGAGGAGCACAATCGTCTATTATTTTCTCAACATCAAAATAATGATGTCAAATGATGACTTGGGTTAGAGTTTCTCAGTATCTAAAGAGCCATAAATTTGTCCATTTGAGGAACTGAGGCCACCAGAGAGCATGTCTGGTGGTTTGTAAATTCAACATTCCTGTGATGATCAGTAATTCATTTATGTCTTCTCCCCTTGGGCACACTGCAGTAGAGAAACGATTACTCAACGGGTGAGATATTTAATATTCTTCGCTCTCAAGTGTCAGTGGCACAGCATTGTCTGTGGCTTCCTTTTCCAGAACTTCTTCATTTAGTTGAAAGGGAAAGCTACCCCCCTACTACTGAGTACTCGGTGGGATAGCTCTCCATGCCTGGGCCCTCGTCCCTAAATCAGTTGGAGAGAAATATTTCCTCTGATGGAAAGGCTTTGAAATAGATGGTAAAAGCACCCAAAGAGTAAGACTTTCTTTTCATGCTTTTTGGAAACTTTTTTTTTGGTATTTATTTCAAAGACTTAAGTGTACTTTGGGGGGGCCCTAATCATCATAAGCCCTGGGAATTTACTTCTCTGCAGCTGCTCCCCCTCCCCAAGCAGCCCTGCACGGAGCAAAATAATTGTCTGTTTCTGCAAGCAGCCTCCTGTGCAGATGGAGCCTGATTAGCATCCGCGCTTGCAGCAGTCCACTGCTCTAACCACATTTGGAAATCCAGCCACTGAGAGAAATGTGGGCTTGACATTCATTAACATTCTTTGGCTCCCTGGGAAATACACATAATAGGGTAAAATTGCCATTAAGGAGAGCAACACTTGAGGGAAATATATACTCAATAAAGACGGAGATTCTTCTCATCAACAGCTGAGGAAAAATCCAGTTGCCATAAAGGGTAAAAGAGACATCCTCTTAATATGAGTGAAGATGACCAGAGTTCAGCAGGTTTGTAGTTCTAATGAGTCCGATCTTCCTGCACTGGATGGCAACTGGCTTATTGGTATGCAGATGTTTCTCGGGCATATTTTGGTCTCAGCAGACCCTAGAAACAGCTTAATGATTTCTGTCCCCAGGGTTGTCTGTATTAACCTTAAGAAAAGGCACATACGGCAGGAAAACTCTTAGCACTGACATGGAACCCTTAAGTTAAAATGTTTTTGTTCTCCCGCCCTCCCCGAGTTGGAGGAATAATATTCTTCGGTATTCTCTTTTCTTGGAACTGGGGATTCTTAGTGGAATACAAAGTAACCTATGCCATAGATAATTCCGTTATTAGACCTAGGATTCACTTTTCCATCCCTAGGGTAATTTGATCTGATTCTTTGGTCTTCACAGTCCTTTGAATTCGAATGATGCTCTAGCAACACTGTAGGATTGTGTATTGTATATGTTGGAACTGATAAAAGGGGTTGTTATTAACATTTGGGAAGACTGTCCAAAGAGCAGCACTAACGGGGGTTTAAAACAACCTACATTTAAAAATTCTCTTTGAGGAGACTTGAAATGATCTTTGAGTTCATTCTTTACTATTGACATGGACTCAGGTGCAGGTTCATGACACAAAACCTTAAAACCCATTTTTATTTTGTCCTCTCTTGACCAACGGAACGCTCCATTTGGTGGTTCTTGCAACTACCGTCCTTGACAATCGGCAGGGAGGAACAGGGCTCCTTGCCGAGTCTGTGTCTTGCATAAAATTATTGATGTATTGAATAAGTTATCTAAAGCAGCAGGTTTCTTAATGTCAAGTTGAGTAGTTTTAAATTCCTGCCTGGAATGTAACACCAATTTGAGCACCTACTATTTTGATTGTTTTATCTCCAAATGGCCTTAATTTGATGTTAGGCATCTGTACTGCATTTCAATTTTGTTGGAAGCAGCATCCTGTGCTCCTTATTAATAACAAGAATACCTTGTGTTTGCATAGCAGTTTATAATTTGTGATACATTTTTACATATATTTTATAACTTAATCCTCACAATGTGCCTATATGAAGGGTGGTTTTACCCTCATTTTTTTAGATGAGGAAACTGAGGCTCAGGGAACGTATTGATGATGTCTTCACAGTGATTTATTTAGCAAAAAAAGAGTTGAAGTTACAAGCCCTTTGTAGAAGATGAGCTCCCACTTTTTGTTGCAGGTCTTTTGTTATAAACATTAATTTGTTTATGCAAAATCAGAGATATTGCCTTAAATATCCACAGCTAGATTTGGCTGCAGTGAGCAGAGTGTTGTATGTCTGCTGAACATTAAAATATACTGAGGCAGTAAGAAGCTTTTTTTCCTAGGTAATTATCACAAGGAAGTTTTTCTCAGTGGGCTCTAATGCTAATGCTCTTCTGAGACTGGAGTGCCTCAGTACTCAAATGCTCACACTGCATCATTCTCCTTGGAGATTTGGTGATGTTAAGAATGTGTTTCATTCTCTTCAGGTCCAATGACATGCCTTGCTTCTGTAGTGAAAAATAATAATCATCAAAATATTGCAGTGCTATTTCAACTGAATGTCACTTTTTAACATCAACTTACAAACAAAACATTAAATATTAAATTGTAGTTACAGAACAGAATGTGAATGCTATAAACCCTGCGATGTGAAAGTAATGGTCAAGTTGACAGAAGTCAGGAGGTGGGAATAGATGGTAGGCAGGAGATGTGATGTCGGGTGGGGCTCTCATTTCTTCATCTAACATAATGGACAGTCAAGAGAGAAAATTAAAAGCTAATGGAATAACATATGAAGGCTTAGACATCTTATTTAAAGTTATAAAGTTAAACAGTAGAAAAACTAAAAATAGCACTAATAACACCTATTGGGGAGGGAAAGGGAGAAAATATAATTAAGGTAACTTTCTCAGCTTTTGTATCACTGAGTCAAAAAGTTAATATCTATAATTGAGAAGTCATGAAAGAGACATTGGACATATTTGTGACCACCAGTGACTAAACCGTGACTCCAAAGGGTAGTGAAACTCAGAATGGGGAGTAGGACAGAAAACTTTCCTTTTTTGCATAACATTCTGTATAATTTGATTTTTAAATAATGGACATTAATGCTTTTTAAATTTTAATCAATGGGGACTTTGCTATTTCATTTCTGCCATAGACTGGTTGGTATATCTGCGTGAAAACCCCATGACTGTCTGAGCTGACAGATGGACAAGGCAGGCCAGACTTTGAATAGACTGGGGATTTGTGACTGAACCCTACATGGGCTGACTGGCTGAGCCAGCAGACTCAGCAGAGACCCCAGTCATTGGATGCTGCCTGAGCCATGCGGTAGCAACAATATGACACATCCACAGCCTGGACCAGGTGTCAGTAGAACACCTGTTAGTTGTGATTTCGCCAGTAGCTTGTTGTGTTACTGGGCAAGTTTGAGGCCTCAGTCTCCTCCTCAATAAAAAGCAGGGGTTCAATTCTAGACTTCCTCTAACTTTGACTTTCTGTTTTTCTATTATTCTCCTTGTCTTGTTTTTATTTGAAAGATGTGTATAGTTATAAATCTTTTGAACCTGGAATCACAACCCTGGCTACATGACCTAAGAGGCTACTTCAGAAATATGTTCTGTCTAGAAACGATCTTTGTGTTATCCAACAGCCATCAATCATGGTTATGTCCTGAGTACTGTTAATCTGACTTAAGAATGTGTTAGTTTATCACTAATAGATTTCTTAATTAAATTACTGAAATGGTTCAAAAGAGTTCAAGCTTTTGGGAATAGGATTTAAAGCACATTCTCTTCCATCAATTTTTACAATTTGATCTACTTATTACTGATTTAAGGTGTTTTCTGAATGTTTTGTCAAATTTTCTTAAAGCAAGCAGGAAGGTAAACTTTACAGAGAGCTCAGTTTCATTGCTTGCTCATATGTGGCAAAGTAGCTTTGCTTTACCCTGTATTTGAATTGATCCAGTCACATTTTCCTCTAACTTTTTTCCTGTCATCAGTTGAGATTTTCAGTAATAAATTTAATACACAAGAAGGTGAAAAATGAGTTAACATTTTTCCATGTTGTTTCTTTGCTTCTCGGTAATCAAGTAATCAAGTCTTAGATCAATTCTTGGAGAGTTTGCATTAAGGTGAGGAAAGTGAAGCCCAGTGAGAAGGATGTGATGTATTTCAGGAGACTTATTTTCCCCTAAGTTTATTGGAACTTTTAAAGTTTTATTAGGTTTGAACAGTTGCTTACTGCAGTGACTTGGGAGATAGAAGCTGGCCAGAGTACCTTTCCAGATAATAAAAGACTGCATTGCTTGGGTTTTTGACTGCTACTCGGGTTGCTGAAAACTGTCCTGCTCATTCACTGAGTGACGCTGGTTTCATTCCAGCAATTCTAGTTGAATGGGTATTGATGTGTACATCATTTAACTGCTGTTTTCTTGGTGTTTTGTCTCCCTTGATACTTAGCTTCCCAGAGAGCCAACTCCTAGTAGATCTTCAGACTGAAATGTCAGCTGGGGCCAGAGTATGAGAGGCCTACTGGAAAGCCCTAAACCATTCAGAATATGGGATGAAGAGGACAAAGGTCAGGTCAGAGGAGGCAGACCAAGATTGAAAACTGGTTCTACAGGGAACAGGAGTGGAAAATGGATTAAGGTGAAGGAAGGGGATAAGAACCAGTACAAATAACTGTGTGCTAAGCCATTTATATACAGTAACACTCACAGTGACACTCTAAGGTAGATACTCAAAGTGCTAAACCTAGATCTTGGGAGGGTAATTTGCCCAAGATCACACAGTTAAGTATTGAAGTCAATATTTGAACTAACTTCTGTCTGAATCCAAAGCTCTTACTCAATTCTATTTTATCATTCTGCCTCCCATTGGAGACAGGCAACTGTGTGTTTAATAAAACACTCCTGTGTACTGAGATGCACGTTGCAAATATGAGCTGTTTTTTCTTCCCCCCCCAAAACATGCAATCTCACTCATGCTTTCATAGCTGCCTGTACAACTTGCAGCATCAAGCCTCCATTTTCAAGCAAGAAAAATGGTCTGGGTTGGAATGCCTGGATGGGACTGTGAAGTGGGGTGAGGAGGGATAACTTCAATTCCCTTCTACCCGATTACAAAACTTATCTTTATAGCACAAGAAATACTTGCTTCTCTGGAGACGAAGGATGCTTTGTTCCTATTTTCTTCTTCATTTTAAAAATGAAATGAAAATATCCCATTAAAGGGAAGTTCTTTATTTCAAATGTTAAATGCCATGGTACTTAATTTCAGCTTGTTAAATTTAGGGTCTTGAAACAAAATCCCACACATAAATGTTCTCTGGGCCCATGGCATTTCCATTTGATTGTGAATTGGATTAATTTTTATTTATCTTAAGCTCTTGCCTCTCATTCCTTTTTGTTTTGAGATACTTAAACAAATGTTGACAGTTATGGTTGGCTTAATAAGCTGCCTCAGTTATGTAAATGATTTCTGTTAGTTATGTTATTGCTAGTTGAAGATAGCTTTAAGTTTTCTGGCATATTTTTAGGACTTACTAGTAAAGCATTCCTGATACCTTTTAACATTCTTTTGCTTCTTCAGGCATCAAGTTGACCTTTTTTCTAGCTCCCTTTAGCCCTACACTTCCTTTTTGAATCTACTGTTTGCTTGACATGAAAAATGAACTTACACAATTATAGACCCAGTGGCCTTTTCTTAGTCCTCATTCTTCTTGGCCGCTCTGCTGCAGTTGACACTACTGGCTCCTCCTTTTTCTGGAAATATCTTTCTCGTTTGGCTTCCATGCCACTCTATTTCCTGGTTCTTTCTCTCCCCTCTGACTTTACTTTCTGCTTTTCATCCTCTCTACAATCTTTACTATGGACTAGTGCTTTCCAGCGCTGAAAGTGATGATAATTATATGGCACATGGGGGTTCCCAGATGAGGCTGCCCAATTCTGGAGGTGACGGGAGTGTGGTCTGAGGATATCGGTCTCTTGGCACACCTGTAAACCAATGGGGGCACGTCCATGTGTTTCTGCATACTGATTGGGAGTTTTGTTATATGCATTGCAGGGAGCTGAGTTACCTCCAGATTACAGTAAATACAGGATAAGAAAATCAAGATACAGGCAAATAGTGGGAAAAAACATGATGAAGCACTAGCGATCATAACAGCAGAAAGTCCATAAAGTTTAAAGAGAAGTCAGGGAAAAAGCATTCAGTACATTCAGTAGATGCAAGAAACAGCAAAGATTCAAACACAGGAGTTCTAACAAGGGCTTAGGAACATCTGTGACAGTGGTCAGAGATCAGAAGCAGAAATTAATAACCCAGACTTTCATCTGAACTTGGCTGGAGCCCAGGGGGATATCAAGATATGGATGAGCACCAGAAATCAGAGCACAGGTGACTGTTCCTTAAGAATGGCCCATCTACAGGTGTCTGTAATGACTATGCTGATCTGTGAGAGCAGGCATGGTAGGCAATGGAGCGAAGAGCTTAGAGTGCAGGTGAGATTCATTCCAAGTAAACCAAACTCAAGATGATTGGCTGCAGCTAGGCCAGGAAGCTTCTTTGTCATCACATTACCTCTTGGGGACATTATTCACTTCCAAGTCTACAGTGATGGTTTTCTGTCCTGTCTTTTTATCCAAACTTTGATTGGCTAGAAACTGAACTAGAGATCTTGTCACCTCAAGTTCCAAGAGTCAAATACCTTTCATGTCTGAATGCTAGTTCCACTTTCTACTTCTTGGTCTCTTCATCAATCTCCTAGGCTCAAAGTCTTGTAGACATCGTTGATTTGTGTCTCTTTGGTTCCCCATCATCATTCAGTCGTTTTCTAGAGAATGTCTCACATTGATGATCTTCTTTTCCCTAGTTCAGACGCATCTCTCTTATGTCTAAGTCTCTTTACACCTTCTTCCTCTGTGGTCTCACTGCCTCTAGTTCCATTTTTCTCTGAAGCATCCTACATTGACTAGCGTTTGGGAAACTCAGATTTCATTATCTCATTCCTTTGCTCACAAGTGGATTCAGGAATTGCCTGCGTCTCCTTTTTAAGCAAAAACATCTTTGGGCAGGGTGCAGTGGCTCACGCCTGTAGTCCCAGCACTTCGGGAGGCCAAGGCAGGCAGATCATCTGAAGTCAGGAGTTCAACACCAGCCTGGCCAACATGGTGAAACCCTGTCTCTACTAAAAAAATTCAAAAATTAGCCGGCTGTGGTAGTACACACCTGTAATCCCAGCTACTCAGGAGATTGAGGCAGGAGAATTGCTTGAACCTTGGAAGCAGGGGTTGCAGTGAGCCGAGAACACGCCACTGCACTCTGGCCTGGGCAATGAGCCAAGAACATGCCACTGTACTCCAGCCTGGGCAACATGAGTGAAACTCTGTCTCTGAAACAAACAAACAAACAAACAAACAAACAAAAAACCCACCTTTGACTATTTTAGGCCTTGCTAATCCAGCCTTATATAACCTACTAAGCCACGGTGTAGCTCAGTCTTTTCACTGGCTTGTGGGTGCATGCACTTACTGTCTCAGATCTCACTTGCTTTTTTACTCACCAACTCACTGACCCACCAGAAGAATGGCCCCTCAAAGGAGTCTACGTCCGAATCCTCAGAACCTGTGAGTATGAATGTTCCATGGCAGGTGGAAATTAAGGTTATTAATCAGTTGATCTTGAGATGATGAGATTATCCTGAATGATCCAGGCGGGCCTGACAGAATCACAAGGGTCCTTAAAAGTGGAAGAGGGAGGCTGAAGAGAATCGGAGATGTGAGCACAGAAACAGGGTCAGAAGAATGAGATGTAAGAAGGACTTGCTTTGCGGAAGAGAGTCACCAGCCAAGGAGTTCAGGCAGCCTCTAGAAGCTGGGTGAGAAACAGATACACCTTAGAGCTACAGAAAAGAATGAAGCCCTGCCAACACCTTGGTTTTAGCTTGTGGATTGATTTTAGACTTCTGGATCACAGAACTGCAAAATAATGTTTGTGTTGTTTTAAGCCACAGAATATATGATAATTTGTTACAGCAGCAGTAGGAAGTCAATACACCAGTCACCTCCAAAATAGTTACAGAGCACTCCTTAGGAGCTTGGTGCCCCGCTACCCTCACAGTTGGAGGAATGCACAGTGGGAGACAAGGAGGGAGAGACTCCTATTGACCTAATTCCTGTTCAATTTGATTCATTCATCCACTCACTTAACACATATGGAGTAAGTGCCTATTACGTGCCAGGCACTGTTCTAGGCACTGCAAACAGGTAAAATCCTCACCATCCTGGAAGTTATAAACTAATTGGAAGACACACACTAAACATAAAAAGCATAAAAATGTCAGTGGTAGTTATATGTTATAAGGAAAAGTAAAAGAGGTTTTTAAGACTAAGATGGAAGGAAGTAGCTACTTTTGGATAGGGTGGTAAAGAAAGGCCTCTCTGAAGAATTAATATTTCAAAAATGTGGAAGAATAGCTCTAATTGCAAACACATTAAATTTCTGATATTAATATGTGCTTTACAAATTTTACAAGTGATATGGTTAGGCTTTGTGTCCCCATCCAAATCTCGTCTTGAATTGTAATCCCCATAATCCCCACGTGTCAAAGGAGAGACCACGTGGAGGTAATTGAATCATGGGGGTGGTTTTCCCCATACTGTTCTTCTGATAGTGAATTCTCACGAGATCTGATAGTTTTATAAGGGGCTCTTCACCCTTCACTCTGCATTTCTCCTTCCTGTGAAGATGGTGCCTTGCTTCCCTTCACCTTCCACCATGATTGTAAGTTTCCTGAGGCCTCTACAGCCATGCTGAACTGGGAGTCAATTCAACCTCTTTCCTTTATAAATTAGCCAGTCTCAGGCAGTTCTTTATAGTGAAAATGGACTGATACAATGAGCTTCGTCACTTTAGTTGAGCTGATAATCTTAATTTTGGTCATTTTGGATGAAGGATCCTAGTTTTTTTCCATCTCCTGCTATGACCAGAGACATTTGTGGAGTTTGATTTAGAATACTGCGATTTAATCTTATTAGTTCTAGCCAAAAGTGTTCCCTGTGTGGGTTTCTCTTCAATATCTTTGTCAGTGTCTTTAATAGATTATGAGAAGACCTTCATTTTCAACCCCATTCTTCCTACAGTGACCAGAGTAGATGGGTAACTAAGGAATTATCCTACATAACTTAATTCCATTTCTTGTTTTGACCCATTGTTAGAAGAGCCATGAGCAGATGAATTTTTTTGTACTCAGTCATGGCTAATAATGACATTATTGTGAATTTCTTAAAGTTGGTCTTCTGGACAAACATGTTATGATGAAATGTATAAGGGACACAGATGGCTTTTATTAAAATTGGTTTTTATAGTTAAAAGACCTTTTAGAGAAGGAGAAGGGTTGACTGCAGAATTATCTATGCTATATTGACTTTATGGCACCCTGAGGTACCCTTCAAATGCAAATGTGGGTGTTTATTAAGCAGAAACAGTTTCAAAACTATTGTGTTCTGCCATGTTAATGCAGGTAAAAATGTGAAAGCTTCCTTTTATTTTTTTAATATTACTTTCTTGGAGAGGATATTGGCTGAAGAATCTATATGCAAGAAAATGCAAGAAAATCACTTTAGGAAATGTATTCATGTTTAAAAGTAGGGATTATCTTTGCGCCCCTGGGTAGGCCGGTATAGGAGTACGTTACACTCCCCATATTCTCCCATACACACCCAGGGTGCAGGCATATATTTTTAAAAGCATCTATTTTGATAACTGAAGATATTGTGCAATGGGTAGAACAACCGACTGACCATGTGTGTAATCAACTATCTCTTCCCAATGCGCATAGCAAATATTTATAGAACCAGAGGAACTTTCACTCTAATTATCCCTGCTTTTTATTTTCATTCTTACTGCTTCACATGGATACAACAATGTTTTAATTAGACCTAGGCAAACCACTTGGTCATTGGTTTCATATTTACTTTTAACCTGTTTCAGCATGCATACAGTTAAATAGATATAATCCCTGACGTTTGCTAGTTTACAACAAAAGCAATGCTGAGGTAAACAGAAACTATTAGGGGCATATATGAGTGGGTTGAAAATTCATTTATTTTCTCTTGCTGCTTTTGGGATTCTTTATATTTGACCTTTGGGGGTTTGATTATTAGATGCTTTGAGGTAGTCTTCTTTGGGTTAAATATGCTTGGTATTCTATAACTTTCTTATACTTGAATGTTAATATCTTTCACTAGGTTTGGGACATTCTCTGTTATCATTGCTGTGAATAAACTTTCTACCCTATCTCTTTCTCTACCTCCCCTTTAAGTCCAATAACTCTTATATTTGTCTTTTTTTCAGGCTATTTTCTAGATCTTTTTGGCATGGTTCATTTTTTAAAATTGTTTTTCTTTTGTTTCTTCTCCCTGTGTATTTTCAAATAGCCTGTCTTCAAGCTCACTAATTCTTTCGTGTGCTTGATTAATTCTGCTCTTGACTCTGATGCATTCTTCAGTATGTCAATTGCATTTTTCAACTCCAGAATTTCTGCTTGACTCCTTTTAATTATTTCAATCTCTTCATTAAATTTATCTGATAGAATTCTGAATTCCTTCTCTGTGTTATCTTGAATTTCTTTTGAGTTCCATCAAAACAGCAATTTTGAATTCTCTGAAAGGTCACATATCTCTTTCTTCAGGATTGGTATCTGGTGCTTTATTTAATTTGGTGAAGTCATGTTTTCCTGGATAATCTTGATGCTTGTAGATGTTCATCAGTGTCTGGGCACTGAAGAGTCAGGTTTTTATTGTAGTTGTCACATTCTGGGCTTGAGACTGTGCTTCTTGAGAAGGCTTCCAGGTATTCAAAGGGACGTGGGCCCCAATCCCAATGTCACTGTGGTTTTTGTGGACTCATAGAGGTACCACCTTAGTGGTCTTGGATAAGATCCAGAAGAATAATCTGGATTACCAGGCAGAGACTCTTGTTCTTTTCCCTTACTTTTTCCCAAAGTCTCTCTCTCAGTGCTGAGCCACCTGGAATAGGGGGTGTGCTGGTGTAAGCACCCCTGGGGTCACCACCATTGGGACTATGCTGGGTCAGACCTGAAGCCAGTACAGAACTGGATCTTGCCCAGGACCTGCTGTACCTACTACCTGGCTTCTACCTATGTTCACTCAAGGCCTTAGTGCTCGAATCAGCAGGTGGCAAAGCCAGCCAAGTTTGTATCCTCCCCTTTAGGTCGGTGAGTTCCCCTAGGCCCCAGGTAGGTTCCGAGATGCTGTCTGGGAGCCAGGGATTGGAATAAAAAAACCTTAGAAATTTGCCTAATGTTCTATTCTGTGACTAAGCTGGCACTCAGTCCACAATATTAAGTCCTTCCTGCTCTTCCTTTCTCTTTCCACAGGCAAGGGAGCCTCTCCCTATGGGCACCACCACCATCAACTCATGGAGGGATTCTGCCAGGCCACTAGCAATGTTCACTTAAAGCCCAAGCCTCTTCAGTCAGCTTGTGGTGCATACTGCCAGGCCTGGGACTCAGCTTTCATAGCAGTGATCTTTCCTGTGGCCCAGTGCAGGTCCAGAAATGCTGTCCAAGAGCCTAGGCCTAGACTCAGGGATCCCAAGAGCCTGATTGTTGCTCTACCCCACTGTGGCCAAGCTGGTATCTAAGGTGCAAGAAAAGTCCCCGTTAGTTTTCCCTCTGCTTTTCTCAAACAGAACGAGTCTTTCACCATAGCCACCACAGCTGGGAATGTTCTGGGTCACACCTGTAGTCAGCATGTCTCAGAGCCCAAGGCCCACGGTGTACTCCCTGGGTATTCCTGATGGTTATTCCAGGTCCAAGGGCTCTTTAGTCAGCAGGTAATGAATTCTGCTGAGACTGGGTCCTTCTCTTCAAGGCAGCAAGTTCCCTTCTGGCCCAGGGTGTGTTTAGAAGGGCCTCGAATGGGGACCTCGTGATTCTCACTGGTGCCCTATCCTGCTATGGCTGAGTTGGTATCCAAGATGCAAGACAAAATCCTCTTTACTCTTTGTTTCCCACCTCGTAAGCAGAAGGAAGGAGTCACTTTCATTGCTGCAACCTACACTGCCTGGGGTTGGGGGAGTGATGGCACAAGCACTCACTCCTTCAGCCCTCAAGCTGATGTCTCACTAGGTCATGTGCCACCCAAGTCCTGTGGCTCTGAGCCTGACCCAGCACTAGGAGTTGCCAGGAATTGCAATCTCTGCCCTAGACTGCCTTTCATTTTACCTAGGACCCCAGAGCACTTTGGCCTTCCATTGCGAGGCTTGCTGAGAAGCTTGAGTTCCTACTGATGGGATGGGTGATTCACCTCTAGCTAGGACTGGTCCAGATGCTCCCTCCATGCATGGGCACTGACTGAGCCCCAGCACAAATTTACTCTCCACTATGAAAGGGCAGCACTGAGTTCAATATAAAGTCCCCCAGTTGCTGTGCTCTCTCTTCCAAGTAGCTAAGACTAGAGGTATATGCTAATTTTTATTTTTAAATTTTTTTATAGAGATGGATTCTTGCTTTGTTGCTCAGGCTGGTCTTGAACTCCCTAGTCTCAAGCAATCCTCCTGCTTCAGCCTCCCAAAGTGCTGGGATTATGGGCATGAACTATATGTCTACCTTTTCTCAAGCTATGTCTCCTGCCAATGGTGTTTTCTGTCCCTATCCTCCAAGACTTAGCCCAAATGCACTTCCTTCATAAAACCTTCCAGAATCCCCACAGCCAGAAATGATTTTTTCCAACTTCTCACTCCCATTACTCCTTTGTTTTCTTCTTAGGGTATTTAGCTCCTTATACTTTCTATCATTCATATATGGATAGGTCTTATTTCCTCTACTTGATCATAAAACACTGCATGAGCAGTGCTCTGCACCAACTAAGTCAATACTTTACAAATAGTTGGTGCTCAATACATGCTTGTTTGAATGAATGAATTTTAACAGGTAAGATTTGAGATTCTCTATAAACTGCGTAGGTTTGGCTTTCTTCCCAACTTGAAGTGAGCTATTGTTTTAGAGTTGCATTTGATTTTAAAAACAGAATTAGGGGGCTATAAAAATAGCCTGCAATGAGTTATTCCAGCAGTCTCACTGTTTTTTAAGAGTGGTAACGTTCCTTTTATGATGTTTTTCATTTACAGCATGGCCTTAGAGCCAGCTCTTTTTCAAAACACAATCCCATTATTACGGGTGCCTTTTGCCTCAAACAACTTCCCATAACATTAGAGGTATAATATTGCAAGAATAGCTTCTGACAGAGAGGTTTCTGGTTTGCAGTCAGGGGGATACAGGATGTCAAATTGCTCATCATTTCTGGATCTGAAGGGAAGTAGTTTAAAGATTTTATTTTACCTATGTGGTTCCAGCCAACCATGTCATGGAAAACATATTTCCCTATATAGGACAAGGAAATGGCTCAAATAATTCTCACACGTTGCTGAAATCCGAACATGAAATAGGATTGATTTCATTTCCTTTTATTTTTAGGATGATTTTAACAGAAAAAGAGCATGTAGGAAGAAATAAAAGGTTCATATTCATATTGAGAGTTTGTTGTTGTTGAACTTTAAAAAAGAAATATGGGTATGAGCCCTTGAAGATTTCTAGGTCTGGATGCTGTAGGGCTTAGGGATGGATAAAGGAGAAGCTGGAGAGACAAGTAGGTGGAAATATCAAATTCAGTGAGGACTGGGGCCCAAAAATGGAAGAAAAGGCAAAGACTGCATTTAGGGCCCTCCTACCTCTTATCTGCTGAGGAACCTCTGTCATCTAGGCCCCCTTGGCATCATTGTTTCCATTTAGAATGATTTATTCTCTACCTAGTTCTCTTGGGGTCAGCTTCTCTTTGTCTTCCAGGACAGGACTACCTCTTATCTGATAAATGAAATTGGGATAATTGGATGTTGTGAGAAAGCTAAATAAAACCTCAAGAACTCTGCTTCCTAGGTAAATGTGTGTGCATGCATGTGTGTGTGTGTGCACTTGCATGCACACACATGCACACATGTGTTTTATGCTGCTGTTGAAGTAACAGCAGGATTAGATGGAAACAGCAGAGCTTGAGATTTAATCATACATTGATTTATGCTCTTATTCTGCCCTCACTTTATGTATGGCTCTGGGCATATTAATGATCTTCTCAGACCCCTGTTGCCCTTTGCCCCATCTGTAAGACTGGAAAGGTGTTTTAAGGATTCAATGAGATAGCAGGAAAGGACTGAGGACGATACCTGCGCTGTTCTGGGGCTCACCAAACACTGCTTCCTCCACTTCCCTCTGATTTTTTATACAGAAGCCTGCTGTCTCCTTCCCACTTTCTTTCTTTTGTTGAGTGGTCCAGCCTCTGGGAAGAAATGGCACCTCCTTTCTTAGATATCAGTAGGGGTACTGGTAACCTCTTAAGTCACAGTGTACAAATAGCCAACTCTTCTCCACTTGTATATGGCTCTTTAAAGGTAATGATTTCTGCACTTGGAAGGTTAAAAAAAAAATCACCAGATACTTGGACTTACTGTTGGAAAACAGTGTTTATGACGATGAAGCTGTATAAAAGTAAGTATATTTTGTGTGTACAAAACATAAATTAAATGGATACTTCTTTATCATTAGCTTTCAATCTGCTATGTATATCCTTATAATATTGGGAATGATACAGACATCTAAGAAGAAAGCAAAGGGGTATGTAAAATGAGTGACTAACTGATAAATGAGCCTTATCTATCATTTGCAAAAGATGGACAGCAATTCAGCAATGGTAGTGATTGTGGCAGCTTCCATCCTATAATGTTTACTCAGAGAAAAGTCATGAAATCTTATCTCCTGTGCATGTAAAGAGACTTAAAATAATAAGCTCCAGGTTCCGGGATAGCCTCAGCCACTTCCTTCTTATGGGAGGTGGACAAAGTACTTCATCCTTGTGGGTCTGTACTTCTTCATTTTCTGAATTTTTTCAGCTTCTGGGTTCAGATAGTGAGAATTTAGTTCAAATGTGAAGAGGTACCATAATAAAACAAATATGAACTGTTGTATAACACTCAGGCTAGTTTCCCCAATTTAATTATAACCAGTTTTATGTCCCCATGCAACTGCTACCTATTGTGGGCACCTTGAGTCACCCTTGTGGCTCCCTCTGCCTACATTCCTTATCTACCCTGCATCATTGTTCTGTGAGGCCACTCCTGGCCCAGGTCTGCTGGGCCTTTCAAAGGAATGTGAATCTAATTATAACTCTTCTCCAAAGGGATGGGACCTGGACACATTTGTTGTCCTACAGGAGTGAGAACCCAGATCTTAGACACACCAAGGACATATTTACCCTGAGTAGGAGAAAAGCCTTCCGTGTTTCACAGTAAGTCATCCTCCCAGGGGTGATCTAAGGACTCATGGCTCTTACATGTATTAATACAGCAACAAACAAAACAGAGAAAATTATTCAGGAACTAATTCAGATAGTTAAGGCTTCTGTTCAGCTATCAAATGTAAGGTACTAATTCATGTCTTATAGCACATAATTCCAATCAGCTTTTTCATTTGGTTTTTAAATTTGCATTTTTGAAGTTTGGGTAGAAGTTTTCTGTAATGGAGTAGTTGAGTAGAAGGACACATTCTTCCCCGCCAACCTACATAAATGCTTTTAAAGCATACTGAAATAATTTTGATTTTGAAATTTATCTTGAAACATATAGTGGGATATCCATGGATGGGGAAATGTGAAGTTAGAGTGGTGGGAAGGAGCTGAAGCTCAAGCAGCCCACACCATATTGGATCTCTGTAAAGAACGGAACTGGGCATGTCTGAGGGAGTACAATACTAGAGCAAATACAAAACACCATGATAGGTCAAGAACGAGACTGCCAAAGAAAGGAAAAACTTTCTTTCTGCTCTCTGGACAAAGAACTTCTCATTTTCATTTTGTATCTTTCCTGCAAATTACATAGTCTACATTGTGCTAGTGTTTGGGAATACTAGAATTTGTGGATCTAGCAATAAATTGACCTTTCTATGGGGCTGTCTTTCCCCATTCTTAATTTTATGCTACAATGAGCATTTTATAATTTCCATGCGTATTTTAAGATGAAGTTTTGGTAGCCATTTGAGATCACCTTATGGGGCCAAGTGCCTTTGCAATAATTTAGTTCATCTGAATGTATCAAAGCCTGATGAAATTTGGACATATTTTACAAAATCCTGCTAGTTCAGAGATGTGTGTAGCTCAGACGTAGGGATCAAAGTGACTTGTTCAAAGCTAGCAATAAGGGACTGTTCTTGTTCCTACTCTTAGTTCAAGCAGGACTCATGTACTATTTTATGTTTCAAGACAAAAATAAAATCAGTACTAGGAAATTTAAAACCACCCCACCGAGCACATTTATCATGTGTTTCTCATACTCCTCGCCCTCCTCCTCACCATCCCCCTGATGAGGTGTTCAAGGATTAATGAACTAGTGTTGGGAAATTATTTATACTTTCTTGTATAAAAGTACCATAAAGAACAATGCATATAGTTTCCATTTAGTGTCAGCAAACGAAGCTTTTAGGAACATAAAGCATGTCTAATACATAGTTTTCTACTTCTTAAGGGAGAGTTCAGAGAAGAACTAATTTATTGAACTAAATACCTTTGGTCGTATTTTCCATACTTGTTTTATATCCCAAAGTACTGTATCAAAATATAGCTTCCTTCACCTTAGACCTCTGTGGGGAGAGGTGTATGTGAATTATAGCACATTTCACAGCCAGAAATGGGGAACAGTGCATGTGGCCTCATTCTTGACCTCATCTCAAAGTCCATTATAGACATTTCTTGAGACTGTTCATTCTAGAAATAAAAAGGGTGATACTGAACTTTGATTCCAGAGGATGAGTGTATTCCTAAAGTTTTTCTTTTCTTTTTTTCAGTTGTTGCTTTTTCAGATTCATACTAAAAGGAACTTTTTTTGTTTGTTAGATCCCTTTTACTTGCTAATACACAATTTTGGTGTGTTAGTAGCTATGTTGACTTAGTAGTAAGCAGTTATATTCTGGGGTACTATGATACTTAAAAGGATTTAAACATTGCTTGTTTAAAATAATCCCCTCCTTTTAGGGAGGTTGGCACACTACACTGTCTGTCCATTATACCTCAGGGTAAATGGTTTACTACATTCTTTTCAAAGAATATGTTTAATGGAGAGGTGGGAGTGTTTCCTGGAAGAATACTAGATATGACTATACTAAAGGGAAAGAAAATAACAAAAGGGGAATAGAAACAAGCAAGACAAATGAAAACCCAGGTCACAGTTTTTTAAGCAGAAGTTGCCCATTCCACAGCATTGCCTAAACTTTCAAGATTATTGAACACCTTTGTTGTTCCTTGATATGGTTAAGATCTCTGTCCCACCCAAATCTTATCTTGAATTGTTATTCCCATAATCCCCATGTGTCAACAGACCAGGTGGAGGTGATTGGATCATGGGGGTGCTTTCCCCCATGCTGTTCTTGTGGTAGTGAGTGAGTTCTCATGAGATCTGAGGAGGATCTTCTTCCTTCACTCTGCCACTCTTCACCTTCCTGTTGCCTTGTGAAGAAAGTGCTTTGCTATCCCTTCACCTTCTGCCATGATTGTAAATTTTCTGAGGCCTCCCTGGCCATGCTGAACTGCCAATCAATTAAAACCCTTTTCTTTATAAATTACACAGTCTCAGGCAGTTCTTTATAGCAGTATTAAAATGAACTAATAATGTAAATTGACACCACAGAGAGTGGGGTGCTGCTATAAAGATTCCACAAAGATGTGGAAACGACTTTGGAACTAGGTAACAGACAGAGGTTGGAACAGTTTGGAGGGAAGGCTCAGAAGAAGACAGGAGATGTGGGAAGGTTTGGAGTTTCCTAGAGACTTGTTGAATGGCTTTGGCCAAATGCTGTTAATGATATGGACAATGAAGTCCAGGCAGAGGTGATCTCAGATGAAGATGAGGAACTTCTTGGGAACTGGAGCAAAGGTTGCTCTTGCTATGCTTTAGCAAAGAGACTGGGAGCATTTTGTCCCTGCCTGGGAGACCTGTGGAACTTTGAACTTGAGCGAGATGATCTGAAGTTGGAACTTATGTTTAAAAGGGAAGCAGAGCATAAAAGCTTGGCAAATTTGCAGCCTGAGCTTGCAATAGAAAAGAAAAGTCCATTTTCTGAGGAGAAATTCAAGCTGGCTACAGAAATTAGCATAAGTAACAAGGAGCCAAATGTTAATCACCAAGACAATGGGGAAAATGTCTCCAGGGCATATCAGTGGCCCCTCCCATCAAAAGCTAATAAAAAATAGTTTATTAGGCTGGTCCCAGGGCCTTACTGCTTTGTGCAGCCTTGGGATGCAGTGCCCTGTGTCCCAGCTGTGGCTAAAAAGGGGCCAATGTACCTCTCAGGCCGTTGCTTCAGAGGGTACAAGGCCCAAGCCTTGGCAGCTTACATGTGGTGTTGGGCCTGTGGGTGCACAGGAGTCAAGAACTGAGGTTTGGGAACCCTTGCCTGGATTTCAGTGGGTGTATGGAAATGCCTGGATGTCCAGGCAGAAGTTTGCTGCAGGTGTGGAACCCTTGTGGAGAACCTCTGTTAGAGCAATGCAGAAGGGAAATGTGGGGTTGGAGCCCCTGACAGAATCCCTACTGGGGTACCACCTAGTGGAGCTGTGAGAAGAGGATCATTGTCCTCCATACCCCAGAATGGTAGATCCACCGACAGCCTGTACTGTGCATCTGGAAAAGCTGCAGACACTCAATAGCAGCCCATGAAAGCAGCCACGAGGAGGGCTGTACCCTGCAAAGCCACAGGGGTGGAGCTTCCCAAGGCCATGGGAACTCACCTATTGCATCAGTATGACCTGGATGTGAGACATGGAGTCAAAGGAGATTATTTTGGAACTTTAAGGTTTAATGACTGCCCTATTGAACTTTGGACTTGCATGGGCCTGTAGCCCTTCACTTTGGCTAATTTATCCCATTTGGAATGGGTATTTACCCAATGCCTGTACCCCTATTGTATCTAGGAAGTAACCAACTTGCTTTTGATTTAACAAGCGCATAAGCAGAAGGGACTTGCCCTATCTCAGATGAGACTTTGGACTTGGAGTTTTGGGTTAATGCTGGAATGAATTAAGACTCTGGGGACCTGTTGGGAAAGCATGATTGTGTTTTGAAATGTGAAAGGGACATGAGATTTGGGAGGGGTCAGGGTGGAATGATGTGGTTAGGATTTGTGTCCTCTCCTAAATTTCATCTTGAAATGTAATCCCCATAACTCCGATAACCCACATGTGTCAAGGCAGAGACCAGACGGAAGTGATTAGATCATGGAGATGGTCTCCCTCATGCTGTACTCATGATAGTGAGTGAGTTCTCATGAGATATGATGGTTTTATAAGGGGCTCTTCCCCCTTCACTCTGCACTCTTCTCCTTCCTGTTGCCTTGTAAAGAAGGTGCCTTGCTTCCCCTTCACCTTCCACCATGATTGTAAGTTTCCTGAGGTCTCCCAGTCATGCTGAACTGTGACTCAATTAAACCTCTTTCCTTTATAAATTACCCAGTCTCAGGCAGTTCTTTATAGCAGTGTGAAAACAGACTAATACACTCCTATCTGGTTTTAAAAGCTTGTTTCAAAGTGATTTTCAGGGAGAGATTTAAGGCAGAAGTGGTTGACTCATGGGCATCTGTCTACAGACTACGAAGAGCCACTTCCTAAGTTAACAGCAGAAATGGTAAAAGCAGAGTCTCTTCCTATATTACCATGAATAACCACAATTGTATGTCTCTCCTATCATATTGTAGATACGGATTGCTGTATGTAACTTCTGTAATTCATCAAACAACTTCAACCTCTAAAAGAAACATGGGAACTAAGGTGCCACAAGTCCACCAGCATAGGCATTTTCCTGTCATCTGAAAGAATGATGCCTTACTAATGATGCTGAGAGTCCACATGGGGAAGAGACTCAGGAGGCCCATTACAAAGTTTTCCCCACTTAAAAAGAATATTGTTTTGCTGTAATGCCATAACATGATTTATTTTAGAATGTTTTTCTTTAAACTGTGAGCCTTTATCAGCTTGAGAGAAATGTGTTAGGCACAACCTCCCTGGAAGTACTAAAAACATCTGTGATCCAAGTCTATAGTAGTTGGGGGATTAAACTTGTGATCAGATTTCTTAGATGATGGTTTCTTTTCTTGCTGTTACAATTTCTGCTGACTTTGGCTTTCTTGTGTACTAGGAAAAGTAAATTGGAATGGAGCAGACAATTAAGAACTGGATGTCTAAATCCTTGTTCACATACTTATAAATTTCTCACAAATTACAATATGCTTCCTTATAAATATTTTTCTCATAAAGATTTCTTTAGAAATCTAACCACAAACTTTTCTTTATTAATAATTTACCTCAGGTTTACCATCTAGAAGACTGGGCTAAGTGACACCCAAAGGTCCTTTTCAGGCCTAATCTTTCTGACTCAAGTATTCTACGATCGCGCAGGGCTTCCTGGATTGTAAACTTGCAATTCTGTTTAAATGTTGACAGAAAATCTGTTAGAAAATGGTTCCAATTTTAGAGAAGAAAACTCCATTTCATGGGGAAAAAAAGATTAGAAACATCCAGACTTATTTCTGCATGCTTACTTTGTTTTCTTTTGCCCAGCAGAAAGGTAAATTGAAATTAGATTGTGCTTTTCTATAAAACTGTAATTTATAACAGGCTTAAAAGTTTCAAATGATAATCATTTTTCCAGTGTTTCTGTGTTAGATTTGATAACTCTGGTTGACTAAGTTGCAATTTACCTCCCTAATATCTACCCTGGAATTCTTGGCCACAGATATCTTGGGGAAGGAATAATGAAAAAATTATATAGGCCTTCTACAGGCCAGTATTTTCAAACTTCTTGGCCAATAAATTCCATGAGCTCCATCTTCCTTATTGAGTATAACAATGGCTGTAGACTATAGAAATGAAATAAAGGCCAAAATAAATTTTTCGGTAAATAACCTAAGAAATATACCAGAAACCACATGTATTCATATAGTATTCTCTAGGCAGAAACATAAAGTGAGCACAATATATTTGTGAGGGAAAGAACAACAGGGACTAAAGATGGAGACTACAAATTATGAGAACATTGTATAAGAATCAGTGGCATAAAAAATAAATTATAGAAGTAAGATGTTATAACATTTTCACAGGAAGACCCTCAGACAATACAAATAAAATACTCCAAAAATCAGAATTAGTATTTGGAATAAAGAAATACCTCAAAATGTATTTTTTTCCAATTTAATCAGTAACACAGAAACAATTCACTAATTATTACGTAATGGGCACATTGCATGGCTGTCTCTCTTATACTCAAAGCAGTCTTACTTTCTGGTGGTTCAGAGTGGTGGTTACAGCTTTCCTACCATGATTTATGACATAGTAAAATGGGGAAGTTACTGGACTGTTTCATGAATGGCTATGAATTTATGAGAGATTAAATTTAGTTCTTCCCAATTAACAGGGAAAGAGAAAATGTATTTTGAAAGTGGTAGTATATTATATATAATATACCACTTTAAAGCATAGCAACTTCACTGTATTCATATTTCAGAAACCTGGAATGATAAACAGTGAAGGTGTTATTTTTCTAATCTAACTTCTGGGAAAATATAAGCTGATGCTTTATGAAAGTGCTAAAAGTCAGAAAACTAATTAGAAGAAGATCAATACTGAAATCTATTTTCAGATCTAAGTATGTTCCTTATTCCATATCAAATTCTAAAAGGAAAAACAATCATCCTAACAGTTTCTCTTTTTTTATCACATAGACAGAAATGTTTAAGGGTAGTTGGCTAAAATCTAACTGTATCTGTAAGTGAGGAAAACAAAGTAAGCAAAGAAACATTAGAAAATCAATGATAAGCAAAAGCAGTGTAAGGGACTACCATTAAAAGAGGATTGAAATCAATATTAACTTGCATTGAATTTAGAGCAAAACCATTACATAACATGAAAAAGGGTGTTTTATAAAGTTAGTTCACAGTGAAGATTCATGTACTAAGTAACATAGCATGAAAATTAATAAAACACAAATGACAAGAAATTCAAAGAGTAATATACAGAAACATTCATAGTAGGAAATATTGATTCACTGCTCTTGCTTCATAACTGATGAAGTAGACAAAAAGTCTGGAGAAGAAGACCTGAGTATCTAATGAATAGGATAGGATAGGTCTAATTAATAGATATTAAGCACTAAATTTGCAAGAGGAAAACAAATATTTTTTAAAATGCTCAGGGAATATCAACAGAAATTTACAGTTTTAGGTGACAATACATTTAAAAACTAGTAATAACTCACATAACTGCTTCTGGCAGTATGGCAGATAAGACATTCTATAAAGACTTGCATTAACATAAAACACTCAGATACTGACTGAATGACAACAAATATAATTTAAGATGTATTGCTAAGCTTACAAGAGAGTTAAGAGTATCTGTGAACACTGGAAATATTGAAGAAAAGCTAAAACTATACAGATAGTTTAACATTGATGCACAAGATGTTGCTGTCTTAGGGGGCAAAAGCCAATACTAAGAAACCAGAATTTCAAAAATTAGTAGTCTCCTAGAGTGAGAAGAGACTAAGTCTTGGGCCCAGACAAATGGGTAGGGGTTGTTGAGACCACTTGAGACACATATAGAAGGCTAGGACACATGAGGGACCTATAGGTCTATGAAAGAATGGGCAATACAGTATTTTCCAATCTGTGAAGGAACTTGACCAAGAAACCTATTCTGACTAATAATGCAAATTGGGGCTTTGAATTTATGCTACCTCAAAGACAAGAGAATCTATACTTGGGGAAATTTAACAGCATGGCTGCAGTGTGGTAGTATCCCAGCTAACCAAGAAGAAGCAAATATGAATCTTCCTCAATGAAAAATATTCTTAGTTCAGGCCTTTTAGGAATCACCTACATTAAATTTAGCCAAATGTAAACTTACAATTAAAAACAGTCAGATATATAAGAACATAATCTGCTAAGAACGAATTCAATAAAAAAGCATAAATTTTGTTTTATAAAGACATTTGAAAACATACATATAATAATTTATGAAATATTTTTAAAATATAAAGGATGATTTTCCAATAAAAGGCCCAGAAGTAAGTGAGTTGCTGAAAAAGAAAATAGAACAGAAACAAGTAAATATTTAAAGAGATAATGTCTAATAGGTATAAATCCATCAGTGTAAGAAGTGGGATAAATAAAAAGAAATACATACCTAGAGGCCATAGTGTAAATGTAGAATAGCAAAGGCAAAGAGGCAACATTAAACACAAATGGAGAGAAAAGAGACATTCCCTACAAAGCAATAGTAAAGTAAAGCAAACATTTAATAGCAAAAGGGGATCTATAATAACATAAAATGTATAAAATGCTGAGAGATAACTATGAATAACCTAGAAAACAGAGTTTGCTAAAACAGCAATAAATAATAATCAGAAATAATATTTAGAATAAAAATAATACCACTAACAAGGGACGTATAAAGAACTAGGCAAAGTAGCATGTGATCTAGGTGTGGGGTTTCAAACAAATTAGAACACTCTAAAATCCTAGTAATTTTTGGAAGAAGGGTAGAGAGATACATAACTATAGATTTTGTTATTCTAAATATCATGGTAAAATTAAAGAATAGAAATGGTAAGTATAAATTTCAAATTAACAAAGAGAAAAAACAGAATAATAAAAAGTTTAAAAGCAGACAATCCCAAAGAAGAAAGAAGCAGTAAAAAAGCATGATAAATGAAGAAAAAACACTATATGATAGAAAGAAATTCAGATATATAAATATATTGGGTTAAGCTCACCAATAAATGAGATTATCAAGAAGTATATATTAAAAACTCAAACTATATACTCTTTATGAAAGATGCTCCTAAAATCTAAGGTTACAGAAAAGCTGAAGATAAAAGAAACCATATAAACCAAGTACATATTAACAAAATAAGGGCTGAGGTATCTAAACTATCTAAACTACACTTAGAAAAGTTAGACATAAAGACCAAAGCCATATACAGCAATAAAGAGGATGACCACACAACGATAAATGGTTCAGTTTACCAGAGGGATATGAAAACTTTAAACTTACATGCACGTAATAAAAGAACTTCTAAATAAATAAAATAAATTTTGTCAAATCAACACTTTCCAAAAGATCTCTCTGTAACCAATTGGTAAAAAAGTTTTAGTAAGGATATAAGACATTGAACAACTCAATAAGATTTATTTAATTATATAATATGTATTTTTCTCAAGCAAACAGATCTTTTATAAAAGATATACAGTAGGCAATAAAGTGAATGTCAACATTTCAAAGTACTGGTATCACATATATTATATTATCTGATCAAAATGCAATCAAGTTAAAAATCAGTCACAAAGAGGTACTCCCAAACAGCTCTATATTTACACAAACTAATAAACTACTCATCTAAAAAAGTTATGATCCAAACAAAACATGAACATTAACAATACTTTTAACTGAATGTTAATTGAAAACACTTCATCATTTGCTAGATACAGATACAACTGTGTTTCAAGGGATATTTATACTTTTAAATGCTTATGTTAAAAAACCAGTTAATGAACTAAGTTGCTAATGTTAGAAGTTATAAAATTAATTCCCAAATAAACATAGAGAAAGTAGAATGAAAAAACTGATAAAAATAGGGAAGCAAATGAAACGGGAAACAAAGATACAATCAAGCGAAACAATAATGTCAAAATGTGTTCTTGGAAAGATTAATAAAGTATACAAATTTCTGGAAAGATTGATCAACATTTTAAAAAAGAAGACACAGTTTTTTATAGAATGAAACAGGAAACCAGCTACCACAGAGATAAGAAGAAAATATTATAATACTACAAACATGATTTTATTATTTTCAATAAATTTTGAAACAGACTATTGGGGAAAATTCTGGGAAAATATGAATTATGTATTAAAACTGACAAGATGGAAAAGTAAGCTTTATATATTGAAATTCAAATTAGCATTTTAACCACTTTCTCCCAAGAAAACAATAGGCCTAGATTGTTTTGTAGATGAATTCTATGAGATGCCCTAGTGAATGCTTCACACTTTAAGTCTCTGTAAGCTATACTCTAAAAGTAAAGACAAACTCAGGAAGCCTGAAATCTAGTCTTGAAATACCTCTTTCCCGGATTGGATCAGGGTGATCTGCCCCAACCCTAACTGCCAACTGGAAGAAATGTGAACTTTCCCTAGAAGATGAAAATATTATTCAGAGTTCCTCCAGTTTTGCATTTTTAATGTCTAACATTCAATATATGCTGATCAGGCATATCAGGGCACAGAACCAAATGAGGGAAAACTAGGATAAAACTCAGAGAATAGAACCGTACCTAAATGTGGTCCAGATATTAGGGTTATCAGAAACAAAATTTAAAATATGTTTTAAAAAGCAGGTAACAAGGCAATTTTATTATCTGTTACTAGTGACAGTTTGTTTCCTCCTTTCTAATTTTCATATCTTTTTATTTCTTTTTCTTACAATGCTGCCTAAGATCTATAAGACAATATTGAATAGAAATGATGAAAGTGGCAATTCTTGTCTTTCTTATGTAAAGAAAATATTCTTAATATTTGATAATTAAGTATGATTTTGCTATCGGCTTTTGACAGATAATCTTTTCAGATTGTCCTTCTGATCCCGGCTTAGTAAGACTTTCTAATGTGAAGAAATATTGAATTGTGTTTTACTTATTTGTGTTTTTGCCTCAATTGAGATGCTAATGTGGTTTTTCGTCTTTACATTAAGGATTTTTTTAATGTTAAATAATTTTCAGTGGTTAGTGATGTTGAACATCTTTTCATGTGTTTATTCATTATCCATATATTCTCTCTGGTGAAGCATCTATTTAAGTCTTATGACCATTTAAAAAAGATTTTAAAATTAATTTTTATTTTACTATTGAGTTGAGAGTTCTTTATTGAGTTTGAGAATTCTTTATATGTTATGGATATAAGTCTTTTATCAGATATGTGATTTGCAAATATTTTCTCTTAATCTCTAATTTGCATTTTCATTCCTTTAAGCAGTGTCTTTTGTAGGGTAAAAGTTCAATATATTAACTTTTTCTTTTATGGGTTATACTTTTGGTATTACATATAAGACCTCCTTGCCTAGCTCCAAGGCATGAAGATTTTCTCCCGTTTTCTTCTAAACATTTACAATCTAACATTTTGCATTTAGGTCTATAATCCATTTGGAACTAATTTTTGTGCAAAATGTAAGGTTTGGGTGAAAGTTGTGTTTTTTTGTATATGAATGTCCAAATGTTCCAACAACATTATTTGTTGAAAAGCTGACAGTACCCTTGATCACATCTCAATATATTTTAATTATCTTTTTCCATGCATACTCCATACATTGGAGTATGTATTTCTCCTGCCCTGAGTCTACAAATCATCTTTGTATTTGGGAATCTATCTTAGAAACTTGAACAGTTAGTACTCAATAAATACTGGTTGGTTTAATAACAATGAAACAATGAATTCAGATTTTCCTGTGTGTGGTAGAAATGTTCAGAAATATATGTAATGAAGATGTCTTTTTTGTATGTGCTTTCTTCCATTCCCTTCTTAATGTATAGGTGTATGTGTCCTGTGACTTTGTCCATAAATGATTGGACTAGAGGTAGAAACATAAACCAAAGTGGACCACCTAGTTTTTTCATCCCCAAAGTTTGAATTGTGATGTGGACAGAGCAATTAACATTGTTCTGGGTTCTGGCTCTGCAATATTATGTCGACTCAGTGGCTGAAGCCACAATTTTGAGGTGGCAGTGATGTCCCATATAGAGTGAAGGAGAAAATGGAATGGTCCTTTGAGAAGCAAAAGTGGAGACAGGGACAAAAGGTAGATGTTTGACTTTATTATGGTTTTTCCCAACCTGGGCTGGGATTTTTGAGAATTCCTATTTTCAAAGCTAGCTTTCCTGGGGATTTAACTCATTGCAATGAAACTGTCCAGCCAAAACAACCAGTAAGAATAATGCAAGAAATGACATTTAATTTAAGCAATAATCTAAAAGGTAAGATGACTCTATGGAAATTACAATACAACATTTGTATGTGACATATGAATGTAACATTTTGTTAAGAATTGTATAAAAATATAGGTAACACATACAGTCATCCTGCTTAATTTAAATAACTAAAGTGTAATTGGGACTAAAAGAATAGTACTCTGAAATGGTCTCTGTTCTTCCAAAGATTTGTTTATTCAATGATTAAGTGTCAAGACTGGATGCTGATGTTAAAAAGATAGACGACACGGTCCTCCCTTATTAAGCTCAGAGCTTAGTAGGGGAAATGGAAATTAACAAATAATTATAATGTGAGACTCTTATATGAGTAAACAAGAAACAAAAGCAAGCCACATCTGTCTACAATAAAGTCTGGAAGTGTCATGTACATTCATAAAATCAGAAGCTCCTGATATTTAGTGATGTCAGGGAAGACTTCAAGGGGATTTGAGACATGAGGACTGAGGTGTTTGTGTGGGTAGAGAAGAAAATGGAGACATGGAAAGTGGAAAAGCTTGCTTTATGTGTACCAATGTTGATAGAAGTGTAAATATTGTTCAGCTTTTTTTGAAGGGCTTGGGCATGCATTCAAAGTCACGCACACCGTTCCTATGCATTATTTGCTTGCAATGGGAATAGACAATGTGAGTAGAGGGTGCTAAGTTTTGTCTAGAAGATGCTCTCAGAGTTCAGTTTTCATTTTTAGGAAACGTAAGAGCAAAGGAAAGATGTTACTGCCAGAACTTGAGGAAGGAGCTGTTTCATGGTATGTTGACAGTAATTTAATCATAAAAGGTTATCTTCTAGACTAGCGCTCAAATTTCCTTAGTCTTTCCTGATGATCAAGGGCATTCTTTGTTAAGTCTAATGTGCTGGCCCTCAAAGTTGCCTAGTATGCAAGGAAGCTGTCAATCATATACTTTAAAAAACGAACAGCAGAAGGGCTCTAAAGGGAAATCAAATTATGGTCCATTTGGAAATGTCACAATCAAGTGGTACTAGCAAAAATGAAGAGGTTCATTGACCATTCAAATTGGTATATAAAGAATTACGTGTTTTTGCTGCTAATCAAAGATAAAGCTGCCTATGTGGAGCCTGAGACCACTCAGGCTTTAGCTAATGTTAGTGTTTACATGACATGTTGGAAACAAACTGGGCAATTACAAAGGCCCAGTCTAACTAGATCCTAACAGGCAAAATGCCCTCTGATCCAAATGTTAATAGCTTTGACCTTCATTGGTTTTTAATCTCATTCTGTCTAGCAGAGTAAATGTACTCTAGATTACGCTGTACATAAGAGTCTTTTCTGTTTTTCATTCGGTTTATTTTTATTTTTATTTTTTTTTCTGTTATTGCGGGGAAACTGAAAGTCTGTCTTTTTTCAGTTGGGTATATCACTGAGTGAATGCACAGAGAGCCTGCTGATTGACGGTGCCTCAACAAAGGCAGATTCAGTTTGCAGCTGATAAGGAGCAAAGTCATCCATGCTGTGTTTACAAAGTAGGCAAGGAGAGTAAAAAATTAGTGATAAAAGAGCTAATCTCATTGTTTTGCTGGATGAGAGAATGGCACTTTTGTGCTTGCTTTAAGAGGTGCTGGCGTGTTGCCCCTCCTTCCCCCTATATGCTTTGGCAGCAAAACAATTTCCAGATTCCCCAGAGTGTTATAGATTATAAAGGACACAGTAATGCTGGAAGGGTTTCCTGCTGTTGAGTAGGGTGCAAGCTGCACTGGAGATTGGCTGTTTATTCTATGTACCCGTGACCCATACTGAATAAACTACTGATTTTCTCCCTTTGGTGTTTCTAAAGCAAAAGATAAATATTTGGGATGTCAGATTAATTCATCAGTGTTTAACTTTCCAACATATTTAAATACTTAGTTGTGCTAAGAATAAAGTTTGAAACTCCTTTATGACAGGTCACAACTGGGTATAGGTTCTGGCGTGGTAACCAGGCCTCTTTGAGTAACAGGCCAAGCAGCTGAAAGAATAGATCAGAGGAGAGGGCTGCACTTTTGTTCTTAGGCATTAGTGTTTTGTTAGTTCATGACTACTTTGTTATAAGCCCTATAAGCATGGAAGAAATAGTAGTGTATAGTAGCTCTTGGCATAAACACAGTTTAAAAATTATTGTGTCTCCATCTAAAGTGTTTTGTTTATATAACTTCATCTACTCAGTTTTTCTAAAGGAAAGGTAAGAGATGATGTGTCAGCCAGAGGCATATCCCAGGTTTTACCATTTCTCACACTGCTGATATCTGCTTTTAGTGGTGACCAACAAAAACCTATAATGGTGGCAGCCACATGTTTATTCCAGGTGATCTGAATCGTTGACCTTGTCATTCATTTATTCAACATCATGTTCATGCAAACCTTCGATGGGCCAGGTGCTGGAGCTACTGATGGGAACAAAACATGGACTACAACCTAAGGGAGTTTCTAATCTTGTAGGGAAGATAGCAAAGTAGACAAATCATTACTGTACAGTATACTGCATTTTATGCTAGACATGCTTACAGGGCACAGGAGAAGTGCTCCTCAGGAAGGCAAGGAAGGCTCCCAATAGACTATCGTTAATGGTATCTTGAAGAGTGTGTTGGAATGAGTCAGGAAATATACAGCTCAGAATAACCAGAGCACTGCTTCTCAAGCTGTCAGACAAACTTGTGTTATAGGAGGTGTGTAAGGCCACAGAATAGATGTGACCTTATTTACCCAAAAAAGTTTACTTTTTATTCGTTTGACAAATATTTATTGACTACCTATTCTGTGCTAGGCACTCTAACAGACATCAGGGATAGCTAATAAATTAGACAAGCTTAAAACTCATCATGGATTTTCAATTCTTGGGAAATATATCTCAAAAAATTTGAATATAGTATTGAAAAGAATGTAAAAATTTATGCAACCAAGCATGAATATTTCATATAAATGTTGTGCTTGCAAAAGCAGCTTTTGGCAATGCCCTTAGACCCCAAGATAATATGTTCATTTTATTCTAGAGTTGGGGTACTGTGTTGAAAGACTGAGGAGTGCTTGTAAAGTATATGTGAGTGGGACACAGGATTGGAGAAGTAGGTAAGCACTAAACCAATAAGTCTGCATTTTCTGTTAAAATAAATGATGCACTCTAAGAGGTTTTGAAGCAGGAAAGGCACGATCAGTTTAGGGTTTTAGAAGGATCACTCTGGTGTCAAGTGCTCATAGGTTTGTCTGAGATCATGCTTTAAAAATATAGTCCCTATAGCTGTTTTGCATTTTTCTCTGCCTGTATTGAATCATTTGAATGGTTTTCATTAATGTCCAAATAGTTAAAGCTAAGGACCTGAAATTAACTACCTGCAAACACACAGTGCACAGACAAGGGGATTTACCTTTGTGGAATTTCTCTTAAAGTTGAAGTTGCCAAAAGCATAAATTGAATCTAAAAGTTGGGACCACCTTTATTCATACTCTGAATTGATTTAGCTTTCTCTTTAAAATACCTCAAATATTTTACATACGCTAGATAATCTGTTTTTCAGAGAGAGTGGTTGCAAGTAGCCAAAATCCATTCAAACTAGCTAAAGCTGCAAGGAAAAATATATTGAATTATTAGAAGGGCAAACAATGTAGCCAGAACTTAGGAGACCTATAGTCAGAATGTAGAAGGAGAATAAGTCTAAGACCAAGGGAGTTACCGTTTTTCTGGGTCTCTCTGATGTGTATTGGATACTAGCTTAATTGTTTGTTATTTCTGCAACAAGTTTTTTTCTTATTCATCTGATTTTTTTTTAATGAGCACGTGTATAAAATGCCCACACCAAGCTATGTCCTTTTAGTTTAAGAATCACCAGAGACTACATAATTTTAGTTTATACAGAGAGAGAACTGGACTGGCCAGTTTGAGTACGGTGACCACTCCTAGTAAAGTCAGCTGTGACTGGGAAGAGGTCCTACAGCTCACTGGCCATTCATCTGGGCTGTGTAAACAGACTCTGAATTCTCAGGGTTGTAGAGGAGTTCTATTAGGAGAGGGGTTGGGGCAGACTACAGTGATTAGATGAGGAAATGACTAATCTCTAGAAACTTCCACAAAGAAAGCTTGGCAAATCCCTAATATCAATGGGTATGTTTTTCATAGGAGAATGATCATTCATTCCTTTTCTAGATTTCTTTGTTCATTTTGATATTTAAGAAATAGGTTGCTGTATTAGTCCTAATTCTTTAGGCTGCAGTGCTAGAAATTGAACTCATATCGTTAAAAATATAGTGTATTGCCTGATGTACATGAAATGTTTAGATAATACGTGAGTTCACTTAATGTTTGGATAATATGTGGGTTGCACAACTAGGTCTAGCTACCCTGATCATCTAAGCTGGAATCCATTTCTGTCCTTCTGTAGGTGCTTGCTTTCCTGAAGGCTTCATTCTCAGATAGCATCTCTACTAATGTGGTAGTACGGATGACTACCACAAGCTCCTGACTCTCATCCTGCTTCAGTGTTGATGGATATCAGAAATATGGTTGCTTTTGCTACCAAAACAATTTAGGTTCCAAAATTAAAATACAAAATTAGACTAAAATTGATGTTCTAGTCCCATTGTCTAGCTACTGAGTTGAGTTTGGGTGGGGGAACTATTTTTGACTTGAACTTTCTACAAATTCACTGTATTATGTGTGAACATTAATAGGATGGCAGTGTACTAAATATGTATATTGGGATTGAAGACTGCAGAATGCAAGACACTGTGGCATCTTACAATAGTTATAAAGGCATTAGCACAAGGCAGATTTATTTGCTTATTTATGTCCCCTATAAACCACAGCTAAACTGTTTTTTATTGATTTTTTAAAAAAATTATTTGCCTTGACCTCCTTTTTCTAAATTCCAAAATACTAAGATTCTTATTCAGCAGATTTGAGAAGTTTTTAAATGTAACAAAGTGGTTTTGATTGTGGTGAGGAAAACCAGCCCAAGAGCATATAGCTTCTGTGAGGATTTACTACCTGGGAAGGTAGAAGAAAACAAAAGGGTCCATATTCACGGGGGTCCTTTATTTTATATATGCATATCTGTGTTCATGGACCAGAATTTGTATTCTCCACTTGTATTTTAGAAAGACTGCCTAGTGTTATGAGAAACAGATCTAAGGATATTGATATTATAACTGAGGGGCAGTTAAAAGGTTGAGTTAGAATTGATAGTTGTCGCATTTAGAAGTTTGTTACTTCTAAGCCAGACCCTAACTATTGGAGTAGAAAATGAGTATAGATATCATGGAGACGTAATTTTGTGAAAGCAAATTTTCCTTTCAAGTTTTGGCCAATACTTTTGCTGGATATTGCTGCTTCTCATATTTTTATTGTTAGCAACATGATAAAACTGTGTCAGTAAGTGGGTTAGCTAATGTAGGTAGAGTATCCTTTATCTGAAATGCTTGGGATCAGAAGCATTTCAGATTTCTGATGTTGTTTCAGATTTTGGAATATGTACATTATACTTACTGGTTCAGCTTTCTTAATCCAGAAATCCAAAATTGGAAGCTTTGAGCATCATGTCAGCACTCAAAAAGTTTCAGATTGGGAAACATTTTGGATTTTGGCTATGAGGACTAGCGATTCTCAACCTGTAATTTCTTACAAGTGGTTTTAAGAATCGTTTGAATAGGAGGATTCAGATTAGTATAATTTTGTAGAAGGAAATAAGAGGATTAGAAGTAGTGAGAAGGGGAATTATTTATGTCTGATAGAAAGGAGGGCAGTGGAGCAGAATTTAAGTAAGAGATGCCCAGGACAACTGATGCCAGGGGTATGTAAACTAACATGAAGCTAGGGTTTTGAAAGGGAAGAAGAGCCTCGGTTTTGATGCTGATTTACTGCTTATGCCAGGTTAAGGTTGTCTCTCATGGCTATGGCATTAGGAATATGGACCCTTTTGTTTTCTTTTACTTTTCCAGGTGGTGAATCATCACAGCAGCTACATGCTGTTGGGCTGGTTTTCTTTAGTATAATCAAAACCTCTTTATTACAAATGTGAGGATAACCTAATGCAAACTACATAAAGAACAGGTATCTTCAGTTTTAGGATACAAAACCTAGTCCTGTTTCATGTTGGAGACTGTTCTCATAGATGTGTCTGGAACTGTCTCTCTGTTCCAAATTTTTTAGTTTACTGCATAATTTCATTTACCCTGGAATCAGGTTACTTTTCTATTTATCTGTCCTGCTTCTCTGAGCCAAAGAGCTTAAATCTTTTCTAATTTTACAATTTCAAAGTTTTAAGTCTTCTAGGAAATGAAGATATTTTATTTGTTCTATAAATGTATGTTAGATGAATGAGGTCACAATTAGCCAAGTTATATATTATATATAATTTTAATATATAGATAAATATTAAATATATATTATGTAATATATATTATATATAAGGTGTAATACACAAACCACCACAATAGCGCACATTCAGACTTATGATAAAGTAACATGTGAAGAGAGATGTGTGGATGGAAATTGCTAAACAATGCGTTGTTCTACTGCTTCTCTTTTCTTTGTTTCTCTTTTCTTTAGTATATTTTCTCTTCTCTCTCTTTTTGTTGTTCTGAGAAAGGAAGAGATATAAAATGTTGGGAAAATATCAGAAGTTGGAGTAGGAATGAAGCACTGCAAGGTAGCTAACCTAAGTAAATTGTCCCTTTGTCATCCAATGTTCATAAAAAAAACTATAAATTATTTTTAGATTTATAAGTTCCTTGTTTTGGAATGCAAGTTGGTACTTACAGTTTAAAGATACCAATAACTCATACCATCTTGGAGGCAATTGCTTTAATTTGATTTACTTTTATCAATGGAAGAGGCATTAAGTTGGTTTACCTTTGTCCCAAATGGGAGAAGTAGGATCTATAATGGAACAAAAACATTTTCTAAGATGAAAACTTGTGGGATGATGAGTTTCCAGTTTCTTTCATTGCCTACCTGGAATTCAAGTAAGAACTCAGGGTTTTGTAATTCAAGCATTGATTAGGAAGTGTGTAAACTAGGGTTCATTTGTTAAAAGCAAAATTAAATATTTTAGGCAACTTATGCAAGAAGAGAATGTATTGAAAGGATTTGGGAAAGCTTGGAGTTGCTAATAGAGTCTAGTAGACCTGTGGTGGAAAGAAGAAAAATCCAGGCAACTCCAAAAGGTCTAGTTGGCAAAACCACTCCACAATACAGGCCAGACACCATCAATGGAAAGAACAAATTCTTACTTTATTTACTAAATGTTTATTGGGTACTCATAAGATCTGGGCATGGGGATGCTACAGGGAATGAATAAGAGCCCTGGTCTTGTGCAGCTTATATTTTAGTGAGGAAATAGACACCAAACTAATAAATAAGTATGTAATATTCCAAGAAGTGATAAGTGCTAAGAAGAGTTCTGAAAGGAAATACAGTAACAGAACAGAATAACGAGGAAGGTACTAGAAACCCTCTGGGGAGAGTTGGGCAGAAAGAAGGAAAAGCAACTGCAAAATGTGTTCAAGGAGCAATAAAGAGAGGGTGTGGCCAGACAAAGAATATGAAGGGCAAAGTGTTGGGAAAATAAGAGTGCCAATTTCTCCTCTGACCTCAGTCTCTCTGCTTAAGGGTTAAAATCTCTGGAGAAAGAATCTATTAGCTGACCTTAAAACTTGTGCTCACTCCTTAGCGGAATAAGGAAGAGAAGAGGCATAAGCTAGTTGAAGAATTTTATAGAGACTTTTTAGCATCATGGGAGGGGGATCAGGGCAGCTGGATTCACCATCCTTCTTAAAGGAGGAGGGGAAAGTTTTCAAAGGAGAAAATTTAGGTATAGTTTGGAAAGGGGATTAATGTTGAATGTTGAATTACAAATGTCCCCATGACCAGTTAGCATAAGTGACCTTTATGCTCCTTTTCAGCACTATGGTGGATTGAGTGGTGCAGGTGAAAGATGGAAACAAGAGGGGAAAGAATAAAAAGCTGACAAAGTGAGATGTCTCTACCATCGGTCCGCACCCCCCACCCCTACTCTGGCTTCTACCTTCTACTCCCTGTTACCATGTGGGTAATGCACAGGTTGGTCACAAGGAACAGAGGCAAGACCTGTGGGGGGTGATTTATTACAAGGGATAGATATAATGGGAAATAAAGAGGCACAGGCAACTGGCTGCTCACAGCTGAACAGCTAGGAGATCTGACATGCTCTGGAACAGCAGTAGCCACTCTAGGAGGTAGCACCTTGGAGTGGGTTTGTCCATCACTTCCTCATTCTCAAGTCATCTTCTTTCTTCCTCTTCTACTGAATCTGCTTCTATGATGTTCCTAACTCCTCCTCTTGTTTTGGCTCTTTGAGGGCTTCTGCATGCCACTTTTTCTCCACAAACCCTTTCACACCAGCTCTGCTCCACATCTGATCTGTGGGTGTCTTACATTCAAACTCCCTGAGAGAAGATCAGATAGGATTGATCGGTTGTCCTTATTTATTATAGTCTTGTTATTGGGTGAATTTCTTCTCACACAAGGTGATGCCACAGGCTGATGGCCAATGCATGTCAGACTGCTTTAGATTCAGATACTAACCCTTGATTTCGGCATCTAGGAAAAACAGTGGGGTCTCAGAAAGCAAGGATCATGCCTAAGGAAGTGTGTATGGATGCTTTATTCAGAAGGAGTTGGTGAGTGTGGCAGGTGCTCAGGGTTTCTTAAGACTTTTTTTCTAGTGCTAAAACAATGCCAGCATCAATATATAGAATGCCTGCTGTGTGACAGGCATTTCAAACACATTATTTCTGGCTCTGAGAACAACCTTACCATGTAGGTATTATTATTCCTTTTTTTACTTCAAAAATCACACAGCCGGTAAATGAATGAGCTAGAATTTAAATTCAAAGTTTCTGTTTTCTTTGATGACATTATTAAGAGTTCTTTAAGTATATAGATCTCTGAGTACGAGAAAGCCTTTTTGTAAAGAAACAGCAACAGCACAGAAGGTTCATATACTATAAAAAGCTAAAAAAAAATTTGATGGACCATAAGGCATGCATGTATTCATTTGTCTATTAATTAATCCATAAATGACTTTAAATGGGCACTGTGAACAAGGGACTAAAAAAAAAAATGATGAGTAAAAATAATCTTACCAGATACAAATCCAAATGATTTCATATGAATTAGTACTAACTGTACTTATTTGTGATCAGATTGTCTGAATACTAACCATGAAAATCTGGCTAATACTTTTTTGCAAGACAGACCATTGCTTAATAATGAAGAAAGAGCAAAGAAAGAAATCTTATGGGAAAAAAGTGTTAATGTAAAATACTCATGTACATTTTGAGACGGACAATTTTATATAACATTTTCCTGGAGCTCATGGAAAAACTATTTCCTCAATGGTAACAAGATCATATTCTGTAAAGCCCAGCAAATATAAGGCAAAGAAATAAAGCTTGCTTTCAAAATAATGCCATTTGCCATGTGAAAGAACTCTCAATGAGAACAAATATTTTTAATATGCCAAAAATGTAGATGCTTTGTTTTTTTCTCATTTTTTGGTCAAAAGCTAGAAAAGAAGATATTAAGAAGAGATAGGGTATTGTATATGAATCATAATTAAATAGGTATAAATTCACAGGGATCCAACCAAAATGTGTCACTTTGGCTGATAGGTGAACACCAGTTGTACTCTTCTTGGTTAGTGAAGAGAAACTGTGGAAATAGAAGCCTGGGGCTGGTGCCCTTGAATGAGCCCCAGTGTGGTAATAAGTTTCCAAAATAATCCTTAAAAATCCTTAGCAGGCCTCACTTTTTAAGATGGTCGAGGAAATTACCACATCTACATGTATCGTCAATGACCAATTGTGGATATAAATTGAAGCAGTTTGGAGAAAGGGATTGTTCACAGATCTGTTGCTGCCGCTGTGAGAGAGCTTATCATTACATTCCGACACAGCTTTAAACACCTCAAAGTGCCCCCACCATGGCCTGCCTGCCCCATGTCCCTTGACTCTTTTCTCTACAACTGAAAACCACCTTTTCTCTTAGCCTGTGGCTGGCTGGAAGGCTATGGAATATGAGTTTAATCACAGATTACCGTTTCCTACATTTTCTGTTTTAAGCCAGTTATATTGCTGCTATCTTAACAGAAATAGTCAAGACTATAAATATATCTACCAGATATCAATTTAAACACATAATAAAAAGTGAATCAACAATAAATTCACATCTGAAAGTCTTGGGTTTCACCTTTCCCTGATGGGATGAGGTAACATTTACTGAAAACAAAAATAATAATCACAATTGAAAAAAAAAATCTATTAGGAATAGAAGCTCTAGGAGGAAAAAGATTATATCTTGAGCAACATTGTATGTTTCTTTTAGCTCATGAATTTAACATGAAAAATGTCTATTGGTTTTGTTTTTCAGGCTGTAGGCTTTTTAAATCTTTAGGAATGCTGCCACCCACTTGTAGGGGCTGCTGTTCAGTTAACGAGAGGATACTGTGAATATGAGAGGAAGAAGAAAGATTCCGTAAGTCATAAGGAAAACAATCCGTGGCACTTTGGTTTTTGCTATCTCGAGGTCATGACAGATAAAGAAATGAGAGACCTGGCTGGTTTTTGTTCAGGAAGTTGCTGGAAGGCGATTGAAACCTTGATTAGCCTGAGCCATGGACAGAGAGAGAGCTTTGTTCTTCTCTTCCTATCTCCAGCTTAGGTTGAAAATACTCACTTTGTGTTGGAAGATTATGAAGAAAGTCTGGACTATCGTAACCTTTCAAATAGTGACATGAAGTTAGGATTAAGATGCTGGAGGCTTCTTTTTAAGACATGGGTGGAAGTTCAGCAGGAGGGCATGTGAGAAATGCAGCTGGTGCCTAGTCGTCACATATTTGAGGCCTTCAGCTAATGCTTTGCTAGAGGAACTAGGATTTTCTGATTAACTTTGTAGAAGAAGTATCGGAAATGCTTTTCAACATGTAGGTTATGACATTAACCACAGCATAAAAAAACCCTCATATGTCTTCTGGGTCAGAAATCAGAGGGGCCTAGCATTCTCCAAATCCCCAGTGAAGATGACTAAGGTGGATTTAAAATTAAGACAGATAATTTCCTAAAATAAGGTGCTCTCATTCTGTTTCCCCAGACAAAGTTCCAGCAACTGACACTGTGTGTGCTGTGACTGGTTTTCGAAACCAAATAACTATGTGCAATAGAGAAAAAAACACTTCAGCTGCGAATATAATTTGCTGTCTTCTACTTTTTATTTAAGTTGATGAGGAAATTTTTGGAAAAAAAAAAAAACCCCACCCACTTCACCTTGTTTTTATCTCTATATTTGTTGTTTCTGGGGATAAATTCTGAGGGTAATTTTGATAAACATCCTGGAGGCCTTGGCAGTTCTAATTGTGTCATCAAACTATAGGCATTGCCTTGGCCTGAGAACCACCCAACCCAAGTTGCAAAGTTCTGAAAACCTCTGCAAGGCCAAAAGCTCTACAGCAGAGATGCAGCATAATTAGCTCTTCTCTTATCCTCTTGAACAAAATGTCAGTTCAGAAACCTGAAGTGTGTGCTAATGACAAGGGCCCAACTGTCCCATAAAACTAGGAAAGTGGTGTTTGTTGTCTATTTCAAGAACTGGAAATGAAAATCTTAATGACACAGGAAATGCTCTTCAAAGGCCAAGAAGCCTTAGTGAAAGATAAGAGGATCAATCAGTCTTAAATGCGAGTTTACTAAGAGTGAGAGGCGGGATGCTGCCAGCGTGGATATGTATTTCAAAAGGAATGAATAAAACTCAGCAATAGCGTTAATTTTACTTTGAAGTATATAATGAAACCCCTCAACTACGGAGACTTCAACACCCCTTTCCCGAAATGACCAAAATTTCCATTTTCGAGCGTTTATCTTTCTGCCTTTTTCCGTTCCCTAAGTCTTAACAGAATTTTAAAAGAGCAGCTAATAAATGAAGTATACTTCAGTTTCGTGTAATGGATTGGATCAGAAGGGAACGGATAAGATGATATTGGAAAAGCAGGTGGGGGTCGAAAAGCTGCCAAAGTGCTAAGCTGTATGGGTTCAATTGATTCCTGGCGTGCAGAACGCAGTCCCTGGGTCATTCCAGGGAATGGGAGGAAAGCACTCCCTGTTCTGTTACAATTGCCAGCTCTTCTCTAGGTTACCAGCAGGGCCAGAGGTGTTGAGGGGGAGATAAGGCCAATTAAGAATTCAGACTGGGGAAGCAGGAAGCAGAAGCCACAGGGCGAATTCCAAAGGGGAAGACGGGAAATGAGACTATGGGTCACTGTAAGCATTCAAGGTAGAATACAAATATGGGTTTTAAACCCGCTCTAGAGAAACTCATTTTAGTGGGAGTCAGGATCAAAGGAGGCTGAAGCTTTGCAATGTGGTTTCCAAAGGCAAGGCACCGGGGCAGAATAACTGAGTAGAAACTTATCATTAAAACCTAGCCCAGTGCTTATCATCCTTTCTGTGTTCTTCGCACACTTTGGGATATTAGAAATTTTAGTGGTGTACTTGGAGGAATTGAAAAGCTCAAAACAAAACTAAGCAATTCAGCAATAATTTCAACACAATCACCACTACGGTGTGACTATAATGGCACAGTGTCCATAGTAGCAGCCCAGGGACTGGGAGCTAGTCTGGCCTGCCGTGAAGGGTAGACGGAGGTCTGGGTACTGGCTCAGTGACACTTGGCCCCTTACTTACTGACTCTCAGCATCAGATTCTGCGTCTGTAAAACAAGGGAGAAGAGTGGATCCCTTCAGAGGGGTGAGATGGAGAGGTCACTGCCCCTGGCCCTTGTGAGTGCTCATCCTGACGCTGGCCTCTTGGACCCCCACTCCCACCTGTCACCGACCCCTCTTCACTGCCCTGAGAGCACCCCTGCTGTGCTCCAGAGGCCAAGTTCTTGCCTGGCCAGTCAATATGAAATCGTTCTTGGGCAAAGGTGCACTGTCTTTTACGTTTCTCACAGCAAGCTGTAGTTTCGCTCTTACTAAATCACACTACCCACTCGGCAAAAAATTCTTTCTGACATCCGTGGTAATAAAAGTGTATGCACTTGAGTAGCAAGGACCAATTTCATACACTGAACAAAATTTGGGGGCATAACTGAAAGGATTCACAGCGTACCAGGGGTCCCTGAGCTAGCTGTTCAAGAATGATATTTGCATGAAAAAGACAAAAGCTTACTTTTCTCCCTAAATGAAGGCTTCCCTTCTACCCTAAATAGTGGGCTGGTAAATGACTTAATTGTTCTGTCTTCAAGCTGGCTGCTGCTAGGTATTGTAGAGTCTATCTCATTTTTCCTTTCTTGAAAGCAACCCTTTGAGGCAGGTCATGTTACTGTTTTTAAAAGTCATTTTATAGGCAAGAAAACTAAGGATTAGAACTATTAAGTGACTTCAAGTCATTATGACATCAGCTTCTGCTCTAACTGGGTGGTTCTCAATGTTGGTGAACATCAGAATCACTTGGAGGAACTTGTTAAAACCAATTGTTGAACTCCATCTCCAAAATTTCCCTTTCAGTAGGTCTGACTTGGGGTCTGAGAATTTGCATTTCTAAGTTTCTCTGGACGCTAAAGTTTCTGGTACTGGGGCCACAGTTGAGAAGCATTACTATGTATGTCCTGAAACTCCTGTTGATTCCTTCCAAAAACCACAGGAAATTGCACGAAAACCTAACACTTTTATGGGAAATCAGGAAAAAAATCTTCATCAGAAAAACTTTGATAACCCTAGTCCTAAATTAGATAGTCACAATACACACTACATTAAGATGACTTCTCCAGCCTCAGAAAGTTTTTGTGGTGAGCTTTGTATTTCCCATGATGCCTAAGGCATATAACTTTGGTACTGCTTTGCCTAACTTTATGATTTATTGTTGTCATTTGGAATAAAATACTTCTATGCTTAGTAAAACAAAGCAAGAAATGCCTGCCTAGAAATGGTTGTGGTTTGTCAGTGGTAACACCATTGGTATGATGTTTGTTTGTTTGTTTCTGAGGTTTTGAAAATTGCTTTAGAAAGCCTGGGGGCAGAAAGCTTCCCTTAATTAAAATATTTTAAATCAAACCACAGGAACTTCAGTTCATAGAGCCTCAGGGTACAGCCAGCAATTGTAAGAAACTCAAATGGAATAGGGTGGATAAATATAATAATATGAGGTATAACTTTCTGTTATTATTTCTGTTAACTGTGTTGAAGTAATTAGGCAACAGAAATAGTAAACTGAAAATCTTTAGTTAACTATTGGAATTCTGAGGCTATTTATAAATTGCTACACAACTGGTTTAGTGTTTCCCAGAGTGGCCTTGTAGTATTGGGAACAATGTTCCCAGGATGCTCAGTGAAGACAGGATTCCCTTTGAAAATAACTTTAGGAAATATCACACCCCTCTCTCAGAAATGGACATTGCCCACTTGCTTAGGAGATGCTCTTAGAAGTCCTGCGTAAAGCAACCCACTTAACTTTGTTTAAACCATTTCTGCTTTTCAAGATGTTTTGATCACACAGCTTCTGATTCCCCTCTCACCCCAAGTAAAACCATTTTATAACCTATGGAATGGAAAAAGAAATTCCAGAAAACACATGTGTTTATTTTTCAACCAATCAGATGTATCTATTGTGGAGCCTTCCTCCCCTCACCCCCTGCCCCTGATTTCCTACTCGTTCCCGGGTGTTGACTATTTCTCTTTGCTGAAATAAGAACTTGAACGTATACTACTTGCACACCATTTGATGGCTGAAACAAGGGGCAAGGGATACTTGGGTTGTTTTCTGAGTTTATCAGTAGGTAGGATTCAGTAAAACCATAGAAGTTTGTTTTAAATGGAAAAAAAAAAAAAAAAAACACCAGTCAGAATTGTGTAGCGTTCAAAAATTTAATTTCATCACCTCCAATGGATAACTGTATTTCTAGAATGCAGCCTAGGAAAGAACCTTGGGTTAGCCTACTCTGATTACTAGAAAGGGATCATTTATAATTACAATAGCATTTGTTTGTCTGCTAAACGTACCTACATTGCCTGAAAACTACTTATTTGCTCAATCAGTTAAACGTTTTTCTCTTTGGAAATATTAATTTGCTTAGCAAATTCACTTTTCCTAGGTACAGGAAAGTAATCTTCAGCCACTTTTCCCCTAGCTAGAGGAAAGGTAAACTTTAACCTAACCATTTTTCTAATTATCACACGTTTTGAATTAATGGGGTCCAAATTAATTAAGGTTTTATTATAGTTTCATCCTTAGGAGACAAGGTTTCATTTCCCTCTTTTGAGGTATTTTCCATCTGAATCAAAAGAAGATTAACCTCACTACTCTCATTGCTTGAAGCCAGTGGATTTCAACTTCATTTTTCCCTCCTCAACGTACCTGAGGGTTACGGAACACTCCCTCTGTAAGGGAAAGATGAGGTGTGTGGGGGGCTATAATTAGGAAAATCTCCCCAGGTGATTCTGATAAGCTCCCTGCCCCTTCTTAAGAATCCTGGCATTAAGGCTTTGATTAAAAACTTGTAACCCTCAGGCAAGAGTGGAATTGGGGCAGGAAGGGCAGTGGAGGCCCTGACAGGACTCCAGCTAAGCAAGTTGGCGGGGGTTTTTCACAACCGATCAGCTAAGGCATGAGGAAGCACAAAGATAACAGGTCAGCCAGCCAGCGTAAGGCAGAAGATTGCCATAAGCATTTTTAGCATGGTTAGCTGTCTCCACCACATGTACTGAACACCAGCTGTTGATAACCCAGGAGCAGCTAGGAGGAAGGAGGCTGAAGACCTCAGAACAAAACCTGCTTTTGGCGCAAGCAGGAACAGAGATTGACATTTAATCTGCTTGATGCTGGATCTGTGAATGAGATGGAAAAGTAAACTGCATCCAAGTATTTTCCCACTTTCTCCAACCTAGTCCACAGTAACCTGAGGTCTATGATACAGAAACATTCTGCTAGATATGGGTTCATAAGTGATATAGGTATGTACAAACCTTAGAAGAGGCTAAAATGTGATGTTTAGAGGAATTTATCTATATAATGGAATATTAAGAGAATCATCAATTAATATTAGGAGAATAACCATAGTCGTCGTTTTCAATTCCTATTATAAGCCATCTCTTGAGGGTTTAGACAGAACAGCTGGTAGTGATAAACAAATATTCAAAAAATTTCTTTTGACTTCCAAGCAAAATATTAAATATGAGTAAGGTATACATTTCCTTTGATACTGATGTACTGAATCTTACAGGCTATTAACTAAAGCCCTTTGGGAAATACTTTACCTAATGCTGTTATTGTTTTAGTCTGTTCTTATTGCTTTATTCTGTTTAAATAAACTTGGATGTTTAATTATATCTATATCATTTAAGTTCCTCCTAAGTAGTTGTCCACATTTGTTACCATTGTAGCTATCTTCTAATCCACTAACTTGAGGGTAGATCTGTTGATTAAAGGTGAAGACTGCTATAAAAGAAAATCTTCTCTGTTGTCTTGAGAATATCTGAATGCTTAATAGCTGTTATGTTCCCTTGTCACACTGAATTGAGTTTGGGCAACCAGGATTGGGCTAGTTGTCAAGAGGTCTGATTTCTTGCAGCTCTATGAACACAAGCAAATCATTTTAGCTCTTTGGGTTTCAGTTTCCTTATCTTTTGAATATGGTTTCTTCCTGAGGCTGCTGTACGTGATTTTATAGGTCAGTGATAGCCGACTTAAGTTTCAGGTGTTGGACACTAGATGGTGATGTTGTGTTGCAATTTGAAGAGGTCTTCCTCATTGTAGCCAAGATCGACACTCAGGCTTCATATTTGCTCAGCTTTTAATAAATACGGTATATGATTAATGAAACTCTATCCATGAAACATATGTAATTGATCATGGAAATAACACAAATGGAAGAAGAAACCAAAAATAACTCTAGCTCCTTTTTTCATCCAACTTATATGTTAGGCAATTTATAAATCTATTGAGGCTTTATTGGCAGGCCTGGGCTCCTGATGCCCACTTCCTGTTTCTCACTTCTCTTAGTAATCCTCTTGGATTCCTAAAACTACTCACTTCAGAAGCACTTATGAGATTTTAGGCTGCCTGTTGAGATGCCAGAAATATACAAATGAATGTAATTTTTGTTCAGAAAAAACTCTCTATAAGTACATTTCCTCATCCTAAGTCAAACAGCCTGAGAACAGTTCTCTCAGAAGCCTCTTCATGGATGATTTCCTGCTTGTTCACAACATCAGCAGTAGAAGGAGAATGGGTTTACTAAAGTGGTGGCTGCCTTCCTCACCCTTCCTGGGAGTGAATTCTTTTGAGCTCAAAGCACAGAAGGATGTGAGAATTCCTAGAACTCCCTTTATTGGGTCCTCTGTTTCCTGACTCTGAGTCTGCAGATTTTCCTGATGGTTTTAGGCTGGGTGACGGCAATCACATATCCACTCTACTATGGTTCTCCCATAGCTACTCACAGAGCCACTCTGCTGCAGCACGACTTGCTCACGAAAGGAAATGCCAGATTAAACCCTTGCCACCCTGGGCCTGGGTCCTCCAAACATGGAATAGGTATGTGGGGGGAAGGAATGAGTTCATTTTGAACAATTTAACACATTTTTAATATAATTACACCCCATTAAAATAATGCAGCTTTTCCACACAGTGGCATACTCCTTTAGTGACAGGAATGAGTAATTGGAAATGGGGGAAGGCCTTTCACTGGCGATCCTGTGTGCTGTCTCAGTAAGATAGCTGTACCAGACGGGGCTGGGGCAGCGGTATCACTCCAGTAGGTACCGCTCCCTCAGGCACGGTTGTCCTGATTTATGAAACTGGCAGTTGTCCTGGTTCTTATGATAGGTTGGGTCATCGTATTACATGACCTGATCCTGAATCTCAACCAGAGTGAGTAAATCTCTGCTATCTTTTGGCTAGATGACACAATCAATTGTCACTTTGCTTTTCTTTGACTTACATACTTGAACACACAGAACTGTAATTCATTTGAGGCTTACAAAAAGAAAAATGGTTTTAAATTTGAAACGTTTCACTCCCAGCAGATAAGGCTGAAGGAAAATTAACTTGACTCTCATAGTCCAGTAATTTAAGGCAAAGAGCAAAAAGGTTCCTTTATACAGTCCAGAAACATCTACCTTATGGGACATTTTAATTCCTTGGTCTAAGGAACCTAAGGCAGAGATAGGCTCCCGGAGGACCTGAGACTCGGAATTTACAAATTAAATTCTTACATTTTCCCCCATTCATTCAGCAATAGAAGAAATACAGCTAAAGAATGCAAAGAAACAAAAAACTTTGAGACAAATGCAAAGGGAACTTGGAGTTAATTTTATATAGCCAGAAGAATGGACTCACAGGGGTAACACAAAGACCATTTTTTAATGAATTGAGCCTGTACTTGAGTGATAGCAAGGCGATAAATATAATGTGGAACTTGGCATGAATGAATAGAAATCCTCACAGCTACTAAAACCATGTCTCTTTTAGTTTCATTGTGTAGTGACAACAGAGCAGTTTAAAAGACTAGAATAAATGTGACCTGAACATTTGTCCGTCTTAGGTTTTATGAGTACAATTTGAACTAAACTGTGCCAAATCAGTAAAGGAAACGATGAAAATAAATACATAATAGTCTAGCATCATACTTAAAATGTAATATAGCTCACTAACCAAATAGACCCCAGATTGAAAATACATTTCAAATATTATTTAGGGCATTTTGGGATCATTTTTTTCCCAGGTACAGCAGATAATGGCAAATTCAGTAGGACTTGGTAAGACAATTTCATCAGAGGCAATAAACAGGCAGAGTGAAAACTGATTATATTCTGATTTATGTAGTTCATTCATGTTTTGGGCTGTTAGTTCTGGCAAATGTACATTCCCTGATTCAAAAATTTCTATAAAGGTGATTTGGTTAAAAAGAAAAGGTTTTATGTCTAGGGACCGTACAGATTTTAATCATCTTCTTTGTGCTCTGTTCTGTGTCTTCTTTGTGAGGCTTTTCTACCCCTCAGTACTATTGTTTCTCAAGGATGATTTTTATCAAGAAAAATATGCAGAGGGTAGAAGAAGATTTCAATCTTAGTAGAGGTTTATTTTCGTTTATTATTATTTTTAAATTTAAGCTGGCTGGGCGAAATTAAAAAAAAACAAATGTGGCATTTGAGATGTATGAATAAAATAGGAGTGGGTCCCTAACACATGAGCGATCATTATGGTGAGGAGTGAGATTCTGTTCACTCACTGCAAGAAGGGGATGCTTTCATAATGTCTCCGTGTGGTGGAGGAGCAGACTGGAGTGTAAGCTGGGATCAGGTGTCACGGGGACATCGGTGATCACTCCTTCAACAATTAGGATTCTGAGTTGTCACTGCTCAATCTAAGGCTCAATACAGCAGTGGAAAAGTGGACCACTTAGGGGAAGCCAAACACTGAATGACTGATTATGTGAAGAATGAATGTCATGGTGGTATGCAGCATGCTTTATTTTATTTTCAACTTTTTCAGTTTTTGTAGAGATGGGGTCTCGCTTTGTTGCCCAGGCTGGTCTCAAACTCCTGGGCTCAAACAATCCTTCCACCTCGGCCTCCCAAAGTACTGGGATTACAGGTGTGAACCACTGTGCCTGACCGGTGTAGTGTACTTTAGAATATACACAATAGGAGAAAGAATAGGGCAGAGTTAGCCCAGTGAGGAGCCAGATGGGCAGGAGATGTGTTTTTGGCTAAGGAAACAAAGCCTGTGGAGACAGAAACCAAGAGGGAGAGTGGTACGTGATTGGGCTGGTGAGGCCAGTCCAGTACTTACAGTCCATATTGAAAATGTTGGTCTCTAGTCTAAGAATAATGGGAAACCTTAGAAGTGTTTCACACGACCATTGCTCTAACCACTGACCTATGGAATCACTTAAAAGTATTTTAAATAGAGGGGTGTCATCATCAGTTTTGCCTCTATAATAATATTCTGATTATGCTGTTTTATAGTTAAACATTATGAAATTTTTCTGCTATTTCTAAATTCCAGGAGGAATATCTCATTATAATTCTTACATAATGGCACAAATTCATTCAAGGTAGGGACTGACTTTATTACCTGATCTGGAGAAGGCCATTAGACTTTCACATGGAGATAGAAATTTGTATTATGGTAACTAACATTGTAAAAAGATAGTCAATTTATAAAGAATTGCTTGTTAAAAGAAGCTTTTTTCTTCAAATTCTATAAAAGAAGCTTTTAAAAAGTAACCTTTCTAGTGTTTTAATATTTATTCTGGAAAGTTTAAATGTATTTTTGATAGGATAATAATGTACTCATTTGACCAACTCTTCTAATTTCCAACGATGTAATTTTTCTCATACGCTTTGTTTAATCTTAAAAATCCAATAAGCAATATAAAAACAGAGATATAAAGACTCATTACACTATATGGACCCACCGGAAAGTCAATAAGCAATCGGCTTACTGAGCCCTCTGAGATATGATATTTTTAAATGCAGTAATGTGAATGGTGAAAATTTATTGGAGGTTAGATCAGTTTAATTCTGGTTTGTATGGATACTGTATAGAATAGATATTCCCATCGTTGTCATCTCTTCACTTCAGTCTCTAAAGTAAGAATTCCATCATTTGCCAGAATTACGAAAATCAGGATGTTTCTATGTATATATGTATGTGCATGCGTACATATATGAGCATAGGTATACTACCACACACAGTTGTGTAAGATATGCCATATTATTTTTCTGTGTTATTCTGTATTATTTTTCTGTTATCCTGAGTGCCCACCATACCAGGGTGGCAGGGAATTTAGTGTCTTTCATTACTAGGAAGGGAGCTTCCTGGGAAGATTGATACAAAAGCCCAGAATTTTATTATGTTGGTACAAAAGTAACTGCAGTTTTTGCTATTAAAGCAATGGCAAAAACAGCAATTACTTTCGTACCAACCTAATATATGCAGTAGTATGTTCACAGACAGCCCTCTTGATTTCAGGCCACATTGGTCACACTGATGTCATTATGGTTCTCAAAAATGGTGATTCTGCTTGTTCCAGGCCAAACTTGGTTCCAGAAATATTTGCTGAGCCTGGGAACTCCAAACCAGCTTCACTTGGGGCACCACAAAGCAATTGCTTTCTGTGGTCCTGAGATGTTCCTGGGACACACTGGGGAGAAAGACACAGGCCCTGCTATTCTCCACTTTCTACCTGACCTTGAAAAGTCTTTGAGAAAGTCCTTTATGAATTTAAGCACTTGAAACCAAAGCCAGAGAGTGGTCCAGGGATGTTTTTAGTCAACTTTTGCTTTCAGCCCTAAAACACAGGACACAAAAGGGCATTCTCTGATTGGGAGAAAGACAAATGCAGTAAGAATTAACTGAAAAATGTCAAAGATTATCCAACCTACATGTGCTCATTTTTGCAAGAGAGAGGCATATAATAATAATTAAAGGAATGATGAAAATTATAGCAGGTAGGAAAACCCAGCACCTGCATGCTTTCCATAGGCCAGCCCACAATGACGCTGAGAGATTTACAGGCGCTATCTCATTTTCTCCTCATGGCCCCGTAAGGCAGGCACTATTGTCCTTACCTTAAGGGTAAGGAAATTGTAGATTTGGAAGGTTAAGTAGCTTGTTCAAGGTCCTACAGGTCCTATGTAGGGGGCTGGAATTGGTCAATGTCTGGGGCTCCGCCCTCAACCCTATGCTCAGCTTTTGCGTGTCTCATAGGAATCGCTCTTAAAGCTTTTCACTAAGATAGATGTCCATCTGTCTGCTCCAAAGCAACAGGAGAAAACTTAAGGAGCATGCTCTTTTTTTTACCACCAAAGTTCTTTTGGTGCAAATTTCCAGTAGATTGCACATCTCATGAGGGTCTGTTAAAGGTGGTCAGAATCCAACATGGAATTCAGAATAAAATTGATTTAAAGACTTGTTTACATAGCTGATATTGAAACATGGGCTCTAAGGTAGGTATGTTTTCCAACGTGAAACCAAATGTACTATTCTTGCTTTTATCTTCATGTCTACATGTTTTCCCAGTCTAGGTCAGGTTTTAGCGTTGTGAGGATTTATGTAAGACATTTAATGTCAGGTTTAACATTAGATGACTTAGTTATAAATTTATTTTGTAGATAAAAACACTACTCATAATTTTGTAATTTTTCTCTTTAGGCTAATGAATGAAAAAACTAGCTGTAGCCTAAATCTACCAATGTCAATAAAAACTAATTTACTAGCCTTCTGCTTTGCCACCTCAAGTACTTTTCAAAGCTTTCAAATTATACTGAATTTAATATACATATATATAAATGTACATACATATATATACACATATATATGCATATATAAAAATGGGTATATATGTTTGCTTCCATTGACATGATTCAATATATACATGATATCATTATTAATTTCAGTGATACATTATCTAATAGCTATGACTATTTACGACCCACACCATTTTAATGGGTGTTAAGAATATTTTGATGAAATATACTGTACACCCTGAAAGTGGTCTTGTGTCCTGTTGTGGGATAGGCATCTATGACAGGCTGGAATCAGCTTGGGATTTTTGTTAGGCACTCTACCTGTAGATCAGCAAAAATCCTGACCAACTACCAGAAGGGGCTTTCATTCACTCTGTCATCCTGGTGTTGATGGCAGCTGCCGGCCATCTGGAGCGGTCACTGCCATCAAGTTGGTTGCAGCGGGGGAGGAGTGGGCAGTGGCAGCAGGGGTGGCTGCAGGAGCAGCAACGGTGGTGGTTGGTCCCCTGTGCCCCACATCCCCAATGCAGCTGACTGAGCCGCACCTACCCTCGCACGGTGGGGCGGGATTTACTCCCAGGCCTGGACCCTGCACTGCTCTGAACCCTGGCCCCGTGTTGCTGCTCTCCCCCGCTGCCGCTGCGGGGAGGGTGCAGGGAGGAAGCAGAGTTGGGCCTAGGGTGGTGCTGTGCTCCATGGAGCCGGCGGGAGCCCGGGGACAAGCACCAGTGAAAGCCATCCCCCAGGAGCCCACTGCCCTGGAAGCCTCTGCAATGGGGCCAGGCGGAGCCACCTACCAGCGCCCGAGCAGCAAAGTCAGGCATGGAGGGGTGGGCAGAGAGGGGCCAAGAGAGGACCTGGAGCTCCTGCCCCAGGCTGGAGGAGGTGTAGCCAGGGCTGCCTGCATGCTTCACTGAGCTGATGAGAGTTCTGCCTTCTCAGGCACAGGACCCGGACGTCTCCGCCGTCTGCACCCATGAGTGCCTGGGAAGGCCCCCCTTTCCCCTGCAGGCTCGGGAGTTTCTTCTCGCGCCGCCTGGCCTCTCCCTCATCCTGGTGCCCCGTCCAATCTCAGAGTGGAGTTGGGGCTGAGCCCAGTTTCTGCCACAGCCTGGCTGGGTGTGTACAGACGTGGTGCAGGGCTGACATACCAACACCATGCTGCCTTGGCCCCCTCTAGGCTTTAGGCATGGACGAGTGTGGGAGGAACCCAAGGGCGGTGTAAGGGTAGCTAGCTGCTGGCCTGCAGGTTCCCCTTGGTGTGAGCAGCCTGGGCACCATGGACAGTGGCAGAAGGCAGACAGGCTTCTGGGAAAGGAGGTGGGTCCCTGGTGAGGCCCCACCTTCATGCTAGAGAGGGCCTGAAGGCTGGACGCTGGGGTGCCAGTTCCACAGACCGGAGTGGGAACTTGTGGTGCCTTTTCCTGGCCAGCCCGTGGCTGCCCATGGACAAATCTGTGCACTTCCTTCCCTCTGAGTCCCATAAAACCCGGGACTCAGCTAGACTCAGAGGAAGGAAAGCTGAGGAGACTATGGGACAACCAGCTGTAGAGAGCAACCACCCTCTCTGCTGAGAGCTGGACACTTGTCAGGGCGACCTGCCTAGCAGAGATGGGAGCTGAACACTTGTTGGGACGCCCTGGCTACAGAGAGGAGCTGCCCACTGCAATTCTCCTCTGAATTGTCCTACTGTTCAATCAAGCTCTTCTTCATCTTGCTCACCCTCTACTTGTCTGCATACCTCATTTTTTTCTGGTAGCAGGACAAGAACTGGGACCTGCTGAATGGCAAGGCTAAAAGAGCTATAATACAAACAGGGCTGAAACATGCCCCTTGTTCTCCATGTTACAGGCAAAGAGGAGAGAAGAACTGTGGCTCTTCAGGAGCTCTCAGAGCCAGGGCTGTGATGCCCTCTTTGAGGCCCTGCAGTTCCTGGCATCTCCAAGCTTCTAAGCACCACTGTATTCCCTGCTGCCAGCCTGCTGTCAACCAGGGAAGCTGGTTACAGGGTGCCTGGTCTAGCCACAGCCTTGCAGAGAGCCTTGCCTGTGATGGTACATGGAGCTGCCCAACCCGCGGCAGTAGCTGGTGCATCTGACTATGCGCAGTGGCTGGACCCCATGCTGGCTCATATACCCCTTGCCACTCCACACCTGGCTCGCCCTTGGCAGGTGTGGGATCCGGGTCAGTAGCATGAGCCTAGCACAGCCTGCCAGGCTGAGTGGGTGGAATGAGCCCAGTAGGCCTGAGCAAAAGTCGGGCAAAGGTGCCACCGGCCACACAGGTTTCTGGCCAGAAAAGCGACACCCCAGGGATCCTGTAACAGTGTGAGGGAGTCACCAGGGGAACACTTACTTCCCTCAATTGTGTTGTTGAAATGAGAGGGTAAAAAGGAATTCCAAGCCCTGGGATGGGGAAGATTCCAACCATTGGACAGCTACCTAAACATTCTTCTGTTACAGAGTCAGCTCTGATTGTCTTAGATTTTTGAGGAAATTCCTTTTGCCTCATTAAACTGAGGATGGTTTGTATACACGTTATTCCAGATAGACTAAATCCCAAGTCTGTGAAGAGGAATCAGCTATGTTTGCGAAGCAGCTCTGTGGGCAGTGAGGTAGCTCGTTACCTCTATGAGAATGTGGCCGCGCAGGATCAACCCCTACAGATATGTGAATGTGATATTCTTGATGATGTTCAGCTCCTTGTAGTTGATTCAATGACCCCTTTTAATAAGCAACGATGGTATTAGGTTGATGCAAAAGTAATTGTGTCTTTTGCCATTGAAAGTAACTGCAAAGGCCGGGCGTGGTGGCTCATGCCTGTAATCCCAGCACTATGGGAACCCGAGACAGGCAGATCATGAGGTCAGGAGATCGAGGCCATCCTGGCTAACACGGTGAAACCCCATCTCTACTAAAAATACAAAAAAAAAAAAAAAAATTAGCCAGGCATTGTGGCGGGTGCCTGTAGTCCCAGCTACTCAGGAGGCTGAGGCAGGAGAATGGTGTGAATCCAGGAGGCGGAGCTTGCAGTGAGTTGAAATGGTGCCACTGCACTCCAGCCTGGCAATTGAGCAAGACTCTGTCTCAAAAAAAAAAAAAAAAAAAAAAAGTAATGGCAAAAACTGAAATTACTTCTGCACCAACCTAATACCTAAAATGGTGTGATGTTTGTCTTGCATAATTTTGAAAATGACCCTTTTTCGTGCTATTGAATTATAACCCTCAAATGTCCTTGACATTTACATGCATTCCTATGGCTCTTAAACAGACTCAGGGTTTAGAAATGTAAAGTGTTTCTGCTACTTCTGATAAAACTTTTCACAAGTCTCCTAAGCAGAAAGTCCTTCCGGTTTGGTGATCCACAGGAGGAATTTGCTTGAATTATTTCCTCCCCTGTTTCTTTTCCTAATAATTTGTAATACAAGTTCTAACATGAAATTAAAATTCTTTTATAATTTCATTATCTAGAAAGTGATTTTGCAGTCTGCTGAGAATCCGATGTTGAAGTACAGCACAGTGTACAAAATAATTCTTGTTTTAATACATTACTATGGCTCTCAGAGGAGCCTCCGCTTGGCTCAGTTCATCATTAGTTTCTATATTACTCAGGTTTCCAAGTCTTTAATACAAAATGAAAATTAAACAATATTCATTTTGCCAGGGCAGTTCATAGAGAAATTGGTTTTAAAAACCTTATATTTTCCAATTAGAACGGCTCTTGTTGTAACCATGTCTAGTTTTCCTAGTTGTTTAGAACCTAAACACTAGAAGCCAGAAACCCTTCAGAGAATGGACTCAGAGCCCCCGAGCCCCTATTGCAATACACACCATTACTACTGATGGGCACTAGTTAAAACCTTATGAAACCACTAAGCATATTGCAGGAAACCAAATTCAAACAATATATACCCCCAGTGAGTTCTTCAGGAGATCCAAAGAAACATTTTTAGCTCGTACGTAAATTAAAAAATGAGGATTTTTAACTACTAGTAATTATGTTATTTTGGCTTATTTAGATTAGGCCATTTTTGTATTCAAATATCATAAAGCCACATGGCATGGTGAAAAGGCATGAACTTTGCAGCTTCAAAAATGTTGGACTGAATTCTGTTCTGTAGCTTAGAGGAACAAATTAAATTAGCCACTTTAGGCCTCAGTTTACTCATTTGTAAATAAGAGATAATTGTATTGCCTCATAGGGTTGTTATGAGTATGAGATAAAACATAAATGAATACCTAGCATATAAGTTGGCATAGAGCAGGCTCCTATTAAATTTTCCTTTCTTTTCCTTTTACCTATCAATTATTTAAAAATGGAACTGGGTAGAAAAGCATGAAAGTAGAGCCTCCTGAATTTTGCTGCTGAAAGTCAGGCTCAGATACGTGGATCAGGCTTTATAAAATCTCACCAAGCCCCCAGCATTGATATTTCTATAGCATTAACAAAAGAGAAAAATGAGATTTTTTTTCTTCCTCTGGCCTATTATTTTTTTATTCTTTTTTTGTTCACTCACTTACAGTGTATTTAAGTGGAAATCACTTCAAGCCCTTGGACCACCCTCCGAAAGCTTTGCTAAATCTCACATTTTTTGGTTTCACTCCAGATACAGTACTGTGTCCCCTACCTTTGAAGTCTTTGAAGTGTCCACATTGTAGGCTGAACCTGTAGTGAAGCCCAAACTGGTGGTTTTGACTGCACAAACCCATGTAAAGCTGGGACAGGTGGATTTGAAGCCTGATATGAGAAGGGGTGGTGTTCGCTTCCCTTTCTTGACCCCCACCTCTCTCCACTCTTAGTCTCTTCAAACACTCCTGCTATAGTCACAGACATATCAAAGACCACTGTACTATGGCTGCAGTGACACTGAGGCTGGAAGTGACTGCTTTACCCGACCATATCTGTTCACTGCCTTAGGGAGTGAACTGAAGCGAGAAGTACATCATCAGGTGTTTTATCGCAGCTGATGACCTCATGTTTCTTTACCTGGGAGAGATTTGAATCAGAAGTAAAGGATGGCATAAGACATTTGGAATGTGGACTATATATTGCAAATTATTATAAAATGTTATTATTATAAATTATATAATAAATATAAATGTGATTTATATTTTTATTGTTCTGCAATATATATGCATACCTTTCAATTTTATCTTATATCATTTTTCAGTTTTTAAAATAAATATGAATGGTATCATACTATACAATTTTTTTTTAGTTCAGAAGTAATAGGTTAGTGAAGTTAAGAGCTAGACTGCATTGGAATACTTCTTTGCCACTAACTAGCTGTATGACCTCAGGTAAATCACTTACTCTTTCTGTGCCTCAGTTCCCTCCTCTATTAATGAGATTATAATAATACCAATCTCTCAGGCTTGCTACTATTGTGACTTGTGCTTAATATTAAATATTAATATGAATACAATTAAATATTACATAAAGTAACTAATACATATAAGTCACTTAGAACAACACAAGGCTTTGTGTTACAAATTCATTGTAAGCACTATGTATTTGCTCTTATTGTTAACATTATGCTTAACTGCTATATCATATATTATTGTCTAAATATGCCATGATATATTTATCTATTCTCCTATTGATGGGTATTTACTTCTTCCAATGAGAAGTATAAAAAGAAAATGAACATTTTTGTGTGCTGTGCCTGAATGTGATATGCAAAAATATCTGAAGATGAACACTCAGAAGAGGAATTCCTGGCTTACAGGGTATGAACACCAACAGATTTACTTGTTACTGCCAAATGGCTCTCCAAACAGTCAGGCTAATTCACGCTCCTAATGTCAGTGCATGAGAATTTCCATTGCTCTACGTCCTTGCCAACTGTAACATTTTTACCAATCTGGTGGGTGTGAAATGGGAATGAATGGCATCTCATTGTTTACATTTTATTATCAATTGGGCTGAGAGCCTTTTTCAAGTGTTTATTGGCCATTTGTGATTCCTCCTCAGTTTCCATCCATCCCTTGCCCATTTTTTTTATTGAGTTTTCTTTTCCTTATTGATTTGAAGAAGTTCTTTAAATATTTTTAGATACTAATTGTCTATTCGTTTTATTGATGTAACAGACTGTTCCAAGTCTGTGAGTTGTCTTTTAACATTGATTATACTATCTTTTTGTGAAAAAATTTAAATCTTATAATTAGTTCAATGCATCAGTTGTTTCCTTTATAGGTTGAGCTTTTTTGCAACTTGTCTAGAAAATTCTGCCCTCACCCAAGTTGGTAAAGGCATATGTCTACATTTTTTATGAAAATTATAAGAGTTTTGGTTTTTATGCATAGATCTTTAGTTCAGCTAGAATTTGTTATTTATGGTGTGAAGTGTGCTTCTATTTTTTCCGTATTGATAACCAATTATCTCAATAAAAGCTTTGAGTGTTCTATTTTAATTTTTTCATAGATTTATAACACCCATTCTGTCATGTATAAGGTAGCCATATATGCAAAGAGTCCTTTCTGGGCTTCCTATTCTGTTTGATTCATCAGTGTGTTTATCTTGCATCAATAGCATATTGCAAAATAGCTTTAAAATACATCTTAATATCTGTTATGGTTTTTTTCACTTTGTTTCTTTTAAAAGTAAACTACTTTTGACATTTTGCTCTTTTGTGTCAAATTCCATGAAAAACTCTGGTGGCATTGTAAGCTGAATACACTGGTGATATAGATGAATTTGGAGAAACTGATATCTTTATATATGCCTTCTAATCTACTATCATGACATAGTGCTCTATTTAGGTCACATTTTATGTCCTTCACTTATATTTTCCTCATATTTTGTATTTTTATCCATAAAACTGTTGAGTCTTATTTCTTAGGTGCATTATGAAGAAGCTAAAGATTTTGCTTGCTATTTTAAATGGAAGGTTGTATTTTTTTCATTTATAATTTGTATTTTGTGTATATGGGTATATAGAAGTGCTCTATTCTTTTAAAGCCCTGATCACAAGTTTGTAAGTCTCCTTCACTTTTCTGCATAGGTAAGCAGTTTTATTTTTTTCATTCAGCCTTTATGTTTTTATTTTTCTTGTCTTATTGCATCATCTATAATATCTAGTGCAATGTTGAATGGAAACTATAATAGAAGGCATTTTGTGTCCTTTATCTGATGTCAGTATTATGCAGTCACAGGCTGCTGATTGCCACAGGTTTATTTTATCTTTTAAGCTCAGTAATTTTTATTCTGGTAAAAAACACATAACATATCTTTCTTAACCATCTTTAAGTATACTGGAGCTGTGGGTTTTGATTGATGCCTTTGGTGAGGTCAAGAAAATTTCCTAGAACAGCACTATATTTTCTAACAATTTATTTTAAATCATTTGTCTTGAATTTTGTTGAACTTGTTTTTTCATATGCTGAGCTAATCATTTAGTTTTTTCTATTCTAATTTGTCATCATAATATTTTCCATTAATGGCTCATTTTTTATACAAACTATCTTTGCATTCCTGGGATAAACAAAACATGGGTATGGATGTGAGGTAGGGGATGGGATATGTAAATGTCTCAGAGAAGAACAGACCAAGAAGAGAGGTCAGCAAGTACGAAGCTATTGAGTTAGCAAGATGTTTGGTCTACTTGGAAGATAGCTGAGTAGCATGGTCTGAGGAGAGAACTATTCCATCTAGGACATCCCTGGTGGCAAATTATCCAGACTAAGAATTCAGTGCATATCAGGGCAGTGTGCTCCTTGAACATCTCCTTTATCTTCTACCCGAATTCTTCTATTGACTCAGACCACATATGCTACCCTCTTTTGCTCTTTGGAAGCAGAGCTAAACTTTGTGCTCTAACTCATAAAGCTACATCTCTGTGGGCTGACATTATCCTATGACAAAAGTCTATAAGTCACTTCTGGACCTTTTTGACCAGCATTTGAACCTGACCTATATAGATAATGGTGACTGAACAGAAAGTATGCCTGAGCCACACTGGACTATTTCCTGGATCTGTGCTGCTAAATACTATCTTTTATAAGTGATTGGAAGAACATTGGAAAAATCTCCAAAATTTGCTAAGTTGATCCTAACTCTTGTGAGACGCAGGAGGAGAAGATATCAATCCATTTCAAGTGAGTCAAATTAATAGAGATACTATATTTTTCTGGACTTCGTTCAAAAGTAAGATGTCCTAGAAGTCTAAGCATAGTAAACACACTCCTTGTGTACTTCGGATGTAAGGTTTATTGCTAAAACTGGAAGGCAAAGAATTGGAAATACTGAGTGGGACACATGTAATACATTTTAAAAAGGCTAGAGGGGGAAAACACTAGAACTCTGTCTCACCTATGTGTGGGGCCAAAGGCAGAACAATCTCTATATGCCTTTTGGGGCAGATAAACCCATCCATCAAGCTGCATCTGGTGCACAGACTGAGGCCTTGACACCTATGTGCTGAAGGATTTATTGGCCTTGTTCAGGGACTCATAAACCTACTTCTTGGTTTTTCTCTGGCTCCTTGTCCATGCTGTACTTTGAGTTACTAAGCCTATTGGTTATGCTGGTCGGTGTTTCAGTCCTCTGTTTTGTGAAGAAACAGTACTACACTTTTTATGCCTTTGAGGATCTCAGAGACTTAGGCAACTCCTTAGCAAAGAAACCTTCACACTTGCCAACAGATGACACAATGACAAAGCAAGGGGATTATATTTTTCTCTCTTACCTTTGTGTTATCTCTCTGTTTTTACACTTTGCGCTAGCACATAGTTTGGCCTGCCAGTTTGATGGCATTTTTTTTTTTTTCTTTTCTTTTAGGTTCTTCTTTGGAATTTGTGGCTGGCTGCTTGCTTATGAGTATGGACATGTGACCCAAACACTCCTCCATCACCGCTCTGTGGACTCGAGTAACTTACAGCTCAGACACAACCACCTTTGTCATTTGACACCATAGTTTTGCTCTGCCCTGAGACTACCAGTCATATGTTTACATGGGCAGGTGAGGTAAATTATTTTTGTTTCAAAAGAACTATTTGCCTGAAAAAGCACTTATCTTGAGATTTCTTGAAATGTTAAACTCTCCAAATGTATCTCTAATCAATTCTATTTGTGAAAATTCTATTTAGATATTCAGTAGCTGTGGTGTGGTATGAATTAGCACATGTGCCTATTGCAAGTTACAATACTAGATGTAAAACATATTTGAAATGAATTGTTATCATTTTGAAACTGTTCAAATTGATGTAGTATTTTAAAATGATAAGCTGTCCTGTGCTGCATTGAAAATCCCTTGAAAGGTATGTGGGGAATGTGCTAGTGGAGGCAGAAAGATGTCTGGTTTTAAAACAGTAGTAACAATAGATACATATTTGAACTTTAATGATTCCAAGTATTTTTCTTATAATGTTTCTTATAATTCTTGTGTTAACTTTGTAGTATTTTTACCCTGTGGAGAATCAGGATAGTGTAGTGAATAAAAGCTTGTGTCTTGGATCCAGACTGGATTTTAAATCTGGGCTCTGTTACTTAACTAAATGTGTGAGCTTGGGCAAGTATTTAACCTCTCTGTGTCTTGTATTTCTTATCAGCGAAATGGGTACTTACCTTTACTGATAATTAAATACATTAAAATATCTAAAACTCTCAGAACAGTTCCTGACACATGATAAATAATAAATGTTAGTGCTGATTATCTCTTACAGAGAGGTAAACATTTTTACAGATGCATAAACTGAGGTACTGAGGCACAGAGTGGCTAAGATGACTTATCTAAGATTAACGTAAGTATAAGAGCTAGAATTTAACCCTGGAAGAGTGACCCAACACAGATGTCTTTTCACCAGTACTCATACAAGGAAATATTCCTTGTTGCAGGAGGAGCCAGCCAATATATTTTATTAAATACATTAATTCTGTAAATGTGCAGGTGGTATTACCCATTATTCTCTGAATGTACTAGAAATTGCAAGAATAAATTCTGGCTAAAGTTTATCTTCAGGCAGAGTTAGCTTTATTTGTAAATGCCAAATCATTTCTTGTAACTTGTTTATGTTCTTTTCTGGAGGAGAGGGCATCACTGTTTTGACAAGATCAATTAAACTAAACAACGTATATGGATGTAAGGGTAACAAGGACTCCAAAGACAAAATGTGTAACTTGGAGTCCCTGCTCTCTACCAGCATTTTAAAACCCCTGTCTTCTTTTCCTTCACTGCCTGGACTCTCTTGTATCAATATCTCTAAGGTTCTCTGTCCTTAATTTTTTCCTGTCCCAGCATTTAATAACCTATACCTATATCATACTACAAATAATAAAGGAGACAAAGAGTACTTGTTTATAGAAGTTATGATTATAAATCACCAAATAGTGAATATGTTGGACTAAGGAAATTAAATTAAAATAATAATGATGGACTAAGGAAGAAAGAAAGAAATTCAATAGGAGATAAATATCTTAAGTTAGTTTCATGGAGTATTTGGCTAGATTTTGCTTGATGGTAGTTCATATAAAAATACTTTATCATTTTGGGTAATACAAGTTCAAAATGAATCAACAGGCACACTTTTGCTCTAAGAATTTGTATACTTTTGTACTATGTGAACAGATGTAGGTTTCCCAGGTCAAGCAACGTCAGACATCAGTTGTGCCAGCCACACTCAATGCATCCTGTGTTGCATTTTAGAAGGAGCTTTGAGAACCTGGAGATTTCAGGCACTGATCATTAGGAGGTCATAAAAGTCGTGATTTAAGAGTCTGAAGGATGGTTATTTTGGGAAAAAACAAATGTGGCATGTGTTTCTGTTGGTGTGTTTCCACAATGTCCCAGTTCACATGATTGGAAGGAGGCCCCCGACAGGATCAGCAAGCAATGAACTTATCTCCTAGGAGAGGCAGCAGTTTTCTGCTGTTGTATGCAGTTTATTTAGTGTGATGGCTGTGGGCCCAGAGAGTCAGTCAAAATCAGGAGAAAAATGAAACAATCACAGAAGAACCTTGGTTTCAAATGAAGCAAAGGAAATGTTGGGATTACCAAGAAATATTTTTGTTGAGTGAAAGGATGTTCTGAATTTCTTAACACAATAATCATTTTAATTTAATTATAAGTACATTTTTATATCACATCACTTGGGATGATTTTCAAATTGCCTTATAATTAAGTAAAGTGACTCAGTTCTTTCAATGATAAGTTACTTTAGGAATTGCTGAAAATATGGTCCTTGACTAGACACAATATAGGTGAGCAAGAAACAATTCTAGAAGCAATTCAGGGTGAGTATGTATGTGCATGTGTTTATAAATGATAGAGTTGGTTAGTGCTATCTTTTTTTTTTAACAAATACAAATTTATAACATCACTTTAATGGGTGTGTTAATTTTCTATTTTACAAATGTATTGAAATTTTAAAAAACAAATCTCTAAATTGAGGCATTTATGTTTGTCAACCTTTTCTTATTATAAATAATATTTTTTTCCAGCATATGTATACACACATTCTTATACACATGTGTAATTATTTCCCTAGTACAGGTTCTCAGAAGTAGAATTGCTGGCTTAATGGAATACATCATTTAAGGTATATTTCCAGATTAGTTTACCTCAACCCATGTTTCTACTAGCATTTAGCAAGAGTACCGTTTCCCCCAGAGTATCAACAGACTTTAAAAAATTTTCCAGTAGATAAGTGTAACATGTTATTTCCTTATTGTTGTAATTATATTTTCTTGTGAGAGTCAATATATTTTGTTAGGTTCATTGATTATTTCTATTTATTTTGGCGAATTACTTTTTCTTTTTATAAGAATGTTGTACTTTCAGTTTAGTTTAAAGAACACTGTAGTGGAAAACATTGGTACTTCACCGACATGACCTCAGATTTCTTTCCCAGTTTTTCAGACAATAACTTTGATTATGTTCTTTCTCCCAACAAGAAGTATATTTATCTCTCTGCAGATGCACCACACAGAGGCTTCCAGAAGTAGATTTGCTGTGTGCCTAGGGGGTGGGCAGTGGTGTCTTCAACCAAGGGCTGACTGGCAAACGCATAGGTATAAACACCAAAGCTCCCTCAGCCCATGTGGGAGGAGACAAATTTCAAGTGGGACTTGCACTGTGTCAGAAGTCTCCTGCATGAATGATCCTAGGTTATCCTCTGCACGTATTTGCTTGATATTTTTCCCTTGTCTGGCTTCCTTTCCTTTCTTGCCCTTCTGCCTCAATTCTTGACAATTTTCCTAATTACTTTTATACAAATCCTTGTCTCAGTATCTGAATCTGTGAAATGAAATTTAGGGCCAGGTGTGGTGGCTCATGCCTGTAATCCCAGCACTTTGAGAGGCTGAGGCAGGTGGATCACCCTGAGGTCAGGAGATTGAGACCAGCCTGACCAACGTGGTGAAACCTCATCTCTACTAAAAATACAAAAAAATTGGCCAAGTGTAATGGTGATTGCCTGTAATCCAGCTACTCTGGAGGCTGAGGTGGGAGATTCATTTGAACCCAGGATGGGGAGGTTGCAGTGAGCCGAGATCATGCCACTGCACTCCAGCCTGGGCGACAAGAGTGAAATTCCATCTTAAAAAAAACAAAAAACAAAAAACAAAAAAAACCTAAAATCTCAGGATAAACATTTTCTTCATTAAGAATGTTTTCTCTCTGTTGTAATGATTAGAAATATTTGCCACACTTATTTTTTTAAACTTTTAAGTTACGGGTACAAGTGTAAGTTTGTTACATAGGTAAACTTGTGTCATGGGGGTTTGTTGTACAGATTACTTCATCACTCCGGTATTAAGCCTAGTACCCATTATTTATTTTCCTCACCCTCTCCCTCCTCCCATCCTCCACCCTTTGAAAGGCCCCAGTGTGTGTTGTTCCCCTCTATGTGTCCAGATGTTCTCATCATTTAGCTCCCACTTGTAAGTGAGAACATGCAGTATTTGTTTTTTCTGGGTTAGCTTGCTAAGGATAGGACATGGATGGAGATGGAGGCTGTTATCCTTAATCTCATTTTCTTTTGGAAGCGTTTTACCACATATGCTGTATTGTTTTATCATATACTGAGGCAAATTAGCATTTTTTTTCTTTTATGCACTCTACTTTTGTGTATTTCTTAACAATTTATTTCTTTATATAGAATTATTAGAAATAATATTTCTCTTTTATATAAAGAGTTCACTTTTATTTAGTTTTCTATTTAAATTCTTAGATTTACTCTGTTTATGATTTGTTGAGGTTCTTAGATTAAAGAGTTTAGAGTTTTCATCAAATTTGAGAAATTTTCAATATTATTATTTAAAAAAATAGTTTTCTGCCTCCCTCTGTGACTTCAACTTTAGACTGCTTCGTATTGTCCCATAGAACCCTGATGCTGAGTTCAGTTTTTTAAGTCTTTTTTTCTCAATTCATAGATTCATTTTGAAGAGTTTCCATTGCTGTGCTTTCAAATTCATTGATCCTTTTTATTGTAGTGTCTAATCTGCTAATTATATTCAGTGTATTTTTTATGTCAGATACTATATTTTCCCTCTTTAGAAGTTCCATTTGTGTTTTGTAATATCTTCTATATATCTCCTCATGATATTCATGTTTTCCTCTATCTTCTCTAACATTTAAAGTGTACATATAGTAGTTTCGGCATCCTTGTCTACTGGTGTTATTTTCACTGTGATTTCTGTGTCTGTTTCCATTGATTGACTTTTTTTTCTGGTTTGGATCATATTTTCCTGCTTCTTTGCATGTCAGGTAACATGCAGAGTGTTATCATTCTTTGAATGCCAGACATCATGAGTTTTGATTGGATGGCATACATTGTGAGTCATATACTATTGGTTGTTGGATTTTATTACATGTGTTTAAATAGTTGTGTTTGTTTTGGTGTGCAGGTAAGTTTTATGGACTCAGTTAGATCTTTTTGAGACTATCTTTTAAGCATTGGCAGGGCAAGTCCACAGCAGCTTTAGTGTGCTGCTAATTTAGCAGCACTAAGGTAATACTCTCTGAATTACTAAGGTAATACTCTCTGAATATTCTACCCAATGACTCATGTCTTATCCCTCTAGTAGTTGGCAGCAAAACAATTCTCAACCCCGTGAAAGCTCTACATATTAACTACTCCTTTCTGGTGGTTTCTTCCCTATCCTCAGGTAGCTTTTCTCCTACATGTGCAGAGCAGAGCTCAGCCAGTCTTAGAGTAACCCTCATGCATATTGGCAGCATTCGGTCTGTGGATAGAGTTCTCCTCTCTGCTACTTTGCCTTACACATTTTAGCTGCCTTGGTCTTTCCAAACTGTAATCTCTGTCTCCTCAACTAAGTGGGGCAACTGAAATCTGTTGGCGTTCCTCCTCTCTGCTCTGTGGTCTGAAAATTCTTTAGGTAGGAAGCCTGTAAAATGACAGGGCTCACTTTATTTGTTTCCTTTCTCTCAGATACCACAGTCTTGTGTTCCCTCTAGATTAGTGTATGAAACCATCATTTCATAGATGTTGTCCAGTTTTCTAGTTGTTTAATGTGGCAAGATGAGTGTGGTCCCTATTACTCCTTTGTTGCTGGAATCAGAAATCTTTGTTTGATGTCATTTGATATCCTTTTCTTCCTTAGTTCTTCATCACCATTTTGACTGCAAATTGGGCAGAGAAATGAAAGGTCAGTAATTAGTGAGGAGTCAGTCCAAGACAGCAAAGAAGATCGTGGAAAGGAAAAGATAGTTTTAAACAAGGGTGGCAGAGGGACTTCCCTAAGTATAACTGTTCTTGGAATTATCTTTGTGCCTCTTTACATTTCTGTGTCCCATTAGCCTACCAGCTGTGCTAATAAAGATCTCCGGGTAATAGCCATCAACCTTGTGAGAAGTAGGAACTGCCATATCCCTCGGGACTTCTTTAAGCGATATTTGAATCTCACAAATAGCCACTTGTGCTATTCTCTCAGCATTCAGCTAACGAGAATTTTTTGTTCTACTCCAAACACTTCATTTTCTGCCTCTCTTCACAGGTAAGAGAAGTTACACATTGAAGAACTGGCTAATGATTCAGTTCCACATCACTGAACTACCTCAGAGGAAACGTAAAATGCTGCAAAATCATGATTACTTATCCAAAGAGTATATGGGGTTTTACACTTACATTTTTAGTGCCTGGATGAATCTGTTGATATAATCATTACTTTAATCTCTTTCCTTGACTCAGTAAGAAACCAACTGGCATGTTATATATTACATATATAGCTACCTTGTATGGAAATTTTAAAGAATAATAGTGTGACTTTTAGGATTGACTTACTAGAGAAAATAAATAAACATAAAATAATATTTTCATCTAAATTTAAAAAATAGTTTCATGTGAAGTAAATCATATATACAGAAAAATATAGAAACCATAAATACACAGTTTAATAAGTAATAGAAAGAGAACTTGTAAGTTTCCATGACCTAGGTCAAGAAATATAATGCTGCCAAGACCTGAAATGTCTCCTATGCATTCCTTCATTATCACAACTCTTTCTCTCCTCTAAAGGAAATGGCTACTCTGAATTGTGTGATAATCATTTCTGTGCTTTTCTTTGTATTTTACCACCTATGTATGCATGCCTGTACAATATAGTCTATTTTATGTATTTTTGAACTTTATTAAATTAAATCATAGTCTGAATTCTACAGTGTCTTCCTCTTTTACTCAGTATCATATTTGTAAGATCCATTGATATTGTATATAGCCATAGTTTATTCACAAGAGTATTTCCTAATACTGCATTCCAGAATGCCATAGTCATTAATCCACTCTACTGCTAGTAAATATTTAGGTATTTTCAATTTGGGTGTCCTAAGAACAATGTTAAAATGAGCATTTTGGGGCATATGTTCAAAATGTTTTCTCTAGGGTAGATACCTAGGAATCAGTGGGCATATAGTATTATCTCATTGTAGTTGTTTGAATGTGTAATTCCCAGGCTACTAGCGAGGTCAAGCTCCTTTTATATGTTTATTGGCCGTTTGGTGCTTTGCTTTTTTGGACATGCCTTTTCGATTATTTTGCTCAGTTTTAAATTGCATATGTATGTGCGTATTTAAAATACACATCTTTGTATGTATTGTAAATGTTTTCTTCCACTCTGTGATTTGCCTTTTTGTTCCCTTTGTGGTGTTTTTGATGAGCAGAAGTTCTTAGTTTACTAGAGTTAAATTTACCAATCTTGCCCATTATTATCAGGGCTTTTGTGATTTCCTTAGGGAATTTTCTCTACTCTGAAGTCATATAGATATTCTCCTCTACTATCATAACAAAGCTTAGTAGCCTTGCCTTTAATTCTTAGATATTTATTCCACCTGGAACTGATTTCTGTGTATGGTTTAAAATCATGGTTTAATTTAATTTTTGCCCATATGGATATCAAATTGTCCCAATAATATCTGTTTATTTTTATTTTGAGACATAGTCTCATTCTGTTACCCAGATCTTGGCTCACTGCAATCTTTGCCTCCCAGGTTCAAGCAAATCTCATGCCTCGGCCTCCCAAGTAGCTGGGATTACAGGTGTGCACCACCATGCCCAATTAACTTTTGTATTTTTAGTAGAGATGGGATTTTGCCATGTTGTCCAGGCTGGTCTGAAACTACTGGCCTTAAGTAATCTGCCCACCTTGGCCTCCCAAAGTGCTGGAATTATAGACAGGAGCCACTGAGTCCTACTGATATCTGTTTAAAACAAAGTCTGATCTATTCTCACTGATTGGCATTAACACTTCTGTTCTCAAGGAAATGTCCATGCATATGTAGTCTTTTTCTGGGCTTTCTTTCTTTCAATTTAAAAAATTTGTATTTTTAAATTTTTGTGGGTACATAGTAGGTGCATATATTTATGGGGTATATGCGATACTTTCATACAGGCATGCAATAAATAATAATCACATGGAAAATGAGATATCTATCCCCTCAAGCATTTATCCTTGTGTTACAAACAGTCCAATTACCTTTAGTTATTTAAAAATGTACAATTAGATTATTATTGACTATAGTCATTCTGTTGTGCTATCAAATACTAGGTCTTATTTATTCTTTCTTACTGTATATATATATTTGTGTGTGTGGTTTGAAATCATGGTTTAATTTAATTTTTGAGACACAGTCTCAAAAACTAAAAATTATATATAGTACTAAATATATATATAGTATCCATTAACCATTCCCACTCCCCCAACCCCTACTACCTTTCCAAATCTCTGGTAACCATCCTTCTCCTTTCTATCTCCATGATTTTGATTGTTTTTATTTTTAGCACCCACAAATAAGTGAGAACATGGGAAGTTTGTCTTTCTGTGCCTGACTTTTTTCATTTAACATAATGACCTCCAGTTCCATATATGTTTTTTCAAATGACAGGATATCATTCTTTTTTTATGATTGCATAATTCCCCCATGAGTATACGTACCACATTTTCTTTATCCAATGATCTATTGATGGACATTTAGGATGCTTCCAAATCTTGGCTGTTGTGAACAGTGCTGCAGCAAACATGCAGGTAGATACTAGGCTTTGTATCTTGTTTCATTTGCCTGGTTTTTCATCTTAGCACCATAATTACACTGCCTTAATTACTAAAGTTCTATAATCAATCTTTATATATGATTTGGATAAGTTTCCAAATTTGTGCTTCTTATTTAACGTTGTCTTGATTCTTGGCTCTTTTCAGCATATAAAGTTTCAGAGCCATTTCTCCTTTTTTGTAAGGCAAAATTTCTAGAATTTTGATTGGGTTACATTGAATCTAAAGATAAATTTTGAGAAAGTTCACATTTTTATAATATTGATTTTTTTCAACCCCGATAGATAATCTGTTTCCCAATACATTTAGGTATCTTTTAATATTTCTTAATAAAGTTATATTTTTTTCCCCTCAGAGATTTTTATATTTGTGTAACATTGCTGCCTAGTCACTTAGTATTTTATCCAATTATAAATCATTAAGACATTTTTATTTCTTCAAATTGTTTTTCTTCATCTATTGTGATGATTATTATATGATTTTTTTCTTTTACTCTATTCGTGTGGTAAATTGCTTTGATTTTAAAATGTTATATCAACCATGAATTTTCTGAGTAAACTCAACTTGGTCATGATATCTTATCTATTTTCTATAGCGCTGAATTTAATTGGTTACTATTGTGTTTAGGAATTTTGGATCAAAGTTCATGAGTGAGATTGACTTGTACTTTTCTTTTTTATATTGTTCATGTTTGTTTTGTTATCAGGGTAATGTTGGCCTCGTTCAATGACTTGTAAGGTTGTTCTATTTTTCCCCCTATTTTCTGGATGAGATCGGGTAAGATTGGAATAATCGATTTTTGAGTATTTGATAAAAATTGTCAGAGAAGCCATCTTGACTTGGAGTTTTATTTGTGGAAATATTTTTGAGGACTGATTAAATTGCTTTAATAGCTATATAACTGTTGATTTTTTTTCCCCCTTAAGTCTACTTCAGTGTATTGGTCAGCTCAGGCTACTATAATAAAATACCACAAACCAGGTAGCTGAAATAAAGAAGTGTATTTCTCACAGCTCTGGAGGCTGGAAAGTCCAAGATCAGGGTGCTGACAAGGTAGGTTTCACTCTTCTCTTGGCTTGTAGGTAGCTGCCATCTTTCTGTGTGCTCACATGCCCTCTTTGTGCACATTCTGAGAGAGGTACACGTATATTAAAAATTGTTATATCTTCATGGTAATATTTTTTTAATGTATGAAGTGGCTTTAATGCTAATAAAACATTTTATCATGGTGTTTTTTTTCTGGTATTATAGGTATGACAGCTCTTTCAGTGGTGTTTGCATTCTTTAACACTTTCCATCTTTTTACTTTCAAAGTTTCTCAGGTTTTGTGTTTTATTCTTTTTAAAGTATTTCTTGTAAAGAGCATATAGTTGTATTGTGGGATTCTTTTTGCATTCTGAAACCATGGTTTTCACCTGGGCATTTAGACCATTTATATTCCATATAATCATATTTATCTGTTGGAGTTTAAATACAACTTTTTTTTTTTTATGCTCTCCATTTGTCCCATTGTTGATTTTTTTTTTTTTTGCATTTTGAACTGATTTTTAAAATTTTTACATTTCTTCCTATAATAGTTTGAAATTTTTCCCCTGTTTCTCCTCTTCCATGTGATTACTTTAGAAATTAAAAGATGACAGATAACCCACTGTGTAATTATGGCTTTCATTGTTGCTACAGAGTAAGTCAGTAGTCAAATAATTACATGTTGGAAGGTAATCTTTTTTCTCTGGTTGTTTTCAAGACTTTTTATTTGTCTTCAGTTTGTCACAGTTTCACTGTGAGGTGTATAGGTATGAATACTTTTAAAATTTGTCTTGCATGGAATTTCTTGGTTTTCCTGAATTTGTAGTCTCATCTTTTTTTTTTTTGTTAGAAATATTCTAAAACAGTATTTTTTCAAATATTAGCTCTGTTACATTTTCTTTTGGCTTTCAGGGACTTCTTAGATACTATGTCAAGGAGGGAAGAGCATCCTGATTACGAGATAAGTAGCACAGTCATTGCTAACTAGCAGTAAGGGTAATATTTATTGAGCTTTGATTGTGTCATATAGTCCTCAAAAGTATTTTACATGCAGGTATTTGTTATTGATTCTGTGTAACAAACTACTCAAAAATAGCAGTTTGAAACAAGTGTGTATATCATTTCACACAATTTTGGAGAGTTAAAAGTCCAGGAGTAGCTTGGCTTGATGGTTGTGGCTCAGAGTCTCCACAGGGTTGCAGCCAAGCTGTTGGCCAGGAATGCTGTCATCTGAAGGCTTGACAGGGGCTGGAGCTCTTTCCATGCTCACTCACTTGGTTGCCGGAAGGAGTCCTCAGTTCCTTGTTAGCTATTGTGGCATGAGGCTTACCCCATATACAGACTGTGCTTGTCACCTATTCAAGATTTTGCAGACAAGAAGAGTGTACTTCACTTCGCATTAGTTGCCCTGGGATTAGGGCCAAAGTTAGCAAAAATTATAAAATGGACAAAGGTTATGTATCACTTCTTTTAGTCTAGTTTGTGGTTGTTGAGTTTCTAATATTCATCTTTATTAATTTTATCAGCAATGCACACATGAAATATTATGGATCAGAGACAGATTTCTTATGAATTACCTCTCGGTAAATAATAAGTGCATTGGCCTCCTTGCCTCAGGGCTTATCCCTGGGACACAGTGATGAAAACCAAGTCAAATACCCTATGTGAGCAGCCAGATACTCTATAGTTAAGAAATGAGGCAAAAAGATTTTTCTGTGCTTATAAAAGGTAGAGAGACAGCTGCCCCTCCCCTCCTGAATGGGTTTCCTTGGAAATGTAAAGGTCTTGAGTCCTGACTCAAACCCTTTGGTGGGGAAATAAAATGTCTCCAGGAGCCAGATAGGTCCAGGTGTCTCCAACCTAGAGATGTTTCTAAGTTCTGGTCTTCATCTCCTTTGATGTGTAAATATGTAGAAAGGTCTTGTTCCCTGTTTTCAGTGCTAACTTAGGTGCCTGTCCTGGGATTAACTGTCTGGCTTTTCCAGAGGTAAGAAAAATTTTATTATCCTTTGAATCAGTACAATTAGAGAAACACATGGCTACAGAACTAATTTTTATATATATGAAAATGTTTCTATGGTAATTAAAAGAAAACAATTTCCATCTTTAGAGCTTATATGTTTTAATGGCTCAGTAAGAAATTGAGCAAGAAATCCAGAGAAGTTTTATTTCCTCCTCACTGGCCCAAGGAATGCCTTTTATGCCACCTTGGGCAAAAACATGGACTTTTCAATTGGTGTTCCTACTTCTTTTCCATGGGTTCTTGGACTTACTCCTTGAGGGGAACTACTCTCCTCTAATAATAAAAGACAATAAGATATCATTTTCCTAAAACTATTGAAAACAATGAAATGCTTCTAGTCACATCAATGGAAAATAGACCCACTTTTTTTTTTTTTTGGTCAGATAAACTTTTGATTTTCTTGAATGTAAGCTGGTCATTTTGCTTACAGATTCCTTCCTAGAAGGCCAGCTGATAATTACTTATACTCATAGAATGATCAAATTTCTTTGCATCAGTCAACTATTGCTGAAGTGATATTGCATGACAAACAAGCCCCCTAAACTTAGTGGCTTTTAAAAGGAGATGGTTGTTTTTCTTTTTCTTTTTCTTTTCTTTTTTTTTTGGCTTCATATTTGGCAGGGTTTGGCTGAAATCAGCTGTGCTTTGTTCCAGACTGAGGTTGGGTTCAGGTTTTCTCCACATAACTACCTGCTCTGGGAAGAGTGGCTACTTGTGGTATGTTCTTCTCACAGTGGGTGGCAGAGAAACAAGAGGCTGACAGACAAATATAATGTTTCTTAAAGCTTAACTATAGAAGGGAGACTGTCACTTTCACCCATAGTCACTGGCCAAAGCCAGTCATCTTATCAATCCCAGTATCAATGGGGTGGTAAAGTGTTTTCTCTGCCCACAGTGGAAGACAAGTACTCATGGCCAAGGACATGGAAGTCTGATTCTCTTAATGGAAGGAAGAAAAGTTTGGAAAAAATAATCCAATCTGTTGTACAAAGTTTTGATGTTTAGGACAACTTAGAAGTCTTCTAGTTCAACTCACTAGGAGATGTTTGAAAGTGGAATTTGTTATCTAGGAGGGATGTGGCAGAAAAACAAATATGAGAGAGATGGATAGCTATCCACCAAAAATGTATGTTCTCCCTTCCCCAGAGTGATTATTTTGCTGGAAAGCAGATATCTGATGGTGAATACATTTTCTAGTCCCTTTTGCATTCAGGTATGGACACATGACTAATTTTTACCAATGCGTTGTGGGCATAAATAAGTGTCACTTCCATTCTGAAGTGCAAGAATATCTTTTACATCTTATTATGTTAGTCAGAAACAGAGGACACTGAGATCCCAGAAGAAGATGAATCCACAATATCCATAGCAGCCTTGGTTCCTCAGTTACCCTCTAGAGAAAAGCTACTTGCCATGCAGAAACATCCACATTGAACTGATAATGAATGATGAATATGTTGAGCCCATTAAATTTTGGTATTTATTAATTACAAAAGCTCATGTTACCTTCACTATTCTAAATAACTCAACAAGAAAAGTATTTAAAATCATGTGGCAGCTGCGTGAGGTAACAGGAAAACAGTAACTATTTAGATGTGAGATAAGTTTATAGCTTCCAATTCCTGCTCTGCCAATAAGGAACTGCTTGACACTAAAGATATTTTTAAAAACAAAAGGGTTTGGAGTTAGTTAATCTTTAAGGTCACTTTAAGGTCACTTTCAGTTTTGAGATTTTAGATTTTCTTTCTTTTTTTTTTGAGACAGAGTCTCACTGTGTCGCCCAGGCTGGAGTGCAGTGGAGTGATCTCGGTCCATTGCAACCGCCACCTCCACCTCCCAGGTTTAAGTGATTCTCCCACCTCAGCCTCCCAAGTAGCTGGGATTACAGGCATGCACCAAAATGCCCAGCTAATTTTTTTTTTTTTTTAGTAGAGACAGGGTTTTGCCATGTTGGCCAGGTTTTCAGGAGCCCTTTCCACAGTCTTCAGAGTATATGGAGCAGAAATAACATTTTCCTGTATCTTATGGGACTCTAACAGACAGAAAATAGGCAGGCAGTTTTCTGGGAGAGCGTGAACAAGAGAGACTTGTTTTTCACTCCCAAACAAGGCCCTACAGTGATTTGAACCTCAGCATCAGAGATGGATTAGAATCATCTTTAAATGGCCTTGGGTAAGTCATTTAAACTCTTAGAGCCTTGGTTCCTATCCATATAATAGAGATACAATAGTGACTTTGCAGCATGGTTGTGAGGATTAAATATGCTATTACACATAAATTCCATGGTGCAGTGATTGGCACATAATATTCATACAATAAATGTTCACTACTTTTATTGCAGTTATTCCTGTCTAGATTAGGTTAGAAGTACGGGATCTCCCTGGATATAGGCTACTCATGGGACTAGAGAATTGAATGATTAAAGCCCAGGAAAGATTGAAGAATGTGTCTTTGTGGAGGGCCTAGAGTCATGATAATGATACCCAAATAACATAGATCTCTCACTGCAAATCCACTGGGCTTAGAAATGACAGGAGAGGGTACTTACACCGTCAGCATCTTAATACATAAGAGAACTTTAAACAGATTTTCTAGGCTATGCTGTCCAAGCATACACAATGCTAAGTAACTGGGAGGCCATGCCTTTGAGTGATCATCAGAGAGTGGTCTGCCTTGTTTTGCTTTTGACAGCTACTAAAGAAAGCAAGGAAACCAATGGAACTTTATAATTTAAAAAATAATAATAAAGAGATAAATATTTGGAATAAGGTTAAGAGTAGCAATTCAGATCTGCTGTTTCTAATGAACATAGTATTTTGAGAGAAGAAAGCAGCGCCTGCCTGTTCTTCAAGACAGCCTCATTGTGTGACTTTGGGCCACATAGTGTGAGTCACTTATTGAGGGCAGATGGGAGCCACAGGCCACTTTGTGCCAGGGAGGCTCTTAAACATGAGAAGGGCTGAGTTTTGCTTGGAGATCAATTAGACAAAGTTAAAAATTCTCTTGAGGAAACATATGGGATCTCTGAACCATATCCAAATAGCCAAACCTCCCTAGCAGTAAAGATACTCGGTTCCATCTTTGCCATCTTCTTTGTCTCACTTTGATCTTTTCTCTCCCTGATAGTGTCAGTTGTTACCTTAGGTTATCTTTTCTGATACAATCTTGAAATTTGTTTTGCATGCATAAACCACTTCTTTATGTAGACTGCAACATTTGTGTATGTTGGTGGGGGGGGGTGATTATTTCATTTCATGTAATTTTAGGGATCTTCAAATGTGACCAGCAATAAGTTAAATACCAGGAATTTATTTTTTGTTTTTAAAAAAAACAACACTAATTAAAACAAGTTTCCAACCACCTGTGTAGAGGACAGTCTGCATTTTTCATTTGGTAAAACTGGGTTATTTTTGAGCTTTTAAAGCAAGACTGAAGGTCTCTTAAGGATGCAAATTCAGAATTTACATTTCTATTTTGTCCTAAGGCAGTGGCACAAGATTCCCTGAGGTGCCCACCAGGTATAATATGGTGGAATTGTGGGAGTTGAGAAAAAGACAAGTTAACTTGGAATGTTCTTGACTCTCTGAGTTCAACTCTGAATAGCAAGAACTGGAGTGAACATTTTTCAAATTGCCAGTGATAAGTATTTTTAAAAGCCTATTTTTTTTTTAATTATGCCACTTTAAAAGATGCAATTGGAACATAAGGCACATGCTTTAGTGAAGTCTGGTAGATAACTTGGTATGTGAAATATTTTTGTAAAAGCAGAAGAAAATGGTAGGAAGAGTCGTGTTCAAAAGACTCTAATTCTACTGTCTTGGTGATTTATTTTCTCTAATGTACACTTCCTTTGAAAAGGAGGCTTGGTTTAGAAGGAAGAGGAAGATTCATTCTCATAATGTGAGAGTTCTCCGAAAACCTCTTTTCCTATTGACCCAGGATCCTTATTTTACTTTGCCTTTCAGTGCTAAATTATCTTTAACTACTATGACATTAAAAGAGACATATTAAGAGTCACCTTGATTAAAGAGGAATGATTGGGTCAAATTTTGCCTCTAGGTTCCTGAGCATATTTTTAGGAACCGATTTGCTACCAGATTTGTATCTTCTGTTGACTCCTTAGGTGACACAATTTATAATGCCCATAAATGGAAGACTAGAGGCACTTTGACTAGTTAACAGGCTCACAGTCATTTCATTGCAAAGACAGTCCTTGATAGAACAATGAGGAAAGTAATTATGATCTACAGAGACGACAGATAATTACTATACTGATGAGTACCAAAGCACAGGACCCTTCCAGGGTCATAGAGAGCACAAATGGAGTGCTGGGAGCCTTTAAGATTTGCCTCCTAAGAGTAAAATGTACCCTTGGTTGGGTAACACCTATTAACCCTGTGTGTTTTATGATTCTGTCTGAAGTTTGAAGATAGAGATACTAACAGTGGATAAGAAATTGGATTCGATGTTGGAAAGAGTCATTTGAAGGGAGTGTCAGGGACACTGAGAAACAACTTTGTGTTGGCAAAATAAACACATGAATAGAAGACTGGCTTTGTGCTTCCAAAAGTTTCTAGCTATTGATCAGTGCGATAGCTGTAAATTTCTTGGCTGATTACAATCAGCAAGGTTTTTCCCAAAGGACAATAATGGCCTCAATTGAAAAGTCTATAAGCAAGTTAGTTTGGACATTTAGACATGGCTCTTAGCTATACAAATAATGAATTTATGTCTTGCAAAAACTGAACTGTGTGAAGCATTGTCCTTCCTTTCACTACTTTTCTCTATGCCCAATCCCAACCACAATCATTTAGCTTGAAGTTTGGTTATCTAATTCCTTTTACTATCTTACAAAACAAATTAATTTTATAGTTTCTTTCATTGCACTTCAGTCAAGCTTGTCTTAAAGTAAGGACAGTGTTATTTAAGATTTCCTTATGTCATGTGAGACTAATTGGTCTAATTCATTATGTAAAAACTATATGGGCTATGAGACAAATGAGGTAATGTATTTTGAACACTAGTGTAATTGCTAATGAGATCTAATGTGAGTAAACTGCCTGTAACTTAAGTGTTTCAGGATGATGGATATGTTACACTTTACTAGGGGAAGAGCTGAAATAAGTTATAGCATCAGTTAGCAATGCACTTACAGATAAAAATAGAGAGCAAGGGATAATATAATTTTAATTAAGTATTTCACTTTAAGGTTAATTTTTTTGATGTGGTGTGTTTTTCCAACATGTTGGATTTAAATAAAATGTTAGCTCATGACCAACTGCTGCTTTTAATGGCTTTTGGACCAATGTTGTTGCACATTTATTTTGAGTAGCATGTTTCCAAAGGGACAGCTGTTACAACAGAGCCAAGGTCCATAGAAACTTATGGTGTTTATCAGTCATAATTGGAAAGATTTCATTCCATTGTTCAGTGACAAACCTTGGATGGCAATTTACAAATAGTGTGTAGTCTATGTACTTGAAGAGAGAGAGAAGCAGATGCAGGAGTTTCTGGGGCTATGGTTTTGCCTTCAATTTTTTATTTGATGACACAGATGTGTATGGATTAACAACAGACACTTGGGTGAGGATTGGGGTGTTTTTCCCAAATGTGGAAAAGGATGTCCAGCCAAGGGGTAAAGGCATAAAGTCCATGAGAGTTTAGCAATCTCTAGTGATGGTCAGGAAAATAACATTTACAAGTCCTATAATGGTATCACCAGGTCTCATCTGGTGACTTGAATATAACAGTAGGACTCAGATATATGATGTTCAGAGACCAGGTGGGCCAACCATTGGTGTGTATCCAGTCCCAAACTTTGGAATATTTGGTGTTAATGAAATGTTTCTGGGTTTTAACTCAGGAAACTGGCAAGGGCTGGGAGGAATTCAAGCCACAGGAAAAGACTGGAAAATAGATTTATCAAAGCAGAATCTTAGAACAAAGATAAAAGCTAAGAAATTATCCTATGAACTATGGGACTTGGCTTTGAAACCCAAACATATAGGTCCTGTTATTCAAATAAGTTCTTATGATGAAGGAGAAAGCATATCAACCAACATTTGGGAATCAGTGTGGGAAACCAAAGGTTAACATCCAGATTAGAGCTATAGTATGGATAATTTAAAGAGCAAAACCACTAAAATGTAGATTCTATGGGGAGAAGATATCTTGTCTGCCTCTTCACTGTTGCCTCTCCAGTGCCTAGAAAATAGCCTGGTGCATAGTGAGTGCTCATTATATATTTTCAAAGGAGTAAGTAGAGGGTATAGAGTTTTCCATGCATCTAAAAGTGGTTTTGATAGAGCAACTTAGTTATAGCTTACCTTAGTCAAGGCTAACTCAGGGTAAGAGACAATCCTGCTTTTCCAATAGGAAAACCAAAGGTTGCAGTGGGAGGTTAGAGAAGGAAAGTACAGGGTGGAAGACAGAGAGAGAGAGAGAGAGAGAGAGAGAGAGACTGACCCAGCCAATGATAGAGCTTCTTTTTTCGGCATCTCAACCACTAGGGTCATTGTCATCACTTGAGAACTAGTATTGAGGTCACTTCAATTCTTTAGGATTTTGACACTAAATTAGATTAGATTCCAATCTACGTCCAATGTAAGTGCACTTTCCTATCCCAGCAAGAATTAGGTGTGATCTGAACCACTTGGTTATAAACCGGCCCCTACGTACTTACTTCACTTGTCTTGCCTCTTTCTGGGACCAGTCATTAAGGCACTGAGGTGGGAGAGAGAGCTGTTGGTTGTGTATCTTTTTCAACCTCTTCTATTAATCAAATGACTTAAGGGATAGGGGAAGATGTATTTTTCAAGGAATGTGACACAGGTTCATAAAACGTGTAACAATATAAAATATAAACTAGTTGCCTTGTAAATTATTGGTGGTAATTATAAAGAGAAAAAAATGGTGTGTCATACTTAGATAATTTATAAGTCCTGGGCCTAGATACAGGAATATCAAGATAATTGAAAATTTTCTCGACAATTTAGAATAATGAATGAACAAGAAATGTGTAGTTTTACTTGGAGTAATGAAAACCAACTAGAGAAAGTTACCAGAAATATAGTAAAATGTAATACAATAAAATTTATGCCAATAAAAAACTTTCATGGTGAAACATGGAAGCAGTAGGACATGTGATATTATGTCCAATAATTTAATTATAGGTATTTCTTGCTGCCTGATGTCTCCCTGTGTAAAACTGAGGAAGAGATAGATTTGGCTTACTTAAAACTTCTGTCTGAAACCAATATCCAAACTCTAGCAATTTATGCTGAAGAACCAAACAGATTTGCATAGAGAGGGATATGTGTATATAATAAACAATTTTAACTGGTGTAAGTAATATTACCCAGGATATTTTCCTCAGTCTAGAGGACACAATAATTGATAAAAATAAAAGCTACACTTATTCCCTGGCTTAGCATCCACAGGCTAGATGCTTGGAAACGCAGCCCTTCTAATTTATTTGCTTGGTCCTGGAGATTTCTTTCAATCTGATATAGGCCTCTGCTCCTGCTTCCCGGTCGGTTACTGACCATCTTGGGATTGTCTCAGTCAGTGACCCACTGTAGCCACATACTGTGGTCACTCCTTACTATTGTTCATATTCTTGTCATCCTCATTTCTTGTGGGGACAGACATTATTCAGGAGCTGGGATGGTGCTCTGGGGACAGCTCATCCTCATCTCTACCCCTAGTCATGACTATAACCTCTTTTACAAATTTTCATCTCCTAATTTGTGTCAGAAACTGCTAATTGTCCTTCAATATCCATTTGACCTTGGCAGGAGGCCATCTAGCAGGAAACCACATTTCCTAGCCTTTTGCATTTCAATGTGGCTATGTGACACATGAGATGGGAATTTGAACAATGAAATTGTGTGATAACCTAGGTGACAAAATTATCTGTACACTAAACTCCCACGACATGCAATTTGCCATGGAATAAACCTGCACATGTACCCCTTGAACCTAAAATGAAAGTTGGAAAGAAAAAAAAAATTAAGTGAGAGAAATTTGTTCTACTTCTGTATTATGCCCTTAAGCAAAGGAACTGTTTTTTCTCCATTTCATTTTTTTCTTCCTTTTGCCTGGGAATTGGTGACAACTGGAGCTGCCATCTCACATCCAAAGATGGAAGGCATGTGTTAAGGATGGTAGAATTCCTCCATTTACCGTGAAATGTTCATCTCCGGCTTATTATATGAGAGTCTCATTTAATCTGTTGTATTTGAGGGCTCTGTCATAGCAGTTTAGCCTGACTTACGCAAGCAGCTGTTTCCAGGGAGTTATGTGTCCGTACCACATGCTAGACCTGATCAGCCCTTCCTGGACCTGTGGCCTTGAGTCATGTTAGTATTTTTAGAACTTTTGATTTCTTTTATCCTGGGCAAGCCTGTGGGCCAGTGCACTTCTTTCTCTTGGAGTTCATGATGCCAACCCTGCTCTTCTATGAAGCTAGTTTCCATTTCACCTCTGACCTTAGAACCTGATGGCAGGCTTGCCAACATACCTTTAGCTTCTCGGTGGGAATTTCCTGTTCAGAACTCATCAGTGACCCCCTGACTATAGGATCCTACACTTGTGCTTTCTGTCTGGAATGCTTTTTCTCCCGATCTTTGCATCATTTACTTCTTAGCTTGAATGTTATAAGCCTCACACCTCACCCCACACTGCACTCTTTCCTTCATTACCCTCTTATATTTCCTTTATAGCATTTCCTACCATCTAAATGATTGATTAGTTTACATGCTGAATGATTGAATCTCCTAAAAGACATTAAGATTATGAGTTATAGCATCCTCAAGTAGATAGAAGTCAAGCTAAATATACAAAATGATAGTCTAGCATGATTGAAGTTTTAGTAAAATTTCAAACTGAACCTAGAAAATTTCCTCTCCAAAATTTTTCTTTATGTATTTTATGTAGCTCATACCTACTAATGTGTAGAACTCTAAGATGTAACACAGAGTGACTTAGGTCTGGAAAGTTTTAGAAATTAAAAAACTAACAATTCCTGGAAAAATAGTATGTGGGTATCCGTTTAATAATAAAACATTCATTTATAATTTCAACATCAATTAATTTATTTATCAGCATAAATAAATGGACCAAATTATGTCAAATACTTAAAAAAATCGTATTTGTCCAAATATGTACACCCATTCTATTTAAACTGATTATGATATCTTTCCCTCCAGCCTGTATGTTTCTGTGTGATTTCATCAGGATTTAAGCCATCTAAGTCCCAGTGGTCTAATCAATATATGCCTCTTGTACTTCTGCTACTTATTCTACTGGCACTTCTACTTGTAGAAGGGGTTAATGTGGAAGTTCTGGTGTTTGCATATTTTGGTGCTGATAATTTGCTGACTTTCAGTTATTAACCATAATCATGTCTCTTTGGTCCTTTAAATTTCTTCCCTCAGCTTTGCCTTTTCTTTCTGGTAAACATCTATCGTGACGTGAAAAGTTGAAAATGTCCCCTAATGTGCATGTTTGCCTGGAATGTCTGAAGTAGGAAATTTGCATGTGTAACTAACAAGGATTGAGATGAGATCATACAAAAAAATAAGGCCACATGGAGATGGAGCAGAGATTGGTGTGCAGTCCTGCAAAGCAAGGAAGAGCAAGGATTGCTGCCAGCCACCAGGAGCTGGGGATGAGACAGGGATCCTCCCCACAGCCTCCAGAAGGAAGCAACTTGGCCGACACCTTGATTTCGGATTTCTGGCCTCTAGAACTGTGAAAGAAGAAATTTCTGTTGTTTTAAACCACCCGGTTTGTGGTAATTTGTTATGACAGCCCTAGGAAACGAACAGTGAATGTCTCTGGCTTATGAGGCTGTAGTCTGAGTGACCTCTCTGAGCTGTGCCTTGGGTAGAGGAGGCCAGTGTTTTCACTCAGACATGATCGGTTCTCATTTCCTGTTCCCAAGGCTGTCTCAGATACAGACTATAAACTAGTTGCCTTTTAAAAGTGCCATATTCCTTAAAACTATAATCGACAGTAGGATCAATTACAGTCCAAATTCAGGCTTCTGCTATCTAATCCTTGATTCATAATTTTGTGAAAATATACCAGAAATATTTAAGCTTTCATTATTTCTAATAATAAATGTATATAAAACAGTTAAAAACAGAAATCAAAACATGATTTTGAACGTATGACTTTTTAAAGGCATTTTTAAAAAAAATGCTAGGCCAGCTGTGTCCATTGTAGCTCCAGGAACCCTAATGTACTACCAGAAAGAATGTGGGTTCCATAACCTGTCATTTTCTCTCTTTAATTTCTGTTGAAGAATTTCACCGTGTCCTTTGGGTATCCCCATTTCATTCATTAATGAGTCCTGGGGATATGAAATGAATGATGGGACTAAACTGTCAGGCAGGAGAGAAATACTGTGAATTTTGTTCCCTGTGTGATATTGCTACTTTCATCTTAATTCTCCTGCTTCAGGCCCCTGTCATATTAGCCCTATATTTTCAACAAAGGACTAAATAAAAGCCTAACAATGTTAATTTATTTTGGTTTCCTACTTAGGGTTAACTCATTCCCATTTTCATTTTTAGGTTTTAGGCTCTTATTCTACATTTGTTGGCAGGTTAAAATGAATTGCTTTAAATTATGATGATTTGGGTTTTTAGGCCTTTTGGGTGAATTATTAATTTGAAAGATAGAGGAAAAGAAAGCCTATCATTTAGCTTTATTTTTGTTAACTCCCTATGAAGTATTTCTTGAGTAAATGTAAGGATGCAATAGAAAAGGCAAAGACATTTGCATTTAATAGTCCATGTTTGAGCTTTTGGAAATAACTGCATGCCATCATTTTTTTGTTGCTTTTCTTTTGTAGGCACAGATTGCTGTTCCACTGTTAGGCTGGCCTCATAATTCACCTAAATGAATGGTTTTGTATTCTATTTTACATGGAGAAGAAAGAGAAGTCAATTTTAGACACTGGTTCATTGACTATGCATTTTCACATCCCTATGATATACTCGTTCATTCATATAACATATGCTTACTGGTCACCTTGTGGTGTTAGAGGCCCAGATGTAAATACCTCAAACTAAACTTAAACCTCTTTTACCTGGTTTTCCAACCCATCCATCAGTTTTATATCCCTTATGAAGACTGATGGTATTGTTACCCACCAGGCTCACACACACACACGCGCAGGCACACACACACGCAAACATATATACATACCTTCAACTAACCCTCAAATCTCTTTAGACCCATCTTTCCATAGCCAGTGAGTCACCAGATCCTGTCAACTCCACCTTTTAAATATTGAAATATCACTCAGATTTTGCCTCTTTCCTCAGCTCTATTGTGCGCCTCTTAATTGGGGCCCCATTATTTATTGCATGCTTTATTTTATTAACAACCCATATCTAATGCTACCACCACCTTCCTAGCCTAGACACCTCCTAGTATCTCATATAATTAGAAGGGCATTTATGTGCTATTAAATCACTGGGCTTTTGAGATGAAAAGATTTTCTAGATTCAAAAATATCCCTCTATAGGTTTGGCTTTTACACACTATGTCCAGACAAACCATAGCATATAGAATTTTATATGTCAGTAGGCATAGATGACTATTCACTGATAGCCAAGCCCTATACTTCACTCAAATGAATGGTTATCCATTCTATTTTTACTGAGAAAACATCCAACATGGATGAATTGACTGAATTTTCCTGTTACAGTGCTGGGAGAGCAACTTGGAGGGGAAAAGAGAAGGGGAGGTGCTGGGATGTGAATGTCCAGGCTCATACTTAATTGTTACAACTCTTGGAATGAAGAAATTATAGAACAACTCAGAGAGGGTTGAGGAATCAAGGAAAGCTGGAACTAGAGCCCTTACTTCCTGCATATTCCTGGGGTGACTACAAGTCTCTTGGAGGAGAGCTCTGTCATGCACCAGACTGCTACCAGCAGGATGGTGGAGAAAGGTATTGAGACACATGGAGCAGAATAATAGCCTCCCAGTTACCTGTGGCCAGAATGTTCTCTGTCCATTGTGGGAGACAATTTGGAAACAATTCAAGGACTCATGACAAGGGGCATGGGTGTGTGATTCTTCTATGGGCATGATTTGGTATGATTCAGTCAAAAGCATGATAACCCAAAAGACTAGGAGGAAGCACCCACACTTCAGTGCACATCTGCACAGCTCTTGATGAAGTTGGCAAGGACTAAGAGGGAAGGGAGCTGACTGGAGACCTGTTTTCTTCCTCTTTGATAACGCATGAACTCTACTGTTCCAAACATAAACTTAGAATAGAAAATACAGAAAAGAGACCCTGAAAAGGAGGAATTAGCCCTAACAGAGTTTAAACTTTGCATTGATTTCAATGCGTAGAATTGTTTTTAAGCCAAAAGAAATCAATGGTCTTTTCTAAATAATTTAGATCTCCTTTAATTTCTTTCAATGATGTTTTGCAGTTTTCAGTGAGTAAGTCTTGCACTTCACTGGTTAAATTTATTAAGGATTTTATTTTCTTGATGCTATTGATGGTATGTTTTTTTTCTCGATTCTACTTTTGGGTTATCCATTGCTAGTCTACAGGAATCCTACTGATTTTTGTATATTGACGTTGCACGCTACAACTTTGCTCAACTTGTTCATTAGCTGTAACAAGATTTTTTTGTAGATTCTTTAGGGTTTTCTATATATAAGATCATGTCATCTGCAAATTGAGAGTTTTACTTCTTCCTTTACAATTGGCATATCTTCTATTTCTTTTTCTTGCTTAATTGTCCCAGCTAGAACCTCTAGTACAATGTACCATAGAGATAGCCAGAATAGATATCTTACTTTCTACCTGATCTCATGGGGAGAGCACCCAATCTTTCACCATGGAGTAGAAAGTTACTTGTGGAAGTTTTGCAAACACTCTTTATCAGGTTGGGGATGCTGCCTTCTATTCCTAGTTGTTAAGTATTTTTATCATGAAAGGACTTTGGATTTTTTGTTCATTTTTAAATCTTTTTCTCTGTTGTTCTTGTTGAATAATTTTATTGCTTTATTTATTCATTTATTTATTTTAGAGATACTGTCTCACTCTGTCACCCAGGCTGGAGTTCAGTGGTGCAATCATAGCTCGCTGCAGCCTTGAGCTCCTGGGCTCAAGTCATCCTCCTGTTTCAGCCTCCAGAGCAGGTGGGAATACAGACATGTGCCACCATGTCAGGCTAATTTTTTAATTTTTTGTGAAGATGGGGTCTTGCTGTGTTGTCCAGGCTGGTCTTGAATCCCTGGCCTCAAGTATCCTCCCACCTCAGCCTCCCAAAGTCTTGGGATTACAGGCATAAGCCACCACACCTGGCCCACTGCTGTATCTTCAAGTTCATTCATATGTTCCTATGTCATTTCCATTCTGCTATTGAGCCCATATAGTGAGTTTTTAAATTTTTGATTACTGCATTTTAAAGTTCTGAGTTTTTCATGTGGTTCTTTATAGCTTGTTTCTTTGCTGACACCTATCTTTCCTTTGATCTTAATAGTGTTCACCTCTTCTTTTTGTGTTATTTTTGTAATACTTGTTTTAAAGCTTTCATGAGCTAATTTCAACATCAAGGTCATCTTGGCATTGGCAGATGTTGATTGTCCTTTCCACTAGTTGAAGTTTTCTCTGTTTTATTTATTTATTTATTTTGTGGGCCATGTCATTTTGGATCATATACTGGACATTTAGAATTTTATGCTATGAGACTCTGGGTCTTGTTTAAATCCTATGGAGAATGTTGATATTTCTGTTTCTGTAGGAAATTGATCCAGTTGAAACTAGCTCACAGGTTTCTACCAGCTTTCTCTGAGTTTTGGTTTTGATGTCAGTTCCATTTTGAAGTCTTTGGAGTGGCATTGAGATTTTCCCTGTGTGCACACCCAGTGGCTGGTCTGGGGTCTGAGATGAAACTATTGGGTTGGTTTCCCTACTTCTCCCTCTCTCTTTACGGCGTCTGTAGTACTTTCTAGTTCTTGGGACATCACCTATTCCGTCTTCTGGCCAAAAGCCTGGGCATGAGGCAGTCTGTTTGCTGCACATTTCCTGGGACTATGACTGAGTCTAGAGCCAAGGGATAGGAAGACAGGAAAAGGAAATGCCAGAGTTTGTTCCACCCTCTTGGGACTTCAGCTTCTTCCCAAGGAAGGCTCCCCTCCTTGGTGTCTGAGGCACCTGTGGGCTCTCCCATCACTGCTGGCGGTGCCATGGTGTGAGCAAATATCGGTAAGACCAGCAGACCCCGCAGTGGCTTAAGTGCAGGTTCTGCCCTCGGCGCAGCCTCCCGCCTGGTCTCTTTGCTGCTCCGCTGGGACACCCACCCACGAGAGCAGTTCTCTCTCCTGCCTGGAAGCTCTTCCTGACCCACAGTCTCCCCCTTGGCCACTGCAGACACCTCTTTCTTCTGAGGCAGGCCCAAACCCAGCTCCACAGTGGGGCCTTCACTGGTTGACTCTTTTCCAAGACAGATCTTCCCTGTACACCTCTGTTTCTCTCCCTTTCATCCTTCCGCATCTTACCTCCCTCCTTCTCTCTCTTCTTTCCCTTTTCCCTACCCCCGCTCCAGCACCCCATGAGCACTCCCTCCCTCCTTCCCCTCGTCCCTCCCATAAGTCCTCTTTCTACCCTTGCCCCATGTCCACAGGGCACTCACTCAGGCCCTGACCACATCACACACACACAGTTTTCCTTTGTGCCCAGTTTTCCTTTGTGTCTATCTTCAGTCTTTAAAAAAAGAACCTTTGGAAAACCTAGGCTCAGAGAGGACAAGTAAGCTACCCAATGCTGTATGGCCTGTTGCTGGCAGAGCTGGAACTATAAGCCACGTGCCTCAGACTCTGGGTCCCTTTCTTTTTCCACCACAGATTTCCAGAAGTTCCAGCTGCCTTTCTTTTTGTGCCTCCTGCTGTCTTTCTCCCCTGCAGGCCAAGCCTTAGGTGAGGGTGAACCTGAGGCATCCTACGGCCAAGCCCCCCATCCTCACTGGGCCTGCATGTTTCCCAAGTTCCTGCTTTTCCAAATCACCTTATAGTTCTCATATTCCACTCTGCCTGGGAGTCCAGTGTCTTTCAGCTGTCTGCATCCTACAGGACAGCCCCTACCAGGCCCCAAGTCCCTCTACCACCTGTCCCAAGCTTAGTGTCTGTGTCAGTGTCCCATGGCTGCTGTAACAAAGTGCCACAGACTCAGGGCTTAAATAACAAACATTGATTCTTTCCCAGTCCTGGAGGCCAGGAGTCTGCAATCAAGGGGTCAGCAGGGTCACAGCCCCTCTGGCATCTCTCCAGGAGGCTCTTTCCTGCCCCTTCCTGCTTCTGGTGGCTCCAGGCACTCTCTGTCCTGTGACCATGTCCCTTTGATGTCTGCCTCTCTCCTCATACAGGCTTCTCCAACCAGTGATCTTTAACTGGCACAATTTTATTCTTTACTTTTGTCATCAGTTAGTATGGAGATTTGTAGGAAATAAAGGGATTTATAGGAAATGAAGAAAGCCGCATTTCCCCTCCCCTGAGATCTGAGTGGTTCTGAATAAATATAGAGCCAACTACAGTCAATGCACTTGTGTGCACATCCCTAAAAGATCCCTCCTGCCTAGACTATAAAACCCATACTCTTTTGCGGCCGGCCTGGCCACAAACGAGCTCTCTATTCTCTTATCTCACCACTGCCCTTCCAGTTACTGCATTCCAAGTGCTCTAAATTTCTCTCTAAATCTGGAAACCAAAAGTTGATTCATTCCTCTGTGACACCGTGTGCCATCTATGGATCTGGAGTGTCCTTTTCCCGGGCTGCACATGGCAACCAACTACTCACTCACTGAGACATAAAGAAAACAGCATTTTCTTCCCAACTCTGCCACTGCACTTATATTTTATTTTGGCTCTAGTTTTACGTGTCTGTCTGCTATCACATGAGCTTGGCCTGCTTCTGAGTGCAAAGTGAGGAGGCAAAGCCTCACTAGCAATGTTCATTGAATGCATTAACTGATGGCACTCATAAAATCTTATGACAGAATTGTCTTCCTTTTAAATACCCCCTTCACCTTATATGCTTGTCAGATAATTGTTTTAAGTCCACTTTGTTAGTCACAAGAACTACATAGCTATGGTTAGTGGAATTTTAGTTCAAAGAAAAGCATTTAAATGCATAATGCTAATGGCCATTAACATTCTCTTTCTAACACACTTCTTAGTTTAAAACAAGGATTTTCAAATAAATCATTATCATTCCATAAAATTTCTATGTCTTAGAACTTTCTGCTTTGACCCTGAATAAAGACAAAAGACTCAAACCTTGTTTTGGGGTGAGTTTATGCATGGCATCTTAGAATATAACTTTTATGCTTAAATGAAATAAACCAAGAATAGTTTAAGGAGGAAAAAAAGCGAGGTGAATAGTTTAGCAAAATTTGGCCTTTCAATGTGTTCCACAGTATTGCCCTAAAGTATAAAGGGAAAATTATTCCCAGGAAACTTGGCATTAAGTACTTAACTTTAAAAATTGCTAGCTTTATATGAACCAGAACGTAACAGTGTTTATAATATCTTTAGAGACTACTTTCAATCAGCGTAGATTAGCTAGAATGAGGTAGTGCCATACATTTTGTGTAAATATATGATTTTTTTTCCCCCAGATGAGTTCAAAATGTTACAAGGAAATTTAATCTGTAGCATTCCAAAGGACACTATATTTACAGGCAGAAAACCTGAGTTTTAAACCCACGCTTACCATTTGCTACCTGTATGACCTTGAGCATCTTAACTTCTCTAGGAATGAAGAAGTGTGATAGAGGCTTTCCAAGGTCACGTGTTGAGTTGTGATTTGGTGGTATCTAAATCAAAACTTACAAGTAACAGATTAAAGGAGGGGAGTCATAGCAAACTGAAGAGATGGAAAATGGAATAAATAAAATTAAAAGGCATAGATTTCAAAAGTCAGGCAATCAGCAAACCATTGAAGTTTGTGGGAAAATATTATACCTTTAGGCATATTTTCAATAAAACTAATACTATCTAAGCTTCTTCCCTTGAAATTTTATAACATATTTTCAGACTAGGGCAATATTTTTAGATTTTTAAAATCTAGGTTAATTCTAAAGAATATATATGTGTGTTTGCATCCACACGTATGTGCACACACACAGACACACACACATTCCAGTTCACATCCCAATTATTTTGAGTTCTATGTTGAAAATTCCAAGGTCACAGTGTCATACCATTTCTTTTATTATCCTTCTTTCTTATTTTGTTTCTTTTTTTGCTTTACAGTCTAATGCAAGGGAACCCAAAGTGGAATATGTGTCATTCTGTGGAGGCAAGATAGTGCATTGTAGTGAAAGAAGAAAACATTTGAACTTCCGGTAATATTTACTTTTATAACATTGTTTTCTAATTTATATTAAAAGTTGTATATGGGTCATATTGATATAGAATAGTACACATGTAATGATTTCAATAAATGATATACAGAAATCATAAACACATGACTGAAGGTTTTATACTGACAGGGCTCTGTGGAGAAGCTAAAGGGAGAAGTGCCCGCCATCCAAGATTTCTTTCTTCTGAGATATATCTATCAATTTATCTATCTAGATACATATCCAGTTCATATATTTTATCATAAAATGTAAATATTTTCAATAAAGAAAATTTAGAGAGTACAAAAATATGTAAGGGGAGAGATAAATGACATAATCCCCGTGTTTCACACCCAAGACGCATACACAGTCACTGTTCTCTCAAGATCTTAATTGGTAAAAGTCTATTATAATTATACCTGCCCAGTATAAGTACCAAAAAGATGAAAAACTTCTAAAAGTATGATTTTTTTCTTTGGAGAATGGAATTAATTCTCACGACATACTTTTTAAGTCTTTATTAGAATGTACTATCAGAAAGTGAGGGTTGTCTGTTATTTAAGCCTATTGCTTAACCAAATTGGCATCTTCGTTTAGAATACATCTTAAGGATGTTATTTAAGATATGTACATACATTTGTAACTAGAAGAAGTGACTTTCTTTTTTAGTCCTTCAAAAGTCATCAGAACCAGGTTGAACTATCATCAAAGCAATTATTCTTATATAGTTAAAGTCACTGCATTAAGTAGAACTTTCCATAGTTCTTTCTCTATACAATCTCTGAGCCTGATTCCCAGAGGAGCAAGGCTTTTGGTCATTTTTGTTGTGATTTTGGATGTCATGGACATTAGACATCATGCTCTCCAAATATAATAAGATATTTGGTGGGAGAGGAGTTTCTCAGAATGACTTTTACTTGTATTTTTTCCCACCTGGAAAAGGGGACTTGGTTCTCATTCTCCTTTATTCATGCATATATTTAATGCAATAAATATTTAAGTGATTCAAATATACAAAACACTCTGCCAGATATAATCTGGATATCCTGGACAACCTTTTCTGTCTGCATTTTACTTTCAAAATGTCTTGACTCACTATTTTCCATGGACTTTGCTATGTATCTTATTAGCATCCTATCAGCATGAAATTTATCCACGTGCACTCTCTTGGGAATAGATGTATTTTAAAGTTTGAGTTGCTATAATATTTTGAAACTTTTTAGTTTGATTTGAAAGATACATATTGTAGAAGTTATTTGTTTTTCTTGAGTTACTTTGGCTTCAAAGAGAATGAGGTGAGCATGAGAACCAAAGTGCAATCCTAAACCAAAACTTGACAAGGCCAAGATTGAAACTGAGATTCTATGCAATGACTTTCATGGGTAACATCTTTTGAAATATAAAAGTCAAAGATACTTTCCAAATAAATGTGCAGAACTTTGAAAAGAAAACAAATGATTAAATCCAGTAAGTACCTAAGTCTTTTTGATAACTTTTTTCTCTAAACATGATCAATTATTGCTTAAATCAATAATTCTTATGTACTATTATTCCACAAAGTGAACCATAAATGTTCTTCTATTTAATTAAATAAGTCATCTTCCTAACTTTTCTGAAAGCAATCTTTTAATGGATATTATTTTCTAAAGGTATATTTCTCTTCCTTGTTTCCTAATGTTTCATCATCTTTAAAATGTGGATAACACTAAGAGCTGTCTCCTATTCTTGTTGAAAGGATTAAATGAGTCAAGATATGCCAAGTACAAAGTGCTGGGAATAGTGCCTGATGTGTGTGCTCCAAATGTTACATTTTTTCTTAAACTATTGATAACTAATTACTTTCACTTACCTGATTGTCCTGGGAGACAATAAAATTTGCAAATCAGTATCAAATGAATATAAATGAAATTAGGAAACAATCATGTATCTTTTTCAGCATTTTGTTTCTTCCCATGGACAACCATGCCTGTGATATTAATTCTATATTACCCAAATTATAAATTGAGGAATAAAATTTCCCCAATTGCATATAATTACATTAAATGAATAGATGATTTTCTGCTATAGCAAGTACTCTAAACCTGAACATATTTCAGAAACACCATTTAAAGTTTTCCTTGAATTTTCTTCTGTTGGAAGCCTCTTCATATTTGAATGTACACATCCCAGGATCATTAGAAAATCCTAGGTAAGATTAGGGGCCAAAAGATTTTCCAGAAGCTTGTCCTCTACCTTGAAGTTGCCTACCTTTTCTTCTCACCACATACCAGAGTGCAGGGGGTGGCCTTCCAGTCGTATCTTTCTTCTCTGTCTCAGTTTCCCTGTCTTTGGATCCATTACAGAGGAAAAGAAAGGCAGATCTCATTGATGGAGTGGAATGACACTTTCCCAGCAGTGAGAACTTTGTCTGCCTTGTCCTTGCTCAGAAAAGTTACTTTCAGCTTCGCTTTTTACTTTCACATTGAGAATGCTTCACTTCAGATTCTTCTCTTTCTTTGTCAAATAGCCCCAGCACCTTGACTTGGTCCTTACAAACTCCCAGGCCATATGCTGCTAAAGGAAACAAATCTTTTTCCACAAGAATAATATTGAAAAACTTTAAAATAACTTAAATAACTTAATTAGACTGGTTACAAGTTCAGTGTTTTGTTTTTGTTTTTGTTTTGAGGGGAGTTTAATTCCACTGCTGACAATTATATTGGGATCATGTGGTTTGACAAGCACTACGTCTCTCTCTCTTTTCAGCCTATCCCATTTTCTAGATTCTCACATTCAGAAATATTTGGCTATTATCAAACACTGAGATTTTCTAGCCTCTCAGCTTAGATTTCAATAAAAATTTCAGGAAATTTTTTTAAAAGAGTGAGAAAGAATAACTAAAGAGAGTCTAAATAGTTTAAAATTAGGCCCTGGTTGTATTGGTCACTGTTTATTTTCATGGTTATGAGATCCTTGTCTTATTCAATGTAGCAAAAATCTAATACCTTTAGGCAGTTGGCCCAAGTTTGATTTTTAGGCATTTTGATTTATAAATTGAATTCTATGTAACCTTTACAGGATTCCCAACTCCATTATCATGTTATTACTTTTATAATGTGTTTTGAGCACTGCCAGTGTGTTCAGAATTGAAAAGCATATTAAAGTGGGCCTATTCCCACAATGGTCTAAACATTTTAGCTGAACTTTTTATTTTTCCACCTCTGCACATTTTGAAAATGCTGCTGTATATTATTTTTCTCAAAACAGATAGAAGTTCCTTTCAAAGTAAGTGTTATTTGAGCGTTTTCATTTGCTAGTGTTGCTAGACTCTGAATGACACTCTTTGGTGGTTCTTAGGCAGTCTAAGGTGACAGCCATCATTCCATTGTCATGCCTTTCAAAATGTTTGGGCATCTTATAAGAAACGATCTTTGAAGTGTCCTTATTTTTCTCTAATATCTATTTAAGAAAAACAGCCATTTTTTTTTCTTTCAAACTCCTAAATTTTCTTGTTGATCGAAGTCCATTTTTAGTAATGGAAGTGTCTACCTGAATGCATTATGACTTTCTCAAGACTAAGAGGCCAGAAACCAGAATAAATGCCTTTGTCTTTCAAGTGTTTCCTTCATTTAACTTTGCTAATCATTGAAGATGATGCTCCAGTTGTTCATTTCCCAGGGAAGCATCCAAGAGTCACTTTAAAGTGATTATCTTTTTATCTTCGGGCTCACTGAATCATTGAATCTTTATGCTGCTTCCAGGCCTGAAAGACTATTATCCCTGAGATTTTGACTATATAATAATAGATTCAAGATATCCAAGGTTTAGTTATAATTTGCATGTCATTCACTTAACTAAGAGGCACAGAATTTTACACTGACTTTCAGTTTCCATTTTGTCGTACTAGGCTTGTCAAATTTGGGAAAACTATTACTTAAGTTTTACATAGAACCATTTAGGTTGATTTGAAAAAACTGGTTTATGCAAACTGATTACGGCACATATTTATTCCTTAATTTTCACTCCCATAGCTCAAATCTACTGCCAGGTACCAATGCATTTGGAAATAGTTTGTTAATCTACTAAATTGCAGAAGTGAGAAAAATGATAAAAATAGAATATTTTAAGTCTCTATTTGGCAACTTAAAAACTTGACTAGCGACGTTTATTTGACCTGTTCAAAGATCAAACTGAAGGAATGGCTCTATCACTGTTTTCACACTGACAACAACTAACCACTGAGACATGCTTGACCTTTATTAAATGATTAGTTGAAATAGGCAAAAAGCACTTTCCAGTTATGAATTGGTGCCTTTGGGATAAATGGAAGACTAATGCTTATGATTAATGAAGGTGATCCTGACAATCATGTCTCACTATTTGTTCACATTCCAATGTTAAAAGCAAACTTAAAATCTTAATGTTGTCTTTACATAGAAAACTGTAACTATTTTTCATCCCTGTTGCATAGTTTTAAATGAAGGAAGCTTTATGGTAGCTGCTAAAATTTAAAGGAAAATAGAAGCATGGTTTAGTAGAAGAATTAAACATTTGCTGACAAATACATTTTAGTCAGTATGTAATATTGCTAAAAATTGATAAAATTGGGGTTGGGGAGGGAAATTAGCTTAGTATTCAAAAGTGTTATTTAATTCATTATTAGAACCACTCATTTGTGACCAATTTGCTTTTGATCATTTCATTTAGTAGCAGAAGCAAAATTTTAACATTCCTAAAAATCTTGCCAAATAATTTGAAGAAGCACAAATGACAAAAATTAATGTAAAAATTAAAAGCCAGAATAATTAATAGAAATTCAAAAAGCTCATAAAGACTTCAAAGCTATCCCAAGATTTTCCTGAAATTATCTAGTCTCTTCAGACCTGTTCCACCAATGGTATATTTTAACAAATAGACAACAATGCTTAAAGGTATATGCGAATTTGCCTTTCATCATTGCTATGATGCGTAAACATTACTATTTTCTTTACTCTTCCTGAAACACACCCACAAATTATATCTACCTGTGAGCATGGAATTCCAACCTCAAAGTATATACATCTCAGGAATTTCTAAGAATTCTGCTCTATGAGACTTTGGAATTGGGTGGAAACAGATGAGGATGATGGTGTTTTGTTAACAAGAGGTTCAAACCAACTGAATATTCCCATGTATTGAATAATGACCAGGAAGGGAGTGACCCAGCAGTCCTATAGAATAGAGAAGCAGAGTCTTGTAGGGAGGCAGAAGTTACAACTTGACTGGAGTGTGAAGTTTTAGTCCTTTTTCGTATTAGTTTCTTAGGGTTGGTGTAATAAAGTACCATAAACTGGGTGGCTAAAGAACAAAAATTTATTCTGTCACAGCTCTGGAGGCTAGAAGCCCAAGAGCAAGGCATTGGCAGGTTGGTTCCTTCTGAGGTCCATGAGTAAGAATCTATTCCTTGTCCCTCCCCGAGCTTCTGGTGGTTTCTGGAAATCATTGGCATTTTTGACTTGTAGAAGCAACACCTTGCCCTCTGCCTTCACATTCAGGTGACATTCTCTGTGTATGAGAGTCTGTCTCTATGCTAATCATGTTAGATTAAAGCCCACCCTAAAGATCTCATTTTAACTTGATTACCTCTTTAAAGATTATATCTCCAAATAATGTCACAGTCCAAAGTATTGAGGGTTCACCATTCAACTCATTGCAGAGTTGAAGTTACCTGGGCAAGGAGACTACCCTGGCGGTGCTTAAGCAGTCCTGGGCAGGAACAAGATTTGAAACAGGTTAGAGAGAAAACATAGTTCCTTGCTCTTAGGTTCATTCATCCAATATATGTCCCATCCAATGGGATGTCCCATCTAATATGCGTTGCACTGTGTCCCAAGCACTGTGCAAGTGCTAGGATACTGTGGTGAACAAACTAGAGTTTCTCGACTCTGCTCAGTTTACCTTTAGAGCCCAATGACCAGGTCTCTGATGTTCAGAGACAGTTGAATTATAGTCATGGTCAGAAGTCATAAACATAATTGCCTTCAGGTGCCAGGCATAGAATATAGTAACTGAAGCTCATCAGATGTAACAAAAGGCACATCAAAAACTCAGTGGTAACTGGCAACAGAAACTCAGCTTTAGTGTGAGTGAGCACAGCAAATGGAGCAGGCTGTGGTCACTGTGGTATACCCATCCTGCTTATGGGGGACATCGCTCCTGATTGTGGATGCATGGGCTATGGTAGACTTCTGCGTATGCTACCATTTTTCAAAAGAAGTTGGAAATCTGTATTTTATGTAAAGTCTCCTGATTTTTAAATGTTGGTGTCTTACATATTAAGTAGCCATCTAAGACATATCTACTGGTGCACGTGGCCTTGCTCTGTTGCTTTATACCTTCAGCTTAGAGAAAGGAACACATCATCTGCAGTGTGATGGCACAACAGTTGTAATCACCAATCATATCAGGAGGGGAACTTGAGGGTCTTCCTTTTAACACTTCGCCAAAAGTGAATGGAGTGGAGTGTGTTCCAGGTAGTTTGGAGAAGACCATAAGACAAGGGTTGTTCAGCCAACCATGTTATAGGAAGATGAAAAATGAAAGATAAATCAGGCTGTCACGGGGAAAGTAGATTGTATTTCACAGGAGGACAGAATCACTGTAGTCAGGGACCAGCATTCCTACAGATAGACCCTGGTCTGTAGCCAGCATCCAATCATGTTAAATAACTGAGATATTTGCCCATGTTTATGTGTGGGACTTGCCCTAACTAGGTCAATAAACTCCTCACATACCATCTGAACACTAAACTTGTGTTTCTCTCTTCTTCATCGAAGTATGTACATTTACAAACTGCTTGATTTTTCTTTTTCAATCTGCAATTAGATTTTTTCTGTTGTGTTAATAAAGAAATAACAGAAAATATCTAGTTGTCATCTTCTGCTAAAACCTTGCTTATTTAACTGGGATTCATAATGCCTCCATTATATAAATATGTTGGTTATAGAAGGATTCTAACTTGAGATGAGATCATTTTACATGGGGAGGCAAGGATCCAGGCATTCTAGTTTCCTTCTTGTGCACATTTTTGGAAGGAACGTAAACCTTTGGATGTAGGGTGGTGAAAAATTCTGAGAAAAGGGCTGGCAGTTGCAATGGCCCATATTCTACCCTGTGGTGGCAGAGTCTGGAGAACAACAGATACATAGGTTGATGAGATAGGCAACTTTGTTGAAAAGTAGTCTTTTCCCAGGATAATCCTGTAGGAGGCCATATGGCATGAATCAGTGTAACTAAGCCTTCTCAGTATCCCTTTATCCTTTTTTATATTACCTGTGCCACTGAACTAATGTCTTATTAGGCCTGTGTAAAAAATACCACTACCTTTCTCAAGTTTAACTTCTGATTTAAATGAAAGGACATTATCTGAACAGTTGAATCAAGGAGTAAAACAACTAAATCCCATTTCAGTATAATCTGTATTTCATGGTGTTTTAACAGGTCAACAGCTTCCTGTGAAGGTTGCTTCATTTAAGTGTTTTCCACAGAATTTAGACACGATTTTGTCTGAACCCAATGGCAATGAGAATTTTGCTGAAAACTGCACTTAATTTACATCTTTATATCAGTTATTTTCCTTCTCAAATATAAATATGAATGATATACATTTCTGAGCAATAAAATAGTGAAGAAAATAACATTATGTGGTGATTGTACAGCAGTAACAGATTAGTTACTGTAGAAGATTAAAAGATATATGCACATGCAACAAAAAGTAGGAGATAACTCTGACTTTGAGGATTTCAAGACATGTGTATATCCAGATATAACTTCAAGAACTATCTAGAAACAAGCAAAAGATAACATACAGTCAATTCAAGGTATATTGAAGGCTTGAACTGCTTTTTGGATTTCCAGGCTGTGATAAACATCATGGGCTTTGCTAATCATAGAAGTGTCATAGAAGAGATGGAACTTAGCTGTGCTTCAAGTTCCTGCAAAATTTAGATTGCAGGATAACGATTACAGAAGGTTGGAGCTCTTAATGCTAAAGTTGGGAGAGTTTGCAGGGTAGTAGGGAGGGGACCTCAAGTAGAAGGTGCTTCACTCTGAGTCACAATGAGTCATAGTAACTGATGAGATGAAACAGTAATGTCAGGTCATTTGCTGTCCTAGGACCTATTCAGGATACCGTGTTTAATTGAGTCATCATGTTTCCTGAGTCTCTTTCAAATTTGTAGTAGTTTCTCAGTCTTTCCTTGTTTTTCATGACCTTGACATTTTAAAGAGTCATACTAGTTTTAATTTCTCCTTGAATAGTCTTATAACAAATATTTTTATTTATAATGTACCAGGAAAAATCATAATCATTTTGTAAGCATTGTTCATTAAAAAATTGCTACCAAATTTCATGATTTGAGCAGAGAGAAATAGTATTTTCTAGTGTATGGCTTACTGCCTTCAACAATGTAATGTGAAAATTTTTACCTTTATGCCATCTCAGTATCCCTACATTTCTAGAGGAATATGTGCTGTCTAAGTCAGCTTGGACAGCTATAAGAAAATATCATAGACTGGGTGGCTTAAATAACAGAAATCTAATTTATAATAGTTTTAGAGGCTAGAAGTACAAGATCAAGGTGCCAGCATTATCTGGTGAAGGTCCTTTCTCTGCCTTGCATACCACCACCTTCTTGCTGTGGCCTCCCATGGCAGGGGGAGAAAAAGAGAGGGAGCTTGGAAATTACATAGCTAGAAATAATGTCCCAATTATTAATATAATCCTGGATGGCCCAATGGATACTCTATTTGCCATAGCAATTTACATGGGCATCACAACTCACTGCAGTGGACATGGGATGCTGCCTTTTGGACCTCTGCCAGTGATGTCTCTGAAATCCACATGTTGTTTCCCAGACTCTACCATCTGCACATGAATTGATTCTTAACACCCTTTTCTTCACTGTCCTCTGAATCACAGTCTTGCACAGGTGCAGTTCATCATCAGGGCCCACGTCGTATGCCTGAACTTAGCTGAAAAGGATTCTGAGAAAGCAAGTTTCTGACATTGATGCAATGGGACTCAAATAGTGAGGGATGCCTGCAAACATAGGAAGGGTATTCCAAATGCACCAAGTGATCAGAGATCTTGTAGAAATAGCAATTTTACATTCCATCATATGCAACAACCACACCTTACTGATTTATTCTTCTCTTTTTTTTTTTTTTGAGGTGGAGTCTCACTCTGTCTCCCAGGTTGGAGTGCAATCTCGGCTAACTGCAAGCTCCACCTCCTGGGTTTGCACCATTCTCCTGCCTCAGCCTCCCAAACAGCTGGTACCACAGGCGCCGGCCACCACGCCCAGCTAATTTTTTTGTATTTTTAGTAGAGACGGGGTTTCACCATGTTAGCTAGGATGGTCTCGATCTCCTGACTTCGTGATCCACCCGCCTCAGCCTCCCAAAGTGTTGGGATTACAGGCGTGAGCCACAGTGCCTGGCCGATTTATTCCTCTTAATAATGGTCACCTTTGCTGACTCCAACTCCCTATTCCAATAAATAACTTAGCAATGGACAACCTCTTTCTCTGGGATATACCTGGGCTATAGGTACTTACTATACATAATACCTCATTTTATCCCTATTCCAATAAATAACTTGACAATGGACATTCTCTTTCTCTGGGATATATCTGGGCTATAGTACTTGACGTATATAATACCTCGTTTTATTAAATAGTGTCAAGCTTCTCTTGGGCATGTCTGTACCAGCAGTAAGTGTGAATACCAGTTTTTCCAAATGTTTGCCAAATATTTGTATTATGTGAAATGTTTTCTGATTGATGTTTTAATTGTATATCTCTGATTATTGGTGAGGTTGGGCATTTCTTCATATACATTTTAGATATTTTTAGATATTTGGGTTTCTACTTCTTTTATGTTTTATTTATATCTTTTTTTTTTTTTTTTTGAGTAGGAGTCTCATTCTGTCACCAGGCTGGAGTACAGTGGTGTGATCTCGGCTCACTGCAACCTCCACCTCCCAGGTTCCAGCGATTCTCCTGCCTCAGCCTCCCAAATAGCTGAGACTACAGGCACATGCCACCACGCCCAACAAATTTTTGTATTTTTAGTGGAGACAGGGTTTCACCATGTTGGCCAGGGTGGTCTCAATCTCTTGACCTTGTGATCTGTCCGCCTTGGCCTCCCAAAGTGTTGGGATTACAGGTGTGAGCCACTGTGCCTGGCCTACTTTTTTATCTATTAGATTTTCTGTCTTTCTTTTGTTAATTGATAAGTCCTTTTGTAGTATTTTAGATATTAATCCTTTGTATTTCAAAGACTTTGCAAGCATTTTCTGCTAGCATATCACATTTTGTAACTTTGAGATGTTTTGTTAAGAAAATTTTAATTTTGATGTTTGATTTTTTTTACCTAATGATTTGTCATCTTGGGGTCTTGTTTAAGGTTACAAAGCACGGCTCCTACTTTTTTCCCTTTAAATTTTTTATCTTTAGAGTTTTACCTTTCACATTTGTTCATTTAATTCATCAGCCCTTCCACTATACATGGAGTGAGATAGGAGTCTGGCTTTATTTTTCTCTATATTGAGTCAGTTTTCTCAATGCCATCTACTAAGCTATCTCCCTCTGATATTGTGGTGCTTTATATTTTCTGTATTTAAATAAGTCTTTTTGGTTTGTTTGTTTGTTTTTTTACTTTCTAGTCTGTTCATTTTCTTCTGGTGGATAAATTTTAGGATAATATTGTTATTATTTTAAAAATTATTTCTAGGGTTCTGTAGAATTTCTTGATCTTTTGTCTTTTTTGTTGTTTTCTAGAATGGACTTCCCTACTGATGGATCTTTCATTTTTTTAATGTAAATTTAAATAATTTGTTAGTTTTCTCAGGAATTTCTTATGCAATTTAATTAGAATTATGTTTATAGATTAATTCAGGTAGCCCTGTCATCCTTTCACAAACATAGTATTTCCTCCATTTTTTCTGAGTCTTTGAGTTGTAAAAGTTTCTTTTTAAAGGCCATGGGCATTTTTAAATAAATAATGGCTAGATGTTTGATAGTTTTATTTATGTTGTGAATAAAATCTCATTTTCTATTTGATTTTTAGATGAGTGGATAGTAATCCACACAGGTAATTTAAAGAACTTGAAAGAGCTCAACTAAAAAATTCTTGACACCCAGACTATTCACCCAAACCCTCTCATGCTCTTATAAATCAAAATTTTCTGTCTTTCTAGCATTTTGTTGCTATTTTAAAATATTGTATTCTCAGAACTATCAACATCTCATTTGATTCTGTACATCTCTGAGTCTGGGTTCAGGGAAAGGCACCAGTTGCCTATGTTTGTTCACTGTCTTATCAAGGACACTTCATTTTATTTTCCTCATTTATTTTTGGAGGAAAAGTGATGAGGGTCAGTGGTTACTGACTATTCTATTTGGACCTGCTTGCCCATCCCTCAGTTTTTCTTCTCAGGTTATGTTTTGACAATACAATTACTGGAAGATCATTTATAACACTTTTCCTTATTAAATATTCATATTCCTGTGTTGTTCAGTATGTATAACCCAAAGTACCCCAAATAAATTATTTTCTCAGATTTTAGATTGATTTTGTATTTCATGACAGTGATTTCAGAGTTCTTAGACTGAATCATAATTTCAGCTGTTTCAAACTCACAAATCAGTATTACTAAGGTGTATCTGAAGAACTGAAACACTTTTATTGCAAATCTAAGTGATAATATGGGCCTCAGGATTGCCCTGGAATATGTATGAGAACCAACCACTTAGGAACAAATATTCTGCTGATAACAGCCAGCCAGCCAAACGCAGCCCCTGATAAAGATAAATAACCTGTACTCAGGGAAATTTTTTGCATCATTAAACATGGTGAGCATATTAGCTAGCAGGGGGTGGAGTCGAGTCCCCAAAGAGATAAATCTAAATTATGTGCGCTGCAGTGATCATAACAGTAATGCACCATCTTGGCTAACTAGCTGACATCAATGGGGAAGGGAATTTCAGATTTAAATGAACCAAACTAAAAAGCATTTCAGTGCACATACAGATTAATTGGAGCATATTCATGAACTTTTCAGCCCTATTATGCCTCTTTTTTTTTCTTTTTTTTTGACTGGTGCCAAGTACAAAGAGCTTAGAATTTTCCTGTCAAATCTTGCATCTTTGTTTCTTTTTTTCATTTTCTTATGTGGCTTGATTAATTACTCCCCAATTTGCTCTCCATTAATCTCCCTCCTACACAGTTGTATCAGTACTTGCCAAAATCTCTTTTCTTTATATGTGACTAAGATGGATAATATAAGTTTAGTGACACTTCTCTTAAATGAGTCAATGAAGTAGTCATTTGTTAATACTATGCTTTTGAAATGCAGAAAATTCCAAATTCAAAGTTAAGAAGTACTGTTAGTTATGTCAGAAAAAGCATCTTGTTGATAATATGACCAATTTGGAAAGTCTGAGAAAGACTTATGATGACCAAACTAGATTTTGTTATTCTCTGTTATTTGTGTTAGACAATCTTTTGAGATAAGAGACCTAGCTATATTCAAAGGGTCACAATATCTGATTTTGTTTCATTCAGTTTTCTTTGTATTGCAAAATGTTGTAGTACTATATTGATAAACAGAAAGAAAACACTATTGGTTTGTGTAGACACATTAGTAAATATTTAAAAATATGTTTTTCCACATTTTAAATAAAGATAAAAAAGTGGGCTCCTGCTAGACCGTAAGATATACATGACCATGTCTGTTTTGTCTGTTTTATTTATAGTCAATGTTCCAAAATACAGCACAATCATGGAATAGTTAGGTACTCAATAAATATTTGTTGAATAGATGAACAATTTTCAAAAACGATTTTTTTTCTGTCTGGAAAGAATAATTTATGTAAATTGGAGATAGTGAGTGGCATAGCAGTAAAAGTTGACTTACAATTTTAACTAGAGAGAAAAGTACTTGCAACAGACACCACAGAACCATTTCTCACTGATTGTCTTTTCACATATTTAGGACTACACCACTCAGGTTCATGTTTAAGATTTATTTATTAAAAGAAAATTGCCCAAATAGCCAATGACAGAAAGATCTCTAGGGATAATCAAGGTTTAAATTGCATTTTAACCACTTACTGTAGAGTGATTTCGGTGGATCCTTTAACCTCTTTCTGTGTCATTTGACTGTTCTTCAAATGGGCAGCAGAATACTTACCAGCTGGCAGTGTTGTGAGGGTTATGTGAAGCACCTACCACACTACACAGAAGGTATGTGCTACTCATCATTTCCCCTTCCTCCTGCTTCCTTGCTCTCCCAAACCACAAGACATTTCCTTCCTTCCTTTTTTCTTTTTTTTTTTTTTTTGACGGAGTCCTCCTCTGTGGCTCAGGTTGGAGTGCAGTGGTGCGATCTCTGCTCACTGCAACCTCCACCTCCCGGGTCCAAGCTATTCTCCTTTCTTAACCTCCTGAGTATCTGGGATAACAGGAACACACCACCATGCCCAGCTAATTTTTTTGTACTTGTAGTAGAGACAGGGTTTCACCGTGTTAGCGAGGATGGTCTTGAACTCCTGACCTCAGGTGATCCACCTGCCTGGGCCTCCCAAAGTGCTGGGATTACAGGCATGAGCCACCATGTCCAACCTGCAAGATATTGTCTAAATAATAACTTTTTATTTAGAACACTGAGGATCCCATAGATAATTAATTTTTTTATATTTAATTGTTTTTCTTTTTAAAGATGCCAGAAACATGACTATGTATAAGAATGCTAAAGCATAAACCAGGAGCCTGTCACATTGAAAATAAATAAGATTTAATAAATAAGATTTAAAATAAGATTTGTTTTTTTAAAAAAACAAAGATTATATGAAACAAAAACAAAAACAAGTGGCAACTTAACCTAATCTTTTCTCCTCATTGCTGAGTAGGTGGCTTTTTTCCAACTCATCTGAAATCTGTTGCAAATCAATTCATGATCCTAGTGCCTCAACCTTGGGTAGTTTCTTTTTTACATTTCTGATCTTGTATAAGTTTTGCATGTCTCAACAACAGAAACGCATTAATGAAAGGTGTTTATGCTCTCCTGCTCCCTTGTGTATGTCTACAGAATGCGGAATACTAACAGCACTCATGCCTTTTCCTCTTGACTTTCTTCTTATAAAATATTTCCTACTCACTGCCCCTGTGCTCTCACTTTCCCTGAGTGCAAGCACACACTTATATGAGCAGGAAACTAACCAAGTTGCCTGTTTTCATAGCAACACTCTTCCCTTTCTGACAGAATATTTTTCTACCAAATTCTCCCTTAGGGTAATCCAATCAAATATTTTAAAAAACATTTATACCTATCGAGGCTGTTAAATAGAAAGTTAAATAAGTTTATCATTAAAAGCAGAAGGGTCCAGTTAGAGAAAAGGGAATAAAAAGTTAGCAAATGAAATTATTGTGACAGTTACCTTGCTCTGTTTACGTGTACTCTGAATAAAATGTCTAGTTTGGCTCTTTGTCCGAATAAAATTGTAAAGAAGTTAGATTCATTTGGATAATTTTTATTTTTCTTTAACTTTGGTTTCAGGAGACTTAGCCTATTATAATACAACTAGAGATTCAGCACTGGGAATGACTTATTGGGCATGCAAAATTCATGGGGTATGGGAATCAGATCTATCTCAGTTCAATATAAGCTATTTTGGGCTACCTCTTTAATACCCAGTACAAGAATCACAGGAGAGAGGTACCTATCTCTTGGGTTCTCAGTTTAGAACCAAGTTGTAATTATTCTCACTTTCCAACCTCCTCATTGCCCACAGATGTTCTTTTCCTAGTGGCACCTTGTTGAAAAAGTAGACCTCAGTGTCCATCGATGGCGATCCTGATTTTTCTCTGCCTTTTCACTCATCCCTTAGGGTCCCTGACAGTAAATACCTTTCCAGGGCTCAATTTGGAACTTATCTTTGTTCAGGTACAAGAACAATATAGTGATAGAAAGAGAAAGAGATGTGTTCTTCATATCCCTGCAGCAAAGCTGTAAGAAAGGCATGTAGAAAGCTTCTCCTTTTTGTCTATGCAGACATTTTGTGTCTTATACGGTTTGGCTCTGTGTCCCCACCCAAATCTCATCTCAAATTGTAATCCCCACATGTGGAGGGAGGAACCTGGTGGGAGGTGATTGGACCAAGGAGGTGGTTCCCCCATGCTCTTATTGTGATAGTGAGTGAGTTCTCATACGATCTGATAGTTTAAAAGTTTGTGGAAGTTCCTCCTCCTGACTTGCTCTCTCCTGCCGCCTTGTGAAGAAGGTACTAGCTTCTTCTTTGCCTTCCACTATGATGGTACCTTCCTGAGGTCTCCCCAGCCCTGCAGAACTATGAGTCAATTAAACCTTTTTCCTTTATAAATTTCTCAGTCTCAGGCAGTTCTTTATACTGAGTGTGAAAACAGACTAATATAGTCTCTTTATGCATACCGTTTTATATCTCAGTTTAAAATAATAACCTGAAAAACAGATTTCTTACATCTTTGCTATAAGAAACTCTGATAGAACTACCAAGTGCATTACATTCTATTTACACTCTTTGTAAATAGAAATGAATCAACTACGTCTATCATTAGTTTGATTGCTTTTTGATAATTTATTCATCATACATTTTTCTTTTTCTTTACCCTGTCCATAATTTAGACCTTTGTTGTCATTATGCTCATTTTCCTTTATTCCAGTAGGAGTTCCAAAAAATATTTTTATATCAAACTACTTTTTTTTTCTTTAAGAAAAGAAAGAGTACAGAACATTAGAAATATTCAGATATTTGTATGGTTTATACATTGCATAACTCTGGGGCAAAGTTTGTGTAGTCAGCCAAGGATGGGTTTAAATCTTGCCACAGAGAGAGACTACATAATATAATTATAATTGGTTTGCTTGAATCAGGTTTCAGACATTGTCCAAACATTGCATTGGGTTTTGGTTGTCTCATAAAATTCTTTTAATATCTAATCTGCATCAGGCAGTTCCATCTGCCTTTCTGTTTATAAAATGTTATCAACTAAGATAAAGTATGTACTATGGTTTAATATATAGTGCAAGGTAAGCACTCAAGACGGTAGCTACTATTGTTATTGTTCCTATTATGACATCTCAGAATATCAACCACACTTGTTTGAAATATGTTGTAGTTCATGGATTTGAGGATTGGTGTCTTTTGACAATTTTGGAAAAATTCAGTCATTATCTTTTCAAATATTACCTTGCTTCCATTCTTTCTATGGGTTCCCTCTGATATTCTGATGAATGAATATTGGACATACTAATTTATCCTTCGTTTTATTCTTAAACCATATTTCATGTTTTCTAACTCAGTGCTTCATTGAGTAACTTTTATCTGTTTTAGCTTCCAGTTCACTAATTGTTCATTTCAGTCTAATTTACTGTCATATCCTATTCTAATAAATTTCTAATTTCAAATGTATTTTAAATTTCTAGATGTTTTATTTAATTATTCTTTTTTTCTGGTAATTTTTGATAATTGCTATTTTAATATTTGTTTTCAATTCTTTTATTTCTTTAAATACATTAAAAATACTTATTTTGTAGTCTATATTTGATAATTCTTATATTTATATGTCTTTTTGTGCCTTGTTTTGTGGATTGCTATTACTACTGACTCTGCTGATGGTACCTTGTTTAATCAGTATTTAGTTTTTTTTAATTGAGAGTGTCTGTTTATTGGAACTTTATCTGTGAAAATTATCTGAAGACTGTATTTCTGCTGAGGATAGAAATGCAGAGTATTTCTGAGAGTATTTCTACTTGTCAGTTTCCACTTCCAAAACATGTCTGCTTTAAAATATCAACTTGTGTTTTATTTATTTAAATCTTATAGAAAGAATCAATATGGGCTTTAAAATCCATGTGAAGACTGGTTCGTGATCATAATTTCTCATGGGAGGTTTTTTTCCTTCTACTCATAGCCAAAACAAAGATAGATCATTTTCTTTGTTCTCTTTCTTTGCTGGTTAGATTTCATATTTATTCCTCCTTTCCTTGGTGTTCAGCTTTATTGGGGGGAGGTCTTCTTACTCTTATCCTCCAAAGATCTTTTAGTAGTGATACCCTAGAGCAGTGGTTTTCAGTCCTGGGGTGTGAAAAGGGAGCCCCCAGGGAACACTTGGCAAAGACTGGAGACATTTTTATTTATTACAACTGGGGGAAAGTAGAAGGTGCTACTGGTATCTGGTAGGTAGAGGCCAGAGGTGCTCCTAAATATCCTAGAAAGTAGGGGGCAGTCCCAACGAATAATTATCTAGTGCCCAGGCTGAGAAACCTCATTCTAGGTCAACAAGGCTTGGTAAGTGCCCTCAAGGAAGCCAGTTGCTTTAGCTTAGTCCCTTGAACTCTAACTTCTGCTTAGTCTTAGGGGATTTCCTTACTTTCTAGAAAGTTTACTTGTGTACTTAAATGAACCTCAAAATTATTTTAATCACTTAAAAATATTTAGTATTTAGATGATCTTGCCTGTTGTTTTGCTTGAACTAGTTCTCTCCTCATGCTTTATGGAGAGTGTTCCCTTGTCTGGCTTCATGATACTTTGATTAGTCTCTAGTTATGGACTTTAAGGTAGTTTTAATCATTTGTCACTACAAACAATGGTCCAATGAATGGCACTTTGCATATATGAGAACATATCTGTATAATAAGCACCTAGAAATATAAATGCTGGGCATATGCATTTAAAATTTTTATAAATGTTGCCGTATTTTCCATATAGGATTTATCAGTTTAACCTTCCACTAGCTTCATGAGAGTAACTTTTTCTTACACAGGTTTAAGTTCAAACTGATTGGTTTGAAAAATGAACCCCAAGATACACAAACAGAAAGAATGAACCTTCAGATAGATAGCCATCTGTCAAATTCAACAGTTATCAGGATTTTGTCATATTTGTTTCAGTGATCCCCCTCATCTTATTTTTTTTCTCTTTTCATTGCTGAAGTATTTTGAAGATTCAGACATTATTTCATTTCACCCCATACTTCAACATGAGTCTCTGAAACATGTGGACATTTATTGTATAACCACAATGCGATACTCCTATAGCTCTGTATCATCTAAAAAAAGTAGTAAGGAAATTTCCTCAGATGTGAGGAAAAAATTGTTTTTTTAAAACTGGTTTGTTTGAAATAGGATCATTAGAAGATTCACCCATTATGTTTGGATTTTATGCCTCTTAACTCTCTTTCAAATTGGAACAGTGTCTTTTCCTTTTGACCCCCTGCCATTGTCTAGTAGCAACTGGATTAATTGTCATATGCAGAATGCCCACATTTGGTTTGTCTGTTTGCTTCCTTGTGGTGTAAATTTAACTTGTTCGTCTATCCTTTGTGGAGAAAAATTGACACTTGATATTTGAGTAGATTCAGGCTCAACATTTGGCAAGGACAAGTGATGTAATAGACATTACAATATACATTGAGGCAAGAGACATGTAACATGTGCTTTTGTCACTTTGTCAATTAGCCTGTTGATCAGTGGATTCAAGCAGTCACAGGCTGATCTCTCTTGTAAAATTCCCATTTACCTTTTATAAAATGGCTTTATCCATGTGATCCCTGGTTGAATTAATTATTTTATGAGGATTTGCAGAATGGTGATTTATAAAAACTTCTACCTTTTCTTACACACTTCTTAATTAGAATTCTTCATTAAGAATTGCTTCCCCCACCAATTAGGGCTAACTAATTTCTTGAAGTATACCTCATCCAGGAAAGGCAGAATAAATTATTTCCTTTTAATTGCCTGTTTTCAGAATAACGATTTAGAGCCCTAGTTATTTCCAGTGGTGTCCAATTAGTTTTGATTAAATTTTAGTTTCTCCCTCTTCTCTTTTTGAGGGAGATATCAATATGAATCTTGTTTGTTTCATGTTCTTCCATCTATTGCATTCATTACTCTTTTTAAAACTCAAATTGTCACATATTGGCCAATCCTGACCCCTTCATATTTCTTCCTGTGTCCCTCTGACATGGCCCATTTTGTCCTTGGTAGTTTCATTGCTTTCTGGCACAACCACATTTCTCAGGTACATCTTGTATATTTCTGCCCCCAGACCTTGAATCAGCTATTACTCATTGAAATTATTATTTTTATTTCTATTCTTGAAAAAGTTATCATCTTTACATAGATTCAAAAGATATTTGTATTTTCTTTTCTCTAAAGTGAATGTTTTTCATTTTTCCCTAAAGGGTTATTTTTTTCTAATTAATTTATATGACTTCTTTGTTATGGTAAAAAATAGCCTATGTCTTGTCTCTGATATAAACTTGAAATATTAACCACATTTACTATTTGCCATTTGACCATTTAAGGCATTTTGATGCCATATATTTTTTAATGTAGTAAAGTTTATTTTTTCTTTTATGACAGTTTTAATTCATATTTAACAAATCTTTTCCCAATCTTAGATTATAAGAAATACTTTTTCCAAACATTTTGAGGCTTCATTTTTTAATCTTTTAATAATCTTTGATCATCTGGAATTTATCTTTGTGTAAGATGTGAGATATGGATCCAATTTATTTGTTCCCATATGGCTGAAAAGTTATCTCCATACCATTTATTGAATAATCCATCTTTTTCTCACTATTTGAAATATCAAGTTTATCACTGAAATTTGCTATGGAATTTTTGTTTGAGTCCACTGTTCTGTCTTTCCATTCATATATCAGTACCCTATTACTTTATAATATATTTTATTATCTAACAGGTAATATTGTTTTACAAATTTTTATGGGTAATTTTATACAATAACTTTTTCATTTCAGTTTATTTTTTTCCAAAGGAAATATATTGGCATTTTAGTTGAGATCATGTTAAATTTTTAGATTAACCAGAGAGAATGGATATCTTTATGATGTTGACGTCTTATTTAAGACATAATGTGACTTTCAACTCTCCAATTATTTAAGCTTTTTCTGTCACTTCATAGTATTTAAACATTTTCTCTATATAGAGCATATAGAACTTTCCCCTTTTTGTGGTGTTAGTTAATGTATGGGCTCAGCTGCTATTGCAAACAAACAAACAACACAATACACACAAAGCAAAACAATCATGAAAATTATTTTCATGATTCTAGATTTTTCAGAGACTCAGGTTGCTTTTCTCTTCTTGCTTACTGTTTTATAAGGTGCAACTTATTCTTTTTGTAAAAGTCAGCTTAATACCATCACATCTATCTTGGATCTTGTTGGAAAGGGAAAGGGAGTGGTCTAGAATCTTCGAGGAGATAACATTTCCCATATTACCCTTGCTTACCTTTATTGGCTCCCAAAATAAGCATGTAGCACACCTAGCTGAAAGAAAGGCTTGCACATGGAGTTTCCAGGTATTCAGGTGAGCAAACATGTTTGTGGTTTAAACTCAGAGAGTTCTATTATTTAAAGTAGAAGCAAAGAATAAGTACTGGGGTTGGGGGAAAATTAATAATTTTATAAATTTTATCTTTTTAGTTGCTAATGAAAATAGATTTTTTTCCATTATAGCTTTTGAGCGATTGTTGTGTGTAACATGAAGGTTATATTCTACCAATTATTATTATTATTGTTATTTTATTATTTTTTGCCAAATCATTGAATTATTTTGTTTCACAAGAGTTCATTTTCTTCAAATATCCAGATTAAAAATATCATCTGTAAATAATTATAATTTGATATACTTTATAATTCATATCCCTCTTATGTAGTTATATTAACTAACTGCTTTGGCTAGTAACTCCAGAACGATATTAAGTAATAGTGGAGACAAAAGATACATTAATTGTGTTTCTGACTTTAATGGAACAGCTTTCAGTATTTTCCTATAGATATGATGTTTGCTTTTGGGTCAAATGGGATATGCACATTATCACATAAAGATATGCATAATATTAGAAAAAAGATAGCTTTTCTATTTTATTATGTTTTTGTTTTATCAAGATTGAATGTTGAATTTTACTGGATAAGTTTAGGCTTCCATAAAGATAATAGTATAAATTTTCATTTTAAATCTGTTAGTACGAAAATTAATATTAACACTGAGCTTCCTTTGTATACTCAAAATAATGATACTTGTCCTGGAAAATTATGTTTTATCTATTATTATATTATTTGTTAACATTTTATTTAGTATTTTTGCAACCATACTCCGAGTGAGATTGATTTTAAAAATCTTTGACTCGGCCGGGCGCGGTGGCTCAAGCCTGTAATCCCAGCACTTTGGGAGGCCGAGACGGGCGGATCACAAGGTCAGGAGATCGAGACCATCCTGGCTAACACGGCGAAACCCCGTCTCTACTAAAAACACAAAAAATTAGCCGGGCGAGGTGGCGGCGCCTGTGGTCCCAGCTGCTCGGGAGGCTGAGGCAGGAGAATGGCGGGAACCCGGGAGGCGGAGCTTGCAGTGAGCTGAGATCTGGCCACTGCACTCCAGCCTGGGCGACAGAGCGAGACTCCGTCTCAAAAAAAAAAATAAATAAATAAAAATAAAAAATAAAAATCTTTGACTCTTTTGTTCTGAAAATATTTTTGAAGTTTTTATTATGTTAATATGTCTTAGATCTTTTAAAATAATATTAGAGTTATCTGTTCCTCTGATCTTTCCTGTTCAGGCTCAGTATACTGGGAATGTGTTGAGCTTTAGTAATGTTTTCAATTTATAATGAACTATCACAATTTCTTTCTCTTCTGTGATGTTTTAATTTATAATCTCCAGAAAAAGATCCACTTTAACCTAGTTTTAAAAATTATTTACAAAAAGCCAGCACATTGGTATTTTAAGATTCTTTGGATTTCTTGTATCTGGGGTTATTTTTGTATAGTTGTTTTCTGTTTTGCATGTTTGTGCTCTTTCAGTTTTTGTTTTGAGTAGATATTTAGTGATGTATCAATTTACTCTCTGTGTGTGCACATGTGTGTGTGTTTATAGCCAATTCTTGGGTTTATTTATTAGTTCTATCATTTTTCTGAGTCACCATGTTCTGAGTATTTCTCTTGAATATAGCATGTAATTGAGATTTGCTTTGTAGTCTGATCTGAAAATCTATTTTAATAAGTAAGTTTATCTCATTTGTATTTTTATATGAAACATATATATTTTGCTGTAGGTATGTTGTCATATTTTATGTTACACTTACTAAATAATGACAGAACTCATTTCTATTCATTTCTTTCCTTTTCAGTTTTCATGCTCATAACTTCAAATAAACTTAAGCTCTATTATTTGATTTATCAACTAAAATGTCTTGACCTCCTGCAGCTCTAAAAGTTCTGCTTTCCCCTTGTCCTTCCCAGCACATATGACATTTGTATTCTCTTACTTAAGCATCATCCTCACATTTGCTTTTATCTTAGTTCTTACTCTGAAATGGACTCTGTGTCACTGCCAGACATTTTCAAAAAGTTTTTCCGTTCATTACTTTGTTGGCTGAATTTTTAAAATTTATTTTAAACGAATGTGTGTAAATGCTTATGTCCTTTCATTTACTTGAAAAACTATTTGCCTAGAAATATAATTATGAATCGCTTTTTTTGTTTGAATACTTTGCAGGAATTACCCGTTCTCTTTCAGTATTGTTAGGGAGAAATCTAGTATGAGTTAGATTTTTTTTTTTTTTACATTTTATAGGCAACATTATTATTATTATTATTCTGTCCAACATCTTATTTTTGTCTCACAGAAATCAGTCACTTTATTAAGAAATGCCTTTGGATTTATTTTTCTGTATGAGTTTTTGTTTTCCTGGGACATAGCATGTTTATATTTCATAGATTCAAATCTTTTCTGTTTCTGAAAATTTTCTTGAATTATATCCTTAAATATTTATACTGCTCTGTTGCTTTGGTTTTCTTTTATATGTATAATTTCAATTTTTATTTTAGATTTAGAGGGTACTTGTGCAGGTTTGTTACATGTCTATATCTTGTGATGCTGAGATTTGTGGTGCAATTGAGCTCCTTACCCAGGTGGTGAGTATAGTACCCAAAAATAGGTAGTTTTTCAGCTATTGCACACTTTCTCACTCCCTGCTCTAGTAGTCCCCAGTGACTACTGTTGCCATCTTTATGTCCACAATAACACAATGTTTAGCTTGCATTTATAAGTGAGAAGATGTGGTGTTTGGTTTTCTGTTCCTGTGTTAACTTAGGATAATGACCTCCAGCTGCAGCCATATTGCCTCAAAGGACATGGTTTTTTTTTTTTTTTTATGGCTGTGTAGTATTCTATGGTGTATATGTACCATACTTTCTTTATTCATTCCTCTATTGATGGGCACCTGGGTTGGTTCCACATCTTTGTTATTGTGAATGGTGCTGCAATGAACATATGAATGCATGTGTCTTCTGTAGAAAGATTTATTTTCGTTTGGATATATATCTAGTAATGGGATTACCGGGTCAAATGATAGTTCAACTTTTAGTTCTTTAAGAAATCTCCAAACCGCTTTCCACAGTGATTGAACTAATATACATTCCCACTAACAGTATATGTATTCCCTTTTCTCCGCAGCCTCACCAGCATCTATTTTTTGACTTTTTAGTAATAGCCATTCTGACTGGAGTGAGATGGTATCTTATTGTGGTATCTTATTGTGGATTTGATTTGCGTTTCCCTGATGATTAGTGATGTTGAGCATTTTTCTTATGTTTGTTGGCTATTTGTACATCTCTGTTTGAGAAGTATCTTGTTTATGGCTTTGCCCAGTTTTTAATGAAGTTATTTGTTTTTAGTTGTTGAACTGTTTAGTTCCTTATAGATTCTGGATATTAGACCTTTGTTAGATGCATAGTTTATGAATATTTTCTCCCATTCTGTAGATTGTCTGTTTATTCTGTACGTATTTTTTTTTTGATAAGTAGAAGCTCTTTAGTTTAATTAGATCCCACTTGTCAATTTTTGGTTTTGTTGCAACTGCTTTTGAGGACTTAGTCATAAATTACTTTCCAAGACCGATGTCCAGAGCAGTGTTTTCTAGGTTTTTTTCTAGGTTTCTTATAATTCAAAGTCTTACATGTAAGTCTTTAATCCATCATTGGTTAATTTTTGTATATGGTGAGAGGTAGAGGTTCAGTTTCATTCTTCTGCATTTGGTCAGTCAGTTATCACCGCACCATTTATTGAATAGAGTATCTTTTTCCCATTTTTAATTTTTGTTGACTTTGTTGAAGATCAGTAGGTTGTAGATGTGTGGCTTTATTTCTGGGTTCTCTGTTCTGTTTCACTGATCCATGTGTCTGTTTTTATTCCCAGTACCGTGCAGTTTGGGTACTGTAGACTTACGGTATAGTTTGAAGTTGGGTGATGTGATGCCTCTTGCTTTGTTGTTTTTGCTTAGGATTGCTTTGGCTATTCAGTCTCTTTCCTTTGGTTCCATATGTATTTTAGAATAGTTTTTTCTAATTCTGTGAAAAATGAGATTGGTAGTTCAAGAGGAATAGTGTTGAATCTGTAAATTGCTTTGGGCAGTGTGGCCATTTTAGTGATACTGATTTATCTAATCCATGAAGATGGGATGCTTTTCCATTTGTTTGTGTCATCTACGATTTCTTTCAGCAGTGTTTTTTAGTTCTCCTTGTAGAGGTCTTTCACTTCCTTAGTTAGATGTATTCCTGTGTATTTTATTGTGTGTATGTGTGTGTATATGTGTGTGTGTGTGTGTGTGTATTGTAAATGGGATTGCCTTCTTGAGTTCAGCTTGGACCTTATGTATAGATGTATACATCTATACATATACAACCTGGTATATAGATATGCTACTGATTTTTGTACTAAAACTTTACTAAAGTTGTTTATCAATTCCAGGAGCCTTTTGGCAGAGTCTTCAGGGTTTTCTAGGTATAGAATTTATCAGTGAAGAGAGACAGTTTGGCTTCTTTTCCTGTTTGGATGCCTTTTATTCCTTTCTCTTGCCTGATTGCTCTGGCTAGGACTTCCTGGTTCTCTTATTTACAAACACTTATTTTGTGTTTTGGTGCTGTCTTTGGCAATCTTTAATATAATTTTCATTCCAGATTCCCTTTAATTCTTTGTTTATTTTCACCTCACTTATTATGTTTGCTATCTCAAATATGTCTTTTTATTATTCTTACTATGTTTTCACCAATTCTGAGTCCCCTTGTATTGCTTCCACTCAGACATTCATTGTTATGATTGTCCACATCATTTCTCTACACCCACCCATATAGACATACTCACTACACGTTTTCTTGACACAGGTTTTCTTCTATGTACTCTTTTATTAAGCAAATTATTTTGTTGGATTTTGAAAATTCAAGGTCATATTTTTTTACTTGCTTATTACTGAGGGTTGTGTGTGTGGGGGGGCGGGGGCATATTGCATCTGCCATTTCTATTTTCAGCATTCCATAATTTTTCCTTGTGGTATTGTGTAGCTTCTTTGCTCATTCCTTTTATATTATTTCTCATTCTTGACTACAGTTTTTCCTTAACCATCTACTGCAGGAAATTCACGGTAAGGAGTGGCCAGGGCTAACTGGAATTCTTCCTATGGGATGTGTGTGTGTGTGTGAGAGAGAGACAGAGAGAGAAAGAGAGAGATTTTATATACACTCCAAGGTTGTTCATATTGCCAAATCTTTCCTCTTTTACCACCGCCAACCCCTGTCCCTCAGACACACCCCTAGAGGCTGAACCAGCCTCTTGTTCTACTTTCTCAAGACTTTGTGCCAAGTGAGATCAAGTGAAGTACTGCCTCTAGTCTCCACTGTCTGTTCCCACTGTTGCAAATATATTATTTTTGTTTGTTTTCTTTGTATTGTTTTAAACTTCAGTATCTGCCACTCTCAGATTTGTCCTTGGCAAGTTTTCTCTAATTTCTATAGCTTCTCTTCCCACATGGTTTTTTGAACTTCAGTGCTTTGCTAGGGTTTTCTTCTATTTTGTGATTCAGAGTTTCAGGCATGTCAGATTCACTGGGGATGGTGTATGCACTGTTCTCTCTTCTTCCTCATACTGCTTTAAAATGAGTTCCCACAGAAGAATGGAAAAACATTTAACTACATGCGCTTATTTTTAAGTTATAAGTCGTACTTCAAAATTTTCCTTATTTTCTCATTAATACTTTTCAGATATGTTGATATTTTATTTTGTTCTCCCTTAGGTAGACATAGGGAATCCTTGATATTATTGGTCCCTTTACTTTTTCTTCTTCCTGCTAGATAATTATACTTCTCTTGGCCTTTTCTCATAGTGACAAATTAAAAATTCTGTTGGTTTACTGTGGAAGCACTTATAACAGTGTATGGCACATATTTAGTGTTCAATAAATGTTAGCTTAATCTGAATCTCATTACAGTTTTTTGTTCTTATTCCTAAAGAAGAAAATAACCTACAACCTAAATTAAAATTTAAAATTACTTTATAATTATAAACTATGTTTTCTGAGATTATGCACTGAGTTCTAATGATAGAAATGTGATGGGTATTTCTTTGTATCTGAAATATTATGCATCCAGTGAGAGAGAATGTGAACTACTAAAATATACTTAAAGTGAAAAATACATCTAGAGTTCCATATAATGAATTATGAATAATTTTAATTTTGGAGTCACTTGTTTATTTTTTAAAATATATTGCACTGTTATTAGGTACTTGCTAAAACCTGAATAAGAATCATGTGGCCCTATTATTTTTCCCTAAAGACCAAACACAGTTTAGATAGGATACTTTTTCTGCTTTATATTTTGGTCTGAAGCAGTGGTAAATAAAACACATTGTAACAATGAGGCCGTATTATATAGATTACACTGGACGTGATATGATATGATAGTAATTGTCATATGTTATTAGAGTATTCTAATTGAACTAAATTTTTAAAGCTAGTCTTTAAAAACTAAATTTTAAAGCTAGTCTTTTCTGCTAGTTACTGCATTTATGTTTCCTCATTTGGCTTATTTTTTCTAAGTTTGTTCTTGAATAACTTTTCCTTATTTTATTTTCTTCGAGTGACATCTTAGATGTTAAATTCCCAGTTGGCAGGAGCCGTATCTATGTTTTATCTAGCCCGATGCTATGATTAATAAATGTTTTTGTGATTAGGATAATCTGTTACCTTCTGCCCTTTATCTCTGTTCCTTTTTCTTCCCCCACTGTCTTTGTACACATGTACGTAGTCTTTGCTGGACTTCTGTGCTGTTCATTTTTGCTGTTCTATCCAGGTCTGCTGGTGGCTATGGAATCTTTTTAAAGTGATAATTCTATTTTCAGTAGAAAAAATCAGTTAACAATTCATTTGATGCAATTTCAAACAGTCCTCTTTGGCTGCCTGGAGTAATCTGGCGAAGTATGAAAGTTCTAGTATCATTCAAATCTCTTAATTTGGACAGTTACCATGATGATATTATTCTAAGGGCAAATCGAACTGCTTTCCTCCTGGTGTCCTTTGTAAAGACAGGAGCCTTGCAGCTATCTGGGACAGAGAGCTACCTCATTTATAATTTAAGTCCTGGAACATACTATCCACATTCATGGTACTATACAAATAAAAAATAAAGAATGCCACGAGACAGCACAAATAATCAACTGTTACCAACTGTGAAACTCTAAAGGGGTGAGGAGGAGGATGGGAAGCAAAATCTAATAAAAGTTATGTATAAACTGTTCCATGAAAGTCATTCTTTATTACAAAAGCAGTAACACCTTTCCATCAACTTTGTACAACAATTTTAATAACTTTTAGTGAATGTTAGTAAATCATATTGACCCTTAAGGTCCCTGGATGGCTAGAAATAAACATGCACAGATTAACCATGTTGTTGCTCTTCAGCTCTGTTGTGCAAACAATTATAAACAAGGTCAGACCAGGGCACCATTGGTATTGTTTGCCAACCAATTTATTCCTAAGACCCTTGACCTCATTTTAATGTGTGCATTCAAAAGAATACTCCATTCAATATTGCAAGCTGCAGCCACGCAAAATTGGGAAGTTGGCATGTTTTTCTACCAACAGGGGGTTGGAAATTCTGTTAGAAACTCATTTAATGCAGTTGAATGTTCATGCATCATTTAAAAAACTCTGATTCACTCAAAATGCTTTTATTTGTCATGTAAATGTAATATGTCAGGTCTGCTATGAAACTACATGGAAGAGCTAAGATTGGACCTGGTAAGTGAAGTTTTCTTTCTTTGTAAATTTATAGCAACCTCAACTAATTTTCCAATTGCTTTATACCTTGGTCTTTTAAATTCTTTTTTATTATTTTTTTTAATAATGTGCCTTTTGTCAGATTTCAAATACCGTTGACAGCTTTTATTCTAAATATTACTTAATTTGAAGGTTTAAGCTTTTAATTTAAGAGCACATGGTTTTAAATGAAAACAAAATTTTTTGGAACTAGTTGGACTGAATAAAAATAAGCAAATTCACATGGTAGTTCATTTGAGTTATGGGTATATTGTTCAGGAAGCAGGAAGTGACCTGAAAGGTGAATACAAAGAAGAGAGAATGAATCATAGGCAAAAATTTAATCTAATGTGCTTTAAAGCCAATTATATTTTTAATACCATCTATCCTCATTGGGCCCTCAAGAGGCATACACATATTGCTAGAGCTGTCATTAGGATTTCTGGAATGACTTTAAATCTTTCTATGGCAAATATTTCCAATCATTTGTAAATTTAATTATCAAGTTAGCAAGCATCCAGATTTGATTAACATGTTTGCAAACATGATTATGCACCAGAAACAGCATCTACACTTCTTCCCTCAGATACCCCTTTAATCTCTTCACGGTGCAAGGCTTGTCTGTGCTCAAATTAAGAATCTGTATTAGAAGCCACAGAAGCAATATCTGTATATTATAGTAAGAGAAAAGACAAGGTTTGTTCTCAATTCCCCTTGCTGTTATTTTCTACCTTTGTAAATTATTGAAGGCAACACATTCTCTCAACTTATATTTTATGTAAGTCTCAAATGGTATCATAGATAGTGTATGCACAGACATATATTCCTGTATTAGACAAAAAAATGATGCTGCTACTAAAGTTTGGTTTAATGAATTTCTAAAGCTCCCTGTTAATTCTATGTCATGGTAGCTTTGCATTTTATGGAATTTGAAAGCACAAGCTCTAATTGCTAATATCCAAATTAATATAAGTAAACTAGAGAGCTCGGTGCTGCTCTTTGCCTTATGGTTGATTCATATGAAGTCAGTAACATCTATATTTTCTGTGCTTCTCTAGTATACCCTTACTGACACATTCATATTAATCAATTTAAAATACTAGATTTCTAGTCTAGTCATTGTTACACAATTGCTATTAATAATATGATCCTCAATCCATTTTATTATTTCCACGGTTTTCTAAAGATGAAAATACCCCTGAGTATTGTGCCACATATCTAACCAACCTTATTGCATTTAATAATTTTTAGTCTCAAACAGGGGAGACTAGATATATTTTTCTCTCTGGGTAGCTCCCTGAGACCCTATCTGAACCCAACTTGCTACCTGGCATGGTTGATGTGCCTCCATGGACTCTCTTGGAGGTGGAAAAGGCACATACTTATCATTGGTATGCTTTCTATTAAGAGGACAGCTTAGATCAAAAAGAGGTTTCAGGGGAACTATTAAGAGTGCTGCTTCCTTCTGTCACTGGTCCCTAAGCATTTTGAAAGGAACTAAAAAAAAAAAGATAGATACTTTAATTTTTCCCCCCAAAAGCCTTGAGATCACTGATGTTAAGAGTAGGGAGGAGTAGGTGATAAGAGTAAATCTCCAAGTGTATGTGTCTTTAGGGAAGGGATTTTGTGGTGATTGCTGACAGTGCTCTGAAGGATTACCCAGGGTAAGCTATGATGTAGTGTATTGCTGAGGATACTAGAAACTCGTGTATATGCCTGTTTTTCTAAGAGACCCGAATAAAGCAATCCAGGACTTCTCCTTCACCTTGAAACTAAAGCAAATAGTCTGCTCCTCCACTGAATAATTTTAGTCTTCAATTTAGTTAGGCTCATTTTAATTTGGCAAATATTTATTAGCAGATGAAGTTTAGGAAGATCTCATCAAAGTAAAACAAAATAACAAAGCAAAGCTTATGATTTAATGAAACAAAAGTCTTTAAGAAAGTCACAGTGAAAAACAGAACCTCAAAAATTGTGTAGAGAATTTCTAACATGAAGTTGCCTCTGAGTTTTACTTCCCCAAGAGATCATCTCACATCTTGTTGGGGGATAGCTGGCCCTCTCCTCACTCAGAAAAACAAAACAAACCCAAAAATCTGAGTCTGAGGACAGACAAAGGCCAAAGGTTAGAATTTCCAGCAGGATTTTACTTAGAGAGGGGACGTGAAAGTGATTTTGCTATGACATTTTTGTTATCAATTAAAAACTTTGCCCTTTATTTTGAATTTGTCCTTGGATACTACCTCCTGGATCACCCTCCTTGGCTTCATTTATCACAGCTAGCAAGTAAGTCTTTTCTTATCTCAGCCTATTGCCACAGCCTAGCTTGAATTTAGAAGTCTAGGTGCTTTGCTTGGAGAGGCATTGGATATCATTCTTTGAAACTCAATTTTTCATTATCAGGTAGTCCCAATGGTAAGGCAGATGCCTTCTATAAGAATTCAAAATACCAAAAGGTACAAGGTACCACTTCTGAGAATCTCCTAAAAAGTTCTGACTACCCAGAGGCAGCTAGCCCAAGGTAGATACTAAGCTCAAGAGAACAACAGTTACCTCATTTCTAAAAGGGAAATAATAACTCAACATATCTCATAGTGCTATTGTAGTGTAGAATGAGGCATGGAATGCTGAGGCAATTGCCACTCTCACATGGGTGAGAAAACCTTTCAGATCCTTAGGTTACATGCCCTAAGTCCACCACCCACACTGATACCCAAACAGAGCACATCAACCAAGCAGATAGGGACATTGTTGGTAGCATGATTTGTCCCTTTATCTTGCTATGGGATTATTTGTATATAAAATATGCTACAACTTTGCAGCTAGGATATCATATTTCACAGTTTCTATTTCTCATATGTCCTTCTGGCTTACTGATGCTCTAATATCATCAGTACCCAGGAAGTTTTGGGCCACCCAGATTGACTCTGAGGCCACTGTCTTAGTCCATTTTGTGCTCCCATAACAGAATACCAGTGACTGGGTAATTTAAAGAAATTTATTTCTCACAGTTCTGGAGGAGGCTGGAAAGTCCAAGGTCAAGGGGCTAGCACCTGGTGAGGGCCTCCTTGGTGGATCATTCCATAATGGAAGGCAGAGGGTGAGAGCACATGAGAGAGAGACAGAGAGAGAGAGAGAGAGGAGAACCTGCTTTTATAACAAACCCACTATCCTGAGAATGTTATTATTATCTCCATGATAATGACATTCTCAGGAGAGAATCAAGGAGATAATAATGACATTAATCCATCTCTTAACGAGCACACCTTTCAACGTTGTCACATTAGGGTTATGTTTCCAACCCTTAAACTTTGGATGGCACATTTAAACCACAGCAGTCACTTTCTGGATTATCAAGAGTTACATAGGAATTGTGCTCACTTGCATAAATCCTAGAAAAAGGCATACAAATAGAAAGGATTTTTGGCTCTCCTCTTATCACTCTGTGCCTAAGGAAACCTAAGGATTATATCCTGGAATTCATTGAGGGTATAAATGTATGGATCCTGTGGCTTTCTGATTCTAGCGGCCCCCTTTAAACTTTTTCATCGATGCTCCTACTGCGCTAAACTCCATTAAGTTCATTTCATTTCCGCTTAAGCAAGATCCCTCAGGACAGGAAATACAAATATTATTTTTATTTTTATTTTTATTTTTATTTTTTGAGACAGAGTCTCTCTCTGTCACCCAAGTTGAAGTGCAGTGGTGCGATCTCGGCTCACTGCAACCTCCACCTCCCAGGTTTGAGCGATTCCCCTTTTTCAGCCTCCCGAGTAGCTGGGACCACAGGTGCAAGCCATCGTGCCTGGCTAATTTTTGTATTTTTAGTAGAGATGGGGTTTCACCATGTTAATCAGGCTGGTCTCAAACACTTGACCTCAGGTGATCCACCCTCCTCGGTCTCCCAAAGTACTGGGATTACAGATGTGAGGCACCATGCCCAGCCCCCTACAAATATTTATTTAGAGAAGTTCTGGCTCCTATCAGCACTGGGGCCAACATCAGTAATGAGTCCCCCAGTAAGCAAAACAAAACAAAATACATTCTGCATCCAAAATGAGTTAGGATTATCCATTAACCACACAAAGAAATCAAGGAATGTTAGGCCCCAAGAATGGACCTGAGCAAAGCAATGATGCTCTATGTCTAAGTATGTTTCTCATCTTTTTAGATGTATTATCTGGACGAATGGTGAATAAGTCAGACTAGTCTAATTTATGTTGCAGTAAAAAATAACCCCAAATTTCAGTGATTTACATCTGTAAATTGCTCATGCTATGTGTCCATTGTAGGTTGGCTGCAACTATCTGGAACTCTGTTGGTCTTATGGCAGAGATGACAGATGAACTATGGTAGACTACACCCATGATCTTAAAGCTTCTATCTGAAAATGACACCTGTGACTTTGGCTCATATTTTATTTGCCAGAGATATAGTCGCAAGGCCACCTCAGACATCAAAGCATAATCCTTCTCCAGGGATGGGCAGCTAATATTTTGAAAATTAATATAACTGATAATTAGGTAGTTATTTGCTTTAGGGTTTTTGCTTAGAAGATGACTTTGATTATGCACTCCATTTTCATATACTATGTCCCAAAAGACAAGTTTGAAGGCATTGCAACCTTCATTCTGGAACAAATACCCTGTGTTAGTCTGCTTGGGCTGCCATAACAAAATACCATAGACTGGGTGACTTAAACAGCAAAACTTCATTTTATCTCCACTTAGTCAACAGTTCCAGAGGCTTGAAGGCTGAGATCAGGGTGCCAGCATGGTTGGTTTCTGGTGAGGGCTCTCCGCTTACGTGGAAAATGACCACTTTCTCACTGTGTGTTCACGTGACCTCTTCTTTGTGTAAGCACAGGGAAGGAGCAGACTCTCTGTTGTCTCTTCCTATAAGGGCACTGATCCCATTATGGAAGCCTCATTTCAGGACCTTATCCAACCTTAGTTACCCCACAAAGGTCCCATCTCCAAATACTATCACATTGGGGGTTAGAATTTCAGCATTTTAATTTTGGGAAGACACAATTTAGTTCATAGCATACCCACTCCCACCTCTTGCAATCAACTTGGCCTCTGGAGCAGCAACATAAATGTTTAATTTCTTTTTTGGGTGAGCATGAGCCATTGGGATTTACTACTCAGGCTCCCATTGTTTCCAGGGCATTCCTGACCGTAAGGACATCTATCCATTCCCAGCTTGATGTTGCTTCTTTTGGGTGAACAGTAGTTTACTCCTTCCCCGGAACTGAGCCCCTCATACCAATATTCCTCAGTGATATAGTTGGATAAAAATATTTTCTAATTCACCCTAGAAAATTTTCTGTTCCTGAGCCTCCTTTCATGTGCCCTACAGTTAACACTGATTGTTTTCCCTGCTTTTTTCTGTTGTCTCTATGTCACAGAACCCTTGTTAATTCCACCAGGTGGGAATTCACTCAATTATTTTCATGGATGGCTGCCATATTTATCTTGTTTCCTACTGACTCTGTTATCTTTATTCATTCCTTTTCTTTTATGTCTAGACAAGAAAGTCATTTACAGTTATTCATGGCCTTCAATTTTCCTGCTGGTCTTCTGTTATTCTTTTCCTATTACACATTCAGATGATTTTACTCCTCTGTTCAAAGCTCACAAGAGGCAACATCCCAAAGCCCTTGGGATAAAATCAAAATGCCTGACCATTCCCACAAAGTGCTGCAGGACCTGGCTCCAGCCTTCCTCTCTGACTGCACCTCATATTATTCCCTCTCTTTGCTCACTCTGCTTGAGCTGCACAGGCCTTCTCTCTGTGCCTTGAACAAACCAAGCTCTCTGTGCTTCTGGCTCTTTTACTTATTGTTCTGTCTTCTCCTAGCTTTTTCCATGGCTGGCTGATTCCATCCTCTGCTCCTCACTGAGACTTCCCTGGCCTCCTAATAAAGGCCTCGTTCAGTTACAGGCTCTCACAGCACCCTGATCACATTCTTTATAACCATAATAACTACTTATAATTTCTTTATTTGTTTTTACATGTATTGATTTCCATCATCAGAATATACTGTAAGGGCAAGAGTTTTGCCTTTAGCGTTGCTGTGTGCCAGAACTTTGTATACTGCCTGACACTGTGGTGTGTTTCCTAAAAGAATGATTAAAACATCTTAGCACTGTTACATTAAATAAAATAAAAATTTATTTTTTTCTAACTTCTATACAGAAGGCCTAGTTTGATCCTCGGGGGTCTTACAGAATATATCTAATCTGCCTTCCATATACCACATGACACTTTATTAAATATTACAAGATTTTTGGGTCCTGTGTGCATTCTTTTCTATAGACTTAACATCTTCAGCTCCCTCAGCTATTTTTCAGGTAAAATGTGTTTATGACCTTTCAACACCCTGTTGACTCTGTCTTTGATTTATGTTAATACTTACTAAATTCTTTCTTTTGACATTTGGGACATTATTACAGCTACACCACCCATTTCAGCATCCTCAGGGGGACATAAGAACAATGTAGATATTGAGAAATGGTTTCAGTAAAGTGGGACCCGGTCTCCCCAGCCATAATCATGGGCTGTTTCCTGGAAATGATTAGCCCTATTCCTGCTTAACCATTCCGGCTTGTTTGTCATGTTCAATGGGCTAAGGGAGAAAAATGTGAAGGGACATAGGAAGAGGAATGCCCCTCTCCCTGCTCTAGGGCCAAACAACTGAGATCACCCTTTTTCAGCCTTCTCTCAATGGAAGTGGGGGAAGTTTTCTATCTGCTTGTTCAGCACTAAGACATTATTTAGTCTGCAATTACTAGCAGGTATAGTCACTGTACTTTAAAAAGCACAAACTTGGGTTTTTACCTTGCTCTCCTGAACTTTTCCTTCCTTCCATGTAGTTTATTTATCTGCATCTCTGAGTCCTTGGTTACTTTTCTCTCTTTCTCCATGTGGCTGCATTAGTTGACTCAGATAGATTCTTGAGGCCTAGCAAGCTTTCACTTTCTCTTAAGTGGAAGCATAGATAGTCCCATGTGGATCCCAGTTCTCCTTATCCTTCATCTGACATCTGCATTTGATTTGAGGATACTTACATGGCCATCAGTATGTTCCTTAAATAAAGATAGCCCATTAGTTCAATCTGCTAAAATCTTTTTTCTTGTTAATTCTGATTATTTTATCCCACATATTAAATCATATTCCAGTTATACAAATTTTTCAAATGTTACCAGCAGACTATCGATGTCTTTAATAAAACTTGTTCAACAGATATAATTGAGTGCAGAACCTTCTATTATGCCATTAGACTCACTCAGTGTACCAACATTCCTAACCCCGATCTCTATGTTTAATGCTTTGTTAAGTCAGATCTGCCATGTGAAGAGCATTCCTCATGTATATTTATCTTTAGCCTAAGACCAGAATCTCCATGTTGAATGAACCATTCATTGTGAACCTACTCATCTCAGTATTGATTCATCTTCTTACAAATCCATAATATATAGATTGTATCACATACATTATGCAACAATCCCTTAGCCGTTTGGAATCAATCAGAGAGACTTTGAGTATATCTTTAAAGTGCTTTCTGATAATGAAATCTATATAATCTTTTCTTAACTTTTAGGTTAGAAAACTCTGAAGCAAATTACATTTGAAGTTTAGGCCCAATGTCTGTGCACTATTTTGTGGGTAGTTTATCTGAGTCCTCCTATTATTCATGGTTCTGTATTTTATTCTTGATGGAATTGATACAGAAAGGGGGCAGGGAAGTGCTGGGAAGGGAAGGGCGTGGTCCCCGACTAGGGCTCTACCCCTGCGCCCGTGCCCATGGACCTAGAGGAGGACACGCACTCCTACCTTTGTGCCCAAATGTTGTATTTCCGAAGGCCACCCTGGCCTGCCACACTCCTATCTTGTGCCTATTAAAACCCCAAGACCCTAGCAGGCAGACACAAGTGGCTGGACGTGGAGAGGGACACACTGGTGGACAAAGACACAATTGGCTAGACGTCACGAGGATGTCGAGGGTAGCACACTAGCAGAAGAGCACACAACAGATGCCGTCAGGCCGTCTACCAGTGGAAAAAGGCAGAGTTTGGCCAGGGCAGTCGGAGGAGAGCCCAGGCCGCCAAGCTGCCGGACTCCAGGGACTCCAGGGGAAAACCATTTCCCTTCTGGCTTCCCCATCTTCTGAGAACTATTCCAGTCAGTAAAACCTTGCATTCATTCTCCATGCACACATGTGATCTGGTTCTTCTGGTACACCAAGACAAGAACACCAGGGCACGGAAAGCCCTCTGTCTTTGCGATATGGCAGGGGTTTAATTGAGCTAACACAAGCAGCCTATGGACAGCTAAACTAAAAGAGCACCCTGTAACATACGCCTACTGGGGTTTCAGCTACAAACATTCACCCCTAGACACTGCTGTGGGGTCAGAGCCCCACAGCTTGCCCATCTGTATACTGCCTTAGAGGTTTGAGCAGCAGGGCACTGAAGAAACGAGCCACTCCCCCTGTCACACGCCCTGAGAGGGGACAAGGGAACCTTTCTGGTTTCAGAATGATGTTGTCAATGGCCTCCAATCTGTTTTGGATAGAAGAAGGAATAAATTAAAAATGTGTTTGTGGGTATGTACTTAAAAATATTATTAGCCTCTGTGTTACTAATTCTGGAAATTTTAAACTGAAGTATGGTTGTATCAGTTCTTCATCTAAAGTTAATCCAAAAGCACTCTCTAGGAATATTTGACTCTACCAAATAAGAAAGCACCCTCTGAAATTGCTTTATCATCTCATTCTTTTAAAGAAATAAAATTTTCATGAATAAATTTAGAAGAATATAGATATAGGTATATACTTTGAACTGTGGTACCAATACACTGACTATCAAATCATCAGCATCCATATTCTTTATCTGGATGAACAGATTGTTAGTGATTTATCATTGCCTAGTCTCATTCTTACAGCAGTGATTTTTTTGGGGATATGAAGGAAAAGGTTAAATGGGAGTATCTTGAATTCTCTTCTCAGTTTACTGAGCCTTAAGGCATGAATCTGTTAAGGAATGAGTCCTTAAATAGTTCTTAATATGATCTTCTTTCTTAACCCCGTGCTGAACAACCAGCAAATATTTATGAATAGGTATTATGTGCTACATATGGTTTTAGGCACTGGAGACAGGCAGGTAGGACAGAGCTGTGGATAAACCATATTTAGCTTTGATTGTCCCTTATGTAGAGAAATGGATTAACCTCAGCTGATGGCAGCTGTTGCTTCCTTGCCATTTGAGTTCCCAATACTGTATCATGCAGAAGTTAAATAACTCCACGTGTTTCTAGAAATTTCCCTAGGGAATGCATGTTTTCATGATTACTACTACTGTTTGTATTCATGCATGCTTTTAATGCTTCCCCTTAACCTAGATATAAAATCCAGTCTCTTCCAGTTTCAACCTTTCCACTGTCTTCCTCATGTTGAACACATACATACACACATATGTGTGCACACACGTAACACATCCATACTGAGAGTAGATATTTCTGAGTGTGTATTTATTTATTTGTGGGGAACCAGATGAGAAATAGATTGCAATGATATAAACAACCTCAAATTGAGCATTTCTTCCTGTTGACCACCTCAGAATTTAGTGGCTTAAAACAATGATTTATGGTTCTTTCTCATAGTTCTGTGGGTTGATTGTGATCATCTGAGAGGTGATCACACTTGAGGTGTTTCAATGTGGTTGAAATTACAAGTCAGCTAAGGTGCAGTCGTTTGAAGTCTGCACTGACATGGACAGCAAACATAGCTCATTCACATGGCAAGCAGCTGATGCTGGCTGTTGGCTGAGAGTTTATTTGGGGTTTTCAACTGAAGCACTTGCAAATGGTTTTCAAGTGGCCTGGCATTTGGTTATGGCAGTCCAAGCAGACTAATATAAGGAGTAGGTTCCTTCACCTGCTAAACCACTGGCTAAAGTTAACTTCTTCAAAATTCGTATAAATTGTACTCCCTCTCACCTGTAAAAATAAGATACTTTATTATCTCAGATATACTGGCCAGTTATTTTGTTAGACCTTGTTTAGAAATATATGTGCTACCTTTTCCCTCAGTAGCCTAAAGTGCAGGGCTGGGGTTTCTCAAATTAATCCTTTGTGTGAAGAATGACTTAAGTTTAGACAGTTAGGTATGTTAATCACTGATGTTCCCAGTTTCATCTTATTGATGAAAGTGTCAGAATAGCTTGAGGATGTTTTCAGCAGTATCAAATCATCATTAACTAATACAACAAGTAGAAGTCATATATGTAGGCAGGTTTAGACACTCAATATTTTAATGTTATATTTCTATTTTATACACACACACACACACACATACATGCATGCACACACACATGCACAAACACATAGTCGGCCATCTGTGTCTGTAGGTTCCCCATTTGTAGATTAAACCAAATATGGATTGAAAATATTAACAAAAAATTGTGTCTATACTGAAAATGTATAGTTTTTTAATCATTATTCCCTAAACAATACAGCATAACAACTATTTACATAGCATTTACATCACATTAGGTATTATAAGTATTCTAAAGATGATTTAAGGTATATGGGAGGATGTGTGTAGGTTATATGCAAATACTATGCCATTTTATATCAGACACTTGAGCATCTGTGGAGTTTGGTATTCTTGGGAGATCCTGAATCCATGGATACCCAGAGATGACTCTCTTTCTTTCTCCAAAGTAGAAATATGAATGTAAATTAGAAATATACATATATATATTAGAAATATATATATATATATATTTCTAAGTATGTCTCTAAATACTGCTGCTAAAGTCATAACAAGAGGAAAGGATCTCATGAGATGTTATTCCAAATTATATCAAACAGGTATCTTAATGCTGCTCTTTAAAAATCTTTATTAAAACAACTTGATAAACAACTCAAGAGACCTGGGTCTGTTTACTGTAAGCTATATAACCATCATTTTGAGGCACAAAACAGATATAATTCACATAATGTTTTAGAGCCAAGCTGGAACTGTGGTTTTAGAAATTCCACCATATTTTGATGGTATATGAATAAAAGGAAATTGGAACTGTAAAGGATATTGAATGCATAGTTATCCCAAAGAGATTTCTTAAGATTGACATTCTCCCTTAGGCAGAGGGCATACTTTATTTTTAATGTTAGCTTGTGTTAGTCAGCAGATAACTTACTTAGGTATTTAGGGATGTGTTTTGCAGGTAAAATACTTTTGTTGACTCAGTGGCTTGTTTCATACTCAAACTATGTGGTAACAAGCAAAGACCCACTGATACTTCTTCACTTTATTGAAGGGAGGAGACAGATGGATTAAAACATTTTCAGGCTCAGGTTCTATCGTTCTACTCTGTATGATGTAGAAAGGTAGGTCACAATGAATCAACAGTAAAGAAATATGAGAAAATTTATATATATATGTATATATATTCTGCATAAAAGTACATGCCCTCTGGCCTGAAGTAGATGATGATCATGTTGTATTTGTAATTAGGGAGAAAAGCGGATTATAAAACACTGTGCATATTATGACCTTACTTCAGTTAAAACATAGTAGTACATATAATCGTGTAAAAATATATTGAATTATTAACTCAAGGGAGGTCTACAATTTCACTTTTCATATAACTGACTAAGGATTGTGTGTTTGCATATGTGTGTGTGTGGGTGTGTGTGTGGTGGATTTATATGGAAATCTTTGTACCAAAATAAGCTCTCTTGGAGTGGCAGGATTGTAGGTGACTTGTGTATATACATTGTTTTATGTCTCAATTTTTGAACAATGAGCAAGTACTGCTTTTCTAATATGATAAAGTTATTTTTTAAAAAGTAAGCCATCTGTGTTTTAAATTTGTCTCTTAAACTTCCTCTATAGTTCGTTTGTCTCTATTTTCCATTTAATCAAGGATTATCTTTCTCTATATAGTTAGATTACCAAAAGCAGGATGTCTAGACTCCATTACATCAGACTTTCACAAGAATGCCTTCACTGAATTATGATAAAATGGTGTGCCCTCTGTTGATGTGAGACTTGTCCTCTTGCCCATTATATTTATGCCTTTGGTAAAAAAATGTAATTTTTTGATATTATCCATTGTATGACTGTGTATTTATACAAGGATTGTTACCATAAATTCCTTCATGAGAACAGTTGCAAAAGCAGATTTCTGCAGATGGAAGTTTTATTCTTTTTGTTATTAGGGTAATAAAAACAGTGTAATACAACAGGTTTCTCTTTTACCTTATCTACTAATAAACTTAGTGTTGAATCAATTGTCCAAGAATTGTAATTTTCTCCAATTTAATTACTGAAAGTTCTGCTACTTTTGGGTGTATTCAACTTATTTGAAATACAAATGTTAGGTTGCATTGTGTTTAAATATGTGAGTTATTTTACACACTTTCAGATGTAGTTGTTGTGAAAAGCTTATAAAATTGCTGTTAAGGAAAATGATGTACAAAACTACTACCTATACACTGCATTCATTCTTTCCTTTATTCATGTGCCAGAACATCATTATATGGGAATGCATCAATAAGAAAAACAGAAAAAGATTTTTACCCTCATGGAGACAAAAAGGGAGCTCAGATAATAAGCATGCTGAATAAATAAATTACATATTTTGTTAGAATATGAAATACGTTATGAAAAAGAAAAGTATGGTGTGAGGTATTAACATTATTAAAAATGCTTTATGCCACAGTAGTAATAGGTAAAATACCCTTAGTTTCAAGAATCTCAGTTAATAGTGCATATGCTTTCATTGGAATATTGTTTAAAATGTGTTAATTTGTCATTTTGGAACATGGTATTATTGAGCAACTATCTGCCAAGCAATGTACTAGTTGTTGGAGATATATTGGTAATATGACGGATGTGGTCTCTGCTCTCATGGAATTCTAATGTGCAGTGAAGGCAGATATAGCTGTTGGATACTATGAGAAGGAAGATGGGATGGGGAAGTGCAAGTTGTATGCACGTGTTGAGGTAGGGCCCTTGACCTTGTTTGTGGGAACAGGAAAGGCTTCCCTTGATGAAACAATTATAAGATGAAAGTTGGAGTGTGTGCTGGCCAGGAAAATAGTGGAGATCTCATCCCTGGAAGACGGAATCTATATCTAAACCCACAGAGGTGAAAGAGAGTAGGACAGACATTCAGAGAAATAAGAGGCTGTCATTGTGGCTGGAGCAGGGAGTCTGGCGGGGACGGGGAAGGATGGCTTCCCAGGAGAGAGCTAGGCAGGTGCCAGGTTAGGAAGGAGCTTTAATTTACACTGAAGGGTTTGAGTTTATGCTAAAGGCAATGGAAAATGAATGAAGGATTTAGAGCATAAAGGCTTTTGGAACAACTGATGGACACTCACTTGAAACAATTCCATCTTTCTCAGGACTGTCCCTTTCCAATCAGCTCTGTGGACTAGTGTTCTCTCTGTTGTTAGAGGCAATCTCAGCCAGTTTCCATAGATGCTCCACTCACTCCTGGTCAAACCTCTTATCTGAAATGATAATGCTTCAGCTCCTTCTTAGAATTCTACCTAATGAAATCTGATGTCTGCACCCACTTTCACACTGAAACTTCCCATTCCATGGTCATCCATGACATCACTCTTTAAACTTGGCTGGCTGGTATTCAGTATTTATGCGACTGATCAGTAAGTTGTGATGTTTTCAGCAACACCTCCTTATTGAAATGATCTCTTCACTTGGCTTCTCTGATACCACATTTTCCTAGTTTTTTTCTTTTCATTGCATTTTAGGCCATTTATTGTGAGTTTTTATTTGCAAATTAGCATTCCCTTCTATTAAACATCAGTTAAATTATTGGTGTTACTTGGAACTATTTCCTGGGCCCATGTCCTTCTCACTCCTCGCATTCTCCCTGGACAAATGCATCCACTTCCCTAGCTTCATTTACCGACTATATGCCAATAACCCCAACATCTGTATCTCAGACAGGCATTGTCTCTTCAGTTCCAGAATGTTTGAAATAGCTATAACGGAGAATTGGAAAGAGTGCCAACCAGAGAAATATAGCATTATATTTGGACAGTGTTGATATTGGTGACTGTTATTTAATGTTGGCAACAATCTGGCTTGTTTAATAGACACTGAATTTTCTATATTTTTCCAGGTGGGTGGACAGAAAGACAATAGGAAAAGGAAATTGATGACGTGGTCGACAACACTTGTGGGGTGGTGGACTAGCCTGCATAGGAAAATAAAACCTATAGGAAATTGATTAAAAAATAGAGAGTAAAGATTGGCAGGTGGTTTGGAGATCCTAAAAAACAGCTTATTTGTAGTAATGTATAAGAATGCTGGAAGGTTACTACGTTGTGGTGGCAGAATATGAGATGTCTGAATTTATTTCAGAAGTGGAGGAGTCAGAGTCTATGATACTGGCATAAAGTGGATGGCTGCATATGAGTGCAAGAGAATGTCTCTGGAGATGGAGATGACAAGGAACCAAGAAGCCACATTATTGAATGAGCCATCATGTGCATATTGCATCTTGTTTGTAGGATAATACCAGATCCTGGGTTGGAGATAGACTTGAGAGGATGAAGAATGACCCAGAGGTCTGGAGATGACATGGATGAATTTGTTGCATTACTGATACATAGCAGCAAATGTATCGTGTTATGCAATATACAGCCAAGAGATTTTTCAATTTACACATATTCCATCTTTTTCCTCTATTTTGTTGTGGTTGGTAAGAGGATAAAGTCAGAGGAGTGTGATATTTTTCTGACCATCTTAAAATTATTGTCATGTAATTAAGTACTGCAGTTTCAGAGGTCTTTGCACAATGCACAAGAAAGTGTAAATAGTTTACTGGAACTTCTTTAGAATCAGTATTTTTAAAATATTGACAGTATATATCATTCACCTGTGTTTATGCTTTCCCAGACTTGTGAAGTGATGATGAAATGGTTTCTCTTTCATACCTAAACCACAAGGGTTAAAAAGCTATGATGTTGAGGAAGAGAAAAACTTTTAGGATGTGCTGTAGTAAGCAATTGAGATTTTTTTTTTTTTCCAGAAATTTATTTAACAGTGTTGCCTCAAAAAATATGGGTAACTTTTGACTTTTTTTTTTTTTTTTTTGACAGAGAGTGAGGTAAGAACCTCTATTTTGAGCACTGGCAAAGGAGAAATCCAAGGTCGGTGTGGTTTTCCTATTGATCATGTGTTCCTGGGCACACTGGCAGACAGCCAAGCTCATCCTGCATTCTGGCCATTTGAGTCTTCGTGAGGGAGGGAGCAGTGTGCCCAGGAAGCAGGGCAGTGTTTCCAGCTGGTGGTAATAGTGGGGATCACATTACAATTTTAGGAAAATCTGATACACTGAGGGAACCACATTCCTGACAGCAAGTACTATACTTTCAATAGAGTACAGTGAGGTGTTAGGATTCTCATTTTCCTGGTAAAGGTTTTATGTAAACTGAAATGTCTTTCTGTGTATCTATTCACCTAACACTGCCAAGAGAGAGAAGAGGATTGAAACATAAATCTCATCTTATTACCACACCTAAATTGTTCCCTCTGATTCTGTCTTGATGCCTGACTCTTGCCTTGTTCCCCTGGCATAATAAATTTCTTAACCTAGATTCTCGATAAAATCCTCCATAATTTACTTTTATCTTAGAAGTTGTCATAAAAATTCACTGACAACGCACAGCGCAAGGTGGTGTGGAATGAGCTACCTTGATCTATTTGTATAGATAGAGATACACAACTGCTCTCAGATGGAAACATAGTGACTTTCCTGTTTGTTCCCATAAAAGAATATCTACCAATTCCAGTGAGGTTTCAGAGTGGGAAAATATGTGAAAGCCTTTTTACATATAGGAATTGGGAAATGGAGCTGGATAAAAATTTATTTATCTGTTAGTATGGTTGTTTATTTCATTTTGTGCACGTCTGATATTAATATTTAAACAACTAAGGAAATCATGTAGAAATGAGACATTCACATATAAATCTGCTCAGATGGCACAGTTAGGATACTATTTTTAGAATAATAAGCCTAGTGGTTAAAGTGTCATGCACTGAAGATTAAGTACTGGAGGAAATTAATCGGGAGACAAGCACAGGGTTATGCGGAAGAAATCTCAGCCTCTCATTAGTGGAGTCAATCAAGAATTTTCAAGGCACAGTTTTTATCCCAGGCATAATCTTGGGGTCCCTATCTTAAACTTCAGGGAATTCTTCCACATTTGTTATATTTATATCCTTTCTTAATTAAAGTTCTCAAGTCTTGAAGGATACAAAATTAGAAAGCATCTTTGAGGTACTCAGTACCTATGGGATGTCTCTATATTTCAACTGAGCGTGTGTGCTTTCATTTTCAGGCACCCCTCAAGTGAGAATATGTCAAATGAGATGTATCAGTAACTGTTGTTGACTTGGCTAAGTACCTTGAAAAGAGAGAAAAAAAAAGAAGAAGAACGAAAACAAAACAACAACAACAAAAAAAAAAACAAACAGCAACCAGACTAACAATTGTTTTTTTCCTGGAGTGTGTTAAGGCAGAAAAGTTTGAGGAAGAAGTAAGGCAGGGGGAGCTGATGGATTTGGGTAGAGAAAAAGACTTTCTATTTCTTTTATTGCAGAGTCTGAGGTAATATTTTTCTCCCTGATTCTTACTTTCAAAATGAAGTACCCAGCAAATACTTGAGGGGTTTCATTTGGATTTCAAAGCTGATTAAACATTCTGGCCCTGAGAAAGAAGTGGGTAATTGTGAAGAAACTGCTGAATAAAGCTGCTTAAGCCCCAGTGCCCTGTTTACATGGATGGATCTTTTATGAACAAGTGCTTTCGTATAGAAGTCATTGATGGAAGCCACAGTGTGAAAACTGAAAAATGAGGCAAAGAAATACATGTATACTGCTTCAAGTCAGGCAGCAGGACAGAATGAGAACAGTGAGGGTGGAGAGGTGGCTGCCACAGATTGCAGGGGCCATTATAGGCTTGGACAGAGATCTCAGGGATGCCTGCTGTCTCCTGCCTTTGGCTCCCAGGGGAGCTGGTCATGGCTCTCCTCCAGCTAACCCATCCCATGAAGCAGAAAACTGTTTATTTTTCTGTTGCCAAGGAAGAAAACAGAGTGAGCGGAAACAGCTAGTTAGGGGAACATCTCCAGGAAATATAACATCTTCCCCCAACTTAGTATAGCCTTGAATCAGACTTTCCTGATCTCCATTATCACCTCCTTATCTTATACCATATTAAGTTTCCTAACTGGTCTCCCTGCTTCTGGTCCCTCCACTTTAAGTGTATTCTTCATCCCCCCACCAGAGACCCAGTTAAACCATTTTATTTCCTAACGTAAAATCTTACAATAGTCTTTTTTGCCTGCAGGAAGGAGGAATCTTCTCAGAGAAGCTCCCAACGTGTCCCCCTGTTGATGGCTCCTCAACCGTTTTCTCACTGCACTTTCCCTACTTCCCGCTCCGTCACATGAACACTGCAAAAGGCTGTGCCTCTGTTCTCCATAGAATTCCCTTCCCTTCTCACTAATAACTGCTCTGTTTCCTTCAAACCACAAGGGCTAGTGGCTTCCTCCAGGAAGTCTTTCTTAATCTCTTTACCGTTTCTCCCAACAGGAGCCCAGTGCCGGTCACCTGTGCTTCCCCAGGAGCTTGTCTGCTACAAACAGATTACTATGGAAGAACTGGTTTCCCCACTGTATAGTGAAACCTGGAGGGCAGGCAGGGACTTTGTCTTTTTTTTTTGTCTGAATACTTGCTTTATCTGGCACAGAGCAGGAACCCTGTGAGATAGTCAATGAAAATAGATTCATAGAGGCATGCTTTTGGTTTATGGCTGTAGCTGTTATTTTCCAAGCCTAGCATTATTTGCAATTCTTCCTTTTAGGCAGACACTCTTGATTCCCTCACTGAAAATTAATAGCTACTATTCCTAATGCCTTCAGGCGAAGTTTTCTCTGTACTATAATTTCTCAACATTTCATAACCAATTCCCCATTATTTGAAAATTCATAGCAATGTATCTGTAGGTTTTCTTCTGTCTATAGTAAGACAGCTATAATATACTGTCGGAAAAATTATCTGGAATGTAGAAATAAGCAAAAGAGAATACTGGGTGTTCTTTCAGAACAGAATTGAACTTGATTTTTTAAAAAATTATTGGGTTATTTTAAAATCATATATTGGCAGAGGTTAACTTGTAGATTTTTGTCAGGTAGAACCTATAACCCCAAAAGCTTTGGTTTATGGCTCTGTTAGACACTAACCAGTTTCATATCTAGCTCAGAAATCTGTTAAATTGTCTATGTGTACCTAGCTTCTTCAACTCTCTTTGGACCAGTTTTATCATCTTGCTGGCTACCTCATTAATTAATGAGTTATATTCAACCCTTGACATGTATTCATTTTATGTTTGTCTGAAAGTTGTGATTATACCCTTTTGACAATTATTCCTTAACAATAAATAGTAGAAAAATACTAGTCTTTTGGAGAATCGAAAATTTAATTCTGAATCTACTCTTACTGGTTTTATTTTTTTGTCAGTCACATGAAAGAGCCTTAGTTCTTTATCTGCAAAATGAGGATGCTTGGCATTGGACAAGAGTTAAATATCACATAAAATAAATTTGCAAACTCTAAAATGAAACAAAAATAGTACATTATTATTTTCTATGGAGTTGCTATTTATGTATCTTGTTGTAGACTTCTTGTGTATTTTTGACCCAGTGAGACTTACAGTGACAATCTCAGGAAATCAAACACAATTAGAAGAATAATTGAACATATTTATTTTAAATCACTGCTCAATTTTCTTACCTTGTACAGATACAAGGGGACCGATGTCTATTTTTATGGATATAGAAATATAGGAGTTATTTAAATAAACTAATCAGTGCAAATAAACTTTTCCTGGTTATTTGTTTTAAGCATAAAATGTCTGTGAGATGGGGCTTGATGTTTACTTAGCAGAAGACTCTCTAAGAGCCTCATTTCTTAGTAAGAATCAACTTAGTTCTTAGGACAACAACTTTCACCTCTACAGTAAGCCCTAGCGGCAACCTGGGAAGTGGAGATGTGGTTTTGTGTGTGTGTTTTTAAATGGATATGGCAAGATTTTGACTGAAGAAAAGATTCTTAGTCTATATTAAACATTTGAAAAATAGTGACCTAGAGGATTTACATTTGGATGAAGGAAGATTGAAGGTAAACTCATTCATGACCATTGTAAAAGATGAGGTGGGACTACATAAATGTGATTGGGGGCATAGACATTTTGTTTCTGTCTTTTAAAAAAATCTTAAATATGGATTATAAAATGAATAATTAAGGAAATACACTTAAAGCGTGTTCTGATATGAGATAAAATTCAGCAAGAAGTATAGTTTTAAAGATTTTAAAATAGCAAAAGTATATTTAAAATGTGATTGTGTTAGTTTAAAAAATATATTACTAAGAATCTCAAATAAAAATGTCAAATTTGTACAATCCATTCTTTTTTCAGTCTGTTTTCTCTCACATTAGATATTTACTTTACAATGTTAAGTGGCTTAAATGAGTGTCCCTCTCTTTCTTTGTCTCTCCCTCCCCTCTCTTTCCCTCTGTCTCTCTCTCCTACTTAGCACATAGTAGGAGATCAATAAGTATAGTCACTCATACTGTTCTGACTCCTCCATGAATGTGAAAAACCCTAGGAGTCCTCTAGCACTAAGAGAGAGGAAAATATGATATTTTAGTCTACCAGCATACTGAATTTGAGGCAATTTAGGTCTATCGTAAGTAAGTGTTTTGCTGCAGTTGTTATATCAGCTAACTATCTCTCTCAGGATTTTCCTTGAATGATAAAATAGCTAAATAATAAACATTTATAAAGCACCGCTGGTATGCCAGGAATTCTGCTAGATGTCAGTTCAACTGAGAAGAACATATTATGTAAGCTTTGAAGGGTCTTTTAGGAAGAGAGACACATAAACTCAAACCTCCACACTATACTGTGGTAAGTACTGTATATAACAGAGGAATGTAGCTGCCTCGTGGGAGCACAGGGGAACAATGTATTCCACCTGGGGGCGGGGTGGATGGCAATTTTAGTGTCACTGGGAGGATGATGAAGAATAGCCTTTGAATCCTGCTTTCATTCATTTCTTGGAAAATTGTTCGTTGCACCCGTTACTGTGTGCAGAACACTATGACTTGCTGCTCCACTGACTGTTCAGTGAATGTTTAAGAGGGCCCTCAGTGCGAGGAGAACTTGGTGAAATGCTAGACTCTTGAAGTCACACAGGATAGGATTTTGATCTATTATTTGGGAATATGGAACACATTTTGGGGGAAAATTTTGCCCTTGAAGACTAGAGAACATCGTGACACACATGCTAAGGCCTAAAATCCCCTAGAGCCATGTGAAGGGGGTTTTAAGGTACTGCTAATTACCTCTGATTAAAAGAGCATTTGCTACTCCTGTTATACTCCCCTAAATCCTGAAAAATGGATGCTCTTCTTTCTGTGAAAAAAGGGCCGATAGATTTGATTTTTCTCCTCTATGTTAGTACTCTAAAGTCGTAGGCATCAGATCATCTATTTGGAATCCAATTAGTGAATATTTAGGGCTCTGATCTTCCCGTAGTAATCCTAAAAACATGACTGTTCTATATAGCAAGGATTTAACATGGATTTTGTAGCTGGTGACAGTGCCAGAAGCATCAGATTATCTGTGACAACAACAGAAGCTTTCCTCTTTCTCAGCTGGGATCTGCCGCGACTGAAACTACCTGCTGTCCATATTTGACTTTCTAGAAGCTCTATATTAGGGCCTGCAGTCGGATGATTCCAAACCAATGAGCTAATACCCTGGTGTTGTTTCTTGAGGCTTTCTAGTTGATTTATATCAAAGGTGTGACTGGAAGCCTCCCACCTAAGGCAGTTTTTTACTTTGCCTGCTAAGTGTTTTCAGTCTTGCAGGAGTGCCTGAAATATACCTGATAATCCTTTATTTCACTGGTAAAAAATAAATAACCAAGGAAGTCACATCATTAAAACATTGCTTTAATTTGATAAGTAATTTTCAAGTTTCTATAGAGTATTTACTCTCCAAATGTGAAAAGGAAATACAGATAATTTAGAAACCCCTTTAAACCCAAATTAGAGAGGATATTTTTAGCAGTCAAAAGGAAGTCATCCTGTGAGTCAAGTAATCAGGATGACTGGCAGGATAAACAGGAATGCCTTCTATCGATAACAGGGGTTGTATTTTCTTTACCCATTACGTGCTTTAAAAATTGTTGGTTACATTTTCTGAGGTCACACAATATTCTGATTTTAAAATATTGTGGGATGTTTCATGGATACCCCCACTGATGGAGAGAGATGAATGTATAAATAAAAGGACTGTGAAAGCAAGAAGGAGATTGTCAACTGAAACATGTAGGAGCCAGCTTCATTACTTTAGAGATTCATAACACAGAACAGTGACCAAGAGCCTCTGTGAAAAAGGAGACAAATGTAGTTTTATGTTTCTGACACCTATCCATTGAAGTGACACACCAACAAAATTCACCTGGCTATTTTCATTCTTAAAAATAGAATTCCCAAATGGATTTGACGATATGTGTCCTTAAAGACAAGGACACCATTCACTTAAAGAAACCATTCACTTTTATTTCTAGTTATGAATTAGTATGCCAGTGTTTCAATCAATTAATACTAGAATGATTTGATTCTGACATGCAAGCTGAGTAAAAAATTGAATAAGGCAAAAGTCTCCACAGAGCTATATTTTTACTATCTTATAAAGTCTAAGGGGACAGAAAACTTATAACTCTGCTTTTAAGATAGGAAACAATGCTGATAATAAGAGAAGACTGAAAATAAATGAGAACTTGCTAATGCAATAAAAGGGGGAAAGTACTAAGACACTCTTCTAATAAAGCAATTGGAAAATATTCCAAAGGAGATAAATGAAGAACGTGAATAGGAAAAGATTTGTGCCTCTCTAGCGAGTGGGTCTCTTTTGTTTGCAAATCATATTGCTTAAGAGAGACTGGGAATGAAGCCTCCACCTTACTTTTGAGGCTAACAAGACTTTTTAATATTATGAACACATATTATGTAGAGCTTAGAAAGGTGGAAGGAAGAAAAAGGCTGATTTCAATAAAAGGAAATGCTGAAAGAAGACAATTTTTTGTATAAATTACAGAAAAAGGGCATACATTAGAGAAAATTTTCTGTCCACAGTTTCTGGAGTGTCCACCCTGCAGCCTGAATAAACCCATCCTTGGGAGAAGGTGGGGTGAAGTGGCACAGGGGATCAAGTAGGGGTTGAGGCACCGAGCACCCCTATGTGTGGATTCAGGTGTCCAACAGATCAGACCTCCGTGTCCACACTGAGGCTGGACAGCTGTGGGACTTCCACTGGGCTACTTCACGTCTTAAGCCACATTGCCTACACCTGAGAAATGAACTCACAGTTCTTACCCCACAAGGCTTTTTGAAGATGAATTAATATAATGCTTGTAATGGCCTTACCACAGTGCCTAGTAAGCTCTCAGTAAGTGGTAGATGTTATTACCATTATATTTACTACTGCCCTTATCACAGAAAGGAAAGGGCCTACTCAATGAAATCTGATTCTCGTTATTGCCTTAGTTGCAAGATTGACGTCAAGTCTCTGTAAATATTTGCTCCCCAGAAGATCTCTGGGATCCCACGGTTTGATTTGGTATCTGTGCTGGCTGTGGATACATGAGATGACAGGCAAGAAAAGCTTGTGGGAGACTGAAAAGTTCTTTGCTAACCCAAGGTTCTTATAAAGTCTTTGGTTATGGCCAGCTTGTTTGACAAGAAGGCCTTTCACTTCTTCCTGACAGAGTGTATCTTTTCCCCACCTTTCCTCAGCTTTCTACACTGATTTAGCTGTTTCGTTGGAAAGACAGAGGCCTGTCTTGATAAAGACCAAGACCTGCCTGAGTCCGGATCTGACACTTCCTACATGGGTTATGTTTAGCCAGTTACCACTTCTTTTGGAGCATCAGTTTCCCACATGTAGCATGGGAATATTAACTTCTATTTGCCCAGGTTGTTTGAAGAGAAAATGCTATGATGTGTGTAATGCGTGTGGCACAGAGGGAGTGCTCAACAAACACGTTTCCTCTCTGTCTTTCTCCATGAAGAAACAAATTCCCCACAAATACAAGCCCCAGCAAATTCTCAGAGATTAGTGTCATTGTACAGGTTATCCACACAGTGGCTTAGGAGGGAAAACCTTTCAGCTGCGGGTCATTGTTATTTTTCTTCAAAAATTCATAATAGTTATTGGGCTTACTAGTAAATACCTTTTCTGATAACAAGACTCTGGTCATAAGGATAAAGGGTGCTTAAAACGCTGAAGAAATAGTAGCAAATTGGGTTTGGAAATCTCTGTTTTATTATGATTGAATTGGAGACAGACCCAGATTATTTTATTAAATGCTACCTTTAGAAGAATGGAAAAATATAAATCCTAAAAGCAATTTATAGTTTTCAGGGTGTTGACCATTTTTTTGGTTTCCTTTTCTTTTCTTTCTTTCTTTAGTTAGTTCACTTCATAGTGACAGTGAGAAAATTTTGCAGGATCAACACCGTTACTCGATTTGCAGTTGACAGTTTGGATGTTTTTACGTGTATCTACTGCTTTGAAGGAATTCTTGACCTACTTCAGAATTAGTTTTTCCAGTAAAGTAAAGCTTTAGTGATCATCTTAGCTACAAATATTTCTTAGATGACTCCTCAAAGATAAAATGTATCTTGATCAGGCTTACTCTACTTTAGCTGGTAGTCTATTTTTTTCTTTTTGAAATTATTTCAGTTTAAAAAATATGATTTTAAAAATTAGGTGGGCTGTTTTGTTCATGTTTTCTTTTGTGTTTGTAATTTAAGGAAATATGTTATGGTATATTTCTCCACCATTTTGTTGTTATTTCTTCAAATTAGATTTTTCTACCATAGTAGCAAAGTATGACAAGCTGCAATTCACATTAAAATAAATACTTTATTTTATGCACATGAATATATCTAAGAACAAAAAGATGTCCATGATTAACAGATTCGGGTACCAAAAGTTAACATTCTTTTCAAAGGCTTTGCTCATTATTGGGCTTCTTTTTTGGGCATTAACTTTAGTATATTTGCATATAACAATCTTCCAAAGGGAGCTTTGGGCTGAAAATCTGCATCTGTTTTTATATGCCATGAGCACCAATCAATCCCATCCAAGGATAACTTTCAGAAGCACAAATCTCTTGGAGGTAATCTTAGAGAGAACTGCAGTAATTGGCCAAAGTTTATAGAGGATTACAGAATTTAATTGAAAAAGGAAAAGAAATGTCTATTACTAAGTGTTTCTTATGTGTTGGGCAGGTTATTCTGCATTTTAGTATCCCTTAACTCCGTTAAATTATCCTGGACATTTAGATTTTTGGACCCAGTTTTACATCTTCAGGATCAGCAAGATGAGACAAATCTCCGAGGTTCACAAAGTTAGTAAGTAGTGAATCTGGGACAACAATCCGGACCTGTGTGACATCGCAGTATTCCTCCTATATTGTCAGTGGAATATGAAAAATCTGCTTTTATGTAGTTCTTTATGCTGTTGCAATCCATGAGGGAGTTTTGCTATATTTGTACTACTGTAACACATTTTAGATGTTCTTGCACCTATGTGTGCATGCATGTATTCACTAATTCATCCTCTCAACAAATAATTATTGAGTGCCTACTATATTTTAGGAACTGTTTCACAATCTGGGATTAACCGAGATTGTGAACAACACAGACAAAAATACTGATCACAGCACTTATGTTTTTCATGAGTGTGTATACCAATGTTATGAGAAATAGTTTCTTACTCCAATATGTGACTTTCCTTCTTAAAATCTCCAACTTGTTGGTGACACATAGCTACTTGGAATAAAAGCTACAAGTTCCAGCATGCCTTACCATTGAGTGTGGTCAAGAGATTAAGTGGGAGTCTAATCTAGTGTGCCTACTTTCAGGAAGTTTCTTTCAAAGAATGCTGTTGAGTCCCATTGCCACCTTTCTTTCCTCCTCTTTCCTGTTGCTTGGAATATGAATATATTGGCTAGGACTCCATCCTGGAAAAGGAAGACAAGGGCCATATGGATGGCAGAGTAGAAAGTTGGAAATAGCCTGCCTTGCAGATGACAGAGGAGCTTCTGAGCCAGTTCTGGAGTGCCTACATCTAGATCGTTTAGAAAAAGAGAAATCAAATTCTATCTTACGTGGGTTGCTGTTACTATCAGCTAAACCTAATCCATTAAAAAAAAAAAAGTATGTTTGAATTTGCAATGGATTTTATTGTTTTTCCTTTCTCAAAATGCCTTTATATCTTCTGCCTTTTCCCAGCACTACCACACCTCAATCCCAACCCTTATACTCATGCGCAAAGTTTTCTCAGGAAAACATTATTTGATCTCCTGAATCCAGCTGTGCCTGGATCTACCCTTGTGACTAACACATTTCCTTTTTTTTGCTTAAGCCAATTTCAATTTTCTAAGGAAAGAGTTTTGACTGAACAGTATGTATATGTTGATTTAATGCATGTATTTATTACTTGTTTATGTTGCAAACATGTTATATATTGGCAAACATGTTATAAACATAGAGCAACGATTAACATGTAAACATACTGTATAGAGATCTACCCCTAGTCCTCCCATTTTACAGTTGAAAACTCTGAGCTGCAAAGAAGCTAAATTATTTACCCTAAGTCTCAGTAAAATCTTGTGACTACTTCAGTTCCAGTCGATTGCAAATTGCATCTATTTTCTTGATGTCATCTTATCCATTACACATCTGAATTTGCAATGGTATAATACAAGTTATATTTTTCACTTTTATTAGTTGTACTAGTATAGTTATGCTTGAGAGGAAAAAAATAAAACCCAGTATCTGTGAAGATAAAAATAATTCTGAAGAATCTCCCCTCCCCCATTCTTGAAATTTTTATTGAACAGTAGAAAAGTAGAAGGATGAAACATGTCATGGAGCTCAGTTTCTTCCCAGTGCAGAACTGATTCCTTGAAAATCCCTTCTAATATGCTATCCAGTCTGGGTTTAAAAGCCCCAATTGCTGAAGCTTTTATCAATTCCCTTGGAAGATTCCATCTCACATAGTAGTCTGGAGCATACCAAACAGTTCCTGAAACCCAAAGTAAGCTCCTTTATTGCTGTTGCTTGTGAGATTTTACTGCCCAAACATAGTTTGCTTTTTTTCTTCATGAATGCCCTCACTGATGATTGGTTCTTGTTCTTGTCTTTGAACATTCCATTAGTCGCATATTTGTACAGATTGACTCCGTTCTCTCTTGGTAAATCCATTTGACTTATAACTGAATTCTGAACCCTTTCCAAAAAATTGTGACATATTTGATATACTTTTGTCACCTCTTGGAGGTAAAAAAAAAAAAAAAACAGGGGCTTCTTTATGGAAGTACAAATTTGACATAGAGGATGGAGTATAACCCAATAAATTATAGCCATGTATCTAATGTAAATATTGACATATATATTTTTAATGTGATTTTTAAAAGTTGTGTTCAAACTTTGATAGACCTGAAATACCTTTTGTTTCTAATGTTCTGGTTAAATAAAACACTTTTTATATTTTCCTTGGAAAGGTCAAAAATTAACTTTCAAAAACTAATTAATAAAGTTTCTAGTAGCTGCCCATTTTACTTAAAATAAAATCAAAATTCCTTGCTATGAACTATGAGGTCTAATTTAACTTCACCCTGCCTGCCTTCTTCTTGCTTTCTAACCCAGTGGTCCAGCTACCCTAAGCTTAAATACATGACTAGATTTTTCTGCTTTTCGTCTCAAACTCTCAGCTACCTCCTGCCCCACTTTATTCTCTGTTTTCATCCCCTTTACTTCTTACTTATCTCCATTTGCCATTACTGATATTATTTTCTATTTGCTCTGCTAGATTCTAAGCTACTTTGCATGGGAGCAGGGGTCACATACTGGTTTCCATGACCAGTTTTTGAAAAATTAACACTATGCTATTACCTGTATATTATACATTGTTATACATTGTTTACCTAGTAGTATGTGTTCTAATATTTGGGAAACAAATACACACACATATATATGTCACACACACACACACATACACACACATATATATGTCAATACATGAGTTTGGAGTAAAAAACATAAATATTTTGAAAAAATGCATGTCATACATAATCAAATTCTATTATGATTGTTGGTTACTATATGGATTCAGAGACTTATAAAATATTATTGTTGAAAAGAAACTAAGACAACATTTAGTTTAACATCTTATTTTCTAGATGAGGAAGCTGAGACCCAAAGAGAATAAATAACTTGTCATACAGGTCATAAATGACAGATCTAAGACTAAAGGCCTTGTCTCCTGGGTTCTCTCGATGCCTCTGTATGTCACCTTCAGTTTGTTTTCGAATCGCTCAATATTCATTATTACATTTTAATTGCATCAAAATAACTATTCTAGAATTAACAGGTAGCATTGGTCTTCTCCTCTACCCTGCCCCCAGATTTTCCTTCTTGTGCTTTACACTCAGAAGAAAAGATGACAATACAGATGCCCTTACCTTTATTTTTATTAAGTACTATTTGTTGATAATACATATTTTTTTCTCACAATAGGAACCTGGTTGTATTTTTTTTAAATTGACTTTGGTGCTGAAAGAGCTCTGGTTTGTTAAATGCTGCCGCTAGACCTCTCTCTCCGTGCCTTCTACTCCTACTTTCTGTAACTTTACTATAGCTCTATTCATCACATCAAAGAAGGACATGAAACACAAAAAGGGCCAGCAAAGCTTTGTGAAACTGAGTAAAATGAGCATTGTATGTTAAGCAAGTAAAAGAGGTGGGAACAGTGTAGGCTGTATAATGTCTGCAAACTGCTTATAAGAGATAAGTAGCATTTAGTGTTGTAGACAATGTGTGACCAGTTAGTGTTTAAAAACTGCTTTGAGCCCGGGAGAGTAACTTGTAAAAATAGCAATTAGATTTATTCTGTGAGGTGAAGAAAGGAGCATGCTAAGGGTGAATCGGAGGGAGTGTTGAGCGCTGTATCCTTAAGGACACAGTACCCTATCCCATTTGTTGACTTAAAAGTTATATAAAAATGTGTAGAATATTAAAGTGTCTAGAGATGTTTAATGGTTTTTAAGGTAACTTTTAATAAGGTACATTCTAGTTTTATTTAATCACCAGTTAGGGAAACCACTCGGGCTGAACCATTAGAACATAGGCTAATAAAATACAACACAAAGCTTCTTGGTGGATGTAGCAATATTGTAAGACTTGATGAAAATGAAAAGAGTCTAAATGAAGCAATAACAATTGGGAAACAGGACATTTCCTGGGGATTAATAACAGGCTGGGTGGAGTTGGTGGACCATGGCTATTCTGTGGGCTATTAACCTCAGTTGATCATTAATTCCCAAGAAATAACCTGATGGTGAGGCCATTACTATAATTATCACCTTAAAGCGGGAAGGATGGTAGACTCGAGAGTGAAGTTAAGAGAATGGTGATTATTTCATATAAAGCGAGTACTTTATAGACCATAGGGCTATAAGGTTTATTGAGTCATTTCTCAGTTTGTAAATGGGAATGAAGCATAAAGTATCTCCCTTTTTAGAGAAGACTGAGTAAAGGAGTGGGACAAAGAAGCATGCTAGTAGCACAAATGGTAAAGGATGAGATTTTTTGTTCAAACTAGCTTTTTGTAAAATGACTGATGGAATGTTGAGAGCATATCTGGTGATGCAAGTTATCCAACAATGGCAGAGTTAAGTAGTGTTTTGGGTTTTATGTACATACTGCCTTATTTGCATTGGTCTTTTTTTGACTTTAAATTTGACGGATTGAAGTAAAGGTCTAGGAGTGAGGTTAAAGGCTTGGTTTTGCAGGGAATATGATTTTGGGCACTTGTATTCTCTGGGTTTCAATTTGTTCATCTGTAAAGATGAAGGGATGTATCTAGGATCTCTAGAGACCAGTCCAGCTCTGAAGCTTATCTGATGTGTATTTAAGGAGTCAAAGATCCTCCTAAGATAAGACCTACAGAGCTGTGGAATAGTGAGGTAAACCGCTGACTGGTAGAGGAAACCAAAAGCTTCTCCTAGAGGATAAGCAGCTTTATGTAGTTGGGATTGAAGCTTCCTAATTCAAATTATTGATGGTATTTATTTTTGAGACTAACTCATTCTAGGTTGTAGACTTCTAGCAAAATAAAAATTATTTAAATGGCAATTCCCTACTGTTTTAATTGAAAATTTAATTTTAAAAAGAGTTCTACAGGCAGCTGATTTCCTGTTCTCCCATTGTGAGGTCCAGTGGTGACAAAGGGTGGCTTTACTGCTGGTTAATATTTCAAAGCCAAAGACTTCTATACATTAATGTAATTTGAATTAGAAGATTAAAGCTCAGACACATGGGATGAAATGAGGCTACATAGTTTGCCATGCTGACTCACCTTCTCCACCTTAACATTCTGCTCGTTTCATTCTCTCATCCACTGGAACTTTATGACATGTTCATTAATTCAATCATCTGTTCTTTCAACAGTTGGTAAGCACTTTCTGGAGGTCAGGAACTGTGTTATGTGTTACGAAACTAAAGGTGAATAAGACATAGCTCTTGACCCCTAAGGAATCACAATTTCATACACATCAATATATTAAAAGAAAGGAAGAAAGAATATTAGTGGCTTTCATAAAAGAACTGGATGCACAAAATAGGAAGCAGTCTACCCTTCCCAGAGATGTCATGGAGCTCAGGCAAGGTATCACAGAAAGCCTTTGATCTTAAAGGATGAATGGGGATTATTATGCTGTGACTTAGGTGGGGAATGGCTTGCTCCACAAAAATATAAGAGTTGAGCACATGAAGGAGTGGCAAGTAATTAAATATGACTGGAACAGAGAGAAAGTGGAGATGAGACAGAAAGGGGTCATAAGGTCAGGTCATGAAAGGCTTTTTGCATATTATCAAAATGAGTTTGGACTTTATCCTTTGGGTGAGGGTGGAGTAATTACAATAATCTCATGTTCCCATTTGGGAATAACTTCCTGCTCTTCTTTTTTGTTGCCATCATCTCAAATTGTCTAGTTCAAACCAGATCCTTATATGGCATTTACTTTAACTAGGAAATTGGTTAGAAACTAGAAACATTAGGCAGTAAAATAGCACTATTTGAAAAGGCTTATATTTTCAATTGTAAATATTTAAAAAATAGTGTCAGAGCTGGAATATACTAGGAATAAATATAGTCTAATACTGGTGTTGTCTCAAATTTAAAACATACTTAATTTAACTACCTTGGAAAATAGTAGGTGATATAGCTATGGCTAGTATATTTTAAAACTCACTGTTAGAGCAGAGTTTCCCTAATCAAAATTATTTCATAAAATAACAGACGTGTTTGGGTATTTTCAGGTATAATATGCAATATAAATACCTTTAAATGTTGATCAGAAAGTTTGAAAAAGAAGTTTGGTGAATGGCTAAAATACTGACTGGGAGCCAAAAAGATCTTATTCTATTTCCTATTACTTTTGGAAAAATCTTCAGATTTTTCTGTGTCTGTTTCCTCATCAATAAAATGAGAGTGTTGAAATTTATAGCCCTTAAAATCTCTTCTGGCTCTAAGATACTGTGATTCAATTGCAGCCTAATGTCCACAGCAAAGCATAGGAATCAATAAATGTATTTATTCTCCCAGTGATTATATACTGTTAACGTTCGTTGAAGATAGTTGTTCTTACATGCTCCACAACACAAGTTCTACCAGATCCTAAATAAGTTTTTTTTTTTTTTTTTTCCAGTGAGGGAATGGATGTGTCAGTACTGAGGCACCATTTCAAATACACTGTAAGAAGGAGCTGCAATTCTGTCTCCTTCTTGAACTTCGGCTGCACCCACTTGTCTAACTTCCAACTCTTGGTGAAACCGAACATTTGTTTTCTCTGCTTTTGCTTCTAGAATTAAAAAAAACATCCCATTCTTTGTTTATTGGCTTTAAAATAATTTACGTCGTAAACTTGGTTGAGCCTTCAATATAACACCCCCAAACTTTTCCTTATCTCTAGGTGTTCCCACAGAAACGATTCTACATTTTTAGGCCTCTTCTAAAGTTCCTAGCACAATTCAGCAAATTGTCTTGACTTGCTTTTTCACTGAGAAGATAGAAACTCTCATTATATGGACATCCCCCTTCACAATTTCTTCTTTTCCCCAACACATTTACCTTATATTTCTATCCATCTTTCTTTCTAAAATGTTTTCTTTCATTTCTCAATGGAAGGCAAGCGTTTCCTCTTTTCTGCGGTGTCCTGATCCACTTTTACTCTTAGATCCATATCCACCTATCTACTTAGAACTTTGCCTCATCTCTTACTTTTTAAATTCTGCCTTCTTGTGTGCCTCGCCGCTGCTCCTTCCCATCCATCCTCAAACATGCTCAGGTATTCACATGTCAGAAAATCCCTCCTGTCTCTGTACATCGCCCTGAAAGTCCTGGACTCTGTATTCCCTAATTCCATTTCTTTTAACCCCTGATCAAGGTGTTTTTAACCATATCTGCTTCTATAATTCCATTTATTTCTCAAACTCATTTTAACTTGCTTTCATATCCCTCTTATCAGATGGTGTTCCTGAAAATCACTGGTGCCTGAAAAATGCCAAATTACTTGCCTTTCTCCATCATATTTGGGATGACATTTCTGAGCCCTTTAATATTTTGAAAACCACTTGCTGCTTAAATATCTCTCTTCTTTTACTGTCCTGGGAAAGGTCAAAAACTGAGTTCTCCTTGCCTAACCTTGGGATTCATTTCTGACCTACATTTCACCCTAAATTTTGAATGAGCCAAGACTTTTCTCTCTTTTTAGCAGCTTTATTGAGGCATAATAGATATGCCATAAACAGTCCATGTTAAAAGGTAAGATTTGATAAGTTTGAAGATGAATGAACTTGTGAAACGATCACCACAATAAGATAATAAGCATAAGCATATCCAGCACTCCCCAAAGTTTCCTCGGCTACCTCTTCCTCCCCTTCCCTGCCCCATCTCCATCTCTAGGCAACCACCAATCTGCTTTGTGCCACTGTAGATTTCTTTGCATGTTCTGGAATTTTAGATACCTTTATACACTGTAAAGTATGTACCTTTTTTTTTGGTCTGGCTTCTTTCACTCAGCTTAATTATTTTGAGATTGATCCATATTGTTGTGTGTATTATTAGTTCATTCCTTTTTATTGTTGAGTAGTATTCCATTGTATGGAATCCATCATTTACCTAACCATGATTTGTTTATGTCTAGAAGTGAATATGTAGAAGTGACATGGCTGGGTCCTGTGGTAAGTGCATGTATAACTCTTTAAGAAACTGCCAAACCATTTACCAAAGTGACTGCAATTTTACATTCCCACCAGCAGTACATGAGAGTTGCAGTTGTTCTACATTCTTGCCAACACTTGATACCATCAGTCATTTTAATTCAAGACATTCTAAGAAGTGTGGAGTGGCATCTTACTGAGGACTTGTTTTGCATTCCCCTAATGAACAATAACGTTAAGCATCTTTTTGTGTACTTGTCTGTCATCCATATATCTTCTTTGGTAGTGTTGTTTTTTTCCTTCAAATCTTTTGCCAGTTTGTTTTTAATTGAGCTGTTTGTTACTGAGTTTTGAGAGTTCCCACATATTCTGGATACAAGTATTTTGTCAGATATATGATGTGCAAATATTTTCTACCAGTCTGTGGCTTTTTCTTACATTCCCTTAACAATAATTTTGGAGAAGCAAAAGGTTTTTTTATTTTAATAAAGTTTATTACTTTTAAAAAAAGAATTTTTTGATATGATATTTTATCTAAAAAATATTTGCCTAACTGCAGGTCACAGGACTTTTCTTCTGTGCTTTCTTCTAGAAATTTTAAAGCTTTATATACTAAATTTAGGTCTATGATGTGATGTATAGATCAAATTTCATATTTTGCATGTGGATATCTGATTGTTCTATCACCAATTTTTGATCTCCACTGAATTGTCTTTGCTCCTTCATTGAAAATCAGTTGACCATGTGTATGGATCTATTTCTGTACTCTCTATTATGTTCCATTTATCTGTCAGTCAGTCTTGACACCAGTACTGCACTATCTTGATTACTATAGCTTTGTAATAACTTAAAGTCAGGTAGTGCAATTCACCAGCTGTGTTCTTTTTTCCTGAAGTTGGTTTAGCTATTCTAGGTTCTTTGAGTTTCTGTATGAATTGTAGACTTATTTGTCAGTCATGGATATGGTGTAACTCTCTATTTAAGTCACTTTTAATTTCTCTCGGGAATGTTTTGTAGTTTCGTTGTATGTTGTACATTTCATATACCTTGTTAGATTTACCTCTCAGTGTTTAAATGGCATTGTCTTCTTAATATACTTTCCCATTTTTATGGGTAGTATATTAAAAGACAGTTGATTTTTATATGTTGGTCTCATATCTTGCAACCTGTTAAATTCACTTTCTGGTTTATAACTTTTTAATATATTCCATAGAATTTTCCAGACAGATGTCATGTCAATCTGTGAATAAAAGTTATTTTGTTCTCTCTTTCTGATGTGGATTACTTTCATTTCTTTTTCTTGCCTATTATATTGGGTAGAACCTCCAGAACAATGTTGAATAGAAGTGTCATAGACTACATCACTGTCTTGTTCCTCATCTTAAGGGAAAAGTATTTAGTCTTTCATAATTATGGATGCTGTTAGCTATAGATTTTTCAAAGATCTACTTCATCAGGCTGAGGATGTTTCTTTCTATTCCCAATTTGATGAGATATTTTTGTTTAAAATCAGGAATACATATTTCATTTCGGATCTTATAAAAAGTTTTTTTTTTTAATTTAAATAGATGATCATATTGTTTTCCCTTCTTAGTTTGCCAACATCATGAATAATATTTACCAATTTTTCAAATGAGAAACCTACGTGACATTACTAGGATAAACTCCATTAACCAACTTTTTCTCATTCCCCGCATCACCATCCCTTCCCAGCCTCTGGTAAACACCATTCTACTCTCTACTTCCATGAGATCCACTTTTTGAGTTCCCACATATAAGTGATAACATGTAATATTTGTCTTTCTGTGACTGGCTTTTTTCATATAACATAATGACCTCCAGTTCCATCCATGTTGCTGCAAATAATGAGATTTCATTATTTATGGCCATTGTGTATATATACCATGTTTTCTTTATTCATTCATTCATCCATGAACTCTTAGATTAATTCCAATCTTAGCTATTGTGAATAATGCTTTAATTAACATGGGAGTGCAGATATTTTTTCTATATACTAATTTCCCCCCCCCCCTTTTTTTTTTGGTTATATACTCAGCAATGGGATTCCTGAATCATATAGTAGCTCTATTTTTAGTTTTTTGAGGAACTTCCATACTGTTTCTCATAATGGCTGTACTACTTTACTTCCCAACCAATAGCATATGAGTGTTCTTCTTTCTCTGCATGCTCAACAGCAATTGTTGTTTTTCTGTTTTTCGTTAATAGCCATTCTAACTGGTATAAGATGATGTCTCATTGTGGTGTTGAATTTCATTTCCCTGATGATTAGTGATGTGGAGCATTTTTCCATATACCTGTTGGCCATTTGTATGTTTTCTTTTGAAAACTGTTTATTCAGGTCTTTTGCCCATTTTAGAATTGGATTATTTATTTACTTTTGTTGCTATTGAGTTATTTGAGTGTCTTATATATTCTGGTTATTAATACCTTGGATGAAAAGTTTGCAAATATTTCTCCCACTGTATAAGTTGTCTCTTCATTTGGTTAATTGTTTCCCTTTGCTGTGCAGATGCTTTTTAGCTTTATATAATCCCTTTTGTCTATTTTTGCTTCTGTTTCCTGTGCTTTTAAGATCTTACCCAAAAACTCCTTCTCCAGACTGATGTTCTGTAGTGTTTCCCAGTTTTCCTCTAGTAGTTTCATACTTTCAGATCTTACAATTAATTTTTTAATCCATTTTGTATTGATTTTTTTATATGGTAAAAGATGGGCATCTAGTTTCATTCTGCATATGAATATCCAGTTTTCCTACCAGTATTTATTAAAGAGACTATACTTTCCTCAATGTATATTTTTTGCACCTTTATCAAAAATAAGTTGGCTGTAAGTATGTGAATTTACTTCTGGGTTCTCTATTTTATTCCACTAGCTTATATGTCTATTTTTTTGCTAGTACCATGCTGCTTTGGTTATGATAGCTTTGTAGTATAATCTGAAATGAGGTAGCGTGATGCCTCTAGCTTTTTCCCCCCACCGCCAAGATTGCTTTAGCTAATTCGTGTCTCTTGTGATTCCATATAAATGTTGGGATGGAGGTTTCTATTTCTGCAAAGAATATCATTTTTATTTTGATAAGATTGCATTGAAACTGTAGATTACTTTGGGTAGTATGCACATTTTAACAATATTTATTCTTCCAATCCATGAGCATGGGATTTTTCCATTATTTTGTGTCCTTTTCAGTTTCTCTCATCAGATCTTTCACTTATTTGGTTAAATTTATTACTAGTTATTTTTTGGTTTTTTAGTTATTGTAAGTGGGGTTACATTTTGATTTCTTTTTCAGATTGATCACTATAAGCTTATAGGAATGCTACAGATATTTGTAGGTTGATTTTGTATAGTCCAACTTGACTAAATTCATTTACCCATTCTAATAATTTTTCGAGGGAGTCTTTAGGTTTTTTTCAAATATAAAATAATGTTGTTTCCAAACAAGGACAATTTGACTTCTTCCTTTCCAAATTGGATACCCTTTCTTTTTTTTTTTTTTTTTTTTTGACTGTAGTTAATAACAATTTATCGACTTATTTAAAAATGCTGAGTGTACATGTTCTCACTATAAAAATAACTATGTGAGGTAATACATATGCTAATTAGTGAGATTTAGTCATTTCACAATGTGTATATATACTTCACATTGCACATGATAAATACATACAGTTTTATATGTCGATTAAAAAATAATTGAAAGGAATTTTTATTTTTTTATTTATTTTATTTTATTTTATTTTATTTTTTTTTTGAGACGGAGTCTCGCTCTGTCACCCAGGCTGGAGTGCAGTGGCGCAATCTCGGCTCACTGCAAGCTCCGCCTCCCGGGTTCACGCCGTTCTCCGGCCTCAGCCTCCCGAGTAGCTGGGACTACAGGCGCCCGCCACTGCGCCCGGCTAATTTTTTTCTATTTTTAGTAGAGACGGGGTTTCACCATGGTCTCGATCTCCTGACCTTGTGATCCTCCCGCCTCGGCCTTCCAAAGTGCTGGGATTACAGGCGTGAGCCACCGCGCCCAGCCTTGAAAGGAATTTTTAAAGTATGTGATACTTGATAGAAAAATAATAAATATAATCCCAGTTCCTCAAGAGTTCATATTTCAGGTTATATAACTTGTGCTAGTATCTATGTATGATATTGTATAAATTTACTGTGCTGCTTGTAAATGTGTACCAAAAAATTGAAGCTGTGTAGTACGCTCAAAATAAATACTTAACCCTTGTGAAGCACACAAAAATTTAGGATTTATGCATGCTAAAATTTTATTTTGTCAAGTGTTAGAAATTTATTTGGAGAAACATTCTATTTTCCAAACAATAATAACATTTTTTTCCAAACAATTCTTCAGTTTTACAAAATATCAATGTTTTAATTTATTCTGTTCTATGTATACATTGAATTTTTTTTAATTTAAAAAAAATGTTTATTTTTCTTGTATTGGTAAAATATATGTAACATAACTTTTACTATTTTAGCCATTTTTAAGTGAACAATTCAGTGTCATTAAGCACATTCCCACTGTTGTGTCACATTATGGCTATCCATTTCCAAAACTTTATTTATTTATTTATTTATTTATTTTCTTTTATTTATTTATTCTTTTTTTTTTTTTTTTTTTTTTTTTTTTATACTTTAAGTCTTTTTTAAATCTTGCCTTATTGCTCTGGCCAGGACTTCCAGTACTATGTTGAATAAAAGTGGTTGAAGTAGGCATCCTTACTCTCTTCCTAAACTTTATGAAAGTCTTTAAATTTCCCCCCATTTGTATGATATTAGCTGTGGGCTTGTTATATATGACTTTTATCTTCTTGAGGTATGCTCCTTCTATATCCAAATTGTTTAGGCTTGTTTTTTTAATCATAGAGATATTGAATTTTTTCAAGTACTTTTTCAGCAGCTTTTGAAACGATCATGATTTTTGTCCTTCACTCTGTTGATAAGATATATCATGTATATTGGTTTATATATGTTTAACCATCCTTGCATCGCTGGGATGAATCCCACTTGATCATGGTGAGTGATCTGTTTAATGTGTTGTTGAGTTTCTCATTATTAATTATTCTGCTGTTCAAGTTTTCTATTTCTTCATGATTCAATCTTGTTATGTTGTGTATGTCCAGAAATATATCCATTTATTCTAGGTTTTCCAATTTGTTGGCACCTCGTTGTTCATAAGAGTCTAATGATCTTTTGTACTTCTGTGCTATTAGTTTTAATGTTTCCCTTTTCATCTCTGGTTTTATTTGTATCATCTCTTTTTTTTCTTAGTCTAGCTAAAGTTTTGCTTATTTTGTTTATCTTTTCAAAAAACCAACTTCAAATTTTGTTGATCTTTTGTATACATTACTCTCAATTTCGTTTATTTCTGCCCAGATCTTTATTATTTCTTTTTTTCTACTAATTTGGGATTTAGTTTGTTCTTGCTTTTCTAGTTCCTTGAGGTACATCATTAGGTTGTTTATTTGAAGTCTTTCTTTTTTTTGATATAGGTGTTTATTGCAAGAAACATTCTTATTAGTACTGTTTTTGCTGTAATCCATGGGTTCTGGTATGTTGTGTTTCCATTTTCAGTTGTTTCAAAAAATTTTCAGAATTTCTTTTTTAATTTCTTCATTGACTCATTGTACATTGAGGAATATGTTTAATTTCCATGAATTTATACAATTTTCAAAGTTCCTCTGGTTATTGATTTCTAGTTTTATTCCATTGTGGTCAGAAAATATACTTGATACAATTCTGACTTTTTAAACTTGTTGAGACTTCTTTTATGGCCTAAGATATGGTTAATCCTGCAGAATGTCCTATGTGCTGATGAGGAAAATGTGTTTTTTGCCACACTTAGATAAAATCTCCCCTCCCCTCCTCTCCCCTTCTTTCCCCTCCCCTTCTCTCCCCTCCCCTCCCCTTTCCTCCCCTTCCCTTCCTTTTATTTTTCTTCTTTTTCTTTCTTTCATCTCCTCCTTTCTTCCTGCTTCCCTTCCTTTGTGGTTAAGGTATTTTCTCTGCTAATATGTTTTAAGTCATTGCCTTTCATTTTTAGTATATCCATTATAAGTTTTTGCTTTCTGGTTATCATGAAGGCTACAAAAAAAATCCTATAGTTATAATGATATTTAAAATAGCCAATATAACTTGGATCACAAAAAGAAAAAGACACAAAGAAATATATAAAATTCTGTACTTATTAACTTCCTTTTTGCCCCCACTTTGATTTTTTGATGTTAAAACTTACATTTTTTATATTGCTTAACTTTAACAAATTGTTTTAGTTATTATTATTTAAGTAGTTTTCTTTGTTAGTCTTCTTACTGAAGATATAAATTGTTTAAATACCACAATTACAATATTACTATAACAATCATATTATTGTTCATTTGTTTCAGTTTAAAGGACTCCTTTTAACATTTCTTGTAGGACAAATCTGGTGGCAATAAATTCCCTTAGCTTATGTTTGTCAGGGAAAGTCTATCTCTCCTCATTTCTGAAGGGTAACTTTGCTGGATACAGTATTGTACAGTATTATTGGTTGTTTTTTTTTTTCCTTTTGCATTCTGAATATTTTGTTCCACTCCCTCCCGGCCTGTAGGGTTTATGCTGAGAAATCTGCTGCAAGTCATATTGGATAACTTTTATGTGGCCCTTGCTTCTTTTCTTTGGCTGCTTTCTGTATTCTGTCTTTATTTTTGATATTTGTGAGTTTGATTATAATATGCCTTGGAATATTCTTATTTGGGTGAATCTGATTGGTGATCTTTGACTTTCCTATACAGGGATATTTGTATCTTTTCTCCAGGTTTGTAAAGTTTTCTATTATTTCACTGAATAACCTTTCTGCTCTTTGTCTTTCTCAGTTCCCTCTTGAACTTAGATCATCTGAATATTTACGCTTTTAAAGTTGTCCCACAGTTCTTGTAAGCATATTCATTTTCTTCTTCTTTTATCTTCTTTGACTGTGTTTCCAAATAGTCTGTCGTTGAGGTTACTGACTCTTTCTTCTGTTGAAGAAAGAACATCAACTCTGCTGTTGATGTACTCTTTTGCATTTTTCATTTCATTCATTGCACATTTTTAGCTCCAAGATTTCTGTTTGATTTTTAAAACTTATTTTAATCTCTGTATTAATTTTTTTTTCTGATAAATTTCTGAACTGGTTCTCTCTCTCTCTCTCCTTTAAAAATATTTATTAAACTTCCTTAAAACAGCTATTTTGAATTCTTTGTCTAAGAGACTGCATATCCCCATAACTTTGGGGCTAGTCTCTGGCACCTTATTTTGTATGTTTGGTAAGGTCATAATTTTCTGAATGTTCTTGGTGTCTGTGGATGTGCAACGATCTTTGCACATTTAGGGATTAGGGATTTATTTTAGTATTTGCAGTCTATCTTTGTTTTCGCTTGTCCTACAGAGATCTTTCCGAGGATTCTAAACTGACGGACTGTTGTGTTTCAGAGCTTGTGACCTGTGCAGGTACCTGCACTAGAGGACACTCTAAACTCAGGCTTGCCGTGAGTCTCACAAGGGCAAGGTGGACATGGCTTTCTGGTCCAGAAGGATCTGGGGAAGACTTAAGGAGAGTACTGGGGCTGTGTGGGAGTGCAAGCCAGGGACTTAAGTTTAGAAGACTACCCCAGTGACTAAGACAGGCGTGACTCCCAGATCTCTGCACAGGTGGTGTGGGTTGCCAGATGCAGTGAGAGGGGCTAGAATTGAGATTGGATCAGCTTCAGGATTTGCAGTGGGAAGGACGCTGGTGTGTCTGTCTCATTAGTTTAGAGGGTGCACCACCCAGCAGGTACCTGCACAGGTGGGATAGTTCCCTAACTGTAGCAGGAGGGACTTGAGCTAAGACTGGGCCCCCTTGGGATCTCCTAAGGGACAGAGGCAGGAAAGCCTGATTAGCTCAAAGGGTCACCTGTCTCCTAGAAGGACACTGCACAGCCAGGATAGTTTTCTAACCACAGCCTGTAGCTGAGACTGAGTCCCCTGGGATTTGCTATGGACTAGAGGCTGGAGAGTCCATCTTGTTGGCTCAGAGAGGCACGTGTCTCCTAGCAGGTCTCAGCACAGATAGGGTATTTTCCCAACTGAAGGCTAGATATAAGACTGGACCCCTGTGAGGCCAAGGCTGGAGCACCTGCTCCTTGGCTCAGAGAGATGTGTATTTCCCAGGCAGTCCTTGCACAGGTGAGATAGTTCACTGATTGCGGAAGGAGGGGCCAGAGCTGGGAATAGGCCCCCTTAGGATCTGTTGTGGGCTGGAGGCTGGAGAGCCCAGTCTCATTGGCCCAAACAGGTACAAATCTCCCAGCAGATCTTAGCACAGAGGGGTTGCTTCCCCAACTGCAGTGAGGGGCTGGAATTGTTATTGGGCCTCGTCAGAATCTGTGGAATGAAGGTTAGCAAGCTCATAAGGGAAGCTCAGACTCTCTGGCTGTGATATACGGGCAAGTCTCCTTCTGGGTCTTTGTGTGAATAGCTCTGAGCTAGGACCTCAGCTGAAGAAGGCTAGAACAGTGCTTCCGGGCAACTTTCAGGTTAACTGCAGAGACTAATGTCAGCCAACAGAGGAGCCTTTTCTCCAAGACAGTAGTGTAGGCAGTTCTTTCCGGACCTCTTGGCAGATGATTTTTGGTGCAGTTTCAAGGTCAAACAGTGCTGTAGCCAAGTCCCAGCGGGGACTGGACCATTTCTGGGATTGAAAGCAGAAGCAAGTTTGGTCAGGCGGACCAGCCACCTGGGTCATGGTCTGCATTCTCTAAACCAGGGGTCTCCAATCCCCGGGCCACAGATAGGCACTGCTCCATCCATGGCCTGAGAACCAGGCTGCACAGCAGGAGGTGAGTAGTGGGCAGACAAGTGAAGCTTCATCTGTATAGCATGTCCCTATGGCTTGCATTATCACCTGAGATCTGCCTCCTGTCAGATGGGCGGTGGTATTAGAGTCTCATAGAAGCGTGAACCCTATTGTGAACTGCACATGCCAGGGATCTAGGTTGCGCTCTGCTTATAGTAATCTAATTCCTGATGATCTGTCACTGTCTTCTATTAGCCCCAGATGGGACCTCTGATTGCAGGAAGACAAGCTCAGTGATCTTGCTGATTCTACATTATGGTTAGTTGTATACTTACTTAATTATATATTACAATGTAATAATAATAGAAATAAAGTGCACAATAAATATAATGCACCTGAAACCAGGCTGGAGTGCAGTGGCACAATCTCAGCTCACGCTAGCCTCTTTGATCTACCAGGCTCAAGTGATCCTCTTGCCTCAGCCCCCCAAAGCTGGGACTACAGACATGCCACCATGCCTGGCTAATTTGTGTATTTTTTGTAGAGACAGGATTTCGCTATGTTGCCCAGGTTTGTCTGAAACTCTTGAGCTGAAGTGATCCACCTGCCTTTGCCTCCCACAGTGTTAGGATTACAGGTGTGAGCTACTGTGTCCATCTTGATTCTTTCTTAACACAGCTATATTGTCTTTTATATCCTGAATCTTTTTTTTTCACTTTTTTTTTTTTGTGGATTTCAACCTTCTTTTGGATCTAATTGAGTTTCTTTGCAATTCGTATTTTAAATTCTTTAACTATCATTTCAGATGTTTCCATCTGATTAGGATCCATTGCTAGGGAGCTAATGAGATCCTTTGGAGGTGACAAAGCACTCTGGCTTTTTGTACTGCCGGAGTTATTGTGCTGATTCTTTCTAATCTGAAGGAGCTGTCTTCTTTTTTTTGGATTTTCTATCATTTGGATGGGGCTTTTAATTTTTTTGTTCTTTTCTCCCTTGAGGGTATGACTATGGTGTATGTTATGTATGTGTGTGATTGATTGGCTTTTGTGTTTTTTTTGGTTGCTTTCATGGGGCCAAGGCTCTCTCTGGGTTCCTCGGCTGTGAATGCTTTCTGTTCAATATCTTTCTCAGATGCTGCTTGTTATGAGGATGTATTTTCATTTGGTGATGCAGTTTAGGCTGCAGTCCTGTAGATGGCACTTAAGAGTAAGAGCTGGCAGATAGTCTGGTGCCTATTGGATGCACCTGCCCTGATTAGGTTGGCAGGAAGAGATCGTGATGGGATGCCTTGAAAGTCTCAGAGGAAGGGGCAGGGGTGGGGCTTCACCAGCTCCTCATCCTAGACTGGCAGTAATGCAGTTTGCTTCACTGTCACACTCCTGTCATGGGGCTCACAACCATCTGTTTATGAAGGCTTTGTCCTTTGGTTCCTGACCACACTATGGCTCTGTGCTATAGATCTGCCTGTCTGACAGTTATCACTAGAATGGGGGTCAGAGCAGAGCTTTGACCCACAGTCTAGGGCAGGTAACTTCATGGTTTCTCCTCCATTGCTGGGGTACTGCCACTCCATGTAGAGAGGGGGAGTTGAAACCCACCCTTCCTGAAAGCCTGAGCAGGCACAGCCCTGATTTTAGTGGGGGTGGAGCCACCAGAAAGGCATGAAAAGTGCTTTTGTTTAGTTTCTGCTCACTTGCAGTGGGTTTGCAGCTGCTGAAAAAGTGAGAAAAGTGCTTTCTTTTAGTGCAAGCTCACTAGGCAGGGTGAGAAGATCCACTACTGTGTCTGCAACAGTGTACAGCAGATATTTAAAGAGGACTCTTTCTCCACATCTGTTCCCAGATGTCAGTGGTGCCCCCTTCACTGTTTGGTGCTGCGTCTGTGTTGCCTTTATTTCAAGGGAGCCTTTGGCGGCCTGTGCTTCCCCCTCGCTTAGGGGTGGCCTTTGCCGAAGATTACATCTCCAGGGATCTACAACTCCCAGGGACCCACTGGTCTTCTGTGCTTGCCAAAGTCAGAGCAAATTGTAGGGTGTGTTTGTGGGTGATTTGGTGATGCTGCGGCTCAAGGATGGAGGATCTCTAGGCAGGACAATGATACCAAGGTTAAATTATTAAAATTTGTTGTGTGGAACAGAATGTAGTTTATCTTGACCAATGTTAAATGTTATACATTCATTTAAAAACAATATGTTATACTGTTTTCTGGGTAGCACATTCTATGACTTTCAATTATATCAAATTAGATGTTATATCAAATTATTGTTCAATAATTGTATAACTTTAAGATTTTGTTTCTATTTGTTCCTCCTGTTATTTCACTAGGGGTGCAGAAATCTCTGACTATATTTGTGGATATATCTTTGCATTTCAGATTGTGGTCATGTATTTTGAGCTCCAATATTAGGTGATTAATGTTAAGGATTGTTATTTTTTGAAGAATTTCTTCATTATTGTAACATGAACTTCTTTGTCATATTCTTTGTAATATTCTTTTTTCTATGTTGTCTGATATCAATATAACCACTCTTATTTTCCTTTGATTTTTTCAAATTTTTCCCATATATTTTACTTCAAAACTATTTATGTCTTTATATTTAACATGGGTTTCTTATAGGCAGCATATAAATTATCTTACTCTCTTATCCAATTTTATAATTTCTGCTTTTAAAATGGAGTATTTCAACCATTTAATTGTAGTGTAATTATTGACAAAGTTTTGTTTAAATGTACCATCATATTCCTTGTTTTCTACTTATCTCTACTTATTTTTTATTCACTTTTCTTCATTTTTTTGTTTTTTTTGGTTTATTTTTTATAATTTCATTTTTTTTGTCCTTTTTTGGTAGCCATAACTCTTGGTTGTGACATTTAAGTGATTCTTTTAGGGTTTAGTGTACATTTTGTGCTATTAATGTCATACATTTTACTTTATGTATGTTATAAATCCCACAATACATTGTTATTGTTTTGCTTTAAGCAGTTGTCTTTTAAACAGATTTAAGTTATAAGAATAAAATCTTTATATTTACCCATGTATTTATCATTTCCATTGTTCTTGATTCCTTTGTGCAGGTCTAGGTTTCTACGTAGCATCATTTTTCTTCTACTTGAAAGAATTCCTATAGTGTTTATTGTAATTTAGTTTTGCTGTTAATGAATTCTTTCATCTTTTGTAGGTGTGAACAAATCCTTGTTTCACCTTGGTTTTTGAAAGCTTTTTTTAGATTAGAGAAATCTAAGTTGTTTTTTTCTTTTAGTACTTCAGAAATGTTTCTCTATTGTCTTCCTACTTTCATCGTTTACAAGGAATCTTGTACTATCCATATTTTAGTCCTTCTGTGTGTAATTTCTCTTTTTCTCCAACTGCTTCTAAGATTTGTATTTTTATCATTGGCTTCCTGTAATTGATTTATTATGTGCCATGGTATAGTCATATATATGTTTGTACTTGGGCTTTGTTAAACTCTGTGTGTATGTGAGTATATGGATTTTATCAAATTTGGAAAGTTTTAGCCATTATTTTTTCAAAATTTTTTTTGGTCTTCCCTTTAAGGGACTCCAATTGCTCATATATTTGGTCATTTAAAATTATCTCACATTTCACTAATGCTCTACTCCTTTTTGCAAGTCTTTTTTTCTCTATGTGTTTCATTTTTATAGTTTCTGTTACTATGTTTTTAAGTTCACTAATCTTTTTTTCTGAAATGTCATCTGTCATTATTCTCAGCCTGTGTATTTTACAAAGCAAACATTGTAATTTCTACTTCTGAACGTTGAAATGGGGTCTTTTTTATATCTTTTATTTAAAATGTTCAACTTTTTCTCTACCTTTCGAATATATTGAATTCAGTTGTAATAACTGTTTTAATGCCATCAGTGTCATACTTGGGTTAATTTTTATTGGTTGACTTTTTTCTCTTTATTATAGGTTGTATTTTTCCTTCTTCTTTGCATACTTTATCATTTTTATGGGTACCAGGCATTGTAAATTTTGCCCTGTTGATTGCTGGATATTGTTGAATTTTAAGAATATTCTAGAGCTTTGTATTTGAATGTGGTTAAGTTACTTGGAAATACTTTAATGTTTTAGCTTCTTGCTTTTAAACTTTGTTAGGCAGAACAAAGCTATTATTTTTTCCCATTCTTGAGGTAATACCCCTCTTAATTCTTTAACTGATGCCCATGAATTATGAGGATTTACATTTTGGTGATTGGGGATAGGCATGATTTCTGGCCATGTGTTATTCCTGGGTGCTATTACTTCTTATTCTTCTGAGTGGCCCTTTCCTGGCCGTGGGTAGTTTTCTTAAACACAGGCACTCTTTGGTGCTTAACCAAATACTCAGTGGTGAACATCTGCAGTTCTGTGGAGTTCTCTTTCTGTGTATCCCTCTCCTCTTCAGTGTTCTCCTCTGCAAACACCAGGAATCTTGTCTTCCCTGGACTCCCAACTCTGTCTCCTCAACTCAGGGAGTTCACTGGGCTCTGCCTGGATTCTTGTCTTTGCATCAGAACCTGGAAACTACCTCTAGGAAGTAAGCTGGGGCAATCATAGGTATGATTCAACTCATCTGTTTCAAACCCAACCCCTCATTTCCAGTGTGTTCAGAACCATAATTTTACATATTTTGTTTGGTCATTTGGTTGTTTGTAATAGGAGTGTAAATTTGATCCCTGTTATTACATCTTGACTGAAAGTCTTGTTTGTCCCCTTATTGTTTTTTTAATGCCAAAAACTTATTTTGGTGTGTGTCGAGAACTCCTCATGTAATTAGAGTTACTGATGTCTACTTAAGTCTGCAAGTCTACCTTCGCTCCTCAATTATTACCTCTAAGGACACAAAACCTTTATTGTTTGTCTTCATATTTTCAATGTTAATATGGTAGTGCTTAACACATAGAAATTTAATGCTTTTTGAACTAATAAAATTAAAATGGGGTAAGCTTATGCTTCTGTGATGTGGTATATTAGTATATATAATATATATTTTACATTATATATACATGGGTGTGTGTGTGTATATATATATGAATATATGTGTGTGTGTGTATTTCGCTTACATTGCATTTATAGTTCCGTAATTTTTTTGTGTGTGTATAGCCAAGAAATGCTTAGTGAAATTTTTTTTTTTTGTAGCAAATAAAGGTTGATGAGGTTTTACTTTAGCAAAATGAACAACAAGATTGATGCTTAAAATGTAAAGGTGTTACGTGTTCAGGCTTTACTCACTCTGAATATTAATAAGTATGTAAGTATGATTGTTGAATATTTAAAAGGAAATACTAATTCCAATACCCGGAAAGGAAAAATCCATAATAAATGTTAAAGTTAAATATCTCAGGTTTAATTTCTTATCATTTTATTTTAAAAATAAAATTGTGTTTTTCAATTACATTGCAAAACAAATGTGTAGAAATATATATCTGTGCCTGTTGCTGTCACGTTGGAAAGAAGTCTTGTAGAACAGTTTTGTCTGCTCCTTCCAGCTTCGTTCAGAGTTCGAAGGGAGTAAGGCCTGAGAGAGAGCAGATATTTCTCTAGTGAGCATGAAATTTGGTAACCTTAGGCCTGACCTTTAATCTGCTAAAGCGGAGAGACAGAGGCATTTCTCTGGGACACTGGAGAGGATATAAACCATTAAAGTCAACAGTGGATGAACTCATTCCATTACTTTTAATGACATTATATCTGTGTTTGTGTGCTCAATGTAATGATAACTTAGTAAAGGAGAATTAATTCCACATATTATCTACATAAAGGATAATGAGGGAAATCAGTTTCCTCTAAGGAAGTTTCATTAAATTTGGGTATAAGCCAATCTACTTTAGATTGGTCCCTGGCTCTTGGATGACTTTCAAGCCTTGAGGCTCCTAGAGAACGAACAAGGCCATATTTGAATGTCAGAGAAACAGACGCAGAAGCTTTCAGAGGACTCTTGTCACTGAAATTCCCTTTCCTTCTGGAAAAGCAAACTGCTAGTTTGTTGACCATCAGGTACAAAATAAATTTTTTTTCTATAAACCAACATTGTATCAGCTGAGATAGTTTTAATTCATATGATTTGTGACTAAACTATTTGATTTGTGGATCTGACAGCTCCTTGAGGTATTTCAAGTAATAAAAACAACAAACAAGCTAATAAATAGTGAATTAGTAAATATTCAGTATTTGTGTATTGTATTTTTTTGTGTTATATTTTTTAACACAGGAAATATTTTGTATTTTTTTAGCATAGGAAGGTTAAAGCAATGTTTCCAAGTTAAATGCCTGTTTTGAAAATCTGTCCTTGTTAAATTAGTGTTACTAAGTATTGATATTTTATATAATGCTAGTGATTCTTGCAGTGAAATTTAAAACATACAGTTTTCTTGTGGGTTTAGAATATAATTAATTTTTCAAATTTTTACCTGAGCAAACAGTTTGATGTCTCAAAGACAGCAAGGCAAATTTACTAAAATATGCTTATTTTAAATTGAAAACAAAATTTTATCAGAGGTAAACTGCACTTAAATTGCTTTAATCAAAAACTGTTAGTGATCCTTGTTTCAATGTTTCTATGTACATGGAGCAGTCTTATGTGCTAATATATTAGTAACTCAGACTAGATGGGGAAGAGCAATTCTAAAATAATAAGCATGTTAAATTACAGAACTTAACTGTTGCAATGAACTGAATTTTGTGTCCCCCAAGAATTCATATGTTGAAATCCTAAGCCCCAAGTTTATATATTAGGAGGTGAAGCCTATGGGTATAGGATTAGAGCTATTACGAAAGAGGACCCAGAGAGCTGCTTTGCCCCTTCCATCATGTGAGGACAGAGCTGTAAGACACTGTCTATAAACCAGAAAGTTGGCCCTCACCAGACACTGAAACTGTTGGAGCCTTGATAGTGGATTTTCCAGTCACCGGAACTCTGAGAAATAAGTAACTATTGTTTACCTGTCACTCACTTTACGATATTCTGTTAAGACAATGGTAATGCAGTTTATTGCTTATAAACTATTAATAATAATATTTATAAATCAATGTCAGTTACAGAGCTAGTGCCTAGAGGAATTACCTATAAATTAAAATAATAAAATCAAAGCATTGTGGGAACCACTGAAACAAATCAGTGTCGAAAGGATCTTGCTATTAGGTTGGATACTTTACTAAATGATACCAAAATAATTGAATGAACATTTAAATACTTCTTACCTTAAATTAAAAAAAAAAGAAAAAAAAATAGTTGCCTATATTTCCAAGGTTTTGCAAAAGTTTTAATCTCAAATGCTTATTTGTCATTTATATTTGGTTACCAAATTAATCTATATACTCTATTAAGAAGAACATCCTTATCAAAGATAACCTTCAGATTCACCTTGTCTGAATTTGTTCAAATTCCCAATTTGTGAAGCCCATATGAATAAAGTCTTGCTGTATTTCCACTTCCAGAATAAATAACACAGCAATGGAATGCAAGTTTTGGGGGGGAACTTGAATTATTCACAACACAAGTATTTGAACTAATCCTATGTGTAGATTTTAAATTTACAATTATTTCTGTGCTTAATCGCTTATAGATTTTTGGGATAATAGAGAATTTATTAATAGAACTTTAGGAAAATGAACAAATGTGGGAATGACATGCTACGACTAGAACAGGATTTTGGCCCAGTAAAAAATAATTATTGATAGCAAAAAGAGTGTATTACCTTTCACATTGCAATTGTATGGCAGAAGGCAGTCAAATGGGAGCTAGAACAAATATATCAACTATTTATACATACTTTATCTTTTAAGAATAATATTAAAATAAGGCCACACGCGGTGGCTCATGCCTGTAATCCCAGCACTTTGGGAGGCTGAGGCATGTGGATCACCTAAGGCCAGAGGTTCAAGACCAGCCTGGCCAACATGGAAAAAGCCCATCTGTACTAAAAATACAAAACTTAGCTGGGCGTGGTGGTGTGTGCCTGTAACCCCAGCTGCTTGGGAGGCTGAGCCAGGAGAATCGCTTGAACCCAGGAGGCAGAGGTTTTAGTGACCTGAGATCATGCCACTGCACTCCAGCCTGGGTGACAGAACAAGACTCCATCTCAAAAAAAAGAAAATATAAAAATAGATATAGATATTTTAGGGCCAGAAATTTTAGTTTCATCATATTAGACAGAAGTAACTATTATAGATTACCTAAAGGATGCAAAAACCATCTTTTCCATGTGCTATTCAGTGTCCAGTACTGTCCTTGATTTTTCTTAAAAATCATCTTAAGCACTATCATTATCAATAACCTCTAAGTGAGTAGAAGTAGGTCTTTTATTGCTAGAGAATTTCCTGCGGGCTAACTCTGTCTAAATTATGGGGTTATGAATCTCTGAATGCTTAGGTGGAAGCAGAAATTTATGTTTATCACCATGAACTCACAACATGTTTACCATCAGCACTGAGACATTATATACTTCTCCAAAGGAAGGCCCTGGGATGAGGCTTTGAGGGACAATGGTAATGATAATGATGACAACGAAAGTTGTGGGCAGTTGCTACTCATTCAATAAGCATGTATTGAATGTTTACTGAATGTAACCTACTATGTTCGAGTTTTTAAGTTCTGGCTATAAAGGTGGAAAGTCCCATACTGTTCACATTCTAATAAGGAGGTACAGAAACCATGGGTGAGTAAGTGTATCTATTGTATATCAGGTAATGATAAAAGCTGTAGAGAAACAAGAAGGTGAATGGGAAATGCCGAGGGGTGATTTGTTACACAGGACAATTAGGAAAGGCTTCCCTTATCATGTGATGTATGAGATCTGCTTTGTTTACAAAGTGGGGAAGAAAGCCAAGAAGAAATCTGGAAGAAGACATTTTCACACAGAAAAAAAGAGTCAGCACAAAGCTACTGAAAATAGAATGCTTGGCTTGTCAGAAGAACAGCAAGAGGGCCAGTGCAATTGGGAGGGGGAATGAAGGGAGATGAGGTCAGAAAATCCAGGAGAAGGGGTGGGAGGGTCAGATTATAAGACCTCATGGGTCACTGAGAAAACTTGGGCTTTTTGAGCAGATGTATGGCAAGGTCAGAAAGAGCTTTTAGCAGCCTCACCTTGCCTCCTGTGTATTAGCCCCTGATCCTATTGGGGCTAATTGGAAGGCTTTCAATAACCTAGGATAGAGTTGATGAGAGGGTGATAGTGATCAAGAAGAAGAGAAGCAGAATTCTGAAGTAAAAGCCAGCAGAATTTGCTGATGGATTGGATATGTGGCGCGAGAGAAAGCAAAATGTCAAGGATAAATCCAAGGTCTTTTGGCCTGTGCAGCTGAGGGGATAGAGTTGCTGTGTACTGATAGAATTATAGGAAAGATGATAAGGAGTTTGGTTAATAGGCATGCTAAGTTTAAAATATTTATTAAACATCTGCCAAAAGATGTCAAGGCAGATGAAAGAGATGAGGGAGGATCATCAGTATATTAATGTTCATTTAAAGTTATCAGATAATATTACCTATGGAATGAGTGAAGACAGAGAATTATGTGGATTGAGCCCTGGCCACTCTAACATATCAGAGTTTCCAGGGAGATAAGGGAGAGTCAGCCATGGAGAGGGAACGGGAGTGGCCAGTGAGGTAGGACAGTCTTGAATGATGGTGACCCTGAAGCCAAGTGAATAAAACATCTCAAGAAAGGACAAGTGATCAATAAAGTCCTGGCTTGTCGGAGCTCTGGCCACCTCCACATGAAGGGTTTCTATGTGGCTAAAGCAGTGTTCTGTATCCTCTTAGCAGTATCATGCAGTCAGGAGTCCCTTCAAGAAATGACTAGAGTAAGAATCAGTTAGGAATCCAGCCTTAAATACAGTCTCCAAGGAATGTAAGGTACAGACCTTGATGAACTCTTATCCTCTCGTCATGCAATGGCATGCAGGACTCTATTTTGATCAATCCTGAAATCTTGAGTGCCTCTAATTTTGTTAATGAAAGCCAACTTTTATATCTATCATACAAATTAACAGAATCTTGTTTTTATCAAGGGAGAAAATGGTTTCTGACATCTAGTATGCAAATTAGCAAAATGTCTGTTGCAGATGAAGATATCAGCAGGTGGAGAAAATGCAGTAGTCACTCCTGGAGTGTGGCCCTTATGGTTAGAATAGGAACTGACTATCCTTGGACTGTGCATTCTTGACAGCATTTTACCTGCTCATGCCTAGAATTAAAACTTAAAATATTTGACATTGAACCTATTATAATGCTAATAACCTGATGTACTTTAACTAAAATTATAGACATTATTCTATTAAGCTGTCTTAATAGAGGAACAAGAAAGTTTCCATGGCTGTGAAGAGGAAACACTGGGATTTGAACCTAGATATGGCTAAATTAAAGCCCATGGTTTCCATATGAGGCTGTATGGTTCACCCCTAATATACAGTTCCTGCATTTCAGAACCTACACTCAAAATAGGCAGGCAAGTTGTGGATATGCCTAATTAATATGGTTTGGCTTTGTGTCCCCACCCAAATCTCACGTTGAATTGTAATAATCTCCACATGTCAAGGGCAGGGTCAGGTGGAGATAATTGAATCATGGGGGCAGTTTACACCATGCTGCTGTTCTCATGACAGTGAGTGAGTTCTCCCAAGATCTGATGGTTTTATAAGGGGCCTTTCCCCCTTTGCTTAGCACTTTTCTCTCCTGCTTCCATGTGAAGAAGGATGTGTTTGCTTCCCCTTATGCCATGACTGTAAGTTTCCTGAGGCCTCACAACCTGGTGGAACTGTGAGCCAATTAAACCTCTTTCCTTTATAAATTACCCAGTCTTGAGTATTTCTTCACACCAGCATGAGAATGGAAGAATACAATAAATTGGTACCGGGAATGTGGCACTGCTGTAATGATACCCAAAAATGTGGAAGCAACTTTGAAACTGGGTAACAGGCAGAGGTTGGAACAGTTTTGAAGGCTCGGAGGAAGAGAGAAAAATGTGGGAAAGTTTGCAACTTCCTGGAGACTTGTTGAATGTCTTTGACCAAAATGCTATAATGATACGTACACTTAAGTCCAGGCTGAGGGAGTCTCAGACGGAGATAAGGAACATGTTGGGAACTGGAGTAAATGTCACTCTTGCTGTGCAAAAGACTGGTGGCATTTTGGCCCTGCCCTGGAGATCTGTGGAAGTTTGAACTTGAGAGAAATGATTTAGGGTATCTGGTGGAATAAATTTCTAAGCAATGAAGCACTCAAGAGGAAGCCGAGCATAGAAGTTTGGAAAATTTGCAGCCCAACTATGCAATACAAAAGTAAACCCCATTTTCTGGGGAGAAATTCAAGCCTGCTGCAGAAATTTGCATAAGTAACAAGGAGCTGAATGTTAATCACCAAGACAATGGGGAAAATTTCTCCAGGGCATGTCAGAGACCTTTGTGGAAGCCCCTCACATCACAGGCCCGAAGCCTAGAAGGGAAAAATGGTTTCCTGGGCCAGTTCCAGGGGACCCCTGCTGCGTGCAGCCTACAGACTACATCCCAGCTGCTCCAGCCATTGCTAAAAGGGGCTAAGGTACAACTCAGGATGTTGCATTAGAGGGTGCAAGCTCCCAGCCTTGGCAGCTTCCACATGGTGTTGGTCCTGCAGGTGCACAGAAGACAAGAATTGAGGTTTGGGAACCTCCACATAGATTTCAGAGGATATATGAAAACTCCTGGATATCCAGGCAGTAGTCTACTGCAGGGATGGAGCCCTCATGGAGAACCTCTGCTAGGGCAGTGCCAAAGTGAAATGTGGGATTGGAACCCTCACACTGAGTCCCCACTGGGGCACTGCCTAGTGGAGCTGTGAGAAGAGGGTTGTTGTTCTCCAGACTCCAAAATGGTAGATCCACCAACAGCTTGCACTATGCACCTGGAAAAGCCACAGACACTCAATGCCAACTGTGAAAGTAGCTGGGGCAGGGGGCTGCACCCTGCAAAGCCACAAGGATAGAGTTGCCCAAGAGTGAGCCCATCTCTTGCATCAATGGGAGCCCACCTCTTGCATCAATGTGACCTGAATATATGACCATGGAGTCAAAAGAGATCATTTTGATACTTTAAGGTTTAGTGAATGCCCTATTGGATTTCACACTTTCACGGGTACTGTAGCCCCTTTATTTTGGCCAATTTCTCCCATTTGGAATGGGTGCATTTACCCAATGCCTGTACCCTCACTGTATCTAGGAAGTCACTAACTTGCTTTTGATTTTACAGGCTCATAGGTGGAAGGGACCTGTCTTGTCTCAGATGAGACCTTGAACTCGGACTTTTGAGTTAAGGCTAGAAGGAGTTAAGAATTTTGGGGACTTTTGGGAAGGCATGATAGTGTTTTGAAATGTGATGACATGAGATTTGGGAGGCACCAGGGGCAAAGTGGTGTGGTTTGGCTCTGTGTCCCCACCCAAGTCTCATCTTGAATTGTAATAATCTCCATGTGTCAAGGGTGGGACCAGGTGGAGATAACTGAATCATAAGGGTATTTTCTGTCATGCTGCTGTTCTCAGGATAGTGAGTGAGTTCTCATGAGATCTGATGGTGTTATAAGGGGCTTTTCTCCTTGCTTGACACTTTTCTCTTGCTGCCACGTGAAGAAGGACATGCTTGCTTCCCCTTCTGCCATGACTGTAAGTTTCCTGAGGCCTCTCCAGCCCTGCGAAACTGTGAGTCAAATAAACCTCTTTCCTTTATAAATTACCTGGTCTTGAGTATTTCTTCATACCAGCATGAGAATGGACTAATACACTAACCGTCATACAAGGCATTATATGAAAACTCACGTGTAGTCAATATCTCTGCTGTTCAACTTTCTGGCTGGAATGTGCTACGAAGGCTTCACGGAGGAGAAGGACCTTACATCAATTCCGAGAGATAAGTAGAACTACAAAGTGTAGAAAGAGGAACTGCGTTTCAAGATCAGGGAAGAGAGTTCTGCACAGTGTTATTACTGTAGGAAATGACACAGCATGAAAGCTAAAATTCTCCATTTACAATTCACTTCTCTACATTTTTGGTAAAATTTTGAATTATTTCTCATGGCATCAGGAAGAGACTTGATATATCTGCTTCTTAAGTGTCTTAGTCAAGGTTCTCCGGAGAAATAAAACCAACAGGATACATCTGGAAAGAAGTTTATCATAAGGCAATGGTTCATGCAATTATGGTGGCTAAGAAGTCCCATGGTCTGCTGTCTGTAAGCTGGAGATCCAGTAAAGCTGATAGTGTAATTCAAAGGCCTGAGATCCAGAGAGCTGGTGGTGTAGATTCTAGTCTACACCATCTGGAGTCTGAAGGCCTGAAAACCAGGAGAGCTGAGGGCAGGAGATGTCTCAACTCAAACAGTCTGATAGAGAGTAAATTTAAACTTCCTTGGCCTTTTGGTTCTACTGAGGCCCGCAATGGATTGAGTGATGCCTATCCCCATTGGGGAGGGCAAATCCACTTTACTCAGTTTACTGATTCAAGTCATAAACTCTTTTGGAAACACCATCACAGACACATCCAGAAATAATGTTTAAGCAGATATCTGGGCATCTCATGATCCAGTCAATTTGACAGATAAAATTAAATATCATATAATTACTGGCCTCCCTCTATCAAGGAAACACAGTGTCTCTTTCATTGTTACCCATGAGAAGTTGGACAGAGCTCTGGAATTGAGAATTTATAACACAGAGATGTTCATACATTTCTCACAGGGATGTTCTGAGTATTAAATAAAATGGTGTATGTGACAGTGCTTTGTAAAGTGTGAACGCCGTATAGATATATCATAAATGTCATAATCCAATGTCATCAAGTACAACAATGATAGAGGAAAAGGCAGAAACAACAGTAAGTATTTCTTGCTTGTGGTCCCATGACCTAGTTTGGCTGAAGGATCTTTTGTATGTTAATATAATAGCTTTGAAAAGATTTGAGCTCTATCGTTTGTGTCAGACATTTCCATTCATTTACAAAAGCATTGTTCTGTATCCATCTCAGCCGCCAGCAGACCTGACAGAATGCAAAACAGTGATAGGACCCCAGAGCTGTTCTTGATTGACCCAGTGTCTTCACAAATAAAATAATCCAGCTCCATTAGTTTTCATTTCCTGCAAAACATGAAAGCTGATACGTTCTGGGCTCTCTTGCTATTACAAGGAAACAGTCAAATTGAATAGTCTCTTTAGCCAACAACAGAACAATCCAGTAATTTCTGTTCCAGAAACCTGCCACTTAGAGGTAAAAGTCTCCCTTCTCAGCAAAGGGTAGTCTCTTTTCAGTGGCTTTCCAGCATGGTACCAGGTGCTTGATCTCCAGCATTCTGCACAGGGAGCTCCTCTTTGCAGCTCTTTATTCAGCTTATTGATCTTTTAAAGGTCTCTAGGGAAGTTCCTTTGGTAGCTCAAAAACTTAATGTTCAGTTTAATCAGTTAAGAGGGTCTCAAAGCAATGATTAATTTCTAAAGGGTATTCACATGGTAACTGGTCTCACATTCTCTAAAAACCACAAACTTCAGTGCACCAGAAGGTCAAAGTCTAAATAATATTTTATTTCTTCTTCTTCATTTGTCTTTGCTTTACGTGTGTCATATTAGCCTTTCGTATGTAATAACTAACTCATTTAGTTGGGATATTCTGTAAGAGACTAGTGGAACTTATTAGTGATGGATTGAATAATGGTAGACTAAAGTTATAAGTATAGGTAGACTGTACCTGAGGAGCTGGTAGACTTCAGGGTATACAAGTTCTGCTCTGTACACACCATATCCAACAAGCTACTCTGTCAGTTTAAGGATTTTCTCCATCAACCGTGGACATTCTTCTCCCAGATTTTCTGCAAGTGCATTTTTCCCTTTCTGCTTTTCTCTAAGGCATGACAACCTTGTGTGTTTACTAGATCACAAATAATTCATGTCCTAGTTGAGCCATGTCAGTCTCAGTCTAAGTCCACCAGTCAATGCCAAACAGCCGCGGAAGGGATGTTAGAGGAAAAGGATGTAAAGGAACTGGGTCACTTGGTAACCTCATCCCATCTCCTCCTGTTGGTTACTGACAGCCTGTGGCTGCAACTTGCACTGAGATGCAATAGAGGAGTGCTTTTCAGCCTTTAATGTGCACGGGAACATCCAGGAATCCTGTTAATCTTCAAATTCTGCTTCAGTAGGTCTAGGGTGGAGCCTGAGATTTTGCATTTCTAACAAGATCCCTGGGGGTGCTGATGCTGCTGGGCCACAGGCCACACTTTGATTAGTGAGCAATTAGAGGACTTATTGGTGTGGGAGGCTCTTAAACATTCCAGTGAGACTCAGGCTCCAGTAATAGTATGGGGCCTAATATGTATAACAAAGAAATATTGTCTTTTGACAGCATTCCCCTGGCCTGTCCCCTGGGATCTAGCATAAAATGATTTCATTATATTTATCAAATACTCTCTGCAAAACATATTGCTATAAAAATCAGTTAAGCGTTTGTGACCCAATAGAAGAAATAAAGAGCTATAATTGTCTAAAGAGTGATATACGAGAAATTCACCAGAGCTATCTGGGTGCACAGGATCTTATAGCCTCTTTCATCCATCAAAGGTTTTTCTCCACAGATGTCAGCCAGGAGGTTATCTGTATCGTAAACACTATGCAAAGCTTTCTGGATCCTTTCTCTGGGACAGGTTGCCTCCATTGACTGTGTTATCAATCAGGGCATAAACCACAGCCTTAATGTTATCTGAGACTCAGAAGTTCACCCTGGCACGCTAACTGCTGGGGAATTATGAGTCGTGGGATTGCTCTAACACAGAGAGTATTGTGCTGTGAAGATTATGGAATCTTATTAGAAAAGGCTCTGCCCCAGATTTGTAGCAGTTAAAATCAGAGTATTTCTTTAGATACCATAGGGAAGATGAAAAATGTTGGAATCTGCTTATATTGACTCATATGTACTCCCAGGATGCAGAGCCAGCAGCAGGAGCTGCAGCAGCCCTTACTTATTAGTATGGATTTCCCCTTTGAAGGGTTATTTAAAAATATTTGTACATATTTCAAATCCCTCAATCTGGTTTGTGGCAAATGGTTGCTTAAATAACTTCTTAATTATTTTGTTCTAGTTTTTGCAGAAGGACTGTTGCAGATATTTAGCACAAAGCTTAGGTTGTTGAGGCCTTTACCTACCTCCTCAATAGATTTCAGGAAAAGAAAATCAAGGGGTGCTAAATTGTTACTCTCTTTATCTAGTATGCAAAAACAGAATGGACTGTGGACCTCAGTACAGGAAAGACATACTTGCACAGCTGCATGGTAATGATCTTTATGTGTGTTAAAATTATGTTCCTGCTATTTTGTCATAATATTCCACAGTGAGGCTTTAGAAGAATCACGTGCTTATAATAATTTTAAACAGAGTCGCTTTGAAGATCTCAGGTAGCAAATTATCTCATGAACTTGTGGATAAAATGTAAGCAAAATTATTTGAAATTAATGGCAGATAAATAGAAACAAATTAAAGCGAATGTTATTGTGCAGTAAAATCGGGTAGAATCACTCGTTGAAGGAGACACGAGTCGCCAAACTTGGACTTAAGCAAGTTTTGATGAGCAAATGTATGCCAAGTCTTGGTTCCTACTCCTATGTTTGAGTAGCTGGAAAGACACACGTCAAGTGTGGAGGGATGCTGGCTTGTGGAATTTATGGACTAAGAGTGTATGAAATCCTGGATGATCCTGAACGATCATGTGGTCAATTTGTTCCTTGTAGCTATACTGAAGATGAGATGGTGTCATACCCTAATTGATCCTGTGGTGGCTGGTTTGAAGCAGCTGGGCTAGGTACCCAGAGACAACCTCAGTCCTGTGTCCCTACTTTTCTAATTAGTTATGTAATCTGCTGCATTTTATTCTATATATTTACACATAATATATAGAATATGTGTGTAAAATATATATGTATATATGTATGTATTTGTTTCACAAGCATAGGAAATACCAGTAATAGATGGTGAGAATGACATTCAGCATTGCTGAGCTCTCCTCCTACACCAGATTATACAAGAAACAACCAGTTGGGAAGCATCATAATGCTGAGCTTCACTCACTGTCTCAGCCTTTTTTCACCTAACATTGTGTATATTGGGTAAATATGACTCATCACAAAGAAACCTGAGTATTAGAATTTAGGAAAAAATCCAGTTTGAGTGATTGCAATATCAGAATTTGGATTCTTCTGATTATGATTATGTTGAGTGGTGCTTTCGACATATTAAGGGTGCTTTTTGGTAAATTAAGTTTTCAGGGCAAAAGAAGGTGAGGTGACATATGTATATGCATATATGTATGTGTGTTTATGTGTGTATATGTATAAATGTATGTGCGTGTGTGTATGTATACATATACCTCACACCACATGAACCCTTTGGAAAGTATCCTGCTGAGGGTGAGAGCCTACGTGATGTAACTTCCTCAGTTTGGGAAGAAGAGAGATATCAAGGAAAGCAAAGAAAGATGAGATACCACTCCGAGATTTTATTGTTGTACAATAAAATCCGTCATCTCCACCCCGTGAAGATCATGTTGTGGACACTGTTTTGGCAATAAAAATAATAGTTACATGTCAAAACACTTCAAATGGCCATGATCCGTAGACATCAGCTTTATACAAAACATCACATGGTCATTGAATGAACAGTGTACACCTACACTTTGGTTTAAGGAAATGAAATGAAATCCCATAACTCCAGACCCGTGGACGGAGAGTTCAGCCAGGCCCAGTAAAAGACACCATTTAATCTAAGCAGACCATGGCCTCAGGCAGCCTACAACCTGCGTGAAAACTTAATAAAACAAAAAGCAAAAATAACAGAGCTTGGAGGTTAAATAACCCAAATAGCTCATTTCTAGAAAAAAGCAATTTGAGAAAGAGTGAGTTCATGCAGATTCCCCAAAGACACACAACTGGTAAGTGTCAGAGCAAAGATGAGAATCCAGGCAGTCTGGCTTGAGTTTATGTCCTTGACTCTATGCAATATCTTATCTCTACGGAAGCTGTGACCTCAGAGAGGTTGCTTTGACATTTGTTTTTAAGCTCTATGGTTTCTTTCCTTCATTTTACAAATAATATTGGCTGCCTCCACACTTCTTTCTGCTAGTTGAGTGGGAGGAGAGAGGCATGAAACAGCCAATGATCCAATAAATTATTTAATTTCCATTTTGAAAAGTACTAGGAGGCAAAAGAGACTATGGAAATATATTATGGAAGTGAGTGATGGGGTCCAACCTAGGTCAAGGGTAAGGGAAGGAGTCCTTGAGGAAGTGACATTTGAGCTGGGCATTAATTCCAGGCAGAAGGAACACCTGCATGAAGACCTTGAGGCAGGAAGTGGCATGGCACCTGAGAGGGTCTGAAAAAAGACCAGAGCAGCAGGCATGGAGATTGATATGACATGAGCTTGGGACACCTGGAGGAAATGTGGGGTCAGGTAGGGCCTTCAAGGCAACTTTAGAGTGTGATGTTTATTCCTAAGTGCAATGGGCTGTTAATATTCATTGAAGTGTGTTGATCTCCATCCACATAATAAATACTATAAATAATATATAATATTTCTATTATAAAATAATATATAATTATTTATAGTATTTATATAAATTTATATATTATTTCTGGAAATAACATATATATAAATATGTGATACATATATTTGTATATATTATTTCTAGAATATTTATATGTATATGATACATATATTTGTATATAAATATTATTTCTAGAAATAATAAATAATAATATATAGTGTTTATTATGTGGAAAATAATAGAGGAAAAAACTGAGGTTTCAGGATCTCTTTTTCCCCTAGAATTTAGATTGGAGTTTTCCAGATGATCTATGGTAGGAGTCAGCATCCTTTCAAAGCAGGATGCTAAGCTACCACTGCCTCCTATCCTGATTTACAGGGTAAGGGCCAACTCTTATAATGAGCAAGATGGGAGCCATTAGCTGTCCAAGATGTTGGAGATCAACTTCTGCACCTTTTGGCAGGGTGCTCCCTGCTACCTATTGCCTGGGGACTGTAGTTTCCCTCTCCTCCCCCATCTCACCTTTGAAGTTATATGGAACAAAGTTTACTTTCAGGCTGTCTTTGCTCTTTTATTTTTGATGGGTTTGGAGGATCTGTCAGTCAAAGCCTAAATAAAAGAAGTCCCCAATGCATAAACTTTCATTTCTAAAGCTTTTATATCAGAAGGTAGAGTGACCCTTGGATTTATCCCTTCAATCATCAAATAGGCTTGCTTTCCCTGGTGCCTGAATCTGTGCTCCAGGCATCACCATTTCTCCTAGAAGTGAGATGATAAATGGTGGTTCTGCTCCTGGGCAAGCCTACAATTGCATTAAATGGCCTCTGAGCCTGGGGAAAAGGGGACCATGCAGCTCAGAGCAGAGGAAATAAGGAGTAGAATCTCCTTCCCTCTCTCCTGGGTATAATTTTGAAATTAGAGTGATGAAAGAAAATCCTGTGTGAGTGGGAGCAGGGAGAGCTGCAAGGATAAGCATAAACTCTGTTAATGAAAGGGGGTTCCCAGCACAGGGCTTCCAAGTGAGCTGGTGGCCTCCTGAGCTATGCATGGAAAGGCTGTGAGTGGCACTGCCCAGCGCTACAGTTAGGCGGGCACTGAAGCTGCTCTTCGACGCTGTTTAGAGTCCCCTTGTGAAACATGGAGGACTGGGTGACAGCTCTTTGTCTCCTGGCTTCCCAGAACCGATAGCATGCAGGTGACTGGAGTCTCTTTCTCCCATCTCCTCTCTCTCTTTCACCTGTTTTTGCAAAGTTGTATAGTAGAAGCAGTCTTTACCATTTGGGGAAAAAGCAGCCTGTGCAGTGGAAAACACAGCGAAAATCACCGCGTGCAGCTCCAGCAGCAGCCCCAGCCTTGCTCAGTGAAACAGCCGGGGCAGAGGTGGCAGCTGTGGGTGTGCTGGGAAGTCATGGGAAAATCCAGAGCAGAGCCAATGCAGGGCCCCTCAGTGCTGCTGCAGGGGGCAGGAGAACCCCACTAATGATCCTCAGTCCTTAGAGTCAGGGAATAAAGCCAGGCAGCTGAGCAGATACAGCAATCCCAGAGATAAGAATCTAAGCTCCTTGGGAGCAGAGGCTGTGTCTTGTGTCTCCTTGAATTCCCAGAGCCTATGTTGACCACGCAACAGAATGCATCCTTCATTGCTGAAAGGAAGAATCGGACACAGGAGACGGGAGGGAGCCACCAGAACTGTGGAGAGGGTGGAGGGCAGAACGCTCAGACTTAGAGGCATGTGTTGAGGAGGAGATAGACTGAGACTGTTCTGTCCTATATATGAAGGCCTGAAAGAGATTTCATTTACCTGAGCTGACGGAGCTAGCCACTGAGAAACAACTATGTGGAATTATATTGGAAAATTACAATTAATATTTCACTTTTCTCAAAAATATTTTATTTTGGAAGACCTCAATATCTTAAATGCTGGTTACTGGAGTTACCATGTTGACGTGAAACAGCCTGTTTTGGCACATCATTTTAAGGTGTGCACTGGGAGGGCAGGGTTGGCGATAAGCACACCATCCACTTTAGGTCAGGGCTTCCGATCGCATCTGCCACTGAACACCAGTCTTACTGGATACCCTACCAAAAAAAGAAAGGATCCTTGGCCAAATAATCTAGGGAACGGAGTGGACCAGATGTTTCTTCTGGAGAGCCTTCATTTAAATAGCACATGAAGGTCTGGACTTCAGCGAGCAGACTATTTCGTTTAAAGCAACCTCTCCTGAGCTTCGACGAACATAGAACCCCATTGATATACACAAGTATTTCCTACATGTTGGGCAATATTGCTGCTGTGGCTAGTTAAAGCAGATTTAAATTATATCTGTTTGGGGCCATTACAGAATCACAGGAAGCTGAAATTTTCCTTAGACCATTCTGAATGACCCCTGGAGCATAGTCCTGGGGCAATGGCTCCATTTCATCATGGATCTGGATCCAGAGTCAGATAAAGCCCGGTGAAAGAAAAACCTGTCAGCTGTTTATCTGTCACTAAATAAACAAAGGCAAATTGCCTTACTTTCCTGAGCTCCATTTTTCCCACCTGCCCGCTTGTACTTTTCTCAGAAGGGTGTGTAGAGAATGAAAGGTATGTCTTATCCAACAAAGCCTAACTGGGATTTGTTGTAGTTAAGCAGAATTAACATTTCTTATTTGCAGGCATAATCTTCTTTGCTATTCCTACCAGCAGGACTCAGAGAAGTCAGACTGTATTGCCTGCATTTACAGAGGTAGAAAGCAGTGCATAGAGAGATTGGGGGGATAACAGAGTTCCTAGCTGGGTGTGTCCTTTTTTGTGACACTCTAAAATGGGCTGTTGCACATACAGCTCACAAAATAGGGTCTTGACCAAGAGCAATACAGCTGAGCTCGCTTCTAACAGTCTCTGCCTGTAGCTGGGATTGCTAGCTTTGTAGTGATTTGTCAGGTGTAGGTCCTGTTTTCATTACTGTGCTCTTTGCACAACCAGAAGGCGGTTTGAAATAAATGGGGACATTTATCCACTAGGTGGAGCTACATCCTTTGTTCTCTGATGGATGCTTTTCCCAACGCTAAAAAGTATTTGGTTTGGGTGGGAACTCAGCAAAGAGAGTATACATCCTTTTTTTTCTCTCACCTTGTTGTGGGAGCTACAGTACTCTGATTGAAGAATGAATGGAGAATGGGCATGTTTTCATGCTGGGAATAAGAGATATGATGTGTTAGAACGTCCTGTGAAATGTAGCAGATAGCTGAGTGAAATCAGACTGCCTCACTTTGAATTAGGTCCCACGACTTGCTAAATGCATGGAAAATGGAAAGTTATTTAACCCACCCGTTATTTCACCTCTTATCTATTTTTTTATTTGTTAAATAGTTGCGTTATAAGGTTTCTTGGTGGAATAAATGAAATGTGTGTAGAGTGCTTAACCAATAATCTGGAACATTGTAATTCCTCAGTGTGTTAGTAATTGGTATTATCTGTGGTTTAAGTTTTCATGTGATTCAATGCCTAGTAAAAGACAACTTGATATTTTCATCAAAATGTGAAATTCAACAGGATTTGTATTTCTGGGCTGCCTTGATTCTTTTGTTACCATTTGGGTTCCTGCATGCCCTCAACCTTCTTAATCCCTGCACGGCCTTCCTCTTCCCTAAAGCGGTGCTCTTCAAACTGATGTGTGCATCCAGTCACTAGGAGGACTTGTTAAAACTCAGATTGCTGGGCTCCACCCCCAGGGCTTGTGATTCTGTGGAGCTGTGGTGGGACTTGAGAATTCACATTTCTAAAGAATGCCCAGGCAATGCTGATGCTGCTTGCACACCTGCTCTGCCTACCTGTGGGCGGGCCTCACGTGGGCACAGTGGGCTGTGACTGGGAGGCAGGGCTGCGTAGGCTTCTTTGTAGGCAGGCTCTCTTTCCTGGTTGGCCTTGGTGTCTAAAATGCCTTCCTCTAAAGATGTGTTTACTTGAAAAAACAGATAAAGTCATTGTGAGGCTTGCAACTCCTCTTTATCATTTCTTCTTACCAACCCTGTCCCTCCTCTTACAGTTTTGATCTGACTCACACTGAAAACACACTGGGCTTCCCAGTGAGTAGCTTAGAGGCCAATGGCTAGGCAAGAAATAGTAGGCGATCCATCCACATTAAAAAAATGACCTTCAGCACAGTATATGACATGTGGTAAATGTTCAACTATATTTGCTGAATGAATAAATGTGCTATGGAAGCTGCTTATGGGCTAATGATAGGAGACCTCACCAGCTAGAAAACTTTCCATTTACTAGCTGTGTGACCATGGCAAAATTATTTTATGAACAAAACACAGCTTACAATGATGAGGTATTACTGTGATTTACAGCTACATATTGATTAATACTACTTCTATTCTTTTAGGTTGAACCATATAAAATCGCCTCTATTTGACCATTTTTGATTTACAAAAATGACAGCTTTATATGGTTCAGCCTGATAAAACTTCTGTACTTTAAATTAGACACATGCTTAACTAAACTCTTTTTCCAATATGCTTTCAATTCCAGGGAGCTGGATTCCTTCTTCTGTTTCTCTCGCTGCACATCTTAAATGTTGTGGGAATATTTTAAAAAATAAGCCTGATGTTGGCTCTGTAAAAATTCAGTTTTATTCCCAGTCCAAGATGATCCTTCATCACTATTTTCTCATTGGAAGAATGATTCTCCTTCATTTAGAAGCAACTGGCAGATGTTCCCTGCTGAGCTGGCTCTTGGTTTTGGTGGAATGCTGCAGTGTTGAAATGCCACATGTACAATTGACTTTTCTTACTCTTCCCACTCCCCGTTCTGGAAATTGCTTCCACTTTCCCCGCCCCTATTCATGGGGTACATTAATCTGTGTTTTAATCTTCTGCACAACCACCTATGCCCTCTTCCCATGCCTCTCTCTCTCTCCCTCCACACTCTCTCATTTAATTACAACTAACTTGAGCATCAGCAAGTGAGAGTGATTTGCCACATGACTCTAAAGTGATTGCTTTAGTTATGCAAGAATCAATGTAAAGGTCTGAAACCCATCTGCTGTTGAGTCTTAGAACTTTTGGTGCCATAAAGTCAGTAAGATACAGTACTCTCCCAGTCCATAGTCATTCAATAAATACTTTTTGTGCACGGATTATATTAAGAAGCTCTGACCACTTGTCCTTCGTTGGAATATTTGGTAAATCATTTTAACAACTGACAGCAATTTTTTTTTTAATGTGGAAAGTAGAAAAAAATATGAGAACCCTGGTTACCAAAGCCTGTGGGAGAAGCACTGTCAGGAGGCATGGGGCTCAGAAGAAGGCCACAGACATGTACAAAGTGGACAAATTTCACCTATTGCACAACTTTGCCTCATTTGATTATCTATAACTACAATTGCTGAAGGAAGAATTAGGCATATAAACTTGGTATTTTAAACCAAATGCTCGCTATGCAAATCTCTCTACAGAGTGAATGGATACGGTGTTCATTCTGAAGTCCTGTGGTTCACTGCTAAATCACAGTGTGGCTTTGGGCAAGTTACTTTGTTTCGTGGTGCCTCAGTTTCCTCATCTGTAAAATGGAGATAACAGTAATAACTTCATAGAGTTGTTGTGAGGATAAAATGAGTTAAAGTGTCTGAAGTGCTTAGAACAGTGTCTGGCAAATAGTGAGAACTATGTAAATATGAGCTATTTTTAGTTTCAGAGAATATCTCAGAAAATGCTAAATAATAAAAATATGTAAATAATCAAGAACTGCATTCTCCTGTAGGAGCTTTTGTAACCTTGATCTTTTAAAGGTCTTCTGCATTTTTTTGCCCCAGAAATAAGCAGTTTGAAGATCATTATTTCTTTTAAAAATCATTCAGTACACTAATCCAGTGGGTTTATTATCAATAGATCCGTTTTTCCTCCCTTGATATTTAAGCTAAATCTCTCTTCTTAATTCCAGTCTATTTTTCCTCATTATCATGCTTTCACTATGCTGGTGACTTTTTTCTTTCTTCATGTTTACCTCGTCCTGATATTTACAGAAGTACAAGAGAGAATTTGTGAACTTGGACAAACTCTTCTGGAGAGAACTCCCCGGGGATCTTTTACAGACATCGCAGTTCTCTTGGTTAAACTGTCTGCAGGCAGCATGAACACAGTGCCACGGGTGTCTTTGGAAATTTATCATGAATGCAAGCAGAGAAAACCCAAAAGCCACCCATTCCTGAATTAGGAAGAACAGAATTCTAGGCTTACTTTTAAATTTCCTCAAGGACTTTAAATTCTGAGGTCGAGTGATGAAACAATTCACACCATCTTCAGCATTTGTGTTGCCATGTTTGGAATTGTGGGGGTTGACTACAATCATAGTTCACCAGGATTTCATAGCAGGATTGTGGGGGCTCAGGGACCCTACCCTCATGTAGATTATTTGTGCACGTTGGAAATATATTTAGTGCTTTGATATTTTATGATTATTTTATTTACTTACTGTAGCTGTCATGTTTGGGAGAAAACATATTATACTTAAAAGATTCATTTGTGTTTTCCTTGTATTTTATACCATGCTTCAATTCTGAAGTCTTTTAAACTCCAAAAGTATATCCAGATTTCAACATTGAGTTTTATGAGACAAATTATTTTTATGTCTGCTGATTTTTCATAGTTTTTCCATGTATCATATTTACTTATTGGAATATTTATTTCAAGATGTCATATTCAGAGTCTAGTTAGGGTAATTTTAAGAATCTGGTAAGAAGTTATGAGTTGGTTACTTTTCTCAAAAACAAAAATTACCTATCTCATTTTAGATACCTTCTATAGAGGAGAAAAAAGTAGCACCAATTTTATTCTATTACAAAATTGATCACGTTAGTAATATGGATACTGGAGAAATCCAGAATCTGAGACAGTATGCAAGAGTTGTACAACTAGACACAAAAGCTACATGTTGACGTATTCAAGCAAAAGGTCAGAATAAGAAAAGAAATGGAATTCTTTGGTGGTTCAGTTTTTATTCTACGTTTTCTCCTTAATATGTATCTGAGGAGGTGAAGATATGACACCAAGATACTACAATTTGAAGATATAAGTCCTCATTTTCTGCCCTATCTTATTTTTAAGTCCTGTGTGAGCATAGGGGTACGTGAATCAAAAAAATAGTGCGAAGAGAATAATATCAAATAAATATCATCTTGGTCCAGCCAAAATCCCTAAGTCAAAAGTTACCAGACTCTCTGCTTGTGAGCTTGAAGCCTTGCAATCTACTAGACTATTTAAAGAGAGAGTAAGAAGGGCACTGTGGGCCGGGCGTGGTGACTTATACCTGTAATCCTAGCACTTTGGGAGGCCGAGGCGGACGGATCACAAAGTCAGGAGATTGAGACCATCCTGGCTAACATGGTGAAACCCTATCTCTACTAAAAGTACAAAAAACTTAGCCGGGCATGGTGGCAGACACCTGTAGTCCCAGCTACTCGGGAGGCTGAGGCAGGAGAATGGCATGAACCTGGGAGGCGGAGCTTGCAGTGAGCAGAAATCGCACCACTGCACTCCAGCCAGGGCGATAGAGTGAGATTCTGTCTCAAAAAAAAAAAAAAAAAAAAAAAAAGAAGAAGCGCACTGTGATGAAACAAGGGGCTGATGGTGATAGTAGTGATGGTGGTGGGGGTAATGGGCCCAGGGCCTAAGGATATGATGTCCCCTGGGATTGCTGATGAGTGGTGGCCTATGCCAGTGTCCTCTGTGAGAGTGTAGTGACCAGCAGACTCTAGATGTGCTCCCTCAGTTATCCACAGCTGGCATGGGCATTTGGAAAGGAGACAGGTAGGTCACCTTCCTATTATCCTCTCCTCTATTTAAATGCTCCTGGTCAGAGCCTGAGTTCAAAGATGGTTCAATGAGGCGCTAGGTCAGCAGACATGGCCTAGCTAGTGTGATGCTTGGGGTGTTCTGAGAGACCTGAAAATAAGGAAAAAGATGTTTGGTCTTGCCTAACTACCTGCCAAATCTTCTGGCCTAAACAGTAGAATTAGGGCTTGAGGCTCCGGTAGGCAGATGAGTAAAGGGGTATTGTAGCCTTGACCTATTGATATGATTTGTTGCCTTTTGTTAAAAAATTGAACAACTTGTAATCAAGATCTTAACACTACTATAACAAAAGTAGCCGCATTGTTATTCCTGTGCAAGGAAAAACTGAAGCCCAGAGAGCTTCAGCAGGTTGCTCAATGTCACTAACAGAAGAGTGAACAAGATCAAACTTGGAAAGTCCTTTTACGTTGCTTTCTAATTTGTTTTTCCAGGCTGCATGCATCCTTTTTAGTCTGTGGTAGAAAGAATGAACCATTCCGTGAATTTTCTATGAGACCGAAATAGACCTGATTGACTAAAATATGTTTTTTTCCTAGGAGGAGCTTTGCAACATTAGGACAAATGCTGAACATATCTGAATTCTAATTGTGAAGCACTAATGTTGTGCATTAGTGCTTAGCCTTGGGAAATTCTTACTTTGGGTGCCAAATTAAACTAATCTACACTTACTAACTAACTAAACATTTTCTTAGCATGGCACAATGCTCAGATTTCTACCATAATATTGTACTTTACACTTTCCCTACTATTTTATAAAATTGTGTAAGCAGTGAAATATTTCAAGCTTTGAACCATGATTCTCCATGGCCTCCTGGAGGATTGTGATGCAAAACTTCTAAAGATACTGATGTTAACTGTCAGGTGATATTATAAACTGTCCCAATGGATGGTATAACCTGCAGAGTAGAATGTCATTATTATGAGACACATCCTGAAACATGATGATACAGTAACAATTTTTCCTGAGCATTCTTATATTGCTATTACAGTAATCCCTCAACCCAGCTAGATGCTTTGTGCAGTGTTCTTTAAACAAAAAATGTCATAGAAAAATTAAGCAAGCTATTTATCATATGAGAAGTCCTATACAAGCTGGTTTGGGAAGGCCACCCAAAGTATTTATTCATCCATATTCTTGTCTAGGTTCAGTATTCCAATCTGTTATCTTATTTATTCTCAGAATGCAGTGTAGCTAGATTGCCTCTATTTGAATTTGAAGGCTCTGAGGTTCACCTATAAGCTTTAGGAGGTCACCTAGGTGAACTGGTAGATAGTGACTTTCATTCTAAGCTGGTGCGTGGCCATTTCCGTGGAAAAGCCTGTCTTGATTATGAGTTGGGAAAGAGCAGAGCACATTTGAAGATGATGGTTTACCTGGCTGAGCGTTAGCCACTCCATGCTGGATTTGTTACACAGGATGTTTCATTAGCTGCGGGAAGTATAGCATGTTTTCTGACAAATATCCCCTAGAAATCAGATTCCAAAGTCCCCTTTGTCCTTGGGTGGTTTAACACTCCACCCGTTCTCTGCCTCGCTTTGTTAGAGCCTGGACCCCTGCCATTCCTATGATAAAGGCAGTGGGGAATGTCTCACCTATCTTGGTAATTTGAGCTTTTGTCCCATTTTCCAGGCAAGATTTCAAACTTTTAATTACCCACTTAGTAAAACCCAGATGTCCCATTTCAAAGACCTATTCCCAGTAGGGAATTTTCATTTCCAAGCAATAGTTGGATGAAATCCTAGAGTTTTACTGCATCCCATTTCCAGTACTTTAGCTTTGCTTTTTATTTTTTTTCTGAGTAAATAAGACCATAAACTTTTAATTCTGTAAACCTATTTTAGATAGAATTGGGAGTATACCACAATCTACTACACTGAAGCTTTCCATCTAAACCTTAACTGGTTCTTTTCAAAATATTTCTTAGCATGCATTTGGTTCATAAACCTTCTTGGAGTGCTAAGAGGATAAGTGACTTTCAATTTGAAAATACATTACAAAGTGTTCCATCTCTTATAGTTTAAGGAATACTCTGGCCAAGGTCTTACAACGTTTACCTGACAGTGATTTTGATAAACGGATTCATCACTGGGTTGGAAAAGGGCCAGAATGAGATGGCTCTTGGACCAATTTACTGTGGCCATGTGTATTGGCAGAAGAGTGTGGGTCTGGTGTGACCTTGTTTACACAGGATATTTCCACAGCTGTGCTAGCCGAAAGTGTCAACTTCAATTGCTTATCTCCATTGACCAAACTGGCTGGTCTAATCACCTGTTGATGGTGTTCCACATCAAATAGTCATTTTCCAATTTCAAGAGAAGATACTTAGGAATTTAAATTGGTTATATTGATGTGTAGGTAAAATAACAAAGTAGAGATTTAGCTCTGATAATCACATTACAATTTAAGTCAAAGAGCAGATGATTAAAACTGCTATTTCCAGGTGGCCTTTATATGACCTGTGGATGAGGTACTATGCATGGTAAGGGCAATTTCAGGAAAGGATATAAATTGTGATTATTTCTGAGTAAAAAGTGATGTTTTCTTTACCTTTGATGCTCTTCAAGGTGCTTCCACAGGTATGCAGGATCACAATGACTTTATTTCCCATAGTTAGGAAAGGACCAAATGTGATGGCTGGTAGAACCACAGGCTTCTAAGGTCTGTGTGAATGGCATCCCAGGAAGCACAAATATGCAGAGGACTGGAGTGATGATGCAGAAGCTTACACGGCTCTAGAAGATTTGCTCCTCACTTTCGCTCCCTCATTTCTGACTTCTTCACCTACTTGTCTCCCCTCATTCAGCTCCAGCCACTTGGGCCTTCTTTCTGGTAACGGAACAGCAACGCACTTAGGCCTCAGGGACTTTGCACTCACTATTTCCCTGGCCATCCTATTTGACAGGGCAACTCTTCCCACCTCTCCTGTTCTGTTCTCTTACCTTATTTTTCATCACTTTTCACTACATCACATACTGTGCCTGTAATCTATCTTGTTTGTTGTCTGGAACTTCCTCTACTCACCAGAGAATATGAGTACAGTGATTTTAGTCTGTCCTTTTCCCCAATGCTATAGCCCTAGCATCTGAAACTTGTGTCTGGTACATAGTAGTTGCTTCATAAATATTTTTTGAATAAATGAATGAAATGAAAGCTTCCAATAGACTATGAAAGATGGCACAGAGTTATTAGCACATTAAGGACGTCTTGACCTTCCATACACACTCTGTTTAAAAGATCCAAACAAACAAACAAAAAACCTGATGACTTAACTTATTTCAATGGTGGGGCATGTAATATGTTCCATGTGTGGCTAGGTAGGGCTCTAATTTGGAATAGAAGGTTCTATCTCTGTAGTTTGAAGCTAAGGGAAACTTACAGACACCTGCAAGTCCTTTTGTTATTTCTCAAATGACAAGAATTGTGGTGGAGAGACTTGAAACAAAAGTAACTTCAGTTGATGTGGCAGCTTAAGAGTCAACAGCCTAATGTCATGGCTTTTATGAAAAATAGGATGTAACATTAGAGAGGCAATAGCCAATTTCTCATTTATGTCACAGATCTAGCCATCGTGATTCCTCTGATCCCAGGCTTTGCCTGCCTCCCTGCTACCGCACATGGATTTGTACAAACTCGCTTCACTGAATCCGTTTGCTCTCTCCTGGAATATTGCTTTTGTGAAAACAATGTCAGTCTTGCCATTCAGTCCAGTTGATAATTTGGCATCACTTGGCCAGATCTTGAGTAGATTCATGATTTGTCAAACAAATATAGTTACTCAGAAAACATGTTTGCTTTCATGGTGTTTTATTTGCTGTATGTTTTCTGTGAAGTATATTTCAAATAATTGATAACATGTGTGGGAAATAATACACAACATTGTATAACTCTCTGTGTCTTAGTTGTGAATGCCCAAATATTTGTTCTGTAGGAGTAATTTTTACAGATAACTTAGCATCATGTGCTTGGAAATTGTTAAGTGCGTATATATACAGAAAAATGCAAATAATGTTAACATCTGAACGTTAAAATGTATTACTTTTGTAGGATATACTGCCTTCTGAAGCTCATCTCTCCCACTGTTTCTTTTATTCTGCTGTAGAAATTTTGCACGACTTGTATGATTAAGTGTTGTGATGATGGAAGCTAATCAATGGCATTTTGTTTGGTTCTTACTGGCAGATTCCCCTGCACATTGGTGGAGAGGTTGGGGCATCTTTGGGCAGCACGTGCTCTGGTCTTAACGCGTTTGAGTTAGTAGTATTTCTTTAACTGTCCAATTTGTTTTATGTTACCAGGTGGTTTTGATTAATGATCCACAAGAGGTGAATTTGTGTACAGAAGAGAGAAAGAACTATAACTGAGATGGTTGCATTTAGGTCAGTAGAAATACATAATCTTGTTACTGATGGAACATTTATTCTTTCCATATTGAGGGGGATGAAGTAGCTAATTAAAATTCCAACACTTCCTTTCTCCTTTTCGATCTTTCTACATACTTGTAAAAGTCTACAGAACCATGAATGAAATGATTTTATTTCCAGACACTACAGAGATTCATCAAAAACAGCTTCATTGCTGGCAAGTACTGTGAGGTACAAACAATTGTCTGTGAGTCCAGCTGTTTTTCTCCAGCCTTTTCAGGAATAGAAAGCAATTGGCTCTTTCCTGCCCTGTATCAGACGTGAAGGAGCCTAAAATATGTGCCCCCACCATTTCTGTTGTTTTAAAAAATATTTTTGTTTAAACAGTTTTTCTTTCTTTTACTTAGCACAAATATAGTGCTTACTACATGTCAAGAAGCATTCTAAGGGTTTTACACATATGTACTCCTTTCCTTCTCCTTTCTCTTTTATGTCTTTTTGTCCCTTTTTCTTTGTTTCAAATGCTTTTACTTATTACTAATTTATGAACAAAAATCTTTCTTTCAGTACTGGATAAATTCAAATGGTGCGTAGATTTCTCATAGGATGTATTTATGCTTAAAACAATGAAGGGGATATCTCTGTAAAGAGAGTGGGAAGGTCTGTGGGGTTCCTGGATGGCAAACATAGTCACTGATCCCTGCACCCACTTTATATTTTGGTCAGATTTGGCTTTGGCTTTTCCCAATGTCATCCCTCCACGTAGTTTTACTTGCAAATTGAAAGGCTTCACAGTGAAATAAAGTTGAAGAAATACTGCCTCTAGTAATCATCTTTCCAGGAAGTTGCAATACATGCATGTGGATTAAAAGATTCCACAATCAAGAAATCAGTTTTTAGTAAGGTGGTTCATCAAAAAACTAAAAATAGAATTACCATAGGATCCATCAGGTCCATTTCTGGGTATATATCCAAAAGAATTGGAAGCAGGGACTCGCACAGATATGTGTACACCCATGTTGATAGCAACATTATTCACAATAGCTGAAAGGTAGAAGCGACCCAAGTGTCCTTTGATGAATGAATGGATAAACAAAGTGTGGCATATACATATGGCCTTAAAAGGGAAGGAAATCCTGATACGTGCTACAACATGGATGAACCTTGAAAACATTAGGCTAGTGAAATAAGCCAGTCATTATACTGTATAATTCCACCTGCATGAGGTATCTAGAGTAGTAACATTCACAGGGATGGAAAGTAAAATGATGTTTCCCAAGAGCTGGGGGAAGGAAGTGATGGGGAGTTATTGTTAAACGGGTATAGAGTTTTGGTTTGGGGATATGAAAATATTCTGGAGCTGGTTAGAGGCGATGTTTGCACAACAGTGTGAAAGTGCTTAAGGCAGTTGAACTGGACACTTAAAACTGCTAAGATGGTACATTTTATAATGTGTATTCAACCACAATTTAAAAAAACAAAAAGGAGAAACCCTTTTGTAACCTAGCATTGTCTGCTTTGTTTGACCATGAAACACGTTTTTTAAGAAACAGTTATTAACATTTGGAGGAATAGTTGGAACACAGTTGTGAAAAACCTCGTGTGTACACCCAGCATTGCATTTAATTAATGTGAGGTGTAAAAATTTTACTTTCTTGCCTAAAACCTATGACTCACATGACAATGAAAACTCCTTGCTTATATACAAGCCTACCTGATATTTGAGCATAACTACATGATTAAGTCCTCAATGTAAACAGTGGCCCCAAATTAAGAAAAATGTGGCAGTTAAAATCTATACAACGTGATGATGGGTGAAATGAAGAAAGAAAATAGTTAAAGATAATCCAGAAGTTTTAATTGGAGTACCTGGTAGATGCAGCTGCCATCAAACCAAAGGAGTTAGGAAGAGCAAGGGGTAATGAGATTTGCTTTGGTCTTGTTGATGAGCTCTTTTGGGTGCTGTTAGAGCTACAGGACAAGAAATAATTATGATCAGGTCCACAGAAGACAAGGAACTTAGGGATCAAGGGCAAAAATGAAAGGGTTAACCTCGGAAAAAGATGGATGAGTTCTCTCATACTTAAGTAAGAATATCAAAATTCCTTTTCCTAAGGTGATTCTACAGCTAATGAAATGAAATGGAAGTAGCAGAGAAAAATAATACATTGGTAAGAATTCCTGGACTGCATCCTCTGACTTTGAACTATTTTCTTTGATTTTAGGCCTTTTTTTTTTTCATTTTGAGAAACTCCGTTTAAAGGACTTTAATTGCATCTATTATTATAAAGGCAGTCAGAGAAATTAGGACAATGATTTAAAAATAATTCCTTCTGACTTTCCATACCCTCATAATGAAAGCGATACCAAAAAAATTAGTCTTCACATGTTGGTTGTAAAGAATGCAACAGTTTATATTCAGACAAGAGAACAAAAAAGGCATCTTTGATCTCTGGAGTAAATTATTCAAAATGCCATAGCCTTGCACCAAATGAGTTAAAATTGCCTAGTTTTGTTCACAATTTGAGATATAATACTTATTACAGTAAGACATTATCAAGTTTAGAGTAAAGGAAAAAACGATATTCATGCTGGGTCTGTTACTACATGGCAGACAACAATAGTGGAATTTGAATGTGTAAATGAGGATGGACGACGGGGCCTATGTCCCTTAGGTATAGAGCTTAGCACGATGCTGAGTACACAGTAGGTGCTCAAAAAATATTTGTTGAACAAATGGATCAATGATCGAATTGGTTTCTGAAGGTTAAGAACTGTTATCATCAAAGAGCTGAGCTGCAATGAAATGTGTATCCTGAGTGCACTTTAATATTTTCACTGATATCTAAGAGTCAGGGGAGGGATCCTGGGGTGGAAATAGTGTTCGCACTCAGGAGAGAAAGGGATGGTTTACTGTACTTCCACAAAGGTCAGTCATGGGGAGTATTAATTGTGAGGGAGACTAAAGAACATTTGGGCTGAATGTCAGGGGAAGTTTTTGAAGAGTAAAGTGTGTTAAACTACACAACACAGCCAGACGTAAAGACCCAAGGGAATGGATGGAAGTCTCAATGGCTGAACAATTTACAAGGAGACTGGACCCAGTCCTAGAGAAGTGGGTGGGGACTTAGACACTTTGGAGGGTATGTACTAGAAGAGCTTTCAGGTTTTTATGTTGTCTCTCTGTTGTGAACAGCTGTATTGGAGTTTTCTAAAATGCAAAGAAAAAAAAAAAGGCATGCGTGTGGTTTGGTAGAAGGGTCTTTGCAATTTGGAGAATATTACAGTGTATAACAATGCTAAAGGAGTTTGTGTATTTCAAAAATGATGCTATCATCAGGTAAGATTCTAGAAGAACAAGCAAGAAGCAGATAATTCATTCTGCAGTGCTTTGAAATGGTGTATTTATCAACTATTCATATAATTAAATATAAATGCCTACAACAAAGGAATAGAGTCCAATTCTAATTAGAAAAAGTGAATTAGTGATTTCCTTTCAGGTCTATGATTCTCGGAAAATTAAATTTGAGGACAGTGATGCCACATAGCTTAAAAGTACTCAAAATCTCTAATGTCCCCTGGAGCTAAAAATCCTCTAAAATCAGCCTACATAATGAAGCCTTTGTTATAGCTCAAATTTGCTTATATTATATATAGAGAGTGCTTTGTACTGCATATTTTGTAAGTTAATTTTAAAAGTTGAGCTTTTCTCATCCAGGAAGTGAAACTGCAGGTCACTTCATAGAACCCAAGAAGGAATTTTGTTACAGAAGGAAAATACTTTTAACTAAAGAAAGTTCAACTCAGCCCCACTACAAATCTACTGCCTTCAGCTTCCTGGTGCTATTATCTAAATTCACTTGTTATTTTAAAAAGGTCCACTGCAAAAGAAATAATATCTTTTCCCAATTATTACGTAAATAATTTAATGAAGGCTAGTGATTTATTTCATGGGACAATAGTATTTGTGGGAATATATTTGTATGTCATCATTTTTACAGAGAGTTAAATATATAGATATAGATACACATTTAAGAGAGAAGGACGGGGAGACAGAGAGAGAGAAAGAGGGAAGAGAGAACTGAGATAGCCATTTTGAATTTACTAGAACCTTTCTGGTGACTCATGACCCAACGGTGGGTTTTTTTTCTTTGGTTAATGAATATATCATATGGGGAATCTTTTTAAAATTTGACTTTGCTAAATAAATATAATTAACATTTTTAATATTTTAAGTACATCATGTAAAGAATACCAGAAAGATTACCATCAATTATAGGCAATGTTTTAGGTGGTCTGACTTGAAATAATTTTGGTCATCCATGACATGATCAAAATTAATGCTATGGAATTTTTACATTTCCAGGGTGGGTCATGATTGAGGAGTCAGAGAGAGGGACTCAGAAGAAGAAATTGTAGTGGTAAGAAGAGTCAGGAGGGCTAAGCCCTCTTGCAGTTCTGAAGGCCCACTGGACATTTCCCTGTAGAGGTCTCAATGACAACTTAAAAATCAATCTTATCTTCTCTATCAAAGGCGCTGCTCCTCTTCGAGTCCCCGTTGTAGTTAATGCTAACCAAATCTAGGTGCCCAGCTGAAAACTTTAAAGTGAAAGCAGAAGGACTTTGAGGGTCATGTGCCCTCACCACCGGCAGGGATCTTCCATGCCTCTCTGGGGGCCAGAGAGACAACACTGGTTTCCAGAATGCCAGTACGCAATCACTTCAGTTTGTAAGTGTTGATTTGAATGCAAACTACTTTGAACGAAAATGTAACCGGTGTTTACAAGAAGTATCTACAGGATGATAATAACCACTTTTTTTTCCTTGAACCAAACTGTACCTCATCTTGGGTAATTTACGAATTGCGATTATGAAAAGGTGATAATAATATGGATTTTTTACTAAATTTTTACTCAACTTTCTCACCTTTGCTTTATCATCTTCAGTTGGCAATAAAATTTTATGAGTTGAGAAATGACAGTATCTTTGACAATCCCTAATTTTTTGACCGACTTTGACCTTGTGTACCAAACAACCTTCTTGAGGATAAGAGTAACAGTAGATTCCCTGTTGAGGTTCCCCACAGGCCTGTCTACAGCAGAGCTGTGGCTCCTGCAATTTGATCATGCTCACTCCGAATTCCATCAACAGTGCCATCAATTATTCTTTAAGTCACGAGACTGAGACACTCAGTGATTTCCAAGACTTTTCAAGCTTACCCATTTCAAAGATTAGGTGTCCTGGTTTTCTTTTCTGGGCAATGACTCTATATTGTAGATACTTTAGTTTAAGTGTTCAGAGATTGCCAAGTTCTCTTTTGACCTTATTTTGTTTATGATGAGATGAGGACACTTGGGCATAAAGAACTCTGAAAAGGCTGACTGCATTAGGAACATAAATTAGAATAGTCCCATAATAGTATTATTATATTATATTACATATAATAATATTGAGTCCCATAATACTTCCATCATACACAATAATAATGATATTGCCTTATATATGTTTTCTTGTACCATGAACATAGAAAAGCATGTCTCATGGGAGAGTTCTCTTTCTGGCTTTTTCCACAGAAAAAGCAAAGAGCATACTAAGAGCTTCAATATCTAGTGAAATGCATTATTTTTTGTGAACAAAGAGGGAAATTTGCCTTTAACTTAAATAATATTTCAGCATTTAAAAAGAAAGCTGTAAGAGTGGCTTTCAGAAACCCTATCTTACCTAAGATTATGAAACGATAATGGCATCTGCCCAACCTGTTTGATAACCTACTTTCTTACAACAGAACCAGTAGGCATGTCCCTAGGTAAGCCACCAGTTTCCAATCCTACCCACCACCCTTGACTAAAATTAATTCCATTGCTTAGAACGAGAGCAATGACAGAGATACAAGAATGAAAACACAACAAAAATGTGAAATAACAGTGACTTTTAATTTCCAAGTTATTGGGTTGGGTAATACATTTGAGAAGTTTGCGCATAACCTGATTCTTATCTAAAAATGGATTTCTTATATCTGCAGAACAAGTTTAAGGCCACCGTTCCCCCGTTCTACCCCCAGACATGCTGGCTCTGCCATGGTACTAGGGGCTGTCCGTGCTTCCGGGGGAACAGCCATATGGTGTTCCTTTAAAGCCAACACCAACCATTAGAGAAAAATCAAGCTGAATTCACCAGCTCAGAGACATCTGACAGTCACAAAAGCTCTCTTCTTGCTTTCATGTTCCTGGGAAGTCCTGACTTTCAGTATTCTATGGTATCCCATCTTACAGAGCTCACAAAAGCATGGTTTGGTGTGGGAATAATGCTGACAGGACCGCCCGCACGTTGGCTGTCACTCCAGGCCCGTCTTCACTCAAAGGCCATCTATTCTCCACTGCCCATCTGCAATTAGCGCTCGTCGGCTCTGTGGAATTTCTCTCTCCAGATTTTCTAGCTGTAATTATAGTTTCTCATTTACAATGGAACATTACACTCTTTTTGGAGCTACTTCATATACTTGGCAGCCGACTAAGGTGATCATATGTCCTGTTTCTCTTTCTTTCTGTCTTTCTTTTAAAACCGGGACAGGTCTTTGTTTTTGCTGAAGTTTGCTGTTTCTCCTTGTTACTGATGTGCAGCCTCCTTTGTGCTGACAGCCAAGAAAATTCTGGACCGCTGCCCTGTTTGCCTCCCGAGACTGATGCAAAGTCTTCAAAGTAAAGTCAGTGGGTTTTTTTCAAAATAGAGTTTACTAGAAACAAGACATCTTCATGCTTATGAGGACCTTGCTCTCCACTGCAAAACTTTCAAAGACTGACAGGCTGGACTTGGCCTCTCTGAGGTTTGCAAAGGTACTTGAAACCACTTGAAAAAAAAATGGTTTCAGCAAGGGCAACAATGAAGTTAAGACTCAGTTTTGTTTTAGTTTAGTTTTTCATTTGGCATGATAAAAAATGTTAAAAAACATTTTCAGTTGAATTTTCTTCAGGCAGACCCTGAAGACGACTTTTTGTCAGTTCCCAGTAAGAGTGTGATCACGAAATAATTGTTTAAGCAAAATTCCCTCAAGCCTATGTATTTTGCTGCTGTCATGAAACAGAATATCTAGTTGCATGTGATAGGCTTTGGCTGCATGAATTATTATGGCTCCTTCTCTTATACTCAGTGCTCAGAAGGTGTGTTGTTGTCATTTCCTGAAGCCTGCACACATGAGCGCTGCCTTATTTACCTAAGAACTGATCTACCTCATCACTGAGACAGAAACAAACATATCATCCACTCCTCTCCTCCAGACCATTTGAATACATGATCCATTTATTTGGTGTCTGGCTCAGGTTTAAATGAGTCATTTAATAACCCCTGTTCACAGCAAGTTAAGATGCAACCAGCTGGCATCCACAACTCACAGGATTGTTAACTGTTCCAGCCAGGATCAGAAACCGCACTCCAGCCTTCCTGAAGGGCATTATGCAGCTTTGCTCCAGCTATCATGGCAGGAGTTTCAAGCAAATCTGTGCTTTAGGTAATAAAATGGCCATGAGAACTATAAGGGTTTTGGAAAAGAGATATCAGTGTCTATTCTAAGGTTTAGAAAGGCCGTTGATAAAGCTGTTTGAAGCTGATTATCATCATAGACTGAGAGGCTCCATTCCCCTCCTGAGGCCTTTGGGCACTCCACAAGAAGCACGACTGCCTTAATCCATATAAAGGTCATTTTGTATGAAAGGTCAGTGGCACTCAAGAATGCAGGAGAGATGACAGAGTGGTCAGAAGAAAGACTAAATGCTTCCACATAAACTGCGTTCTTTGTATTTTTAAGGACATCAGCAGTGTACTATTTTTTCCAATGGCACCCCTTTCTAACATATCTAATTAATTATTTATTATGCTTATTGTTTATGGTCTGTCTGCCACTTCACCCCACCTCCCATTCCCCACCTGGAATTCCCAACCCCAATTCTCTGCCCTCATTAGCCTACCTGACATGTGGGAGGCACTCAAAACAATGATTGAATGACTATATGGAGTGTATTCTTATTTTTAAAAACAAAAAAAAAATGAAGAAATGTATAAAAATATAAAGAAATACATAATTAAAATATCAGTTTCTCCTAACTTACTAAAAAATTCTATTAACATTTTGAAAAGGCACATACACTATGGATCTATGCATAAATGTGTATATATCAAAACTACTATTAATCAAAGCCCCTCCCTCATTTATTTTGAGAATCCCCAAAGGGATGCATGCTTCCATCTCTCAGTTTCAGTCAATCAGCATCAGTGGTTCTTAGCTGGCATTGTTTGGCCCACCCCCCAGTCCTCACCCACCCACCACCATCAGGACGCTTGGCCATTTCTGGAGACATTTTTGGCTGCCACTACTGGGGTAGGCGTGCTGCTGACATCTAGTAAGTAGAGGCCAGGGATCCAGGGATGTCATTAAATTTCCAACATTGCACAGGACAGTCTCCATCACTTCTACCATCGAAGAGTTATCCAACTCAAACTGTCCATGCTGCTGAGGCCAAGAGGCCAGTCTACATTCTTCCTTTCTTGTGCCGGCTCCCTCTGGTCATGTTCCCAAGTCTGTGTGGCCTTGCCATGATGTCTCCTTCCGATGTCTTTTTACTCATTACAGCAAGACCAGTGCCCTTGCTGAGGGTGCCATCTCCACACCTTCTCAGCATTTGCAGTCCACAGATGGCTGGTGCCAAATGGGCATCCATGCAAAGACAATAAGAAGTGCCTCCTCACCACCTCTGTGCTCTGCACATGGCCTCCACGACCCATAGGCAGCTGTGCTTGTGCCCGGAGACCCAAAGAGGTTGACTTCTGACCCATCGTTCATCATTCAGGGCTTCACTAAGTTTGTCATGAAAAACAGTTTTGGTTCTCATTTCTCTAAATGTAAGAGTTCAAAGTGGGTTCAAGGAGCCGGCTCAGAGACCATTAACTTGAGTGACATTTTTCTCCTAATAAGACCCTCCCTAACTTGAAACTACAGGTCCCTCTCCAGATCCCCTTTGTAAGAATGCGAGTTGGAAGATTCTGGGAGAGAAAAGCAAAGGTAGATAGCTTTCTGCAAAGCAGTGTTTGCCCCTGGCCTTTCAAAAATGCCCTATGTGTTTACTTTTGCTTCTGTGAATGAGAATCCATTTTTCTCATTAATGTTTTCTATTTTTTTTTTTTAGATATAAAGGAAAGCTGTTAATTTTTATTTACTCAAATCCTCTTTCATATCTTGCAATAGCCTCATAAAATTTAATTTACTTAACTTTCTCCTTTCCTTAAATAAATGTATTCCTGAGAGTTTTGTGCCTTGGGTTGCTATTGTGAATGATGTTTTAAAAATTATATATTTAAATATTTTGCAATTATAATATCTATGTCTCTCTCTATAAATCTAAATAGCTATATATCATATATGCAATCACTTTAAAAATTATTTTGTTAATGGAAAAACTTCTTCAATTAATTATCTTAGATTTTCTAGGTGAATGCTTATATTATCTGAAAATAGTGATAATTTGTTTTTTCATTTTCAGTACCGTGTTAGCCTATGAAACACCTTTGTACAAAAATAGGATTTAAAATTGCTTTATCTAGGCAGATATCTCAATATGAGTGGGTGGCTTGAAGCCTTTATAAAACTTTGAACAAAGTGCCCCTTCTTCAGGGTCGATGCAGTCCTGCCCCACACAGTACACAGTGTGTTGAGCAGAGCAGTGGCTGTGTTTTAGCTCTCACTTGCCTCTTGCCTGGAGCCCTAGACCAGGAACAACCCACTCAGATGAAAGAGGTGGTTTCACCCAGACCACATAATTTGCTTCTTTTCTTTTCTATTTCATGTTTTATTGCTTTGGTCAAAATTTATAGAAAAAGGTCAAATAGTAATGGTGATAACAGTTAACTAGTTTTTTCTTAAATATTATTGAGACTGCATTTAGGATTTCACTATTAACTATGCTAACTTGAGATAGATACTTGCAAATTTGAGATATTCAATAGCAATATGAGTTGGTTTCACCTGCATAAACAAATTAATGGCTTTTCTATTTTGCAATAGTTACCAATTAGAAAATGGAAAATAGATCCCATTAATGATGGTAAAAAACATATTAACTGGAAATAAACTAGGAAGAAACGTGCATTATATATATGAAGATCACAAAACTTTAGTGTGGAACATTAAAAAAAGCTTGAATTAGTGGAACAACATACTAATTTATAGTTGAAAGGACTCAAACTTACAAAGATAATCAATTCTCCATAAATTAATATATAAGTTCAATTCATTACAAATACAAATCCCAGGAGGACTTTTATGTAAACTGACAAGCTGATTCTGAAGTTCATCTGGCAGAGTAAGTGCTTGAGTCTAATTCATAGCTAATACACTTCAAAAGGGGGTACTTACCCTATGAAGATTCAACATATATACACTATAGTAAATGTGAAAGTGTAGCACTGGTACAGGAAAGACAAATGCATCAATCTTATTGAAGAGACTCTAGAAATATGTATGTGTGTGGGTGTTTGTAAAAATTCACACATATATATATGTTAGCTTTCCAAATCAATGGGAAAATATAGACTACTGAATAAATGAACAGTATGAAAATAATTGTCTATCAATCTAAAATAAAATTGGCATTTCCATCTCATATCACACACGTAAAATACCAAATGGATTTAAGACCTAAGTGTAGCAAACTAAGTTATGAAAGAATTGGAATAAAACATGAGAGATTTATGTATACATATTATTTAGGATATGCTAAGGTTTTCTCAAGAAGGATATGAAATCCAGATGCAAGGTATGAAAAATAGAGCTTTAACTATTAAAAAATGTTAAAACTGGTAGTAGGAAGATAACCTAAAACATGAAGACAGTGCAGATTAAAGACAGAAATGGAAACACAGAGCTTGCATAGAAGGCAAAGAGTTGACTATATATATATATGTATGTATATATATGTGTGTGTGTATATATACACACACATATATAGTCAAGTTGACTGTATATATACACTATATATACATGTATAGTCAATATATATACATATATGTATATATAGTGTGTATATATATATAGTCAACTCTTTGCCTTCTATGCAAGCTCTGTGTTTTCATATATATATACGTGTGTGTGTGTGTGTGTATATATATGAAGCTCTCCCATAAAGTAATTAAATTTAAAGCACATTGAAAAGGGCATTTTATGAGTAATCTCTTAATTGTCAAAACAGATAAAGAATTGATGCCCAGAGAAGTCAAGTAACTTGCTCAAGGTCACATAGCTTCCAAGTAGTGGTGGCTGGATTTGAATGCAGGGAGTCTCTCTATAGCTGAAACAAACACCATGATTTCCTGCCTCCTCAAACTGAAACTAATCAATATTGGGGAATTTAGGGAGCACTTTGGGAGGCTGAGGTGGGTGGATCACCTGAGGTCAAGAGTTTGAGACCAGGCTGACCAACATGATGAAACCCCATCTCTGCTAAAAATACAAAAATTAACCCAGCATGGTGGCAGACACCTGTAATCCTAGCTACTCAGGAGGCTGAGGCACGAGAATCTCTTGAACGCAGGAGGTGGAAGTTGCAGTGAGCCAAGATTGTGCCACTGCACTCCAGTCTGGGCGACAAACTGAGACTTGGTCTCAAAAACAAAAACAAAAAAAAAAAAAGAAAAAAATTATCATACACTGCATGAGTCGAAATGGACACAAACTTCTTGAAAGAAAATTTGATAATCACTTTAAATATTTATTACCTAAATTATGTTTAACCTTTAAATCAACAATTCCCTTGTATTCACCAGTTTGTTAAATATGGAGTTATTTAATTACACACCAAAAACATTACAAATAAGGCCATGGCATAGAAACATACAAGGATGTTTGTTAAATTTAATTTAACAAAGACTAATTATACAAATTGACTTTACTGGTAACGCCCCTCAAACTTTTAAGTAATAGCTAATTTCATCACCACATGGATTTTTTCAGAGCATAGTGAAAATCTACAAAGTGCATTTTATAAAACCAGCATAACTCCTCAGCAACCAAATCTAACAAAAATGTTACAGCAAAATTATAGACCCATTTTGTATATGAAAACAGAGTTAAATATGGAGTTATTTAGTTATACACCAAGTATGTTACAAATTGTACCATGGTATACACACGTAAATACAGCCTTCTGTGTTTCTATGCCATGGCACAATTTGTAATGTATTTGGTGTGTAATTTGATAATATTGCTTCTCTCTCTGTTTGAAACTGTGTGTATATAAAGGTTTATTTACACAAATGAATCATATTATATACTACACATCAGCACATGTATTTGTTTCATTTAGAGTTTTGGAGGGATTCACACCCGTTACTAGTGCTTATCTTCTGGAAAATGACAAATAGGGAAATGGGGGAGGCAGGTATGGGGACTTCCGTTTATTTATTTATTTATTTATTTATTTTTTGAGTCAGAATTTTACTCTCTCACCCATGCTGGAGTGCAGTGGTAGGCAGGTATGGGGACTTCCATTTAATTTTTTTTTTTTTTTTTTTTGAGTCAGAATTTTGCTCTCTCACCCAGGCTGGAGTGCAGTGGTATGATCACGGCTCACTGCAGCCTCAAACTCCTGTGCTCAAGTGATCCTCCCACCTCAGCCTCCTTAGTAGCTGAGACTACAGGAGTGTGCCACCATGCCTGGCTAATTTTTTTTGTGTGTGTGTTTTTTTTTTTCTTCTAGAGACGGGGGTTCTCACTATGTTGTCCAGGCTGGTCTCAAACTCCTGGGCTCAAGCGATCAGCTGGTCTTGGCCTCCCAGAGTGCTGGAATTATAGGAGTGAGCAACTATGCCTGGCCTCTACTTTTTAATATATAGATATCTGCACTGTTAAATTGTTACGGGGACCCTGTGCTAAATCCAAAATAATCAAGAGATACCTTTCTAGTCAGAGTTTTTAAAGAGGCTGTTTTCTATTGGTTATGAATGAATTTTGCATGTTATCCTTTGTTTTTTCCTCATCTATTGAGATTACATAATTTTTCTTATTTGGCTGATTGATTGAAAATGTCATATTAATAGATGATTAATATGAATAGAGATTAAATGATCCTCACTTAAAGTCTTAAGGAGACTTAAAATCTTTTTTTTTTTTTTTTGTCTTTTCCAGAGCTCAGTGTTCCATCATTATATGATTAGATGTTATGGTTTGTATTTATTTAAAAATTTCAGATTTCTTTTCATATACAAGATGGGTCTATATCTTGTTTTGTAATATTTTTGTTAGCTTTTGGTTGTTGAGGAGTTACGCTAGCTTTGTAAAATGCACTTGGTAGATTTTCATTCTTTTTATATGCTCTACAAAAATTCATGTGGTGATAAAATTAGGTATTATTTAAAAGTTTGAGGGATATTACCAGTAAAGCCAATTTGTATAATTAGTCTTGGTTAAACTAATTTTTTTGTCTCTTCAGAGTTTCTCCTACTTTTTGAATTATTGTTCACATCTATTTTTCTAGAAATTTAAATTTAATCCAACTTTTAAACTTTTATCGCACATAGTATACTCTTATGATTTAGAATTCTCAAAGATCAGATGGCTGTAGATGTGTGGTATTATTTCTGAGGACTCTGTTCTGTTCCATTGGTCTATATCTCTGTTTTGGTACCAGTACCATGCTGTTTTGGTTACTGTAGCCTTGTAGCATAGTACAAGAAATGGGGAAAGGATTCCCTATTTAATAAATGGTGCTGGGAAAATTGGCTAGCCATAAGTAGAAAGCTGAAACTGGATCCTTTCCTTACTCCTTATACGAAAATTAATTCAAGATGGATTAGAGACTTAAATGTTAGACCCAATACCATAAAAATCCTAGAAGAAAACCTAGGTAGTACCATTCAGGACATAGGCATGGGCAAAGACTTCATGTCTATAACACCAAAAGCAACGACAGCAAAATCCAAAATTGACAAATGGGATCTCATTAAACTAAAGAGCTTCTGCAGAGCAAAAGAAACTACCATCAGAGTGAACAGGCAACCTACAGAATGGGAGAAAATTTTTGCAATCTACTCATCTGACAAAGGGCTACTATCCAGAACCTACAAAGAACTCAAACAAATTTACAAGAAAAAAACAAACAACCCCATCAAAAAGTGGGCAAAGGATATGAACAGACACTTCTCAAAAGAAGACATTCATACAGCCAACAGACACATGAAAAAATGCTCATCATCGCTGGCCATCAGAGAAATGCAAATCAAAACCACAATGAGATACCATCTCACACCAGTTAGAATGGCAATCATTAAAAAGTCAGGAAACAACAGGTGCTGGAGAGGATGTGGAGAAATAGGAACACTTTTACACTGTTGGTGGGATTGTAAACTAGTTCAACCATTATGGAAAACAGTATGGCGATTCCTCAAGGATCTAGAACTAGATGTACCATATGACCCAGCCATCCCATTACTGGGTATATACCCAAAGGATTATAAATTATGCTGCTATAAAGACACATGCACACGTATGTTTATTGCAGCACTATTCACAATAGCAAAGACTTGGAATCAACCCAAATGTCCATCAGTGACAGATTGGATTAAGAAAATGTGGCACATATACACCATGGAATACTATGCAGCCATAAAAAAGGATGAGTTTGTGTCCTTTGTAGGGACATGGATGCAGCTGGAAACCATCATTCTCAGCAAACTATCACAAGAACAGAAAACCAAACACCACATGTTCTCACTCATAGGTGGGAACTGAACAATGAGATCACTTGGACTTGGGAAGGGGAACATCACACACCGGGGCCTATCATGGGGAGGGGGGAGGGATTGCACTGGGAGTTATACCTGATGTAAATGATGAGTTGATGGGTGCTGACGAGTTGATGGGTGCAGCACACCAACATGGCACAAGTATACATATGTAACAAACCTGCACGTTATGCACATGTACCCTAGAACTTAAAGTATAATTAAAAAAAACAAAAAAAAAAGAATTCTCTCTGTAGAGTGTAGGCCTTCAGTCATTTCATTTTTGTTTATTTGTATTTTTCTTTTATTGATTAGGTTGTCTAGAGATTTGTTTATTTTCTTTTTTCTCCCTAAGAACCAGCTCTAAATTTTTTAAGAATTTAAATTTGAATATTAGCTTTAATTTACATTTTTGGGACATTTACTTGTGACATTACTCATTAGTTTGTTTTCTTAAAGAAACCTTTAAAGGAAATATCGTCGTGCTTTATTTTTCTTCCTTAGATTTGCTATATAGATGCAATGTTAATGATTTCATTTTGTTTATGCAAAACTGGTCATCCACAAAGTTAAAATTATACCATTAGCTACTGTCCCCATTTCATGGAGAGTGGCAATTTTAATGAATATGTAAATATGGTGATTACTTTTAGAATAAAATACATATATGTTTACAAATAAATAGCTTGCTTTTTTGTTGCTGCTCTTACAGAATCATAGAGGCATTAAATGGAACTGATTATGGAGTTGGTATATAAAATAAAATAGTTTACTTAGGAAAGAAAAAACATCTCAGTATCTTAATGAACATGGCCAGACTGAAGGAAGGAATTCTATATCTCTAACTAATATCTGTACTGTGAGGAAGACAAAAGATTTGTATTTACACAAAGATAAAAAGAAAGTGGCAACCATCTGCCACTAATACTTAACAATACGGTTTAGTGTATGATATGCAGGAGTTAACAGTTAATCTGTTTAGCAAGCACAGGTAGACCATGGTGCTTTAAGTATGAAATCTTAGAGCAGAAATAGACAGCATGGTAAATCCTACAAAGGTAAAAAGAAACTGCATACTTTCTAATTTTGAAGACAGTCCTTCCACTTTGTTTCTTACTCGGTGAGAAAATGCCTGAAGGTCTCTATGACAGTAATTCAGCTAGCTCAGTATTTTTAATTCATCTATTTGTACTGTTAGATGGAAAGATTCATAGCATGGAGATTGGAAAATGCTGCCCTTTTGGAAATAGCTTGAATTCCTGATAAGTGAAATGCCATGTGATGCCACAGGAAGACAATGAATTAGCGCAGGGCTATGGAAAAGTTCTTAGTTTGGGAGTTGGTTGGAGCTCTGCTTAATCCTGCTCTCTGACCCTAGGAATGTATCCCTGAGCAAGACAGTTAAACTGTCTTCATTTCACTATCTTCATTTGATAACGCAAATGATACTACTTGCCTTTCAGAGTACTTGTGATGATTAAATATAAACTATGTGTAAAACATTTTTAGAAATCTCGATAAAACACTTTTAAAATGCTGTTGAATAAGTAGTAAATCTATTTTTAATATGATGATGTAACTATTATTTTTAAAAAATTCAGTGTCTTTTGTGGTTTCCAACTGAAGGCATCCCTGACATTCCTCAGTCATATCCTTGGCACGTTTCTGTCATTCAGCACTGTAATTAATTTTACGACACAGGCAATTCAGTTCCACAAACATTTACCAGGTACCTGTTCTGCTTAAGACTAGAGAGTAGGTGATGGAGATACAAGAGCTAGAGGAATGAGGCTCCTCCCTTAACAAATGTAGATTCTATCCATCAGATTCACAACCTGATTACTTGACCCAAACAGTTCTGATTAGCAAACACCATATGTTGAGCACTGTCCTCTAAGTTTAATTTGCCTGAGGCATTATTCCTCTGAGTACCATAGATTTTTACTGCTCTCTTACATTTAACTTGTCTTACTTTTATGTGAAATCAGATGTGAGAACAGGAAGAACTGGGAAGAACTCTTGGCCCTTCAGTGGTCCAAAGTGGAAACAGTTATATTTTATTAAAAATGAAGGGGTTTAGCAAGCATTTTAAAATAGAAATGGTGTGGGAGCTCAGCAGGTCATGAAAATGCCTTCAGAAGAATTTGCTGAAGGACTCTCTTCAGGGGTAAAGATCAAAGATCAGCCATTCACAGCATAAAGGCGGCAGTGTTTTTCATTTTAGCTTGTTCAGTATCATAAATAAACAGGGATATTGTGTGCATAGATTGGTTGTGGCTCTCCAGATTTGAGAGGGAAGGAAACACATAATTTCAACATGTGAAGGAAATGTGATGGGAATATAAGAAACTTTCAAATCTAGGAGTGTAGGGAGTGGGTTACCATTTAGTATATATGTGAAATCTTCCAAGATTCTTTGAATTTATTCTTTTTCTATTGTGACGTGTTTGACTTAAAAGGAATTCAAGTTCATCTATTTGAAACAAAATTTGCCATCACTATCTGTTTTTTTTCCTCTGTCAGAAAATAGTAAATCAGCTTTTAAAATGAATTTGTAAAATCACGATTTTCATACATTCATTTGAATGCCCACACAATACAACATACAATGATAATATAAAATAAATATGTTAAGGCAATTTAGGTCAGAAAATATTGATTTGTGAATCAGCAAGGAAGAAAATACTAAATAAGATGTATAAAAGTTTGGTAGAGTTTCTGAGCTGTATAAAATGTTGTGATAAGTAAGGAAGTCTGGATTCAACTATTTTTAGAGCTCTATGGACACATAACTGCTTGGGTAGTGTGATAATAAATAAATAGTGTTGATAAATAGATAGGTGGAAAGTTCAGAAGATGTACTCACACTGTCTATTTTGTGCAAATATTGAGTTCACTAGTGCTGTACAGGATTTTCTACGAAACACTAATTTGGAGATATTAATTGGTATTAAATACTTCTAAAGGTTCTCACTGTTAAATGAGTTTTAATTGAGTTAAACAGGTTTGCTCAATGCATTTAATATACAGTAAACCTTGTGAATTTTCCATGAGTAAATGTAATACCCATTATTTCCTAAATTTGTTAATAAAGTTATGGGTATATTCTTTTTAGATTGTTTTTTTCCAGGACTATGCTACTTTGAGATAGAGTATTATTGACACAATTCTCATATTATAGACTTATTGCATTTTCTTGCTTTTTTCTAAGTGTTTGCCTTTTGAGCTTTTCCTAGATAAAATCACAGAGTGGAGTCATAGAGCATCTGCTAGCATCACTTCATGTGACTGATTAAGTAGAATGTTAATGCGGTCTCACCCAGCAGGATTCAAAGCATAGCATTAACTCAGAGGGAGTGCATGGAAATACTCTGTGCTAGTTATATCTGTTATCCCTGTCCTGGGGAATGGACTTTAAGAGACTATGTCAAATAGGAGTAAGTTCATGAAAAGTAATACGATGCTGAAGGGGCATTCAAAACTTTCTATTTTGGGAAATGTAGAAGGAATTAGAGATGTTCAACCTGGATATGAGACAATTAATTAAAAACTACTATGGCCTTTAAATATTTGAGAGAATGGCATTTAGAAGAGTGTGCCAAAATGGGTACAACCTGATCTAACAGAGATGTAACCAGGTGACAGAGTTTTGGGCTCAGTATAAGAAGATACATTCCTGCAGTCAGAATTGTCTGAGAATAACTGTCCCCTTAAGACGTGGTTGTGTTCAGCCTTAAACTCAGCAGAAATACTGTCAAGAGAAATGGGGGCAGTCTTAAAAAAAAATTACAGTATGAAATGACAAATTGAATCCTTTGAACCTAGAAACTTTGTGAATTCTACTACAAAATTTCATTTAAATGAGCATCATTGCAAAACAGAAATTTTCCGTGCCTTGATTCAAGATTCTTATTTCCAACAATATACGAAAAAGATGATATTATTTTAACAGGTGTATTCGAAGTCCTTTAGGACCGTTCTATAAATATTTTTGTAAACAACTTGGAGTACAGAGTCTCTAAGGAGTGAATGGTTCACTTCTTTGAAAAATAGACATGAACTGACAAATGACTTCTGGTTTGATAAGTGGCTTATTAGTGACGGGGTAGTAAAAGCCAGAACAGAATCCGTACTATATAACCAGAGCAGTGCCACTTATAGACATTAAAATTCTATTGTTTTTGTGTACAAAATTCGGGTTCTGTCCTAATGATATTAGTAAATTCACCTTGAAATAATAATAAAAGCCTCACGGTGACCCTGTGGGATAAGAACTATTACAAATGACAAAGCTGGAGCTCTGAGAAATGAAGTAACTTGCCCAGTCAGTGCAGAGAACATTTCTAGTTCGGAAGATACCATTTTCTTCTGATTTGGGGCAAAATGAAAATTTATATTTCCTGGCTTCAGTTTGCAGTTAGATACAGACATGTGGTATGAAGTTCTATTCTAGTCTCGGAGTTTGAGTACTTATATGAGACAGCATGGGAAATGCTGGCCAATAATATCACTCTTCTTTCCTATTACATAGGCTTTTAATCATGAGATTCTGCTATCATGCTCCTAGCTAATTGAACAAGGACTGACCTGACCCAGGGGAAGCCATTTATAGATTGCCCGGTAGTCCATGAGGGGTCTGCCTATAGATTTCTGTCCAATTACAGTGCCCTAAGCTGGGATGGTGTCTCATCAACCCAATGGCATGCTCTTTCTCAGTGAGTATAGACATGAGACATATAGAGAAGTAATCAGCAAACACTAAAGCAACAGATGCTGAGGGACTCAGAGAAGCAAAACAGTCAGCAAAGCCCTGAAGTGGAAAAAGTAGAATTGACAGTGCTGTGTGACTGTTAAAGAAAAGTAGTTCTCCTTCCTTGTATCCCCATGTAATTTATATTGAAACATCCTGCCCATTAACCAAGTCCATTAGTTTTCTATAGTTATGTACCAAATTGTCACAAACTTAGTGGTTTAAAACAATAAAAATTTATTGCCTGACAGTTCTGGGGGGTTAGAATACTGAGATGGGTCTGCTTTGGCTAAATCAAGGTATCAGCAAGCTATGTTCCTATCTGGAGGCTCTGGGGGGATTTCATTTTCTTGCCGTTTTTAGCTTCTAGAAGCTGTCTTGATTCCTTGGCCCATGGCTAGCCTTCCATCTTCCAAGCTAGGATTGGTCAGTCAAGTCTTTCTCACAATGCCATCTCTCTGGCTCTGCCTCTTCAACCTCTTCTATTTAAAGACCCCTGTAATTACATTGGATCCACTCAGGTTTTCCAGGATAATCTTCTTTTCAAGTCGGCTGACTAGTAACCTGAAGTGCAACTAAAACTTTAATTATCTTTTGTCATATCAGATAATATATTGCCAGGTTCTGGAATACATCTGGGGATTAAGATTTGGACACTTTTGAGAGTCATTATTCATGTTTTTTTCACCAACTGTACATAGGTGGATTTTTTGGCAAATATTAAACTGCACGTATTAAACTCAGGTTATTATTTCCTAACAACCATCTACCACTACTACTAAACAATAAAGTTTAATCTATGATATGCAGGGGTTAATAATTAATCTATTTAGCAAGCACAAGTAGACCACGGTGCTTTAAGAAAGAAATCTTACAGCAGAAATAGACAACATGGTAAATCCTACAATATATGGCCACAATATGTCTCAAATTTCAGCATATTAGATGATAATTTGTTCAGTACTCAGAACCATGGAGCATTACAACAATCTGAGCATTATCAGATCCCAGTGATAAATGAGGTATCAGAGGCAGAGTTTTAGTAAATTCTTTATATACTGGTGTTTTAAAACATAAATATGAGTATTCCATTGTACACTGAGGGTCACACAATTGTTAAAGAGAGTATCACAGTGTGAGGGTTCAGATCGATTGAGAAGTTCTCTAGGTACAGTTTCTCAAGTGAGACAATAATTCCCTCACATCACTTTCCTGAAAAGCATTCTCTTTCTCTGATAGCATCTATCAGGTAATGAGAATCTCACTACTCTCGTGAGTCAATGGATTATTTTGATAGTTGTCTGGGGTGATTTATGCATAAACATGGAAAGTGAACATATGCATTTATCTCTGTCTCATTTCTAAAGGGATGGGGACTAAAACAAACAAATGAAGAAACAAAGATACCAGCCCACAAGGGCAAACAAACAAAGAAGAAACAGTAGACAAGAGAGAAAACACAATTTTGGAAGATGAAAAATAAATGGAGAAGTGACAACTGCTTTAGCAGAAGTTGAAACATAAGTGCCTACAGATGGGTGAGAATAAGAAGCAAGGTAAAGAATTCTGCAGATCTTCAAAAAAAGCTGAGGACTTAGAAAGGTGCATGGGGCTACTTCAGGGAAGATGGATTGGATGTAAGTTGTTCACAAAGCAGTTAGACTCTCTGATCCTCATCCCCACATGTTGATTTTCTGGATTCAGTGACACCAGGTATAATGGAGTAACCTGCCAATGACCCCATCCCAAATTCTAAAGTCAACATGCTCTACCTGTTAACACAGAACTTCCAGTCCGATTTTTTAGTGTGTTATTTGTAATTATGAATAGATAGCCAAGAACCACATTTGAGGAAGTCCTCTGATATAAAACTCAGAGATCAAAATGAATAGAAAAGAATTGAGCACAGAAAAAAAACCCAGATAAAATAGATAGTATAGAAAAAACCTTTAAAAATACTGTTAATTTCAAAGAAAAAAACAATTTACCCATAAAACAAGGAAAACTAGAGAATAGTAAAAGATTCATGGAAATTATCAAAGAAAGAAAATGTGAATATACTCTAGAGGAGAACGACATGTGCTCTGGATTGAAAGAGCCTACCAAATGCCCACCACAATGAATAAGAAGTAAATAAACCAAAACCCACACCTAGAAATATCAGAACTTTAGAATATCAGGGCCAAAAAGAAGAACCTAGGGGCTTCTCAAGTAGGGTAGGGTGGGCATGAAATGGTGCATATACATAAAAATGAAAAAACAAAATGCCAGAAGAAACTGAAGCCCTCAGTCCTAAAACTGTAAGGAACTGAATACTTCCAATAACCTGTGTGAGCTCAGAAGTCAATTCTTCCCCAGTTGAGCCTCAGAGAAGACTGAAACCTTAGAAGACATTATGATTACTGCTTTGATTGCAGACTTATGACCCACAGAAACTAGGTTGTTTTAAGCTGTATGGTAATATTGTGACAAAGCAAGAGATAACAAATATACCTGGAAACATTATTCAGTTGTAAGGGTAAAATGAGAATGTTTTCTCACATGTTAGATCTAAAGAATCTTGGATGAAATTCAACTTTCCAGAGCTCTATGTCTGTCAAAAATAGATGGCATTCAAAAGAATCTAAGGCATGAAAGAGTAATGAATGACAAAAGTAGACAAAAATCGGGCTTGCATGTGGTAATTATGGTGCGAGCATTTTGTTGTGAGCAGTATTGGACATCTGAAGAAGAACCATACAATCTAGTTTTTGGTAACATCATACAATCCAAAGCACTGTACTTTGCAAATAGAACACAAATAAATAGGTGGGTGAAGAAATTAATGAAATAGAAGTATAAGAAACTCAAAGCACCCTAGTGCAACAGCATTTGTGGTCAGATTTGTTCATATAACTAACACTATGATAAACGATGGTATCTTCAGCTGCCAAGAGGAGCATATGGGTATTTGTATAAATTTCACTTGTCCCACTGCTATCCCAATTCCCAAAGGGACTAGGAATGCTTTTTTTGTACAATATGAATTAGGTGATATATTCTCCTTCCCTTATATAGAGGTTTAACACTCACTGCACTCTAATTACAGTTCTTTCCCTCCTTAGGGCCTTCTCACTTACCATGCCCTGGGTTTTTGAGCAGATATTTGCATGGTTTATGCCCTTACATCACTCAGCTTTGCTTAAGTATCACCCTTCGGGAAGCTTTTCCTTGTTGTGGTGCCTCAAGTACTAGTCCCTTGTCCTGATGTATTTTTCTTTAAAGTGCTTATCATTATTTATTCATTTTACACACCTCCCCCAAACACATTGTAAGCTCTTTGAGTGATAGATGTTTTTATTCATTTTTCTATCCCAAGACCCATATAGGTGGCGAACAATTAATATTTAAGTGAATGAATTAAATTTCAAAGCCAAACTTCCACATTTCTTCAGTTGAAGAATGAGATATAATAAGACAATAATCTAGACTGGGTTTCATTCTATACTATTTGAAGATCTTCTAAACATGCACATTTTTCTACAAAGAATTAAATGCAAGAAAGTTATAGACAGATCCAGTTCTAAGGAAATTCAAGGTAATTAGAATAGACCACATACTTTTTATTCTCTCCACAATTACAAATTTATATCATTTTAGCAGCAAATACACTGTACTGACTGTGTCATCTTAATAGTCATGAAACAGGAAGGTAAAGGCAGGGGTAAAGATTGGTATTATGTTATTTGGTTTTTGAGATTCTGGTCATTATTGCATCTAAAAGTGATGTTTTCCTTAATGTATTGGAACTTTAGGCAGAATGGAAGAAAGCATTTACCCCTTTCTGATCATTCCACTTAGTGGAAACAAAAGCGTTGCACTGTTGAGAAAAAGAAAATCCCAAGACCCCCAGCTGACAAAACAGACCATCATCCTGGCCAAGAGCACCATAGAGAAACCATGAAAACTGAGTTACTGGCCATGATGGGATGCAAGATCAGGCATGCCTTGCTATATCCCCTTCTTTGTTAAGTACCATTAGGCTTTCTTCTCTAACAGAAACTAGACCTTTTGAAAGACTCTTTCCACTCCTGGTATCAACCAACCACCTGAGGCTGCCCCTTCCTTTTTGTCGTTTCCACACAAATGACCAGCATTCCTTTTGGATAAGAGACTACTGACCATGCAGCAGTTCTGGCCAGTAGATGGAGGATGTGCACTGAGTGCCTTTATGTCCTCAGTCATGATGTCAGAGGGCTGAAAACTTCACTTTCAGTTCCATGGAGAAGATGAAGCACAACTGCATATAGGCATCCTTCTCCTTTCACAAATATTCATGACTCCTCCTATATATTACTATACATACTCACCCACTCCATTCAGCATCAATTCCTATTCCCTTTGCTCCCTGTTCAAAGTGTCTGTTTTCCGCTTTTGCCTGGAGTTAAGCTTCCCAACCTGTCAGAAAGGCTACCTGCAGGCTGCAACCTTTTATGAGAAGTAAAACTCTCCTTTCCAAATTTATGAACCTTCTCATTCTTCATTTGACACTGTGCATTAGGGGAAGTAGATAGAATCTCTGAGGTAATTCCATCCCCCTGCTAGTTAATTCTTTTTAAGTTAGATCTCTACCTCATTGCCTGGCATTAATAAATATTTAATAATGTAAAGAATAGATGAGAATTGAAGAACTAGCGTCTAAACGTGTTGAAAAGCCAGCAGGCCACAGGCAGAAAAGGTGAGTTTGCAAGCTCTTCCCAGTGTTATGCCTCACAAGATGCAGCCAAGCAAAGGAAGGCTGACTTTTCATAAGCCATTGTAACTGCAGTGCAGATTCATGGTAGGCTTGAAGATAAGACAAATGGTGTTGCTGCCTCTACTGGTAATACTAGGTTCCTAACTCAGTTCTTTCAATTCACCTGTGTAGTTCTAGATTTTATAAAATGTAACTATACCCAAGTCTCTTCTGGCTTGTAATAGAGAAAATGTTGAAGAAAACCATAATGATGACTATTTTGATTGTGTTATATAATATTATACTCATATCTTGGTTAATTCCCGCTGATATTTTACAAATTTAAAGTTTAGATTTTGACTAGGGTGATGAAACATCCCAGTTTGCCCAAGACTTTCTGCTTCTATCGTTGAAATTCTGCATCACAAGAAACCTCCCAGCCCCAGACAAACCGGAACACTTGTGTCAGAGGCATTTGAACCAGAGCGACTCCATCTTGAATAGGTGCTGGGTAAAATAAGGCTAAAACCTACTGGGTTGCATCCCCAGGAGGTTAAGGCGCTCTTAGTCACAGGATGAGATTGAAGGTTAGCACACAACATAGGTCATAAAGACCTTGCTGATAAAACAGTTTGCAGTAAAGAAGCTGGCCGAAACCCACCAAAACCAAGATATCAACATAAGTGACCTCTGTTCATCCTCACTGCTCATTATTTGCTAATTATAATGCACTAGCATGCTAAAAGACACTCCCACTGGTGTTATGACAGTTTACAAATGCCATGGCCATGTCTGAAGTTACCCTATATCATCTAAAAAGGAGAAGAACCCTCAGTTCCAGGAATTTCCCATCACTTTCCCAGAAAACTCATGAATAAACCACCCCTTGTTTAGCATATAATCAAGAAATAACCATAAAAGTGGCTACCCAGAAGCTCAGGCTGCTTCTCTGCCTGTGGAGTAGCCATTCTTTTATTCCTTTACTTTCCTACTAATTTCCTTTGCTTTCACTTTACTCCATGGACTCTTCGTGAATTCTTTCTTGTGCAAAATCCAAGAACACTCTCTTGGAGTCAGGATTGGGACTCCTTTCTAGTAACAGTTGACTACCCTAAAGCATTCTCTTGGGCTGCAGTCCTGGCAGGACCATGATAGGTTGTTTGGAATTGAAAATGCCGTTGTTTAACCTTCCAGAAAATCTTCATTTCTACTGCAATCACCTATACTTAACTATTGCTGTACCATGACCACGAAGAGCAGATCATACACTGCTTTAACCCAAGGATAAACATTCAACACTTATTGAACCCTCTCATTCAGTAATTCTCCTCTTAGGATTTAGAGATAAAGCAAAGATGTATATGTAAAGACATTCATTACAATATTATTTCTAATAGCAAAAATTGGGAATCAACTTAAATGTCCAAAATGGGGACTAATTTAGTGAAATACATTCATGTAATAGAAGACTACATAGCCATTTCAATTACATTTTCTTGCAAGCTATCTAATGATGTGGCACAAGTCTTCAAAAAGAGTTTTAACATGATGAGAGATACAAAATTGTGTACACTTAATAGAAAAAAACTGGAAGGAAATATACACAAAATGTTAATAGGTTATCTTTGGATGATATCAAGATACTTTTTCATTTATTTTTGTGTCATTGCAAATACTATTATTTTATCTGTAATCAATATAAGAAAATAATTGTTGAGAAAACTGTTAATGCCTCATATAGAGGATTTTCAATTTTGGTTGCCTAAAAGGTGTCTGGGAATTTTACTAACCCAGATTTCTTGACTCTACTTTCAAATATTCTAAATCAAGGTCTCAGTTGAAGCTCTTGCACCTGCAATTAAAAAAAAAAATACCCTGAAAGATTCTAATGCATGTGCCATGAATCACTTGGGAAAACAATAACCAGGAGTGTGTCTGTCTATCTTCAATCTATTGTCCATTCTTTTGTCTGGCACGATAGTCTAACATGCAGATAGAAGAGGTAGTCCTATAATCAGTTTGACGTCCAGGCACCATCATCAGTTGCCCAACCTAAGCTACCTCAACCACTGATTAATGATTTAAAATTTACCATTAGATGTCCTTTCCTTTAGCTTGTGATTTACCACTGAGGGATTACTTTTGGAGCTCTGTGGCTGTCTGCACACATGCATGCAAGCATCCACAACATACAAACATGCATGCATGTACACACACACACACACACACACACACACACACACAGAGATTCCACATCAAACCTCTGAAATCAGTATCTTGAAGTAGGAGGCTGAATGTATGCATTGAAATGGCTCATTAGGTGTTTCTGATATTTACTCCCTTTAACAGCTACTGTATCTCTGTAGCCTAAGATTCAAAATCTTGTTAAAACACAAATGCCCTTGAAAGATAAGACTTTGAAGCTGTTACCAATTATAAGCATCTCAGTAAAATTGAATTTGTCAGGTTTTTTGTTGAAAGTCGATTTTCATGAAGATAGAAGGAACACAAAGATCTGGGTACATGAAGAGGAATGGAGAGTAATTTAAAAACAAACAAACCACAAAAGCAAAAACAAAAAAACTCCCAAAAGCCAGCACACAAAGCAGCTACTGGAACTCCCAGAGACTAAGTGCCAATCTCATTATTTTGCATAGGCAAACCCCTGGCACTGCAAGGTTGGTTTTACCAACTCCAAAAAATAATTAGGTGCTATTGGTGAGTAAAGTTTAAAAGTTAAATTGCTCACATCTTAACAATAGCTGAATAGTCAATGCAGCAGAAAGTAGCCATTTCATTAGCACTTTTTGCAAGACTAGTAAGTGGTTCATTATCAATTATGCAGCACTTATGCAGATTTGCTTTAGACTTATACCTCCAAGGCCACGCTTCCCACATTTCTTAATTTTCTCCTGTATTTAAATGGCTGGGCTTCAAATCTGTGCCTGGGATGTGTTCTCAATCCATCAAGGTGGGTCAGTTCAAAAGGAAAAGTGGCAATTTCTGCCACCAAAAAAATATTTTTTTAATAGAATGCATTTTAACTTCTTACCTGCTAGGTTCCAAAGCTAGCTCATTCTTTTGAAGAATAAAGTGAGGAATAGGTAAGTTTTCTAATGCTGAGGTGGAGGTCACAGGAGCTTTTCATCAGAGAATAATGCTTGCCTCAGAACTGGCCTGGCATCCCCTTGAAGACTCAAGATATGCTGCGGAAGCTCTGTGTGTATGTCAGGGAGCAGAAAATAGTTTGAGCAGCTGTAATTTGTGCTGGGACCGTCCTGTGTTCAGAAACTTAATCCATTTCCTCATCTTCAGTATACCAAAGGATGAGGAGGAACATTTTTCTTAAAGAGTGTTTATAAAGGAGCCACTTAAATATATAAAGACAAAGAAGAATGCTAATTGTTCCATAGAGCATGTTCCTTCTTAAAAGAAACTGTAATAATGAGAATAGGAAAAGGTCAGTTGGAAAGATAGTGCATGATTAAGTAAAGAATTAATTAGGTCTATTCAAACTCTTCTCCTTCCACCTTCCTGGTGTAGGCTGCAAAGTGACTTGTGTTAATGGAGCTAGTTAACAAAGGCAAGAACAGCTGGGAAAGTCAGAGAATCGTTAAATAGTGTTATTTGAAGAAGATATAACTCTTGCTTGAATAGATTTTGGTAATGTATGTGTGTGCTTGACCCTGATGCCTGGGCATGTTGTACAAAACATCACACTTGAGCTGTTCAAGTTGCAGGAGTACCCTGTTCTGTCTTCTCTGAATACCTGGAGTATTCATGCTGATGAATTTCACTCTTGGACTCCTGTTTCTAGGCTGGGTCTACATCTACACCACAAACACGACATAACCTGAACATAGGCTCTAAACAGGCTTAGGAATGAATGAGCAGTTCTATTGAGCCTCGTTGGACAATCACTTCAGTGAGAGCTTCACACAAATAAAAGACAGTGATATAGAATGTTAGAGCTGGACAGCAACTTCTATGTCACTGGGACTGTTTTACAGTTGAGAAATCTGAGGCTTGAGAGGTTATGATAATAATGCTGACATAAGAACAATGTACAACCTAAAATAGAATATACACTAGATAGTTGCCTATGTTATCATTTACTTACAACTTCCTGAGTTGGGTAGGATTATTACTGCCATTTTAATAAATTAATAAACTCTGGCTCAGAGAGGTTAAGTAACTTTTTGAAAGCAACAAGGAAATGCCCATGTCAGAAATTGAACACTGTTTCATTGAATCCAAAGGGTATGCTCTTCTTTATATGTAGGTGTTTCTCAAAGCTGGCTGATGTTCAGAAGCACCAGAGAGTATAAAGCTGGCTTTGAAAACACTGTCCTCTACCGCACTGCCCTGCGGGATCCTGCCTGAGGTCTGGAGGCACTGAGGGAGTCAGACTGGGTTTGCATAAAGACATACCAGCTACTGGCCTACTCGATTCCACCCACCCTTTTGTTTTATGGTGTGCATCCTAATTTATCTGACCTTCGAGCCAGAGCCAGTAGTCTACCTTCCATCTCTATGCTATTTGCAGTTAGTCTCACTCTGAACCCTAACCCCAGGCAAGCATTGATCTGCTTTCTGTCTATAGATGTCTCTTTTTTTTTGAAATTTCGTATAAATAGAATCATAGAATATTCTCTGGCCTCATTCACTTAGCATAATTTTTTGAGGTTAATTCGTATTATAGCATGTTTCAGTGGTTTGTCCCTTTTTGTTGCTGACTAGTAATCCATGGTGTATGTCTGCTACAGGGAAGAAAGTTTAAACTCTTCAGTTTAACATATAAACCTTTCATAACTTGGAGGGAGATATCCCTCCTTCTCCCTCCTTCTATTGATGTCAGTCCTCCTACATTCCCCACCCTGATATTTTACTCTAGCAATATTAAGCCATTTGCAGGTTCCAAGCATACTATGTTCTCTTTTCCTATATGTCTTTCCTAATAATAATAATGTAAGTGATATAATAAAGCTAAATCTGCTTTGAACACCCTTATGCTCCCTGTGTCCAACTCTAATCATATTCTGCTCCAGTTATATTTGTTTGACTCATTTCTTTTTCTTCTTTTTTTAAAATGCAACTCAGAAGTCTCCTGCTTTCAAAAGGCTTTTCTGACACATAGCCATCCTACCTTTAACCTTGGACTGGCAAATAACTGGCAGATGCCCCAGTGGTCCATAGTTTCCTCTTCATATCACATGTATCATAAGCATTTGTTCATTAGTTTGCTACTCTAGACTTATCATATTGTAAGGTAACTGAAAAAATGAACCATGTCTTTCTGTCGTTAGCAATATAGCACATGGTAGGAATTTAATATGTTTGAAAATACAAAATTCTCATCTACGGCTTGTGTATCTTATGGCTCCTGAACTCAATGGAAGAAGAATCTCAGTACCATTGACAAGTAAAAAAGGTTTTTTTACAGATAATTATTTCCAAATGCAGTTGTTCTGTGGAATAATGATAGTCTAGAGTTACCACCACCCATATCACAAATTACTTGTAGACCCTTTAGGAATCACGTTTTTTATGGTTCTTATTTTATTTTTAGTGAGTATTAAACTAAAAGTACTTAAGTACTATCTAATTCAATCACTGTGTTTCAGTGATGTGTATTACTGAGGTCCAAAAAGTGAAATGACCTGCTGAAATTCACACATCTCGTGGCTGAACTTGTACTGAAAACTGGCTTCCGTAGACTCTGATTTTTACCGCAACATGCTGCTTCCCCTTTCCAAAAGACGGTAACAATGGACATAGCTCCAAAGGTAAGAGAAGGTGCTCTAAAGTCAGACTGACTGTGTTCAAATTTTAGCTTCCCAGTCTTACATTCTGTGGGACCTTGTGCAAGACACTTTACCCCCTGTGACCTCGGTTTCCTCATCTGTCAAACATGGATATTTAATTGCACCAATTGCACCTACTGCCCCTGTGATTTAGCTATTGTCTCTTGGCCTCAAACCTTCCCTTCTATACCCTACTTTGGGATGTTTGGACTGGGACATGTCTCTTTGCTGTCTGCCTTCCTGCTAGGATCTATCAGTAAGGGAAACTAGAGAGAGAGACTGAGAAACTGGAAGTAAAATGTGTGTGTGCGTGTGTGTGTGTGTGTGTGTGTATATATATATATATATATAAAAATATATATATAAAGTTTTTCCAAGATAGGCAGGAACAGCTTCATGGAGGCTCATCAGGAATACTATCACTTTAGCCAAACATTGTTCTATTCTCATAAGGCTTAATACTCCACAAAGTCCCTCCTGTAAGCCTTTAATTTTAATAATTGCAAACACTTTCATCTGTTTCCCTATACTTAGGAGGGGTAGCTGCTTTCTGTTGTTACCACCACCTGTTCCGTCTTTTCAGTTCTTTAATACCTAGTTAGCAAATCTTCTTAATAAATTATTTCTGTTAAAATAAGAAATGTGATTTCTGTCTCCTGAGTAGACCCTGACCAATATGTCTTGTTTACAGAGTTGTTGTAAAGATTCAAATTATTGTCCATGTAAAGGGTTGAACAGTGTCTGGTATGTAGATAGGGTTCAATAAATGTTGAAGGTTGGTATTGCTAAATGCTGTTCAACTGTAATAGAAGAATTGTGTATCTGTTATGAATTTTCTTTTATTTATTTTCTTCCTCATGAACAATAAAGGAAAGGCTAATCACACAGGACTCATGTTTTGTTTTGGATTTCTCTAGAATTCATACATTATTTTGGAATTCTTTAAATTTCTGTGGGAGGCACAAAAATCTTGGACACTGGATCAACTTTATAGGGTTGCTTAGTTCCCCCAATAGCAACTCTCATTCCACTATTTAACTACTGAAAACAACAAAAACAACAAAGGAAGCAAACAAAATAACCTTCTCAAAGAAGCGTTTTGCCTGTGAGTTATCCACATTAATTTCCAAAACAGAAAACTGAACAAATATGAATAATTAACTCATTCTCTTTGAGGTTTGTTTCTTATGAATTCAGTTTTAACTAGTACTATGGTTTTCACAGGTATGTTCCTTTCTTTTTAGGTTCTTTGGGGTTTTTAAATTGTCTGTTTTTAAAATTTCTATTTCCTACATTTTCTGCTAAGCATCCCAACATATTGTTTGCTTGTACGTAGTTGCTTCTCATTGTTTCAGATGCTTCTCTGGGTAAACAAGAACTCTAGATTTTATTTCTCCATTCAGTGATCCAAATGGACTGTTTCTCAAAACCTTTGCAGTAAAGCTGGTCAATTTTCTACTTATCCTTGAACCAACTTGAAGAGAGAAATATGGACAAATTTGTGATTACTGGTTTCCTGAGAAGTGTTATAAATCATCCTTCATAATATGGAACCATAGGAAAATACACATTGGGGTTTTGCTTCCATTTCTAGGCGTATTTATTACTTCTGAGACTGATTGGTCTACTAAAATATCTAAGTTGGTTCTATGTTTACTGATTAGTCAATATATTAGCATTTTGGCTGGTGTTTAGGAGGTAAAGATGCTGTGTGTGTAGAGAGAGAGAGATGGAGACATAGAGAGAGAGATGGGGAGAGAGAGTAAGGGGAAGAGAGCAAGAGAATGAGTGTGTGTGTGTGTGTGCGCGTGCACGCGCGCATGCACGCACATGCATTTGGAGATGAAGTCAGAGCTCAGAAGGAGTTAATGGCTGACAACAGCAATAATTACCCTGTGCTTAATTCTGGTAGCCTGTTTTGGTTATACTTTTTAATTTATTGTTTTAACTTTTTTGAGACAGGTCTTGGTCTGTCACCCAGGCTAGAGTGCAGTGGCATGATCACAGCTCAAGCAATCCTCTTGCCTTAGCTTCCTGAATAGCTGGGACCACAGGCTTGTACCACCATGTCTGGCTAATTTAAAAAATTTTTTTTTATAGAGATGGGGGCTCCCTATATTTCCCAGGCTTGTCTCAAACTCCTGGGCTTAAGCCATCTTCCTACCTTGCCCTCCCAAAGTGCTGAGATTACAGGCATTTGCCACCATGCCCAGCCTAGTCATACTTTAGTAGCCAAAAGACTATAACAGGTGGCTGCTTCAGCAACAATAGTGAATATGCTGGTATCGTCCTTTGAAATGTTACACTTAAACAGTCTCATCAAACTTTGTCCAGTCTTAAGAGGTCCATCACAGTTATGAATTTCATCACTTTCATTATCAAGGAAAATTTTTTTTTTTTCTGCTTCTGTTTCAAATTTAGTTCCTGCAATTGCAGTAAATCTGAACTAAAAGAATGTTAATAAAGTAAACAACTTGAATTAAATCAAAGCAACCAAAAGGAAACATTCTCTTCACCATCAAGGATTTATATTCCATAAGGAATAGGAATATATTAATATAGATAGATAGATAGAAAATTCTAGTGAAATGTTCTTCTTTCTCCTTTGCTACAGAACAAAATTTAGCAACAATGGCCCTCACAATACTCTTTATATAAAGGAAATATTTCATTACCAGGAAAATTAGAGACAGTCAAAAGACAATTCTTATTACCTGATGTGTCTTCTTCTCTCTTTTATTTTCCTTTGGGTGAAGTCCTTTCCATGAAATTTTCCCTTTTATTTGCTGCCTGTGAAAGGGTTTTGTTTAATTGCCTAGCCATGTGCTGTTTTGACTCTTTTTATAAGCTTGCCAATTTACTCCTCCTGTCTGTTAACATTTAATTATTCAACTACCTCAATTAAAACTCATTCCAGCTGCTGAGGAATTGCTGCTTGGCACTTCCCTAGTTCTTTTCTTATGTGTATATTATGAATGGTTAAGCTCTGGGGCTTTCTGGACATATATTTTGTAATTTTCTAGTCTCCCAACACTAATTGGGAACAGTGAGAAAAAAATCTGTAGCTAAATCATTAATAAATAATGGTTCAGAGGTTGAAAAGAATCTGGAAAGAAGAAAGAGATCCAAAAAACGAAAACTCAAATGCTCTGGTAGCCAGGCAGGAAGAACAGACTTAATTGTTATACTAGAAGAACTTTAGGTGCCTCATTATTACATAACAGAAGAATGAGCTATGAGGTTGGGATTATTAAAAATACTGGGAACTTTAAGTTATCTTGCTTTTTGTCTTGACAATATGTGCATGTGCAATTAAAGTCTGGTGACACTCTGCCCTTGTCCTGGTTTATATCCTCAATCTCTCAGAAGTGTCATGGTGATGGCTGTCATCCATCCAAAAGCTTGATGATATTTTCTCTGGAGCCCATCTGTGAACCATTGTATCAGATGGGAGGGTCACCACTGAGCAACATGTTAAATTAGATTTGCATAAAACATTCCATCTTCTCCAGGTTGAGCTTGCAGCCTTTACATGTTTTCATCTTATTTGTCTTAGCTTCAGCATTATTTCTATAGAATATCTTTTGGTCCCATTTTAGCAGGTGGGACATCTTCAGATCTGCTGCTGCTGCTCCGCCCTGCGAGTTGAATGTTCACCACACAGACTGTACTAGTTCTTCAGAGCATTTCTGAGGTAGAGAGTTCTCTGCCTTTCACATCCTCCCCTGGGGATGATGTTGGGGAATCTGCCTTTCGCATACTCCCCTGAGGATGATGGTGGGGAATCTGGTTTTCCAAATACCTGATACTGAAGAAGTCTGACCCTGGTTGACATTTAGCAGAAAACTAAAGACATAAAGTATCATCAGACCGTGTTCTTCCCTAGGGGCTGGTTGAGAAGTCTGTTTCCTGTTCTCAAGTCCTCCAATTGTCTTCTCTAAATTAAGACTATTTTTTTCTTAGATTAATTCTTCTTTCAAGAAAGAATTTTTTTTTCTTCAAGATGAAGACAAACTGTTAAGTATTGTAAATTGTGAGGCTGAAATAAAAGCTCTGTTCTAATTTAGTGGTTAAAAAATAAAAAAAAGTGAGAGTTAAATATTTCTCTAAATGATATACAGATGAAAATCTACTTTAACGTGTTTCTAGGACAGTCATTTGTTCTGTCGTAGTGACATTTTCTAATGATGATCACATTTTCAGTATGCAAAACTTGGGATAAATGTGCCTTTCTTTGGTCATTTACTGCGTGAAAACAATTTTTACTTCGTAGGAGATAAAATGAAGTGTCACGCAAAGATGCTTGCATGCCTTTTTTCTCATGGAAATTGAGTGCGATGAGTGCATAGAAAGTCAATTGTGATTGGGAGTTAGAGCAGGCATTCTAGAAGTGAGGAAGAATGAAGGACAGCTAAGCACAATGCTATCAAGTTGTTAAAAATTGAATTTTAAAGATTCCTGAGACAGCTTACATCATTCCTCTTGGACTACAATACAAATATTACATAATTAGATACTCTTAAGGATTGCCATTTATAAAGGTGGAATCTGCAAAGGCTTTTGTTGCATTTCTAAAGGATGTGTTGAAAACTTATTCCCAAATAAAAATTACTAAGGACCTTTTCCTTACACATGGAAATATTATTTTTCTACATTATATATTTTTTATGTTAAAATAACATAAAATCAACATTTGTTTCAATGTTGATGACAGGGACTTGGAATACCAGGATTTCACACTGACTCCCAAATAAAAATTACTAAGGACCTTTTCCTTACACATGGAAATATTATTTTTCTACACTATATATTTTTTATGTTAAAGTAACATAAAATCAACATTTGTTTCAATGTTGATGACAGGGACTTGGAATACCAGGATTTCACACTGATAAGCCTTTTTCAGTAAATGTGGTGTAGGTATAAGGAAGTAAGTGTATCCTTTCTACTTTGAAGGACCAGAGAGCTAAGACGCCAGCAAACTTGTAATGAATATATTTTCTTGTCTATTCTTGTAATCTATAAATTCTAAGTCACTTTTAAAATGTCAATTTTCTTCCTTTTCTCATGAAGTTATCATTTATATTTGTTTTTCTTTTTTCTATAACCAGGAAGCCAACGTTGATATGTATTAATTTGGATCATTCTGTTTTATAAGACAAGTGCTAACAATTTTTTTTTAAATCAAACTAGTTACCATTCTTTCACTGTGTTTTAAAATGAGAATATTTATCTACCAGGTTTTCTGTCTTGTCTTTAACCCAGTTAACACTACTTGAGAGCAGTTCTGCAGATGGTTCAGAAACATCTTTCCCAAGGATGCTTATTTCAAATTCATCACTTCAGTAATCATTCTTCATATTTTATGCTATGGCTTTTGTGAATTAGTCATTCTTCTACTGAATATCTCTTCTTAATTTTGAAGTCATTGAATAGTACTTTATGTATCCCAAGGCCACTGGAACTTTTCTTTCTCCAAGATCATCTATGCATAATGTAGTATCTTATTCAGATGTCAGAAGTGTTTTGTTCATTAATAGCAGCCATGCTTTAACAAGTGAGTTACACGGTGGAGGGGCACTGATCTCTGGGAAATGGTATGAAGAGAATGTGCTTATGTGTGAGTGAGGGAGTGAGGTGGGTTTTGTATTTTGAAAGAACATAATCAATATACCTACTCTATTTTCTTCATAATATAAACTATAAAAAATAATGCTGAATAAAATCTTAGTGGGTAGGGATATGCAAAAGATAGGGTAGAAAACACTTGAAGGGGTTTGGCCAAAAAAGAATAAGCAACTGCTTTTGGGGCAAGGAGTGGATCACCAACCGAAATGGAGGTAATGGCTTATACTAACTGCATGTTGTTATTTGGTGACATTAAGTTGTTATCTTCACAACTGTCATAAATATTGATAAATATTGGTTTATAAGCATGTCATTGGGGAAATGGAAAGATGCTACAAATGAGTTAGATTGTCATAAATATTCTGTGACTATGGGAATAGTTAATTCTCAATATGCAGATTTTTGGTTTCTCTTGACTGACATCATCTTCCTGGGTCATTTCAAACCGCTACTGTGTATTCGGAGAACATACATCTGGGTTACTAAGAAGAACACACTGTAAGATAAATCTTTTTGAAGTCTGAAAAAAATCGGTTGATCACTCAAAAGTAAAAAGGGAGACATTATTTAAATGTATGTTCTCAGATCATTTTTCCAAAATATTAGGGAGAAGAATCTGCAATCAGATTCTACTGGCTCTCTCTTTTATCCAAGAATGAACTGTTAATATTACAGTGCACTGCAACTTTTTTCTAAGAGTCCTCATTTTGGATTTTTCTACATCTTAGTCAACACCGATCAGGGATCACAGAGAGGGTTGATGAGAGTTGAAAATTAAATGGCTGCTAATAAGAAGCTATATTTTAAAAAAAGAAAAAATAAATATTTTTATGACAGAAAATTTGAATGGATTTAAAAAGTTACAATTTGTGAATTATCTTTGATACGTGCTTACCACCCTACATGTTACTGTAAAACATGTCAGAAATTCACCATTGAGTTTCCTAAGAAGAAAAAGCATGTTCTTTTAACTGAATAGTTTAAGATAGAATCTCAAACAAACCATCATGTTTATTGTAGTTACTATTTCTGACTATACAATTAGCCCTCCGTACTCAAAGAGTTCTGCGTCCATGGATAAAACCAATCTTAGACCAAAAGTATTCGAAAAGAAAAAAATATTGCATCTGTACTGAACATGTGCAGATTTTTCTTTCTTGCCATGATTCCCCAAACACTACAGTATAACAACTATTTACAAAACATTTACATTGTACTAGGTATTATAAGTAATTAGAAATTATTTAAAGTATACAGGGGGATACATATAGGTTATATGCAAACATTACACCATTTTATTTCAGGGATTTGCTAATCCTCAATTTTGGTATTCCTGGGAAGTCCTGGAACCAGTCTCCCATGGATACTGAGGATGATTGTATGTGATTTAAATCTAAATCTAAATAAAAGACTATTTTACATATATTATTATGCAGAAATACACATTAACACAGAAAAACATACAATACAAATATACTGAACACTTGTATATTTAAATAAATTTTATACATATATACATATATTTTTGGTATCTTGGTCCAAAAAGTTGTCATTTTTCCAGAAATATGTGTATTTCTAAATTGTTTGACTTTATGTTCACTTGATTCTCCCAATGGAAATTTACCCTGATGTAATTTTAAAATACATTTCTTTAAAATCATAGTAAAAATAGTTTAGCATAAACATATCTTTTGCATTCAGATACATTATTTGCTATCTTATTCTTTAGGGAGCTGTCTTTTTAAAAAATGTAATAGCTAATAAATGAACACCAATGATCATTTGGTCATATCAGCTTTATTAGTTATTCAAGTGAAACGTAATAGAAGGAATAACTTTTTTAAATAAAAAGATTAGACATACAGACTTCCAGAATCTATACATTCTGCTTTCCCACAATAGACTAACCAATTGCATGATGTTAAATATGACCACAAAAGGAAATATTATTATTGTAGAGAATGATAAAGGAGAAGAAAGGAACTGACAGCTTGACTTTCAGATTTAGAAAAATGTCTCTTCTATGACTTTTCAAGGACATTTTCTTTTGCTCTACATATCTTTGAGAAGTAAAAATAAAAACAGTAATTACTTATTCATGAAAAAAAATCAGCTCCTTCCTTGAGAAGCGAATAAATGAAACAACAGGTCATATCTCCCCTGGTAGAGCTGCGTGTTAGGTGCCCCTAGTGTTCTCTGCTGCATGAAGGCATTTAGCCTAGAAGAGCAGCTCCTACTGCAGTTTATTTGAGAAACAGCTGATAATTCACTTGGACTCTATGGCTTCCAGCTTCCTCTCAGAGCTGAGGCTGTCTCACAACTACAATTCTGAACTCCTATTCTGAACGTGTAGGCTCACAGGAACTCTCAGTTTTCAGACTTTGTATAAGGGGAAGGAGCTATAGGGTAAAGACCAAGCAGGAACTTCAGAATCTGTCTCTTCTTGGGATCACTTCTCAGTGAACATCATTCTTTTCAAATTTAATGAAGGCTAATCAGTTAGACATGTATACTGGAGACTCAAGGCTAACAGGTTCCTTTTTAAAACAATAATTGAGTTATGGAAGGCTCTGTCTGCCTCAACTCCTTCTGCATAAGGGTGCTTCACTTCCAGCTCCTGCTGAAAGAGAATTATTTCAAGTCATGTTTCCTATCACATCACTTCATCCTCTCAGCCATAGCTGATGGAAAATGTGCAGTTATTCCATCCAGGTTGAGCCAGTTCTTAGGGTGATGAGCCACCTCTGATGCCACCTGACAGACACACATGCACAAACACATGCACACAATAAATTAGTTCTAAGACACTCTCTTTTCAATTTAAGCCAGGGAATACCAAGACAAGGAACCCATTAGCAAGGGGAGCTGAGCCTAAGCTGTCTTATATAGAGATGGGCAGGTGGAGCTACGCGAACATTTTAGTTTCCTATTGTAGCTGCAAAAATTTACAACAGCCTTAGCGGCTGACAACAACACACATTTATTCTTACACAGTTAGGAGGTCAGAAATCCAAAATGGGCTTCACTGGGCCCAAACCAAGGTGTCTGAACTCCCTCAGGAGGATTGAGGAAATAATCTATGTCTGTACCTGTACCTTTTTCAGATTCTGGAGCTGCATTCCTGGCATTACTTGGTTCCTTCCTTCATCCTTAGATCTACTTCCAACCTTGGGGCATCTTTGTCTGTCTGATCTTCTGTTGCCCTCTTATGGGGATCCCATGATTATATTGGACCTATCTGGATAATCCAGATAAACTCCCCATCTCAAGATCCTTAATCTAATCACATCAACAAAATATCTTTTGCCATGTAAGGTGACATTCATGGTTCTGGGGATTAGAACATAGGTATGTTGAGGGGCCATTATTTGGCCTACTATCCCAGGTAATGTGCACACCCAAGTTATAAGGGAGCCAAAATTATGAGTTAGCAAAGTGTATGAGACACAAGAGACATATGATGTAGTAAGGAAGGAGAAAGCAGCTGTGTCAAGGGAAAGGCAGGGCTGGCCAGAGTAAAAGTTCATGGGCTTCTGTGGCTTTAGTCTCTGCAACCATAAAAACAGTCTTCAGTTCTTGCTGGTCCTGAGACCTGAGGTCAGCTGTATCCACCTGTGAGTATATCCTGAAAACAAATCCCTGCTGCTGGAGGTAACTTGAGGTTGTCTCTGATATTTGTAATCAAAAGGACCTGATGGGGGCCAGACGTGGCGGGTCACGCCGGTAATCCCAGCACTTTGGGAGGCCGAGGCAGGCAGATCACGAGGTCAGGAGATAGAGACCAGCCTGGCTAACACGGTGAAACCCTGTCCCGTCTCTACTAAAAATACAAAAAATTAACCTGGTGTGGTGGCACGTGCCTGTAGTCCCAGCTACTCAGGAGGCTGAGGCAGGAGACTCTCTTGAGCCTGGCAGGCAGAGGTTGCAGTAGCCAAGATTGTGCCACTGCACTCCAGCCTGGGCAACAGAGCAAGACTCCGTCTCAAAAAAAAAAAAAAAAAAAAAGAAAGAAACCTGATGGGAAGAAAAGGAATATTTGTGATACTTTTCCTCAAAAGCGGGTGGTAGGGAGGGAAATTGATATAGTTTGGATGTGTGTCCCTCTCCAAATCTCATATTAAAATGTAATATCCAGGCCAGGTGCAGTGGCTTACGCCTGTAATCCCAGCACTTTGGGAGGCCAAGGTGGGCAGATAACGAGGTCAGGAGATCGAGACCATCCTGGCTAGCATGGTGAAACTCTGTCTCTAGTAAAAATACAAAAAAAAAAAAAGAAAGAAAAAAATTAGCTGTGTGTGGTGGCGGGCGCCTGTAGTCCCAACTACCCGGGAGGCTGAGGCAGGAGAATGGTGTGAACGTGGGAGGCAGAGCTTGCAGTGAGCCAGGATTGCGCCACTGCACTCCAGCCTGGGCCACAGAGCGAGATTCCATCTCAAAAAAAAAAAAAAAAAAAAAAGTAATATCCAATGCTGGAGGTGGGGCTTGGTGGGAGGTGATTGAATCATGGGGGTAGATTTCTAATGAATGGTTGAACACTATTCTGTTGGTACTGTCCTTGCGATAGTGACTTCTCTCATGAGATCTGTTAATTTAAAACTGTGTGGTAGCCCCTCACTCTCTATTGCTTCTGCTTTCGCCATGTGACATGCCTGCTCCCCTTCAACTTCTGCCATGATTGTAAGCTTCTGGAGGCCTCCCCAGAAGGAGGTGCCACTATGCTTCCTGTATAGCCTGCAGAACGGTGAGCAAATTAATCTCTTTTCTCTGGAAATTATCCAGTTTCAGGTATTTCTTTATAGCAGTATGAGAGCGGCCTAATACAGAATGTTTGCTAATTGTCTAGACACATTATTGAATAATTGTTCTACTTGCTTTCTCAGAAAACGGATTTTTTTTTCCTTTTGAATTTTAAATGGCAACAGTGTTAATTTGAGGAGAAGAACCCTGGCTCTTCAAAACAAAACTTGCTATCACCTAGACTTTGGCCCTTAGTAGCTGCTAGATTTGGGGAAAGTTAACTGACCTGAATATATTTCTGGTTTTCCTTGCAGATACACTGGGGATTGTGGAAGAATTATATGTGGATGTACATGGAAGTCCTTTGAGACCATAAAGAGTTACTGCTCTTTGTCATGACTGACATAGAAGCCTGGCCCATGGACTTCTTGGAGTTTTAGAGTATGGCAAGATCCTCCAGAAGGTTATACATATTTTTCGTAAATAACTAGAAAGATGCCCTATTGGGGTACCGCAGTTCTCCAAAAGAAGTAAGGTTTGTAGACAGATGAACTTGGAAATCAGAGTAGAAAAGAGAGAAAAAAACTATAAATGGCAAAGGCCGAATATGATTTATGGTATGCAATCATTTCTCAGAACACTGTATATGGGATAGGTATACATGGCCTTTGTTCGGGTTACGGCTTACGGTTATTTGATTGGTAACTCAAATGATGGATATTGCCAGTTGTCTCCTGTGAGAGAGGTAGAGGCCACTTAAGCTATGATTTTTCATATCACATAAAAAAATGCCTAAATGTCTGATGGCTCTCATTTGCCTATATTTCAAACTTGAAAAGAGAATGAGAAACATGAAGGAAATGATATAAGTGTGCTTTGTCCAAACTAGGCAGGAGAGAAGCACTTGGAAATGAATGGGACAATCCTGTTCTCTTCTGAAAGATGTGGAAAGCATTTTGTCTTTCTCTGTTTGAGAAAATAGGCGTCCAGCATTTTCTCTGTGAGCATGAAGACACAGAACTGTAGGCATCAGCCAAAATGAGGCTTAGCACATAAAATCTGTGATGAAAATTCCAGAATTTACATAAAAACTCCTGACATAATCTTGGCACTAAGCAGAACGTCCAGCTGAGTGATGGCAGCAGGCTCGGCAGCTCTCAGGAAAGGGCTGATGAAAGCAGAGCCCACAATGTTTTGATGCCTAGAGCAGTGGTATGAGTCCAAGGTTACTTCGTTGGAGAAAAATCTTCAGTGCGGCTGCTAAGGAGCTCTCAGGGTGCAAACTGATTTAGAAAGTAGAGAGTGGTGAAACTCTCTGAGGTACTAATTTTGGAGCACTCATTGAAAAATCACTTCAATATTCTGTTCCTTTTAAGAAAAATTGTTGTTTTTACAAGAAGGTATAAGATATGAAGTACCTTATAGGTATGGTCCCTCCATTTTCACAGTGACTATTGTGGACTAAGTATTTGTGCTACCTCCTCAAATTCATCTATTGAAGCTCTAATCCCCTCCCTTCTCCAGTGTGACTGCATTTGAAGATGAGATCTCTAAGGAAGTAATTAAAGTTGATACAGTTTGGCTGTGTCCCCACCCAAATCTCATATTGAATTGTAGTTCCCCTAATCCCCATGTGTCACAGGAGGGATCCAGTGGAAGGTAATTGAATCATGGGGGCGGTTACCACCACGCTGCTGTTCTCATGATAGTGACTGAGTTCTTATGAGATCTGATGGTTTTAGAAGGGGCTTCTCCCTTCGCCTGGCACTCATTCTCTCTCCTGCCACCCTGTGAAGAGGTGGCTTCTGCTATGATTGTAAGTTTTCTGAGGCCTACTGAGCCATGCAGAACTGTGAGTCAATTAAACCTCTTTTCTTTATAAATGACCCAGTCTTGGGTGATTCTTCATAGTAGCATGAGAACGGACTAATACAAAGGTTAAGTGAGGTCATAAGGATGGGGCCCTAATTCATGAGGATGTAGCCTTATATGAGGTGACACCAGGAAACTCTCTTTCTCTCTCTTCTGCCATGTAAGGATACAGCAAGAAGGCAGTCATCTGCAACCTAAGGGGAGAGCCCTCCCCCCGGATATCAATCCTGATGGCACCTTGATCTTGGATTTGAAGCCTGCAGAACTGTGAAAAAATAAATTTCTCTTGTCTAAGCCATCCAGTCTGTGGTATTTTGTTATAGCAGTCTGAGCAAATTAAGACAGTGAGTGACTCAACATGCTGTCTAGATGGTGAGACACAAAAGTTTAAAGTAAACTGGTAGTTAACTTTAAGTTGGAAGTCTTAATGTATTCCAATTTTCTTGTGTGTGTGATTTATGCGTATTAATAGTTGAATCTAAACAGGTTTTATTGACTTAAAGTGGATGAAAGTATTATGGTAAACATCAGAGATATGGTAAAATATAATAGATGTGGACTTGAATGTTTTTGTTTGCTTATTACTTATTTATGCACAAAAATTTACATAGTTCTTTTCTGACCCATTTTTCTCTTCAAGGAAATAGGAATAAAGAAGTATTAATACCTGTGAAACCCGCCAGACCTCCTTCAGCAAATTCATAGGGAATGTCTAAAAAATGGGTACAGGAAAACTGAAAAATTCTATTTTATTTGGCATCTTTCAAGGAACAGAGACATCACAAAATGACTTCAAGCTACCCAGGCAGTGTTTGTATATTGTACGTATGGAAGTAGGGAAGTGCACAGAGCCTTATAATAAACAAACCCCTAGAGAACTGGAACATTACTCACAATCTTTCAGCAAGACAGTCTGCTATTCTTGTACCTGGTGTCTTCTTCTGCCTCTCTGTTCTTGCTCTCTTGGTAAGCTCATGCATACCACCTTCTCTCTAAAAGTCTTTGTGCTCTTATCTTCTTATTCTCTGTGCATCTGTGTCTATTTGCCTTTTATTCAAACTTCTCAAGAGAGAATCCAACTGAGTGGGCTTGTCCAGTATTTAGATCTGTTGCTGGGTAGTGCTTGTGCTGAGCCAGGTGATAGGCCACTGGTATCTCTCATGTCATACTTTGGGACACACTTTGATTCATGGTGGTCAGACTTTCGTGGTTATATGACATAATCCTGGCCATCTCATTGATGTGTACACATGTTTAAGATTTGTTGTTAAATGGACATATATGTGTAGATAACAAGCAATACATGGAGCTGTACACATCGAGATCTGTCTTTCACATCTGAACACAAATAATGCTTATATCACCTTCCATTTGAGGCTCTATGACCTTCAATATTGACTTTCGTTCTTGCTATTATGAAGAAATGTTCATCTCTTTCTGTGTTTTTCATTTTGTCCACTGGCCTTTCATGTGATATCATTGATGGGCATGACCTGTTTCACTCTACCGGAACAAGCAGGTTGGAGAGAACCTGGGGCAGGAACCTGTGTTGAGTCAGAGACAGGCATGGAGAGGGGAGAAAAGGATGTGGATAAAGTGGGAGGTGGGAACAAGCCAATTCCTGGCAAGCACAGCAAAGTCTCTGTTGGTACTGCAATAGAAAGCAGTCAGTTATCCAATATCTAAATAGGTCTGCATCTCTCATTGGCTGTGTAACCTTGGGCAGTGTACCTAACCACATCAAGTTAGCGTAAGGAGTTTGGATTATATGCTAAGCATATTGGAAAGTCAAGGGAGGTTTTAAGCAAAGGGGTGACATGACCTGGATTATGATTAGAAAGTTCACCCAGGCTTCCAGGTGGGGAGCAGATTGAAAGAAAAGAAGGGGGAAGGCAGGGAGAACAATTAGAAGGCTAGTGCAGTGGTCCAGTAGAGAGATCATGTGGGTGGGGCCTCAGTGGGTGGATGGGTGTCAGTGTCAAAATCATCTAGAGGGTGACAAGAGTACAGATTCAGGATTTTCTTTTGGCGGTAGAGACAAAGAGACTTTCTCATTGATTAGAGCAACAACAGCCACAAAAAATTAACAACAATCTAATAACTTCTTAAAATCACAGGATAAGCCTGGGTAATCCATGCAGTTGGAGAACAGTCTTTCCATTCATTTTCTGTTTCTCTACCTCCTTTGCCATCAGTGTCCCCATGCAGTTCTTAGTGGCTGAAGAACTCTCCAGGAGGACATTGTGATCAGTTTATTTCTTACGTTGCTTCCTATAATCATTTCTTATATCTTACAGTCTCCTTTGGCCCACGGAGTGACTAAAGTTTATTTTTTAAAGGTGTTTTCCAATAAATGTAAATTACTTCATAGACAATGTCCATAAGAAATAAAACATTTGCATTTTAACATGGAATAATTCTTGTTGAAAAGGGCCAAGATAGTGGCCAAATCAATAGGATCGTTATTTAAATCAGAGAGGATCCTTTAGTGTTCCTCAAATGACACCACTTAATTTAAAGCTTCAACTTTTAGTCAAAGTAGGACTGTTCCATAATGTCATTGGATAGTTCTCCTCATCAATTCTGTACATCAGACTTTATGGTGGAGCTTTTAAGAATACATTCACCTGAAAACACACACACACACACACACACACACACACACACACACACCTGAAAACACATATAAAGGCACACATATGCTGCATCCCACTCCTGGATCATAATTTCAGGGGTGAGTCCAGGCAGTGGTATGTTCTCAAGTTCTATAGCTCAGGAGTTGGCCTGTAAAGGGTCACATAGTAAATGTCTTAGACTTTGTGAGCCATGGGGTGTGTCCCTAGGGACTTGACTCTATGGGGGCAACTCAAAATAGGTAAACAAGTGAGTGTGGCTGTGTCTTCATAAAACGTTATTTACAAACCAGTCAGTGGGCCAGATGTGGCCATAATTTGCTTAGAACTGCCCTAGGTGAGGGCTTCACATAGTTCCCCAGCTCCAGGATGTCTCTGCTGGTTTGATTCTGGTTTTGAAATTTTGTGATTTGTATCAATCCTTGATTATCTGTTGCATCAACAATTTATCTTGAGTATTTACTACTTGCCAGCACTTAAAATATAAATACTGGCTCCTATCTTCAAGTAGTCACAGTTGCTGGAGAAGAAAAACAAAAATAAAGACAATTAAAAATGTCAGGATAAAGATAAGCATCAATTTCTATGGGGGGCAGGAGTGGAATTGAAGTGAATACTGGTGATAAAAGAAGGCTCCTCGCAGGAGATTACTTGAATTCTCACTGGTAAGGTTAGCACTAGCCCAAGGTCCCAGAGTCAACTCCATCCTGAAGTAACAGTTTCCCTGGAAGTCCTGGCCTTTGGCTTCTATTCCTCAGTCCCAAGCTATAGCCCTATTGCCTGCAGGCTCCTCCCTCCTCTTGACATCAGTGGTTTTGGGTAATCCCAGGTTGTTCAGCACTCTGATGTTCCTGACAATGCAACCTGCTGGACCTGCCTCTCTATGGCGCCAGGGATTATTCTGGTACTTGGTCTCTAAAGACTGGCACCAGCCTTGCTTATGTCAGGTTGCCTGGCTCTAAAGTGTTGCTTTCTCCCAAAAGACCTCCTCCCACATGCAGCCTCTTTCAGCATCACTCAGTCAACATACTGGGTCTTCTTCTAGCCCATCTTCTGCCTGGTCTCTTATTAACACTTTGCATGTCACACTCTTCATTTCTCTATTATTCCTTTCTTTCTATCCAGCTTGTCTATTTGTAAGCACTATTCTATATGCCTGCTGCAAGCATGGTTTTGAAGCCATTGCTTCTCTCCAGAACTGCTCAGCAGGAAGCAGTATACCTTCTAGAAGTTTCGGTGCTTGTGTGGATCTAAATCTCAGTTTATAATCTTGAGAAATATAATCCTTAGGAAATTTTTTCTGTACTTTCTAAAGTTGGCTATGAATTTTTTATACTTTTACAACTGTAGTAGTGGGCAGTTGTTCTGTCCCCTGTGATGTCCCTTGGTATCTTTATGAAATTTAGCAACACCACTCACAGTAAGGCTTCATTAGCACTGGGTTGAAGCATATCCAGGAAACAGGCCCCTTACTCACTCTTTTGGCCCAAAAGCCGTCATGGTGCACAGGCATGGTGAGCCTGGGGATGTTTCCTCTAATGATATTCAGAAGTTGTCCGAGCTGAGTGAAACATGACTTTGGTGCCGGCTGAAGCATCCTTTCTGACCAAAGTGTCAGTTAATTTCCAGAAAGATTAAACTATCCCCACATACACAAATGTTCAAAATTCACAGGCCATCTGGGGTTCCTGTATCTTCACATGAGATACCCCAGATGGATTGTAAATTCATCCCTGTGGGTAATAGAGTGCAGTTGCTCCTCAGTCTTCCTACTTTTCCCAGTGGCATCTGATACTGTGGCCATCATGAGGTTAATTTATGTGGCTTGATACACTTTATCATCTGTCACTTGTACAGCTCTTGCTGTGCCATCTGGTGTCTCAGAGGCAGTTTCAGGAAGCAGCATGCATAACAAGGTATCTGCAATTGTGAATTCTTTCAAGCATTTATAGGTAATAGCTAAAAGATATTTCGAGAAGCCAGTGCCCATCTCTGCCGCGGATCACCACTAACATGGGTAATCTGACATGAGGTTCAAACAAAGCCTGCTATACTTTGCAGGAAAACACATCTGAATTAGTCTGCAATCACCAATATTGATGGAACCTATTTATTTCAAGACCCTGAATATCTCTATCAGGCTGAGAATATCTTACTGGGCTCTTGTGCAAATCAGGAAAAGGCAGAGACAATGGCTTACTCTCAAACATGATGGATGATGAGACAAAACAGCACATACTAGCACGAAAAATTGTTTAAATCAAAAATCCTGCAGCAAAATGCCTAAGTGCCCCTATTATAATGATTTCATATCCATGTCTCATTTTCAGCAATGTGTTAGGACCTCAAGAGAGCACAACAAAACATTAACTAGGTAAAACCATGAGAAACAGATAGAAAATATACTCAGAGGAAGTGGGGATGTTGAATCGACACAGCATGGACTGTCATGTCTGTCAATCAGGCTATGATTTGCATTCCACTGTGCCAGGATCAGGGGACAGGGCTGAGGTGGCGGGGGGAGAAATTACGAATGTTACGGTTCTTGCCCTCTGGACACCACAATTTATGTGGGGGTGTAAGATACAATTATATGCATTTTTAGTAAATACTTAGGTAGAAAGAGAACCAAATCAGGGAGTGTTTAAAAAGAGACAGTATAGCAGAGTATGGCAAAGTTCTTGAAAGAAATTAGTGTTAAGCCAGGTTCTGAAGAAGTGAAGAATAACCTTTATAAAGGAAACTGAAAAGTGTGCAGGATGATGCAAAAGTCAAGAGGCAAAGCCTGACCATTTTATGCAGGGTATGGCCGGCCGGGAACTTAAGCAAAACATAGGGGTCCCTGGTGAGAGATGGAGTCAGTGAACAAGAGGAGTTACTTAGTGCAGGTTGTAATATAATAGGCTGAGACTTTGAAACTTAATTTATTGGGCATCACAGAGCCATTGTACGTTTTCAGGAAGACATTGGAATGAAAGTAGAGTTTGAGGGGAAAATTACTGCAGCAGCAGTATGCATTGGAACATCAAATATGAGTGCAAGAAGAGTGATGACATATTCAAGAACCTTCCTAATGTTTACAGCTGAACTGCATTTAAATATAATGAACTGCAGTTAAAATATAATTATAAGGTAACTCTAGTGCATCGAATATTAAAGGTAACCCACTGTTTAAAAAACAATTTTCATGTCAATAATGAGTTTACAAATATCACCCCATGTCTTCCCACTTCTCAGCATTTCTCTCTATATTAGAAGACTAAGTAAACATGAGCCAACAGATACTGTCCGCACAGCCAAAGACGGTCTGGAGATCTGTACTCTGAGAACTGCTATAAAAATCACTGAGTTTAACTGAAAAGTCATTTGATTAAAAAGAACCCTTTGAAACCATCTATTCTGTGTAGGATCATCTCTTGGCACTTTCTGATTATACATTTCTAGAAAGGAAAATCTAGGTTTTATGTTTGAAAGACACCTCTCATCAGGAAAGCCTAGCTGAGCCAGTAGTATGTTTCTGACAGTGGTAAGAACAAAGAATTTCATCCGAAGGGGAAGGGTTGCTCTTGCCATTGATGCCTAGAGATTGGAGAAGTGGCCTGGCCAGGCTCATGCACTATTTTAATCCATTCTGCAGTTCTCCCTCAGCACCACACACTCAGAAATCTGTCACAGACATTTTGATCCCCTGTGCCTCTTCAGCCAAGGGCTGGCAGACAGTAGGGGTTCAATAAATGTTCATGAAATGACATAAGCTATGTGTTTGTATTGTCTCACTTTCTGGGAAAACAACCTTTTCTTTTCCCTGCTGAAATGTCTTTATTCGAATTTCTGCACTGTGGCCTGGGAATCTTGGAGTCGTTGTTGAGGAGATCATCTTCGCCATCTAACAGTTCCCCTCTGCTAGTATATATTCTGCCGGTTGGACATGGAATACTTTTTTCTTTGTTTTTTGGCTCTCGGTGGAGTAACACATGACTTTCTTGGGCAATCTCAGCCATTCATTCCTCTTTTATCTAGTCCAGGGGTCAGCAACTTTTTCTGCAAAAGGTCAGATGCAAACATTTTAGACTTTTTGGGTTGTATGGTTCTTTACAACTAACTCTGTTGTTATAGTGTGAAATCAGCATAGACAAAGCATAAACAAATGGGTTTGGCTGTGTTGCAATCAAACTTTATTTACAGAATAAGTAGTGGTCATATTTGGCCTCCAGGCTATAGTTTACTCATGCAATTTAGTCTATAAATTATAAGGTCCTTAATATATTGTTTTGAGTATTCTAATGTTTCTACTTGCTGACATTTAGTCAGTATCTACTGCCTTCCTTCTTTTTGATACCAACCATCACTTTTGCATTTATTTTGTGCCACTCATTACTTTTGGGCCCATGATTAAACAGGGGGACTGGGCCTTGCCAAACTTTGTTGTTTATGCGCTGTGGGCACTCAATTCCTTTAACACACAACCCGCTCTGTCTTGTGAAGTAAGTTTTTCTACAGTAGCAGGTGATTCTGGCAATAAATACAGCAAAATCCAATAAAGTTGGCAAATTCTTTCTTTCGAGCTGTCATTAACCTTGTGAGTTATTTCAGCAGAATATTATTTGTGTTTCTATTACAGTTAGTAATTAAGTTTTTCTTGGATCTCTTGATACTGTGGAGCCTTTGAATATTTATTCACTCATATTTTTGACCTTCTTTGAAGAACTAAGGGCCATAATGAGCAATTTACCTTCTCTCAGTTGCCTTTTCTTGACCTGGGCTCTATGCTTTATGCTTTCTGAGAGAAGGGAAAATTATAAAGACATAGAGTTTATTAAACTATCTTCTGTGAGGTGCCAAGTTTCTTTGAATCGTCTATGGGGATCCTTTAAATGATGATGTACTTATTTGCAGAAAAGACATTCCATACATCACCGTCATGTTATCTGAGGGTGACGGGCATAGATATATGTTTGCTATGGTTTGGATGTCCCTTCCAAAACTCATGTTAAAATTTAATTGCCATTGTGATGGTAATAAAAGGTAGGGCCCTTAAGAGGTAATTAGGCCGTGAGGGGCCTGCCCTCATGAATAAGTTAATGCCAATATTGCAAGAGTGGTTGTTATAGAAGTGGGTTTGGCTCTTCCTTGCTCTTGTGCTCTCTAGTCCATCCATCTTTTGCCATAGGATGATGCAGCACGAAGGCCTTTGCCAGTGCCAAGTTCTTGGACTTTCCAGCTTCCAGAAGCATGGGCCAAAAGTCTTCTATTGCTTATAAATTACCCAGTCTTAGATATTCTGTTATAGCAACACAAAACAAACCAAGACAGTACTGTGTAATGAAAACCTCACAGCTTGGAAGAAAATAGATAAAGGAATTTCTCCAGATTCTATCAGTCTTGAGGCATACAGTAATGACAAATGCCATCTTAGGACTCTTGTATTTGCAAGGTTTTATTTGGTTCTTTTATACTACTTTCATTTGTAAATGTTGAGTTGTTGCAGAAACCCATGCACATTTTGTCACAGTCTCCTTTATGAATATTATTCCTGTACTACTTCTTTCTGCATTTTCTAAGCTATCATGGTTGATCCCCCTACATCAGAATTAGAATATCTATTTATAACATTGCCCAGTTAATACATTAGAATAAATCTTATTAAAATGCACAATACTATTGTCAAAGAAATAGTAGTTTTATTACCTGAGATATAGGAAACAGGTTGACTAAAGAATAAAGAAGTAAAATATGAGAAGAAATTGTCATCCCTCCTTCACAACAGGGAAAAAAATAAACTTTTGCCTTTAATTGCTGAGATTTTCAGTGAATGGTTTTCTTGTGCAAAACAAATGAACAACAACAACAAAATCCTTAGTGAATACAGAGCTATAAATCTATCAGAACTCCCTAGTCAGAGCTACACTCTGGGCAAGGGATTTAGGTCTGTGCATTCTGATCCCAAGTTAGTTACTTGCATTTCCTGGTTTTATCTTTTAGAAACCCTTCACCATTACCATTTAAAATTTATTTTTAAGCAATGAGCCCTGCACACATTTGCTATTGAATAAATCAATAGTTCTAAGTCCTAAGTCTTTCCAAATTTGGCAAGATGGTCTTGCAGAGCTGGCAAATTCTGCCAATCCTGAGAAACTAGTGTGAAATACTAGATTTAGAGATGGCTAAGGGCATTTCCTATTTCATTAACATTTAGAACACATTAAGGACTAGTAATAAATATAGCATAGCCATTGGACTTCTGCTCCAAGATTGTGGGGAGGGAGACTTTAGTGGCAGCTTCCTGCTACTGAAGTGTGATAAGGTAGGAGAGGGGTCATGCAAACTCCAGATCCCAAAATAGGAACATTATACCAGGAAGGAAGTAGGAAAAAAATCTTTTTTTTTTTTTTTAAGTCTTACAGCTGATGGAGACATTATCATGAAAAATGTAGAGCTGACTTGTGGGCATGGGGGCACAGGGAGAAATGTAGTAATCACCCTGCTATTTCTCTTGGCCCTTGAGAGAATGTCAAAATAAACACATCGAGGTCTGTACGCAGAGGCTGTCAGCAGTCTGGGTGCTGTGCAGACCACATGTAAAGGGAGCTGTTAGTAGACAGCAAACCAGTCTTTGTTTCCATAATTCTTTCAAAGATAGAAGGCAGAAAAATTTCTTTCTTGCCTCAGAGAACAAATGTAGACAGTGATAATTACAGAAGCAGACTATTTGGAGATGAGGGTTTGCATTTAGCCTAATCTCCTTTTCTTAGCTATACTTTGCCATGTTTTAAATGTTGTGGGGAAAAATGGGTAGGGTACATCAATTTAGTTGGTAGAAGAGAAAATGCCCTTGCACTTTGTATTAACGTAACATCCATGGCATCAGGCCTACAAGTAATCTGTCTTTAAGGTAGAGTTCAGGCTATGTGAGCGAGCCCATCCTGTTAGATGGCTCAGTGTTCTGAGAGTTGTATGCTGCCCAGGGAGGAAGAGGGCTCTTCTCGAGGCTTCTACTATAAAACATGATTGAAAATGACAGGCAATAAAAATACAGATGACCTGAATTACATGGTTTGATTTGATTTGACTAAGCCCATATTCCATATACTCAGCTAGGATATACACATTTCAGAGAAGGAAATGCTTAGCTAATTAATGACAACTCACTCAACATGTATTTCCAATTTAAATACCTGTATTGAACTCTTACTTTATTACTATATTTCTTCTTGTTCTTCTTTGATTGACAATAGTTACCAGAAATTGGGCTGATCACTTTATATTTATTTAACGAAATCCTTCAATGAGTTCAATTCCATTATTTTCATCTTATAGATTTGGTTAGGTTACGTATCCAAGAGCGTACATAGCTCATAAATGCAGGAGGTGGCATCGGAACCCAGGTCAGTTTGACATCAAAACCCCTCCTTCTAATTATTCTGCAGTAGTTCCTCTTCTAAAATGACACACTCTTTTCTTCAGCATAGTTATGTTGGAGTTTTCATGTTGTAAGTGGTTTAGTCATTGAATAAAGGACGGGCTCTATACATATTCCTTGAAAGTACCTCTCCATCCTCAGTGTGCCTCTAATAAAGAGAAGCCTCTACGAACTGAGTGTAAGTGTGAGCCCTGCTATTTAATTCCCCTCCTTCCCCCAATATATTTTTTTCTACTTCTGCAAGTTGAAGAAGTGAGATTGACTAAATAGTGATTGAGGTTTTGGTGGAGTGAGTTTTGGAGAATTGACGAGAAGGTAGTAACAAAGAGTGAAACTTGGTTACTTAAGTATCTTAGGCAATGCCATTACTGTAGCCAGTGAAGCTGGCATTGTGGTTTCCCCCAAGGAACTGAGGTTTTTGACTCCCAGTACTTTGTGTTTTGACTCCCAGTGTCTTGTGTCATTAACAAAATGACCTACTGATATGCAAGAAGAATCATATTTCTTTCCCTTGCCTGCTTCTCCTTCCTCCTTCTCTTCCTAGAAGTATGTGTGCAGAGGCTTGTGGTGCACTGAGGGGGAAGATGCTGCAGGGCTCTTGCTGCAGATAGAGAGACCTTGGCTTACAGCCTCTCATTATGGACTGTGCTGAGTGTGGCCTTCTGGGACCTGGGCCTGCTACAATGTGAAGGCTGTCTGAATTAGTTTCACTGGTGTTCCCAACCACTTCCCACACCAAATGTGGAATGGCTCAGACTTGGAAAAGAATAGTGGAATTTAACAAACTATGAGTGGTTGTATAGAGTCGAAAACTTTAAGAAAGATTACCTGGGAGAAGAAAATGAAGGAATAGAAAGTGATCTTTATTCTTATAGGTAGGCAGTGAATGGGTCACTGGTTCAGGCGCTGCAGTAATTCTGGACAGAACCTACTCAATGTGTGATTTATCATTGTCAGAAACAAAAATTGCCTTTGCATTTATCATTCTACCTCCAAATTCCATTATGTCTGCTAAACTCACAATCTCTCTTTTGCTCTTCCCACTTCTGTACCTTATAAAAGCTATAGTGGGCAAGCATTTTCCTCTATGCTGACCCCAATAAGTTGAAAATACACATGGAGGTTGGGATAGAAAAACACAAAATTCCATAATGCTAATGACATCTGTTTATCTCAACATCTTTGTGGTGACATTGAGCTCCCCAAGGACCTGCCTTTATTCACTCAGCGGTTGATTCTTTGCCAGGAGGACATTCCACCATATTAATCCTGTCTGTGTAGATAGATTTTTAAACTACTAGTTAAAAAAACTACTTAATACCTCTATTGATAATTATTATATAATTCCATATTTCTTAGCTCTTAGCAACATAGTTCACATTCTTTAAAACTGCTAATATTAGAAAAATATTCCCAATAGTTCAGTATATTTTCCAATATATAAAATTTTCCATTAATAATTTTATATATTAAAAATGTATATGTGTACATCTATACACATTAAATTATAAATGTAATGATATTTAGTAAACTGTTCATGGTTCATGGTTAGACTCATGAAAAACTCAGGTTAACTGCTATGGTTTATCAGTATACAGTAAGTGTTGGACTTTGTGAAACATTCACTCCTAACTATGTCTGTTTGATGGATGTTGCTTATGTCTTAAGTATGGCTATATATTAGCAGATGGAAGAAACCTATGTACCAAAAGCTGAAATGTATATTCTTGACTCTAGCTTCTCTGAGTAGAAAAACTTTGGGGAATAAAGAGTAGTAATAGAAAATGCATTCTGAGTCTATGCTGTAGCTGTGAACAACAAAGAAAGTATTTTGAATGCAAACATATTTTCTTTCAACTGTGCTAAGGAATGTCACAGTTGGACTGAAGTCTTGTTAGCTATTGTGTCAAACTGGAATAATGTTTCTACCAGAACATGTCTCATTTTAAAAATTATGCATCGTAACTGTAAATGTTGGCAGACCCATATTTCAAATAGGGCAACAAACTAGTTTTAAAACAAAAAGTTTAAAGATTCTATAGGTGCAGAAATTTATTAGTTCTAATTTCTATATCCAGTTAAAAAAAGGTTTCTATGTGTTCTTCCAATGGCTTAGGTTGCCTATATAATTAATATTTCTAGTTTTCAATTAATCAGGAGAAAAATCACTTTGACATATGTCTGGCTCAAAATGGTGGTGGACAAGCTAATAGGTGAGAAGTAAAGTCTGTGAGAAATGGTGGGAAATTAGGGTTATTTATTTTGCCACCAGCTCTGTGTGTGGTGATTAGAAAAATAACAAGTTATCAAAGTTTAATCTTTGATCTAAAGAGCAAAAATTTGAGCCATGGATTGATTTGTACTTCAAATTTTGGAAAGAGGTGGATGAAAGGGAAAAAACCCTAGATTTATTAAGTATATACTAAGTATCAGGAGAAATTCTATAAGTCGTGAGTATGTTCTGTTTGTTAACAAATTTAAATAAATTACCATGTCGTTGACTTACACAGTATCATCAAGTACAGGCATTCATATTGAATATAATGAGTAATGCTTGGTAGTAAACCTAATATAGGCACATACCTCAATGAATGTGATCTATATTCCTCTTATTAAAGCCACTGTTATGTTGTCTTTGTGTGAAATTTATTATTTATTCATTTTAAGTTTAGTTTCCCTTCCACTTATGGGACAGATTTGTTTTTTTCAAATTGTGACTAGCAACATGCCAATATGCCAATATGAGTCTTTATGAAGGCCATGTCTTTATGGCCAAGGAACAAAAAATGCCCAAAATACTATTGAACCTAATATCATTTTTAAAATTCTGTATTCAGTGTTGCATGAGCTAGTTAGTAGTCAGGAATTCCTGGAGGACATAGGTATAGTTTTCTTCCACTGCTCCTAAGTTATCAGTAGAAAACAGCTGGGGAGTAATTTTCCTGAACCCCATTTCTGATCTGAAAAAAATTTTTATAGAGTGTTTAACTGGAACACGATCAGTTGATCCTGAATAGAGTAGCTGTAGTGGCTTTTATTGCTTCTTCAAAATTTCCTTGCTTGACTCTGTTAACGACAAAGCTGAGAATGTAGCCCCTTCCCCATTGCAGCAATGAGCAATTGATGACTGCACATTTTGTGTTACCATGGCAATTGCTCAGTTAATGATGCTTTCCCCTCCCTCTCTCCCTCCCTCCCTCCCTCCTTTCCTCCCTCCCTCCCTCCCTCCCTTCCCTCCCTCCCTCCCTCCCTCCCTTCCTTCCTTCCTTCCTTCCTTCCTTCCTTCCTTCCTTCCTTCCTTCCTTCCTTCCTTCCTTCCTTCCTTCCTTCTTTCCTTCCTTCCTTCCTTCCTTCTTCTGTGCTTCCCTCCCCCCTTCCCTCTCTTTCTTTCTTTCTGAAAGCAGTGAACGGTGAGGAATACAGATTTGGATACTAAAAGATCTAATTTCTATAGAAAGTCCCAAGATTTATTATAATTGCTTTTAAATTATATGATGATGCTTTGAACCGTTAACTCTGTCTTCTGTACCTATACAAAATATATGGATGCTTTATTTAGAAACATAAAATGTGAACTAATATTAAGAAATTTCCCCCCTTTTCTTCTCAACTAAAGGTTTTCTATAGATTACTTTGAAATGAAAATGTTACCTGGGTGTGTGAGCTGAGAGTTTGGACTTTTCATCTGACAATGAATGACACTGTATTTGACCTTGAAGAGGGTACTTGACCTTACCATTGCCTATATGTAGAAGTAGGAATGATTCAGATACCTAATGATTGTTAAAAATGCTTTGATGCCTCAAATGAAATAGCTACATGCTTTAGAATTAAATATTTAAAATGGATATAATTTCGTGATTCTTCATTATTTCATTGTGAAGAAAATGTGTTTCAGGAATTATAAAACTATCTTAGAGTCAAATATAATAAAGTATAGCATTGTTAATAGGCTTACATAGAAAATGAATACAAATCCAAACTTAAATTCAGGTTCACTGGGTTTTAATTTTTTAAATCAATTTCTTTTCATGGCTTTTGATAATCTTTCTCCTGTGATTCACCAAAGACAATAATAAGAGGTATTATTATTGCTGTTTGTGAAGGTAAAACATATTGTGGCATTAGATCAATGTCCTCTCATCAAATTTGGCTATGTCCTAGTTCAGAAGTGCTCATGTAACTTAAGAAAATGTAAAATACATTTGATTCTTAGTTTCCTCATCTGTACAGCTTTTGTGATTTATTAATAAAATAGGGCTTTCATGTTCTATAATATCTACATCAGAAGACATTTTGTAAGAATTAGATTAAATAAGATAATTATAAAATGCTTCTCAAACTCTAATGAGTTATACAATGTATGGCCTTATTTTGGAAGGCAGTGTGTGGTCCAAGTAGAGAGGGCATTAAATATTAGGCTTACAAGTGTTGACTTAATTTGTTGTGTAATGGAAAAGCCCTGGAAGATTTTAGAAAAGACAGTACAAATGCCAAAGTAGGACTTGGGGAAGATTTGACCTTGCAGCAGCTTGTGTGACAGACCAAGAAACAAATAGAATGATCGTTGTAGTATAGCGTAGTTAGAAGACAGTACAATATTCAGATGAGAGATAAAGAAGAGTCTGAACCAGGTAATTAACTGGGTCTCTTTCTCTCACTCAGGCTGGAAGACAGTGGTACAGTCATTGCTCTCTGCAACCTCAAACTCCTGGGTTCAAGCAATCCTTCCACTTTAGCCTCCTGAGTAGCTGGGACTACAGGGGCTTGCCACCAAGCCCTGCTAAAACTTTTTTGTATGTTTTTGGAGAGATGGGGTCTTGTCGAGCTGGTCTTGAATTCCTGGGCTCAAGTGATCCTCCTGCCCCAGCCTCCCAAAGTGCTTGGATTACAGATGTGAGCCACTGTACCCAACCAAGTACAATGTTTTTTCAAATCAGAGATAGATGCAAAAGATACAGCAATAGAATCTTTGGAATTTAAGTTTAAGAATCTTTGAAATTTACAGTTTAAGAATGAAGATGTTGCATTAAGTAAAGAAAGAATGAAATGTGGCTTAGAAGTTTCAAACTTAGGCATATATGACAAAATTAGAAAATTTAGGAGAGGAAATTGGTGCTTATAAAAGATGCTAAATTAGCCTTAGTGTATGCTGACTTTGAGGAGTTGGGAGGGCACCCCACTGGTTGGAAGGGCATCCCATTTAACAACAAGAAGCATTAAATGAAATCAGAGAAGTAGTCAGAAGATCAAGTGGTTAGAGGATGAAGAATCATTTGCAAGGGAGTAATAATAGTATTCCTGAGAATGAGGGTCTTAGATGAGAAAGATACTATAGAGACACAGGGATAGGTAATATCGTATTAAGAGGTTGTGAGAAAGTGGGGCTCTACAAAGGGGCTAGAAGGAAGGGTCAGAGAAATTAAAGAATTAAAAAATACTGTAATGGATGCCAAAGAATGAGAGATTTGATATTTTCATGTAGACGGACTGTTCAATTTTTTAAAAATATTTTATTGGAGGCCAAGAAGGAAGGGACTGTGACTAATTATTAGAGATGCCAATTTTGAGCAGATGATCGGTGAGGAGTGGGTGGTTGGAGATTGTATCTGTTTTCTTCACTATGTCACCATCACCTACTAGGGGCCTCACGTACATGAACAATTTAGTAAATATTTTTGTGAATGAATTCATGGTGAAAACCAGATTGCTAAAGTTCAATAAATGAGTTGGTGACAGGCAATTAAAATTAGAGAATGTAGGATGCTTTTGTAAGATATTTGCAGTGGTACATAAATTATATCATGGACATATTTTACTACTACTAATAGCTAAGATTTATTTGTAGCTTACTATTACTTCATTAGAGCTCAGCAATCCTATGAGGGAGGTACTATTATTATCTCTATTTTAAAATTGACAAAACTCAAGCATAGAGAGATTAATAAATTTGCTGAAGGTCATATAGCTGGTCATGGAAGAAGCTAGGATATATCTGCTCATATCATCCATCTACTTAAAATGCTTCAATAGATTCCGCATTCAATCCTAGTGTCTACCACAATATCTGTCACGCTGAGGTGTTTGTTACCTTCCTGCAGATGAAGGGACTGAGACATAGAAATCAAGCCACATGCTCAAGACTTGACAGAGTTAATTTTAGTGGTGGAGATAGAGGTTGTCTCAGGCACGTTGAATCCAGAGCCCCTGTTTGTAACCACTATACCACATTGCCTCCAATTACTTTATGTCTAACATGTATGGCTATGTATGAGATTGAGTTTTGATAAGGTATTAAAAAACAGAATTAGAAATAGTAAATTGGGAGAAAAGTAAGTGATTAAAGCAGCAAGCAAGTTGATGACAAATATTAAGTCTGGTTGGAGTGGCAGAGTGGGAGAAGTGTAGATAATTCAAGTTCTCGGAGAAACAGGAGTTCTGAGTGATGTTGAGATCTGAGACGTGTGCACTAGTGGATTAGTGATGATGAGTAGAACTGGAGGTTATGAATGTTGAACATTTTAACACTTATGACACGAGGGTGTCAAAAAGACTGAATGAAATGAATGTTTGGAAACAAACTTAGACAAAGAAGAATTCATTTTTCCAGGCACAGTGTCTCAGAATTGTTGATAGGATCACATGTTACATACTAATACTATTCACATGATAGAGGATGATTGTCTGGGAGTTTATCTGTGGCAGGTCCTAAATCCCATGTTGGCTTCTTCCAGTTCTACAGTTGTGAGTCCAGAGAAGTTCTTCTAGATGTAAGTTCACAGGATTTGCTTAAACAAATAAACAAACAAAAAACCTTCTACAGAACCTAGTCCCACGCCTTGTAGGTAGGAATCATTCAGTAAATATGTGCATAATGGAGATTGGGCTTGGTAAAAGGGCTCCTCTTTCTTATGAGAAAATGTTACAGCAGGTACCCTCCATTCATTAATACTTTCTTAAAAGATGTTGATTAATAATTTTCCCAAAGGAAGTCATTTGAGGGACATGTATTCAGTTTATATCTATGGGATTTTGTTTGGAATTTTAATGATCAAGGTTGAGATCTCATGGGTAACCGAAGACACCATGTATTCTGGTATTCTATTTAAATAGGACTCCCCTTGAACTTATTGCCACACTGCACCACTACCTCAAAGCCTGAACTACAGAAACTTGAAATTCTTCCCACTGCTCTGGTGCCTTTCAGTGCTTCCTTGATGAAACAACCAGTTAATGTATAAGTACAGCTACTGGACTGTGGACTTCAGAAAGAAGTGTTCCAAGGATTAGTAGTAGCTATAACTGAAAAGACATAGCCTCACTCTAAGGAAAGAACTGCATTTGAGATTCATTAATCTTACAGACTGGATTATTTTCCCCTTCACCCACATGGACACATACACATATGCACACAGGTACACATATACCCTTTCCTCAATGAATCTTTTCCCTAAAAACTTTTTTCTAAGGCAGACTGCATATCAGGATACATGTAGGACCTCGTGTGACATAAAACATAATTATTCTTCAACGGGAGACATTTCTTTAGACTCTGATTCATTACTGGTTCAGGAAGTGGGGAAAGAGGCAATGAAAGGCAAAAATGAGCCACATTTTCACATAACAGATAGTCAACTTCCATAGACTTTTGTGTCCTCCTTCAGAGATATTTTTCCCCTCTTTGAAACTTTTGCAGACAAAGTTTTTAACTATGCTGTATTAGCCTCAGTGATAACCCAGTGAGGGTCCATCTATAACTGCCTCTTGGATTGCAAGAGAACAGAAGTTAGAGTCAAACTAATAGCATGCAGGGAGTTCAGTGCTTTTGCTGCTTTGAAGCCTGTCTGTCAATTTTTCTTAAAATACACACGTACATACACTGCCTTCGGTGCTTTCACTGACTGATTAATGTGGCTCTGTTCCTCCAGGCTAATACATACTGCACTCTCCTTGTTTCTAGCAGCCAAGCCCCTCTGGTGTTGCCCGAATTATACCTGATTCTCTTCTACAAATTATTGTGATGATTAAGAAAGTTTGATGATATACCATTTTTTGGATTCCAGACCTCCTGTCAGATAATAGAGTCAGAAGAGTGGGGCTGCTACAGTTATTCCATATCAATGCTCTGAGTTCAAATAAAGTGTCAGGATGACTAAGTACAAGGGATTTGTGGAATGCTTTAATGTTGCCTCATTTCAAATCACTTCATAAGCAGCCTGGAAATGAGCTCAATAAATTCTGTTGGAGGAGGAAAAAAAAAAGGAGCCCTGTATTCACTACAGAAAAAGTAGGTTGCTATTTTATAATTAGGCCTCTGGGCTGGTGGGAAGGAGTCTTATTTCCTGTTTGAAATCCACTTTGTAAGCTCTGTGATGTGGAGATGGCTAAATGAGTGTGAAATATTATAATTAAGGACATCACAAGCTGTTTATCTTATCAACAGTATTTTTCCTTAAAGGAAAATTGACCTCATTGACCACTTGTGTATTATGACCACTGTTTTTTCATGATTTGCCAGTTGTAACCAATAGAGGTTTATCTGGCTCTAAGGGGGCAAAGAGGTGATATGAATAGCAGCCCAGCAACAGAAGTTAGTGAGAGACCTACATTGCTTATATTTTGCTTGGATCAGGCATTCTTTTCATTAACTGCAATAAGCTGTTTGTTTATGGAAAGAAGTGAGTTTGCAAAAATTTGACTGAACCTGGGAGGGCGTGCTACCATGCTGCCCAGGGCTAGGCTGTGAGTGCTGTCTTGGACATCCTGCCCAGAATTGTGTTTTTGTTTCAAGGCTAACACAGAAAACCAGTCTCACTTTGGGAAATGAGAACTGGTTTATTATCGTTTGGATGGAAAGCAAATGGCCAGGTCTGTAGTCTCCGCTGTAATTTAAAAGGCTCTATATTATGATGATCTTTTGACCTGCCAACTTTCTTGTTTTCATTCAACAGTGGGAGAGTGGGTCCTGCTCTTCTGTACTACTCTGATTGACAATTCTCACCAGGTTCTACTGAAAAGATCTAGATCATAGCCATTTGCCTCATAAGCCATTTGACTGAACTGAAAGATCAAACCATATATTCACAACACTTTGCCTTAGTGTTGATTTCTAAAAGATCCTAGTTCTCAAAAAAACCCCAGCAAAATCTAATATGTTCTTAAGATGCAGTTGGTGTAGCTGGACATTCCGTATTGGTTGGTACTTGGCAAAATGATGGACAGTGACAAGTTTTTATTCTAAATTCCATCCACAAACCTGCTTTGCACTAGAATCTGAAAGCCCCTTCTATATTCATGATTTCTCCATTTCTCCACCAAAATCTTTTTACATATATAAAAAACAGCTTTATGAAATAATGCTAAATTTCATCACATTAGAAGTGTTAAGGCCAGGCGCAGTGACTCACACCTGTAATCCCAGAACTTTGGGAGGCTGAGGCGGGCGGATCACTTGAGGTCAGAAATTCAAGACCATCCTGACCAACATGGCAAAACCCTGTCTCTACTAAAAATACAAAACTTAGCCAGGCATGGTGATGGGTGCCTGTAATCCCAACTACTCAGGAGGCTGAGGCAGGAGAATCGCATGAACCTGGGAGGCGGAGGTTGTAGTGAGCCGAGATCGTGCCATAGCACTGCAGCCTGGGTGACAGAACGAGACTCCATCTCAAAGGAAAAAAAAAAAAAAAAAAGAAAAAAGGAGCATTAATATCTTCTGATAAGGTTTTATGGATACCCAGGGCCACTGCTTATTGTTTTGACCTTTGTGTACTGGCTAAAAACATCAGGCCAAGAAGTGAGTGGAGAATAAAATCCAGTTTACAGTCACTTCATGTAGCTCTGCACCTTGGGACAGGTTTGGATTTGCATGGGGGCATGGGTTGCTTTTTCTAAATTCACTGCCCATAGAACATGCCTGTGCCTAATTTATACAAAAGCACCACATACGCTAGAGCTGGGCTCCATATTACTTCCCCTAAAGTAAAAAGAAATAGATATATAATAATAGCTTTTCCCTTACCACAGAGGTTTTTCTGAATACCAGGGCTCCTGAAATAACCGTTTATAGACAGAAGCTGACTTTGCTCATATGCATAATTATTAAACAAACACATTGTTCGTAGAAAATGCCAACACGTAAGCTATTGAATGACACCATATTCCAGAACAGAGGTTGGCAAACGTTTTCTGCAATGAGCCAGACATTAAATATTTTAGGATTGCAGGCCATCCGGTGTCTGTCACAATTGCACCTCTGCTGTTGTAGCACAGAAGAAGCCATAGAAAATCCAAAAACGAATGGGCATGGCTTCGTTCCAACACAACTTTATGTATGGATGCTGAAATTTAAATTTCTTGTACTTTCCACATGTTACAATTTAAAAATGTAAAACTCATTCTTAGCTTAAGAGTCACAGAAAAATAGGCTACAGGCTAGATTTGGCCTCTGTGGTAAGTACTTTGTTTGCTGATCCCTTTTCTATATAACTTCCAGGTAAGGCTTTTTCTTTATCTAGGGACTGGGATGGGGCAGAAGAGTTCTCTGAACTCTTCTTCTCTTCGGAATGAGCATCTTAACCTCACCGACATACTTTGAGACCCTGTCAGATTATCAAAGGAGGGAATGACAAAGAGGTGACATTTTAAAAATCCTAAATTATTTTAATTTTTATATCTATTTAGTTGTTTTTAGGAAGTAAAGCATAATATTTCAATATTGTTGAAATGCAAGAGAGGATCACCATGAATTGACATGTACCTGTTCAGAAATTCTTCCTGCCATCCAACTGCTAAGTCCTATTTGATGTCAGAATAACTCTTTTACTCATTCATTCACTTACTCATTTATCAAATACTTCTTGAGTTCCTGCTTTCTAGAGGACCCATGACTTGCTTAAAATGCGGGGAAGCACAAATCATGAGAGAAAGTGTGAACCCCTAGGAAGTCCCAGAAGCAAGAGGTGAAGTGCAACAGCTATAGAAGGCTGGGAAACAGCCACCAACACATGGCCTGGCTTGTGAGTTTGTCCTGTGAACAAATGTGGCACACACCGTAGAAGGAGAAGAGGCGGAGTCCCAAGCGACATCAGAATGTAAATAGCAACTCAAAGCTACCCCAAAAAACATCATTCAAGTGTTCACTTGGAGCTTTTACCTACAGAAACTGGGATCTTAGCAGCTCAATATTCTAGGAGGAAGGACAGTTATACTTTATATGCATATCTGTCAGGAACATAAGCCTGAATTGTTTTCTCTTTTCTCCTGGGAGTTCTATATTTTTAACAAGTACCTCTTTCCATCTATAGTTGATTCCCCAATTTTCTGCCATGCTCGATGCATTCTTTCATTATTTCCAGGACAGCTCTTCCAAAGTAACGCCCTACCACCACATCACCTCATCATTACCTTGCACATGGGTAGAACTCCCTGACAGAGGAATGTGTAATTGCACCTTGGTTTTTCAATGGAAACAACTGAATTGAAAAAGAGAAGAGTTCATGTGACTTATTATAGTTACCCCAAACCCTGGCAGCTTTCAGAGAAATGAAATACATGGAGAGGAAAAAGATTATTCTGACTCCAAAGTGCCAAAACATCAAGATGAAACATAAAACATGAAAAATGCAGTCCACTGTCCAGATACTTTGTCTTTTAAATGACATGCATGTTGTATTTGCAAATTTAGCCGCCTTCAAACATACATTAAAATCTACCTAGATTAAGAAAGTGACATAAATGTATTAATTCTATGTAAGATTTGCGGAGGTCTTCATATTTTCTGGTATTTTTTTCACATGCCATATTTGACTACTAACCAGTAAGATATTAACATCAATTCCTTTTGCAGAAGTAGTAATCAAGGGCCAAGATGTGAAGGGACCTGCCTCAACTCAATTGGCAGGAAGTCTAGGCAGGGGATGAGATCAGTCCAAGTAAGTGACAGGTTCCTCCAGATGTTATACCATATTATCTTTTTATTGGACAAAGTTGCACTAAGGCTGCCATTAGTGCCCTATGTGAGTGTGATTAAATAAACTATATATAAGCTACAGCCTTTGATGAATTGTTGTTATTTGTAGAGACTTTGGTTGAGAGTCTCAACTCATCTCATAAGCTCTCTGCTACCTCTGCCCCCAAAATGTTGAAACCTGGGCCAAGATTATTTTAGTTTTACCTGATGCTTCCCTCACCCAAGAACTTAAATAATATGGCATATTTAAAGTATTTGAATATCAAAAGCTTCAACAAAGCCAAGCGTCTCGTATAGTATTAGGCAGATCTACCCTGTGTATTGGATGTAATAATTTATCATTATGGGCAGATGCATAATTAGTATCATTTCTAATGATACAGAGATACAAATTTCATGTTTGATGTGATTCTGCCAAATAATTTAACATGGTACAGTTAAAAAATGACATGGATCATATATTTCATTAGTGGTCTGTGAGGGAAACCAAAGTAAATCTGATTTCAGCCAGGTCAAGATGGGGCATCCCCTGCATCCAGCAGCCTCATGTGAGAGTGTTTATTTAAAAGGGTGAGGGGGGTGGGGTGTATATGTTTGTGAGAATGTTTTAACGCTTAATTGCTTTCCAAATCTGGAATAAATATTTACCTAGAGAAAAATCTTTGAGACATTAAGGAAGACAACGGTTCTCTCTTTTAAGACAGAGAAACATATAAAATCACAGGCATTTGTGGGCTGTCAGAGCCCCAGGTGATAAACACTGGCACTTTCATGCACATTTTTGCATCTCTGCTGGTATCCTCTGCACTAACATCCTGCAGAGCCTCTTCCCTCCCCTTTACAAACTTAGACAAACAATATGACCATCTTAACTTTAAAAAAGGGGGCAAACCACGTCCAGCGAAGATACAGTGTAGGGTTTTTTTTTGTTGTTGTTTTCTCAATCTTTTCTTCTGTTCCCTAATCCTGGACCTCACTTTCTCCACTGAGAAGCCCAAGAGATCATGACTGGTAAAGATATGAAATTAAATGAATGACAATCCTATCTAACTGGAGATATTTTCCCAGGAAAGTTGCTGTTTTGCTTGTTGAGTCACTGATTAATTCAACAACGTTTGTCAAATTATTATCTATCAGTGACTATGCTAAGCACTGGTGTGCCCACTTCCACTGACCACCCCTAAATTGAATAAACAAATCATAGCCTAGTGGGACAATAGACACATAAGTGACACAATTAAGATACAGTATGATAAGGGATGTGCTGTGCATCATTAAACCAAAAGGGAGGAAAAATTAACCCAGACAAAAGAGAGTAAGCCTAGGTTTCTTGGAGGAGAGAAACACATAGACTCGTAACGTGGAACTTCTACCTGCCAGGGCTTCTGCTTGCAGCTCATCTCCCATCATCCTAGGGCTTCCCAGTAGGGGACTCGCATTTGTCATTTCTCTTTTCTTGTTTTACCCTCAGCTATGGTGCTGCATCCTCTCTGGCTTCTGCTCACTGAGGGACAAAGCCTATGAGCTGTCACTGCTGAAGTCTGCAGGGGAAGCTGTGGTTGTAATTCATATGCTAGTGCTATTGGACTGACGGAAGCCACCGTCTCTGGGCTAGACCTAGCACAGACCTTGGCATCGAATAAAGGCTGCTGAAATGAATTGAATGGCTGCTCATCCCTTTTTATCCTGTGCTTGAGCCTGCTGCAACACGAATTTTGAATGATGGCTTTCCCCACTGTTCCTGCTGCCATCTACGGCATATGCCACCAATCAGAGAAGATGTATGCTCTCACTTTCTCGCAGGGGAAATAGCTCTGAAAGTTTTTTGGTTAGGTGTTCCCTCTCTTCAGAACGCAGGGGCATCTGGAGGGGCAGTGGATTCTTCTCCTGCTCTAGTCAGGAGAAAAATAAAAGCCTCACTTCTGACCCCGAAGCATTGGCTTTGGAGATAATTTTTGTGGCTCGATGCTCCCTTTCCAAGAATAAATTTTTTTTCAAGACTATATCTAGTCTGTCATGCAAATAGAATTCAAACGGCTTAGCAAAGCCAGCCCTCCAGATCCCTGCAGACACATGGAATTCTCCAGAGAATACACTTTAGAATCAAAGAAGTTTAAAAAGTAAAAGTAGGGGGAAAAGTACAGAATGGCAGGGCACAAAAAATGATTGCACGGAGAGCAGAAGACTTATTATCCCTACCTAATGTAATTCTCCTGCACCTCAACATTACAGATTCTCCAATTCAGCTTCTAAAAGACTCTTTTTGTCCAAAGGGTACTGGCTGGAATTTCTGAAGAAAACTCATTGGTTTTGGGTCTTTTCCCCACTTGGGTCACTGTGAAAACTAACTGATGTGACACTGCTTTTAAGTAGTTGAGCAAAAATAAGAGTTTGTGATTTGTCCCCTGCAGAGTGATAAGAATGGATAGCTAAGGTGATTGTCCTACAGGAAGTTTAATATATTCCTTTTTTAACAAGGGAAAATCCGGTCCCAGATGAAATTCCAGAATAGTATAACATTTAGAATATCCTAATATATAGCAATGATTTTTAAATTTGGTTCTAGAAGATGACTTGTAATTAAACATCAGTGATTGCTTTTATATAAAATATTTTCATACTTTTTTCCTGACGGTTTCTATTTGCAAATGTCTAGAACCCTTGGCTTGAATGATAACTTTCATGTTAGAATTGATCTCTTTGGGGTTTCTCTGAATATAACTTGGCACATTTTAGATGTACAACACTTATTTGTTAAACTACATTGAATAACATTTGAAATTATATCGCTTATTCGGCTTAAACCCTTGGACTTTCAAGAACAGATTACTGTAACTCAGCAATGTTTTAGCTATAAAATAAGAAGTATGCAGCCTGAACACAGCTGCTGTCTTTTTATTATTTTTCATTTTGAGACATTTCTTATGCCGTTGGCTATTTTATTAGTATCCCCTGTTGCAAAATATTTTTCTTTAGCATCAAGGTGGCTTACCCAGGGTTTCCTAATGCTCAGCATGCCCAGGAATTGTAATATGGTAAATATCATGTGGGCAAAGTGATTGCATTTAAAAAAAATTTGTCAGTGACAGCATTCTTTCCCTGTTATTTAGGCATATTGATAATATAGAGACAGCCTCCTTTAGGAAATGTGGCATATCTTTTCCTATCGATTATAACTTGGAATTTTTAAAAAAGTCCTTTAAAAAATCCATATCTAAATTTGGAAGGCAGAGTTTTGTAATTTCAAACACATTAGTCCATTTTTAGAAGTGCCTTGTTTGATTAAGCTCATTAGCTTGGGTATATGGGCAAAAGCCATTGAAACTAAATTAATTTTGTATAAAACAATTATTGTTTCTTATCAGCTTCTCTTTCAATGTGTTCTCCTAAGTGAATATTTTATGTAGGAACAAATACAAACACAGTTTTTATCATCTTGTGAAGTGTAAAGGATGATAGACTATGTATTTCCAATATAGCTTTTATTTATACAACCATTATTTACACAGTATATCGTTATATTTATTATTTATTGTTTTCACCATCCCTCATTCCTCAAAAGCTTAGAAACAGCTTACAATAATACAAACAATGATATGTGATGCATATACTTTGGAAAATTCATTAAGAATCTGTCAAATTAATTCAATACTGATATATTTGGAAATATAATAAATGCCTGTTATTATTTTGAGCTTTTAGGTCACTGTCCATCATATATATAGTGTATAAAATACACATATATATATAAAAAATATATTGCACTGAATACGAAATCAAAATGGCAAACCTCTTGGCTTACAAATGGCTAATTATATTCATTTCCTGATTATACTTGGGGGAGTCATTGATGATTACCTTCTGCAAATCTTGCTTTGTGAGGTCTATTGACATTCAAACAGAATGGGCTATAAAGTCATTTGTGGTAATTTCTCAATACCTTTTGTCTAATTTCCCTTCCCCATGTAGCCTATTACCTAACAGGAGGTCTGTCATGTCAAACTATTGAATTACCTTGCCCAAATCAGTGAACAATACAAAACAATCAAGCAAAACAACCACAAAAAAACAAATATGGCATATTTATACAGCCTTTTTTATCCTGATTCATAATTTGCTTTTACATATTTGACCTGAGGCTAATTGCAGAGCCCAGTGGAAGTCAAGGAAGCTGTTTTGAAGGCACAGCAAATCTAAGGTATTACCACCTGTCCTGTTCTTGGAGCCCTGCCCTGTTGGGAGGTCATGAGACCATGAATTGGGAAAGAAAGATGATGTGTCTGCCACATGTTTTATAAAACAGTGGTGTGTGTGAAGGTATTCATGTTTATGTATACGTTAAAGAGAGCAAACATCTTATTTGTGTATGTATGTATATGTGTATTGTATGTAAGTTTGTATGCATATGTGAAAATAAATAAAATACAAATAAAATAATTAAATGCAAATCTATGTCCTCCGTGTGCAAATAATGAAGACTTACACCTTCTTATATTTTTATTCACTATATAATGCTGTGTCTTTGTAGATCTACAGCAGATAAAGCCCACTGGACAGGTGTAAACCTTTATTCCCCAATACCAGAACATTTTTCCTCAAATGAATTCTATTTTTTTTTCCTTGCAGCTCTGAAGCTTTTCTGGATAAGAGTCAAGGATATTCTCATGACTAAATGGTAAGCTTTTTATTTTGAAACGAAGATTTACTCCCCTAGTCCTGCTCGTCACCAAACCAAATCATTTTGTGTTTCTTTTCTTTGCAATATTGCACATAGTGAATTTCCTATAAATATTCCTGTGAAAGGGGAATTTCTCCCCTTCCTCCTCAAGGCTTTTACTTGTAGAATACATTGTTGGTTTGGATGCTGTTACTGCTCCTGACCTCCTCGCCTTGTTTTTAGAAGCACCATGTGACCCTAGAAAGGCAATGCTTTGAGTGTGTTTCTACTTCACTTGTGAGAAAATCTAATGTATTTCATCATTAGACTCCTGTGGAAATGTACAATGAAAGTAGGGGATCTGGTTAGCGCCGGAGGCAAAGTACTACTAACTCATCCCAAAAGATTGCTTTTTGATTAAGGGGCTCTTGCTGTAAGGTGCTCAGCCTTTCTTGCAGCTGATATGAACTGCTATTCTTGGCTGTCTAACCTAAGTTGAACATCTGATTTTTTATTTTAAAGAAACAGCAATTACATTAAGGAGTCCTCATTTGAGGTATAATTCTTGAAAATTTCAAGTAGAATTCAATAAGCTGACTGAACATTATGCCATACAGTTAGGCAGAAATTCGTAAGGGACAGAGGTGGTGGGGAAAGGTAGAGGGAAATTCTACCCTAAATGTTTCACAGGTAAATGGGACCGTGTCAAAGACAATTCAGACTAGAAATCTGCTCTGCTTTAAGAAAATGAACGGTGGTCCAATGAAAAGCTGAGCTTAAAAAACATAACTTTGTTCTTCTTTCTCACATGCCCTGAAGAGTTAAAATAGCTTGTTCTTAGATTTGTGAAGAGAGAGAGAAGGAAGGGAAAGGGAGTAGGGGTAAACCTAGGGCAACTATATAATTTATTGTCCAAACTAGGATGCTTTTGGAGTTAAAGGTACTCTAATAATAATTATACCAGATAAAAGGCATAAATCGGGACTCTCACAGGCAAACTGGGATGTTTGGTGACCCCTGGGAAGCACAATTAATGGGGCTTTATGTCCCCGGTCTTTCAGCCTTGCTGTGACCATGAGCTCACAGTGGAAGCATCATTTCTATTGATGGCTTTTTTTTTCTTCAAGGTTTCTGATCATAAACTGTCTGTGGTATAGGCAATCTCAATTACACTTTGTGGTGGGATAGGTTTTCTGTTCTTGGCATTCTGTTATTAGATTAACAAGCATTTTATTGTTTCTTTTGTATATGGGCTTTTCATATTTGGTACAATTGGAATGTGGAAAAAAAAAGTATTTAATAGGATAGCTGAAAAAGAACATCAAAGCCCACTATTTGAGTTATCCTTAACTGTTAGCTATCTTTTGTTCTTCAGAGCCCATCAATCTATGAATTCTGTCTCTTTTCTTTATATAATGATACTGTTTTCTCATTTTCACTGGGAAAGCAAGAAGGCAGAAAGAAACTTGTTGTGACTGTTTTATTACAATCCCAGTGATTTTTCTTTCACAGTAGGGCTTTGTCAAAAATGTAATGTATAATAATTTTAGTACATAATTTTGGCCTGACATGATAGCCTCTGAGGTTTCTTAAGCAAAGTTTGAAACTAAAGAGATCAATTTGAAGCAAGGGTGATAGTGTACTAACATTAGGAAAATGTACTTTCTTTTGGTTTTATTCGTCAGCTTTAGGGCTTTTAAATGGTGGCTTTCAGTCACGTTTTTTATGAAAAAACAAGACTCATGTAAATAACTGCAAGGCTCTTGTATCAATTCGAACCCCGAGAGCGCGCCAACACCACAAGGCGGTGTGGAGCAACACGGTATTTTAATGAGCGCCTGGGCGCAGAGGGAGCTGAGGCCTAAAATGGTGTCAGCACCAAATGAGGATGGGGCAGGGGTTTTATAGTCTTCTGTAAACGGGAAGTGTTTCAGTCTGATGGAACTGCTATGTGGTACCCTGACGGCCTCTCTCTCAGTTTTCAGGGGATACCTGTCTTCTGGCCAGCTCTCTTCCTGCTTCTGCTGTGTGGCTGACGCACACTGCTGCCGCAAGTGGTCTCGAGCCTTGGGACTGGACCTGAGAAGGGAGGAGTTATTCCTTCCCTTAAGATTTCAGGCGAGAATATTTCAGTAACAAGAAAGTTCACTTGAGGAAAGAAAACTGAAAATGAAGCTAAGTCATTGATTTAAAACATCATATAGTCAGATTTCTTGCAGGCATTTTGGATATGTTATGCTTGATGAGAGAGCAAACAAACCAACCGACAAACCCAAACAGTGATGTCACAACTTATTAAGACCTTATCAAATGCGAGACCCTGTGCTAGGGGTTTTATGTACACTACCTCACTTAATTCTTACAGAAATCCTATTACAGATACAATTTCTTTATAAGAGATCTTAAGAAAATATCAAAACTCCCAGAAGGCATGTCACTGTACCTAGTTCACAGAGAAATGAGGAAATGAAATTCAGAATGAGAGGGTATTAAACTGGTACAACTATCTGCTATTTATAAGTGAGAAGGTTTAGGTAAAAATTTAAAAAGCTCAACCTATTTTTGAGAATAATTTTCTGTTTGAATTAATAAATACGGAATATATATTTTAAACACTAGATTTTCAGTAATTCAAAAAAAATCATTAAAAATGAAAAGCAAGAGAAGTGTGTCACTAAAAATGTAACTTTTAGCTTTTCTTTGGCACAAACCTCTTCCCCATGTCCCTTGCACAGAACATCTCCCTGAGAGAAGAACAATATCCCAAGACTAGGTATAGCAGCTCTTAACACCTCTCAGTTTATTCTCTCCTCTAGAACGACAATTCACTATTCATCTTTCCAGTCATCTGTCTTTTTTCTCTAAAGATCCTGATCCTGAGATCTCTTCCTCCTTTTTTTTTTTTTTTTTTTTTTTTTTTGAGGCAGAGTCTTGCTCTGTCACCAGGCTGGAGTGCAGTGGCGTGATCTTGGCTCACTGCAAACTCAGCCTCCAGGGTTCAAGTGATTACTCCTGCCTCAGCTTCCCCTCCCCAGTAGCTGGGATTACAAGTGCATGCCACCATGCCCAGCTAAATTTTGTATCTTTAGTAGAGATGGGGTTTCACCATGTTGGCCAGGATAGTCTGGATCTCTTGACCTCATGATCTGCCCGCCTCTGCCTCCCAAAGTGCTAGGATCACAGGTGTGAGCCACTGCAGCCGGCCAACTCTTCCTCTTCCTAAGACCCATCAACTTGGTAATTCCCACCAATAGATGAGTGTTGAATTAAACTGACTGAACTGAATCACATCTCTCCAAACACTGGTCTAGCAGCAACTGACTTCCCCATTTCCTATATCTTATTTGTTCTGCTTGAGAGAAAAGAAAACTGTAAATCGAAAATAAAATAAAATGTTTAACAAATTCCTAAATCCTGTTATAGAAAATAATCAAAATGTATTGATGACATTTGGGGCCATGGCTTATAAAAATGATGACTTAGAGTGGACTGCAAAAAGTACCCGCTCTGGGCAGGCTAAATATAAAACACTGCTTCCTGCAGCAAGGTGAAACCCAGGGGTCTTTTGTCCTCTTCCTCTACCCTTCAGAGGGGGCAGTACAGTCCTCCCTTGATATCCGTAGGGACTGATTTCAGTACCCTGTAGGATACCAAAATCTGCAATGTTGAAGACAGTGTGGTATTTGCATGTAACCTATGCATATCCTTCGATATAGGTTAAATCACCTCTAGATTACCTATAATATCTAATACAGTGTAAATGCTATGCAAAGAGTTATTATACTGCATTATAATATTTGTATTATTTTTATTGTTGTATTTTAATTTTTTTCAGAATATTTTTGATCCATAACTGGTTGAATGCATGGATACAGAACCCACAGATATGGAGGGCCACTGTACTGAGTCTTAGATGCTTCAGTGGGTACTCTCAGGGCTCTGGTGATGGTGAGAACAATTTTAGCTCTTGTATATTAAGTAAGGATGCTGCATAAGAAAATACTTCTATAGAAGACCAAAGAATGTTCATTTGTAAAGCCACCTTTCAATTTACTTATGTTTTGGAAAATCAATAATAAATAGAATTAGCTATAACATTGCTAACAAGCATTAGCAATCACATTTGGCACCAGTCAGGTCTGTCTTAACACTATTAGCTGAACTTAACCACTATTAGCTGTGTGACTTTGGATATGTTACTTAATTTCTGTAGCCTCATTTACTGATCTGAAAATGAAATAATAAATTTCTACCCCCAGGGTTGTAGGGAAAGATTAAAATCATGAAAGTAAGTTTCTGGCAGAGAGAATACCTTCAGTTTTTGCTCATTAGTGTAGAATGCAAATATGCTCAGCTTCTGAATTTTAACAATGCACTCATATTTAGCATATCAATAAGCACTATTAAGGAATAAATGAAAATTATAGTGTTACATAATAAAGTGGCCAAAAAAGTGTTAAATTCTGGTTTAAGAGTAGTAGCCTGTGTAATTTTATAATATGTGTCATTTTTTGTTTTATAGAAATGTATAACGCTAGCAGTAATATTTCTTAGTGGTGGTTCATTGTCCCTCGTCATGTTTAGGGTAGAGATATTTAGGTGGAAACTGTATTTCACGTGTCAGAGTGTAATCTAGCATGTCAGTTACACTTGCTCTATAAAAGGAACCCTTTTAATAAATAACCGTAATGGAAATCATGCTTTAAAATGTAAAGTTATTAGAACATTTGCTGGACAATCTGTTTTTTATTAATATAAGTTAAATTTTATCCATTTGTGATGAGTACTTTATTTGGTCACATTTTTCTTACCGGGAAGTCTTATAATGACTTGTGGAGTTAATGACAAGGCCAAATCACACACAGAATTAAGAGATAGGTAATATTTTTAAAAAGACTGCCTTTATGAAACTGCTAATAAATTGATTCCTGTTTTTCATTAATGACTTGAAACACAACCAAAACCTGTGGCATTTCAAACAAAACTGAGTTAATTCAGTAATTCTTCTATTTTACGCAGAGGAGATTTCCTTTTAGTTATCACATATCCATGATTACAATATGTGCAAATCCGTTTTGATGTGTATAAAATGTTGTTAGAAATATTTGCTGGGTATTCATTTAGAACTAGGAAATGCACTAAAATAGTAAAATTTTAAAGGCAGATTATGAAGGGTGCATTATATAAATGGGAAAATTATCAGCCCTACTCCTTACTTAAATTGGCAATGCAATTCTTTTTATGAAAATAATAGGGTAAGTTTTACAGTATTGTCCTGTAAGCTTCTTCATATTATTTACTACTTGCATAGTGACCACAGTATTATTTTATAAATATTATTGTTTTGCATTTGATGCTAGAGAATATGTGATTTGAGCTTTAATACCAAAAACATTTCTCACCTTCCACACGTGCATTTCCTCACATTCACGGTTCCAATATAACTGAAGTATAAATGTAAGAATAAAAGACAATGTCGGGTCTGCAGGATGCAGAATTGGACTTGCCTGGGTGAATGGGTTGGGGATGCAGGCGAGGGTCTTTGTAACATGGCTTGCCACTCAGGGAGGCTCCATCATGGGATTATAGTGCTTTTTCAAGCTGTCTGATGAGAGACTTTTAACTTGCAATGTCTAGGTATTGCAATGCCTTCTTCTCGTCACGGTTGCTAAAAACACACAGCCTTTTGTCAGGCTACAGAATGTTTTAATTCCCAATGCAAATCTGGGTGACATGTTTGTTACGCTAGTGGATATACCTGACAGATCCTATTCTGAGTTTTCCAGGAAAAAACACAGGGCAGCACGTTTGTGGGCTATCAATCCTTTTATGTGAGCATGCCTTTTAGTAATTGGGGAAACTGTTTTAAAACAGAGCTGATTTTATATAAAAATAATTTGCAAGTTGTGTTTGTATAATTCTTAGGGTAAGGTCATCTTACCAGACCTAGTTGTTAGTTATAAGGATGGTTTTATGGTTTGCATTAATCAGTAAATGATGGTAAAGGCAAATAAAAATAAAGCTTTCATCACACCTTTGTTAACCTTTAGAAATACATTCGTTGAATTTTTAAGTTACTTACGCATATGCATACAAAATGTGTAAAGAGTTATGGTACATGCATTCACCTAACTTATAAAACAGAACAATTACATACACATGTTTCTGAAACCATAAATCATAGGTGTTCATAAAAGTATGCTGAAGTGTATTTAGTATTCAGTGCAAAAATAGATATTAAGAAAGCTTTCCTTGAGATTTAAACTCTATCCTTTATTTATAATGAGATACATTGCCTTTAGTCACCAGAACACAGGTTCAAATTCAGGTCGCTTGTATGTGAGGAAACCTACCTGAAATGAATTGTTGGTCACAATATTTAATAATGTTATGGGCTTGCCTGTGTATGCAGTGTCTCTAGGAAATAAAGTTTCTTGAGCCTAAAAGCAGATTTTAGATCATATTACACTATGTTCCAAACTCTCCATTTCTGTTTTTAGATGAAAAGAAAGGAGGATGCCAGTTAAGCCAGCTTTGAAAAATTTTATTAATTTTACATAGTACCACTACAAAGATTTTAAAACGTTTCTCAACTACAAAGTGGTAGTATTTGCAAGGTTTCAGCAGTATTCTTAATTCCTTTTCTATCTCATCCTTTATATCTTTCACTTGCTTTGTTTTATTCTTACATAAATGTCTTTATTTTGAATTTATCTCCCCCAATTTCATATTTATTGTCCGAGAGACTGTTCTATGTATGCAAATGTAAGCAGAGCTAGTAGTACAGAACTAGACAGAAATAGGTTAGAATTGAGCATGTATCCTTTTAATCTTTTCATTGAACATGCAAGAAGCATATTTAGAGCACTTTAATCTTATTTGAATTAATTGTTGTGTTGGTTCAATTAATATGTTTGAATTTCCTTACTCAGGGGCAAAATTGTGAGAAAGTATTTAAATTTCTATTTGCAGCCCTTACTGTGTGGCATGCAGAAAGGAGCTTATCTTGTTTCAATTTGCAGGCCACAGGATCTATTTTCCTTTTAATATGGGTACAAGAAAGACTAAGTACCTGCCTTACTACTATAAGAGAGAACATTCTGAGGCCACAAACATATTGGAAGAATATGTTGAATTAACTAGGGATGTTCTGCTTTATGTTAAATATTTTTACTGCTTGGTAAGATATTAAGATATGTCATATGACTCTTTGAATTATTTGCTATTGTGAAGATTCGGCAAGTCAATGAAGAAATGCCTTTTGAAATTTTTTCTTTATTATTATAAAGTACCTGCTGGAAGGCTCAGGGATATCTAGGTTAATGTGTTTCTATTTCAGTACCGAAAAAACAAACGTGAGCTCTTGGAAGGGTCGTGTTCACATCCCGGTTGACGATAATTTCATAGGAGCGAACACCTGCTGAAAAGGTGTGGGTTCTGTGGTAGAGCAAGGGGAGTGGGGGGAGAGAGGCTTTAAACAAAAACTTTAACTGTAAAAGAAACAAGTTTTCCTCTGGGAAATTACTCAGAGTGCAATACAAGCATATTTTTCTAATTAAATAGATTAGTTTATGCCTTTGGCACTTAAAAGAAAGTCCTTAGATTCACAGCCTCCTGAGTTATAAGTATTTCCCGGGTTAATTCTCTCGAAATTAAATCTGGCCCTGTTTCTTGCCATTCTGTTCCTTTTTTTTTTCCTTCTATTCCCTTTTCTCTTTTCACCTACAGCTCACTCCCTTCTCTCTCTCTATGATCTGTCCACCTTTCTCTTTCCTATCCTCAACTCTCCTGCCTATTGAAATGAGACCAGCTCCGACATTGAAATGGACCAGCTCCGACATTGTTCTCCATCTTCGTCCCTTGAGTCAGAATGAATCACTGCATAGCCGTATCTCCATAGGACTCATTTTAGCCTATCTGCCTTGAATCGGTCGCCCACTTGTCCATCCCTCTGACTGCACTGTGGGCAACTTGGAGGCAAAGGTGCCATTTGCCCTCTCCAGCCTCCAATGCCAGACATACAGTTTTGCATAGAGGAGGCGCTCAAAGGAGGTTGAAATTAATGCTTGTGGTTAATGCTTATCAATGAATAAGTCCTTAAAATCTGTAAAGAATCATTTTCCTTTTACTTTATAAATTCACATACTTCCTCTTTTGTTTTTGCCTTTTTACATCTGTCTGCTCATCTCCTGCTCACTCACTGAGACACCTGTAAGTGCTACTACAGAGAGGAGAAGAGAACTGTGTGTGTGGAGGGTGTCTCCACACTGCCTGTGCAGTGTGTGCCGCAGATGCACAGGATTCGCTGATCCCCAGAAGAGGACTGAAGAGAGACCAGGGCTGAGTGAGAAATCGTATTGTACTAACAAGCAATCATTGGGAAATCATTTCAAGACTTTGACAATAATTTCCCAACGGTTGGTTGTCTAGAAAAGGGAAGGAAAAAAGGAGAGAAAGAAATAGTATTTTATACTGAATACCAAATAATTCCATATGACAATGCAAATCAAGTTTGAATGCTAGAAGCTTAGAAATTAAAGCCCACTCAGCCGTTAGGTTGCCTGTCTTGATCAAGAAGGCGTGGAGAGTCGTTGCCTCGGAAGGAAATATAGAAAAGGCATTTGAAGGACGGAGGCTTAAAAGAAGAGCATTTTTCAGTTTGTTCCAAATGAAAGCCACTGCAAGTCAGTTACACAGAGCTAGTGTATCACTAAAATGGGGTAAAGTAAACAAAATGATAGATGACGCCCTGGCATTTAATACTGGGGAAATCATCTTATAAAAAGATTAAAAGAAGGAGGCATTAAAATCCCAAATAGTGTGGCTTTATGAAATGGATCACTTAGAAGTGTGGTTTGTGGTTTCATTTTGTATGACACATTGGCATACATACACAAAACAAATTGCTTTGCGTATTGTAACATGCATTTCCAAGACCTCCTGCTTTTGGTGTGTGCTTTACATAAGTGGTTTCTATGTTTGCACCTTTACTGATGGGAATTCATTTATAACCTACTGCAGTGGACTTTTTGGCTGTCCTTTTTGATGAACTGCTTTTCAGTTCATATAATTTTTTTGAGGCTTCTGTGTCATAAAAGACTTCTTCAAATGCTGCATATTATAACAGAAAATTGCACTGAGGAAGAAGGCTGGAGTCAAGGTTAGATAAAGAAAAACAAAACATTTGTATTTCTTTCTCCTATATTTCTTAAACCAATTGAAAATGGCCACTGGTTTATTTTGTAATATTGTAAAGTTGAGGTCATAGGAAAATTTACCAAGAAACATAAATGGAAGTTTTCCACTTCTAAAAAAAAATGCAGTTTACTAAAAGATATACATTGGCTAGCAGTTGAGAAGTTGGCGAGATGTCAAGGCCAAAGTCAGATTCCTATTTCTAGCATTATCTGTCAATCACTTTTTAGGAGTAATGTAGCCAAAAAAGGAGTCATATCCCTGCATCTCAGTCTTATCACCAGGGGCATGAGAGCTGCTTGGAAAGAAATTGGAGCCCTTCCCTACTTCCCAATGGGCATCAGGGGTAAGGATCCCAGCTTTTGCATAGGACCTCAACATTCTTTTCTCTCACCGCTGATTTCCTTTATACCTCTGCTTGGGCTCATTTCTGGATGAGTTTAGTGGCCATGCGCCAACATTTCGGTAAATCTAAGGGACTCAGCTAAAAACAGAGAAACTATATCATTATGGTAGACACTTTATTTTTTTTTAATAGACCAACAAGGCAATATAATATCTTTACAGATATAAACAGTTATTTACTTTACACAAGCTCCATAAACAACCTATTTGCCACCAGGGCTGCCCCAGATATCTGTGCACATCAACTGAAGGGGCCAAATTCAAGTGTCATTTCTTCCCTGAAGCCTCTCTGGGTACTCTGCTTGATGAGATTTCTCCCTGTACTGAAAGCGTATTGTAATGTATTTGTTTTCTGTAGCACTTAGTTAATTGTAAATAACATGTCCTTCATCCAGAGATGTGAGGAAAATCTCACAGCACTTACTGGAGTTGCTTGATTCCAGAAAAAAAGGTACACGGTTGTGTAAAAATCAAGGCAGGACTTACTACGTGTGCAGTTTATTGAACACCTACTATATACCACACCATGAGTTAAGTGCTGGGCATCCAAAAGTGGATAAGACCTTTAAAGGGCTTACATTTTAGCAGGGAGAACAAATTTATAAACATAACAATTACCTTCTCTACAATATGATATGTTGCATCGTAACTACACACACAGTTCTGGGGTTGTCCAGAAATGCATCTGATTATTTCTATCTTGGATTTAGAAAGTGGTACCTACAGGGAGACTTCTCTGGAGATCCTTATTTTTCCCAGGCTTGAAGACTGACAATGATTTTTTTTTTTTTAATGTAGAAAAGTAAAAGAAAAGACATTCAATGCATAACCACAGAAGTGTGAAACGGCATATTGTGTTTAGGAGTTATATGGACTTGTGAATTGCTGGAATAGTATTGTGGAAAATGACATTAATAGTAGAAAAAAAAAAACCCCACAAAACTAGAAGCTAAACAAGCAAGCCAGAGATGCAGTCATGAAAGACCTTGCTTATCCAGGGGACGGCAGATAAGAATGAGCAAAGGCTGGGCACAGTGGCTCATGCCTGTAATCCCAATACTTTGGGAGACAGAGGTGGGTGGATCACCTGAGGTCAGAAGTTTGAGACCAGCCTGACCAAGATGGCAAAAACCCATCTAGTAAAAATACAAAAATTAGCCAGGCATGGTGGTGCGTGCCTGTAGTCCCAGCTACTCGGAAAGTTGAGGCAGGAGGATCGCTTGAACCTGGGAGGTGGAGGTTGCAGTGAGCTGAGATCATGCATTGCACTCCAGCCTGGCTGACAGAGCAAGACTCCATCTCAAAAAAAAAAAAAAAAAAAAAAAAAAAAAAAAATTAGCAAAGTCACCATGAGAGCAGCAAGAGATGGCATCTGAAATCTGAACAGGAGGAAGAATGCAAAACCCTATACAATGTGGGTAGAAAAGTGTTACTTCTAATGTCTGAGGCCACCGAGTGTCCAGGAAGGTGATTCCTTAGGACTCAACAACTCCTGGAGGCACCATGCTGCCACCCCACAGTACAGTGATTGAAATGCAGAGTGATGATCCTGAGTCATCAAGGAAAGGGAAAATTCTGTGCAATAAGCTATGTTTATGAAGTCAGGGAAGTGTGTAATGGAGTTTAGAATGCTATCAAACAATGAATATCAGAAAAATGTTTTTTGATGCTTACAGATATGTTAATTCATAAACGTATGAATCCTCTTATTTTCTGACATGGCCAGCTATTTTAGGCATTACTATAGTCTATGCTGTCTTTTCATACCCATGTTAGACTAGTTTTACCTCTTAGAGTTTAAGCTCCTTATTGACAGATACCTCACCTCATACTCCCCATATCACTAAAGCCAATGCTGGAGATACTTTAGGTTATCGGTACATCTTACATGATTGTTTCTATACCATGGTCCTGTTGACCAGTTATTGAATCTCTATTGCCTCCTGGTTCTTGCTGACTCGTTTATGGGATATCTCAGGATAGTCATTTGAAACCTTTCATGATTATCTCACAAGGAATAAATTCATTAACTGTCCTTTATTTTGAAGATTAATTGGTTCCTAGGAAATTAACAGTGGAAAGATGACATTCTATAGGGGAAAGAGAAAGAATGTCAATTTAGGACCTAGAGAAACTTTGATGCCAGCCACCCATCGCTGGGGGAGCAGTTGTGGTGGGCAACCTTATCCAAGATGCAATCTTTGTGAGTCTCAGTTTCTCTTCATGTAAAAAGACAGTAGATACAAAGAACCTTCAGAGAACTTATAAGTAGGAGATATTTTTGTAAAGCACAAAGCGTACAGTCTAGTACAAAGTAGGCATTCAAAAAAGAGTAGCTATTAGTTTTTTAAAATTACGCTTAAGAACATTATATTTTTAATAACACACTTAAAAGATATATGGCATGCTTTTGAGAAAAGGTGAATGGCAGTGAAAGTAGTTCACTAAATACGAACCCATGGTAACCTATTTTATTTTTCTATTTGCCCCTGAAGTGGATACCAATGGCATTTAAAATCACCCGAGGTCAACATATCCCTGTGATAGCCTCAAATAAGATAATATAAAATACACTTTAACTTTATTTTGGGGGAATTTTTAGATCTTTAAATATGACAAGCCTGATGTAAAGTGAAGAAAGAAAGAGACAGAAGTAGCAGACCCGCAATTTAAAATACAACAATGGAAACCAATGGAGAAGTAGATCTTTTAGAACACAGAAGAGCTGCCAGAGGCTGAAGGTTCTGCAAGGGATGATTTTGAGCTATTGACTGTGAATCAACTCTCAGAACATACATTCTGTAACAGGAAGCTTATTTTAAACGTATTTCTCATTTTTAATTCTTATAACAAATTCAAAATTTTGTGATTATAATCACTCTCTTGTTTTAATCCCCCATTTTCCTGGAGAAACACAGGGCACTATTTGTGAGCAAGATTTATCACCTTATTTTCTTGCCGATATATTCAGTATAAATGCATTTTTATGTCTGCATTCCCAGAAGTGGTTTTCTTTTCTTTTCCTTTTTTTTTGACATTGACGATTAAGAAATGGCGAAATGACACCCAGGCTTCTTTTTCCTGGTCAAAAGGAGCAAAGTACATATTAGTAGTGACTACCTATTTTAAAATCCCCTTTTTCTTTGTCTGTCGAGCTGTCTGTAATCATCAGAGTGGAAAATAACTTTGAAAGCTCAAGCTCAGGGAAAAAAGGAGATTTAGTGCCTCAATATGGCAAAAGAAGTGGCAGTCAGGAGAGCTGCTTTTTTGAAACGGAAGTTTTTACCCAGGGTTGTAAAGTTCTACAAAATGTATGACCACATAGTGCAAATTCCAGATTGGCCTGCTTGACCTACAGCTTTTCAGGTAAATTTTGCCACGTGGATAGCTAGGGATAGAGCAGGTGGTTAGTCAGAGCGAGAGCGAGAGAGCGAGAGAGAGAGAGAGAGAGAGAGAGAGAGAACAGAGAGGGGGAGGGGTGGGGAAGGGAAGGGAGGAGAAGAGGGAATAGAAGAGGAGGAGAAGAAAGGGGAGAGGAGGGAATAGGAGGAGAGAGGAGGGCCAGGAAAGGGAGAGGAAAAGAAAAGAAGGGAGGGGAGAGGGAAGGGTGGGGTGGGAGGGGGCGTGGGGCATGGGAAGGTGAAATTTACTTTAATCCAAAAAATCTGAAAGGCAAACTTGAGTCTGGCTCAATTCAATTTCGTTAATGACTGCAGTCTGTTTGCCTCAGCAAATTCACCCTGTATATTTTGTGCATGAGAAATAGTGCTTCCTGTTTTCTTTTGTTTGCTTTTCTTCCATTTCCCTCCATGATGTTCATTCTGTCATCTGTGCCAGACACTGTGAAAATACCTTAACATTCCTTGCAGGCCTTAAAGATTTTTAAAATTTTTTTTGTATGTTGAACTTAATCTTTTCCAGCTTCTTTTCTATTAAGGTTGTATGGAGGTTTCAGTTATTTTTCTTTGTATTTCTTTTATCCTGCTGTTGCATTTGTAGACACACTGTCTCGTTGCTCTCTAAGATGTGATGTATTATGCATGTCTTTTCTAGTGGATTGGGGTAGAAAAGCAAAAAAGAACTGGTGAGCTAGAAGAGGTCATACCCTCTGAGGAATGTCCACCAATGACAGTGCTGACTGGCTGCATGGATAGTCTGGAGGGGACTGGCTTGGGTGGGAGTCAGAAAAGAACATTTGTTTTCTTTCATCCAGGAGCCTGAATGAAGAGCAATTTTTCTGTTTGTTACAGTGATGGGTAATTTGGAGCACTTCCCTTTGCATGAAGAAATTTGCTATTCTAATCAAAATCTCGTCCCTTTCTACAAACCATTATAAGATACTTATGAAAATAGGCAGATTCAGATTTCCTGTTTGAATTTTTGTCAGCTCTCACTTTTATGCTCATTTGCAGAATCACATAACTATGAAAGGCCAATTAGCTCTAAGTCCCCAGAAAGTGACAGAATAAATTGCTTTCTTCCTAGCAAATCAAGAATAATATTGTGGGTGCAGTGCAAAAGTGTCCACCCAGAGATTTCAGTTCATTTTATCAATCTAATAGAGTGCTTTCGGCCTGTCTTCTGTGACTCAGACTTCCCGTATCCACTTTCCTGTCAGGGCTCTTATATAACACTTCTCTACTTTTGTGTTGAGATAAATCTGTAAATTTAAGCGGTGCATTGGTCAGGATGCTTACTGTGGAATAGATCTCTTGCCTCAGTCAAAATTTATTGAAGTCAAATCAAGGAATTTAGAGAATTCTCTTTAGCAAGGTTGACTGCAACAAGTTAATATCCCTAAATGCAGCATAGTGGGCATTTGAGATTTTTTTCCACAGAGGGTGGCTGGGATGATATAGCTGTTATCTGCAATAGCTGTGCAAATATGACTGGAGACCATAACATAATTGAGGTTTTCAAAATCCAGTCTCCTCAAAAGATTTTCGGCAGGTTACAGCTTCTCTGAGGTACTGCTCCTGCACATGATGTGGGAAAGTTGCTTTCTTTCTCCATATTTCTCTTTGTGAATCTTCTCTACTTCTTAAAGACTTTACCCCTAAGTTGTCTTGAGTTACTCCACTATGCTCAGAAATCTCAGGGCAGCCCAAAGAAAAGAAAGGCAATTATTTCAGCTGTGGACAACCATTGGGCAGGGCTTATAGGAGCTCTGGGGAAGGCCATTCCCAGTCACTTGCAGGACTAAGATTCAAGGTAAGTTTTATCACTGAAGGAACAATGCGTCTTTCTTGTTTTACATGCTCAGAGTCTCCTCTGAAAGACCCCTTGCCGTGTATCGTATTGCCATAAGTATTATTCTGGTGCTTTAGAAGGGAGGACAGAATAAGCAGGGGCTTGACTTGGAATTAGTGTTGAATTATTTTGTTTTCTGAAGTCCACTGAAAGATGATGAATTGCTAATCATGTCTTGTTCACATGTTGCACCTACATTGGTATAAATGAATTGAATTCAATCAGTGCTATTAAAATGAATGAAATAGTTATTCACCATAATCAGGCACTTAGGCTGCAATTCAATTTTTGTTGTTATGGAGAATGGATACAGGATATTTGAGGAGTTTTGTTCTGGATTCCCATGGGGTTACATACAACATTTATATTAATACCCAATGAGCTCGACATGATTAGTGTCATTGCAATGAATTCCAAAGGGATTAATGAGGATTTAGTATTCGTAGGGAGCTGTTGCTATGCAGAGACTGCCATTGCACAATTCTAAGGTGGCCTCATTTTGTCGGAACTTTTGGATTAGTGATACTCAATACAAACATCTGTACACTGTTATAAGATTTACATTCTTCCCCTTGTTAGAGATGACATTGCTAACTCTACTGCACTACTGGGGCTCATTTAATCTAGCAGTCGTTTCAGCAAGCACTTCATAAAAAACAATTATTGAATTAATTGTGTGGTTTCCAGTTCAGTATTCATTTATGGTATCCCTTCCACCTGTAAACTCCTCTCCCAGTTGCCTTGTAGAGGTAAAACTGGATAATTTCACAACCTATAAAATATGTGTTCTTTCTGTTACAACAAAATCTATGACAAGAACTCCACTGGTAGAGAACATACAGTTCTGGTATCATTTTGTCCTGCTTTGGGGAAATAAAACCTTGTCAACTTAGCAGAGATAAGTTCATTCAAACTCTGCCTACCTTTCAGCTGTCCTTCCATGAAAGAACTCCTTCACAAACCCTCCCACAGAAATTCAAAAATTCACTGAACGTTTTCTTCCTTGATTTATTTTTAACTACATCAGAAAAGAAAAGCGAGTACTCTGAAGCCTGAACCTATTTATATAAAGGAGGAAAGTGTTTAATCTTTCCAAATTCTCACACTTTTTTTTTTGGACTGGAGCTTCTAAGTTGTACTTTTGTTTTAATTGTTTATATTTCCCAAAACTTCACAAGGTTGAGCTGGGCACCTTTGTTTCTAAAGTTCATATTTAACCAATTTCCTAAAATGCGCATATATGTGATGAGAGAAACGAGCTGCAAAGATGAACCAGACTGGCAAAGAGCAGTCTTGGAACTGAAATGTGTGAGACTAGAGCACAATAAATTTAGGAATGTACAAATGAGGCCCTTTATTTGATTTCTAAGTGATTTGAAACCTTAAACAGCTAAGGCACAGCATCAAGCAGCTCACTATTTCCATGTTTGACTTTTTCTCTTGTACCTGCAGACCCATAGAGCAATCACGCATCCATTTCGTGTCTTTAATACAGATAACATTTATCCTACTTACCTGACAACTTAAGGTGTAGATTAAACATCCCCTCACTCTAAAAGAATGTGTTACTTATTTTAATTGCATGGTTTGAATCCAAATCAATTATTCCCATGTAGAGGCTGTATCTGAGGGTAAAGTGTACATGGTTAGGAAAGTGTGATGGGGAAGCTACATAGAAACAAACCTAGGGAGCTAGAAGAATCACATGGGAAGTTCCACCTAAACAAAACTACATTAGTATTTCAAAAAAATCAATGGGGATTGATGCAAAAAAATTTAATTCCTGTAAACTTTTGAATAACTCATGACCCAGTGGATGGCAAGCTTTAGGAAATGGCCTCACTACATTAAATGAACAGTGATCACATGCATCCAGGCACCACCTGTCAATTCTAGCTGGAATTCACAACCACCATTATTCTGTGTTACAGAGGGATACAAGGGGACAAGAATGTGGACCCCTCACATGATTCCTAATGATGCTTAGTTTAAAATACAGTCAGAACACTAGGGAGACTTCAGGGGATGATGGAGCTGTTTTGTATCCTCATTACCATAGTTATACCAATCTCTACATGTGCTAAAACACATAAAACTGGCCTATACTACAAGGAATCAATTTTACTATAGGTAAATTGAAAAATAATAGTACAAAGAGTTACAGTTAAGCTACAGTTTAGGGTAGTTCTGTTGCATGTCACAGAAGAAAAAGAGGGACTCAATTGATAGATTAACCCATTACCGAAAAACCTAAGAGAAAAAGTTTACGTATTAAGACGTAGAAATAGCAATTACCTTTTCAAAAAAGACACTAAAATCACGAAAAAGTGAATGTGCAAAGTTATTTGTTGGGATGCTCAATCAGCTTCTGAACAAAAGCTGACTCCCTAGCCAGGTGTTCAGGCCTCTTATGATATGCTCCTAACTCATCTTTCATGCTGCGTCTCCCTCTGCAAGCCCCAAAATAATTTATCCACAGTTCAGAAATCTCAAAAGTTCTGAACACTCAGTGTTCTTTCATAATTCATTTAGTGGTCGAGCCTGATGTCAGTGATATGAGACTATTTGTTTTTATGTCTGTCACTTAGTGTGAATAACTTGCATGTTGCTATAGAAATACCACTTATTTGATTACTAGGTGCTGCCTAGATCCCACAAGGTGTGTTTTAATATATAGCATGTGAACGGAATTCCCTTTCTAAAATCTGAAAAATTCCGAACGCCAAAACATATCTGATCTCAAAGGTTTCTGGTAAAGGATTAAGGACTGTGTTTTCAAAAGACTGTTTCTGAACAAAACAGATGGTACCACCTACTTCTAATGGCATGTTTCATATATTTATGCTTTAGCATCTTTGCTAATATCGCTACCTGTGTCCTGGATGTACAGTTCTTCTAACTGAGCCATGTGAAAGAAAGTTTTAATGCCATTGCCTCCAAGAAGCCTTCTTTGTATATCCCAAAATGACTTGTCAACTCTTTCTTTACTGATTCTAACGTTTTATTTCCTTTTACATTGTAATTGTTATGGCAACACAGACTTCTTTGATTAGCCCTGACAGTCTGGGGATGGTTATCACTGCAGCAGAGTTTGCACAAAAGATGTGGATTCATAACTAGTATTGAAATCAGAATATCTCTGGAGCAAAGGTTATGATCATAGCTACCAGGGCAAGGATGGAGACCAATGCTCCTGTGTCAAGGCTAGAAATAAAGATTTGGTTGAAGCTGAGAACTTACTCTGGTGCTTGGCAGGTTGGCATAAACATGGAAAACCTGGTAAAAACACCTATAATGGGAAGACTAGCCACTGTATACTGGTTGATTACCCAATTGATTACCAGAGTCTGTGCAGATATATTAGAATCATCATTTCATCTAGAGCTCAACTTTTAGAGTAGTTATTATTATCTCCGTTTTAGAAATGGGAGACTAAAGTTCAGAGAGGGTAAGCTTGAGCAGTGTCACGTAACTAGTAAGAAGCAACGCCAAGATTTAAACTCAGTCTCTCTAACACACTGGTCCTTGTTCATAATCCCTAAAGAATATTCCTTCAGTTTGGGCAAGCAGATAACAAGGATATGTTCTGTTGAGATAGACACTGGAGTTGAGGACTTAGGACGGCAATTAGCATGGTTTTTAATGCATGGTATTTTACCAGTGGTGTAGTATGGCTAACTATGATCTTACATTTAGCAGCACTGGCGTTTTTCTTCATGAACTCTAAAGCTGCACACTTCTTTAAACCTTACAATTCTCCTGTCTCTTAGAATGGATTCTCTACTTCCAACTTGGGTAGCACATACACCTAAGACTGCTTTTTATGTGACATGAATTCGTGACAAAACACGAATTTTCTGTGTTTTCTTCAGGATATTAACTCTTTTGGGGTGCTTGAGCCTGATAGAAAGCGTAGTATATTGATTCTTTTCCCCAGTAGTAAATAATACAGTATCCTGAATATAATAGGAAATAAATAATTGTTTATGAAATAAATTCTTGCTAGCAAAGATTAGTAGACATGGGCAGCTTGATGGAACATATTGTTGTTGACATCTATTTCATAGTATGAGGCAGTTTATATTTTAAGCTTTGCAGATTTCAGAATAATGTTTAGCTATTTACAAACATTCAAGAAAGAGCTAATAAATTTTATCTTTCTTCAGCTGGGAAAATGTTGGAAACCACCTAAATTTTCTCAATATTATTTTATGATTTCTGTAGACTGAAGGATTTTTGACGTGTGGGATCCAAAGGGAGAGCATCCCAATAGTGTCAACAAAAAGCTGACATTCTATATTCTGCTCCATTCAGCCTTTCATTCTGAATCCTATCTGTGCAATATGCAACTTTCACCCCAGGAAAGGAAACTGTAGATGAATTAATGAGAACGGAGTTAGCATCGGTCCCTCTCAACAATTTATAGCAAGTAAATCAAAATCACCTGTTGGTCCAGCACATTAGCGTTGCTGACTCTTTGCTCAAACCTTTCAGGATTAGTTTAAACTCAGAGGGATAAATAGACATAAATAAAATGTATTTATTCATCTTTCATTTCACAAAGAAAATTGTAGAAATAGTTGAGAATGTTTTCTATTATATCTAGCTTTTCCTCTTCTTGAGAAGCAGAAAAAATGTAAAATATAAAAGGACATGAAACTCTTCTTTTGTTCTGCAATGTGTAAGACATATTCGAACATAGGCTATTATTTTATTAATCAATAAAAATTGATAGTGGAAATATTTTCTTAGGTAACCATATCTACTTTTTTACTGAATGCTTAGGAGGTTGACTTTGGATCTCGTTCAACTTTTACTTTAGGGACCAGCCAGACAAAAATCCTGGGTTTTTCCACGTTGTTATACCAATATCTGTAGTGAAGATACTTGTGTGATCTCTGAGAATGGACTGAGGCAGCTAATTCTCCCAGGACGTCTTTGAAGCATTATGGGTTATACCAACTACTCTCAGTGCTGCCTGTGGTGATCTGACTTTACTTAGAGACATGGAGCCTCAGGGAAAAATGATTCTTGAATTGCACCTGGGCCCAGCTGTTCCCAAGTAGATCCATTGATTCAGAAATACTTGAGAATCTTTTAAAAGTACAAATTTTAGAGCTCAGCCCCTACCTACATTTTTAGAATCTCCACAGTCCTGGCAAATATATCTATTTTTAAGAAGTTTTCTAGATAATTCTAATAAGCAGCCAAGTTTGGAAGTCAATTGTCCAATCCAGACCATAATTCATTTATTCTGCAAATGCTTGTTAAGTCTCCATAGCTAATGGTCAACCAATGTATGATTGGTCGACTAGTCCAAGAGATCATCTGCTTGAGCCTCTGGTTTGCTCAAGGAATCTGAATATTTAATGTTTAATTAGAACACACTCAAATCCACATCTTGCTTATATTGAGAAACCCAGACTCTACCACAATATCTTTGAGGATTACAGAGGGATTTACATTTTGCCTAGTCGTCTACATTTCAATTCTCTGCTTTTACTCTATCTTGATTTATACCCTGTATTTCATTTTTCCTTTCCTGCATAATCCTTTCCTACATCGCATCACCCTACAGAGGCCACTGTCCAAATCTGTCATTTTCCAATGCTGACAAAAGTCTTTGGGTGGATTCCCTCACCACTTCTTATTCTTCAATATCCCACCTTCCCCAAATAAATTAGTTTTACTTTGCTATATGTAGAACAATTTAATTCTCTTCATCTGACTCCTCAGAGGGCTGCCACTTACAAGTGTACTGGTTGTGTACTGCACAACTCTATCAGATGCCATTTGTATTAGAGTCTATGTGAGTGACAGCCTCTGGTGTTGAGCAATTCTCAACCTCTCTGGACATGCATGCATGGGGGCTCTACCTTTTCACTAGTCTGCCAGTGTTCCCAGGCTTATTTTATCTCTCTTGCCATCATTTCTAAATCTTAACCATGCATTCTGGTTTGTCTATGTCTGAAGCAAGACTATAGTTATTCAGTTTACAGGAGAGCTGTTGGAATTCTACCCTTACAGTGTTTTGAAACCACCCCCCTACCATCATGTTGTACTTGTGTTGTAGTCCTCCTTTGTACTATTTTTACAGTCTTCCCTTGTGCTCTCTGACTACATGGTTATTGTATCCTTTCTTGTTATAAGACAGTGTCCATTTATAGATCAGGATGTGATGCTTATCTTTAAGAAAATATCCCTGAGGTGGGCTCTTACAAAGGATAGAGATATATAGGGAGTGCATCTGAACCATTATCTGGTAGTGCAAGGATTTATAGAGAGTCAAGGGAGGTGGTGAGTAGTTCAGCAGTGGGACTATGGCTCAGCTCTGCTGCCTTCTACTCTGGCAAGCCCTGCAGTCCTGGCATACTGAGGTACAAGGTGATATCTGAGCAAAAGGAACTTGTTAGAATTGGAGACAGGGCAAAAACCAATCTAACAAGAAGACTGACTATACTAAGACACTGAGACATTTAACCTGGGATTCCAAATTTCTCTTATCTGAGGACAGGCTTGATTCTGGAGCTGAATGTTTAGATGAATGTTAAGTGACAATATCTGTGCTCTTCAATTTTGTAGCCACTAGCACAGTAAGAACTTGAAATATGGCCAGATGTGGTGGTTCAAGCCTGTAACCTCAGCACATTGGGAGGCCAAGGTGGGTGGATCAACTGATGGCAGGAGTTTGAGACCAGCCTGGCCAACATGGTGAAACCCCCATCTCTACTAAAATTTTTTATTTTATTTTTAAATAGCCAGGTATTGTGGTATGTGCCTGTAGTCTCAGCTACTCAGGAGACTGAGGCACGAGAATTGCTTGAACCAGGAAATGGAGGTTGCAGTGAGCCAAGATAGCACCACTGCACTCCAGCCTGGGCAACAGAATAAGACTGTCCCCCCGCGAAAAAAAAAAAAAAAAAAAGAACTTGAAGTATAGCTTCTCTAAATTGATGTGTATTCTATGTGTAAAATACACATCAGATTTTCGTAATTTTTTGGGAAAAAAATAAACTATCTCACAAATAATATTTTATATTGCTTATATTAAAATAAATATTTTTGGTTAGGCCTTATCCTCACTCTTAATCTATACTGGTTTAAATAAGCTATATAATTAAATTAATTTTATCTGTTTATATTTTTGTTAATGTAGCCACTAGAAAATTTAAAATTAGATGTGTGTCTTGCATTATATTTCTACTGAAGAGCACTGTTTTATATTATGAAGGAGTGAAGCTACAGGAACTCTGATACAGCCTTTAATTTTTTTAAATTACTGTTTAAATTATTTCTCCTCTATCCCCAATATATGCATATTTACCATTTGTTGAGTATTACCTATTTTCCAGCTGGTTTATAACAGTAATCCTCATAACATGCTTTACAATAGATGTTATTATATCAATTTTTCAGAGAAAAAGAACTGCTTCTTGGAAAAAATAACAATATATTATAAGAGTTATTACTTATGGAAGACTTGTGAGGCAGGAATTATATTTATAACACACACATATATATGCGTATATATGTGTGTGTGTATGTGTGTAAATACACATCCAATTCCAATTTTACACATTTTATACATTTTTAGAAAAATAAAGTTCAAAAAAGTCAGGCTATTTGTCCAAGGTCATGCAGCCAGGCACAACTGAGCCAGGTTCCAATTGGTGCTGACTCTGGAGTTTCTGATCTTTCCATCATGTATACTGATGAGCAAATCAAATTGTTTGCCAAACATTATTATTTTTAAGAAGCAATTATTATTTTTAAGAATCAATTAATACAAGCAGATAAAGAGACTGGCTTATTTTATCAACTATGTGATTATCACTGGGTTGTCACTGTTTGAGGTGGAATTAGTGGTGCCCCACTCTCACTATCCTTATCACATAGGATGTGTCATTGCATACCTCAAACAGCTTTTTTGCCTTAGCGCTCCCCTTGGCTGAATTAAGTTCTGATGACAGGCTCATTCTGGCCTCACCCTCACTCTTCACCCCAGGGCAGCTGTTGCAGGTGTATAGCCATTCTGGAACATGGTGTTGCTATGTGCTGGCAATAGCAGCAGCTATGGGGGAGAAAGCATCTATTGCTAATCTAGCAGCAGTAACTAGTATCCTTTGGATGATGAGGAGTCCAGGGTCAAGTACTTAGATGAGTAATCTAACCTGGAGGCCTCTGGCTGGTGGTGGTGGTGATACGTGCACTTGCTTTTATGTCTCCCTGGGGTAAAGGCATCAGGAAAGCCCTAGCCTTCCTTTTGATGTGGATTGGCCAGTCAAGAAGTCCTAAAATTAAGCAGTAAAAGAAATGCCCTATATTGTCAACCTAAGTTGAAGTAGCAGGACCTATTTGTCCATAATAATATATAGGCTATTAAGGCAAAGAGTAATAGTGGATGCTACATGAATATCTGCCACAAGCTGGCTTTTGTGTCAGATACTTTACAGATATTACCTCTAATGCTCACTACAACTTTGAAACCTAAGTACTACCATCACTACGTGAAGAAAGTAGGATTCTAATGCTAAAGACACCCAGAGAGCCTCGGAACGGTGTTTCCAGCTTATTGGCTTTCTGAAATAGTTCTTGCTTTTATTGTGCAATTGATTTTTACCAAAAAAGGAAACTTTGAAGGAGGAGCAATTGTAATGGATGTTTATTGTTTTTGCCTTTGCTTCTGGAAGTATAGTACCATTGTTATAATTGTCTGAAAGTCAGAGTGCAAGCTACCTGAGTTGCTCTGGGGATATTAAACAAACAAGCTGCAAAGAAAATCTGGTTTCTTTTTCCCCTTATATTAAATTATGGTATCTATATTTCACACATCTATATAAATGTATAACAAGCAAAAAAAATTATAACAAGCAAAAAAATTATTTTTCAGTCCCCTATTCCCACTTACCTTAGTTATTATGTGCAAAAACACATTGTACTAAAAGGGTTTTGACTTTTACTAAGTTTCAATTTTTTTTTTTTCTAAATAGAAGGAAATTGGTAAATAGAAGAAAAACTTGGAATTGGAAGACACTGTTTAGAGTAAAATGAATGTACAGAGTTAAACACTAACATTATTAAAACAGCACTGATAAGTAGCCAGATGATAAAACTGAAGACAGATTGATATGTTTTGAAGTGGAAAGTTATTCCACAGATAGCATCAAACTAAGCAACTTTAAAGTATATGAAACTCACAAATGCTGAAATACTATAGTAAAATTACATTTGGGAAATAAAAATAAATGCTTTGGCAGATATCTAAACTCCAAAAGTTACAACTATAACATACAAAGAACAAATGCGGGCTTTACGATGTTCTTAATACACAATAAATGAAATTATTTCTAATATGAGTTGTATAATACTATAAAATTTACTTTTCCTATGGGTTGGAAAATGTAGTTAGCATTGTACACATGTAAATATTATTTGCTACAAAAGGGAAGATTTTAGAGCAAAGTTACTGAGGCTTTTTGTGGAGTTACATTACATCAGCTAAAATCAAATCTCCTCTTATCTGCTGCTGCAAAGACCCATGTAGCAGAAACTACATTCAAATATGTATTTTTGGCCTCCTTTCCCTTCAAAAAAAGGGCTTCAGCATCTGACCTGATTTTGAATCCTTGCATTTTCCATCTGTGTCATCAGTGATAAATAACTCAATCAGTCCAAACCTCAGTTGTTTAAAATGAAAAATGGGTATACCTTGCCTATTATATTGTCATGAATATTAAGTTCAGTAGCTCTGATACAATTCCAAACAGTTGAAATGTGACAATATTAGTTTATTTCTTTTTTTTGATCACTTCACTTATGAAAGTGAATGGAAATGGAAGTTAACTAAGTTAAAGTTATCTTCTTATGGTTCTGGTTATCAAAAAAATTCTAGAATAATTTAAAATATACTGCAAGATTGGGACCATCTGCTATTTTAAAGCTTTTCTAGAATGTTTCCTCTAAAACATAATATTTAGAGACACTTAATATCCTCGCCAATTAATTGTATAGAAGATTTGTATCTGTATAAAAATGCCTTGTATTTTTACCTCTTTCTTTAATCAATCATATATTTGTAGCTTGTTCCCTAACTAGATTACAAACTACTTGAGGTTAGGGATTACTCCTAGTATTCTTCTATAACATCACGTTTAGCACCTAGTTTGTGAGCAAATTCGCTAATCATTTCTTCTAGGAAAATAGAAATAAAAATGTGTGAGTTGGACACATGTTTTAAAATTCTATTTTCTAAAGAAAATCTGTGAATATTTACTTCTATTCAGTAAATCTCACTGCCCATAAAATTAACTACAAATTGTTTGTGAAGGCTCATATCCAGAAGGGTACTTCACAGGATTTTTTTTTTAATGGTTTTAGGTCTTACATTTAAGTCTTTAATCCATCTTGCATTAATTTTAGTATATGATGATGTTATAGTGGGTAGATAGTTAGATACGACCTGGACGGGAGAGGGCTCCCGCTACACACACACCAGGAGTGTTGGGCAACCAGGACGTGATGGTCAGGTGGTTGTTAACTGTTTCTCTAAAGTAATAATTGGTCACAGCTTGTGCCAGGGAAAGACGGCCTCCTACTAGATAGGAAACACCTGAAACTGATCAGCAACTTCCCAATAAGGTCTCAGGAGTGGGAAGAGGTAATGCAAGATCCCGGAAGTATGCCAACATATAAACCCCCAAGACAAAAGGTCAAGCTTGGCGCTTAGTTTATCAAGTCATCCTCTTGGCCCTCTTCCAAGCTGTTCTTTCCTTGTTTTCTTTTCTTTCCTTCTTTTCTTTACTGTTCTAAAGCTTTTTAATAAACTTTCATTCCTGCTCTGAAACTTCCCTCGGCCTCTTTTTCTGCTTTATGCCCCTCCGTTGAATTCTGTCTTGGGAGGAGGCGAAGAGCCGAATTTGCTGTGGACCTGTACAGATACACTGCTGGTAACTCGAGGTAACTTGGATCTCTGCCACCCTAACAACAATAGGTAGGTGTCCAGTTTCATTTTCTGCATATGATTAGCCAGTTATCCCAGCAGCATTTATTGAATAGGAAGTCCTTTCTTGATTGATTGCTTGTTTTTGTCGACCTTGATGAAGATTGGTTGGTTGTAGGTGTGCAGCTTTATGTCTGGCTTCTCTATTCTGTTATATTGATCTATGTCTGTTTTTGTATCAGTACCATGCTCTTTTGGTTACTGTCATACTCCATTCTTCAGTGTCATTGAATAATTATGCAGAGTGTTCCTTTTCATGAAATATTCTGTCTCGTTGCTACCTGTTAAAATCCTACCTCATTCTTCCAAGCACATCCCAAATTTGGATATTGGCTTTTCTGTGTTTCTCTCTCCTCCAAAAACTCATTGCATTTTGACTTTATTAAAGAGCTTTTAGATCACACAGACCTATACTGGACCTTAGAGATAACTATTATAAAACTATCATAGTCAACTAAATATACAGAAAGCAACATTCTATTTTGCCACTCATATGACCAATTATGGATAATTCTATCAGAACGAGATTTTTGAAAGGTTGTCCCTGAATCGTTTTTCACCTCTTGCTTTCTCTAAGCTTGTCTTCTCACTTTATTTCATTGACTTCATCTTCAATCTCTGATATCCTTTCTTCTGCTTGATCGATTGAGCTATTGATACTTGTGTGTGCTTCACAAAGTTCTTGTTCTGTGTTTTTCAGCTCCATTAGGTCATTTATGTTGTTTATGTTCTTCTCTAAAATGGTTATTCTAGTTAGCAACTCGTCTAACTTTTTTCAAGGTTCTTAGCTTCCTTTCATTGGGTTAGAACATGCCCCTTTAGCTTGGAGGAGTTTGTTATTACTTACCTTCTGAAGCCTACTTCTGTCAATTCATCAAACTCATTCTCTGTCCAGTTTTGTTCCCTTGCTGGTGAGTAGTTATGATCCTCTGGAGGAGAAGAGGCGTTCTGGTTTTTGGAATTTTCAGACTTTAAATTAGACTTTGCACTACGTACAATTTTTGATTGCTTAAAAAGGCTTCACTTTACATTTCTGTGTAATATTTTGTTAATGTGAATCATATTCAGTGACAATCATTATAGCAAGTTTAATGTTATGTAATAGGTGTGTTTCTATATTAAAAATACTTTTACAAATAAAATCATTTTATTGCAAGTGAGTTTTCTTTAATTATGGGAAGTAAAATATGTATTATATTGCAATATTAATAATTAAAACTTATCTGTAGAGAAAATTTGGGGTTTCATTGATTATCATTTGTTCTAAAAGGAGATCTTGATTGTTATAAAATTACATTCTATGTTAAGATTTTAATTTGCTCACAATTAATTACAAGAGATTGTCATTTATTATGGATAAATATTTCTTTATACAATAAACTCAATTTTAAAGGCTGAATTTTTTATATTGTATCTTATTACTGATAGCTTAATTCTGTCTTCCAGTAAATTCTGTGCTTACTACTTGTTACTGTTACAACTTCTTGCTTCCTCCTCCCAGTAACCACACCTTCCAGAAGTGTGGTCTAAAATGAAAAGGTATAAATTGTGAATTTCATCATAGAGATTCTATCAAAAGTTTGTCGAAGACTATAGCTATTGTCATTGTGTCACATAGTTGTCATGGAAACTAGAAGTTAAAGAAAAAGACATGGTCCATGCTTTTGGGGGTAATATATAAAAATATATGGTATCTCAGGTGGTAAAAAATAAGTGCTACAGTGAAATAGAAAGCAAGATGGAAGATGTAAAGAATACTGGTGTGGTTGAGAATTGATATTTGTATAGGGAGGTTAAAGAAGCCTCACTGAAAGGTGACATTTGAGTAGAAACCTTAAAGAAATTCAGGCACAAGCCATGTAGGTGTCTGGGGAAAAGAATTCCAGGCTAAGGAATCAGCAAGTGCAAATACTTGATGCAGGAGCCTGCTTGGAATGTTCCTGTTCGAGGATTCAGAATAAGGCTACATAGCCTGAGTCGAGCATGTGCGAGAGTGGGAGATGAGATCAGAGAATGGTATAGATACACCATGTGTGTAGAGCATGAGGCTCTTGTTAGCTTGTATAATGACTAATTGTTCATATCAGTGAGATTTGAAGACAGTGTGGAACTTTGAAGCAGAGAAGTGCCATGATCTGACTTACATTTTAAGTGGATGACTCTGGCTGCTCCTTTCAGAACAGATTGCTGTTAGAAATAGGGAAAGCAATTAGGAAGGTCTTTTAGTAATACAGGTGAGTGGGAGATAATGACAGCTTAGATTTGGGGTGGTAAAGTAGTAGTGGTGAGAAAAAGTTCTGCATGTATTTTGAAGGTAGAACCAATAAGATTTCCCAAACATAGGATAAGAATAAGAAAAATCAGACTCCTCTTTGGCCCAAGCAATTGGAAGAATGGGCTTCTCATTTACTGAGATGAAGATTGTGAAACAAGGAATGCTTGTTTGTCTGTTTGGCGAATGATGAGAACTAGGTATTCATTTTTAGACGTGTTAAGTTTGAGATTCAATTAGATTTCCAGTTGAAAATGCCAAGCAGGCAGTTAAATATGTGAACTTGAAGTTCAGAGAGGTGTCCTGAGCTAGAAACATAAATTTGAAAAATATCAGTGTGTGGATGAATTTAAAGTCATGAGACTAGGACATACTATTTAGATAGAGGAGAAATAAGGGAATAAGAATTTAGACACAGCTCTCTGACATTTAGAGGGCAGATGAGGAGTAACTAAGGAGGTGGAGAGTCAGCAGGTGTCATTCTAGAAATCAAGTTAAAAAAAAGCATTTCAAATGCTAATGAAGTGTGTCAAATACTACTAAGTAAGACAAGGACTGAGATTTGACTATTGCTAATAGGAATACAAGGTTTTTTTTTTTTTTTTTTTTTTTTTGCTTTGATGAGTGCTATCGCAGTACAGTGGTAACAATTATTAGAGTAAATTTAAAAGTGGGTAGATAAAATGGATTAGGATTTTGCAAAACAAGCAACTCTTCTGAGCACTCCTGTAAAGGGAAGTGGAAAATGAGGCATTAAATGGATCTTTTAGTGGGAGTTATTTTATGTTTGATTGATGATGGGTATGATTCCACAGAGAGGAAAAATTTGATAAGTCTGTAGTAAAAAGAGACAATTATTGGAATCATGTAATTGAGTGGGAAGGAAGCGATGGGTTGTAGCTACGTGAAGGGAGAACCAGAAGGTTTGTCTTAGAGTTTTGGGGAGATCATCCAGAATAACAGATTGAAGCCTGAGTGTGTGGGCAGGGAGCCTGATCAGTTGGCAGATATGGCAGTGGAATTTATGGTGGTAGGAAACAAAATCATCAGCACAAAATAAGACCTGGGAGGGAAATGGTGGGGTTTGAGGAGGGAGGGAAAGCTCTGTCACCTAGGAGCAAGTGAGATGGAATAGGCTAGGGAAATGAATTTGGATTTCTAGGAACGACCAAGTGCCTGCTTGTTTGTATCAGAAACAGCTATCTGTTCACCAAAATCCATGTTCTCCTCTTCTTCCAGGACACACAAACAGCACATCCAGAGCTCCCTTTCAATTAAGGGAGGCCTGATAACTAGAATGTAAGTGGAAGTGATGTGCTACACTTCCAGGTCTAGCCTCAGCAAACCTTCCACGAGCACTCCTCCATTCTATTTTTCTCTCTAGCTAATATCAGATCCATCTTAGAAGTCCACAGACTGAGGAGAGCAGAGCCTTTATCAATCTGGTACCCCAAATGAGTGCATGGAGAAAGGCTCGCTCTGTTGACCTTTCCACCTACGTGGTACAGTTACTGACCAAGAAATCAACTTCTGTACTTGCATTGCTGTAATTTTTCAGTGGGAGGAAGGTGGAGTTCATATCCCAGAGCTATTAGAGTTACTCCAACTAATTGGTCTTTGTTATGTTTCATTCTTTCCTTGTGTTTCTATGTTTTATTCACTTTTTTCTTAGTTTCTTTCTTTCTTTAGATTTTTAATTGACACAGTAATTTCTTTTTTTATTATACTTTAAGTTCTAGGATACATGTACAGGACATGCAGGTTCGTTACATAGGTATACACATGCCATGGTGGCTTGCTGCACCCATCAACCCATCATCTACATTAGGTATTTCTCCTAATGCTAACCCTTGCCTAGTCCCCTACCCCTGAAAGGTCCCAGTGTGTGATGTTCCCCTCCCTGTGTCCATGTGTTCTCATTGTTCAACTCCCACTTATGAGTGAGAACATGTGGTGTTTGGTTTTCTGTCCTTGTGTTAGTTTGATGAGAATGATGATTTCGAGCTTCATCCGTGTCCCTGCAAAGGACATGAACTCATCCTTTTTTATGACTGCATAGTATTTCATGGTGTATATGTGCCACATTTTCTTTATCCAGTCTATCATTAATGACACATTAATTTCTAAAACTCACAAGTTTAGTAGAAGAAAAATAATAGAAAATATGTGCTGTATAAGTAAAAATAACTAATATAAAGAACACATTACCCTATATTTTATATTATATATATTTATATTTTACATATTATATTTATGTTTATATATTAGTTACATAGGGCTTCTATAACAAAGTACCAAAAACTGGGTGGTTTAAGCAACAATGTATTGTTTCACAATTCTGGAGCTAGAGTCTGAGATCAAGGTGTTAGTAGCTTTGGTTTCTTCTGAGGGCTGCTGGGGAAAATCCGTGGAGTTCATCAGCTCAGAGATACGTCATTCCAACCTCTGCCTTCATCTTCACATGGCATTCTCCCTGTGGACCTGTCTTGTCCTTATATCGTGAAGACACTATGCTGGATTACAGCCCTAGCTAATGACCTCATCTTAATTTGATGATCTCTTTAAAGGGATGATGTTTAAATAAGCTCACCAAATGAAGTACTAAATGTTATACTCTGACATATCTTCTTTTGGGAGACACAATTCTACACTTAACAATACTCTACTGGGAGGTCCAATAGCAGAAGCGAGGGAACACAGGCTCTTGAATATTTGAGAATTAGGTTGGAATCCCAGCCCTGCCACTTACTCTTCTGTGACCGAGTCCCAGTTATTTCAACTTTCTGAGTCACAGTTTCTTCTTTTGTAAAATGGAGATGGGGACACCCACCTCATCAGGTTTTTGTGAGAGTTAATTATTAGGCTTTCAATAAATGGTAGTTATTAGTCAGTTATGATGTTAACATACCAAATAAATAATTGCTTTGATTCAAATGTGCATTAACATACTCTATAGTTGCTATAGAAATAGTATAGTGCTAAGGAATAATCCTAAATTTGTCATTAAAAAAAATCCAAGTAGCCTAAACCATCCTAATTTAATACATTGATGTCATCATTTTAAATATAATCTTGACCGTGAGGCTCACAATCTCAATTTGTTCTTCATTAGTTGACATCTGTACTTGGATGCTTGTCCTTAGCTGAGTTTTACTTGATACGAAATGATAGATATATCATGGGACTAACTACTTACTTCAAAGTCATGTTCTTTCGTGATTTGTGTTGAAATGAGTCAATTGTTTGCAATTGAAAAGCTACTCACAGGACTGAAAAGCCCCCCGAAAGTTTAGAATTCTGAAAGTGGCTCTGCATCTGAGGAGCATACAACCAGTTCCCTTTTAGGTGTCACCTTGTCCTTGAAATTGAGAACCAGCAGATTTTATATAAATGGATGATTCTTTGATACTCAACCATTCTTTATTCAATCTCTTCACAGAATAGTAGCTCTAAAAGCACGTTCATTCTTCTCTTTTTTTCCCTTTCTATTTTTTTTTTTCAACTTGTAAGGTTTATTAGTTTTCCCACCAGGATGAATGGAGCAAGAGACAGCTGCTGAACTAATAGCAGGAACATCTGGTTGTGTTATTAGTTCAGTTACTGCATATACCTGTGTCTGTTCACCTCTAAATGAACAAGTTTGATCCTTAGATACAGATGCTAAAACAGAAACAGAATCAATGGAAAAGCAAAAGAAATTACAGAAAAGAAATGAGTCTCATAACTTGGAAATGAATGTGGGTAAAGTAAGAGAAAATGGTGAATGGAGTTTATAAAGCAATTGTAATATCGAATGAATCAGGATATGATTATCAAGAGAAGTGAACAGAGAAGTGCCCAAGCATTTAAAGGGAAATGGGTATATCTCCAGACATGTTACACTGCCTTTTATCCAAGTGGATTAACACGTTGGCATACTATATAGCCCCTGGCAGCATTTTTCCACTTACATTTTTCACCTGTCACTATACAATTTGTTTCAGACTTAGCTTTTGGAATTAACTTAAAATGCATTCTGGGGCTTCCAGTAAGGGATAAAAGAGAAAAACAGCTGACATGAAAGTCACCACAAATCATTCACAGCTCTAACGGCGCTGCCCATGTCCCATTTTCTATTTACCAAGCTGAGTGCTAAGTACATCCACGTCTACTCTACACATTTTCCTTAAAGGGGCTATAAAATGCTTGTTGAGCTATTAGCACTCACTATAACCAGGGTTTCATTAAGGAGAATAGATACAGAACCTGAAGATGTCAGTCATAAAACTCCATTCAGAGCACAAACAGTGCTTAAAAGAGGCAGAAGGACAGCAAAAAAGAGAAGATGGTGTATGGCCATTAGGCTGGGGTGGGAGGGGGAGAAGCAGAAAGGAACTGAAGCAGAAAATTAAATGGTCTGATACTGACTTTGAATAATAGCTCTGGGTGACCCTGAATCTTACTACTGGAAGTGTGGGCATATTAAAATCCTCCAGTTGTGATCAATTTCCCGTGTGCTAGATATTTTCCCCTTCTGCATGCACTGTTAGGTGAGTAGGAAGAAGTCAGTTGTTTAGAAAACTCTTGGAGGCTCTGTGTCCATTTTATATCCTTTGTAAAATCTGGTGATTTCCTCTCCTTTCATTAACTCCTCCAGAAACACTGGTCCTCGTTTGGGTCCTTCACTCATCAGAATCTAATTATTGCCATCTACTTTTGTTCAGTTGTCCGGGCGTAGTGCTCAGAGATCACCACAAGGAAAATCAGAGCTGTGGAGGTGTTTGTTAGCAATGCCAGATACACCTCCACCGGGAGGTTATTTCCCCCCATTTTGATTAACGCTTCAGTTTTAAAACTGCCACCCTTTTTCATCAATTATTTCCCCCTATAAATTACCACAAAATGAGCCTCTTCCTGAATGGTTGAAGCTTGGTGTTTAGGCTCTGATACCTTATGCTTACTTCATTCTAATGTTGGTATTAAGATAAGAACAGTCAGTGGCATCTCTGGCTCTTCCAAGATTTTACATGTAGTCATGGCTCAGCTATTCTTTTTCTACTTAGAGTATGATTTTTCCTAAAAATGAATTTCTTTAAGATAATATAAAAGGAAATAATTCAAGATATCCCTAAGGAGAGAAGATGTACCCTTCATATAAAAGTGGAGGGAGAAAGACCCTGAGTTGGATTTTTGCTTTTTAGTTTCTCGGGCAATAGAGCCCAGCATTGTACTCTTAACATCTTTCCCGATAGTTACATCTGGTAAACTAAAGCATAAAAGCTGGAAGTCTAGCATTTCTGAATGTCTGAAAGGTAAGTGGAACACTGAAGCTAGAACAATCAGCTTTAAATATTATTTTAGTAATGTTTTAATATTCATCCTTCTTGGATTATACAGAATGAAAACAATATATTGTCCATATTGAGAATAATACGTAAATCAAAAAGGCTACACAAGTTACTACATTATAATAGGCAAAAAAAATAAAGTGACTTTTTTTTTTTAAACTCCCAAGGAGACTAACAGATGTTCTTACATTTCTGCTTTCTTCTCTCCACTGTGTCTGGAACCACTTCTTTTCTTCAAAGATGACATTTAGGCCATGGGAATAGTGAGCAAGTCCCCAGAACCCCTCTATGGAGGGTGACTGGTTCTTTTATCACTGAATGGGCTAAATTAGTACCCACTGTGTTAGCTTCCTATTGCTGCTGTAGCAAATTGTTGCAAACCCCTTATTGACTTGGCACAACTTTATTTTTGAGTTCTGGAGATTAACAGACCAGCTTGGCTCTCACTGAGCTAGAATCAGTGTCATCAGGGCTACATTCTTTCCTGGAAGTTCTAGGGGAGAATCTATTTCCTTGCCCTTTCCAGCTTCTAGAAGCTTCCCACATTTCGTGGCTCCTGAATCCCTTTCATCTTCAAAACCAGCAATAGTCAATCAAGTCTTGCCCTGCTTCTGACACTGCTGCCTCCCTCTTTCCCCTTTAAAGTGATTGTGATTACATCTTGCACTCCCAAATGATCCGATATAATCTCTGATTAGCAAACCTAATTTCAACTGTAACCTTAATTCTCTTGTGCCATGTGACATAACATATTTATGGGTTGCAGAGATTAGGATGTAAACATGTCATGGCATTTTTTGGCCACTACACATCCCCTCATAGAGGCCAGAATTAAAATAGAAATGTGATCAACTTTTGAGTCGTTCTGGAAATTTTCAGTTACATGAAACTGAGAACTATATTATTTGAAGTTAACTGTTATTCAAAAATTATATTAAGTGCAATTTAAATGTATAAGTAACTTCACCTTTGGTTTACATAATGCTGTGTCATGATTTTGGAGTTGAGACTCAGTAGGATGAAAGGAAAGGAATATGACTTTGAGATCCAGAAGGCCAGTATTCAGATTCCAACTTCATGGCTCACTGAGCTTTTGATTCCTAATTGTTACAATGGAAACAAAGATGTCTGCCTTGAGGGATGTAGAGAGGATGAAATTATGCACACAAATAAGATGTCACCTAGTTTGTATTAATAGTGATAGCCTATATACCTCTTATGAGAAGTGTAAGACACATGGTGGGTGTTTGGTAAGTGTTGTTGCACCCTTTGATATTCAGTGTATAAAAAGTGGCACTTAATCATCACCACATTCTAGAGACCAAATCTAATCTGAGACTCTAGACCACAAAACACAAATTTTGGGTCTGGGTTCAAGCTCAATCCTGGCACTAGTTCCATTCTTTGGTGTCAGTTGGTCTTGATGAGATTATCATGGAGCTCAGGTGTGGCATGTGTGGCAAACTTGAAATTTGTCCCCAGTTGTGTGACACCTGGTTCATTCCCCATCAGTGATTTCAGTCAGGTAACAAAACCGATTTTCAGCCAACCCTGCCAAACTGATAACTTACTACTTCTAAATTCTCTTTCTCTTATCCTTTTTTATAACCCCACTGTTAAATACAGCATGAGGAGTTATTATCTTGATTGGGCTATATAGGAGAAATGTACTTATAATGTTGCATAATTCAAATAAATAAAGATAGATATATAATAATGCATGGAATGCATAATCTGATATGTTATATGTTATTTAACCCAATATCTTAGATAAGTAAACAGTACATTAGACCTGAGATGATAATAAGCTATCATATTCTGCTATAAATAATTTCTTTAAAAAAATTTTTTTTTTATTATACTTTAAGTTCTAGGGTACATGTGCATGACATGCAGGTTTGTTACATATGTACACATGTGCCATGTTGGTGTGCTGCACCCATTAGCTCGTCATTTACATTAGGTATATCTCCTAATGCTATCCCTCCCCCCTCCCCCCACCCCACAACAGGCCCCAGTGTGTGATGTTCCCCTTCCTGTGTCCAAGTGTTCTCATTGTTCAATTCCCACCTATGAGTGAGAACATACGGGAAAAGACTGGTATGACTGGTGTGACATATGTCATAATGACATATGTCCACATTCTAATACCTGGAACCTGTAAATGGCAAAAGGGGGTTAGAATTGCAGATACAATTAAGGTTGCTAATCTTCTGACCTTGAGATACCTTGAGATAGGGAAATTATCCTGTATTACTTGGGTGAGTCCAATCTAATCACATGGCTATTTAAAAGTGGTAAAAGAAGAGATAGAAGAGAACCAAGGGGATGGTAATGTGAGAGGGACTGGACCCACGGCTGCTGACTTCGAAAATAAAAATTATATGGTCTCAGGAATGCAGGTAGCCTCTAGAAACTGGGGAAGGACAATAAAACAGATTCTCCCCAAGGACCTCCAGAAAGGAACACAGCCTGGCCATCACCTTGATCTTAGTCCAGAGAGATCTTTGTTGGACTTGTAACCACAGAGCTGTAAAATAAATTTGTGTTGTTTTAAGTCACTAAATTTGTGATCATTTGTTATAGCAGTTCTAAAGGGCTAATGCACATACTTTATCTATATCTTAATTACTATGGTAATTTATCGATTCAGTAGCTTAATCAAACTATTACATGATAGTAACTTAAAAAATATATTTTGTTAGTGTCACATTAAATATTATTCCATTATTATTTTAATTAATACATTTCTTCCAAAATTATATGCTTTATAGACAAGGTTTTCATAAAATCATATATATCTCTAACCTTTTATAACAGGTTGAGGTATTATAGAAAACTTTAAAGGGGACTTTGAATAAAATGTATTAAAGTGTAGGGCATTGACATTACATAATTGTATGCAAAGAACTTTATTTCAGATCCTTGTGACAAATTAAAAATGACAGTCACATTTAACCAGAACAAATGACATTCATGTTTTTCAGATGGAAGGAAAAAAAATCAATTTACCTTTAAAAGCCATTTACTGCCTCTATCACACCTACCATCTAGGTTATTAAAATTTTAAAGTTCTAAAACTCTGTAAGATTTCATGAAAACCCAAGACACTGTCTCAAATATGTATCATTATGAGGTAGGAAGATAGTGATTTCTGGTGATATCATCTGATTAATCATTCTGTAATCTCTGCCAAGTACATGCCAAGTATTTTAGAAAATTAAACATATCCCTTCTTCCCATCCAAAAGGGAAACTGAGGAAGGTTCAAGACCATGTATACTATTCCAGATCATTGAAGACGGCTGGGTAGAAGGGGGAGTAGGCCTGTGTCTGTGACCTGTAGAGCCTGGATTTTCTGCTTTGCGTAACTGCAGTGTCTCTTCTGTGAAATGCCTTCTTTCTCCAAGCTCTCATGTAATAGTCATACTGTTGTCCATTCCCTTTTACTTTCCACTTCAAAAAAGACAAATAAGGACATGGAGGGAAGGTAAGTGAGAAATACTTCAAAGTCAGTTTTCTGCTTGCCATGGCCTAAACTTATCTCTCTGCTCCTGAGAGAGACTTGTTGGAAGACTGAGGTTTGACGTGAACACTTAAGAATGTTCCAAGAGTGTGCTTTGTAGCAATGCCCCTGAAGAAAATGAACTCTTACTCCATGAGCTGCTGTGAAGCAAGCAATGCACACAGAGAGGCATCATTCATCTTCTTCTGACTCCAGGGGCTTCTCCCACCAGTCTGTTTGACATATAAAATTTCCACCTCACTTGGTGGTAAAGCTGCCTGCTGCTTCCTCTGTAAGGGAAAAGTGGCTAGAGTTCTATAAAGTTAAAGAAGTTATTACTTCCATAAAAGAAAAGTACAGAGAATTGAGTGGGAAGAGAAGTAGGAAGAAGAGAGACAAACTAAACTTGGAATGAATGAAAGATGGAAAAATAACTGAAATCTTACCATGAACAGAATCATTGAATAATCATACATATTTCAAGGACTTCTTTAAAAATGTTTAAAGATTGAGTTACCCCATAACAACCCAGTTTCTACAAAAAGGCTTGGACTATAGTTTCCACCTGTACATAGGCAGAGATTATAGGTTATTTTCCTGACTGCTTGGGCTGCTCTTTCTGCAGGCCTAAGCGTGTCTGCTGGGTACAGTTACTGTTATCATTATGGTCACTGAGTACAGGTACAAGTGAAAGGCATTTATTGCTTTTAAACAGTGAGTGCATCATTAAAAATCCCTCTTCCACAGCCTTTTTAAATCTGCAAAGTCCTTTTACTTCTCTGACCAAGACCTGTGAAGTGGGACTGTTTGCTAATTTACATCATTATAACTTGTGTCCATTTCCTGGACCTGTCCTCTAAAAGCTGTTCTTTGCCCTTTACTTCTCTGAATATCGGTTTTCTTATCAGTAAAAATGTTGGCTATAATTGGCTGGGTTCCTGGTGAGGATTAAATGAGATGGTATATAGAAAAATGCCTAGCATATTCCCAAAACTTAAATGTTCTTTAAATGTTAGTTTCATTCCCTTTTTACCTTTCTACCTTGCTGACACTTTCCTTCTCTTTTATAATTATCTTGTCCTTCTCTTTGTCATTTCTTCTTAGTTTTTTTCTCCCCTATTTGTAACTAGTAACTTGATTTCTGAAGGTCCTGACAAACTTAAACTGATAGGATTACTGTATGACACCCTAAAGAACTGTTCTATTTATGGATGGCTCACTTGAGAATACTGACATGACAGGCTTCATCGTAGTTCTAAATGTAGGTTACCACAGAGTCACAGCCTTTGATTGTCTCTCTTGATTTGTGTGCAATTGCCTGAAATAGAGAAGCAGCAATATAGAACCAGAAAGTTCTGTCGCTATGTCTCTGAAAGCTCTTGATGGTAGTGAATGACTGGGCATGTAGTAGTGTCAACATGTTTTAAGTCCTAGTGATGACAAATGCTCTCATTCTCAGAAGTGTCATATGGGGACCCACTCAGTTTTCAAATTCAATGACAAATATTTATTGCATGTGTAATGTGTGCTAAAAATCGGAGATAGGACGGTGAGTAAAAGAGACACACTCTTCATCTTAAAATTTAGATAAGTTGAAGAGTTTATATAAAATGTATATATATATGTGTGTGTGTGTTTTGTGCTTTTTAATTTTTATATTATAAAAAACACATGCATTTACCCTTTAACCGTTTTAAAGTGCACATTAACTGCCATTAAGTACATTCCACTATTGTGCTACTATCATCACCGTCCAGCCACATAACATTTTTCATCTTACAAAACTGAAACTCTGCATTCATTGAACAATAACTCTCCATTATTCCTCCCCCTTCACAAATGGCAGCCACTATAACACTTTCTATGAATATGACCACTCTAGGTAGATTATATAAGGGAAATAATACAGCATTTGTCCTTTCGTGACTGGCTTACTTCACTTAGTGTAATATTCTCAAGATTCATTAGTATCATCGCATATTTCAGAATTTCCTTCCTTTTTAAGGCTAAATAGTATGCCCTTGTATGCATATACGCCATTTTGTTTGTCTGTCCATCTGTTGATAAATCGAGTTACTCCCACCTTTCAGTTTTTGTGAATAATGCTGTATGAACATGGGTATATGTATGAACATATTTGAGATGTTGCTTTCAAATTTTGAATATATACCCCAAAGAGAAATTGTTGGGTCATATCATAATTCTATTTTTAATTTTTTTGAGGAACTGCCATACTCTTTTCCATAATGGCTGCACCATTTTACATTTCCACCTGTAGTGCACAAGTGTTCCAATTTCTTCATATCCTCGCCAATATTTGTTATTTTCTGTATTTTTTTAAAATCACCATTCTAATGAGTGTGAAATATTATCTCAGTGTGACATCTCATTTTGATTTGCACTTTCTTAATAATTAGTCATGTTGAGCATGTTTTCCGTGTGCTTATTGGCCATTTGTATATCTTCTTTGGAGAAATGTCTTCTCAAGTCCTTTGCTCATTTTTAAAATAGGGTTGTTTGTTTTATGTTTTTGTTGAGTTGTGATGTTGATGTATTTTTAAAGTTAAAAGAATAGTACATGATTATTAGTTAACTATAAAAAGTGTCTTTTATCTGCTGTTTGAAACTTCTAATAATTTTTAAAATATTGTATTCCAGATACCACTTAAATATTTTATTGTTATTATGATTTTTGATGATATAATTTCAATAGCTAAGTCAAAACTATGTCATGGGTAAGATGTGCCTCATATTATGTTACATGGTCATCGAGGCTAGGCTTTTGCAGAAGGTCTTCTGAGCCAGTGCATTTTTTCACTCTCAACTTTTTGTGAAGAAAGAAATCCTTTGGGGGTGAAATCTCACATGCTTATTCATTTCATTACTGGGAAAGTAAAGTTCTAAGGTGTTTTTAATGTGGGTTTTATTTTAAATTTCTATTTACTTGAAGATTTTAAAAGGTGCCAAAGAATAAATTGCAGAGGTAAGATCCTTTAGGGCACAGGTCCACTTGTTAATGAACTGTGTTTAGATGTCAGTCAATATTATTTTAATCTTCTATTTTATGTGTCAACAGAAACTAAACCAAGTTTTCAATATATCCCTGAGCATACTTCAGGCATGTAGATGACTTATATATTTTGAGACATAGTTCTACCTTATATAAATATACTTGATACTATTTTCTTGCTCACAGTAGAATAAAATGTTAATAATTTGGTAAGTCTCTGCAATTTTACTATCCATTTCTTTCTGGTTATATATAACATTTAGTAAGCAGTAAAGTCTAAAAGACTCAGGCAATTCAGTTTGAATAACCACTTAGAGGTACGTATGCTTACTCAAAATAACTGAGCTACTTTATTCTGCAAAACGAATTTGAACAATCCCCAAAGAACAGATTCTTATGAAATTGGAGGTTGCAAACTGACTTTCGTTTATATCCCTGGATATATTTTCCCAGAAAATTATATTCACCTGCATATTTCTTTACATAAATATTTTCTATTTTCTATTTTTAAGAAATGGCTAGAAAATTCTTTAGGTAATTTAAGTGCCAGCTTACCTGGATTCTGAGGGTTTACCTTTGAAGATTGTATTCCATCATAAGGTTGAAGCTTTGTCTAAAATTCTCCTCTATACTTATATATACATAGTTAATCTAAATATTTTATAGTATTAAATACATACGCATAATATGTAATAATTTAACAATTCATTATGTTATAATTAATGTACAACAAGATACTGGCTATAATTATATATCATGATCAGGTAACATACTTTTCATATACATTTAAAAATATTTGTTGGATGTGTGGTATGCTGAGTACTGTGTTAGATGCAGCATAGGCTCTGGTCAACAAGACATAAGTGGTCCCTGTCCTTATGGAGATTGCAGTGTAGTGGAGGAAAAAGGCCATAAATGAATGAAAAAGTAAGCAAGCAAAGCCCCATACAAATATATATATTTAAAAAAAAATTGGGCCAGGCGTGGTGGTGCATGCCCATAATCCCAGCATTTTGGGAGGCTGAGGTGGGCAGATCACAAGAGCAGGAGTTTGAGACCAGCCTGGACTACATGGTGAAACACCGTCTCTACTAACAAAACGAAAATTAGCTGCGCATGGTGGCAGGCACCTGTAATCCCAGCTCCTTTGGAGACTGAGGCAGGAGAATCGTTTGAACCCTGGAGGTGGGGTTTGCAGTGAGCTGAGATTGCACCTTTGCACTCCAGCCTGGGCAACAGCATGAGGCTCTGTCTTAAAAAAAAAAAAAAAAAAAAAAAAAAAAAAAAAAAAAAATTCTGTAGGTTTTTTTGGGAACAGGTGGTATTTTTTTACATGAGTAAGTGCTTTACTGGTGACTTGTGAGATTTTGGTGCATGCATCACCCAAGCAGTATACACTGAACCCAATTTGTTGTCTTTTATCCCTCACCCACCTCCCAACCTTTCCACTGAGTCCCCAAAGTCCGTTGTATCATTCTTATGCCTTTGCATCCTCACAGCTTAGCTCCCCGTGGGAACATAGAGTGTTTGGTTTTCCATTCCTGAATTACTTTACTAGGAATAATAGTCTCCAGTCTCATCCAGGTTGCAGCAAATGGCATTAATTTGTTCCTTTTTATGGCTGAGTAGTATTCTATCATATGTATGAAATATTTATCATATGTATTCATATATCTCATATTTCATCATATATCTGTATGGATATATATATATATATATATATATGGTGATATATGGTGATATATATATGGTGAGATATATATATATGGTGAGATATATCTATATATGGTGAGATATATATACCTTCGGCAGCTCCCTAGGACTTCCAGACCCAAATTACACTCAGCTCAGCCCTAGAGACCATGGGCTACCCTCTGAATGCCTCTCTTCAGCGGCAAGGATGTGGTTCTTGGAAAACGGGAGTCACACTGATTCACACCTTCAAGCAATTCCCACTGCCTTGTGGAGCGAATGTTAACATTCTTCCAATTCCAGTCAATGCTGACCTCACTCCAGAAGTCTTTCCTGAGGTATGTCCCTTGTATGCTGGTTTTCCTGAGTGTTTTAATAACAAAGGAATGCTGGATATTGTCAAATGCATTTTCTGCATCTATTGAGATGATCATGTGATTTTTGTTTTAAATTCTCTTTATGTGTGTATCACATTTACTGACTTGCACATGTTAAATCATCCCTGCATCCCTGGTGTGAAACCCACTTCATCATGGTGGATTATCTTTTTGATATGTTGTTGGATTCAGTTAGCTAGTATTTTGTTAAGGATTTTTGCATCTATGTTCATCAGGGATATTTGTGCATAGTTTTCTTTTTTTGTTACGTCTTTTCCTGGTTTTGGTATTAGGGTGATATTGGCTTCATAGAATGATTTAGGGAGGATTCTCTGTTTCTCTGTCTGTGGAAAATGTGTCAATAGGGTTGGTACAATTCTTCTTTGAATGTTGATAGAATTCAGCTGTGTATCTAACTAGTTCTGGACATTTTTTTGGTAAGTTTTTAATTACTATTTCAATTTCACTTCTTATTATTGGTCTATTCAGGATTTCTAATTCACTTGATTTAAGCTAGGAAGGTTGTATATTTCCAGGAATTAATCTATCTCCTCTAGGTTTTCTAGTTTATGAGTGTAAAGGTGTTCATAGTATCCTTGAATGATGTTTTATATTTCTGTTGTATCAGCTGTAATATCTCCTATTTCATTTCTAGTTGAGATTATTTGGCTCTTCTGTCTTCTTTTCTTGGTTAATCTTGCTAATGGTCTATCAATTTTATTTACCTTTTTTAAAAAACAGTTTTTTGTTTAATTTATCTTTTGTTATTTTTTGTTTCAGTTTCATTTAGTTCTGCTCTGATCTTGGCTATTTCTTTTGTTCTGCTGGGTTTGGTTGGTTTGTCCTTGTTTCTCTAATTACTTGAGGTGTGACCTTAAATTGTCTATTTGTGCTCTTTCAGATTTTTTGATGTAGGCATTTAAGGCTATGAACTTTCCTCTTAGCACTGCTTTTGCTGTATCCCAGAGGTTTTGATAGTTGGGTCACTATTATTGTTCAGTTCAAACAATTTTTAAATTTCCATCTTGATTTCATTGTTGACCCAATGATCATTCAGGAGCAGGTGATATAATTTCCATGTATTTGCATGGTTTTGAAGGTTCTTTTTAGAGTTGATTTCCATTCGCTTTACTGTGGACTGAGAGAGTACTTGATATAATTTCCATTTTCTTAAATTTATTGATACTTGTTTTATGGCCTATCATATGTTCTATCTTTTAGAAAGTTCAGTGTGCTGATGAATAGATGTGTATTCTGAAGTTGCTGGGTAGAATGTTCTGAAAATATCTGTTAAGTCAGTTTGTCCTAGGGTGTAGTTTAAATTCATTGTTTCTTTGTTTACTTTCTGTCTTGATGACCTGTCTAGTGCCGTCAATGGAGTATTGAAGTCCCTCACTATTATTGTATTGCCGTGTATCTCATTTGTTAGGTCTAGTAGTAATTGTTTTATAAATTTGGGAGCTCCAGTATTAGGTCCATATATATATTTAGAATTGTGATATTTTCCTGTTGGACAAGGCCTTTTATCATTATATAATATTCCTCTTTGTCTTTTTAAACTACTGTTTCTTTGAAGTTTGTTTTGTCTAATATAGGAATAGCTACTCCTGCTAACTTTTGCTATCCATTTGCATGGAATGTCCTTTTCCATCTCTTTACCTTAAGTTTATGTGAGTTCTTATATGTTAGGTGAGTTCTCAAAGGCAGCATACAATTGGTTGGTGAATTCTTATCCATTCTGCAATTCTGTATAATTGAAGTGGAACATTTAGGCTATTTACATTCAACATTAGTATTGAGATGTGATATACTATTCCATTCATTATGATATTTGTTTCCTGAATACTTTGGTTTTTATATATTTATTGTATTCTTGTTTTATAGGTCCTGTGAGATTCATGCTTTAAAGACGTTCTGTTTTGATGTGTTTCCAGGATTTGTTTCAAGATCTAGAGCTCCTTTTAGCAGTACTTGTATTTCTGGCTTGGTAGTGGCAAATTCTCTCAGTGTTTGTCTGAAAAGCGCTGTAGTTTTCCTTCATTCATGAAGCTTAGTTTTGCTGGATACAAAATTATTGACTGATAATTGTTTTGTTTAAGGAGGCTGAAGATAGAGCCCCAATCCCTTCTCCTGAGAAATCTGCTGTTAATCTGATAGGTTTCCCTTTATACGCTAGATTCTTTCCTTCATCTTGACTTTAGATAACCTGATAACTATGTGCCTAGGTGATTATCTTTTTGCAATGAATTTCTCAGGTGTTTTTTGAGCTTCTTGCATTTGGATGTCTATATCTCTAGCAAGGCCAGGAAAGTTTTCCTCAATTATTCCCTTAAGTATGTTTTGCAAATTTTTAGATATCTCTCCTTCCTTGCGAACACCAATTATTCTTAGGTTTGGTTCGTTTAACATAATTCCAAACTTCTTAGAAGTTTCATTCATTTTTTAAAATTCTTTTGTCTTTGTCTTTGTTGGATTGGGTTATTTCAAAAACCTTGTCTTTGAACTCTGAAGTTCTTTCTTCTGCTTGTTTGATTCTATTGCCGAGACTTTCTAGGACGTTTTGCATTTCTCTAAGTGTGTCCTTTATTTCCTGAAGTTGTGATTATTTTTTATTTATGCTATCTATTTCACTGAAAATTTTTCCATTCATATCCTGTATCATTTTTTTTTATTTCATTAAGTTGGATTTCACCTTTCTCTAGTACCTCCTTGATTAGCTTAATAATTGACCTTTCTGAATTCTTTTTCTGGCAATTCAATAATTTCTTCTTGGTTTGGATCCACTGCTGGTGAGCTAGTGTGATTTTGGGGTGTGTTAAAGAAACTTGTTTTGTCATATTACCAGAATTGTTTTTCTGGTCCCTTCTCATTTGGGTAGATTCTATTAGAGGAAGAATCTGGGGCTCAAGGTTGCTGCTGTTGATTCTTTTGTCCCATGGGATGTTCCGTTGATGTAGTACTTGCTCCCTTTTCCTAGGGATGTGGCTTCTTGAGATCCAAACTATAGTGATTGTTATTTCTCTTCTGGCCACACGACAGGGCTACCAGGCTCTAGGCTGGTACAGGTGGGTGTCTGCACAGAGTCCTGTGATGTAAATTGTCTTCAGGTCTCTCAGCTGTGGATACCAGCACCTGCTCTGCTGAAGGTGGCAGGGGATGAAATGGACTCTGTAACGGTCCTTGGTTGTAGTTGTTTAATACACTAATTTTGTGCTGGTTGACCTCCTGCCAGGAGGTGGTGCTTTCAAGAGAGCATCAACCGTGGTACTATAGGGGAAGTTCAGGTGGTAGGTGGGGCCCTAGAATTCCGAAGAGAACATGAACTTTGTTTTCAGTCACGAGGGTGAGTAGGGAAGGACTATCAGGTGGGGGCAGGGTTTGGTGTGTCTGAGCTCAGATTCTCCTTGGGCTTGCGGCAGCTGCTGTGGGAGATGGGAGTATAGTTCCTAGATCTATAGAGTTATGTTTTCAGGAGGGCTATGGCTGCCTCTGCTGTTTCATGCAGGTTGTCAAGGAAGTGGAGGAAAGCCAGCAGTTACAGGCCTCACCCAGCTCTCATGTAACCCAAAAGGCTGCTTTCACTCCCACACTGTACCCCTAACCACAACAGCACCAAGCTTGTTTTCAGGCAGTAGGCCAGCAGGGTGTAGAACTTGCCCCAGGCTACCAGCCTCCCAGCTGAGGAAGCAAGCAGTGCTTTTGCACCTTCTCACTTGTCAAGTCTACACACTAGATTCATCCCCTCCCCCGAGTTCTGGCCAGGAAACTTCCTATTTGGTTGGAATTGTTACAGAGTTCAGCTGGAGGTTTCCTTCTCCCTGTGGTCTCTTCCCAGTTCCTCTGGCAACCCTCCCCAAGGACCCCTGTGAGACAAGGCAGAAATGGCTTCCCTGGAGACCCAGAGGGCACACAAGGCTTTTTCTGCTGCTTCCTCTGTTATTGTATTTTGCTCAGCTCTCTAAATTGTCTCAGTTCCAGGTAAAGTCAAATCCTTCTTCTGTGATCTGGTCCTTCAGATCCCCCAGAGAGGGTATGTGTTCATGGGAGGACAATCCCCCTTTCCCACTTTCACAGTTTGGCCGCTCAAGTATTTGGGCTGTCTCCTGGGTCTTGCAGGAGCAATCACTTCCTTCAAATGGTCTTTGGATTATCTCGGTTTTCCTGTTATACTCCTGCAGTGGTACTTGGAGCAAAAGTTTATGATGTGAATCTCTACACACTGCTCTGTCCATCCGAGTGGCAGCTGCAATATAGTCCTGCCTCCCTATTCACCGTTTTAAAACTATATATGATTTTTGACTTTTGATGATGTTACATCCTGATAAACCCATTATAAATCAAAAAATTATAAGTGAAACTACTGTACTTCAGAGACCATCTGTATATTTTGGTAAATGTAATGAAGAAACAATATACATTTATGGAGAATAATGTTACCAGAGAGAAAAGATGGTCAAAAAGGGCTTCCCTGGCTTTTGACTGAGACGTGAAGAATGAGATGAGGTGAAATGAGAAGGAACAAGTCACAAGAAGTCTCTCTCTATTTCTGTGGTGTGTATGTGTGTGTGTGTGTGTGTGTGTGTGTGTGTGTGTGTTGGGTGTGTTGGGAGTAGATGATTAGGTAGTTGGACTTACTGTATTAGAGAAAAGACAAAGCATCAAGAGAAAGTCTAAGGTAGGAAATAGCCCAAGATAAGCTAAACACAGAAGGAAACTGTGGAAGGAAAATTACAAAAGGGGAGATTGAAACATGCACATGAAAAGTTGAGGCAAGGTTATGTAGACCATGGTTATAATTTTTTCGTATTTTATCTGATGTTCAATAAGAGACCACTGAGGAATTTCAAGCAATGCAAGGGAAAAATATGTAATTTTTTAAAAAGAAATTATTTCAACTTGTATTTGCCAAGTAGATTGGGGTAGAAGTAGAAATTAGAGACCAATATGGAGGCTAGTTTTGTGGCACAACCTAGGGGTTGAAGTGGAACTAGAGGGAAGTACAAGAATCCCTATTGTTCCATCTTCTTCTTTTCTGGGTGAATTACGATTTTCCAGTGTTCCTTTCAAACCTGGGTACAATGAGTTCACTTCTATTTAGGATAGAAGTAGAAGCCACAGAGAACGTAATTTCCTTCCTAACACTGAGTAAAAAGCTAGATAATGTTTAAAATCATCACTCCTTTGAGTAACTATAGAGTTGAAGCTGAAAGGAAACTAGATGATCCAAATTCTGTTAGGTTACTTGGGGAGGAGTAGCACGCATAGACTCTTTAGCCTTTGGCAGAACAAGGAGGAAGAGGGGACAGTTATATACATGTGAAAATCAGAGCAAACAGTTGAAATTCTGATGAATAGTTAAAGGCTGAGTCTGGGAAAATTGGGTAACCAGAGACAAACTATATTTGTCAAGTAGAAATGTTAGAAATAAAAACTGTGCTGTCAGAGATGAAGAAGTCCTTCAATGGGCTTATCAGCAGACTGAAGACAGAAGAGGGGAAGCATCAGTAAACTGAAATACATTGATATAAAGTATCCAAAGTGAAACAAAAGGGGAAAAAACATAAGAAAAAGCATCCAAAAGGTGTTGGAAAATACACAGTGATCTCACACAAAAGAAAGTGGAATCACTGGAGCAGAAAAGAGAGAAATTAGGGCAGTAGAAATATTAGAAAATAGCCAGCAATTCACTAAATTTAATGCAAGATAATGAATCACAGAATCATGAAGCTTAGAGAAGAACGTATCTAGGCATATCGTCATCAGAATTCTTATTATGGGCTGAATTATATCCTCCACAAAATGTATGTCCTGAAGTCCTAACTCCAGTACCTCAGAATGCATCTATATCCTTGGAAGTAGGGTCTTTAGATGTAGTTAAGTTAAGGTGTGGTCATTAGAGTGTGCACTAATTCAATATGATTGGTCTCCTTATAAGGAGGAAAAAAAAAACACACACACACACACACTGATACAGAGGTACAGAAGGAAGACGATGTGAAGACACAGAGGAAGATGGCCATCTGCAAGGAAGGAGTGAGGCCTAGAACAGATCTTTCCATTCAGGCCTTCAGAGGAACCAACTCTACTGACACCTTGATCTCATACTTCTAGCTTCCATAACTGTAAGCTAACAAATTTCTGTAGTTAAGCCGCCTAGTCTGTGGTATATTTTGTGGTGGCAACCCTAGAAAACTAATACAGTGCTGAAAACTAAAGATAAAGAGATAATTCTGAAGGGAGCCAGCTGAGAAAAGATATGTCAAATAAAAGAAACCCAAAAAATGAGGGCAGATTTATCATCACAGTCTTTACATGGCAGAAAACAATTGTGCAATATCTTTAAGGTAATATAACAAACAAACAAACAAACAAAAAACTATTTTCTCAGAATTCTATGTTCAGCAAAAACATATTTCAAAAGGGAAGAAAAATAAAAAAAATTTTAAGAAAAACAAAAACTGAGAGAATTCATCATTAGCAGACATGTACTACAAGGTATGTTAAAAGAAATTATTCAGGAAGAGGAAATATATAGACAAATTTTAGATCTATACAAATAAACGAAGAGCATCTAGAATGGTAAAAGTACATCTAAATATAAAAGATTTTTAAATTTTTAAAAATTGCTTTAAAAGATAATTGGCTGGCTAAACTAAAAATAGCAGGATTTAAACACATATGGAATTAAAATGTATAAACACAAAAGATGAAAGGATCAAAATGAAAAGACACCATTGAGTTCTTATTTAAAGTAATGTGATATTATTTGAAGATCAACTAAGGTAGGGAAGACACAAATTAACATCGGGAATAAATGAGAGGATATCACTATACATCCTACAGATATTAAAATGATAATAAATATTATTATAAAATGTATACCTATACATTTGACAACATGTATGTAAAGGAAAACTTGTTGAAAAGTAAAAACTATTAATGCCACTCAGTAAGAAATGGAGAAAACAAATAGTTCTCTATCTATAAAGAAAACTAAATTTTAGTCAAAAGCTTTTCTCTAACAAACTTCAGGCCCAAATAACTTCATTGGTGAATTCTACCAATCACTTAAGGAAAAAATAATACTAATTCTACACAACATATGGAAAATGTCAAAGAATCTACAAAAATTCTATCAGAACTAAGAATGGAATTTACAAAATTGCAAGGATACAATAGCAATATATATTTAGAAAATCAATTGTACCTCATTATATTAATACTACCTCATTATATTAATACAACTAACAATAAAGCATTGAAATTTTTAAAATACCATTTGCAATAGCATTGAAAATATGAAGTACTTGGGAATATATTTAGGACACAATTTGTGCAAAGCCTGTACACTGCAAGTTACAAAGCATTGCTGAAAGAAATAAGATCTAAATAAATGGAGAATTCATGGGTTGGTACCCAATATTATTTTTTGTCAATTTCCTTCAAATTGTTCTAAGTATCTCTCAAAATCACAATCAGAATTCCAGCAAGTTTTTTTCTTGTAGAAATTGGCAATGATTTTAAAATTTATGTGGAAATTGAGAAGACCTAGAATGGTCAAAATAATTTTGAAAAAGGAAAATCAAGTTGTAGAACTGATCAAAATAATGTGTTATTGGTATAAGGGTAAATATCATATAGATCAATGGAACGGGACAGAACCACATACTGAACGACACAGATAAACTTGTGTTTTACTCAGTGAAAGTCTTCATTTCTTCTTTCTACATTATTGTTATTGCCTTGCATTATAATCATTTGTTTTTAAATTTTATACCTTTAAATGGATTGTGAGATTCTGAAGGATATAGAATATTGTTTGATATTTCTATTTACACACAGTGCCTTGTTTTACCATTAAAAATACGGTTACATAAAGCTCAACCTCTTTTCTGGTATTCTTGCTACTTGCTCAGCCTACTTTAACTATCTTATCTACAGCAAATCATCTGAAATATAATAGGTGATCAGTAAATATTTTAAAAAATTAATAAAAATATGAATTGAGTCTAACTTCTTGATAAAATTTATTTCCATTTTCTGATATAAAAGGCAAGTGAACTAACCATCTTCATAAAAGCACTTTATATAAATGAAACAGCTTTCATTAACTTACTTAACAAGAGTTTATTGATTAACTACAGCCATCTAGACAATGTCTTAAATAGTTGAAGCAAAAAGCATTATAACATTATTCATTGTTGTCTTGTATTGGTGAAACAGTCGAATCCCTACATTTCACATTTGAAATTTTGTTTCCTTAGTATTTAACCACAGTGCCACTTGGTTTAATGGATATAGTCCATAATTATTATATTACATATCAGATAGGTTCCTCTTGGGTAAAGTACAGCAGACATTCATGAAACAGACAAAGAAACAAAAAACATGTATGTGTATGCATGTGTGTGTATATATATATAATATATATATATATAATATATGTATATATAATCTAAAAGAGGAAAAAATCAAAAAGTTTATTTCTGCCTAAACTGTTTACAAACTAAAGTTACTATAAATTTGTTCTTAAAATGTAAATAAAATTTACTAAAACTACATTGATGATACGGATGTAATAGTACTCTTTTAATGTAATTGCATTTTTAAAAGTTAATGAAGAATTCAGAAAAGATTTACGTTGTCATATTTTTCAAATTGTTCTCAAAGCACTCTTATTCCCAAATTTTCAGACATGGTTTATATTTGTGAAAGTGACTTGAAGAATTTAAAGTAAAACAGAGAAAGCATTTGCAAATATTTACCCATGTGCCATTTCCTGTCAGTCTTATGCCAAAATACATATTAAAATAACCACAATTATGCTAACACTTTTCAGAAGGAAAAAAGAAAGAGATTGAAATTAAATATGTTCGAAAGCAAATTTAAAAATAGGTAATGATGGCTCCATATTATCCATATAAAAAAGAGAAAATAGATTTTTCCTAAGTTGGGAAAATATAGTATTAATTAATTTTTATAAACTTGGACCTACAATTTAAAATGTATTTATTAAAAACTCTTATTTCAAATTTTCAATTCAATAATAAGTACTTATCCTTTGCCAGAAACTGTTCCAGGGATTTGAGATACATTAAGGAGCAAAACAAAGATTTTAGTCCACGTGAAGCTTATATCATTGTGAAAAATGAGAAAAAAAATTAAGAATAATTAAAGTCTACACACACACACACATGCACATGCACACACACACACACACATTAGAAGGCAATATGTACTATGGAAAGAAACATTAGAACAGGAGAGTTGTGAGCATACTGGATGCAACTTTAAAGAGAATGGTTATGGAATGTTGTATTGGGAAGGTGCAGGGAGTGGCCATGCATACGTCTGATTGAAGAGCAGGTCAGGCAGAGTGAAGAGCCTGTGCAAATGTCCTAAGACAGTGTGGTGGGAATGTCTGGAGTGTTTGCAGTTGAGGCCAATGTGGCTGAAGCAGAGTGAGCAAAGATGAAAGTAGTAAAAGGGGAGAATAGGAGAGGGAAGAAGGAGAGGAGGGAGAAAGGAAGAGAGGCATCGATTATTCAGGCATTTCAGGTGGCTGTAAGATCTACAGATTTTTCTTTGAGTGAAATGAGGAGTTAATAATTATTCCTTCTACTATTCAAGGAAAATAACAAGTAAGGAATGCCCAGTAATAGTTTCTCCCTCACTGAATACCCGACAAAGCCATCTATCCTCAGTTTCTCCAGGAAGCCTCTCAGATCACCTGACTGTAACTCTTGTGGAGCTACAGTCTCTTCTGAACTCACAGAACTTCCTCTCGGTATCGTTTGATTTACCAGCAACTCATATAGTTCCCACTACATCTTTGCTTTATACATTTACTTAGTATTGTCTTAAATCTCTACATACATTGTATGTCTCTTGAAGGTAGTGAGTTTGTTATCCTTCTCAATATAGTTGCCTTGCACAAAGAACTCAATATTTTTAAATGAACAGGGTTTCTTGACTTTATATTAATATCTATTTCCACACTGCAAGAGCTATCTTGGCTTGGCATAGTGGCTCATGCCCGTAATCCCAGAACTTTGAGAGGCCTAGGCAGGAGGATTGCTTGAGCCCAGGAGCTCAAGACCACCAGCCTGGGGAAGATGCCAAGACCCATCTCTACAAAAAATTAAAAAATTAGTCGGGTGTGATGGTGTGCCTGTAGTCCCAGCTACTTGGGACGGTGAGACAGGAGGATGGCTTGAGCCCCAGAATTCAAGGTAGGAGAGTGCTATAATCCTGCTCTAGCACTCCAGCCTGGGTGACAAAGCAAAACCCCATCAAAAAATCTTCCCTATGTCATCATTTTGATATGTGTGGCTAACAAAAAGTGATATCGCATTTTATTTATTTTTTTGAGACAGGGTCTCACTCTGTTGCCCAGGCTAGAGTGCAGTTGCATGATCACAGCTCACTGCAGCCTCAACCTCCCAGGGTCAAGTGATCCTCCTGTCTCAGCCTCCCGAGTAGCTGGGACTACAGGCAAGCACCACCACAGCTGGCTAATTTTTAAATTTTCTTTAGAGATAGGGTCTCGCTCTTTTGTGCAGGCTGATCTTGAATTCTTGGACTCAAGCAATTCTCCCACTTTGGCATCCCAAAGTGCTAAAATTATAGGTATAAGCCACCACGCCTGGCTGATAGTTAACTTTTTACTTTTTCTTTGTTATAAGCAAATATTTTCTTGTTTTTTCTGATGATTGAACTTTCCGTGAAACAAAACTACTTTGTAAACCAGGTTCCCTTTAATCATATTGCTTAATGGAACACTAAGTCTCACATTCCATATTGATCCTAGTTCTTCCTTCAAATACAGTACTTGGTTTCTAAATAGCTTTTTTGTTAAAATATAATGTATTCTGATGCTATGTCTACTATATCATACACATGAAGTTTTACATATTTGACTAATCTATTTTCCCTAATCATATATGTTTTCACAGAGTTTAATATTTTTGTTTTAATGAGAAATTGATAAAAATCAAGTTACCAACATGATTTGTTGTTTGTTGTTCTGCTATGGGTGCATTGTATTAGGAAATTCAATTATCTGTCAGTTCTATGTCTTCATCATAGTTTTTCTTACACAACATCCTGTATTTGGAGAGTCATTCATGGCCCATTGGGAAAGGTTAGAACTATAATTAGACCTTTTCTCTAGACACTTGAGCAATGGAATGCATGAAGGTTAGTAACAGCTTCCCATTAATTGCTCCCTTGTGGTTTTACAGTAAAGCCGTTAACTTATGTACTGGGGCTGCTACCCATAGCATCCTTGCACTGACATTTGAAGCAGTGATTAGAATGTCGTTGCTTTCCAATACTTCATTGTTATTCAGGGGACACATTCGATGTCTTTCCCCTCATACTGCAGGGATCACAAATTCAGACACAAAAAAAATCATCTGTTTCTTTATCATCGGAATAGGCCTTTTGAAAGTGGGTTTGTTCTGAAAACAGTGTGCACACTGGACTCTGTTCAGCACAGTGCCACTGTCTTGTCTTTCAAACTAATGGGAACAAAGCAGAATCATTCTTTATGTGCAAAGTAGTGCACCCCAAGGGCAAAACATCTATCAGTATGAAAAATAGTCAAGGAACAACCAAGAAATTGTGTTTTGTAGAAGCTCATGGGTTTGATTGTATGTTTGAGCCAGCACACTGCCATGTTAGTTTTCTCAAATCTTTGAACTTAATAGTTCCTTATTCAAATGTCTTTCTTATCATTTATAATGCGTGAATTCAACTATTCAGTTTGTCCTGTCAGTACTTGCCTGTAACTCAACTAAGACTGAGATTTACAGGGCTAGAGAGCACAATTATCCTTCTGTCTCAAAAATAAATTACAACTCCAAAGCCCTGCTCTTCCCTCATCATACTCATTCATTTTTTAAAAATTCTTCACCATGTATAGCATGAGGATATCATGTTTTAATGAAGAATGTAACCTAGGTCCCATGCCCCTTTTTTCTCTCCTTATTTCCTCTTAGTGTATGTGTACAAATATCTGTGTAGAGTGAGGGCAAATATATACTCTAGTATATGTATGTATGATTTGATTCATTTAACAGATTCATATTACAGACTCTGTAAAGTGTGGTGCCCTGATATAATTTATGTTCTTATATTCAAGGCCATTTCAGACATTTCCTTAAAGAAAAAAACACTTTTTATATGCACTGCACCTAAATGTAGATATCTGATATATTTCCTTCTTGTGAAAAAAATTACTTTTCTGCCATCAGAAGTAGTTGAAGAGTAGTTGTAAAATTGAAATGATCATGATGAAACTCTGCAGCATGGGGTCAAGAAAACTTAGAAGGATTATTAAGCAGCTGAAAGATGGGACCAGAGAGGAAAGGTCCTCAGAAGTGAAATTATTGAGGGCATAGGCAAAAAGTGGGAATGGAGACTACATTTAAGTACGTGAAAAGTTGGAATTTAGATTTTTAAAATAACTCATAGTCATCAATGGTTATAGGACAAGAGAAAATGAGCATAGAGTTCTTAGGTTGAAGTAAAAATGTCTTCTACAAGTCAAGATTTAAAGCATTAAAATTTTAAGTTTAATAACATTTTAAAGACAATTACTTTCTTAAAATTATTTTTTTAACTTGCCTCAGGACTGCAAACTAAGCAAAATAAATTCCTTTAGTCATGAATATATCATTTATTAGTTGGTAGTATTAGAGTCCGTGAAAGAAATTGATTTTAGAGTTTCTAGGAACAGAGATGGGGTTATGGATGACCCCTGTTGACGTTGGATTATGAACATACATCTTGCAGACTGCTCCCTATAAAATAAAGGATGAAGGGGCCTCTCTGAGCTGTGCAAACAGTTGGGTGAAGGGGACAAACCTATCATCCAAAAGGTGCAGATCAAAGAGAACTGATTACTGGGGATGGACCACCAAGAGACCAAGGTGGGAGCAGAGGACATCAGAGTTTTAAAAGGTGTGAAATGAAAATGGGCAAGACAGTCTGGGGATCTTGGGGAATTTCATTAATTTTTGATCAGTGCTCAGTGTTTGTGCAAGTGATGCAATAGGATAATGGAGACTAATGCACAAATGCACTTTCTTAAGGAAAAACACAAGATGGATTGGGATGGAAAGCACAGACTCTTAAAACTTATGATCTGAAATGGGGGCTCAGGGGTGTGAAATAATAAGTCTAGAAATTAGGACAGTTACTGCAAGATGGACGCTTGGATCTTCAGAACTTGAGAGAACAGCTCTCTCTTATATGAAAGGAGAGAATCAGTAGATGAAATGATAGGTAAGAAGTATTTGAGGCTGGATGTGAAATGTTGACATTCATTCATCCAATATGTGTTTATTGAGCTCCTACTTTAAGTGCAAATTGCTGTTCCAGTGCTTGAGATGTATCAGTGAATAAAACCGCAAAGAATCCTGCCCATCTGGAACTTGTATTCAGCATGGGTAGCCTAATGAATAGTTCAATTACATAGTATGTAGAAGGTGATGAACAGTGTTGAAAGCAGGCAAGTAGAGCAGGGTGAGGGAATGGCAGTGCCAGGTGGGTGGTTGGGTCACTGTATTAAATGGAGTGGTGAGTAGGCTTCATGGACAAAGCATGGTCTGGGCAAGGACTTGCAAGAGGTGAGGCAGGTTAGGATCCATTCCAGGCTATGCGAGGGCTTAGGAACAGCTATGCGAGGGCTTTAAAGGCAGGAGTCTCTTCCCAGAACTGCAACTTTAAGTGGGCTCTTCTCAAACGAGCTAAATGAAGAAAAATAGGAGACAACATGAGAGATATAGGCACTTTCGCAGTTTTTACCCAAGTTGATCTCTCTGCTCTTAAACTCAAAGAGAGAGAAACATTCCGAGAATGAAAAGTTTTAAAATGAAAAACATTACTATTAAACTAGAAAACCATTGTTTTTATATAGAAATTACCAGAAAACCAAACACTGCATGTTCTCACTCATAAGTGAGAGCTGAGCAATGAGTACACATGGACACAGGAAGGGGAACATCACACACTGTGGCTGGTCAGGGGGTGGGAGGCTAAGGGAGGGAAAGCATTAGGAGAAATACCTAATGTAGATGACAAGTTGATGGGTGCAGCAAACCACCATGGCACGTGTATACCTATGTAACAAACCCGCACATTCTGCACATGTATCCCAGAACTTAAAGTAAAATTTAAAAAAAATAGGAATTACCAAGCTAATGTTATAACACAGCTTATTTCACAAAGACATGAGAGTATAACAATTCTTGATTTCTAGCAAGAAATTAAGAGCTGCAACTGGAAACTTAACATTGCTATTTACTGGTTTATACACACAGAGATTTCTGTGGGTTTGTTTGTTTGTTTGTTTGTTTGTTTTGTTTGGGACAGGGTCTCACTCTACTCCCCAGGCTGGAGTGCAGTGGTACAATCTCGGCTCACTGCAACCTCTGCCTCCCTGGCTCAAGCTACCCTCTCACCTTAGCCTCCAGAGTAAATGAGACCACAGGCACCACCCACCACATCCCACTAACTTTTGTATTTTCTATAGTGACAGGGTTTCACCATGTTGCTCAGGCTTGTCTCGAACTCCTGGGCTCAATTAATCTGCCTGCCTTTGCCTCCCAAAGTGTTGAGATTACAAGCCTGAACCACCTATACCTGGCCCACATAGAGACTTTCAGCTCCTTCGTATTTAAATTCTGGATTTGATGTTCCATACTCTTTAGAAAACAGTTTTTAATATTAACTTTCCTCCTCAGCCTTTTCCTTAGCTATCTACCTCAACTTATTTTACTGTATCTTCCATGTATAAAGTCACATGGTTTATTTCTACTCACAGTGTATAGAAATGCAATTTTCCTTATTTTCTATAACTCAATTCATTTTGCTGTCCAATCACTTAGTATTATTATTCCTGATGGCTGAGACAAATAGATATTTTTAAAAGCACCATAATACTGAATATTTTATGTAGGTATTTGAATTCAGGATTCTTTCCTCTCTTCTTTCTCCTAATGGGCAGGTGAGGCTTATAAATTGTCTCTCTTCTTCCAGATAGGCTGTGCTGTTGTCTCAGCTGCTGGTTTAACTTGTGGCTAGTTATCTCCTCTTAGGAGCCCATTCATCAACTTGTGTTGACCATACTTCCGTTTTGGCTCTTATTGAAGGTGCTTCCCATAAAGGAACAGTTGAGAGGAAGCCACCTCTACCTCTGAGATTTGGGTTTTATTTTCTGTCCTACCACTATCTTGAGATTTTGAGTCCAAGAATAAGGAAGAGAAAAAGGCCTCACACTCACATCACAAATCACAATCTTCTTGCTTCCCTCTCTCTCCTGACCACCGTCTTCCCACCAATTTTGCTCCCCACTCATCCCGGAAAGAGTTTTTTAACCTCCTCACAGGATAGATGAAGCAGCAAATATTTGTATCTGGTATCTTTCTCAATCTATATTATTTGAAAAATGCTCTTCTCTTGGATTGCCAGCCTCTGGTTCTCGATATTTAAAGGAAAGATTCTAGAATTTAACTTACTTAAATTTTGGCTCCTGAAAATAAAAGCTTTGGCTGTCACAACCATTGCAGCTGAAATTAGTTTCAATGCTCATTTTGCAATTCAACCTTGAAATTGTAATCACCCAACCACTGGATGCTTCGACTTTTATGGGTGAGGTACTAAGAAGCACAGGACAATCCTCCACAAAACACACTTAGCTGGATGTTTTGTTTATTCTCAGCAACTAAAAATTAATATTTGTTGCACTGAAATGTATTTCTAATTGATGTAAGGCAAATTACCTTACATTCAATCTAAGAAAGTTGAATATTCCTGTACAAATAGAAGGTTAGGTTGTCACTTTGCCTTTTCATATCATTCTGAGATGGATACAACTGGTACATTTTAAATGCTTAATGAGAATAGATAACATGGTATTATCTTCCTTTGGTTAAACAACTCAATGGTCTGTACACCATTGTTGCAATGAGTTGCAAAATAAATTATTTCTTTCAAGCCAACAAGGAAGGAAGAGAAGTGTGGAGAAGTGTGGGCGTGCGAGGCAGAAAAACTGGCTTAGAATTATATTAATTCTGTTTAATTCTCATTAAAACCTATAGATTCTAGAAAATTGTTGTGTAAAATCTCCGTTTTATTATTTCTAAAATGAAAATATAGCATACATTTTGTAAGTTATTTGTGAGAGTATCTAAGATAATATATTTGAAAGTTCTTTGTGAACATTTTATAATACCCTGTGCAACTATAAGTTACTATTATTAACAATAAAAATAATGACCAGAAAAGGCAGTACTTTAAAAATTACATTAAGATTTATATCATTTCAGATGTGAACTTTTTATAATAGCCTTAGGAATTGTCTGCTTTGAAAGGACTTCAATCTACATCAATTGAGGATATACTATGTTTTCAGTACTCTGAAGTACTTGTCACCTCAAAGGTACAACATTTTAAAAAATGCTCTTTCTCTTACAGACAAGTAGTATTTTCCAGCTATAATAACTAATAGAGAGAGTGAACAATGTACAATCTTATTCCAGAAAAAAGTTTATATTTGACTTATAGGAATTTTATATAAACAGACAAATGAAGGAGAACTGATTTCTTTAGCAACCCCTTTATGAAAATCTTGAGTAAAATATGCTGCTGTCTTACTTATTGAGCCTATCTAGTATTTACATAGCTTTTCTAACATAAGTTAGAACAAATGTTATAAAATAATTATAGTATATATTTCTTGGTACGGGTTAATTGAATAACTGAGTACCATAATAACTTGGTGAATTAAAGAGAAGCAGGTGATAGTTAAACTCTGATCCTTGCTATCAAAAGAAAAGGTTGATATAATATTGTACATGACAGCCAGGCGTAGTGGCTCATACCTGTCATCCCAGCACTGTGGGAGGCTGAGGCAGGCAGATCATGAGGTCAAGAGATTGAGACCATCCTGGCCAACATGCTACTAAAAATACAAAAATTAGCTGGGTGTGGTGGCAGGCGCCTGTAGTCCCAGCTACTCGGGAGGTTGAGGCAGGAGAATCGCTTGAACTTAGGAGGCAGAGATTGCAGTAAGCCAAGATGGCACCACTGCACTCCAGCCTGGTGACAGAGCAAAGCCAAGATGGCACCACTGCACTCCAGCCTGGTGACAGAGCGAGACTCAATCTAAAATATATATATATTGCATGACTTTATATCTTTTTCCCTATTTTATATTACAGAATTTTCAAATGACCTCTAATTGTAAAATTAGATAGCAGCTCTAGGAAAGACCGTTTTAATAAAATAATTTTAAATGAAGCATATGTACCTTATTTAAAAACAATTATAGAAGCTGTAAAATGAAATTTACCTCCATCCCACATCTCCCCAGGATTATTTTCCAGGGTGGCCATGTTTTTATTACCTATTAAGCTTTTCTGTTGAATACAAACATAATTCTGAAGTGCCTATACCTGTATTTCTTGATTAATTAATTCTAGGCACTTAGTCTACCTCCCACCTCTTTTACCAACCTATTACTTACAGAGTTTCTTAATTAGCCCGTTGTATTAGTCATGGTTCTCCAGAGATAGGATACATGGACAGACACATAAATAGTCAGAGAGACAATCAGTAATTGACTCACATGATTGTAGAGGCTGAGAAGTCATAACTGCAGTTGGCAAGCTGAAGACCCAGGAGAGCCAATGATAGAGTTCCAGTCCAAACGCCAGCAGGCTTGAGACCAAGAAGAGCCAATGTTTCAGATTAAGTTTGAAGGCAGGAGAAGACCAATGTCTCAGCTCAAGGCAGTCAGGCAGATGGAGTTCCCTCTTACTCTGCCTTTTTGTTATATTCAGACTTTCAACTGATTGGACAATGGTCACCCATATTAGGGAGAGCAATCAGCTTCACTCAGTCTACTGATTCATGTATTACCCTCTTCCAAATATACCCTCACAGAAACATCCAGGTTGTTTGACGAAGTACGTGAGCACTGGGTGGCCTAGTCAAGTTGATACATCAGATTAACCATCTCACTCATTGTTGTTTTTCAAAACTTCTAGTGATTATACTTACAACTCTAAATAATATACTTCAACTTCCATTTCTGTATCTACTTTAAATTTACATTATTGACTCTTATCATGATGAGTACACTACTGAACTTACGTTCTGTCCATCACTTTCTCTACTGCTAACCCATGCCTTTGTCAGCTGTGCTACTGCTTTTCGTTCCTTCTTCAGGGTTTATAACTTTTACATTTTTGTTCTATAGCTACAAGTAAGTTTCCTGTGATATTTCAGTAGTTCTGAACCTTAGCTGCATGTTAATTAGCCAGATATTTAAAAAAGAGCTGGGGATGTTAAAAAAGAAGTTGATGTCAGGCTTCGCTCGAGACAAATTAAACCAGAATCTCTGGTGTTGACACTGTGAGTTAGTTTTTGTAATAAGATATATAAGAAACTCTAACATGCCACTACATTGAACACTGCATGTGTACTGATTAATCCTAAAAATTGGAAGCCACCAAAAAGCTGCATTTATATTATGATCATACGCATATTATTAACTAGAATATCAAGTGGAGTATGTGTGTGTATGATTACCTTAGAAAAAGAAACATACTCTCATGTTACTAATCTATGTGGCACCAGTGAGACTATATGAAGTGTCACATTTACGTTCAAATGTGTTCTTTTCTCTTATACTTCATCAATTAAGTGAAGTGTAGCCATAGCATATTTTGGGTTATATTTATCTCATGTAAAAGAAACTGTTTCTCTTCTTTTTCCTTTGATAGAAGAGACATTTATCTTTTTTATAATTTGAAAATCTTCCAAGTTCTTAGTCATACAAATTGTGAAATGTAATCCACTTACTTATTTGATTCATTATTTGAGTAATATTTTAGAAAGAATAAATGTGTTGTGAACTATTTTTTGCTTTTGTAAGTCTACATTTCTATCGTTTTTATTCAAGTAGTTTTCCTTTAGAACTTATTAGAAGTTTAATCTTATTAAATACTCCCATTTACTCTGTTTCACCTCCAACATTCCAACACCAACTGAATATATGGCAATTCAGTTCTGACATTAATTACTTGGAATTGGCATAGACTCCATAGGTTAAAAGTGAGGTCTTCCATGAGACTTCCCTCACTTTAGACACCAGCCCCAATTCTCAGGGTATGCCTAGGTCACCTACGCTTCTGACCAACTGGCTACAAATTTTGTGATTCCCATGACCCCATCAGGTTTGATTAATCACTGGAATGACTAACAGATCTCAGGAAAGTGATCATATACTTATGATTAGAGTTTTATGTAAAGGATACACATAGAGTATGGTCTAGGATGCAGAGCTTCTGTGCCTTCTACTCATGGAGTCAGTACATATCACCCTCCTCATATGTTGATATATTAACCAACTAGGAAGCCATGGAGCTTTGATTGTGGTTTCATTAAATAGGTATGATTGGTAAATTATTGGCTACTTGGTTGAACTCCATCTCTGGCCTCTCCTCCCTCCTTGGAGGTCAGCCATCTGAGATGTCCCAAACCTTTAATCATGTGTTTGGTCTCTCTGGTCTCTAGCCCCCATCCTGAAGCTTTCAAGAGGCCCACCCAGAGGAGCCTCATTAGCATAACAAAGACATTTCTATCATTCAGAATATGTAAGGGGTTTTTGAAGTTCTGTGCCAGGAAACCAGGACAAAAACCAAAGTTTACCATATTAAACATGGTGGGTAAATGTGGTAGAGAAGGAGAGCAGTGCCTGTCTGGAAATAGGAATGCCACCTGATTTTGCGCTATAAGGAACTATGGTAGCGTGGTCCCCATGGAATTGTGTATTGTACTATAGTAATTTATTAGCAGGAAGGAACACAAAATAAGAGATTTATTATCCATTATCTTTATCATCTTATTCTTTTAAGATTTATCTGGTGGTTCCTGTCATGCATGTCCATGTGAAGAGACCACCAAACAGGCTTTGTGTGAGCAATAAAGCTTTTTAATCACCTAGGTGCAGGCAGGCCGAGCCCAAAAAGAGAGTCAGCAAAGGGAGATAAGAAAAGGAATTTCACAAGATAATGTCATCACATAAGGCAAGGACCGGCCATTTTCACTTCTTTTGTGGTAGAATGTCATCAGTTAAGGCAGGGGCAGGGCACTTTCACTCTTTTGTGATTCTTCAGTTACTTCAGCCCACCTGGGCGTATATACGTGCAAGTCACAGGGGATGCGATGGCTTGGCTTAGGCTCAGAGGCCTAGGCCTGGAGGACAATTGTTATAAATTGTTTAAAGTTTATATTTTCCTGATGCTTCAACATCCCCACAAACAGGCTGTGAACACCCTCCCAGGCAACTAGGTGTACCCATGTAATACTACTACTCCCTGCCACAAGTTTCGCTTCCTGCCCTCTCCTGAATATGACCTCGTGACATTCAAATGCACCAGTAATATCCCTTATGACTTTTGCTTGAGTTTTCCACCCTGATCCCTAATAACAGCACTTGCCAAGGGGCCCTCTCTCTCTCCCCTTCCCTTTCTCTCTGTCCCTCTTTCTTAGTTCTCTTCCTGCTTGGTTGAGCCCCATCCCTGGGAGCTCTGCCCGTATGTCCTCCTGCATGGTGTGTAATGCCTCCTGTTTCTAGAACCTGTGAATATAATACATTTTTAAATTTCATATGCCTTTCTGAGTGTAATTTCTGTGGTCATGTTGGAATGATTCTTAAAGACTCCCATAAGGGGGGCTGACTCCCCCATTTACAGAACAACCACCCCACTTCAATTAGAGGCTCCCCTCATTCTACACCAAGAAGACTTGTTAAAATTAACTGGAAAATCCTGACTGAAATAGGGTAAAATTTCTGGTATTTTAGCACACATAGTTTGTGATGAAAAAAATATAGTTCATACGTGTGACCTAGCTAATAATAATACTTGTTACTATAATAACTAATATTTATCAAAGGCTTGCTATGACATTTTATATATTGTGCTTTCCTTGCAATATTTCATTTACTCTTCTCACAAATATATAAGATAGACACTAATATTATTTACGTTTCACAGAAACAGGCCTAGAGATATTAACTAAGTTGCTTATATTCACACAGTAAATGATAGTGCTAGAATTAGGACGTCAGCCTGTATAACTTTAAAAAACACATGCTTTTTTACTGTGATGATATATTGGCTGCTTGTTTCTGATATTTGGACTACCTGATAAAGTGAGGTTTACAGATAATAATAGATTCTGAAGACACTTGGAAGGACACATACTCGAATTTTTTTTTCAGAATGTTTCAAAGGTTGAAATGGTTCCACCACTGTCTTGAAGAAAACTTAACACACATAGTTGTTAGTTATTTGGTTCCTTATTTTAAGGAAAGAATCGATATATCTGTCATTTGAATGCCTGTGCGGTAGACTCTCCTTGATGACGCCTTCAATGATGACTTGAGAACATCAACCATCATTAATATCTAGAATCTACATGGCCTATATTAAAAATAAAAATCAGAGTTGTGATGATAGAGTAAGTATACAGGTAGTCAGAACGCTTATTTGGTGCTTTAGGCAATTTGTATATATCTAACAGGAAAGCTGTTATGATAAAGTGTTTTACTAAATTTGAATATGTTATAGGCAAGTTTGGGAGGTTACCACACTCAACTTCTTCATCTCGCCGGAGGTCATGTTATTTGTGCCTATATAGAACAAGGAATAGAATGGAGGAAAAATGGTTCCATGTGGTTGCTGGTTCACAACGGTGGGCATTTGATTTATTCAGTCTTTGTACTTTTATCAGAGCACTGCCAACCACCTGTTTTAGAGGTGTTATAGTATCAGCTTGGGTCACATTTTCTATCTTTTATAATCTGCCCAGCTTCTGAAAAATTATTGCCATTTCCTTCTTCCTATAATCAAAATGTCAGTGCCTCCCACCAAATAGGTTTTGCTCCTTGACTATGAACATAGAGGCCCATAAAAAAGCTCATGTGAATCAAGTTTATAGGGACAAAGCAGTATCCTTATTTTACATAAAAATACAAGAGCCATTTTGTAGATGAAAACAACCACTTTCAGAGAAAAGAGCAGTAGGTTTTACTCCACAAACAGATTACTTACCATAACTTCAGGTAGATAAAGAGTGATCACTTTGTGTAAAATTGGAAAATTTTTTCTATCATAAAGAGTATAAGGTTATAAACAATTATGTGCTAATCCTTCATGGTGTTGGTAAATATAACCATCCAGCAAAAATGCCATTTTATTAATTCCTTTTGGACCCATCTCTGCTTCCGTTGTTTTTAATATTGTCTCATTTTCCTGTGAATGAAGTCAAAGCCAATTGAGAGAAACTAAACTGAGCTGTCTTCTCTGTTCTCCTGGCTGCAAGGATGCTTAGCTTGGATAGAGCTCTCACAGAAGGTAATGGCTTGGAAACATCTTGGCCACCTTGAAAAAAGAGGATTTTGAGAGACTGGCAGTCACTAGTCAAATATATTTAGGGCACACAGAACCTAATTAGAATAATTGAAGTTAGATAAGTTAATAAAAAGATTGCATTCAGTCTTCTTGCTTTTCCAGTCATCAAATTTTAGAGGATCTACTCTCACTCTGGTTCTAAGATGGGTATTTTTGTGTGTTTGTTTTTAGGGGATGAACAGCTGCTTTCTCTGTCATTGCCCATGAGGTGTTCAAAATGCCCAAAATAAAATTATTCCTCACTTAATAAGAGGATATGAATATGCCTGGAAGCTCTTGTCCACTGACATTACTGGGTTCTTATAAAATAGTTAAAATATTTGTTATGTTTTCAAGCTGGGGACTCATGTGCAGAAAAAGTTTAAAAGTAGTAATAATCCAAGCATACCACTTGAAAATAATTAGTATTTTAACATTCTAAGCTGAACGTTATTTTCATTTTTTATCTCATCTAATAATTGCCAGGTACCTTATGGTATTAATGTTGATTTTTATGCATAATGTGAATTTAATCCTCTGATGTGTCCATTTATAATAATGTAAGTTGTTAAAGAGTAACATATTCAGGAGCTGACAGATGTACACAAATTCACACAGGAGAATCACAGTGCCTCTGAGAGTGAGAATTCTGATCATAAAAAATAAGGAAGAACTTAGAAATAAAAGGACCGGATTCCCAGGAACTTGGCTGTCATGTAGTAAATTACTCTTATAGGGTGGTGGTTATCTAGTAATCCTTTTTTTTGATCTGGACTAGGTAGCTACCTCACCCCCACTTCTAGAGTTTTGTGCATGTAGAATGGAGCGCATGATCACCTGAACTTCCCAGTAACATGCCCATGCCCCAACCCTCCCTCATGACCACATTTACATAAACACAGGCAGTGACAATGTGGGCTTGTTGAAACTGAGAGAACAATTTACAAATTAATGAATTAGTCTATGTTTAAACTTCCATCTAACAAGAGAATCGTTTATTTACCTAACAGGTTGTAGTTTGATTACAGGCCATTATTGCCCCTTAAAAAATGAAACTGTGTTTGCATATCCAAACTAGGTTTGTATTTTATGTTCTATTTCACATCAAGGAAGCGCTTTCCAAAGCTAACAAGTCTCATTAATATATAAAGTAGAATATGTATAAACCAGCATTTAACATTTGGAATTTAAGTATAGAAAAACTCAAGTTTATTTTTGTTCTTTTAAATGCATTAAATATGCATTTAATCTGGTATATGGAATGAGATAATGAAAATAATAGAGATTCTGGGTGCAAAGATCAAGAATCTTGGGGTAATAATGTCACATTACAGTCTGTGTGATTGTGGGCAAATTGATCAGCCTCTCTGAACTACACATGTAATGCTATGAGCTAATACCAGAATTACTTGCTGTACAGAATTTCAGTGAACACCAACAAGACTGTAAATACCTTGAGAACAAGGATAACAATTTACCCAGTCAATAATCACAAAGGATAAACATTCACTAAAAATAACAAACAATCAAGTATTTGTAGCATAAATGAATAAATGAGTAAATGAATGAAATTTAAAAAGGATCAAGTTTTTTAAAAATTTAATTCACCTTTTGTGTTTACCTTGTATTATGTACCTATATCCTTGGTGCCATAGTTACTTTAAAAAACTCAAGTAGAAAGTTGGTCAACTAGTGTATATTTTGTCTATATAGAGAGTCACTAAGGAGATTTACTAAAAGTATAGAATTCCCATCCTATGCCTATAAAATCTTTTAATGAGTCCAGGATGACTCTTTGGAATCTGTCTTTGACCAGTACATTAGTTGATTTTTATACAGTAGTATTAGTCTAAAAACCAGCATGGGGAACTACTTTCGGATTTCTCTTGAGTTCCTTAAAAACACATATTACACTTTAACACACACATATATGGTGTTTATTATGGGCCACACACTGTTCTAATGCTTTAAATACATTAACTCATTAAAGTGCTAGAACAGTGCCTTAAATGGTATACTTCACTCATAGTGAAGTAGGTGCCAATATCATCATCCATATTTTATATATGAAGAAACTGCAGCTCAGGAGAAGCACACGCCATGCCTGAGGTCACACAGCTGGAAGGTAGCAGAGCAGCATTGAACCCAGTCAGTCTGACTCCAGAGACCCTGTTCTTTAGACCTTTATACTATGCTAGTTCTCTTATATTTCTGCCGCACAATTTTCTTGAACAGTTTGTAAAAATCCTTTGACTAATTTTAATGAAATTAGAATAAATTATTTTGAATTGTGCAGCTTTTGTTGAGCTCCTCCAGGTAATCAGTATTACTCTAATTTCGAGGTATACAAAGATTAAATAAGGCTGTATCCTTCACTCCAAGGACATTACAAGTTAATAACTGTTCCAAACATGAGAGCTATGCCACCACTAACTTAGGACCATGATGTCCTAGCTTGTTTATTCCGGGAAGCCAAAACTGAGATGAGGCTTTGCATGCAAGAAGTTTATTTTGGGCAGCGATCCCAGAGAATAGTGAGAATTTGAGACAAGTGTAACAGAGAAGGAATGACAGACAAAACAAGGATATGCTACTGAGCTGGTTACCATTGTGGGCAACTGAGCCTCTATCCTACTGTGATGTTCGTAGTAGCAGTGTGGAAAACACCCTTGAGGGTGGGCAGAGGAGAAAATTAAATACATTAGTTCTGTTCCCATTGGTTAAGGATTGTCTCGAGGGATGTTAATGTCCTCACTTCCAATTTTGTGTACGCATCAAATTGGCTAAATGGATCCAGCTGCAATGGGTAGCAGCACCTAAGTTCCAAAGTCTCAGGGCTAAAATCAAATGTGTGCTACAGCTGTATGCAACTGGCTGCCACAGCAACAACCAGAGTAAAACAAGTGGGCCCTAGAACCTTGCTACTCAATGTGAGGTCCAGCAGCATCTGTATCCCTCAGGAGCTTGTTGAAAATGCAGAATCTAGCTGGGCGCGGTGGCTGATGCCTGTAATCCAGCACTTTGTGAGGCTGAGGTGGATGGATCACTTGAGGTCAGTTGTTTGAGACCAGCCTGGCTAATATGGTGAAATACTGTCTCTACTAAAAATACAAAAAAATTAGCCAGGCGTGGTGGTGGGCACCTGTAATCCCAGCTACTCTGGTGGCTGAGGCAGAAGAATCACTTGAGCCTGGGAGGCGGAGGTTGCAGTGAGCTGCCTGGGCAACAGAGTGAGACTCCGCCTCAAAGAAAGAAATGCAGAATCTTCAGCTCACCTTAGAACTAGCACACCAGAATCTATGTTTTAACCAGATATCCAAATGATTTACATGCATATAAAAGTTTGAGAAGCACCTGCCCAGAGGATATAAACTGGGGCTCCAGAAGTGTCCGATATTCATAGCCTGCAGGTCCACTGGTAACCTGACTCCTCCATCCTTCTCCAGGTTCTTTTATTGCCCTTTCTCTTGTACATGTACTAACTGTGCTTCAACCACACTGGCTTTTCTCAGGTCTTATAACCAGACCATTTCTTCCCCTGCTCAGTCAGGATCTTTACCTAGACTGTTTTCCCTGCCTATAGTGTTCTCTCTTTGCCTTTCACATGACTGACTCTTTTTCATCCTTTGAGTCTCAGCTTAAATAACATCTGCTTATTGAGGCCCTCCCTGTACGAGGCTGTAAATTAAGATCTACACTGTTATTCTCCACCTTTGCCATCGGTTTTATTTTTTTCCTTGATGGTACAATTTATAATGTTGTACAATTTTTTTAACCTGTTATCTATATCTCATACTAGGTTATAAACTCTTCATACAGGTAAGAACTGCATATGAGGGTTCACCATTGCATCCCTGGAGTCTACCCGTGTTTCACACCTGACCAAACACAATATGCATTTGAATGAATGACCAAAAAGTGGGAAAGAAGACAGGATTTGGACTAAACAGATGTATTAAAAGTTTGGTTCTAATGAGTAATCCACATTAATCGCTTAACATCTCAGTTTTTCCTATCTATAAAATGGAGATAATATGATATATACTTCCTGGAATGATTGTGAATGATTGTCTTTGGCTTGCATAATCTTAGGATGTTTTAGGGGCTGTAGGATATTTGCTAGCAACGTAAGACTAAGCAATATAATGTTTCAGGCAAAGTTTAAATGAGTAATTTTGACAAAAATAAAACATGGGTTACAGTGCTCTGTTTTGCCCCATTTTCCAAAAGCTATTTTCCTATCAGTTCTCTACTATTATAACACCTTACTCCCATCATAAAAGCTGAAGTGGTGTGATAAGAAGCAGAAGTGAGCCTATAAATAGAAAATTTTCACCCAATTTGTAGGTTGTACCTGGTGATGTTGCCTTTGAGTGGGCTCTTGGTATGTTTTGTTATGTCATAAAGTACATACCTATTTCCACTGGGAGAGTCTTCAGTTGGAGCTCCTGGTATCTTGGCATCAAGAAAATTTCCTAGAGCCATGTATTTGCCCCAGTGTTTATAATAAATTAGACTTCTATATTATAAGATGAGATACTCCTACTGTAATATTTAACACAACTCATATCACAGAGGAAAGGGTTTAGATGTTATGACACACTCTGTTCAGCCTCTGATTTCAGATTTCTGTTGTTATAAAGCACCCTTCAGTCCACTTACGTTGAGATTGAGTATGACTGGCCCATGAGAGGCACTGAAATAATTTAAAATAGTATTACATACATACATAGAAACAGTATTTGAAGATAGGTAGAAACTACAGTGAGTGCACAAAGAAGGGAGTAGTGATCAATTCCATTCTAAGCATGTGAGAGTATCAGAAAAGTTGCATGGAAGAGCAGGTGTGGAAACTGGCCTTCAAAAATATCTAAGAGTTTGCCAGTTTGAGAAGAAATTAAAGGCATTTCAGGCTGAAGGAACAGTAAAAAGCATGTGGGCAGATGGTGCATTCAGGGATAACTTCAATTCATGTATATAATGAGTCAATGTTAGAATAATAATAAGACAAAGAACGACTAAAAAATCTTTGCCTCTGCCTTAGTGGAGTTCATAGCCCAAGTGGTGGCAGCACAGACATTTGCTTTGTGTATTGGTTTAAAAGTTTTCCTGCTAGGGGGACAGACATTCACATGGAGATTGGAAATAAAGATATCAGTTGAGTGGTTCTTAGGGTGATATAGGCAAAAGGATTTAAGGGTTTGGAGCAGAGGATTTTTTTTTTTTTTGAGACATTATCAGTCAATCCCTACTATTGTCTTTTTTTTTTTTTTTTTAATGAATTTAAGACCATTGGCCTATACCTTCATACTTGTTCTTTTGTGAAATGGGAATGGTAGAAAATACGCATACAAACACACACACACACACACACACACACACACACACACACACAGCCACAAGATCCAATCTGTGCCCTCAAGATTTTCACACTTTCCCACATGAAATTAATAACTTTATATCATCTGTCGTTGTGAAAGCATTTAAATTTGAATTCAAATGTTTACAAACTAACCCGAGACTAGTACTGATCAGAAAGTTCATAATGATAATTGATTCAATTCTGAATAAACTCTTTGATAAACAAGAATAAAAACTATTGGACCATACTTTTTATGCCTCACTTTCCCTGGACTTTTGAGAGTTATGCTCATACATAGCAATCTAAACTAGAATGCTTTGCCAGATGAGAACTTAATGTAAATGTGAAGTGTTCTCCAAAATAGCCATTTACTTTAAAATTAGTTATATTTTGATTTATTATTTATTATCATAGACTTTTAAAATTGATATTTCACCACAAGATCAGTAGAGAAGGGAGAAGTGAAGAGGAGAGGTGTTTTCTAAATTGCCCACATATGAGTATTAAAACATTACTTTTTAGGACAAAAAATTCAAACCTCTATCTACATTCACAGACAATGGCTAATGCTTTGACTATGTTGGCTTATTTTCAAATTCAAGTACCATACATGGTGCAACCAGGGTTTATTTGGTACCTGGACTAGTTAACTCACAGCAACTCTATGAAGTAGCTGTTGTCACTCCTGTTTTGCAGGAAAGAAGACTAACTCTTTCAGTTAAGAAGGAAAGAAGACTAACTCTTGAAAGCTTCCTTGAAATTGTATAAAAGATCAGAGTGAGAATGTGAAATATGTGCTCCGTGTCTAGTGCTCTTCCACCGTGTCACCCTGACCTTTCAAATCAAGGTCATTAGTCACTGCCACTTTCTCTATAAACTCAACGTGCCAGAAATATGAGTGGTTTGAAAAATAATCAGGTAGACAATCCAAAGAAAACTAAAACATTTCAAAATAGTTGTCTGTAAGAACTTAGACCTTACATTAAAAATGAATAATAAATCGATAAATAAAAGTATTAGTTTTAACTAACTTGACTATAGCTATAAGTTTAATAGATTTAACCTGTTAACATTATTTAGAGGACATTTCATCTGTTTATCCTCAGACCATCTGCTGGAGAAAAACTGTTAGTGTTCGTTTGAATCTCATGATGAGAAAACAGATATTAGTATAGCACATATTACAAGAAGGAGCAATGTTGTGATTTTGGTCACAGCCATGAGAATATGCTACCTGATGAAGTGTATCTTGTCTCTCTGGAAATTACTTCAGTCTTCACTTCTGTCCATCTGGAATCTTTCATGAATAATATGCTTAACTACATGACATTAAATACAAACAAAATTCTTCTTACTTGTCATACAGGCTATTTTTGTCATTTAAGATTTTTCATTTAAGTAATTTATCAGTGACTATAAAACTAATTAACAACATATTTTTCTTATGCTATGGTTATTATTGATAGCTTTTCTCATTCAAATACTGGTCTAGTATGGAATTATGGTCACCTATTAAAATAATGTTGTCTTTCTGTGTTTTTATTACTTAGCTGAACATATCTACTGTGTGTATGTGTATGTATATAGTTTTTTTTCCTGATGCATGCTCTGTGGCTTAATCACTTTAAATCAAATAGTTTCATTATTTACAAACTGCTTGCTACATCTGCCTGAATATAACATGTTTCTCACGGTAAGTAAAGAAAGTAGAGTTCTTTCCTGTTTCAATATTTCTCTGTCAATACAATTGTTGGTATTTTATTTCCAGGATAGGATGTAACTTTCCCCTTATTCACTTTCTGTCTCTACCTCATTATTGATATAAACATAGTTTCTACATTTTCATTTATTAACATTAAACTACCCAAGAGTAAAGGCCAAATAATGCTTTGTAGATGGCTATTTAGTCTCCAAATTCATGGAATATTGTTGACCCAGGTCCTGAGTTAACAGGGTATACAGCAAGATTTTCAAAGATGTTCAGCTTTTTTTTCCATTTCAATAAATATCTGGTGAATTTTTACCCTTATGATTAATATACACTGTTTTTCTAAGTTTCAGAAAAGTTGAAGTCAGCCTCTCAGAGCCTGTGGATCATCATATTTATTGTTTTAGAAATCACTTAGATGCTCAACTGTGCAATACAGCAGAATTAATTCACCTAGAAACACAAAGAAATTGAGCAGTGTTGCAGATATTCTTGTGATTTCCATAGGCACAGAGTGTTAAACATGACCCTGAAAAGATTTACACTGAGTCTCGTTATGGTTCGGGAAGATGTTTGCATTTATATAGATGAGACCTTTAGGGATGCAGTAATAACACCCTACAGATAAAGTCACTGTCCATAACTTTTCAGTTTATGTCTTGGTTAGCTTTCGGTTCATAACCAGAAACTTTTTTGTTTTTGTACAGCAATTTGGACTCACTATTTTTCTCTAAAAATTAGGAGACTACAGTTATCAGTTATTAGTTTGTAAACCAATAAAAATTAGGTACCTATTAAAAAGATAGGTCACTAGAAAATTTATTTTATTAATCTGATAACAGAGGTGATATAAAATTTGAAATACTGATTAATATTACTTGTGATTATAAATTATTTAAAATGGAAAATTATTTAAAATGGAAATGTAGTTGAAAGTTTTCTGAAATATCTGAATGATAGTGTCATGAAATGACTTTAAAATCATTGTTTCAAGATAAAAATGAATAGCTGTTCAATTTTTTAAAAACAAATTCTCAGTGCATTGAATCAAGAGTTAAACTCCATTAAAATATTTCACACTATCTGTAGGGAAAATACCCTACATGTAGACCTCTTGGGCTTTATATGCAGATAGACTAGCTTAGAGTATAATATAATTTTATATGCATTAATAATACTGAACAAAAATACAAAGGCAAAAATGATCAAGTCTCTCTACCTTGAAAGAGCATTTGGAATGTTGAATGTGAAGAGGCATTTGTCCCTGTAGATAGAAAAGTTTATATTATCACACCAGTATACACTTCTGATTTTTTATTACACATATACACTAAGATATTGTAAAAATTGAGAGTTCCTGAAAATCCTTTTTTCAAAGCAAAGTCAGTAACTAAATCTGCGTGCATTTCTAACTGGATTATTTTGATTGATTTAGGAGTGTCTTACATAAAGAAGATGCTCAATAAATATTTGTTGAATAAGTGAACAAGTTGTTAGAAAAAAAATCACTGGAAATTAATTACTTAAAATACATTGACCATACCAGGTCAAGATTCCCCTTATTTACATTGTCCATTATTGTCACAATGCCAGGGTATCAACATGGAAAGAGAAAACCCACAATTTTGCCAGAATTATATGACAAATATCTATGAATCATCAGGGATATCTATGTATCCCTGTTATAATTTAAAATATATGTAAGTTTGATGACACATCACTTTTATTCTGAATTCTAAGCAGTTTTAAAATCAGCTGAATTAGGCTTCATTTAAGATACAGTTATTCACCTTATCCTAATACAAATTGTTTTCTTCAGGAATTTACATAAATGCAGATTTTAATGAAACTATAGTTTTATGTGCAACGAGACATTATAAATTTTTGTTATTTATTGTTATTAGTCCCTAAGTATTCAAACTCATGATTTAATAATCTTTTCCACTATTGACTTTCTCTACTGTTTAACAAGCTCACCAACCAAAATTACCCATATGACTGGCTTATGCATCTACTTAGCTATGAATGACAGCTCTATTCTGCATAGGAGTTCTTTCCTCCTTGTTCCATTTCACTTCTTCCTTTCCTAGCCACCAGGGCTGAATTTCTGTTGACATCAGCTACAGCAGCTTCATGGGAGTTTTATTCTCTCTTCCCACCCTTCACTCATCCCTCTTCCACATTTTGTACAGGCAGCCTTGGTTTTTCTACATTGCAGTTGTCTATATGACTATACTATCATTACAGAAACCCTCTCTCAGCTCTTTTATATTTACTGCTGTCTCTAATCATCTCATTCACAGAGTGATTGAAACCTGTCCTTCCTCAGTAGCTGGAAGAACTAGCTGAGATGCCACATTATGACAATGACCTGCAACTCTGCTTATGTGGAAGGCTGGCATAAAGAAAATAGTGAGCAGTTTTTAAATACACAGTCCAGCACCAAGTGAGTGACAATCTCCTAATACTAACAAGGATAATATAAAAGAGGAGTCAAGCTAACCAGGTCTGAATCCTAACTCTGACTTTTTCCTTGTGGTATGACTCCAGACAAATGACTGAACCTTCCTGAGCTTCAATTTCTTAGCTATAAAATAACACTACTATTTCCTACCTTTAAAAATGGTGGCTAGGATTAAAAGAAATACCTCTGTGCCTAACATGTAGTCAAATGAAGGGAAACAGACTTGCTGAAAAAAATATATTATTTGCCCAGACAAAAGCATACACAAATGAACACAATTAATTATCATTCTTGAAGTGGAAAAAAAGAATGAGTCATAGCACAACCCGTTCAAAGGTCCTTGTGAAAACAGCTGTAATTGAAGTCATTGGATAGCTCCTTATTTGTCACATCAAGACTTTTTAAAAAAGAATAATATTTTCATTTGAAGAAAGATTGCACATTTAAATCACACAATCAGAATACCACTGCCTGCTTGTAAATTATCTAGTAATGATTTGTCCTTCTTTTTTCCACGTTAATACTATTCAAATAGTATTCATACCAATTTTTATTCTCACAACCTGATTGTTTGCCCCAACTACCTTCCAACCTGTGGTAGTGGATTGATTCACTCAACTTTATTCCCACTCCTTGCAGCATAATTTTACACAGGCCAAAGGCTAAAGCAATACTTTTTTGTAGCTTGGCTTCTGAACATAATCGAGCTTTCACTGAACAGGGGACTTGGGAAAAATGTGAAAGGGAGACATCAATGTCACAGGATAGCAGGCACGATTCTGCTGCATTTGCTATTTCCGCTGACAAGTGCCTTTGTGGAGGTTTTGGGTAGCAGCCATAGCAGTGGTTCAAGTGCTCATCCTCTAAACTCATGGGTGTCAAGGTGTGAAAACCTGGGCATCTATTCTGCTGGCTCAGATCACACAGTCCAAGGCGTTGTCTTGGCAGTTGTTGTGCTGGTCCCTCCTGAACCCCCAGTATTCAGATCATGCCAGAGACCGCAGTTCCTATGTAGACTTTGTATGAGTGCTCTAGGAATGGTTTCTTGAAGCTCAGTTTAGAATCTGTTCCCCCAGATTCCCTACCTTTTCCAACTATTTTGTAACTGAAATCTGATTAATATTCCATTAAAAATCAAAATCATTCAAGGATGGTATTCCTTTGTCCCCTGAAACTTTTGTAAATGTTTGACTATGTTAGAAATTGTATGGGAAAGTATTTTTTTAAATACATATTTAGCTGGCTTAATTTTGATTGACAAATTATTTTCAGAATAATTCTTTCCATATAGCATACTTCTCTTTTGATAATGAATGTTGACATATTACATGGATAGTGAACAATTTTGAAGAAACAAATTTTTGATAAGAATATATATATGTTTAAAAATTCAGCTTTTATTTTAGATTCAAGGTATGGATGTACAGGTTTGTTTTGTGACATGGGTATATTACATGATGCTGAGGTTTGCAGTAAGATTGATCCCATCACCCAGGTAGTGAGAATAGTACCCAACAGGAATTTTTTTAGCCTTTGCTCCCTGAGTTTTATACATTGGTTTTGTATCCTGAAACTTTACTGGAGTTATTTGTTGATACTAGAAGCTTTTTAGTGGAATTTTTAGGGTTTTCTAGGTATAGAATCATATGAGCAAAGAGATAATTTGATTTCTTTTCCTAATGGATGCTTTTTATTTCTTTATCTTGCCTGATTGCTCTGGATAGGACTTCCAGTATTATGTTGAATAGGACTGGTGGAGTGGGCATCCTTCTCTTATTCCAATTCTCAAGGGGAATGCTTCCAGCTTTTACCCATTCAGTATGATGTTCGCTGTGCATTTGTGACAGATGGTGCTTATTATTTGGAAGTATGTTCCTTTGATGCCTAGTTTTTTGATGGTTTTTATCATGAAGCAATATTGGATTTTGAAAATCTTAATTTTCACAAATAGAATTTTTTCTCTATTCAATTGTAATCAGTTAGTATATATCTGCATATATACTGATGATAATTGCAGTATATATGTGAATGTATACTGTATAAAAATATTGCATATACTATATTTATATACTACAAATATATTTCTTTTGTTTATATCCTTGCTATGAGAATTTAAAAAGAAAATTAAAAATGTCTAAAATAGACAAAGTAAATATTATAAAATGTTAAGATTGAAACGCACAGCCAGGAGGTAGTTTATCATCAAAGTTTATCATTAGAAAACTTGAGGCTGAATTTCAGCTCCTTTATACTGCCTATTTCAATTATGTAAAAGATAAGTTAAATAACCTCTGTGAGCCTAATACCTATGTCAAAGAATTGTAGGAATAAATTAGATGGAATACATAAAGTGTGTGTTGTAGAATGGGTACTGAATTAATGATTGAGTAATAGAGGGTTGTAAGGGTACACTTGGTTTTTACTGAGGCTTAATATGCTGAGAAAAATAACATAGGCACAAGTATCCCTACATCCTAAATGAGCAACACAGACCCTCTTCAGGGCATGCTTCAAGGCACTGTGAAACAATTCCTCCCAGCGTTAGCCCATCACCTTATTTCTTCCAGACTATGTAAGGAGGAGGAAAAGATTCGTGGAAGAATAGAGATACTGGAGATTGTGGCAGAGACCTCTAGTTGTAAAACAAAATCTGTCCTTTCCTTTTATAGAGAGAACTGTAGCTGGGCACATGTATGGAATGCATTTCTTAGGTTCTCATGCAGGTAGGTGTGGCCAATCGAAGGTGAGCAGAAGAGATTTGTGCTACTTCCAGACTGGGGTTTCCCAGAGGGCGAATGTGTGTCTCTATGCCCTCATTTTCCCTGTCTGTATACATCTGATGATGAGGTCCTAGGGGGCTGTGTAGCTGCAAGTGAAATAGCACCTGAATGATCAGCTGAAGGAGAGTTAACCACTTGTTTAAACCCCATCCAGGACTGTTATGGGGAAGATATATAAATTTCCTTTTTAAGCTATGGAAGTATGGTGTTCAATTTGTTATCATCTTGTAGCATACCCCCACTAATAAAGAAAGTCTAAATTCTGTTGCAAAAAGTTATTAGCATATGATGGCATTTTGCCTTTCAGCCACTTATAGAGGAGTTTAGGAGAATGTGCACCATCTCAAGTCAAAAAAGGGGGGTTTTGGAGAAAATTACTTGCAGTGCTTGCTGTATGCTCCCTAGAATTTGGGGATAGAAAGGGACTGATGACTTTCTAAGAGAAGGGACATACTATGTGGTGACAGAGTAAAGAGAAAAAAAAGAGAGAAAACAATGGGGAAAATGTGTCACCTTTTCCAGAAATGGATGTACACTCCACCATCAAAAGGAGCCCATCTATGGCTGTTTCAATAGGGACTCACACCAAGAAAGGGTGCAAGGGTGAGAGACCCAGCTATAGACAGACTACTGGGAGACCATGGACACTTGTGACAAAGGCCAGTCAGAGGTCATGTTGCTTGCTTCATATGCATGGCCTGCAGCAGAAGGATCTCAGTGGCATCCAACAAAGGCATGGAGAGAAAGGGCAGCTGTTCATCTGCTGCTCGCCGGGCCCTGGAACCATGTTTCAGTTATGCCAGTCAAGTGGCATTTGGGATTTTCTTCCCTCTGACACCTCTCCTCCCCTTAACCCAATGGTTTTGAAGAGACAACAGCAGTGACGAGGAGGGAGTTGAAGAGCAAGAAGACTATGCTCTCCTCACTCTTTGCAGGGGCACAGCTGGGGCAAGCCCCAGCTGGAGAAAGAGAATTTAAATTGTGTAATAGATTAAACTGTAATGTTAGAGCTGATGAGATTTTTAAATTTTTGAAATGAGATCATTCTTTCTGAAAGGGGCCAAAAAAGCTTTGAGAATCACTTGAGATATCATCCAGAGGTGGGAAAGATCAACTCCAAAGAACATGATTGGAAGGACGTTGGGAAGAGTGGGATGGTTGCTCTCAATGATCACACAACTGCCTCCAACAAGTTCAATAACATGATTAAGCGTCCTTTGTTATTGGTTAAAAGAAAAAATAATTTCATACCACCAGTTTCTGTATCTACTTCTTGTCCTAAGTTAGTGGCACCAAATTTTTTTGGAATAGATTACCTTTTGTTTGGCAAAATCTTCTGTTTATGATACAAAGATAAGGCCTCCAAACATTGACTTGAAGCAGTGCTGTCTTGTAGCATTATAATGCAAGCCACAATTATGAGCTTCATCTGTCATTTTAAATATTTAGTAGCCATATTTATTAGGTAAAATTATCTGAACATATTTTATTGACATAGAATACCTAAAATATTATCATTTCAATATGTTGTAAAGATAAGAAATTATTAATGAGCTTTTTTTACATTTTTATACTGTCTTCAAAATTCAGTATGCATTTTACATTTGCAGCAACTTCAATTTGAACTAGCCACATTTCAAGTGTGCAATAGCCACATGTGGTTAATGGCTATTGTTTTCAACAGCAGAGACCTGGAATTAGTTACTTCTACATCTGCCTAACAAATGAGAAGAAATAGTAAGCTGCAGAGAAAGTAGAATAAAGAGAAGGAATAAGGGTGAGAATAACCTTAGGAAAACTTTAGCCAAGGAGAAATTCTGTGGAGATTGGGGAATAAATGATGTGTAAATATGGGCATTTAGAATAGTCCCTAGTTTATCAAAAATGCCCATAAATGCCTGCTCACATTATCTGAAACTTCCTTTTCCGACGACATTAATCTATATTTCATACACTTTAAGTCTGACCTGCTAATTAATTATAGATCCATTTCCATTTTACATGTATTTACTATGAAAAATCCAGTCCATTTTTCCCTACCTTTGTTCAAATGCCCTAATCGAGCCATACCAGACCCAATATATTTCTGAAAGCTTATTGTCTACTAACTTTGATTAAAAAAAAAAAATAAATACGTGCTAACAAATCTATGCTGTTTCTCGGTGACCATTGCTTATTATTTATTTAAGTGTTTATATCTTTCTAGTAACCAAATTTGTTAAAGTCATTCAAAATATTTTATATTGGTATCATAAGATAAAATATCCTTAAAATCTTTCACCTCATAGCTGCTGTAACTTGATTCCTGTACAAGACAGTATTTTAAATAGATAAGTATGTATTTGACAGTGTAGATGAAACATTAACCAAGCACTGATACACTGCCGTGTAATGCCCTATGCCACTGTAATGCCCCTTGTCATAGCTATATTCAGAGGTTCTGTTCCAGAAAACTTAATAAGGATTCACAGGTCTTATATTAAGTTAATATATAATTGTTCATTTCCCGTCACAGCTGTAATAAATTACCACAGATTTGGTAGCTTAAAACAACAACAAAAAAAATTCTCTCAAATTACCACAAATTTGGTAGCTTAAAACAACAAAAAATTATTCTCTCACAGCTCTGGAAGCCAGAAGTCCAAAATCAGTATTACTGGGTTGAAATCATGTTGATGGCAAAGCTGTGTTCCTTGCAGAGACTCTATGGGAAAATCCATTCATTGCCTCTTCTAGCTTTGGGTGGTTGCCAGCATTTCTTGGTTTGTGGCCACATTACTCTAATCTGCTTCCATGGTCACATCAAATCCTCCTCTTCTGACTGTGTTTTACCTTCTGACTATTTAAAATTTCCCTCTAATTTTGTCTGGGCTGACCAGGATTATCCAAGAAAAGCTTCCTGTATTAGTTTCCTAAGGCTTTCATAGAAAGTACTGCACACCAGATGTCTTAAACAACAAAGTTACTGTGTCATAGTCCTAAAGGCTAGAAGTCTGAGATCAAGGTGTCAGCAGGGTTGAATCTTTCTGAAGGCTGTGAGGGAGACTCTGCTCCATGCCTCTTTGCTTCTGGGGGTTGGCTGGCAATCTTTGGAGTTTCCTGGCTTGTAGATGCATCACCCAATTTCACACAATGTTCTCCTTGTGTGCAAGTCTCTCTTCAATAAGGTCGTCAGTCACATGGGATTAGGGGCCTACCATACTTCTTCCAGTATAACTTTATCTTAACTAATTACATCTGTAAGAACCCTATTTTCAAGTAAGTTCATATTATGAGGTACTGGAACTTCAACATGTGAATTTTCATGGGCTACAATTCAACCCATAGACTTTTCATCTCAAGATCTTTAATTTGGTCACATCTGCAAAGGCTCTAGGCTCTAGGCTCTAGGATTAGGACTTGATATCCCTTTCAATGTCCCTTATTCAGCCTACTACAAATAACATGGCAATTTCTCAAGCAAATCTATAAAAGGAGGAGGAAAAAGAGGTGGAGGTACAAAGTCTGAGTTTTAACAAATTTGCTATCAGGCATTAACCCTCTCCTTAGCACATAATTTACCAAACTATCTAAATACTACCTGCTTTCATGAAGCACAATATTCAAGGCTGACACTATATATGGAGTCATAGACACTGCAATGGGGTCACTTTTTGAGCTAAAGAACCTCAATAAAACCTGATGTAGGTCTTGCACTCTCCTCAGTAAATAATTTTGAGAGCTCGGCTATGAGCTAGGTCCTAAAAAAAATTGAGAAGGGCTTGGTTCTATTATACCCACCACTTTTTCATGAGAGGGAATTAAAGAGAAAGAAAGGGATCCCTTATGTTCCCTTTTCTTTTCTGTTTTCAGGCAAATTGGAAACTGTCCACCTTGTGGCTTGCACCATTTCACAGACTTGCAAAAAAAAAATCCCACCCTTTATCCATCTCTCATTCTAGATTCATCATTGTCATCAGGGTGTGGCCTCTGCTCACTCTCTTGTGAGCATAACCTTATTCAAACTTGGTCACTACTGATCAACACCTGGAAGGCCACTTGTATCTGCTAACTTGATAGATTGTAAACTATTACCACCCTTCAGGTGTGTGTCCCCTACAGCTAAGGCTCTTTAGCCCTCTTGGGTTAGGGCATTTTCCTGTAGCTCAGTGTCCAACAGTGTTTCAAGGCATAATAACACCGATGACTAGAAGGACTAAAGTCCAAGATGAGAGCAAGTTTGCAGGGACAAGTTGGAAAATATTACTCAATAGGGATTAGATGACCTAAATTGTACCCATTTCCAAAATTTTGCAACTATATAAAAGTCTCTCTCTGTGCGTGTGTGTGTGCTTGTGTGTGCCGGCATGTGGAGAGAAAGAGACAAGGAGAAAGAGGGAGCTCAAGCACATGAGTATCCACATGGCATGTAATGTTGATGTATCAGTAGTACAGTAACGTGTTAATTCAATAGGCTTGGGTGCTCGAACCTTGTGCATTCTAAAGAAATGATTGGCTCTTGACTGGCTTCTGGGAGATAAAGTCTAAGTCTTCGGAATAATCTTCCTCAAGAGTGTCTCTGTATACCTTGGGCCTTAGACCATTCCAGATAGTTTATGCTAACAACGTGATTTATAATGAATGCCTGTTTTTGTTCACCTGGGCCGTGGGAACGCTGTATCTGCTTGAAATCTAGAGGGACTGGAGATTAAGCAGTCAGTGCCAGTCATTTAGGTGTTCCATGCCCATGTAGCTAACCTCCAGTAAAAACTCTGGATCCTAAGGCTTAGGTGAGCTTCCCTAGTTGGTAATAATTTGTACATGTTGTCACACATTGTTTCTAGGAGAATTAAGGGTTGTTTCTGTGACTTCACTGAGAGAGGACAACTGGAAGCTCATGCCTGATTTCTCCTGGACTCCTTCCATGAGCCTTTTTTTTTTTTTTTTGACAATTTTAATCTGTATCCTTTCTCTGCAGTAAAACATATCGTGAGTATAATAGCTCTTCTGACTTTTGCGAGTGCTAGTGAATTCTTGAACCTGATAGTAGTCTTGGGAACCCCTGACACAGGGCAAAATATTTGCAGTAGTTTGTTATATAGATACAAGTCAAATTAAAATAAATCATTTTGATAGTATCCAGTATTTGTTGTGTGCATTTTAAGTAAGACCTTCTGGCAAATACTTTACTGGGAAAGCCTTATTTATTTTTTTATATCAGTCCTCTAAGAAAGGAAGAAACTCAGAGAACTTAATTAACTTGTGCAGACTCACACAGCAAATGGTAGAGTTGGGAAGCAAACCCAGGCTGACTCCAAAGCCCATGATCTCAATCACTATGCTTCATATTCACATGGGACAAATGACATATTAGCCTAACTTTAATAAAATACACACCCACCCAGATGTTCTAAAAAGGCTTTCCATTATAAAATAGCAACTTTAGTGTAAGCTTAGGGATTTAGAAAGTAGTTGTCAGCCACTCAAGTGTATATAATAGTGAATGAATGAAAGTATCCTTTTGATAAAATCCAAATGAAAGCTATATACTTCCTTGTCATTCCCTCTGCATACAAGACTCTTTAACAGCCTCAAGGAGGATCCCTGTGGGTATTTTGCTTTGCTGTTTTCATAGTCATAACTGGGTTTGTTTTTCTGTCATGATCTTTCTGTATTATATTCTCACTTGTTTTCCTGGGCTTGCATGGATTTACTGGAAACTAATTGGGTTGGATATGTATGGTTTACAGAAAGCTGAAGCTACTCATGGATTTCACATTGGTATAAAAAATCGTAAAGTTTGACATCTAATTTCTTGTAACCATTTCGTTGTCTCAATTTTGTTGCAGATTCCGTGGGCAGAGTTTAAGTAACTCCATTTCTTCCACTACATAATTCAGTAACTTTAATAAACTCGTCTACTGGCTGAGCACCATGTTAGAAATCCCATGCACAATTTCTTCAGAGCAGCACTTTATTACCAGTTTTACTGTAATGCAATATTAATATAAAATGATGATACTTGGACTGTGCAGGCACTATTATGCATTTACAATAATATTTATACAAATAATTAAACTTTCATTTTATTGGATGGGGCAAGTCTATGCAAGGGAATATTTTGCACAAATTAAAGGAAAAAAAAATTACGAGATTGTATTGGCTGTTGTGATCTCTATCTGGATTTTCTCCGACTGGACTGTAGAAAAATCTAGTTTCAAATATTACATCTGTCATCTGTACTTTGTATCAAGAAATTAATCAAACTGATGGTAGAGAGAGTTTTTTGAATGTTCATTATTTCAGCTATTAATTTTTAAAAGCAGCAAATGTTGCAAGTCAATAGCTTCCATAAAAATTGATTTATTGTACAATTTCCTTCATACTCCTGAAAGCCAAGAACAGATTCTGTGTATCCAAACCTTTCTATTTCTAAGCCACCATGCTCACATTCATTTTTTTAAGATAAATTATTTAGATGAAAGAAATGTAATCCTATTTGAATTTCACTGAGTTGAATTCGTGGAAACTGACCACATCAAGGAAATGTGAAATTTAGCATGAAAAAGAACTATACACTGAAGCAATTACATCATGAAAATCACAGAAATGTAATTTATATTAAAAAGGCAAAAGATTCTTGATCAATCACATTACTTCTATGATACAGGAAACCTCACAGTACACTCTGATAGAGAGTTCAGGAACAGCCAGGACCCACTGATGCCATTTAGACCACTGATTTCTTAGTTTAGATATGTACAACTTCCTTTATACACAGAAATCACATGCCCTCCTAAAACAATTTACCACTAAATATATTTGCCCTTCAATTTCAAAACTAAATTTGGAGTTGGTCAGTCCGTGTTCAAATTCTAATTCTGGCTCTGCTAATTTATACTGGTATTTTGGAAAACACTTAATCCTCTGCATTTCAGTTATCTTTTCTTTAATATATAGATTATAATGTTTATCTAATATAATTTTTAAAGAATTAAATAAAAATAAACAAGAAAATATTTGTAGAAGCATTTATTATAGTGGTGTTTAATAAATGTGCTTATTCTTCCATCCAGAAATGTCCAGATATCCAATAATGTAATTTGATTATAAGAAGTATTTCTTAATGTGTCATCCATTAACTGATATTATTTCTTATTTAACCAACAATAATTAGTACAATTTGTATCTCTGAAATACAAAGAAAAAACAATTTTTTAAATTTTAAAATATTTTTTATTTAGTTTTTGGAGGGGTGGGGACAAGGTCTCACTCTGTCCCCCAGGCTGGAATGCCATGGCACAATCTTGGCTCACTGCAACCTCTGCCTCCTGGGTTCAAGTGATTCACCTGACTCAGCCTCCCAAGTAGCTGAGACTACAGGTACGTGCCACCATCCCTGGGTAATTTTTGTATTTTCAGTAGAGACAGGGTTTCACCATATTGGCCAGGTTAGTCTCAAACTCCTGACCTCAAGTGATCTGCCCACCTTGGCCTCCCAAAGAGCTGAGATTACAGCCAGGAGCCACAATGCCCGGCCAGTCATAACTTTTTAAATAGTACTTTGAGATACAAAGTAATGATATAAAACTTCAATACCAATCAAATCTAGGGTCTGTACTGCCCATTACTACAAAGGCAATATAATGCCTGTCCATTACTGCAAATAATTCTGTTTCCCACCCCTGCAGTGTCCTCTCCACAATATCTATAGATCAAAATAATAGCAGCTGCATGCAACACCATTTATGATTTTAAAAGTAAAATGAAATGGATCGACTGTATGTAGGCACTGAGGACTGGGTACTGAGCAATACCTAGGTGAGCTCCTGCCATGTGACCACTGGAGAGGGTTTTGATGTTCAGTGGGCTCCAGTCTGCTAAGAAACAAAATAATAAACTTGTTTTAGACAAGGATGAAGCACCATATGCCTGTGGACACCTCCTGCTGCTTACAACTCCATGCTCACCAGGTAGGAGATACCAGATTACTACGCAGGCAAAGAAAAATTACGATATATCTCAAGTATATTTTTCTAATTTTTCATTTATTTTAAATATCAAAAATAATAATTATATCCACTTCCATAGAGATGAGCTAGCAGAGAAAAATAGCTAAGCATATTAAAAGACTTAGCAGTCCAAATGAAGAGAACCATTTTGAGCATTCAGAACATATGGTCTCCAGTGAATCACAATTATTACAGGAAATTGAAGACAATTTTTTAGAGCTTGTAGAGATTCTACATGAGAATCAAAAAAGTCTTTCACTAACAATAGAAGATCTTAATATAGTGATACCAATTTTAAGATTTAAAACATTAGTTCTAAAATTTAGTTTCATTGCTAAATTAAAAAATAATAATTGTGCCCAAGGATAGCATTTTCAATATCAGTAAAACAAAATTAGTACATTTGAAGTCCAGAACTCAGATAAAGAAAACAAATTGATGGAACAAAATTAGAGAAAGATAAGTCATGTAGAACATCTATATGATTTAATGTATATGTAATTTGAGTTTTAGAGCAGGACAACAGAATTTTCAGAAGGAAAGCAGCACTAAAAGAAATATAAGAAAACTTCCTGAGATGACAGAAAACCTATGTGTTAGTTTTCTATTGCTGTTAAAAGAAATTACCACAAATAGTGGCTTAAAACAGCACAAATTTATTATCTTACAGAGTTCAGTAGGTTAGAAGTCCAACATGAGCCTCACTGGGCTAAATCAAGATGTAGGTGGGGCTGTATTTCTTTCTAGATGCTCGAATGGATAATATGTATTTCTGCCTTTTCCAACTTCTAGAAGCTACTTGCATTCTTTGACTTATGGCCCCTTTCTCCATCTTCAAAGCTAACTATACATCTCTCTGACCCTGATTCTCTTGTCACATAGCTTCTTCAATTTTAACACTCGGTGATTAGATTGGACCAATTTGGAGAATCCATTCCCCTACATCAAGGTATGTAATCACACATACAAACTCCCTTTTGCGATAAGAGATAACATACTCAAAGTTTCTAGGAATTAGAAGGTGCATATCTTTGGGAAAGCTATTTTGCCTACCATAAGCTGAATCTTCATATGGAAAGAATTCAGTGAGAATTAATGACGTGCCAATTATACCTACACATATCCTAAATTTCAAAGATAATAAGAAAATTTAGCAAGCATCCAGATTTTTAAAAGCTGGTTATCATAAATGGAAAGAATAACTTTAACATAAAATGTGTGAAACATGATAATCCAAGAAACTCTTTTAGATTGGTTATGGTAAATAACACAAGATGCTGTTACAAAAACCCCCATCTCAGTGGTTTACCATAGTGAAAGTATTGTATGTAAAATAATATATACATGTATTATATACTGTGTATACTGTATGTAAAATAATACATACATATCTGTATGTAAAATATGGATACATTATATAAAGTTCTTTTTGCTTATTAAAACCCAATAGGTGTTTCTGAGCAAGTAGTCTTCTTGTGGTTATGCAGATTCAAGCTGCTCTTTAGTGCTTCAGTTTCCTCCAGGTTTCTGGAGTTCTCTCCTTTCAAAGTCAGCAGATGGGGAAAGAAAAATGGGAGAGAAGCTCATGAGGTTGTTAGGGGCAAGCATGGATGTGACACATAACACTTTTACCTACATTCCATACCCAAATCTTAGTTACATAGCCATGTTAACGTCACAGAAAGCTTGGAACAGTTTGCTCAGGAGAAACTGAAGTGGGTCTTTACAGATAAAATACTGGGTCCCGATAATTCTATTTATTGTCCAATTATTCATGTGAGTGCATGTACACACACAAATGTTTTTAGATGTGGAAAGAATTATCATACTACCTATAAATTCTTCCTGAAAAATTACCTAAAGAATTCAAAGAGATCAATTTCAGCATGTATATCCTATAATCATAAACTGGATATATGAATTTTTTTTAACTGAAGAGCTAGTTTATATAAATAATTTTCTCCTGCTAACCTGAATTTGGAAGGTGATATGGTTTGGCTCTGTGTCCCTACCCAAATATCATCTTGAACTGTAACTCCCATAATTCCCATGTGTCATGGGAGGAACCCAGTGGGAGGGATTGAATTTTTGGAGGGTAGATCTTTCCTTCACTGTTCTTGTGATAGTGAATGAGTCTCACAAGATCTGATAGTTTTAAAAAATGTGAGTTTACCTGCACAAGCTCTCTCTTTGCCTGCTGCCATCCATGTAAGATGTGACTTGCTCCTCCTTGCCTTCCACCATGATTGTGGGGCTTCCCCAGCCACATGAAACTGTAAGTCCAATTAAACCTCTTTCTTTCATAAATTGCCCAGTCTCAGGTATGTCTTTATCAGCATTGTGAAAATGGACTGATGCTGTAAATTGTTATCAGTAGAGTGGGGCATTGCTGAAAAGATACCTGAAAATGTGGAAGCGACTTTGGAACTGGTAACAGGTAGAAGAAGTTGGAGCAGTTTGGAGGGCTCAGAAGAAGATAGGAAAATGTGGAGAAGTTTGGAACCTCCTAGAGACATGTTGAATGGCTTTGACCAAAAGCCTGATAGCAATATGGACAATAAGGTCCAGGCTGAGGTGGTCTTGGATGGAGATGAGGAACTTGTTTGGAACTGGAGCAAAGGTAACTCTTGTTAGGTTTTAGCAACGAGACTGGTGATATTTTGCCCCTGCCCTAAAGATTTGTGGAAATTTGACCTTGAAAGAGATGATTTAGGGTATCTTGTGGGAGAAATTTCTAAGCAGCAAAGCATTCGAGAGGTGACTTGGGTGTTGTTAAAGGCATTCAATTTTATAAGGGAAACCGCATAAAAGTTTGAAAATTTTGCAGGCTGACAATGTGATAGAAAAGAAAAACCCATTTTCAGAGGAGAAATTAAAGATGGCTGCAGAAATTTTCATAAATAAGAAGGAGCCAGAATGTTAATCCCCAAGACAATGGGGAAAAATATCTCCAGGGAATGTCAGAGACCTTCACAGCAGCCCCTCCCATCACAGGCCCAGAGGCCTAGGAGAAAATGGTTTCATGGGCCGAGCCCAGGGTTGCAGTACTGTGTGCAGCCTAGAGACTTAGTGCCTTGTGTCCCAGCTGCTCCAATCGTGGCTGAAAGGGTCCAACTTAGAGCTCAGGCCATGGCTTCACAGGGTGCAAGCGCCAAGCCTTTGTAGCTTTCATGTAGTGTTGAGCCTGTGAGTGCACGAAGTCAAGAATTGGGGTTTGGGAACCTCTGCCTAGATTTCAGAAGATGTATGGAAATAACTGGATGCGCAGGCAGAAGTTTGCTGCAGGGGTGGGGTGCTCATGGAGAAACTGCACTGGGGTGGTACAGAAGGGAAATATGGGGTCAGAGCCCCCACATAGAGTCCCTACTGGGGCATCACCCACTTCTCACACCTAGTGGAGCTGTGAGAAGAGGACTACTGTCCTGCAGACCCCAGAATAGTAGATCCACCAACAGCTTGCACCATGTATTTGGAAAAACCACAGACATCCAACACTAACCCATGAAAGTAGCTGGGAGGGAGGCTGTACTCTGCAAAGCCACAGGGGCAGAGCCGCCCAAGACCATGGGAACCTACCTCTTGCATCAGTGTGACCTGCATGTAATACATGAAGTCAAAGGAGATCATTTTGGAGCTTTAAGATTTGACTTCGCCACCAGATTTCAGACTTGCATGAGGCCTGTAGCTTATTTGTTTTGGCCAATTTCTCCCATGTGAAATAGCTGTATTTACCCAATGCCTATACTCCCATTGTATCTAGGGAGTAGTTAACTTGCTTTGGATTTTACAGGCTCATAGGCAGAAGGGATTTGCCTTGTCTTGGATGAGACTTTGAACTGTGGACTTTTGAGTTAATGCTAAAGTGAATTGAGACGTTGGAGGACTGTTGGGAAGGCATCATAGGTTTTGAAATGTGAGGACATGAGATTTGGGACATGCTAGGGGCAGAATGATATTGTTTGGTTCTATGTCTCCACTTAAATCTCATCTTAAATTACAACTCCCAAAATTCTCACATGTCATGGGAGGAACCTGGTGGGAGGTGATTGAATTATGGGGGCAGGTCTTTCCTGTGCTGTTCTCATGATAGTGAATGAGTCTCATGAGATCTGATGGTTTTAAAAAATGGGAGTTTACCTGCACAAGCTCTCTCTGTCTGCTGCCACCCACGTAAGATGTGACTTGCCTTGCCTTCCACCATGATTGTGGGGCTTCCCAAGCCACGTGGAATTGTAAATACAATTAAACCTCTTTCTTTTATAAATTGCCCAGTCTTGGGTATGTCTTTATCAGCAGCATGAATACAGACTAATACAGAAGTGAAGGTTTAAGGAGAAAAACAATTTTTTTTTTGAGCTGGAATTTCCCTGTTGCTGCACAGGCTAGAGTGCAATGGCATGCTCTCAGCTCACTGCAACCTCCACCTCCCGGGTTCAAGCAATCCCTACTGCCTCAGCCTCCTAAGTAGTTGAGATTACAGGTGCCTGTCACCATGCTCAGCTAATTTTGTATTTTTAGTAGAGATGGGGTTTCACCATGTTGGTCAGGCTGGTCTCCAACTCCTGACCTCAGGTGATCCGCCCACCTTGGCCTCCCAAAGTACTGGGATTAGAGGAGTGATAAGGATAATTTTTACCCTCCATTCTTGACCAGGCACTATGAGTAAAGATTTCAGAGAGCTGATCTTAATTTTTTTTTTTTTTTCCTGGCTCTTTTTTGTCTCTGGATCTTATCTGCAAGCTCTGGAATGGGGACCAGAATTATAGGAGCAGAAAAGGTGTGATACCTTTCCTCCCCATCATGAAGGTCATGGTGATACTCCTGTAACAAAAGTTAGGTTAATAGAGAAAAGCATAATGACTTTATTTAATTAAAGCTTCACATGACCTGGAAGGGAGTTTTTTGAAATAAAGACCCTAAAACCCAGGGAAAACTGTCCATTTTTATGCTTAGTTTCAGTAAGAACGGACAGCCTTGTTAGAAGTGTGTTTGGACAAAAAGAGTATAATTTAATGATAATAGACTGAGGGAAGAAACCTAGTAAGGGCTATCTGTTCAGACTTCTTTTTTTTGTCCTTTCTATGTAGCGTTCCTTCCTCCTGGGTATGGGGCAGGACCTCTCTGGAATGAGGGTCTTAGGATCTACTATCAAACAAGATAAGTCTGAGAATTTATTTATGGACATCTCTTAGAAAGATAGGGAAAGGTTAGAGTAATATTTCTAGGGTTTATGGCTTGCTTTGGGGGAGAGGAGTTCTGGTTTCTATGACCCAACTAGAGAAGCAGGAATTTTTATTTCTATGGCTTGCCTTGAGGAAGAGAGAGGGGCAGGAGACAGGAGGGCAGGAGAAGGTCAGAGAGAGAAACTCTGTTTCTAAGACTGCTTCTAAGGCATTTCAATCTCCTTGAGTCCAAACGACTCAGCATGCCAATGTACCATACTTTGGTGAAACATTTTCTGAGCCCCAAAACAATCAATAACTATCTTTTCAATTTCTAGAAATTATATATGGCCATTTTACAAATCCACCCTTTAATTTCTTAGGAGTGTCCTATTCTCCATTATAGCTCCAATTCCCTTATTTTTCTAATTTTAATCATAATTATTTCTAGTCTCAGAATTTTCTGAAATCTGAAGTTTGTCATGTGCTAATTACCCTGTTTGTGGCATCTGTTGTTTCCACCTTATAATTTGTTTCTTATGTAAATTGTAGCTTTACTCTTGGGAGATCATGATCTGTAAATCTTTATTTTGATGTTGTTGATTTGCTTTTACTGTGGGAGTTAGTCAGCCATGGGGCAAGCACAAGCCCAGCAATATTCAGAAGGTATCCTTTCACAACTCTTTTCACAACAGGGCTTCCACTGGCCCTGGATGAGTTGAAAATATTAATCTTTCTCATAGTAGCTAAATTACAAAAGTTATCATAAATTTGGACCTCACCCCTAAGGCTCTAAATATAGAACAGCCTCTTCACCTAATGCTTACATCTAAACAGAAGAGATACTTCTTGTAAGCTCCTGGCTTACACAGATGGATCAGTTTTGGCTCCACAAGTCTTCCTATTGGCCTGAGGCCACATCCCCTAATATCGTGGGACATTAGGACCCAGTTCACAGCTGGTAAAGCCTCCATCTATGATGAAAAGTCCTGTGAGTGCCAGGTAATCTATTCTTAGGCTGACCACACTATCTCTGTTTCCTCTTCATATTCATAAAGCCAGAGATAGTCCTTCTTTTTTTTCTTTCTTATGTTTTTTAATGTGGAAAGAAATTTTTTAAAGTTATGTTTTAACCACCATTTTTTCATTTTTGTAGCAGAAGGGAGAGTAGTAGAATCATCTGTATCAATTTAACCTGCCATATTCAGGAATGTTCCTTAAATCCCTTTAGTATGATAACATAATTTGACAATGAGAGAAAACATAAACAAAGAGCAATCTCACTTAAAGTTATGTAGTTCTCCATTGACTAATAATAGTTACTGGTACTGTAATTAATAATTACAAGGTACTGTAAACTGTACTAGACATATAGTGGTGAGTTCTAGCCCTCATGGAGCTTTCACTGTAATGAAATAAAACAATCAAAATAACATATAGGAAATGGAAGTCAGTTGGGTGTTAAAAAATTAACACATTTTAAATAGGCTTATTTTTGAAATTTAAATACATTAGGAATTATTTGATAAAATTAAAATGCTTATCTTATTTATTGACAGTATGGTCATCTTATAGTCATTTCAAATGCTGAAACTTTCAATATCCATTTCTGATTAAAAACTCATACTAGGGCAAGGTAGTTATTTAACACAAAAAGAGCTCCTATAAAAAAAAATAGTTGCTATTACTTTGAAAATTGAGATATAAGAAATACTGCAATTAAAATAACAAAGACAAAGATGTCCACTATCTGTTATTCAACATTATGCAGAAAGTTCTGGTCATGCAATTAAAGAAGAAAAATTATATATCAGTTTTAGAAAATGATAAAATATCATTTGTAAATGATACAACTGTCTAATTAAATAAGTAATATTTACTTGATAAAAATAAAACACAGAAAATTCTAATAAGCTGGATGTAAAAATATAAATATTAAAATTTTAAAAATGAATAAAATTATCCCAATTGTAATAATATTTTAAAACTTTCCATAAGCATAAAAATGGATTACTAAGAAAAAAAATAAAAGATGAGTTAGTGAAGTGATATCCATCTTTCTTGACAAGAAGTCTCAATATTTAAAAATATCAATTCTCTCAATTAAGTTATGAATTGGGTAGGAAATTATTCTCTTGATGAATTTTGGAAGGAACTTGACAAAAGTATGTATTAAGTTAATTTATAAGAGTAAATGAATGAGAATGGCCAATATAATTTTGAAGGACCAGAGTAATGATGGGCATAATGAGCCTGTCTGTGATTACAAAATATAGAAACATATGTACATTTACAATAATTAAAATATTGTGTATTTAAAAGACAGCTAAATAAAACAGAGCAAGAAATCCAGAAATGCAAGTTCAATAGAAATGTAGCATATGATAATTATAGCATTTCAAATCAGTGAAGGGGGATAAGATTATTTAATAAATAGTTGTGATATGGTGAAATATATATTTAGTCTTTGCCGGCTAATCCTGTTGTACAACTCCTAAAATCACCGAGGTGATGTATCTTTTTGTATGCTAATGATTGACTGATGGCTGGCAGCCCCTAGATAGCTTCAGGATAGGGGCTGGCCACCAAGCTGGTGCAAAGTAGGATTAGAGGGTTGGGATTTTCAGCCCTACTCCCAACCTCCAGGGAGGGAAGAGGAGACAGAAGTTAAGATGATCACCTATGTCCAATCAATCAAAACTACATAATGAAGCCTTTATACAATCTTAAAAGAACGTATTCCAGGAGCCTCCTGACTGCTGAACCAGCACGGGTCTCTGGAGGGTGGCGTGCCAGAAAAAAGGCAGGAAAGCTCTGTGCCCCTTTCCATATTCCTTACCCTACACATCTCTTCATCTGTGTCTTTTGTAATATCCTCTACAACAAACGTAAATGTAGGTAAAGTGTTTTCCTGAGTTCTGTGAGCCACGCTAGCAAACAAGTTGAACCCAAAGAGCGGGGTCATGGGAACCCTGATTTATAGCTGGTTGGCCAGAAACACAGGTTTAACAAAAACCTGGGGCTTTCAATTGGCATTAAAAGTGAGGGCCAGACTTGTAGGACTGGGCCTTCAACTTGTGGAATCGAACAGTCTCCAGGTAGATATGTCAGAATTGAATTGGAGGACACCCAGCTAGTGTCCACTGTAGAATGGACTGATTGATTGCCAGAAGGGAGAAATTCCCACGCATTTTGTGAACAGAGGGCATAGAGGTGTTCTGTGTTGGGTGATGAGTGGAGAATAGGAGAAACTCAGGGTTTTTTAAAAATATGTTTTCAATATTAACAACGAAATAAGTTAGCATTCTATTTCTTCACCAGACTACTACCTAGAAGAATTTAAGAATTAAATTTTTAAAAAGACTACAAAGAATGAAATTTTAAAAAGACTACAATATTTTAGGGACAATATGTGTAACTTTTATATATACTTGGACAGTGAGGTAAAAAATTTATCAATTTTCTTTTCTCTCTCTCTCATTTGCTACCTGGACTAGAAAAAAGTGGAGAGATTGAGCTAATGCAGGTAGAAGATTTTTTCTAGGCTAAAATAATTTTTAAAAATTCTAACAACAAAATGGAACCAATATTTGTCATTTTGTCAAAAAATGCTTAAATTTATATCTTTATATATGCGTGTGTGTATATATATCTATATATCTTATATAAACTTATATAATAAATTAGGCAAAATTAAAAACTATGTATTAGTCAGGACATTGTGGTAACAAATATCACACAACCTAATTCTTTTACAAAGGCAAAGGCTTATTTCTCACTATGGTTCATATCCATTGTGGGATAACTGTAGCCCCTCTCCCCATAATCTTTTTTAAGAGACCCAGGGTAACGTGAACCCTCTTTCTAGAATCTTGCTGATATTTCAGCAGAAGGAAAAGAGGAATCTGAACCATGAGCTCACTGTGAAAGCCTTTGTGTGAAGTAACACACATTACTGCCACTCATATTTCATTGATGAAAGCAAGTCATATGTCTATCAGTAAATTTCAGAGAGTGGGAGTTTATAATTTACTTGTAGGAAAAGTACCACATTAAGGGATAAAAAATATGAGTGAACAGTAATATAATCTCCCACCTCCACCCAAAGGAGACAACCCAAAAATTATCCAATTACAACACCATTGTTAGTCTGTTTTACATTGCTGTAAAGGAACACCTGAGGCTGGGTAATTTATAAAGAAAAGAGGTTTATTTGGCTCACAGTTATGCAGGCTGTACAAGCATGGCAGCAGCATCTGCTCAGCTTCTGTGTGGCCTCAGTAAACTTTTACTCATGGTGGAAGCTGAAGGGGGAGCAAATGTGTCACATGGTGAGAGGGGGCAAGAGAGAGTAGGAAGGAGGTGCCAGGCTTTTTTAAGCAACCTGATCTTGCAGTAACGCATTACCCAGGGGAAGGCACCAAGCCATTCATGAGGTATCCACCCTCATGACCCAAACACCTCTGACAGGTCCCACCTCAAACACTGGGGATCTCATTTCAACATGAGATTTGGAGTGGACAAATATTCCAAACCATATCAAACACCGAGCTTAAACTTCAGGTCTATGAGAGATGCCACATTTTTTTTTCTATATTCAGTTTGAATAAGGTTCCTCTTGAGTTGGAGACACATAAACAAAACACATTATTTTCCCTGTCTCCCACATGCACACACTGATAGAGCTGGGATAGCATCACTCTAGAAGTGTAATTCCCACAGAGAAATGAAAAGAAAGAGAAAGACAGAGTAGTATCTGTTTGCAGTAAAACAAATCTCACAGGACCAATGTCACAATTTTCCTTACCTTGTGTATGAGGAATGTTCCTGTATAAACCCTCATTCTCCTTCTGGGGGCAGCTCCCTACCCCTTGTACTCTGTGACTTTTGACACTTCCTTTTAGAAAGTTCTCTCCCTTTTCTCTTATTATCTTCTACTATTTCTAAAAATTACAATAGGGATTGCAAAAACAAACAAACAAAAAAAAGTTTTCTTTAAACTTTCTCAATCTGCCGCATATCCTGGTGATATTTTAATCTTAATTACTCATGATTTATTTGAGGCTAGATTGGTGATGATTTTGACAATTCAGTGCAAAAATGTAGTCAGATTCTTATTTATTTACTCTCAATTAGCTCCATGTGCCAGGACTCACATCCACTATGTTTTCTGAACTTGCCTTTACACTTAATTATGGGTACCTTGAGCTTATCAGGCTGGGATTTGGAAGGGCACATCTTCAATTTCTTTTATCTGACTGGACTAGGTGCTATTACTCAATTGAGTTTCAACTATGTTGACTGGGGCCTTGCCATGAGTCTGTAATTTAATCATTCTTTGTCACTCAAAGGCTTTCTCAGTTTTATATTTTTTCTAGATAGAGATGAGAACTAGTCGCATCTTCCACCACTATACCCTCAGTGTTTCTAGATTCTCTTTTCTTTGTGGCAAACAAGTAAATGCTTTTTAAAATTCATTTCCTTTTTAAAGAATCTTGCCAAAGGAATCAAATAGTGACCAAGTTATGCTACTAACATTCTGTTTCCCAAGTTCTTCACCCAATAACATACTCTTTGGGGTCATGATCTGCCTTCTAAGTTATGACTGAAAGTTTCACTATTGTATAATGTGGATCACTATCCATCCAGCTCTGATAAAAATGTAACCTGTGACCACTTCTTGGCCTTGCAGTGAATGCCACATATTTTTTATTTTGTTGGTTTGTTATTATAATTTACTTTTGGTTCAAATTTTGAGTTATTTGCAATAGCCCCAGTTATGATAAGAAAAGTGATACCAAACTGTCACTGACTCACAACAATAAAAATGCAGTTCTTACTGATATTATATGTTAGTTATGGGACAGTTGCAATTCTCAGGGGCACCTTCTTCCTAGGAGCCATTAGTATCCTGGCAGAAAAAAAGAGAAAATGCAAATAAAGAGCTAATTTTTACAATTTCAGTTAAGAGGTGTGCTATTTTAATTTCAATGTTCTTTTTTGGCAGAATAATTTACATGGCCATATCTGAGTTCAACAGGTGGCATGTTGTATTAGTCAGGGTTCTCTGGAGAAACAGAACCAATAGAATATATATAGACATATGAGGAGATTTATTATGGAAATTAACTCATGTTGTTATAGAAGTTGAGAAGCCCATGATATCCTGTCTGCAAGCAGAAGAACCAGGAAAACCAGTGGTATAATTCAGTCCAAATCCAAAGGCCTGAAAACCAGTAGTGGGGCGTGAGGAGTACTGGTTTAAGTCTAGAAGCCTGAAGGCCCAAGAACCAGGAGCTTCAATGTCCAAAGGCAGAAGACAGGTGTCTCCGCTTAAGAAGAGAGTGATAACTTTACCTTTTCTGCCATTTTATTCTATCCAGGTCCTTAATATATTGGCTGATACATTGGTGAGGATTATCTTCTTTACTCAGTCTGCTAATTCAAAATGCTAATTCAAAATATTTCTTCCAGAAACATCCTTATAGGCACATCTAAAAGTCATGTTTTAATAGCTATCTGGGTATCCCTTAACTCAGTCAAGTTGACACATAAAGCTAACCATCACATATGTATACCCACCAAATAAGGAAAATCACCTTAGGCAGAGGCACTGAATATGATGGAACTGTAATCCAATTTACCGATGCAAGCAAATCAAATATAAAAGCAAATGACCAAAAATAAGGTGTGATACCTTTCCTCCCTCCCCATCACAAGGGTCACGGCTGACACTTCTATAACAAAAGGCAGGTTAACAAGAGAAAACCATAATATTTATTTAATCAAAGTTTTACATGATGTGGTGACCTTCAGAATGAAGACTTAAAGACCCAAAAGAACAATTTCCATTCTTATTCCTATGTTCAGTAAAGAGTAGAGAAATATGTAGAGATGTAACTAGACAAAAAGGAAATGATCCAATAGTAATCCAGTCAACTGAGTGGGAGAACTCAGGAGGACCTGATTGGAATATTTGTGGCCTCTCTCTGTGACATTTCAGAAAAGGCTGGACCTCTTCTGGAATGAGTCTTACGATATTCCACCAAACGAGGTAGGTCAGAGAATTTCTTTTTTTCTTTTCTTTTTTTTTTTTTTTTTTTTTTTTTGAGATGGTATCTTGCTCCGTTGCCCAGGCTGGAGCGCAGTGGCACGATCTTGGCTCACTGCAGCCTCTGCTTCCAAGGTTGCAGTGATTCTCCTGCCTCAGCCTCCCAAGTAGCTGGGATTACAGGCATGGGCCACCATGCCTGGCTAATTTTTATAGTTTTAGTAGAGGCAGGTTTCACCATGTTGGCCAGGCTGGTCTCTAACTCCTGTTCTCAAGTGATCTGCCTGCCATGGTCTCCCAAAGTTCTGAGATTATGGCCATGAGCCACTGCACCTGACCAGAATTTCTTTATTGTTAGCTCTTACACAGAAAAGTGGAGGAAGATTGGAGTAATATTTCTAGATTTTATGACTAGCTTTGGGAAAGAGGGTTTCTATGACCAGGCTTGGGGAAAAAGGGTTCTAGTTTCTTTGACTTCTTTGGTGGGAGAGAGAGGGGCAAGAGATAAGAGGGCAGGAAAAGGTCAGAGAGACCTTGGTTCTGGGGCCTCCTAATGTTCTTTAGATCAAAGTACTCCGCATGCCAAAACATCATACTTTCAAGTATCATTTTCTGAGCTGCAATATCATAAAAACCACGAAGCTTCACTAGAAATAAAGTGCAATTTTAAACTAAATTGAATGTCACTTTTTATCCCAAACTTGGAAAATATTTTGAAAAATGATAATATCCAGTGTTTAAAAGATCATGGAAAAATAAAACACTATAATACCCTGCTGAGGAGATTTACAATGTATACGTATATATAACTTTTAGGAAAGTGTTTGGGCAATATTTAAGAGCAGCCTTTAAAATGGGCATATTCTGTTCCCAAAATTCCCCACTTTAGGTGATTTTCTAAGACCGTTTTGAAAAAACGCACAAATGCGTATTTGTATGTGGAAAGTATTTCATAATAGTATAGTCATAGAAGCATTATTTATACTAATGAAAAATTAGAAATATTTACAGTGTTTAATAAGATAATTGTTAGTTACAGTATGATTTAGCTCTAGAATAGGTTATAATGCAGCCATTAAAATAACACATTAATCTTTGGTAGAAATAGATGTTCATGCTATATTGTTAAACAAAACACCACATTATTCAACAGTACTCAGTGTGGAAATAGAAAATTGTTGGGGGAAGTCAGGGACCCCCGAATGGAGGGACCGGCTGAAGCCGGGACAGAAGAACATAAAGTGTGAAGACTACATGGACATTTATTAGTTCCCCAAATTAATACTTTTATAATTTCTTACGCCTGTCTTTACTGCAATCTCTGAACATAAATTGTGAAGATTTTATGGACACTTATCACTTCCCCAATCAATACTCTTGTGATTTCCTATGCCTGTTTTTACTTTAATCTCTTAATCCCATCATCTTTGTAAACTGAGGAGGATGTATGTTGCTTCAGGACCCTTTGATGATTGTGTTAACTGCAGAAATTGTTTGTAGAGCATGTGTGTTTGAACAATACGAAATCTGGGCACCTTGAAAAAAGAACAGGATAACCCACGTTAACTATCGGGGGCAGGTTCCAGCGATAGAAAATTATAAAGTCTCAATACTTTGATTCAATCTTGATTAAAATTATAGTAGAAACCATATGCCATAATTTTCAAATGGTGTTCTGTGGAAAAGCTTTGGCTTTAATAATCTGTTTATATCAAGAGTTTCTGAGAATGCAGAGACTTGGCTATTACCCTTTGTTTACAAAGATAAGGAAGAAGGTTAAAGAATATTTGCATTTCATTACCATATATGGTGCATATATATACGCACACCATATATATGTGTATATATACACACACGTACATATAGGGAATGTACCATGTGTGTATATATACACATACACATATGTGTATATATACAAACACATATATATGGTACATTCCCTATATATATGTGTGTGTAAATATACACATATATATGGTGTGTGTGTATATATATATACCATATATATGGTAATGAAATGCAAATAAATACATGTATAATATTTTGTCATGATAAAGTTGAGTTTCTTTCTGTTTACTAAAAAGACGAAGGACTTGGCTGTAAAATTCATAGTTCTGCTTTAATAGTTTCTTTTCCTCATGAATTGTTGACTTATAACATTGAGGCTACATATGTTTGTTCCATGAAATCACAGCTATAAGAATGTTGTAGAGGACTCTTGTTCGCTTGAAGCTGTAAAGTCTGTTTGTCCTAAGTGTTGAATTTGTTCATTAACTTTATGATGATTAATGAGATTACCATTTTATTTTTGTTAGACTTAACTGAGGCATAAAATCTCTGAGTTAGAAATGCATTTCAAAGCTCTTCTCTTAGAAAAAAAAACATACACACTAAAAAGAGAGAAAAAAATAAGAAATAAACTTTAAAATACACCACATATCTGTTCTACCACAGTGTATAGGATTTAATTTATGTATTTATATGCATGAATGTATAATGAATTCTACAATCTGCTATCTTCACTTAACAATAGATCACAGGCATACTTCCGTGAAAATAATATCCATTCTATCAATGTTAAATATCAATGTAGGATATTTTAAATATTCATATTTTGAGCATGTACACCAAAATGTTAACAGTGGTTATATTTGAGAGTCAGAGTTTTTGTTTTCTTCTTTTTGCCCATTTATGTTTTCTAAAGTTTCTGCCATGAATATGTATTTATTTTGTTATGAGAAACTTTAAAAAGCAAAAGAAAACCTCTTACTAATGCTGTCACAACTAGATTAAATGCCATTTCTTCTATTCATTGGACCTTTCTTGGTCACTCCAGTCAAAGGAAACTTTAGTTTTCTTCAAACTCCTGTTTCTTTTAGTATTTTGTATAGTAGTTACATCTAATTCTTTTTTTCATGAAACTTTTCTCTTTTAGTTCATAAATTCCTTGGGGACAAGCACTATATCTTATTTTTCCTTATGGTATGCATGGCCTTTAGCATAGTACCAGCTACATGGTAGTACTTTGGAATGAATTTTCCACAAGAATGAATGAGTACAATCAGATCCTTACCCAGGTCACCTCCAATTTACATCAAGTGCTTGGTCAGCCCCTGTGACTCCCTGTGGCTTAGCTATCATTATAAAGCAAGCCATATCTAAAACAGCATAAATATTTCACTTGGAAATTAAAGCTTCAGCTCTTAAAAAGGTGATTTTTGAAACAGCCTTCTGGTAGTCATCTGAAAATAGAACTGAAATTGGGAAAGCATTTATTTTTCAATTCTCAGTTGATTAAATTTTCCCTTTGCCAATTGCTGTCTTTAAACCCGCCTTGGCATCAGTGGGAAGAACTAGAACAGCACGGCTTGCCCTGGATATGTGTGTTAGACTCTCTCACCTCTTGGTTTTGATCTGAAAACCGATCTGCCTATCAATTTTTTTTTTTTTTAACAAAAGTAAATCCTGGCAAGTCCACATGATATTATGAGAAATAAATTTTATGTTACTTTGCAACTTAGGTAGCGCTGCTAAGACTGTAAATGTCTGCCTCTCATATACATTTGTGCCTTCTCCATCGTTTTGCTTAGGGTGATGTTCAAGCCCTTTGGCCTTTTGCGCCTGGTGTGCAGTCCTCATCGTGACTTGAATAATGCTCAGCCAGTTTGACTTACAGAATTTATGATGTCTGGAGACAATTCTTTTAAAACTTCTTTCATTGCCCTTATCTAAACATTTCATTAAATGGTAATCTGAAGTATTTCATTTGGTTCTTAGTTGAAATAAGAAAAATATTTTAGGAAGAGTTTTCAAAATACTTAGAAGGGACACTTAGTGATGTACACATTTTTTTTTTTTTTTTCCAAATACTTAGGTTACTTTGGGTTTCTTGTTAGAAAGACAACAATCTCTCTAAAGCAAAAAGCTTATGTTGTATAATAAAACCTTTTAAAAACTATTTGTGTATTTTAGCTTTAGGCTTTTGTACAACCCTTAGGTGGGCATTTGAAGACACCAGAATAAACCTGCAGGGGGTTTGTGGATTAAGTAATAAGTGGTAAGCCTCCAACTGAGACTTTGTGTTTATCATTATCATCTTGGTACAGAAAATATTCAGACTGGTAATGATTCTGGGCTACCTGCTGTGGGGGATTTCAGCCTCAATGTAACATTTAATAAAACATTATCACTAGACTTCAGTGAAACTATATTGGTAAGAACTGCCTTTAGCAGATGTCGGAAGAGTGAGCTATTGAGGTAGAGAATGCAAACTCTAGAAATAATGAAATAAGAACGGGATTCATAAAAGCAGAGATAAAATTTTACCCAAACTAATAAAATGCATAGTAAATGAAAAAAGAAAAGAAGAAACACACAACAACCTATTGAAAACCCAGTACTTAAATAGATAAAGGGAGTGCATAAATGAAAGTCACACATTGCAAGCAAAGCAAGAAATGAATGGGAGAAATATATTACTAGCATAGAGTATAACAAAATTCAATAAACAGGTGACTGAAATATTGCTCAGCAACATAATGGACAAGGTCCTTGATCTCATGAAGTTTAGAATGGCGTAAATTTTCACTGTGTCAAGTTTCTCACACTGGGGCTTCACTGACTCTGTACTGTACTGTTTTGCCAGCGTCAGTCTTCTTTACATGTTGTATATTTTTAAATGCCCTTTATTTGGATTCACTACATGTTAAAAGGTCAGAGTAATTATTACACTGAGGTCTTTGCTCTTAGATTATGGTGAATCTGCCCCAGTTGCTGGTTAGCATATTTCAAAGTGCTGACCCTAGTTCATAAATTCCATTGTGAAGAATCGTATCTGTCTGAGAAACTGCTCTTCTGGGCTGGATATTTCAGCAGGAAGTTGTTTGGGGGTCTCGATTATTTGCTGGCATTGTTTAGTAATCTTATGCTAGCAATTTAGTGCTTAATATTGTTTCAAAGAAAAGCTTCCTTCTCCTAGTTCAATAGATCCTCACTTAATTAACCTTTAGTGCTTCAAGTAAGACACACATCTTTAAAATTTTTATGCTCTGCTAGCTATCCATTATTGGGGTTGTTTCTATCACTAACAACAGTCTAAAATGCTTACTTAGAAAACGCATTAACTCTTATAGGTTATCCAAGATATCATTTGGAACATCATTGTTTCTAATGGACTAAATGTTGTGCTCTTGACCTTTAAGTCTAAATCTTTGCTAGAGACCCAACTGACTATGACATCTCAACAATGAGTAATTACTGAATGAATATATTTTTCTTTTAATTATAAGATTTATTATTAAATAAAGAGCCCAGGCTGCATGTGGTAGCTCAAGCCTGTAGTCCTAGCCTTCTAGGAGGCTGAGACGGGTGGATCACTTGAAGTCAGGAGTTTGAAACCAGCCTGGCCAACATGGTGAAACCCTGTCTCTACTAAATAAAAAATACACACACATACATACCCAACCTCCCCCACACACAAATAGCCAGGTGTGGTGGTGTGCATCTGTAGTCCCAACTACTCAGGAGGCTGAAGCAGGAGAATTGCTTAAGCCTAAGATGTGGAGGTTGCTATGAGTTGAGATTGCACCACTGCACTCCAGGCTGGACCACAGAGTGAGGCTCTGTTTCCAAAAATAAAATAAAATAAAATAGCCCAGAGGTTGGCCAATACGTTTGCATTTTGTAGGTAGGTTGAATTTCTTGGTCTTACACTTTATTAGAAAAGAAGCAAATACCTCCTTCTATTACTTTCAATTACTAATTCCAGTTTATAGTCTTAATGAAACAAAAAATAAACCTTCTTCGTACCACTGTAAATAGGAACAAGAATAATCAACTATTCTTCCTGGATGATGGATATTCAGTAACTTTAGTCTGCATTTGACCTTCTGTTAAGACAGATGTATTTCTCAAAGGGAGAAGATATTTCTTTCTCACTAGTGGCCTTTATGAAAATGTTGGGATTAATATTTTAAGTATCTCTTTTAAAATAATTTTTTAATGTAAGCCTGAACTGGTTCATAGGACATATCTCAATCTCTGATGAGTTTCTTATATAAATTTTAAAGGCACACTTACATATTTTTTCCTGTTTACATAATGAATATATATTAATTGAGACGCCAGTATGTGTATCAGCCTTTTTCAGATGTTTTAAGGATGCAAAATGAGGTAGATGCAGACATTGGGGTGAAGGGACAAGATAAAATATTGTCATGGAATCATTAGGTTGCCACTTTACCAACTGGAAACCTCTGTGGCCAGTGGTGTCTGTGCTTGGGTTTTGCTTGTGCCCACTGGGCTTATTCTGTCCACTGGGCTTATTTACCCACTCAGCCCAGCAGGCTGCATTAAGGTCGCGCTACCAGCCTGGATCCAGGCATGGAGTGGCAAGCGCTGTGTGAGTGAGAGAGCCCCAAGTCTGGCCACTGCACACAGCCAGGTATGCCAGCTGTGGTGGGGCAGGCAGTTGCAGGTGCCAGCTCTGTGTGAGGCTGTGGCTAGATTAGACATACTGCAAGCATCTTCCACTGTAGGCACCAGCAGCTGGACAGGAGGTACATGATGGCGCCTGAAAGCTCAGAGATGCAGGAACTGCAGAGCCCCAAAGAGCATGTTACAGCATGTCACAGCCCTGGGATAGGGGGCCCTGAGGTCTGGGCTCCGAGAGGAGCCATAGCTCTTCTTTCCTTCTTGTCACCCGAAATGTGGTGAGCAGCGGGGGAGGGATGTGTTTCAGCCCTGTTTGTGTTACAGCTCTTTCAGTTCCACCATTTGGTAGGTCCTGAATTCTTGTCCTACATTGAAGAAGACTAAGATTCATGAACAACTGGAGCATTACCGAGGCAGAGAGGAACTTCATTGCGCAACAGAACAGCTCTCAGGAGATCCGAAGTGGGTAGCTGCTTTGCACAGGCAGGTCATTCTGGCGAGTGTCCAGCTCTCAGCAGAGAGGAGACCCATAGTGTGGAGCTCCTTTCTGCAGGTAGGTCACCCCAGCAAGTACCTGAGGACGGCTGAGGCTGGAGGTTTTCACATGTTCAGAATGAAGGAAGTGCATGCTGATTGGTCCATGGTCAGCCATGAGCAGGCCTGAAAAAAGCACCATCTGACTGGCCGAACCGTCTGATTGGATTCACCATCTGATTGGATCAATGAAGTTTTCACTCCAGACCGCTGGAATCAGTAGTCTGGCACCCAGGCATCAGGCTCTCACTGGCCTGAAGGTGGGGCTTCACTGGAGACCCACCCCTTCCTGCCTAGGAAGCTATATGCCTCCTGCCGCTTTAAACACATTGTGCACCACGCTCAGGTTGTTTGCCCCAAGGGGTAAGGCCCCACTTGGAGCCACTCTCAGCCACCCGGCCTCCCTCCTGTGCTCAGTGATGCCTAAAGTCTGGAGGCGGCTGAGTAGCGGGCTGCTGGTGTGTCAGCACGGCCATAAGCATGTGCCCACCTGGTTGGATTGTGACAGTGCCTGGCTCCACGGCTGCTATGCTCTGCACTGGAGCAGGCATGGGTAAAGGAGAGCGGCCAGGGAGCAGGAGCAGGCATTTCTGAGCCTATGGGGACAGGGGGCTTCCCAGGCCCCTGAGAGCATAGGGATGCCCCGATCTGGAGCCGAGGCTAGGTGGCTGAACCTGGGCCTGGGAACCTGGGGTTCCTGCCCTGCCAACGTGGTAGGAGGCAGGTCTCCCACCTGTTCCTGGCCCCCACCAGCACTGGGGAGCACACAGCCCTGGCCAAGCCTCTCCCGCTGCAACTGGCATCCCCGCAGTGGCTGCTCCAGACAGGCCGCTGCCACCATCGATATCAACGCTGTAAGCTGAGTAAAATGGAAATTTAAGTAAAAATAGAAAGACATCGTATTAAATAGAAGATAACAGCAAAGGTAAAGATTTGTCCTGATGGGTAGACATCATTTTGAAAGATTCTAAAGCAGGAATAGGAAGGGTGCATACCAGACAGAAAGTATAGTTTAAACAATGAACAAGTTGGGTGGATAAGTGGATAGATGATAGTTAGCTAAATAAAGAGGTAAAGATATTCTGATTAATGTAAATAATTTTATAATTTTAATAATCAGCAGGTCGTTCATAAAAGATTCATAAGATATTCTTACACAGCTAGCTCAGGGTCATAGAGTTATAATTTAAAATTATTTCTGAAAGACAAATGACTTTTTTAAAATTTTTGATTTCAATTTTTCTTTAGCACTTTTTTTGTATCAAGTATTATTCTCCTAGATAAAAAATATGGAAACAAAATATAATTCAATGTTGTTCTCTCTTTGATGTCTTTTTAAATGACAGTATTTTTCCTTCCTTCCTTCCTTCCTCCCTCCCTCCCTCCCTCTCTCCCTTCCTTCTTCCTTTTCTTATCTTTTATTAAGCACCTAATAGGTTTCAGGAACTGCATACATGTGGGAGAAGAAGCAAAGGAAACTTTGCAATGATCTTTGGCTTTATCCAAGCTTAGTAGAGAAAATAACAGCCACAAAAACCCAATAGTTTCCTTTATTATTCCTTTGTTTATCTCAGCTAATCTTAGGCTTAACCCTTTCTGGTTTAGTTTTATGTCCTATTGTGTGATCCTCTTGTCCTAATGCAAAATATATTTTATAAAAATATGTTTAGCACAGTTTTTTTGAGGCCACTTTGTGTTTTTGTTTTTATTTAATATATTTTGTTTCAATTAAGGTTATTTGTTATTGTGGACTTTAAGAAGAAAGATTATATTTATCTTTTTTTCTGGATTAGTAATTTAATAATGACTTTTTAAAATATGAAATAAAAGATATATTTTTCCTCACTTTCATACTGTCTACTTCAGAAACCAGTTTTGTTTTGCAAAATTTATTCAGAAATAAGCTAAGTTCAGCAGTTCCCACATATTGTTTTATTCATCTTTTGAGAAATACAAATTTCAAACAAGTAGATAAAATTCTCTCTCTCTCTCTCTCTCTCTCTCTCTCCCCCCCCCCCTTTTTCAGAATTAACCTTAGTCGTTGGTTGGGTTTCCCAGAAACATAGTCCAAGATGCACAATCTCATACCAAAGGTTTTATGTATAGTACTCTCAGATATACTCTTATATAAAAGTGAGAAAGGTGGAACTGCCTCCCTCCATATTTTGATTGCAACTGAGACTCAGATAATAATCTACAGGAAACTCTGGTGCTTAGGTGACCTTAAAAGTTATCATAAATTTAGGAGAAGGAGCCAGGCTTTTGTGTCTCATCATTCAACAGTAATAGGCTACCAGCTGTCCCAGGGAAGGGCTCAAACTCTGGAGGAGGAAGTTTCCTGGCTGCTAAGGGCAACTCTCAGCCAGGCCCCAGCTATGAGCCAGCAGGGGATCTTCTCAGAAGTGAGGAAATGAGTGCACAGGCCCTGAAGAAGGAACATGGGTGGAGCACAACCATATTTACTCCAGCCTTCAAGTGGATCTCCTAAGAATTTAACTGACACACACAAAAATTAATATCTGAATTGAAACGAAAACTAGTTTTGGTGTTCCAATGGTTTTAACATTTGCTGACTCATTAGACAAATCTTTCCTAAATGCAAAAAATGTATATGGACTTTCCAACTTGCCAAAATGTATTCCTTTAAATCTCAATGTTTCAGAAACATTTTTTCTTGCTTTTTAAAAATACATAGTATCTTTTAACCATGAAGAATATTCTACATTTCCATTACTACTAGTGTTGTTTTTGTATCTGCTACTTAACTATTTTCTTTTTCCATATAAATGAGTATCAGTCAGTTTCTTCTTATAGAGGAAAACATGTGTTTAACAAGTAAAGATGAATGACTAGTTTATGTCACTATTAGTCAGTTAGCATGAAGGAGGAAGGGAGACCAGCTAAAGCCGTGGGCTGTGAGTCAGAAGATGGGCTTAACTTCATTGCTTGTTAGTTGAAGTATTTGGTGGAGGATACTTAACAATTCAGGGTACCTTTCCCTAATTTTAAAGTGGGGAACTGTTTATCTTTTCTACTTTTTTCATGTGGTCATTCTAATGTTCAAATGACATAATATATAATACTCTAAACATTAAAAATTGCCATATACATGCTATGTGCTATTTAATTATTCAAGCTAAAGGATAAGGAACAAATATCAACAAAACTGCAAATTGGAAACCTTTTCCTTAGTGAATCTCATTGGCCACAATTGGATCACATGGCCATAGCCTAGTCATATAAAAGGCTGAGAAGTGAGTTTCTAGCCCTTTTGGTGGAAGATGAGCCTTGCCAGGTAAAATAAAGGGAAGAGGAGATAGGAGGCAGTGGCCACTGGGTAGGCAACCTGCAGTGTCTGCCTCATGGGGTAAGAGTAGGTGTCAGAGGGCATAGAATAGGCAACTAGTATCACACCTGCAAGAATGTTTCCCCTTAGGAGGTAGTGATCACTAGCTGGGAAAGGGCAGGGTGGAAGATGTGAGGGCAGCCTCCAGTGGAGGCCTGGAAGCTGAGCAAGCATGAGCAGGATGAGAATAGAAAAAGATATCTAATATGGCCAGTGCAATGATGGGGTGTGGGCCCAATCCAAATCAGCTTCCTAGGACCTGTTGAGGAGTTTTGACATGAAGAGAAATGGAAATCCACTAGAAGGATTCAAGCAGGGGATGGGGGTAGGGGGCCATAATTGAATTATGTTTCCTCTCCAGAGAGCAATGTTTATCGTTGTAATTTATCAATTTGTTTTTACAATTAGGAGAAAGGTTGGGAAAATAAGTGGTTATAACAGATCAGATTCAACAAATGATAGCCCGCAAGCCAAATCCAGCCCTCTGCCTGCCTTTGTATGGCCCCAAGATAAGAATAGTTTTTATACTTTTAAATTTGAAGAGAATCCAAAGAAGAGGAATATTTTGTGACGTTTCACAATTATATGACATTCAAATTGCAGTGTTCATGAATAAAGTTTTGTTGGCACACAGCCATGCTCATTCATTTGAGTATCATCTGTGACCACTTTCACCCTACAGGCAGAGCTGAATGGTTGCAGCGGGGCCCTTTTGGTCTGCAAAGCATCAAATATTTACCATCTGGCCTTTTACAGAAAATATTTGATATCAATGGTGAATTTTTCAGGTATCACTAAGTTTCACAACATAAGAACTCCCGGATAAAGGGTGGAAGCACTTACCCCTGTACTTACAAGATCTGCTTTTGGTGCTTTTAAGATGAATAGTACAGTTATTTATGTAGATACTGAGTGAGGTAAGTAAAATGTACTGTGTCTGTTCTTACACTCTGGTGGGAGAGGTAGGCATCCAGCAAACTCTCTACAAAGAATATGTATATTTAAAAGTGTTGTAATAGAAGGAGAGGGTACTGTGATTTAATATAATTTCCTTTCTAGTCAAAGGGAGAGACTCTTTGAGGATGTCACATTTAAGTTAAAGAATGGCCTATGAAAGGTCTAGGCAAAACTTTCAGACAGAGGAAAGAGCAAGTGCGGGCAGGACTGGACTGGGCACGGGGTGTGTACAAGGAGCTTAAAGAAGGTGCTCTGGCTAAAGCATGGTGAATGACTGAGACTAGGCAAGGGCTGGGCCAGGCAACAATTTGTAGATCAAATGTTAAAGATGTTGAGAATACAGTGGGAAGCCTTGGAAGAGTTTTGAAAGAGTAACATGACTGGATGTACTTTTCAAAAGAATGCTCTGATCTCCTTCTAAAGAGTAGACAGAGATGGCAATAGCTGGAGGGGGCTGTGGGGACACGGAGGACAGAAATGATGGAGTGAGTTCTGACTACTGAGGGGGAATATCTGGTAGAGAGAGGGAGGTTGAGAGCTTAGGAAATAGCCAACACTTAGTGGAGTGAACTCGAAGAGGAAAGGGCTTCCTAGACATTAGAGGTGAGATGGTTCATTTTTGCCACTAGAGGGAAGAAGGGGGAAGGATCTCAGAAGTACGTTTTAACTCTAAAGCCCATCCCCTTTTCTGAATTCAGTGCTACCTAAGAAACTTCCTTCAGCTTTTTTTCTAATTAAATCAAGGTCTGAGGGGGTCAGCAAGCAGCCCATTATTTTTTTATTAATATTAATTTTATTGTATGGTGTCTTAATCATGCTACATGTTATTTCTCTCCTCCTCTTTACTCTTTCTTCTCTGTTAGATTCTGTTTCCTGCTTCAGGCATTTGGAACAATCCATACATACAGTGGAGATCTCTGCAAATATCCTCAACCGTGTTATAATTCTTCTATCATTTCTATTTCCTTTCTTTCTCTTTTTCTTACTTCCTCTATGGGACTCCTCATATTTTGCCTTCTCACTCTTTCTTTATCCTCATCTCCCCAATGATTATACCTGCTGCACCGTTTTTTTCCCAATCTGCTAACAGCTCTAGCTATGAGGTACCAGAGGAATAACAAATACGTGTAACATAGGTAGATAGATATCATAGACACAAATTTGTTGAATTCAAAGTGAAATTTTACTAACTTCCATTTTAATAATTAAAAAAAGTATTTTGGCCGGGCGCGGTGGCTCACGCCTGTAATCCCAGCACTTTGGGAGGCCGAGACGGGCGGATCACGAGGTCAGGAGATCGAGACCATCCTGGCTAACACGGTGAAACCCCGTCTCTACTAAAAAATACAAAACACTAGCCGGGCGAGGTGGTGGGCACCTATAGTCCCAGCTACTCGGGAGGCTGAGGCAGGAGAATGGCGTGAACCCGGGGGGCGGAGCTTGCAGTGAGCTGAGATCCGGCCACTGCACTCCAGCCTGGGTGACAGAGCGAGACTCCGTCTCAAAAAAAAAAAAAAAAAAAAAAAAAAAAAGGATTTTGGGTTTTTTGTCTCTCCTATCTATTCTCCTACCAAGAAATGGAAAGATTCTAAGATTTCTTGTTCCCATTTTAATGATATAGCAATAAATTATTTGTTTTTTTTGGTTGTATGTTTATATTATTCTTGTTTTACATCTACTATTATCCATGATATAACATCTCACTAGCAGAGAAAGGAAGTTAACATTATGCTGATTTTAAGTTATGGAGAAAAGTTTTCCAAATGTACTAAATTAGCCAAATGATATTCCTTTTTCAAGTGATGACAGTTAGAGTTAAGGTTACTTTCCTATTAGGATTATTTTATTATCCCTTGTTTGTCTCTAAAATTTCCACTAAGAACACTTACTTCCCCTTACATAAGGAACACCTGGGGTTAATGGAGAGCTGTGGTTAGAATTCTATAAAGGACCCAGGTGAATTAGGCAAGCTGAGGTTTGCTTTGTAGCCAAAGTCAGAAGGAAAGGGGGAGATGTTACCAGGTGTAGTAAAGTTTCTGTTACCTTCAGGGACTAGTTTATTGGCTGTTGAGTTTCTTCTCTAGCCCTATCTTTTTGCTTCTGAGTTTGGTTTTGTAGATTGTGTTTCTTTCATAGGTCTTGTTTCCTTTACCTACCTCTCCTGAGGTTCTAATTCTAGTTGCTTCCCCATTCTGACCATCTGATTTTGACTGCTGTCCATCAGCTCTGGACTTCTAGATCTTAGAATGGGTCCTGGCATAGTATGACTCTGTCATAGTGACCCCTGCCCTAGAACGTCCACAGACCCTTGGTATATAAATACGATATGCAGGCGCCACATCAGTACCTGAGATGTCGGTAGCTGAAGAGTGCAGTTGTAGTCCTACTTACATTAATACTCAAATTCTGATGGCTCCCGTCCCCTACATGATTGACTCCAGTATCTCCAGCCTTTTACGGTGTCTACTTTCTATGTACCCTTGATATTCCACTGCTACTAACATATGCTTATTAATCCATCTATCACTTGCCACTGAGGCTGAGTCCTCCAATCTCATCAGTTGCACAGAGGAACCAATCCAAGAGGCAAATCATTTCTGTTGCTGTTGCTGCTACCATCACTCTGCCTGAGCTGGAGTCCAGTTAATTGGCAACAGAGCTGGAGCTAAGTGGCTACAGCCCTTGCCATTACTCTTACAATGTTAGAAGAAAAATGTCCGTCTTGCATAATGCTCAATGAGGTAAATGCATGAGAGAGTTCCCACTTCAAAGCTGTCTGAGTTCCAAAATGTTATAGCATTTAGTAACACAACTTTTCCATTTATATAATTACAAATACACATTTTCAGGGTTGATGGATCTAGACAAGTTTTAGTATTAGCTCTGTGATGGCTTTTTGTTGTGTTAACTTGGCTAGACTGAACTACAGTCCCTAAAATTCTATATCTACTATGTTTCTAGGTAGTGTAGGCTGTAACTTAGGAAGCAGAGATGACCATTTTATGACACATTTCTCCCTGTTACTCAGTCAAACACTAATCTAGGTGCTGCTGTGAAGGAATTCTGTCAATGTGATTATAGTCACATGTCAGTTACTTCAAGTGAATCAAAAGGGAGACTATCATTGGTGGGCCTGACTTACTTAATTCTAGAGCTTTAAAGAGGGCTTAAGCCTTCTCTGAGCTCAGGGACTCCACACAGCAGCTGGACATGCAGTTGCTCTTTCTCCTGGATCTTCCTTCCTGACTGGTGCCTGCGAACAACACACTGCAGCTTGTGTTTGTGGGGTTCTGGCCTGCTTGCAATCCTTCTTCCCTGATTGATCACCTTACAGACTTTGAATTTGAGAAGCTGGCCCCCCAAATTGCTCATTGTCTGTATAAATTCATTTGAGTCCTACTTATTCAGCTTCTCTAGTTGAACTGTGACTGATGCAAGCTGCTGCAAACCACCTCTCTCCTTCTCTTCCATCTTTGGTCCTGTTGCTGAGTGTGGCCGCCCAAGAAGGAAATGCTTTCCTTATGTTGAATACTTTCACAGAAGCTGCCATCTCCCCTCCTCCACACTCTTCCCTAGACTCTGTCTCCACTTGGGCCACCTCAGTCCATAAATCATCTAAGTCCCCGTGGTAAACATTATTTGAATAAATTCTCAAAACACACCTTGATCCAGCATAAATAGAGAGATGATGGGAGAGATGTTATCCACCACCACCAGTAAGGAATATTATTTTGGTTGTAATTTCACAAATATTTGAAAATTCAGGCATCACTGGGAAATTTCTTTTTCTGTGTGATTTAATCATGAAGCAATTTGAGGAGATGACCTTTTTTCATAGATGTGGTATCCAAATGCATAATAAGTGTTAATGCGGAAGATGCATTAGTAGCTACTTTTGAAGAAACCAAGAAATCTTGTAGAATAGCCAGAAAGTTGGATGTGTTTTTCATGTGACCAAATGAAGTTTAAAGAAAATGGAGGTAAACAGAATTTTTGCCAGGTGAAAATAGTTAACGTTTGTTGTTTTCCTGAGTGCCACAGATTCCCAATCCAATTGATTTACAAGTCTTTACTGTTAACTCAATATGTGCCATGGCCCAGACCATCAAGGTGTATTAAAATTATTCACTTGTTTTCTTGTAACCCTGGCTTTATCAAAACAAATCTCATGCCCTATTTAATTAATACCCTCATTACCAACCTTAGAAGTGAAGAGTTAAACTCACTGGAGAGTGGTAATGGTAATATGTCCTGAGAGAGATTCATTTGGCCCAGCTGTCCATTTTATTCTAAGTGCTAAATGCGTTAATATACATAGACTATCATTTACATAGCAAGTGGCTATGTGAGATGAATTATTTATTGTGTGACAACTACCTAATACCCAGTGTACTAATGCAAAGCCATTTTTTATTTGACCTGTATGTAAATTTGCATTATAGAATTCATTACCTTTATATATAAGTCACATTGAAGTTATGTGTGCAGCTATCTCTCATAGAAGCTGCAGGTTACCTGTGCTTTGATTTAATTGCTGCTCTCCTTGTATGGCAAAGAAGCCTGCTTTTGGAATGGAAGAATTTCAGGGACCCCAGCCAGGCAGCATGTGAAAAGCCTCTCCTTTGATGCAGAGAGTAAGGTGAGAGAGAAAGACAAGCCCAAATTTAATTAAAATGTTATGAGAGCTAGAAACCAGCACATGAGACAAAGTAAAGGGGAGCAGGGTTTGTGCCTCCTGAAGTGTGTATGCTGCCAGGGATCACCAAGGTAATAAAATTCAAGCTGCTTTCCCCAGGCAGTGGTGACCCCATCCTCTACAGAGAGCCGCATGTTTACATTCAGAGAGAACTGGGAGGAAGTCTTCTTGAATAAGAAATTGCCTCATTTCCAATTTATTCTTTAGTCTGTGGAATGTAATTTAATTCATCTTTGCAGTTTTCACGTGGCTTTTCAGACTATTCGTCTCTGGATTATCTTTGCAACCTCTAATAATGTGGTTCTTTGGGGAGGTTGGTGCCTCTGAACATAATAGTGCTAAGTCTAGTTCCCTGACAGGCCGGATAGCAAGCTAATTACCCAACTTGCTGGGGAACCAGAGCTGTAGGGACTGAAAATTTCTGGTATTGAAATGAGGGATGGGGCACCTTTAGAGGCCTGAAATGTTAGATATCCTTCCCATTAGATTCTTAGTCCGTTGCTTGGGAATCCGCCAAATTGAATGGCCTCAAGATTTGCTTTGCTTGTGAGATTTTTTGTTACTTCCCAATTCCAGCTGGACTGCAAATACTGCAAGAAAATCCTTTCTTATTATTGGTATTTTGGTCCTTCTATTTCCCATCTCACCTGGAAACAGGCAGTGCAAAGGAGTGAGAAAATGAAAAGAACAATGGAAAAGGTAATAGAATTGCACTGAACTCTTCAAAAGATTTGCTTTGAATTCCACATGAAGGTTGAGGCACCTACAAAAGTCACCTAAGTCAATCCAGGTGTACCTGTCCCTCTAAATGTAATTTCAGGGCTGCTCTTTCCTGAGGAAAAGCATTTTTGATATGAGATCTGTTGGAATAATCATAAGGTTGCAAAGCTTCATTTGCTCCTCTCGTTTGATACCCATGCATGTAAACTAGAAATACTTTTCTTCAGCAATTGAAAAATTAGTGATTAAAAATATGTATTATAATTGGATCCCTTATTGAGCACAGTGTGATTTGGGGACACACAGTATCTGTACCATCTGGGACAACCTTAGAAATGCCCCATCCTAGATTTATTGAATCAGAATCTGAATTTTAATGAGATCCCCAGTTTATCTGTAAGCACTTTAAAGTTGGGGACTCTGACCTAGTTCACTGACCTCCATTATTTACATAGTTTCCTACAGTGGATCTTTTCTTCAAATGATGGCTCAAAGAAGGGAGGGGTGCTGGGCTGAGATGGATGCTGGGGATTCCCAAGCTGTTCATGCCTCCCATCCCTGCTGCAGGTCTTTGCTCTCCCAGGGCAGTATGGAACACAGTACAAAAACACTAAGCCAATCCCTCCATTTCATTGCGCACTCAGAGACTGAGACAATGAGAGGTTAAATAGCTTACTTTAGGTCAAAGAGCTTGTTAGTGCTAATGCTAGGTCTATAAGCCAGGTGGCCAGACCCCCAGTTCTGTTCTCTTTTCATACTGCCTGGTTCTGACACCCAGGATTTGTAATAAGCCTTTGAACAAAAAAATAAGCTGTATCTGAGACTGAAGTTATTATCCAGGCTTTGCCACTTCTTGGACTGTGAAAGGCATTTAAACACCTGTCCTTGTTTAAGACTAAATTAGTGCATTATGTGTTTATAGCTCTGGTAATTGCACCCTATGCATACTATTGTATTTATAGAACAAATCTAAGGTTGAATGCACACTTCTAGTTTTGATTATAAATGTTTACTTGAAAGATGGCTCTGATTCATTGCTATGAAATCAATTGCAGGCCACCAGAAAGAGTGCAAGCAGGCTTTTTGCCTTGTGGGCCTGAAAGATAAAAGGCCTTGAATGGTGTGATGGATTGAACGTTTATGTTCCCACAAAATTTGTATGTTGAAGCCCTAACCCCATATGGGATGGTATTTGGAGATGGTGCTTTTAGGTGGTAATGTAGGTTAGATGAGTTCGCAAGGGTGGAGTCCTCATGATGAGATTAGTGCCCTTATGAGAGGAAATATCAGAGAGCTTGCCTTCTCTTCCTTCACCTACCCAAAGATGGGGTCATGTGAGCACAAAACAAACAAGATGGCAGTCACCTACAAGCCAAGAGAAGATTCCTCAGAATAAAATCTACTGTGCTGATGCCTTGATCTTAGACTACGCAGCCTCCAGAACCCCAATAAATGAATTTCTATTATTTTTGTGGTATTTGATTTTTGCAGCATGAGCAGACTAATATAGAGGACATATCTTCCATGCCAATTTATAAATGAAATCCAGACATTCTCATGGAAATTGAATAATCATGATGGCTGTCATTTAATGAGTGCCTACCATATGCCAGATACTGTCAACTACTGTGCTAGACATCATATCAGTTATTTAAAGTAAATATTGTTATGGTTTTACAGGCTAGTTTCTTGATGCAGGAGAGCATGTCCCAGGATCTTTTAATGGCTCCAGATTCAAGCACAATATCTGGCATATAGTAGGTCCTCAAATGCTGTTATTGCACTGAAGGTTGCAAGATTAGTCCAAAGTCATGCATTTGCTCAATTTTCGATCTAGAACTATCTTTCCAAAGCTCATTGTGGTGGATTGCAAAAAAATGGCCCCAAATTCCTCTTATCACTCAATGCACACTCCTCTGAAAAATGACTTTTCTGTTCTTCCCATCTGGAGGTGGAGTATATCTTGCCTCTTGTTTGAATTCAGATTGACCTTGGGACTTACTTTGACCAATCAAATATGGCAGAAGTGACAGTGTGGGAATTTTGAGCCTAGGCCTGAGACTCATGTGAAGAGCTTGGGGTTAGTCTCTGTGAGGACGAGACACCTATAGGCAGCACCATCGATCACTGGGCATGTGAATGAGAACACTGTGCTAAGTGCTGCCACATAAGTGAACTCAAGTGAGACCAGCAGAATGGCACAATGAGCTCAGCCAAAATTGATGACCCACATAATCATGAAATAATAAACGATTTTTGTTTCAGCCACTATTTCTATTAGTGTGTAATAGAAAATTGACATATGAGTGCTGCTTCTACCTCCTAACTGGTGAAGATGATGGTGATTCAAAGGATATTATTATGTGACCCTATTGAGAGATTATCATGTACAAAACAATAAAAACTTTACATACATGATATCATTTAATCAGTTCAGCCATCCTAAGAAGAGATATTTTTAAAATCTCCACTGTATTGATGAGAAAATTAGGTTAAGTAACTTTCCACAGTCACACAGCTAGTAAGTGTTTAAGTATGTGCACTCTGGAATAAACACTCTTAACCACGAAGCTATTGAGTTTGAAGGAAAGAGGCCATAGTGTAGTGTGTTATGTGGAAGGAGATGGATGGAGTTATAGGGGCATATTTAGGAAGCTGATAGACTAAAGGAGTCCTGTAGGAAGAAGAATGCCCCCCAGAGTTGTCTATGTCCTAATCCCTGAAACCTGTACCTACATTCTATTACATGGCAGAGGAGAATTAAGATTATAGATGGAATTAGATTTCTATATTAGTTTCCTGTGGTTTCTATTAGAAGTTACTATAAACTTGGTTCCTGGAAACAAGAGAAATGTATTGTTCTACTGTTTGGGGGCTAAAAATCTGAAATCCATTTCACTGGGCTGAACCAAGATGTCAGCAGTCCTGTGCTTCCTCCGAAGGCACTATGGGAGAATCTGTTCTTTGCTTCTTACAGCTGCTGGTGGTTGCCAGCATTTACTGGCTTGTGACTGCATCACTTCAATCTCTGCCTCTGCGATCATATTGCCTTCTCGTCTTCTGTGCATATAATCTCCTGGCTCCCTTTTATAAGGACACTTGTGATTACATTTAGGGCCCACTCATAAGCCAGGATAATCTCATTTAAGATCCTTAATTTACTCACAACTACAAAAAGTCCTTTTCTTTCCACATAAGGTAATATTTACAGGTTTCAAGGATTAGGATGTAAATAGGTTTGGGGAGGTCATTATTTAGCCCACCATAATTGCTAACTAACATCAAATTGGGGAGAGTATCCTGGATTATACAGATGTGCTCAATGTAATCACAAGTGTCCTTAAAAATGAAAGCAGAAGGAAGAAAAAGACAGTGTAAGGGGGATGTGGGGATGTGACTACAGAAGAAAGGCATAGAGAGATACAACATGATTGATGCTGAAGACGGAGGAAAGGGCCATGAACCAAGGAATGTGGGCAACCTCTACCTGGAAAATGCAAAGAAATAGATTTCCCTAGAGCCTCCAGAAAGAAATGCAGCCCTGCATTGATTTTAGCCCATTGAGACTTATATTGGACTTCTAACTTACCAAACTGTAAGATAGTAAATTTGTGTGATTTGTTAGAAAGAGGAAGACAAAATGCTCTAATTCAAAGCTAATCTTTGTTGGACATTGGCTTTCCATCAATTCCTGGACTAATTTCTTTATACATATTATTTCATATAATTTTCAGAAAAATAATAAAACAACAAACTATTTCAAGTATTGTCTCTGCTTAACAGCTATGAATGTTGACTTAGCTGCCTAAAGATGCACAGTTCATAACTAGAGTCAGGATTAGACACAGATGATCTGACCTCTGAGCCATCATTCTCTTAAGCCCCATCAGTCATCAGAGAGATAGTGTGTATAATCTTAAGTTATTGATCTAGAAGTACTCATTTGAATGTGTTCTTTTTAACCAAGTGTCAAGAGAAGCCTGAATGGAGACATCCTCCCTGTTCATGGTAAGGTCCTACCACAGCTGGAAATGAGAGTTCTTGGAATATATTCTGTAAATTTCTTATAGCCTTTGGGCTAATGATGATAGATCTAGCTTTTTTCTGTATTTTCTTCTTTATGCCAATAGCACTGAGGAAAAAAATAATTGAGTAGAAGAAGGAATCAAAAAGGCTAGATATGATGGAAAGGAGGTTTATTTTAAGTTTGTATTAATTCAAATTAACTTTAGCTCCTCCTGAAATTGTTCAACTATTCTTTAGAAATAAGTTCAAGCATCTGAAGTTTTCTTGATTCAAATCTGTGCTTTCCTATCAATACATAACTAATGTCCATCAAATGTCAATATGCCTGGAGAAGTAAGCTCTAGGAAATTAATTTAATTTTCCGTGAAGGGCCACTTATTTGGCATTTTAGTTATGAATCCGCCTGCTTTGTTCTGTACCATAACTGGGTTTTGTCCAATCACTTTTAATTATGAGGTTATGCCTGGGTCCTTTTTCCCTTTGATATAAACTTTTCAAACACAAGCTCTGGGTCTCATTTTTTCTGAGCTATGGCTTCAATACTAGGAATCCCTGAGGCCTGATGTTGGTTGGAAACTGACTCCAATTATTTTCTGTGCAAATTGCTTGACCCTTCAGCTTTGATTCTCCCTTTCACAAACTGAGGATATAATCACTCTTCTCTTATCTCCCAAGGCTCCTAAGGGAAACATTAAAGAGCTTTGAATATGAAAAACACTATATACCTGTGAAGGAGGGTTACGCGCTCATCACTTTCCAACCAATTTCTAGATAATATCGGGTGCAACGTTCTCAGGGAAGCTAGTGAAGTCACAGCAATCCTTGGCCAAGTCTGTGGTCTCCTTTGCTGCTTCTGAGGTGCCCTGCAACAGACGGTAAGCAGCAACCCATTCCTTGGTACAGAATTTTTTTTCATGGCTGTTTGCAAGTGAGATCCTAGCAGAATTGCTGAGCCCTTGTTAAACTTTTCCTTTCACTGAATCTACTTGAAAAGAACCTTGCTGCATACATTTGTATACATCACCGCCCCAGAGGAGCTCTGTGAAAATGCACTCCTGTTCCTCTGGACTGCTTGGAGAAGAGAAAAGCAAGTAGTTTTCAGTGCAGTCTGAGAGTTCAGCTGGAGAACAGATATTTTTAGGATTAAAGTAGACTGGTGTTATAATTAAAGTGCTTAAGACACTCTCAAACTGAACATCATTTTTGCTCTCCTTGCTGTAGATAAGGACATCATCAGACTCTACAGGTCCTCCCCTAATGCAGTTGGCCTAATCAATTCAATGCAAAGTGACAGCGAAGCATTTTATGGACCTTTTTCTTTCTATCTGTTTTCCAGGGGACAGAAGCTGAGTATGGATAAGTGAGCATTTATTTATTTTCCTAGGTTCTGAATTCCGTTCCACAGCAGTTGGCTTGGATACCTCTAAGTAACTCCTGCTCCTCTGTTTTTGCCTTCATTTACTCCCCTTATTCCTGAAACCTCTTCTTGTCATTTTCAGGGGTGAAAACTTTAGGAGTGCTTCTTTTAAGTTACTGAATGGATGGGATTATGCCATTGACTCATTGGGCCCTTGTAATGTGAGAGGACCTCAGTTTACAGAGGAGAGGATTGAGGCCCAGAGCTATTCAGTAAGTCACAAATCCGATTTGAAACAGATCTGGGACCAGAGCCTGGATCTCTGACTTCCATTCTGGGATTGTATCCATTACATGCCCAGTAATAATCCCTGCACCTTGGACCCATATGGGACACAACCCACAGGCTTTACCTTTAGGGATGTGAAGGCCAAGGCTTTCCTTCACCTTCTGCTTTTGTGCAAGTACAAATCAGGAGCATTTCTGTATTTCCCCTTTGGCTGTGGGTGGTCCTGGTGTCTCTTGAGAAAGATGGAAGAGGCTAGCCTGAGGTTTCTTAGCAAAATATTAAGTCAGAATTGTTCACTTTCCATTGTAACCCACATTTTCCAAGTTGGGGCAGCCCAGAGGCAGAACAGGGTTATGATAACAGTTATAAAACCAGTATCTTTCTGACTGTAGCCGATCCACTTCTGGGAATTCCACTTCAAATACTTCCCAAGTTGTTTCACTGGTTCACAGAAGTTGTTTCCCAAAAGCTCTGAGCACTAATTTTTACAATTTACAGTCTTTAAGTCTCGATGATTATTGTAATCTCCTGCGAGCTATCTAAAAATCAGGTTTTACAATACTATCCCAAGAAAACTTGAATTGGCAAGTGTGGGATTTGGCCTAGAAATATGTATGTCTATAACTTTTCACATCAATTTCACTATTGGACAGGTCTGTGAACCCCTGTTCTAGTTCCACAGGTTATTCTTTCTACACAATATTTAGAGCCCACTATAACCTCAGCACCATCCTAGGCCCTGGACATAAGCAATGAAGAAAGCAATGTTCTGACCTCTTAGAGCTTTCACAGCTCGAGGACAACACATGAATAAATGGTTAAATGTGAGTAAGTCAGCCAGTGACAGATATGATGGAGAAAAGCAAAGTAAAAGTGAAGGTGGGAGCAGTGCTGCTGTTTTATGCGGGGAAGAATTTTTCTATCATCTGACATTTAGGTAGATGTTGAGGAAAATGGTGGAACAAAGCCATGTGAATATTTTGTAGAAGGATGTTCCAAACAGACAGAGCAGCTAGGTCAAAGAGCCTTGAGTTGAATTAGCCTGCTGTGTTTCAGGATGATCAAGGAGCCAATATGCCTGGAGAGGACAGTATGAGCCAGAGAGGAAAGCAATAGTGTCCAAGAGGAGCAGGGGCGCCAGCATGCAGGACATAAGTGAGTGTGCAGACTAGAGCTTTGGTATATGATGAGGGAGCCACTGGAGGATTTTAACCATGGAGAAACAAGGTCTGATCTTGTTTTATATGTGTCACTCTGGGTTGTGGTCTTGAAAGTCAAATTTAAGATGGCAAAATTAGAAGCTGGGAGACTAGTAAGGAAGCTAATGCAGTCCAGGGAAGACAGGAGTTTTGTAACCAAGTGGTAGCAGTGGCCATGATGTGGATACTAATATATTTTGAACAATGAAGACTATGGTAATTTAGCTGAATGGGGTGGCTCACACCTGTAATCCCAGTTCTTTGGGAGGCTGAGGTGGGAGGATTGCTTGAGGATGGAAATTCAAGACCAACTTGAGTAGCACAGCGAGACCATCTCTACATATAAGTTTTTTTTTTTTAAAAAGTTAGCCTGGTGCAGTGGTGTGCACCTGGAGTCCCAACTACTCGGGAGGCTGAGGCAGGAGGATGGCTTGAGTCCAGGAGGTCGAGGCTACAGCGAGATATGATCATGCCACTGCACTCCAACCTGGGTGACAGAGTGAGATCTTGTATTAAAAAAAAAAAAAGGCAATGAGATTTGCTACTGTATTGAATATGGGGTGGGATGAGAAGAGGAATCAAGGGCAACTATGAGATTTTTGGTCTAGACAACTCAAAGGATGAAGTTGCAGCTTTAAAGAATAAAAGGAGTATGAAAAGAGGAGATTTGAAAAGAACAAGAATCTGATTTGCACGTGTTAATTTTGAAATACCTATTAGATATCCTGATGGAACTGTCCAATAGCTGTTTGGATATCCAAATTGAGAGATCCAGGAAAAAGTCCAGACTAGATGTACAGATTTGGGAATCATTGGCAGTATGGCAAGGTAGAGGCCATATGCCAAATGTTATCACCTGTGTAGCGAGTTTTGATAAAGAAAAGAAGGGTCTAAAGACTAAAGTTCTCTTGCATTTTAATGTTCAGAGGTTGGAGATGGGGGAACGCTGATGCAGAAGACTGAAAAGGGGTGGCTAGATAGAGTCAATCATTTTCTTCCTCTCCAATTCTGTCTTATTGAGACAATGTGTCCTGTCACTGCTAATCCCCACAACTGTGACTCACTGCCAAAATTTCAAAGGCACCAGTAATGCCACGGCTGCCTCCAAGGCAGGAAGCACTAGGACACTGCCAAGGCCGGTGCTGCTACCACTGTTCTCACCAGTTCAGTGAGAGCACCAAAGCGATCCATCCTTCAGCTCTTTGATGCCCAGCAGGCATGAAAGTAATCTCTTTTTTAGGTTTCAATATGTAACTTATTGGATAATTCTTAAAAGATTTAGGTAGGTATCTGGAAGCCTCCGAGTAAATGATATATTCTAGTCCGTGAAATGAATGCATATATTTCAAGTATAATTCAGTTCTGAATCCTAGCGTAGTCACAGCTTAGATTCAAGCAGAGATACTAGTTACATTGAAAAAAACATGAAACTATAAAGCAATGATTTTTTAACATTAGGAGGGAGTTCTTGCAATCATGGAAGAATGTGAGCTATAGCATCACAGAAGTTTGGTTTCAGATCCCATCCTAGCAAGAGAGAGAAAGCTCACAGAGGGAGACAGCACAGTTTTCATTCTCTTCCCAGTTACTCTTGACAAGAGTAGGGGAAGCCCATGTTATATGCTATTTAAGGTGTTGGAAAGAAGGAAGCAATGTATTAATAGTTCAACAAATGCCTATTCCATTACTGTAATTTATTACTGAAATATGTGCTATAGTAATGTGCAGTCTACACACATATGACTTGTCAAAGAGTGGCTGCTTCTCCAGTTTTGCTCATTCTGAGTACCAATCTTGATTTTAATAGTGCAGCAGGGCCCAGGTGCAGAATCTCTAATTTACAAAACCTGAGAAATTCCTGCAGAAGACTAAGGAATGACTGAGCCCTCATTCTATAATAATAATACTTTTTGTACTTAAGTTTATAGAAACAATATTATATACACAGGATTCTTATATCCTACTCCAGATAGTCCCAAAGTAGCAAGTAATAAAAGTTCATCAGCATGGACATAGGACAGTTTGGTTGCTGGCGTGGCTGGATCCTCTTATGAGTCCCTTGCAGTCCTCATACTAAAGGCTCTTGACCCAGTAAGGTTTGCTTCTGGTTTTAGAGTTCTTATTATTATTTCCCAATAAGTCTAAAGCTTTTAATGTTAACCCCAGGAGCGGCATGATGTTGCAATTCTACCTACACAACTTGAATGCTTTTTGTTTAAGGTCCTTCTAGTGGCCTTGTTTTCTCAGAAATTAGCTGTTTGTTGGGCTCTTTGGAAACTTCAAGGAAAGAAGGAGTTACACTATCTATCACTCTGATAAGAAGGTTTTCACACTTGAAATAAGAATTAAACATGGCTGGGCATGGTGGCTCATGCCTGTAATCTCAGCATTTTGAGAGATAGAGGCAGGAGGAGTGCTTGAAGTCAGGAGTTTGAGAGTAGCCTGGGCAATGTAGCATATCCCATCTCTACCAAAAAAAAAAAAAAATTTACTTAGGCATGGTGGCATGTGCCTGTGGTCCTTAGCTACTTGAGAGGCTGAAGAGAGAGGCTCTCCTGAGCCGAGGCTGTAGTGAACCATAATTATGCCACTCCAGCTTGGATGATAGTGTGAGACCCTGTCTCAAAGCTATTTCATGGTTCAGAGTATTAAATATCTCTGAGGCAATACTAGTGCTTGATATTTCTATTAAATCATTCCATTTTTAATATCACAATGGCTTATATTATGACGGTTACTAGCCAGAAATGGCAGATGGGTTGAGAAAAGAAAAACGGACAATAGAGCCTATTCAAATAGCATGCTCGTGTTCTGCATTGGCATGGACAAACATTCATTTTTCCCTCTCCCTTTAGTATTTCATGTATTGATGAATAGCAGCACAATGGTCCACCTAGTAATTGCAGCCAGACTCCCATGCCTCTCTCCTGACCTCATTTTCTACACCACACTGGGATCAAATAATCCTAATATCTCTTTAATTCACTCTCTCCTATCTCTGGCCAAAAATGCCCTACTTCAGACATTTATTGTTTCCTACTTGAATGATTTCAGCAGTCTCCTATTGGTCCTCTCTATGTCCAGCCTCACCCTGTGAAATCCATGCTAAGTGTTTCCATAAGAGAGCTCTTCAACCAAAAAAAAACAAAAGTGGAACATCCTTCCGTCTACTTCAAAACTTTCTAAGGTCACCTCAAAATACAACAAGATGCCTCTCATTGTGGGCTTTGGAAATTCTACATCAGAATTACTGTTAAAGACGTACATTATAGAATTTTGAATTTGCATTTAAAACATGCTTCCCAGGTGATTAATATGCACTCAGAACCGTTAAGAAAATCTTTAGACAAATTAAATTTAACAGAGTTTAATTGAGCAACGAATGATTCACAAATTGGACAGCCACCACACCAGAATAGGTTCAGAGAGATTCCAGCACAGCCATGTGGGAGAAGAAAATTTCTGAACAGAAAAACAGAAAGTGATGTCTAGAAGATGGAGGTAAAGTTCAGAAACAGCCGCATTGGTTGCAGCTTGGCCTTTGCCTTATTTGAAAATGGTTTGAACAGTAGACTATCTTTGGCTGGAACTCAGTGATTGACACAAAGAGTAGATTACAGTCTGTTCACACATCCAGTTAGGTTACAGGTCCTTGTGTAGGGAGAAACCCTTAGGCCACACTTAAAAGGAGCCAACTTTAGGCTAAACCTAATTTAACACAGTAATGGGCTTGACGCCCAAACTGGGCCAAGTAGAATTCTCCTGGAATCATTGCTCTCAGGTCACAAGAAAAATGAAGAAAAGAAAATAAAGATAGGATGCAGAACAATGCTGAAAGAAGCAGCAAAGTGAAGGCAAGAAAGAGAGCGATCCTGAAAGCATTGAGCCCCTGGTTTCAGGCACCCATGAGTCTAGCAGTGCCTCTTACCCTCCTTCTAGAAAATGGTGTTCAGGGCTAAAATCAGCAGGTCGCTTAACCTCTTAAATCCTTAGTGGCTTATAAAATCTGGTATGAACTGGCCCTCCATAGATCCTCAGTTGACCTCATTTTGTGTAACCTACCTTCATACTTACTATCCTGCAGCATATTAGACACCTCTCAGCTCTGTGAAATCACCAAACTGGTGCCCACTTAAGGGTCTTTATACCAACCCTTCCTGCTCTCTCACCTGCTTCTCTCTCCACTGCCCCTGGGACTTCCCTGGCAGGCTTTTTATTTTTTTCTACTTAGAACTAGGGTTACTTCTACAGAGGCCACCTGACCACTGAAAAATAACCACCCCATAATTATGTATCACATCACCTTTTAAAATGTATTGCATAGTATTTATCAAAATCTGATGACATTTATTAATTTATTGGTTAGTTTGTATCTTGTCTAATTTTCCCCACTTGACTGTGAGCTCCATGAAAACAGCTCCTGGCACAGGATAAAAACTCAATGGATATGTATTGAATGACAGAAAAATAATCACCACCACTACCACCACCACCACCACCACCACCAATATTTATTTAGGCTTATTATGTGCCAGACATTGTTATAGGCATTTTATTGGTTAACAAATTAAATCATTGCAATGGGCCTATGTGAGATTAATACTTTTATTATCTCCATTTGACACATGATGAATCTATGGTACAGGAAAGTTGAAACACTCAAAGAACAATGCTTCCAGCAAAATAGGCACTTTGCGTATTCCATGTGTTGATCAAGAAAGAAGAAGACATGCAAATAAACAAGAGGAGGAAAGAGAGCTGGGGCATGCCTACTGCTCTGAATATTCAAAAAACAGGGATGAGGTATAGTAAAAAGAAGCAAAGAGGAGAAAAGATGGAAATAGAGGCTGTATTGGTTTTCTATGGGTGCCACAATAAAATACCACAGGCTGGGTGGCTTAAACAATAGAAATGCGTTTTCTCACAGTTCTGGGGGCTGGAAGTGCAGGTCTGGTTTCTTCGGAGGCCTCTCTCCTTGGCTTGCAGATGTCCTTCTTCTTGCTGGGTCCTCACATGGTTGTTCATCAGTCTGTATTGTCCTCATCTTGTCTTCTTATAAGGACACCAGTCATGTTGGATTAGGGTCCAACCATAGGACCTCCTGTTACCTTAATTACTTCTTTAAAGATGCTATCTCCAAATACAGTCAAATTTATTTAGAGTTACCAGTGACTTCAACATATGAATTTTTGGGGGGACACAATTCAATTCAACCCATAACAGAGAAGAAATAAGTAATGTGTAAAACTGAGTAAAAGTAAATGAAATTAAGGAGAGCAGGAAAGTTGTGGTGTACAGCAGAAGGTATAGAAGAAATTATTGCATAGTTATAATGAAAACAAAGGTGAAAAATAGAAGCCAGCAAGAAAATAAAATGAATCAATGTACTCACTGAGAACAAGAAGACACATGTAAATATTTGTGCAATGACAAAGATAGTGGAACTGCCCAGTGGGTTTACCTAGCCCACTGCCTAGACAGAGCTGATTTATCAAGACAGGGGAATTGCAATACAGAAAAAGTAATTCACTCAGAGCTGGTTGTGCAGGAGACAGGAGTTTTATTATTACTCAAATCAGTCTCCCCAAGCATTCAAGGATCAGAGTTTTTAAGGACAACTTGGTGAGTGGGGGAAGCCAGTGAGTCAGGAGTGCTGATTGGTTAGGTAGGAGATAAAATCATGGGAAGTTGAAGCTGTCCTCTTGCCTTAAGTCAGTTCCTGGGTGAGAGCCACAAGATCAGATGAGCCAGTTTAGATGATCTGGGTGGTGCAAGCTGATCCATCAAGGGCAGGGTTGGCAAAATATCTCAAACACTGATCTTAGAAGCAGTTTAGGGAGAGTCAGAATCTTGTAGCCTCTGGCTGCATGACTCCTAAACCACAATTTCTAATCTTGTGGCTAATTTGTTAGTCCTACAAAGGCAATCTAGTCCCCAGGCAAGAAGGAGATTTGTTTTAGGAACGGACTGTTACTGTCTTTGTTTTAAACTATAAACTAAGTTCTTCCCCAAATTAGTTCAGCCTACACCCAGGAAGGAACAAGGACAGCTGGGAGGTTAGAAGCAAGATGGAGCCAATTAGGTTAGATCTCTTTCACTGTCTCAGTCATAATTTTGCAAAGGCAGTTTCAATAGGATACATAAAAGATTAACACAGGAAAAAAGGGACAGAAGAGGGACAATGCCATAAAAATGAATAGAGAAAAGGAGAAGAATAAAAGAAAATAGAACACCAGCTTTACAACACATTGGATGTATGCCGTATTTCATTTTTGTTTTGTTTTGGAAAATGTCCTATCATTTTGTAAGGTTGAACACTGAAGTGCATGATTTCTATGACTAAAGACTTCACTGATTTGAAATATTATAAGAAGGCAATGCTGATATTGGAAATATGGATATAGAGTCAGGAATACTTTCCTATATGACAGTACTGATCTTTGTCATAAGAGAAGGTGTATCGGCCGCATTTTATAAAGCTTTGGGGGGCTTTAAAAAGCAAAGAAATTGAGATTGTGTTAGCTGGAATCCGGCAGCAGGTTTAACAGGAGATACTGTTCTGCTACAACTCTCACCAAGGGAGTTCAATTTCAACAGTGCTAATCTTTCCATAGTGGCGGAAGTTTAAATTTTGTGCCCCTAAGGAAAAATATCCAAAGTAATTCCCATTGAACTTGCCTCCCAGAAATCTCTGCTTCATACACTATCCGGTACGACATGTGCCTCTCCAGGGCAATGGTACCTTTCTCTCCACATGGTAAAAACATACTCATTTGACATTTCAGATGCCGAATTCTTTTTTCCAGTGTGGTTAAATAAAGTTTCTATTGTTCTATAAAGCTTCTGGCATGAAATTTTAAGTCTTTTTTTTTTTTTTTTTTCATTTTAATGTAATTTTGCCCACCTTATTCTTGGCTTCTGGTATTGCAAATTGATATAAAGCTTTTAAATATAACTCTATGTTGTTTTATTATTTTAGCTATTGTAGGAAAGTTTAACTTTCCCTCTGAAGATTCAATTAATTTGGGTCTATAAACAAACTGACAATATAGACAGATTAACGGAGACAAGGCATCCAAATTGATATATGTGCAAATGCATGGGCAGTACACAAAATATGAGACTCAAGGAAGGGCCAGATGGCTGAAGCTTAAATAGCACCTTCTTCATAGGAGAAAAATGGGTGTAATATAGGCAATTTTGAGAGGTAGTGAAAGATTTTTCATAGAATTGAATGGGCCCAAAGAGCAGATGGAATCGTGTAAATGATTCTCTTTGGAAACTGAATGGTACTGGAGAACAGACAATGGCCTAGGACAAATTTCCCCTGAGATCTGGACGGAGGTGGTGACAATAGAAGAAGATGAGGGCTGGAACTTTACGGTGAACAAAGGTTGTCTTATGCAGATAAAGTCTCCCAGGAAATCTCTCAGAGCTACCCTTAGAAGAATAGATGAAAAGTCTGTCTGGGCATGATGGAGACTTTTAGTCTTTTCTCTTCTCTGGTGGTTAATCTTTCGTGGTCATCTGATGAGATTCCTAGGGAGAGGGTTTCAATTGCATGTTTTTGGGGAAGAACTTTCCTCAGTCAAATAAGGGAACTTCCAGAGAAAGCCCCTCCCTGTGCTTGAGAGGTAGGAGAGAAACAAGAGAAAGTTAGAAAGTCCTTGGTTCAGAGGCAGCTTCTAAGGCCTTTTAATTTCTTTTAGTTCAAAATGCTCAGCATGCCAAAATGCTATACTTTGGAGTATCAGTTCTGAGCCCCAGCACTATATTGAAACACATCAATGTACGTATGTTTCTTTTCTGACTATGCATACAAAAATAGTGTGACAACTAAACAGTCATTTTGAATAATAGAATAATAATTCACTATATAATTGTTTTATTGTATTCAAAAGTGAGGCCAGGTCTGTTTTAGTTCTAACACAAGCTAGAATTTATCATGTTATGTATTTATTGCATTTATTAATAATTGAGGGTCTCTGGTTCATATGGATCACTTGGGTATGCAGGGAAATTTCAGGAATCCGCTCCATATACATTAAACAAAAGTATCAGGAATTGGTCCAATGAAACTACATTGAAACAAACTTTCCAGATGATTCTAATATTCACTAAATTTAGGGAGCTACTGGCAAATACTTCAAATACAAGAAATAAAATTGAGTCCAAATAAATCACCCTTTTTAGATATCACTTTATTGCAAGTTTTTATACATGTAAATTTCCTATATAAAACAATTTTTTTGCCTTCTTAAAATTTTCTATTTTATTTTATTTTTAAAAATTTATTATAATTTAAGTTCTAGAATACATGTGTAGAATGTGCAGGTTTATTACATAGGTATACATGTGCCATGGTGGTTTTCTGCACCCATCAACCCGTCATCTAGGTTTTAAGCCCGGCCAGCATTAGATATTTGTCCTAATGTTCTCCCTCCCCTTGCCTCCCAACCCACGACAGGCCCTGGTGTGTGATGTTCCCTGTGTTCATGTGTTCTCATTGTTCAGCTCCCACTTATGAGTGAGAACATGTGGTGTTTGATTTTCTGTTCCCGTGTTAGTTTGCTGAGAATGATGGTTTCCAGCTTCATGCATGTCCTTGCAAAGGACATGAGCTCATTCTTTTTTATGGCTGCATAGTATTCTATGGTGTATATGTGCCACATTTTCTTTATCCAGTCTGTCAATGGTGGACATATGGGTTGGTTCTAAGTCTTTGTTATTGTGAATAGTGCTGCAATAAACATATGTGTGCATGTGTCTTTATAGTAGAATGATTTATAATTCTTTGTGTATATGCCCAGTAATGGGATTGCTGGATCAAATGGTATTTCTAGTTCTAGAGCCTTGAGGAATCACCACACTGTCTTCTACAGTGTGGAAGATCAAATTGGTTGAACTAATTTATACTCCCATCAACAGTGTAAAAGCATTTCTATTTCTCCATATCCTCACCAGCATCTGTTCTTTCCTGACATTTTAATGATCACAATTCTAACTGGAGTGAGATGGTATCTCCCAGTGGTTTTCATTTGCATTTCTCTAATGACCAGTGATGATGAGCTTTTTTTCATATGTTTGTTGGCCACATAAATGTCTTCTTTTGAGAAGTGTCTGCTCATATTCCTTGCCCACATTTTGATGGGGTTATTTGTTTTTTTCTTGTAAATGTGTTTAAGTTTCTTGTAGATTCTGGATAATAGCTCTTTGTCAGATGGATAGATTGCAAAAATTTTCCCCCATTGTGTAGATTGCCTTCACTCTGCTGATAGTTTATTTTGCTGGTCAGAAGCTCTTTAGTTTAATTAAATCCCATTTGTCAATTTTGGCTTTTGTTGCAATTGTTTTTGGTGTTTTAGTCATGAAGTCTTTGCCCATGTCTATGTCCTGAATGGTATTGCCTAGGCTTTCTTCTAGAGTTGTTATGGTTTTAGGTTTTATGTTTAAGTCTTTAATCCATCTTGAGTTAATTTTTGTATAAGTTATAAGGAAGGGGTCCCGTTTCAGTTTTCTGCATATGGCTAGTTTTCCAAGCACCATTTATTAAATAGGGAATCCTTTCCCCATTGCTTGTTTTGTTGAAGATCAGAAGGTTGTAGATGTGTGGTGTTATTTCTGAGGCCTCTGTTCTGTTCCATTGGTCTATATATCTGTTTTGGTACCAGTAACATGCTGTTTTGGTTACTGTAGCCTTGTAGTATAGTTTGAAGTCAGGTAGCATGATGACTCCAGCTTTGTTCTTTTTGCTTAGGATTGTCTTGGCTGTATGGGCTCTTTTTATGGTTCCATATGATATTTTAAGTAGTTTTTCCTAATTCTGTGAAGAAAGTCAATGGAAGCTTAATGGGAATAGCATTGAATCTGTAAATTACTTTGGGCAGTATGGCCATTTTCATGATATTGATTCTTCCTATCCATGAGCATGGAATATTTTTCCATTTATTTGTGTCCTCTCTTTGTTCCTTGAGCAGTGGTTTGTAGTTCTCCTTGAAGAGGTCCTTCACATCCCTTGTAAATTGTATTCTTAGGTATTTTATTTTCTTTGTAGCAATTATTTCTCCATTTTTCACATGAATATTTGAAAATTTGATTTTGTTTTCTTTTGTTTAGTTTGGCTTTAGAGACTTCACTGTAACAAGGTGATGCCAATTTAATGAACTCAAAGTACATTGCATATATAAGCAAAAGCAGAACAAACATCTCATGTCTGACTGGGATCTTAACTGAAACAGAGTTTGGTTTGAACAGTGCAGCTTGGTATATTAGATGGGAGGACTCAGGTATCTTGAATCAAGGACAACTTGTTCTGTTATGCATGGCCACCAAAGTCCATATAAATTCTTTTTTCTCCCTTCAAAATTTGATGATGTTGAGGAAATAGAATTAAAAACACAATCTTCTCTCAGTCCAGAAATTTTCTCCACGAAGATAGTAGAAACAAAAACCACCCCAGTTTTACTTTTGAATTAGCATTAAACCAGGATGTGATGTTAATCACAGGCAATCCGCTGAAAGACTGCAAAATCTCACCTTTCTATATGCCAACCAGTCACAACCCATTGCATACATGCTTTTAGTATAAACAATAACTAGTCCATGAGTAAAAAGATTCATGTGAAAAAGATTTTGTCTCACGTAATTCATCCTCAAATCAACCATTACTGGGGTGACCATCTATGTTAATTGGCTTTACCCAGGAAAAAAAAAATTCTCCTATATTTGTGGTAGGATGTAATTTTGTGACTTGGAGCAAGGTGCCCACTGAAGTTAGGTTCCTACTCTCCCAGATAAACTTGGAGATAGGGGTGTTATACCCCTTGATGTTTACATTTTGAAGAGATGGCTCCTGAATCCTTGAGAAAGGCATTCCTGACTCTTAAAGCTGAAGAAAGTCCTGTCTGGTTTTCAAAAGGATTTACATACATTTCAAAGAGAAGAGAAAGTACTTATAATTACAAGTTTTCTAATGCAAATGCTCAAAGAGATAGGGAGAGAGGAGCTATCTCTTTTCTCATTTTCAACAGGGAGAATTAAGCACCTTATTTTTGATTTATATTTGTCCTTATAACTACCACTCTTAAATGTGAATTCCTAATTAAGAACCATGAAACTGACTCATTTCATCAGATAAAGGCTTTTGGTTTTCTCTGCTATTATGTCAATAAGCTTAATATATCCAAATTTTCACCCTTATTTTCCCTGCGACCAAGGGTCTACATTTATAGGACAGCTGGGTGGGTTTATTAACAGTCGTCAGTTTGTAGTGATATACCTGGTACCCTAGGGAGCAATAAAATTTGTAAACTTGCCTCCTACTTATATCACCGACTGAGGCACAGAAACTCATATTACAGATGTTTAATTGGTTCTTGACTTCCAGTCACTGATTTTGGACTCTAACCTGGACTAAGAAACTTTCATTTTAAGAATATATGTTCAGTCCTGAGATAGTTATACGTGTTTGCTGGGAGATTTTTTTCAGAAAGTGGCACTCACGGCATCGCATTTGATTTGAAGGGTGCTCATCAGGACATACCTGAGGCTATCTGGACCCTCAGTTGTGGTTATGCTTGAAGTGTGTGCCTTCTAGAGAAACAGAGTTACTTGCACAAGTGTTATTTTCAGTACATTACTTTGACTTTCTGAATAAATAGGCATCACATCACTTTCTCACTCTACTCCAATTTCTATCTTCTTGAAAAATGAGCAAAGTGAACTGGTTGGGGCCAAAGGGGAATGCTCCTGATTTAGCAAGTAGCAGTGGGATACTGAGTGGCCTTGTATGACTCAATATGTTTACTCTTAAAGGGTTGGTTCCCAAGGAGTTGCAGAGATAGTTCTTGGGCTTCAGTCAAAGAAAAGAATAACACAGCTGCCCTCAGCAAGGGGGAATTCCAGCATAATGGATTGGCAATGGAAACAGTTTAAACCAATATAAATATAATAGCCACCCACTGAGAGGCAATTTACACACACCAGGCCAGGCTTGAAGTGGTGTACTTGGCCAGTGTAATCTACTCAAGGTTATTTTATGAGACTTGGTATAAGGAAAATGGGTGAAGAGAAAATGAAAAGTAGGGGAAGTGGACCACTCCAAATGACATGCTAAAGCCACAAACCCCTGCTTCAGGGGCATTGCTGATTTGTATGACACAGAAAGAATGGTATATGTCTAGCTCCTTCTTTAAGAAGTAATATGTTTTTAAGTGCTAATCTGGCCTTGATTTCAGTTCTGGTTATGCCCCTAACCGGTGAAATGGCTCTGGATATTTTACTTCCCTGCTCTACTTGAATAAAAATAAGGAGTTACGTTAGAAAGCCAGTCCAAAAGAGTGCCTGGAACTTGGGCTCTAGAACCAGGCTCTCTGGGTGACATTGTGAGCACCTTTCAAGATGGCTGTGTGAACTTGGGCAAGTTTCTTACCCTTTGTAAGCCTTACTTTCCTCATCTGTACAATGGGGACAATAGTGCTACTTTCTTACTACCCTTCTTATAAATATTAAAGGAGATATTCATGTGAAAGCACTTTCATCACATCAAGCCCATGATGAGTACTTACTGAAGGTTAATCATCCTTATAATCAGGAACCTTTATAGTCTCTTCCTGCTTCTAATGTCTAAGATTTTTCTAATGCTTTGTCATTTCTAATTTATCATCAAGTTTTAATGCCTAAGGGAAGTTCTCTTTGAGAAATAGTTATATTTTCTGGCTTCATATTTCTAAAAATAAGATTTATTTGTATGCCTTTAATTCTAAACCATTAAGCATTGTTTCAGAAAAGCTACTCTTTCCCATGATAAATTCCATCAAGTTTGCAGAAATGAAGGGAACTCTACCTTTGTTTATGTTTCAGAGGCTTCCTGAGCAGTAGTCATGTTAGGCCCAGCAGTGAGGGCATAAGTTTCTAAAAGTTAGAAGATGTTCACCAGCGTGGATCTTTGCATGGATCTTGTAAGATCAAGTTCATGGCCAACATGCCTATAACAAAAGACACATTAACAAGAGAAAAGCATAACAAATTTAGTCAAAGTTTTACATGACATGTAAAGCCTTCAGAAATGAAGATCCAGAGACTTAGGGAAAACTACTTTTATTTTCGCTTAGGTTGAATGAAACATGGATAGCCATGTAGAAATGTGATTGGACAAGAGTATGATCTAATGGTAATAGACCGAGTGGGAAGGAAAACCATTCTAAAAGGCCTTCTGCTCAGATGCTTTTTGCCTCTCCACTGTAACATTTCTTCTTCCTGGAAACATGGCAGGATCTCTCTGGAATGGGAGTTTTTATAATCTACTATCAGACAAGGGTAGGTCAGAGGATTTCTTTATGGCAAGCTCCTAGATAGATAGGCTAGAGAAGGCTGAAGTAATATTTCTCGGTTTTGTTTGCTAGATACTATTGTAATCACCTGATGAGTTCATCTTGCCCATTGTCCAGAAAACCCAATTCACCGAAAGCAGCAGGTTTTCACAATAGAGAAAGAACGTAATAGTCCCAGGGCTGGCCAGGTGACTGGGGAAGAGTTTATTACTGTACAAAGGAGTCTCCCCCCAGATTTGGACTATGTTTTTTTTTTTAAGGATAATCTGGCAGGCAGGGGCTGTGTAATAAGGAATGCTGATTGGTTAGGTTGGGGATGAAATCATAGGGGTTAAAACTGTCTTCTTTTTGTCTTCATTTACCAGGTAGGATCACAAAACCAGCTGGGCCAGTTTCCTGGTCTGGGTGGCGCCAGCTGGGCTATCAGAAGGCAAGGTCTAATGATTACCTTGAACAGCAATCATAGGTTTACAAGAGTGATTTTATCTATAGGATCAATTAAGGAGGTTAGAAATCTTGTGGCCTCTGATTGCATGACTTCTGAGCCGTAAGTCTAACCTCATGGCTAATTTGTTAGTTTTCCAAGAGTGATTTGGTCTCTGAGCAAGTAAGAGATTAGTTTCAGGAAGAGGCTGTCATTATCTTTGTATGTATGTATGTACGTACGTACGTATGTATGTATGTATGTATGTATGTATGTATGTATATATTCGAGACAGATACTTGCTTTGTTTCCCAGGCTGGAGTGCAGTGGCATGAACACAACTCGTTGCAGCCTCAACCACCTGGGCCCAAGTGATCTTCTTGCCTTAGCCTCCTGAGTAGTTGGGACCACAGGCATGTACCCCCATGCCCACTAAATTTTTTATTTTTTCTTTGTAGAGATGGGGTCTCATCATTTTACCCAGGGTGGTTTGAATTATTGGGCTTGAGCAATCCTTCTGCTTTGGCTTCCTGAAGTTCTGGGATTACAGGTATAAGCCATCACACCAGCCTATCTTTGTTTTAAAGTTAAACTAAATTTCTCCCATGGTTAGCTTGGTCTATGCCCAGGAGTGAACAAAGACAGCTTACAGGTTAGAAGCAAGATGGAGTCAGTTAGGTCAGATTTTTCACTGTCATAATTTTTCTGTCAGAATTTTTTCCCCGTCATAATTCTTGCAAAGGCAGTTTCACTATTACCTGCCTTGGGGATGAGGAATTCTGGTTTCTATGACTTGCTTCAAAGAAGATTGATGGGTGAGTGACAGGAAGGCACTAGAAGGTCTGAGAGGCCATGTTCTGGGGCTGTTTCTGAGGTCTTCAAATTTCCTTTACTTCCAAAGTATTCAACATGCCAAAGCACTGCACTTTAGGGGTATCTTTTTCTGAGCTCCAATAATCTACATGAAGTATGAGGTATAAAAGAAATATATTTCATTACATTTAATAATTACTTTACCTAACTTACTAGTTGGGAATGACTAAAGAGAAATGAATACAATGTATTTTTATAAGACATCAATATCACAGTGGATAAGGCAAATAATGAAAAGGTGGATGCTGGATACTTGATCTTCTCATAGATCTAGGAGGTGTATGTACATGTTTCATATTTTGCTTCCAAGAATGAAATGAGATAGAGGCACATTACTGTCTGTAGTAGTACACGCAATAAAACTGAAGAGTATCCATATTATTAAGAGATGTAAGATCCCCATAGATTCAAGTGGCTCACCTTTTCTAAGTGTTATTTTTAATATTCATGATAAAACTCATATTACTCAGCATATTATTAATAATAAATTTCTAGAGCATATATTCTAATGTTTCTTAACACAGATTTTCACTTTACTAAACAAAGTGATGTTAGGTTGGGCTTCAGGCAGCTTAATCTCTTAAAAAGCAATTTTTAAGGGTGGTGTTAGCCTTTTAGTAGCTGGAGCATAAATAATACTCTTTCATTAACCTGTGTTAACCAAAAACCTTTATGGATCTTTATGAATACCTCAAACATAGCATTTTTGGTGTCTTTTTTGGAAAGAGTAACTAATTAATTAAAAAATACTTTATTCATGCCATTTATCCTTTATCTTTGCATGGAAGTTATGTGAAACTAGGAAGGAAATGTAATGTCTGCTTTATACAACCTTTACTGACATAAATTAATTTTCAGTTAATGAGAATTTGCAACCAAACAGTGTTCTTTATTCTTCAAGTGGTAGTAACTATTATTAAGGGGCAACACCTCATTCCTCTGTAGTTAATGTGTCTGATATTTCTGGAGATAAGAAGAAAACATTGAAGATGACCCAAGTCCACATACTTCTCAAGGAGATATTTTGTTTTAAAATTGTAAGATTTAAGTTCCTCTGTGTATGTATGGGTATGTGTTGTGTGTATTCATTTCGTGGCTATCTGTGAGAAGCATTTCCTTGTAAAGCTCTGTTAAGCAATTTGAAGCATTAGGCAATCAGTTCACCTTTTCACTGCCAAGAATATGGGAAGCCCAGTGAAGTTATTTGTTTATAAGTCATAGTCATTCATATTTCTAGGAGAGACATGGACCCAGTTTTCACTTTAGTACTGTGACAGCTAGAAGGACTGTTTTCTGAAAACACATGTAGGGAGTGAGGCAGGGGCAGAGAGGGGAGTTATGTAGCCTGAAAATTAGAGCTATTTGTCTGTTAAAGATAACACGTGGTAGTGGTAACAATGTCTCCTATAAGGAGCTTTTACTTCCTTTAACTTTACAATCTGAAGTCCTTTATCATGTTTACTTGGGGTACATTATGTTCAAATGCATATGGGACATAATTGAACAGTAAAGTATTTTCAAGTGACCTAGTTGAGAAGATCATACATTTTCTAAATATTTGTAGTATTTTAGGCACCTGATGAACTAAAATACAGGCTTGGTTACAAAAGAAATAAAGAAGTAGGCGACTATTAACTATAATATTGCTATCACAAATTTGTAAGGAGGATGAGCAAACTTACCTGTTTTTTGGCTTATACAGATAAATTTCAGCATAACATTTTACAACTGGTTTTCTCTTTATTCACTAAATTCCATGCTCTCTTACTCACTAAAAGAAGTGTTTGTTTAGGTTAACAATCTGTAAAGCAGTTCTAGCCCTATATCAATCCATTATGAAAATCTAGGTCAGGATACTATTAATGCATTTTTACCTAGAATTCTCTTCTAGATGTTTGGAGACAAGTAGATCTTTGTATTAAGGCAGAGTGATCTGGGCTACAGAAATAAAGAGGTTAAAAGTGGTCCAGATGTGACATGACTACACTATTTACCATCACCATCATCTTGATAACTGACAAATGATTGACAGCAGCACTTGGCAATGACATGATTTCCCTAATGTGTTGGTAAGAACTGAAAGGGGTAATTTTGAATAGAAAAGACTTTGTGAGTTTCTAATACCTGCATACCAGAACTAATCAGAAAATCATGTTACTTCAACTTCTATTGAAAGAAAATTCACAAAATACTAGAGTAAGGAACCATTAACTTTTGGGACATGTTTTAAATTATTTTTATTTTTATACTCTGAATATTTTATAATCCATTTTTAAATACTAAAAAATAATTTTTAATTCTAAAAATAATGAACATCAAAATGTAAGATGTGCAAACATTTTTATAAATGAGCCAGAAGATTAACAGGCCTTTGGTATAAGCTAATTACTATAGCTGGACACTTAAAATGGCTCCAAGTTTCCAAGCAAGAAATGCAAAAAAAGATAAACACATTAGTTTACACATTTTTTTCTTCTCTGACAAAAGAAAATAAAGACGCTTATCTGTGGAAGCAAACTTTTTTCTGGGACCAAATTTCAGACAAAATTTATCACATATTTCCTTGATTAAGAGGTACTGAATAACGTAACAGACAATGTCTGCAAGAAACAAAGATACTGCTGAAATGGACAGCTCTGGTATTGATTCACTTTACTGGCTGAGAACATAACATTAAATTGTACTCAGTGAAGCCCTTTCTGCAGGGGATAAGAGGAAATGGCCAAGATATTCCACTTTCTGATGATTAAAGTTGATAGTGGGCTAGAGCCTGGAGACTAGGAGTAGGGATAGTTAACATGCCCATTATACTGCCTCCAACATCATATGTCTTACAAGAGCCTTTGGTCTGTGTTAGGAGGCAGTTAACTCATGACTGAATTCTCACAGTTTCCTGCAGTGCAGATAGTCTATGTTGTTTGCTAAAGTGAAAAACTTACAGTTAAGAAGGAAAAGTGGTTACTGAAATGAGAAAGTTTAAGAGAGAAACTTATATTCTTGCTCAGACAGAAGGTCAACTCGATTCATCTTCAGTTGTGGGAACAGGGTTACCTAAAAGTAGTGCCAATCTTTTTCACAAAGAGGAGCGTTTTATCTTGTAAAGTATTTCACAGAGTATTTGGTCGAATCTCTGTGTTGAGTGCTGCATTTCAGAGATGAGATGACTTCAGAATGAAATGTGTTTATGGCAAGTGTTATCAAATACTCTCTAGTTCATAGTGATGGGAGAGTCTGTGGGTGGTCCTTGTAGCATGTCTGTATTTAAGTAAATTATTCACGTAAATGATAGAGAATATAAAGCCAATTTTAGATTTACATAAAGATGCTGAGCATTGCAGTATAAGGACAAAAAGACAATATCTCTGGAGTCAGAGAAACTGAATCCTGGTGGTACATCCACTTAGTTCTTTTACTGTGTACAATTTTGCCTCCTAAATTTCAGCTTCCTTTTATGAAAAATACATACCAAAGGCCAGGCTCAGTGGCTCATGCCTATAATCCTAGCACTTTGGGAGGCCGAGGCAGGCGGATTGCCTGAGGTCAGGAGTTCGAGTCCTGCCTGGCTACCATGATGAAACCCTGTCTCTACTAAAAAAAAAAAAAAAAATACAAAAATTAGCTGGGTGTGGTGGTGGGTGCCTGTAATCCCAGCTACTCAGAAGGCTGAGGTAGGAGAATCTCTTGGACCAAGAAGGTGGAGGTTGCAGTGAGCCAAGATTGTGCAACTGCACTCCAGCCTGGGTGACAGAGCAAGACTCCGTCTCAAAAAAAAAAAAAAAAAAAAAAAAGAAAAAGAAAAACACATACCAAATTGATTTAAGGTTTGAAATGAAGAAACACATATAGAGATTGCCCATATTCAACAATTAGTCTTTCTAACATTCCATATCTCATTTGGCAAGTACCTGTTAATTACTTGTAAATACAAAGGCAATAAGGCTGAGAAAATAAAACATATCAACATAGCTGATTATTCAGCTTGCATTCAGCATAGTCATTACCCTCCTACCCTACTCCTTCAAAACACTAGTTGTATTTTGGAAGGACTCATACAAATGTATTATTTTTTAATCTTATGTCATGTACTAAAATAGCAGAAGAAATCAGTATTTCTCAAAGTGTCGATGCTAGTTTAACTAACTCAGAATTTCTGAGGGTATTTGTCATATACTGTGTACCCAAGTCAGACCTACTGATTTAAAATCTCTGGGTGTCGGGAATCTGCATCTTTAAACAAGTGCCATAGTTAACTCGTAGGTACAGTAGAGCTCGAAAATATCTGTAGTAAGTTATGAAATATCTTAATCTCAATTCCAGGGAGTAAAACCCTACTATCCTGGGCAACATTTTTACCAATCCTAATCCCTTCTCTGCCTTTATCATAACAACACATGTTCCATAATATGCAGTGGGGAATATTATTCAGGAGACAGAAGGATTATGCCTGCAAATGTCATCCTTGAGTTCATTGTAGAATATTATATTTTCCAAATGTTGCTCACCAATATATCCCATTCCATAGGTTTTTTTTTTACAATGTGATGTTGACATTCCTCCACCAAAAGATGGAGTCTACGTGCCTTCCCCTCAAATCTAAATGGGCCTGTTACTGTAGCAAAAATGATGTTATGTGACTTCTGAGGCTAAGTCAAAAAAGGCGTTACTGTTTCCACCTCTTCATCTTGGAATTCCTACCCTTAGAATCCAGCCTCCATGCAGCAAGGAAGCCACATAGCATTTGGGAAGGCCAGGTATAGGTGCTTTTTCCAAGGCCCCAGGCAAGGTACTAGTTGACCAGCCATGTAAGTGAATGAGTCTTCATTTGTTTCCAGCCCCCAGACTTGAAGCCACCCCAGCTGATATAATTAAACCAGAGATTTATAAGAAAAGTAAATTTCAGATTTGTGAGTAAATTAAGTGTTGTCATTGTTTTAAACCACTACTAAGATTTAGGGGTTTTATGCATCAATAGATGAAAAGAATACCCAAATTGTAGGTGATTATTTATGTTTTTGTTTTTGCTTTTGTTGTTGTTGTTTTTGAGATGAAGTCTCACTCTGTCACCCAAGCTGGAGTGCAGTGGTGCAATCTAGGTGCAGGCTCTGCCTCCCAGGTTCTCTGCCTCAGCCACCCTAGTAGCTTAAATTACAGGAGCCCACCATCACACCCAGCTAATGTTTGTATTTTTTTTTTTTTTTTTGAGACGGAGTCTCGCTCTGTCGCCCAGGCTGGAGTGCAGTGGCCGGATCTCAGCTCACTGCAAGCCCCGCCTCCCAGGTTTACGCCATTCTCCTGCCTCAGCCTCCTGAGTAGCTGGGACTACAGGCTCCCGCCACCTCGCCCAGCCAGTTTTTTTGTATTTTTAGTAGAGACAGGGTTTCACCATGTTGGCCAGGCTGGTCTCTAACTCCTGGCCTCAAGTGATCTGCCTGCCTTGGCCTCTCAAAGTTCTGATTACAGGCGTGAGCCACCATGCCTGGCCTATGTAGGTGATTATTTTTGAATCCCAACTGGTGATGTTATCTTCTTCTTGTGGACATCTGACATATTCTTATCTGTATTCCATTTGTTCTATCAATATGGGCCATTTCCACTGGGAGTTCTGGAATGCCTGGATTCAACTCTTCTTCTCCTATCCTGTATCAATGAATTGGGCAAATGACAGGTTACATGGCTCTTCTATAGTAAATATGGGAAGTTGATTGACTATAGACTCCATTTAAAAGGAAACCAATTATTTAAAACAAAAGAGAGCATGGGATTGAATATCACTAGTCAAAGATTAGAGAAGGATGTTACACAGTTGAAAAACACCACATATAAATGAATGAGAGAGAAAAGCAAGATAAATTGGTATGAACGGTTTGCCCAAGTTCAGTTGAAACCAGTTGCATTTGAGTGGATCTCTTTTAAAGTTTCTCTAACTAAAACATTATTCTAAGGCCTAAGAAAACCATAGCTAAGTCTGACAGTCTTTGCCCTTTCGGACCTCACTTTTCCAGTGGAGGAGATATATAGGCAGACATATATCTCTAAGAGAGTTTATCTTAATGGAGGTCATAATATAGAAATGATAATATGGGGTAGAAGGATTCATGCCAACAAGATAGATCAGTATCACAAGGTTGGGATGAAGTTTGACAAGATAATATCTTGTGGTGAGGGAAGGATATGTCATTGAAAGTATGTCATTCCAACTTGAGAAACAGAGGAAAGGCAAGAGGATGCAGCTCACACCTGAGGAACGTTTATTATCATTATGACCTGGGATGGATTGACTGCTTATTAGAAGATACAGTTGTAGGAAGAGGTCAAGGTCTTTACGGGTCTGAACATATAGCTTTGTTTTTGATGATGAAATTAAAGGATTTAGAAAGTAGGGAAAAATGAAATGTGTTTTAATGATGATAACCAAGGTAGTCATGCAAATCAGATAGTGGTGGCAAGAAAAACTCTATTAAGAAACGATTGCATTACTGAAGCCAATATGAGCCCAAAGCAGGGTAGTGGCCTGCAGAAGAATGTGAAGAGTGAAACAGATGCAAAAGATGTTAAGGAGGTGGGTCTGATGGGCTCTGATGATTAATGGTCAGTCTGGGTTCAGTCTGTAGGAAAAGAGAAAATGGAAGGATGATGATGATGCTGTTAACAGAAAAGAGCTGTTGATTGAGTATCTGTGTGTGTGTATGTGTGTGTGCATGTGTGTGTGAGTAAACGGACTGTGTGAGTAGATTCCCACTGGCTTTTGAGCTACTTCAGGGCAACCTTCTTCAGTGCCTACTATTTTATCATATAAGGTGCTCAGTAAATGATTTCTGGTATTAGTTTAAATGATGGAGAAGACAAAGGAAGAGTACATGCTACTAATATTTACAAAAAGACAAAGATATACCAGAAGATTTATGTGGTATGAACTTCACACATATATGAAATTTAATCTTTTCAACAATACTATGAAGTAAAAATGATTATTCCTATTTTTCAGGTGATAAAACCAAGGTGCAAGTTCGCTGTTTGCACTGATGTCTGCAAATGGCATCCCTATATATCTGACTGTGCAGATTATGTCTTTTCTCATCTAGCATTAAGATCTTCCAGAAAAATGATCTGTCTTTGGTCATTTTCCAAAATCCATTCCCTGCAGGCCTACACATGCACACGTTGAATGCTAAAGATTAAGAGTAACTTGATTTAGATCATCACTATTTCTCTAATCATTAAGTTACCTATTGTGTTGCTTCTTAGTGGGTGGCACTGGTGCAGAGAGAGCATTTTATAGATTACAAATTGCTTCCATGTGCCTTTGATTTTCAACCAATCCAATAAAAGATTTCACTATCTCTGAGGATTGATGCACAGTGTAGGGTATACCAAATATTGTAACGTATAGTAACCTAATATTTGAGAAATTCAGAGATGCTTCAGAAGAATATGTATACAAAACAAGCTACCTAATAAATTAAATGCACTCTTCTACAACAGAGGGGCCATAATTGCATTTGCTTGAATTTGTGCAAATACAAAAAATAAGTATATTATTTTTAAATACCCCCAGAAAAAAATAAAATACAAAAAGCATTTATTTTGGGTGTTTAAGACTATAAATATCTTTGTTCTGCAAAAAAAGAAATTACACCTCAACATAGGCTAGGTATGTATTTTGTGAATAGGCAACTAGAATACAGAGTTAGAAGGAAGTAGAGAAAGCAGAACAGATAAAACTGAAGTGGGCCACCAAAGTATAGTGCTGCTCATTTCAGAAGATCATACTGTAAATGTTCTTTCAAAAGACATTTAAATGATTTTTGTACATATAGATTTTGTACAAAATAGTGCATGTTTCTGAAATGCCTCTGTGTCTGTGTCTTAGACTAGTGGAAAATATTATCTTTATGGTTTTCTCCAATCAGAAAAGTTACAAGGAGTTTACTTACTTAGTGAAAGACTGTTACAGACTGTTTACTTACTTAGTGAAAGCCATAAGTGGGCCTGGCATTGTGTAGGCTTCAGCATATTTGAAATAGACCTAGAATCTCAAATATGTTGCATCCTCTGAACACAGTCAGACAATCTCTGTGCTGGGAAATGAAGCACAACAATGTAATATTGCTTTCTAATATCAGTCTTTCAATTTCCCTATTGAACTTTTAACACTATATTTCATAATCAGGTCAGTGATGACTGTATATCAACACATGTTTTCCTATGTTTGTGTGTGTGTGTGTGTGTGTGTGTGTGTAAAACTTCTTATTGCCCTGAAATGCCAAAACCCTTCACACTAGCCCATAAAAGTAACCAAAATAAACCAGCGAATGCATATAGGTCTACTAAAAACATAACCATTACTTCTACAATGATGACCAGCTTAATGCATTTTGGAACATACCATAGCTAATATTACTCTGAAAATATTTATTAAGCACATGAACATCTAGACATAATTCAGTGTAATGTAGTAAACTGTTAGGTTTATACTATTTCACATCTATCATACTTTCTAGACATAATTCAGTGTAATGTAGTAAACTGTTAGGTTTATAGTATTTCACATCTATCATACTTTCTAAGTTTGGTTCTCCAGTTTTAAGCAATAATAGTATTGTTTTATTTTTTATTATTTTTTAAAGAGTGACTTCATTATAACACAGTAATAGGAAGAGTTATGTGAACTTAGGACACGAGGAAGACTATGAATGTGTTGATACTCCTTTATGGGAAAGGTTATTGTTTTGTTTGAACAATAAAGCTATTGATTACTACCTAATATTGGGGGTAAATACGAGATTTTAGCATTTGTTTGGAGATATAAGAACACAACATAACATTCTCCTTAACATAATAGCTATGATTTATTGAGCTCTGTGCATGTTGCAGGAAGCTTGTATCAATTACCTCACAATGACCCTGTGGAGTGGGTCAATGAAGAGGAAACTGACACCAAGAGAGATCCACTATTTGTCCATGATGCTGATAAGTAGCAAGCGTCAGTGTTGAAAAGGGAGTTTGGGATATCAACCCCACTCTTATTTTGCTTTGCACTGTTTTTTATTTTATTTTTTTAACAGTGGGTCTTTCTACAAAATAATTCAGATGCATTGGCTATAATTACATAATGATTTTTTGGGAGGTTGATGCCCCCCTCCACAACAATTTTTGTGAGGCATTTTAATTACAGATTACATTACCTTTGAAATCCAAAGTGGATTTACTTAAAAGAAAACATAAATGAAGTCACTCTTTTTGTAGGGAGATAAAGGATATTCAAGCACTATATTTTACTGCTTTAGAAAATATTAACATTCTTCATTGACTTTGGAGTGCGTAAGAAAAGTAGTATCTCATGCAAAACCTGAAAATTATGCAGATGAAACTTAATTGTTATGTACTAAAAAGTAGATGTTGATAGATTTTTCAACTTTACTAGGTTTAGTCATTTTGTCGATTCTAGGTCTCTTTTTTAAAAAAGCAAAGGTATAAACATGAAGATACTTAATCATCATGGAAGATAAATTAATATAATGAGAAAGCATTCACTATTTTCTTTCTGTTTTTCCATATTTGTTGTTTTTTTCTATGATATAAACCTTAATCATGCTTTCTTTAACACATTCATAGTAACTGTGAGGTACAGTTATTTTGCAATTTTTTGATCTATGAATTTAGTTGAGATACATTTGAGTTTTTAATGTTGATTAAAAATATGAAGATACAGAAAAGTAAAAAAGCATATATATTTATGTATATTAAATAATATAATAATGTATAAAATCAGTAGTATTTATTAACATTATATATCAGATATGTGTATATTTTACTATTTTTATATATGTAAATACAAATAAATCTATAGAAGAAAAATAACAGGCTTTGAAGGATAAATCATGTGACTAATGCCAGAATAATTGAATTAATTTAAATTACATATAAAAGATATAATAAGAAATTTTGATATAAGGATATTTGTTAAGTAACCATGTTAATTTTAAAGCCACACTAACTTAGATGAATTCAAAATCTATATTTTAAATGCTATCTAATCTTGGGATAGACGTTTGATCCTTAAAACTCAGATTCTTTATTTGTAGAAAGGAGTTAAGGATATCTCAAAGGAAAATTGTGAAAATTAAAAACAAGTTAGTGAATAAAAATTATTTGGCCAAGTAGTTCTAGCAAACAGTTCGTAGCCAGTTAATGAGACTTGTTATTTTATTTCTATAAAATGCCTTTTTAATTTTAATAACTATTTGTGGATTGAAACACCATTTTAGATAATTTTATTGATTAATTATCAATAAAATTAATCAATAGTGGGAAGAGCTTGAGAGATTATCCAGGACAAACCTCACTGTTATGGCAAAATAAAATTTGAAGATGTTGGAGCAGCCCTTTTGTGGGGTAGGTAGAACAGGTTATTGGTAAAATCAGCCTTGGAACCCAGTGAATGTATTGGGGCCCCCTCTACTACTGGGGTTTGGTGAAACAAGTAAATGACATGTTCCTCTACCAATACAGACCTAATTGGGACACAAGACAGAATGGCGGTGAAATAACTAATTGGAGAATGTGCCTAATATTTCGTCCCTGAATACGACTGATTTGCCCACTCAGTCACAGACAGCTCTGGAACATGAAGAACCTTCCAACTGGGCATTGCCTTCCTATGATTCTAACACACAGAAGAGAGGGCGGGGTCTGCTTCTTGAGTATGGGTTGCCAAGAACAAAAAGCAAAAGCAAAAGAGATGAAACAGCCCTGATGGGCCTGAGCTGAGTGTGCCCAATTTCCTAACCAAGATTTACCAGTCACATAAATGAGTGAAGGTAGAGAAAAGACCTAGTCTGAGAAATTCTTCCTCATGAAAAGGGAAGGAAAGAGAAAAAGAAGATTTCTATGATGTACTAAAAATAATATGTAAGTATTACATTTCATTCTATTTAGTATCCAACAATAATTCATATGGACCTACTTTGTAATATATTTAGGATAAAAATGTTTCCATGATTTTCTTGTAAACTTCTCCATTTTATATCAAACAGCCATTTACAATAATAATCTAAATTGTGTGAATAATAAAACTATTCAGTCTTTTTCTCTAAAGTTCATTGCATTTGAGAAGATCTGGCTTGCCCTAATATTTTGCTCATCATTGCCAAACTGTCTTAATCTTTTTGCTTTCTCTGTTAAGAGTCACATTTTAAAACCTGATCTTGGTGGCTTTTCTCCAACTGTTTCCTCTTATGGGGACTATCAAAACTTTCTTGAAATCTAACTTGTAACCTCAAGAGCTCGCTAAAGTCCCAAAGGCAGTATTTCATGCAGAAAAATGTGTGCTCTACCTTGTTATTTTGATTAAGATTATATTTAAAATAAATTTAAAATAGTGACATGAAAAGCAAAATAAATCAGTTTAGAATGAATGGCAAGTCTAATAAATAGCATAATCTGAATGTATTTAATAGTAAGGGAATGAAATATAATGCCATGGGAACTTGCTAATTTGCAATAACTATGAGGAGATCCGTTAATACTACATACTACAGGTTATTGTATTTTGAGGATTAGCAAGAATTTGAAAAACACAGGATGTGAAATTAGAGATAGCAAACGTAATACATTTATTTTCAAGGACTATTTTAACTATTCTTAGTGTTTTGTAATGTATTGGTAAATGCATATAATAGTCTTGGTAAAATTTATGAAATTTTATCAATAGCATTATCTGTTGGCTATGTTTTTTTGCTGACAAGATCTCTTTGTGAAAGATCACATCTCTTTGCAAAAGATTTCAAACGACAAGGTTTCTTTGTGAAAATTTTGAAGATTACCAGATTATTAGAAAGAGTTCCTGAAGTTCCATGACAGTTGTTATTTCATCTTGACAAATTTTACATCAGAGGCTGGTAACTTTCATGTAATATTTAGTATTATAAGCAAATCAGCACTTTTCTGACTATTCTATTTATATGTCACACTCCAGAGTAAAAGCAATGAATGTATTTATTCAAAATGAAAAAAATATATGTCTTTTTTTCACATGTAGGACCTCAATTTGAGTGAATATTGTTGAACTGAGTTGCGCATGCCTGGGAGGGATTACTATATTTGAGGTTAATAATCACTCTATAAGCGTTATATTTTAAAAAGCAATTGACTCTCATCTCCAGACACTGTTGCTCTCCATCACATGACCCTGCTTATTTTCACCATTGCACACATGTTTATTGTCTATCTTTCCCTCTCTGCATCAAGGGCTGTATGGGCAAGGACTTCAAGGTTTGCTTTTCATTGGATTCCCTGGTCCTCACATAGTTTCTGAGATGTGCAGACACTTAATGACCATTTGCCAAATGAAAGGACAGAATCAGACCAGCAGGACTTTGTGGATTTTTACACAGAGCATTTTACGTATAGTTCACTATAAACTAGGCCTTCCTTCGCATGTGTTATTAGGAGTGAGTCTTCATGCAACTGAATATTCATGCTCTATGAGATTGTGTTGGCGAAATTCTCAGACCCTTTGCTGGCACAGAGCAGGCCCTGAAATTGTCTAGACTTGTAAATATACAAGTCTTGGTGAATGCAACTATAAAGAAAAAAAAAATCACAGTTGAATTTGGAAAGTTTTTTTTTTCTCGTTTTTCAGAAAACATTTCTGCCTCTATGCAACCAAGTTAAGAGCATCAACAAATGGTTAAGAGTTTGCCTTCTGAAAATGAGCTAGAACAGAAAAGAAGACTTTGGCACACTTAAGGCTACTGGCCAGATGCAGCTCGAGAGCTAGGAATGTTTTCCACATTTTTAAAGAATGTTTTTTTAAAGAAAAAGAAGAATGTATCATGGAGACCATATGCAGCCCACAAAGCCTAAAATATTTGCTATCTATCTCTTTATAATACCATTCACCTCACTAGATGATGCCATTTAACAACCAAAATAAAATAAGTATGAATAATAATGCAGTTTAGTGTTTTACAGATTGTTTGCTGTGAAATTATCATCCTAAGTGTGTTTTATGTATATTCTTCATTGAGTTTTGTTTTTTTAGTCTTGGATGGGCCTTGGATTCTTAATTCTGGCAATAAGAATAAGAATCATCGACCAATGGGAAAACTAAGACATTTTTCATTCCCATTTAAATCAATATTAGAAACAGTGTATCTCTAACTTTACAGTGTAAACAAGAAAAAATGCTATTGCATGTATCATTTATTTAACTTGATTTTTCTTTCTTCAAAATCAATGTTTATCATAGAAAGATATATTGTACAAATGTGCTGTATGCCATTAGCAATAAGAGGATATTAATAAAACAAATAAATGAAAGAAAAAGAAAAATGACAACTTGTGATCAGTATTTTGGGTTTAATTTATAACTCATTTTATGACATGAGACTTTCATAAAGCATAAATGTAACTGGTTTCCTATAGATTTCCAGAAATGCTGACCAAATATTTTTGAGCCCTGGCAAACTTCCATTTCAAGAAAATATATTTTTCATCTTGTTCAGCTTGAAAGGATGAGTCTACCATACAAATATATCCTATTCTATGTATTTATTTCCAATAAAATGAAATGATAGGACTATATCTTATAGGCCTCATTCAAACCTGAGTTAAAAGGCCATTTAGATGCTCAACTACTACTGAATGTGTAGTGATAATAGTACCTAAAAAGTAGGAGAGTTTGAATACACAGTGCACAGTGTTTCCTCATTGGAGAATCTTTGTCACAAGTTGTAGATGTTTAGCTCTTCAGGGGTTTGCAGCCCTGGCCATTTATAAGAAAATGGAGAGCAGCCAAGCCAGAGCTCTGGAAGCAGGATTGTCTCATAAGACCTGCTGTTTGGTTATGCAGGCTTTTCACAATCCTGGGGACTCCATATTTGCATTACTGATAGCACTGTTTTTAAGGGCACTGGCATTTTAGGTGGATTGAATGACAATATTTTTCCCTATTTCAGCTGTACAAATTGAGTCATACTGAGGAAAGACCACACCTTTTTTTTTTCCCACATATTCATTTCAGAGTGTTTATATGTGGATGGTATTTAAAAGGCAAATGTGTGATTGAGTAAGAAATCTTATACAAATGTTCGTAGCTTTGACTTTCTAACTCTGACACTTACTAGCTACATACTCTTAGGAAGTTACTCAACCATTTTTTAGCATTAGTTTTCTAATCTTTGAAATTGTTATGATTCTTATTTCATGGCATATTCATCAATTAGGTAAATATTTACTGAGAGGATGCTACACACCAGGGACTCTTCCTGAGCCCTGGGATATGGTGGTGAACAGGAACATTTTTGACTATGTGCAGCTGAGGTTATAGTGCACGACCATTATAAATGAATATAAATTATGAGCAATAGAGTAAGCCTTCATTAATTGTTATGTTTCTGCTCTGTTTGCCTTGCCTGTCTGTCTCTTCTGCTAGATTGATATCTCCTTAAGAGCAAGATCTCTTACCTCATGAGGTAAAAAAGATCATTTTACCTCATGAGGTAAAAAAAAATTGCCTCATTTGTCTCACCCTGGTCTTTAGTAAGTAACTATTAATTAAATGGATAAATTTTGTCTTTTAATTCCATGTGAACTCCTCATTGTGCTGAATCATGATTTTTAAAAAATTTCAGTCAATTCTTCTACACACACACACACACACACACACACACACACACGTAAATGCTATTTTTGGGATGAATTCAGAATATTTGTACCAGTTTCTGAATCTTAAAGTGAAGAGAACAGTGTGATAGCTTGTGGACCCCAAGTTAACTTTTAGTGCCATGTGCATTCATTGCTCATTTTCATCTCTCTTGAAATTATTGTTGATTGCTCTGACAATTCCAATAGAAATGACTTCCCTCGCCTGGCAACAAATACTAAAGCTCAGGTTCTCTCTGTCTCTCTCTCTCCCCATCCCTCCCACCACACCTTGTCTACTCTATTGAGGCTGGAAATCAGTAACTTGGCATGTGACCCTTAAGAGCTTTTCCTTTTCCAGATTTCTAGATCACTACCAACTTTGAACCGAATGAAATTTAACTTCATCCCAAATCCAGTATCCTCCTTGCTCCCTACAGCAGTTAATTTCATCATCTTTTTTCTACCAAGTTATCTGGTCTGAAAACTAGAAAATTTTCAATACTTCCTTTTTCTTCATTAACATATTTATCTATTTACTTAAGGGACATGCTTGACATGAGGTTTAGGATTATTTTTGAAAAGCATGTGCTATAGTTTGACTGTATATATGTTCCTGAATTTCTCATGTTGGAACTTTGATGTCAAGGTGATAGTATTTAGAAGCTAAAGGCCTCGTCAGCACCCATCAACTTGTCATTTACATCAGGTATAACTCCCAATGCATTCCCTCCCCGCTCCCCGCTCCCCATGATAGGCCCCAGTGTGTGATGTTCCCCTTCCCGAGTCCAAGTGATCTCATTGTTCAGTTCCCATCTATGAGTGAGAACATGCGGTGTTTGGTTTTCTGTTCTTGTGATAGTTTGCTAAGAATGATGGTTTCCAGCTGCATCCATGTCCCTACAAAGGACACAAACTCATCCTTTTTTATGGCTGCATAGCATTCCATGGTGTATATGTGCCAACATGGCACAAGTATACATATGTAACAAACCTGCACATTATGCACATGTACCCTAGAACTTAAAGTATAATAATAATGATAAATAAATAAAAAATCCACTTGTAACTACTGTTAATTGAATTTTAATATATTATTATATTAATATTGTGTAATACTAATGTTAATATATTAAAACATTAATACAATATTAAAATATTCAGCAGGAAAAAAAAAAAGAAGTTAAAGGCCTCTGGTGGAAGTGATGAAGGCATCAGGGCTCTGCCCTGGTGAACAGGATTAATGCCTTTATGAAAGATGGTTGAGAGAGCTGCCTGGCCCTTTTGCCCTTCTGCCTTTCCACCACACGAGGACATAGCAACAAGGAGTCACTTTTAAAGCAGAGAGAGCCAGCCCTCACCAGACACTGAATCTTCTAAACCTTGGTCGTGGACATCTCCATCTCCAGCACTGTGAGAGATAAATCTCTATCACTTATAAATTACCTCATTGTGGTATTTTGTTATAGCGGCAGGAATGGACTAAGACAGCATACTATATGTTCTTGTCTCCTCACTGCTTAAAAATGTTCTGTGAATTCCTACTGCTCACAAGGTAAAAAATTCAAATGCCTTTGGATAGTACAGACTTCATAATATGACTTCAGTCTACACTTATATGCTCATTTCAAATCACTTTCTCCCAGTCATCTAATTACAGTTAACCCTAGACACACTATACATTGTTATTTCTTCTTTTGCTTTCTTCAGTCTGGAATGCCCTTCCCTCCACACCTCTAGTTGGTCAACTTTCACTTTTCTCTTAAAACTCAGCTCCATATTTTCTTCAAGTCTTGTACTTGTCTACACGACTCTTAGTTGGCATTAATTTTACTCTTTCCTGTGCATCTGTAGCACTTCAACCATCACAGTTTTCATATTACATTCCTATTAATTTTGCTCATTTTTCCTCCCTGGTTAAACTCAGTTACAGTTCCAATGCCACGTCTTCATCATTATGTCTCTGCTACCTAATGCAATACCTGACACATGTTCAATTATTTTTTGGGAGTTCCATCATGCTATTAGGAAAATCTATATAGAGTATTGTATTTGGAATATTATGATATTTAGTGTATACTGTATTAGCTTTAAAATTTCATGTTCATTTTTGAACCATACAAGCAACCTATTTTAATAACCCCAAGTCTTGAGTGTTTGCAGATTCTATTACACTGAAAAAGAGAAATTTTCCAAGATTAGTCCAAGAGGTACTGGCAAATATGAAGGTGTTCACATTTTGATTATTTTTTTGTAAAGTATTTGGATTTAAGTTTAGCTTTCATTCATCTATTATTTTTTCATTCAATATTTAAGAAGTTATCCCTAGTTCATTCTCCAGATATTCTTTCATATAAAACACAAAAAAGTAGAACTTCTCAACTCTTCGCACATATGACATAGAGAAAGCAGTTCGAATTATATTAATTCAGTGATCAATTTGTTTTTTGACTTTCTGAAATTAAGGAGAATAATCTTTAATAACCAAGGGCCGAATAAATATGACAGGAGTATTAAGGCCCAATAAATGGATTGAGATAGTGAGGGAGTACTTACATGCTGTCAATGAGTTATCTCCAAACTTAGATAAATAAGGTTTCACTTATTCAACAAACATTTAATAAACATCTACTACATACTAGGCTTTGAAATGATACATGGCATTTACTTTCAAACAATTAACCTAGACCAGAATTCAGGACTTCTGACACTGTTCAAGGACTTTCCATTCCTGCTAAATTATATTATTGGTTAATCTACATTTTATAAATTGATTATTCTTTTGCACTGCAATTCTGAACAATTCCTTGAATCTTAAATCTCTGAGATTTCTAAAACAATTGTAGGCCTTATCTCAAAGCCTGTAATTGTGGAGAAATCCTGGGAAAAGAAGAGTTCCCAGACTAGAAGTGATCAAAAATTGTCCAATTTTAAAAATTGGAAAGAGAGGCCGGGCGCGGTGGCTCAAGCCTGTAATCCCAGCACTTTGGGAGGCCAAGACGGGCGGATCACGAGGTCAGGAGATCGAGACCATCCTGGCTAACACGGTGAAACCCCGTCTGTACTACAAAATACAAAAAAACTAGCCGGGCGAGGTGGCGGGCGCCTGTAGTCCCAGCTACTCGGGAGGCTGAGGTAGGAGAATGGCATAAACCTGGGAGACAGAGCTTGCAGTGAGCTGAGATCCGGCCACTGTACTCCAGCCTGGGTGACAGAGCGAGACTCCGTCTCAAAAAAAAAAAAAAAAAAAAAAAAAAAAAAATTGGATAGAGATATAAATTCTAGAGAGTACAGTCTTTCAAGTTTAATATTGATTTTTAATATTTTAGAGCAGAGGATCAAGTTATAGGTCTGTGAGTCCTTAGAATAACATGTATGTTTGGAAGAAATAGATACAGATATATTAGGAACAAGTTATGCTCTTTTAACTTCATTTCCTTTTTTGGTTTTGGTTGTGTATTATAAACATCCATATTCTGAAATTATTGATTTATTGAATGGCTAAATTGGAGAGAACCTACTGATGATTCAGACGGCCTTGGCTATTATGTTCAATATTTGAAAATAGTATGTGAGCGGAAACATTTTTATAGAGTACTGAAATGTACAAAACTTATTTGTAAGGTTTCAATTAATACTAAATAATGAAATTTAGGACTTTATTGAATGAGAATGTAGTACATTTTAAAATATTTTTATGTGGCACAAAAGTGGAAAATACGTCAGATCTAACAGATGATAAAATTAGGGTGTGAATGATACCGATAAAGTGAGGCTTTATAGGCAGATATAAAGGTTTGCATTTGGGCTAAAAGATCGACCTCATGAGTACCTGATGAGAGAAATTTGACCAAACATTAGTTAAGGTGAAAAGAACTTGTGTTTTTCATTGACCCCCAACAAAATGATGCAGTTGCTGGAAAGTTAATATGATCTTATGGTGAGAAATAAGATCAAGGTTACATGAGGGAGTGACTTGCCTAAACTCGTACAGGCCCAGTGAAATTCTCTGAAATAATATGTTCAGTTGAGGCAATCATATTTCAGAAGGGGCTATTAATTTGGAGTTTGTGGAGGAATTAAAAAGAAAAGAGAAGATTCAATTCTATAAACAGTTTGAAAATAAATAATTATGAATATTTTTAAGCAGTAAGGTTGTGAAACAACTCTGCCATGTTATAAAGGGAAAAAGCCCAAATCTTAAGTAATATTTTAAATAACGTTTAAGATAAACATTTAACTTGAGTTCTGAAATACAGAATTGTAATTTGAATGATTGACATAAGCTCTTCTACTTTAAGAGTTTTTACAAATCTATAAATTACATTTTTAGGACTTTTCTTGGGCAATGGAAGTCCCTAAATTAATGTATGCTTTGTTCCTCTTTATTTTATAATTTGCTTGTTTCCCTTTGCTTGTTTTCTGGTTTTGGTTTTTGCTTTTATTGTGGACATTTTTTCCTCCTGTATTTTTAACTACCCGAAAATAGGTGTTTGCAATATTATTATTATTCCTAGTAAATAGAAATTTGTTTCCACAACTGCTGCAAATTGATCAAGCAATATACATCAAATAAACCTTTTATTGTCCTATTTTTGTCCCCATAGGCATTAAACATTATGATGTAACAGTCACAATTATAGCACATAATAAAAACAGGTTTTCCTCTGAATGTTATGTATATAAAACTTTCAGGGTTAACTCTGCTTACCTTTACATACATGCATAAAAAGCTTATGTGTCTTTTTCTATATCTATTCATACATAATTCAAGTCATACTGTAATATTATTAAGCTAATGTTAAAAATATTAACGTTCCAGGAAAAAATGAAAATTCAAATAGTGACTAAAGTATAATATAAATATAAATCACTAATGCAGAAAAAGACAGATACACTATATAGAGGCATAGTATATATCTCAAGCTGAATTTGAGATTTTGAGCTTCATTTTTGTTTCTGAAAAGACTTTCGAAGACATTTCCAAACTATACAACTATGAATAATTTTAATAACAAATTTTCTGTTATTTCCTATTGAAATAGTAACATATTTAAGAAAAAAAAGGGAAAACCAATCTCTTCAGAACTAAGAGAAATAATCTGATTAAGTTATGAGAAAAAAAAAACAAGGGCTTATAAGAGGTTTTTTCCCACTCCTGACACGAACCAATGCTGACACCTACAATTCAATTCAATTGTAGAACCAACTACTATAGTCAGCGTCAGACTCCACAGGTTTAAGGACTCAGTGGCATAAGACTGACCTCTCTTCAGACATGAGTGGCAAGTACCAGGCCCCCAAGTTACCTGAACTTCTTTCCAACTTGGCTACAAAGTCAAGGTTCCCCCCAACCTTCAGATTTGATAATTTGCAAGAACAGCTCATAAAACTCAGGGAATCACCTAACTTATGTTGACTAGTTTATCACAAAGGATACAAATGAACATCCAGATGAAGAGGCACATAGGGCTGGAAGGGACTGGAAGGGTCCTGGGTGCAGAAGCCTCTCTCCTATGGATTGGGGTCCACCACCCTCCTAGCACATGAATACATTCACCCACCCAAAACTCCTCAAAACCTATTACTTAGGGGATTTTATGAAGGTTTTTATTACCTAGGTGTGATTGACTACATCGCTGGAATTCATGATGATTAACTCAGTCTCCATCCCCTGTCCCCTCCCTGAAAGTTGGAGGTGGGGTTGGAAGTTCCAAGCTTCTAGTCAAGACTTGGTCTTGCTGGCAACAACCCCCATCCTGAAGCTATCTAGGGGCCCACCAAGAGTTGCCTCATTAGAACAAGAGATGCTCCTGTCACCTTAATCCGTCAGAAAGTCCCAAGGATTTAAGTAACTCTTTTCCAAAAACTGGAAACAAAGACCAAATACTTTCTGTGATACCACACCTTGATTTCTGAAAAAAAAAAAAAAAAAAAAAAAAGGCAGTTTATTTTACTGAATACATGGTGCATTATTTAATGATGGACAATAAATCAGCACTGTTTGTTTATTGAACGACAGTATGTTTTATACCTCAACCTCTAGATGAATCTAAAACAATTAGTGAAAAGTAAAAGATTTAGTCAGAGAGTTCTTTATCATCCTTCACGGCAAAAACTAACATTTTCAATGAAAATATCTTCAGATGTGTGGAAGAAGAATCTTAAATTTATTTAAGCCCAATAATTTTGATTATCGTGCTTTGTGTTTAACTTAGAAATAAAAGATACCCTAAATAAATAGCAGTGCAGCAAGTAAAACAGAATGAAATATATTTCTATAGTTTAAAAAAAGTCAGCTGTTATTTCTGTCTCTTTAATAGCAATTTCCACGAAGTCTGCAAGATGGCAGTGTTCTTTTTTAGAAAATTATTATTTTGAAGATGAATTCTAATAATAACTATGATATGAGATCTTAGTATATGTTAGTTACTATGTTAACTGCTTTACATGGATTATTTCACTAAGTTGTCATGATATTACCATGAGAATCTTACTGGAAAAACTGATATTTAATGTCCAGGTAATTTGCCCATGGTCTTAGCAAGTATGAGGTGAAACCAGAAATAGAATGCAAGTGAGTAACTCAAATACTTTCCTCTTAAAATTGCACTTCCCTGTCCACTAAAAGTGGACACTCTTCTCTGGTCAGTTTCCAATACAAGATGCCATAATGTTGAAAACGATTATGAAAATAATAGAGAATGAGTTGAATACTTGGGAAGTTGAAAGATTTTGTTTAAAAAAGACATTATGATTGAAGATAAGAATACATTGCCTTACTAGAATGCTGTTCAACAATTTACCTGATAACATATTTTACAGAACCATAACTGTAATATATTCTTAGAGAATTGTATACCTTCTCATTTTATCTGAATTCGGTAAATAACAGCACTACCCAGACTATATCCTAGCTAATGTAACCAAGAAAGCAATTTCTAAGAAATGCCATGGCCCAATACTAACTCAACAAAGTGTCCAATGCCATATACAGAAGAGTACATTTTATTTCTTTCTTTAGTAGACATTCATCATATGTGTTTTAAAATACTTATAAGAGATTGAAACTTTTCGAAAAAAAATTAGTGTGTAGCTCGCTAAACGTATGTATCTATCGGGAGTTATTGCAGTTGTTTTTTGGTTAAATGGTCCATAGTGAATGAGTGATTGTGGCTAATATGACTACCTATTGCAGAGAAGTCTAGACTTTGAAGAAATTCAACTGAGCAGGAACCTGGATAAATAGATCAGCATATAAATCTTGACTGTTGTTGTCCCCCTCCCTTGCATGATTTCTGTTAACAATGATTCCCTTCTAGAAATATCATGAGAAGAGCAGGAATTTATTTTCTCTTTGACATCCTTGGCAGGCATGATGAACATTAACTTGTTTAGTTGTGGAGGAGGAATTTTGCCTTATCAATGATTTCAGTGCTGTTTCTGGCACCCAGGTTCAGAAGATGTATAGCTTCTTTAAAAAGGTGCCATCGTGAATCCAGAGTGTTTTATTATTTTTACTTGGGAGCAGTCTCCCTGAAATTTCACTATCAATAATGATATAATTATTTATATCAACTAATGATACATTCAGGAGACCCTAACTTTTGTTTAATTTTTCTTTTCATGAAATCTATAGATGTATTGTTCAAATGTATGAAACATATTTAGGCGCTTCTGGGACTTTAGTGTTCATAAATATAAATATTATTTTTGTATTTTAATTTTATAAGTTTGAGATTTTAGAAGTGATGATAAAAAATTTGGAATTTTTAGAGCAATCTTCAATGTTTCAGGAAGCAACTACATTGAGTGTTCCGCCAAAAATGTTAATAGCTTTTTTCCTTTTCTAATCATAAAAGTAGTACAAACATTGTAAAAATTCAAATGAGAGAGACAGTTTATTTTAAAAAATCATCCATAACCTCACCACATAGAGAAAGCTGGTACAGTCAGTTCTGCTAAAATATGACATATGTGTTCTTAAAACTCACAGTACTATAATAAGTAAGCTAATTAAAAGTAAATATGTACATTTATTTTAAAAAGTCTCAGATCAACTTTGTTAACCCTTGCCCCTCTGAACCCTGACACACCCTGTTCCTCAAAGATGCTGTTTTACCAAAGTAAGGATTTTCCATTTATCTGTACTCCATCACTGTCCCCTGTTCATTCACCTCATACTATTTTTCACAATTTCTATCTTTGTAGCTTTGTGGTATGCTGAGAGTTACAGGCAGATGTAGGAGTAACAATGACATACCATTTTTTTGTTAAATATTTGGGGAAAAGTTTATCTCTAAAACAAAACATATATACATTTTTGTATGAATTTAAAAGTTACTCTTACTCCAAAGATAGTTTTCCTTTGGTAAAGATTCCTCTGTCCTTCCAAGATTTTTGGTGAAAAAGTCAGAATGCAAGAATACAGCATTATGGATCCTAAATTCCCAGAAGGAGAATTTTATAAGTATTTTAAAGATATTATGCAATTTCTGACTTAAGACTTTGTATCAGTATACCACCCACCCCCCCACCCAACAGTATCTAAGTGTATGCATTTTTTCCATTAAGTCTGTAATGACGTAAAGAACTTTAATTGTAAACTTATGTAACAGAAGAAGCCAAATCCTACTAGTTTCATTAGGCAAACTCATCGACGTTATTATTCAATTGGACATTTAAATTGTATACTGCACTGACATACCTCGTGTGTGTGTGTGTGTGTGTGTGTGTGTTTGTATGCAAATATACACATGTGTGCTTATGCATGTTTTGGCTATGTTTTTATTTAAAGCAGGCGATATTGAGTCCATTGAGTTTACAAATATCAAGTAACTCAAATAAGCTTCGTTAAGTAAAGTCTAATTCTTTTGCAGCATCATGTTTTTCCCCTAGTAAGGACAATAATGAATGTTTGTGTTACTTTAAAATGTGTTCATTTTTATCTGATTCTAAAAACTTTTCTAGTGACATAAGCATTCTTCAGAACATCGTTTTCTGTGACATCTATGGATGTCTTATAGTTTATTTTAGTGAGCCTACATAGATATCCCATGGCACTGAATTTTATTGGCATTTTCCTTTCCTTTTATTCAGCTTGATTCTGTAACATTTACTTTGTCAATTATAGTCATCTTAGTATTCACAGTCAATTCTACCACTGTGTGACTTTAATTGTATTTCGCTAAATTAAAGAGGCATTATAAAGTTGTTACCCTTTGATTTTTCAGTTTAATTTCATTTTTCTTTAATCTTCAGAGCACACGAGATTATCAATTAGCATAATAAAACAGTCAGTGTGGAATTTAGTAACTATATTGAATATTCTATAAAGTAGACTGATTTGTACAACACCAGAGTATGCAAAGAATGGTAAAATGCTTATTCTCTTACTACACCTTAAGAGTGTCCCCATATGTGTCTTAAACTCATAGTATATTGGACCATTACACAGGAAAACATTGTTAATGGGTGAATAATATTAATGCCTCACACTTTAGTAATACATTTTAATCCAAAGACCCTAAAGTGCTTCACACATGACAATTAATCAAGTCTTACTACATTACTCCAAGCCAGGTATTATTATCTGCTATTATAATTTAGATAAACTATCGTTATAGTTAAGAAAGATGAAAGATTAAGTGACTTGTCAAAGATCACATATTAGTTCAATACCAGAGCAATATAACTCAGATTCCTGACTGCCGCTATTAACATTAAGCACAGCCACCATGCATATTATCCAGAGAGCAGAGCACTGTTCTTTTGAAACCGCTTTCTCTATGCCAACTTATTAAGAAGTTTAAGTGAACATGAATGTAATGGCATTAGATCAGTATCCACATCCAATGCCAAATTTGGAGGCAAGTATGTGTGTAATTTTCTGAAAGATGGGAAAATGTTAAACACATGAGTTAGCATCATTGTTTTATTAGAAAATGTTGTAGTGCCTTTAAAATAGCGTTGAGCTATCTCCTTGTTCCTAGTAACTGCAAATGTGAGAACAATGGAAAATTGAAAATGGTTTTCATTGATAGTGTAGTGGAGCTGTTACCAAAGTAGATGTTCTAGGATGGAGTCTTTTCACAAGACCATTGCTCAGATGTCATGATTGCTCTAAAATGTTTGCAACAAAGGACACTATTGATTTCTTTTATGATGTTTCTTTATAATTTGAGGGAATGGCCGGACTTGCAAGTCTCTTTTTTGCTTTTTCTTTCTTGTTTTCTCTCTATGAATGATTTTTTTTTTTTCTGGTAAGGGTAGTTTTATTTGGTTGAGGTCTTTTGCTACTAACTCTTCATTCAGTGCTGTAGATCCATTCCAATGTCCATTTAGTGAGAATCACTGGGAGCGATTTGTGCAATTGATTGGTGACATCGAGCACAGAATTGATGCTTCATTGCTTTGGGAGTCCTTCCTAGAGGAGACAGAATTGTCAAACAAAATGCAGGAGAGTATTTCATCTGGGTGAAACCAGATATCACAATTGTTAGAACTCAGCTTCTGAAAATCCTGCTTATTTTCTCTCTGCTTTTTGACACCAAGCCGCGCCTAACTCCCCTGAATACTAGAGTGGTTTGTATTTGTATTCATCGTAGCTGTGCACTAAAACTACTGCAGATAATTTGGGTAATTGGCAAACCACAGGGGCACTTAGTCTGCTCACCTGCCTATTTTAGGTTGGCTCATCATCACTCTAATTGGCAGTGGGTAGTTACTGGTCCATTTGCCATGTATTATGACAAAAGATGCTAATGGGCCCCGGCAGTGGGTGGGTTGTACCTTTGCCCTGCTTCTGGCATGCAGAAAGCAGTCCCACTGTTTTTGCATAGCAAGTAGCATGGCTGGACATTTTTCCTACATCAAAAAGAGCGTTTCCTTTTGAAAAATGACAACTTCCCCTGGCAAAGGCCTAATCTCAGAATTGACACGTATCCTTTCTCGCAGCCACCATATAGTACATTGTCCCTAAAAACAAGAGTACATCAGTCAAGGTAGTTTTCATCATTTTCACCACATTTTTATTATCAGAACTCCTCTGAAGCTTGAAATTGAAATCTGTTTCTTTCTTGACATTTTTCTCTATATTGGGCATGTAATTACGGGCCCAAACGAAGTTCAAGAGGAATGGATCAACAAAGCCCACAGCTAAGTACACTAAACTTTGATCTTGGAGGAAAATATGAATTCCAAGGTGGATTTGGACAGCTGTGCTATGAATGCCACAGTGAGCAAATGTGGAATCAGAAGGAATATCCCATGGTTAGCTAACATTGCTTTTTTTACATAAATGCAAGGAACATAAGCAGAAATTCAGTTCTCCTAGCACACAGGATAGTGGTTCTTAGCATATTGAAGATAAGAACTCATTTGTAAAATAACAAAAAAGGTTCGCTCAGTGAATAATAATAGTGATTCGACCTACTATCGATGGAGAATACGTTAGTATTACTTCAACAATTTTAAATAAAATATTGATTTTGTTAATTACAACAGCAACTACACTTGGGGGAAAAATCAGTGTAAGAGAGACGTCATTCTAAAGGCTGGGCTTTGCACACAAATATAGATTAACAGATACATAATAATCACTCTGTGACCTATGATTTGAAAATTGCTGATGCAGAGCCTATGAAGAAAGGCCTAGTTTATTTTAGTGTTGTAGTGCGATTGTGATGATAAACATTTATCAGGTTAATAAAATGGATTTATGATATGATGACATTGTGTGAGATGCATTTGTAGGTGGGTTTACATTAATTCACTAAAAAAAATCAACCTAGAACTAAGAAAAAATAATTAATGTTTATTGATTAGAATGCTGTTAAATTATCTTTTATTTCCGACTGTTTGTCAGGTTGAATTAAAGTTACATGCAGTCATTAACATAAGTTGGTATGCTAAAGTTTTAAATAATGTGCTTGGATTTTAAACAACACGGAATTCATTCAGAACAGGTACTGCAGGCTCTGGCAATATTTTCACTCAATGATATTAGTAATTAGATCCAGGATTTTTCTAAAGCTTACCCGTTAGGAACATATGAATTATGCTTGCGTCTACAATTCCCCTGCTCTGAACATTGTTTTCTGCTTGATTATTAGCTGGAATATACCCAGACACTCTTCTATTCATCTTTTGTGCTTGAAGATGCCACTGCTAATGGGCATTATATTCTGTTAGTGTTTGAGAGAGAGCAAAGGTAGAGAAGTGGCTGACAGTAGTCTTTCTTCTCTGATGGTGGTGGTGGCTTTTTGTGTAGGGAGAAAGATTCAGGAAGCTTTAAACCTTTGTTGAAACTGGTTCAGTGAATCTCTGTGAAGAAGCACTGGTGATGGCCTGTCTGTCTGTCAGATGGTTTTCCTGTCATCTATGTAGAGGACATATTATTAGCTATGTTGTTCCTTGGGGTCTTATTGTATTTCTCAGAAGTGCTTGGCTAACGGTTATGTCACCTCAGCCCCTCTGTGGAAGTCCTACCAGTCAGTCAGTCTCTGTTCCTGTCACAAATAGTACACCTATCCTAGCTTAATTGTATCCCAGAACTTCAGGATGGGTGGTTCATGGACCAAGATTTCTGAACCTTAGCACTATTGCATTTGGAAACAATTTTTTGTTAAGAAGGGCTGTCCTGGGTGTGAGTGGTAGGATGTTTAGCAGCATCTCTGGCCTCTGCCCACCAGGTGCCAGTAGCACCTCCTTGCTCTGGTTGCAACCAGCAAAAATGTTTCAAGATGTTGCCAGTGTCCTCTTGGGGACAAAATGATTTGACATTGAAAATATGCCCTGGGCTATCGTGTGATGCTCAATATGGCCTATATATAATAGGATATCAAGAAGGTGGGAATGATGTTTATAATATGCCTAAAACATCTAATCAGAGAAACAGGACAGTTCTGCAGCCATTTTATAGGCCTTCAGTTTGAAGAAGATCCGTGTCACACTGCCTCTAACCATTATCATTCTCTTTTTGGAAGGGGATAGCAAATGGTTACATAAATAATAAAGATGGATATACTGTGTGTGTGTGTGTATGTGTGTGTGTGTGTGTGTGTGTATAATTTTCCCAGTATGACTCTTTTGTAGGTAAATGTTCTCAAGCCAGATTTGAGAATGTTTGGTGCTAATATGTAAAGTCGTATAGAAGCAAATTGCCTATTTTATGGACTTGAAATTGAAAGGGATTTGTAAATATTACCACACTGATTTCTTCAGCTGAGTTTGACCTTAGTAGATGTATAGGAACAAACTATATTTCTTCTTTAGTCTTTTGGATAAAAGGAAAAGAGTGACCTAGCTAAAATAGAAAGCTTATTGTTATGTTAATATAACACATTCCTCACATACCTTAGGAAGATATTGGAGTCAGGGTCTGAACAGCTGTTTGGAGTCATTCTCACATTTGTTCAATACATTCATTTAACAGATATTTATTGAGCACTTCTTCTGTGTCAGAACCACACAAGAGCTCAGTATCTTCCTCTCTTTCTCTTTCTCTCTCTCTCCTCTGCATGGTCACTTCAGTCTTCTCCCTCTATTCCTCAGGCCCAGTTTTATGAGCTTCCTGGCCAATATGCAGAAAATAAGGTGCCCATATAGCTGACAAGTTTTCCTTGTCTTCTGCCTAAGAAACCTCCTTCAGCTAAGGAGATCATCTCTTCATGCTATTCACAGAGTTTAAGAGAAGGGACTCTGACTATGCTAATTGGGTCAGGTGTTCACCCTGAGCTAACAGTTGTGCCCAGCAGGTACTATCCCGGGGAACAAACATGACTGCTGGGAGCCTTCCTCCACAGTCATATGAATCACTTTGGAGGGAGCAAGGTTCCCAGAGAAGAGGTTCCCAGAGTAACTCATCCTCAAAATCCCCAATTTGGAGCAAGATTTTAAGTGACAAAATGCAAAAGGTGCACATAATAACTGAAGCAAATAAGAGGAAGTTGGGTCCAGGCCATAGATGGAGAGTGTGTGTGCTGCTCAGGGACATGGCTCCTCATCTTCAGTGATATCTAGAAAGTTAAAGAGAGCAGACACAGGTGGGATTAGTATGACTAGATACGTACAAGCCACAGAAGTGGTTTAATTTTTCTCTAGTCCTTTAGAGATTTGGGAGATAGTTTGGGAATAATTCAGGAGTAAGTAAATAGTGATAGCAGCTGGGTGTGGTGGCTCTGCATGTAATCGCAACACTTTTGGGAGGCTGAGGCAGGAGGATGGCTTGAGCTCAGGAGTTTGAGATCAGCCTGGGAAACATAAGGAGAACCTCTCTCTAACCAAAAAAAAAAAAAAAAAAAAAAAAAAAAAGAGAGAGAGAGAGAAAGGAAAGAAAAAGAATCTGGCATGATGTTATGTGCCTGTACTCCCATCTCGTGAGAAGGCTGAGGTGGGAGGATTGCTTGAGTCCGGGAGGTCAAGGCATCAGTGAGCCATGATCACGCCACTACACTCCAGCCCAGGTGCCACAGCAAGAGCATAGAAGCGATTCACATAGACGAATTAGTTTGTCATTATCAAGCTGTAGATACAAGAGATTGTTCAGGAGGCCCATGTGCTGGGAAATGATGAGAGAGGAGGATGTAGGGAGAATTTCCTCCTACCTCAGCTCCTCGATACCCTTTCCTTTCACCACCCCTGGGCACAGCTAGTTCAATCCTAAGAGATAAGCTTGTAAGGCTGATGGGGATGCTCTGCCATTTGTGACCACTATCGTTAACCTTAGACCTTTGACCCCTTCTAGACCTCCCATCTATGCAATACTTGGGCATGACCAATATGTTGAGGGGAAGAGTATTAGAATCTTTGAAAAGTCAACACATAGTTGAAAAAAAATGCACCCACTTTATAATTTTATATTTGACAGAGACCTTGCTCGGGTCAAAACCAAAGCTTCCAACTTCTACCATGATTCATGAGATCTTGCATTTGGGAGGAACTGTGCATTGACTCAGTTGATGATGAAGTGGGGTATTTTCCCCAGTTTTCCTTATGTTTCTATATTCTTCAGAAAACTACAAAGAGTGATTTGCATACCATGCCCTGGGAAATCAAAAATTCGATAGTAAATTTATACAAAATCTTCTCAAAATCCCCATCTAATTCATAATACCACCTTACTTATTAATTATTAATTAATTAATCAATGACTTGATATACTTAGGTAATACAGACTGTGGGGTAAAAAGATAACCATGATGTTAGTTTCCTAGAGAAAGAGCAAGAATGCTTTCAGAGAAAGTCCAGCAACTCACCTGCTGTGGCATGGTTACCGGTGATGGTTAATACACATTCTCTGTTAATGGTGTAATGATACTCTTGGGCTTATTGCACATCCAAACATGATTAGTGTTTTTTACTTTAAAACGACTGTACAGAATGCAACGTTTACTTAAGAGTAAATAACAGGAGTAAGCTAATTGAAAACTCAACTGCAATTGTAGCAATTGTTTAGAATTTGAGTTTTTAAAAAGTTTAAATAAATTTTTATTTCTGGGAGAAATATTTTACCACTATCAGTGTACATTCATAATATGTAACACGCTGACTTTCAGTTGCTTTTATTATTGTTTTCAAATTCTCTTTATACAATGCAGAACTTCATTGTATACTCTGGGGTAGAAGGCTTCTCTATGCCCTCTGCTGGTACAGCATTGCTTCTGTCTTGAAATATTTCCTTCTCTGTGTAATCCTCAGTATTTTCCACATGAGAATAATAATAGAACCTAAGAGTTTTATTTTATATGTTGTGAGAATTAGACAATATATGTGTGTGGAACATGCTAGGAATTCAGTTATTGTTACTTATTTAAATAAAAAATTGGGATTTTTTTTTCTTCACTCTTTTTTATCACTAGGCAAACTACAGATTTCTATTGGATTGACTGAAAACTTGTTAAAATGTTTTCTAAGCATTCCACCATTTTTCAAATTATCATATGAATCGAACCACATTTCTATTTTCCTAGCAGAAATATAGGGAAGGTCTTATTACAAAAATGTTTGGCATCATCAATAGAGTTTGGATCTACTTATAACTAAACAAATTTCACTATTGATCTGAAAAAAAGTTTGCCATGCTGCTAAGGCCGTTCATTAGGATAGAACTAACCATGTAAACATTGTTCATTGTTGAATTCTTTTTGTCTGACTGAAGTAGGGGGGAAATAGCATTTTTAAGTGACTCTAGTTTCCTTTAGTTTATATAATAAACATATCAAAAAATCTAGAATGTAATTGGAAGCTGGCATCCCAACAAATTTATTTATTTATTTATTTATTTATTTATTTATTTTACTTTAAGTTCTAGGATACATATGTAGAGTGTGAAGGTTTGTTGTTACGGAGTTATACATTGTGCCATGGTGGGTTGCTGCACCTATCAACCCATCATCTAGGTTTTAAACCCCACATGCATTAGGTATTTGTCCTAATGCTGTCTCTCCTATTTCCCTGCTATCCCTGACAGGCCCTGATGTGTGATGTTCCCCTCCCTGTGTCAATGTGTTCTCATTTTTCAACTCCCACTTGTGAGTGAGAACATGCAGTGTTTGGTTTTCTGTTCTTTTGTTAGTCTGCTGAAGATGATGGTTTCCAGCTTCATCCATGTCCCTGCAAAGGACATGAAATCATCATTTTCTATGGCTACATGGTATTCCATGGTGTATATGTGCCACATATTCTTTATCCAGTCTATTATTGATGGACATTTGGGTTGGTTCCAAGACTTTGCTATTGTGAATAGTGCCACAATAAACACATGTGTGCATGTGTCTTTATAGTAGCATGATTTATAATCCTTTGGGTACATAGCCAATAATGGGAATAATGGGATTGCTGGGTCAAATGGTATTTCTATTTCTAGATCCTTGAGGAATCACCACACTGTTTTCCACAATGGTTGAACTAATTAACACTCACACCAACAGTGTAAAAGCATTCTTATTTCTCCGCATCTTCTCCAGCATCTGTTGTTTCTTGACTTTTTAATGATTGCCATTCTAACTGGTGTGAGATGGTATCGCACAGTGGTTTTGATTTGCATTTCCCTAATGACCAGTGATGATAAGCTTTTTTTCATATGTCTGTTGCCCACATAAATGTCTTCTTTTGGGAAGTGTCTGTTCATATCCTTCACCCACTTTTTGATGAGGTTGTTTGTTTTTTTCTTGTAAATTTGTTTAAGTTCCTTGTAGATTCTGGATATTAGCCCTTTGTCAGATGGGTGGATTGCAAAAATTTTCTCCCATTCTGTAGTTGCCTGTTGACTTGGATGATAGTTTCTTTTGCTGTGCACAAGCTCTTTAGTTTAATTATATCCCATTTGTCAATTTTGGCTTTTGTTGCAATTGCTTTTGATGTTTTAGTTATGAAGTCTTTACCCATGCCTATGTCCTGAATGGTATCGCCTAGGTTTTCTTCTAGAGTTTTTATGGTTTGGATACATTTTTAATCCTTTTGGAAACTTATTGCTTTTCACTTTATTGAGACACACACACACATGCACACACACACATGTGCACATGGGTGGCTGAGGAACAAATGTTCCTAGCTAAAGTTGTAAGAAGAAAAGTTGCACTAAGGAGAGAAATTCTGAATCATTTAGGATTCAGGTAATTCTTTTAACATTGCTTTGATAAGGGATATTGAGATAGGATTGGATTGATATGGAAAAGTTATATGTTGATCTGGTGGTTGAGGGTTGTACTTGCTAAGAGGAATATAGACGTGCAGATATTGATATTCATTGTGTATGTGTGTTTTTGTTGTGTGTGTACATGTGTGTGCATATATGTGTAGGATATACTTAAAATTAACTTGCTATAGGTTAACAACAAAAAAAAAAGGTTTTGGAAACTTTCAGACCATTGAAATGAATTGCTGTTCATTAGGTCATCTGTGGTTAAAACAATGGACGGGTGAAATCATAGTCAACCTACATTCTGGAACATTCTAGATGAAGATTATAAAATACTTTGCTGAAAGCAATTGGGGTGAATTAAATTACATTTAGTTAAAATAATTGTTATGTGGGGAAATTTCGGGGGGAAACCAGTTTAAGATGCATTGCATCAACACTGTTTTTAGAAGACATTGCATAGCAAGTATACATTCAGGGCTGATGGGAAGCAGAGAAGGGGGAATGAAAATGACATTTTTAACTATGCTTATTTGTCAGTTATTTGTACATACAGCATTATAGTACTTGGATTTTGCTGAGAATGCAGCTTCCTTTTAGGTATACTACCTCATCATTTCCTAAACAGTCTTTACTGTTTAGGAGCACTTTAAAAAGCATACTACATTGAGAAAACACCAAAAGGAGACATGTTCATTGGATTAGAGCAGATTATAAAAACTACAGGACAGATGAATCAGTTGCAGCAGAAATGGTAAAAATTTGATTCAGATATATACTTAAACATTATGTCAGAACAAAAGTTAACACATTAGAAAAGATACACTCCTATTAAAAAAAATGATTAAAATAGCACAAAATGATTAAAAGAAACAAGTTGTTCCTAGAACAACTTCCAGATATTCTTTTTTTTTTTTGAAACAGAATCTCGCTCTGTCACCCAGGCCAGGCTGGAGTGCAGTGGCACAGTCTTGGCTCACTGCAAGCTCTGCCTCCCAGACTCATAGTATTTCTTAAACACAGATTATCATGTAATAACAAAAACATTTGTAACTGTGTGTTTTAGTTTACTAGGGTGTCATAACAAAATAGCACAGGCCACATAGCTTAAAAGATAGAAATTTATTTTCTCACCGTTTTGGAGACTGTAAGTCCATGATCAAGGTGTCAGCAGGTTTGTTTTCTCTGAGGCCTCTCTTCTTGGCTTGCAGGTGGCTACTTGCCTGCCGGGTCCCTCACATGGCCTTTCCTCTGTGTGTGCGAATCTGTAGTGTCTCTTCTTTTCTTAAGTACACCAGTCATACTGCATTTGGACAAGCTTGTCCAACCCACAGACTGTAAGCCGCATGTGCGCATGTGGCCCAGGATGGCTTCGAATGCGTCCCAACACAAATTCGTAAACTTTCTTAAACCATTATGAGATTTTTTTTTTTTTTTTTTTTTTTTTTTTTTTTTTTAGCTCATTAACTGTCGTTGCTGTTAGTGTATTTTATGTGTGGCCCAAGTCAGTTCTTCCAGTGTGGTCCAGGGAAGCCAAAAGATTGGACACCCCTGGACTAGGACCTCACCCTTAGGACCTCATTTAACCTTAATCACCTTTTTAAAAGTCGTGTCTCTACATACAGTCACACTGGAGATTAGGACTTCAACATATAAGTTTTGGGGAAACACAGTTCAGTTCAGATCAATGTGTACTATTTGTTTCATGTTTATACTAGTAAAATAAAAAATTAAAAAACGTACCATCTGCACCTCTTAATATATCTCACAATTTGGGAAATGCTGTCTCTTAATATGTCTCCAATTTGGAAATAAAATGCTAGTTCTTGTTTTTTATTTTTTACTAATGGATTATAGTTGAGTCATAAATATTTCTATTTGTTTTTTCCTTAAAATGCGATGACTCTCATTTCTGCCAATATCTTTAGCCAGAAGACTTAATAAAAATAGTGTTATTGACATGTGTTTAGACAAATATTTTCTTGTGGAATTTTAAAAACTTTTAAAATTTCTGAATGTAAAGTCATTTATTTATGCAAATGAATCATCATAAATAAATAAACCAGTGAAGGAAAAATAAAATTCTCTATACATCTAAAATTTTACTTTGGTAGTAAGAACAATATTAAAATTAAAATTAAATTAGAAAACATTAGGATTATTTTTAAAAATGCCTCCAGAGTGTATCACATGATTAGCTCGGCTAAATATCCTATACTCTTTATATTCATAGCCCTCAACTTTCTTTTGCCAAAAATTATAACTCTGAATAACCCTGAAATATAAAATTGCCTTCTGAGGAATGATAACTGGGAAAAATTATTGTAATTGTTGAGTTGTCTTTTCGAAATCTTGAAAAAATGTCAACTCTTACTCATTGCCTATGTTATATGTGTTAATTGTTGACTAAAGACACAATATTTAATTAACCACTTATTCTTTAATCATCCTGGACAAATATAATTTTTACTGCTATGGAATTTGTCTTTTTTTAAAATGCCTTACTCTTTCATCCAAGCTATTTTTTTTTTCTAAAATTAGACAAGCCGTTTTCTTAGAGTAATTTTTAATACTATGTCTAATTAAAGGTATAATTTAAATTAACCTGTAGAGATAATGTTAGTAATGTCCACTTCATAAGCATTATTTCATTAGATAAACTATTTAATCAAAGACCAAATACATTATACCATCGGGGGGCTGAAATCTAGCTGAAAGAATTTGGGACAGAGTATTAGGAATTGTCAAAAGTGTAGAAGTCTAATTTTGATTTTTAAATAATATCAATATTATGCTACCCTTCGTTTTTCAGTTTTCTTCATGTATTTTCTGGACTTACTGAGGAAGTTGATGCCAGAATTCAGTTCTGGTCAGAACAGACACCACCAAATTAATTACAGTGACCTCTGAACTGTTTACCCTTGACCCTGGTGGCAGAAACTGGTATGACTAGGTAAAAATAATTAAAGAGATTGTACTGAAGTTGTAACTAAATGCCTTTTAAAAAGAAAGAAAGTATGATATTGGCTGTGGGTTTGCCATAAATAGCTCTTATTATTTTGAGATTCTTTCCATCAATACCTAGTTTATTGAGAGTTTTTATCATAAAAGGCTGTTGAATTTTGTCGAAGGCCGTTTCTGTATCTATTGAGATAATCCTGTGGTTTTTGTCGTTAGTTCTGTTTATATGATGGATTACACTTATTGATTTGCGTATGTTGAACCAGCCTTGCATCCCAAGGATGAAGCAAACTTGATTGTGGTGGACAAGCTTTTTGATGTGCTGCTGGATTCCATTTGCCAGTATTTTATTGAGGATTTTCACATTGATGTTCATCAGGGATATTGGTCTAAAATTCTCTTTTTTATTGTGTCTCTTTCAGGTTTTGGTATCAGGATGATGCTGGCTTCATAAAATGAGTTAGGGAGGATTCCATCTTTTTCTATTGATTGGAATAGTTTCAAAAAGAATGGTACCAGCTCTTCTTTGTATCTCTGGTAGAATTTGGCTGTGAATCCGTCTGGTCCTGGACTTTCTTTGTTTTGGTAGGGTATTAATTATTGCCTCAGTCTCAGAACCTGTTATTGGTCTATTCAGAGATTCTACTTCTTCCTGGTTTAGTCTTGGGAGGGTGTATATGTCCAGGAATGTATCAATTTCTTCTAGATTTTCTAATTTATTTGCATAGAGGTATTCATAGTATTCTCTGATGGTAGTTTGTATTTCTGTGGGATTAGTGGTGACATCCCCTTTACCATTTTTTTATTATGTCTATTTGATTATTCTCTCTTCTCTCTTTTCTTCTTTATTAGTCTTGCTAACGGTCTATCTATTTTGTTGATCATTTCAAAAAACCAGCTCCTGGATTAATTGATGTTTTGTAGGTGTTTTTGTGTCTCTATCACCTTCAGTTATATTCTGATCTTAGTTGCTTCTTGTCTTCTGCTAGCTTTTGAATTTGTTTGCTTTTGCTTCTCTAGTTCTTTTAATTATGATGTTAGGGTGTCGATTTTAGATCGTTCCTGCTTTCTCTTGTGGGTATTTAGTACTATAAATTTCCCTCTACATGTGTTCCATGAGATTCTGGTAAGTTGTGCCTATGTTCTCATTGGTTTCAGTAGAACAAATCTTATTGGTTTGGATAGAACAAATCTATTCTTCTGACAAAGGGCTAATTTCCAGAATCTACAGGGAACTTAAACAAATTTATAAGAAAAAACAAACAAAAATCAAAAAATGGGCAAAGGATATGAATAGGCAGTTCCCAAAGGAAGACATTTATGCAGCCAACAGACATATGAAAAAAGGCTTATCATCACTGGTCATTAGAGAAATGCAAATCAAAACCACTATGAGATGCCATGTCATGCCAGTTAGAATGATGATCATTAAAAAGTCAGGAAACAACAGATGCTGGTGAGGATGCGGAGAAATAGGAACACTTTTACACTGTTGATGGGAGTGTAAACTAGTTCAACCATTGTGGAAGACAGTGTGGTGATTCCTTAAGGATCTAGAAATAGAAATACCATTTGACCTAGCAATCCCATTATTGGCTATATACCCAAAGGATTATAAATCATTCTACTATAAAGACACATGCACATGTATGTTTATTGTGGCACTATTCACAACAGCAAAGTCTTGGAACCAACCCAAATGTCCATCAATAATAGACTGGATAAAGAGTATGTGGCACATGTACACCATGGAATACTATATAGTCATAAAAAAATGATGAGTTCATGTCCTTTGCAGGGACATGGATGAAGCTGGAAACTATCATCCTCAGCAAACTAACACAGGAACAGAAAACCAAACACTGCATGTTCTCACTCATAAATGGAGTTGAACAATGAGAACACATGGATACAGGGAGAGGAACATCACAAACTGAGGCCTGTAGAGTAGGTGGGGGGCTAGGGGAGGGATGACATTGAGAGAAATACCTAATGTAAATGACGAGTTGATGGGTGCAGCAAACCAACATGGCACATGTATACCTATGTAACAAACCTGCACTTTGTGCACATGTACCCCAGAGCTCCATGTATAAAAGAAAGACAAGAAAGAAAGAAAGAAAGAAAGAAGGAAAGGAAGAAAGGAAGAAAGGAAGAAAGAAAGAAAGAAAGAAAGAAGGAAAGAAGGAAAGGAAGAAAGGAAGAAAGGAAGAAAGGAAGAAAGGAAGAAAGAAAGAAAGAAAGAAAGAAAGAAAGAAAGAAAGAAAGAAAGAAAGAAAGAAAGAGAGAAAGAAAGAAAGTCATTTCTGACATATCAGAACACTGTATGGATGTGTTTAAATCACTATGGTTTGTAGTGTTCTTTAATTGTTAGACTGAGAAGAATCGTGCCAACAAGTTCAGCAAAGATGGAGTATACAATTAAATAAATTTATATTGTAATAAACTAATGAGGTACTATTATTCTAAAATAATGACTATATAGTTTTAAATAGAACATTATCTTTCATCAAAGCAATGAGAAACATTCTAAAACTCCCCTTTTCCTCTGTTCAAAGAAGGATCTAAGTCAGATAAATATTTTCAATTCCTATTAAAAATCTAACTTATGGATTAAAAAATAATCTTTAGCCAATTTTAGTAGTTTAAAAAAATTATACACATAAAGCAGTTTTTAATTTGATATTTTATTTGAATCAAACACTTGGTGAAAACATTTTTGTCCAATAGAATCGTATATGTTAGGAAGTATTGCTATAGTAGATCATATCGTATTAACTGCTTTCTAATTTCTAATAATAATTAGTCATAGTCAAGACTTACCTTGCACTTCTTAGGTATGGTATAGGGAGACAAATCCCTGTGGGTCTCTCAAATTTCTGCATTGCCTGTGAGTGAAGCACTGATTTTTTTTTTTTGTTCTGACCGTCTTTTCAGGATGATTGATAGTAAATAGGCTTGAAAAATAGAGATAGTGTCTCCTTCCAGAGCAAAGCACAGGCATATTTACCGCTCTTTACGAAAGATTCGAGTTTCCTAAATTTAAGGTTGCTCTTCTGTAATGCAACCCACTGCTGGTGCCTTTTGGCCCTATTATTGGTGTCCTGTGGGAACTGGGGCTCGGGGAACTGTCATTAAAATGCAAATTCTCTGGCCAGTGTTATTGCTGTGAGTAATACATGGCCTCCCATCACTGACTTAAGAATCTTGTGTCTTTTACCAGCATCTATGTAACTGTGGCAAGCTAACTTGGAAGAAAATTAAAATTTCAGCCCCTTCATAAGTTTTGGCAGGAGGCACTAGCTTCAATACTTTGAAAAATTCTTTTTCTTTAACTCCTTAAGTACTCACACATTTTAGGGGAGCAGAAAACTTCTATTTCTGTAACACAACTTTGCATTTAAGTCCCCTACTCCAGTTTTACCCCCAAGAAAGTCAGATTAGCATATTCTTTCATTTCAGTTCCTTTAGGTGCAAATGTGTTCATTTATGGATTCACTCCCTCCTTTACTTTTTTGCCCCAGTGTGACATCTCAGTTTCTAGATATTTAGTATAGCATTTTAGCATGGGAGGGTTAGGAAGGGGCTAAGCAGCAGGAGCTGCGGAATCTGGTCCTCAGTTGTTTGCATCTGTCCTTAAGGATATCCCCTGAGTATCTACAGCTCCATTTAATTTCAGTCTCTGGTTTATGCAGTATTCCTCTGTGGCATCTGCTTGTCAGTCCCCCAAGATACTGTCAGGTCTGTTGACACAAACTCTCTTACTCTCAACTTTTGTTCCCTTTCAGAGGGAACAGAAAATTTTGGCTGCTCTCCTAAGTGGTTTTGTGCAGCAGGAGACAATGAGAAAGCTGCCTCAGGCTCTCTCTACACCTGGCATTTCATGCAGTGTCTTTGTTGCTACTCAAAATTTCTGGACATAGTGACATGGAGAATTTCTGAGACAGTGCTCCTTACACCCTTTAAGATTCTCTGTACTTAGATGGTGGTCATATCACCTCCCACAACTTTCTGTTTATACAGGCTAAATCTTTATGGGAGCTTGGAGGACATTCATAGCTCCTTCTCTAAAAATTTTGCTTTCTTTAGAATATTTCTTTTGCTTTTCTAGCCTTGGGAATTTTTACCAAATCTAAGATAAAAAACAGTCTAAAAACAACCTGACTCATATCATCATGAATTATTTCCAAGTTCATTATTTATGGTGAGTTTGGCTTTTGGTGCACCTTGATTAAGACTTTTTGATTTTAAACCTTTTCCTTGTTATCTCCTTTCTCTGAGGCTGTGCACAAATATAACCCTAGTCTCTCCCATGTAGCAATATAGGCTATTTCTGTCCTTGTGAACGTAGTCATACCATTGAAGACTCTACCTTGTACCTCTACCAAAGTGTGAGCTTTCTGTAGACAGGGAGACATTATGTAGCTTTTTATTACCTGGAATATAGTAGCCACTCAATTGTTTATAAGGGAATAATAAGGATCAATAAATAATGTTCTATTGACTGATTGATCTTATCTATTAAAATGAAGTTGCATGGTTATGATTTGTAGGTCTTCAAAATGCTTGTGAGAACGGATTCATGGAAAATAATAGTAATTCAGTTCTATAAGATGATTGAAATATCAGGGATTCTGTATGCTTATTATAAGTCTATTTTAAAATAAAATTCATCTTATTTTGTAAAATAATATTTTCCATTTATGATTTTCATATCTTATAGATTTGAAATATTCTATGTGGGAGAATGAAAGGCATACACTCTGAAGGCATAGAAATCAAATGTTTGATTATAATAGACTTTAAACTAAATTTCTCATGCCTAGTTAATTCACAGGCTGATCAAAGAAAGAACATTTGTTTTTTTAAGTTTTCAAATCAACGTGCCATGAAATATTAAAGCAGAATAAATTGTCTATTTTCTAATGTGTCTTTATACAACAAAAAACCCACGGAAATAGACCTCAGAAACATTTTCTACTAAAGATTTGTGAGATAAAGAGTAGTCTTCCTAGATTGGACCAAACTCCTTTTCTTTCATTTGATCCTAAACTGCATCAGGAGAAATAGTTTTTGTATGCTTTGATTTTTCTGAGTATAAGAGAGAGAAACTACTGTATTACAAATTGCCACTATTGTTCAAAGCCATCAGAGCAACCATATAGAACCCTTGATAAGAGCACTTGAAAGATTTTTTATAGCGATAACTGCAGAAGAGGAGGATGTAGTCCTTGGAGCGAAGGTAAGGTGTTACAGTGGAGTGTTGTGGATTATTTAAAAATCTTCGTGAGAGTTATGGAATTGGTCTTAACTCTTAAATTACTTTCAGAATCGATCTTACAATGTCAGGTTTCATATATGTATTGATTGGCTTGGAAGATGATGCTACCAGGTTATTGATTATTTTTTAAAAGCCCAGGAAACTACAAATGACATTAAAAAAAAAAAAAGATTTTGATGCATGCTCACACTTATAAGGAGTAGCTAAACATTGGGTACTCATGGACATAAAGATGGCATCAATAGATACTGGGGACTACTAGAGTGGGGAGAAAGAGAGGTCAAGGGTTGAAAAAACTAACTGTGGGGTACAATGCTCCAAAACTGGGTGAGCAGGAGGCGGTTCTTGCAGTGAGCGGAGATCCCGCCACTGCACTCCAGCCTGGGCGACAGAGTGAGACTCTGTCTCAAAAACAAAAACAAAAACAAAAACAAAAACAAAACTGGGTGAGGAGAACGATCATACCCCAAACCTCAACATCATACGATATATCCTTGTAACAAACCTGCACATGTACACCTGAGTCTAAAATAGAAGTTGAAATTATTTTGTAAAAAGATATTGAAAGCTACATATTAGGTCTTTAAAACTATGGGAAGATAATATTTCTCCAATATATTTCCAATCTTTGAATGGATATGTATTAGACTCTTCTATTATGTTGATAGACTATAGATTAAATAGGTTAAATAATTATGAATCTGAATGCATCTAACAATATATTCTTTGATATGGCATATATCAAATATAAAAATAACAGTTAAAAATAAATAAGAACAGTAATGTGAAAAGACATCGATAAATGAAAAACAGTAATTGAAAGTTAAAAACATAACTATATCAAAATCTGAAAGGTCAAGCAGACAAAAAAAGATTTCATTAGTATCAAATTTATGCATATATATCTATACTAGTATTCTTATTAATACAAATAACTTTATATCCAATTTAGAATATATGTACATTTTTGACCCCATGTTGAATTAACCATGTTTTTGGCTATAAAAAGGTTTCAATATGAATGAGCCAGCATCTCATGGATCATATTTTTCAGTTATAACTTAATAAAATTTAAAAATATCAACACTTTTAAATAATAGCAAGAAAGAGAAAAAAAATTAAAAAGTAATTAACAACATTTTAGCTTTCTGTCAAGAAGCTAAAAAGTGTCACTAATTTGATAAAAGAGAAAACTATAAAGGAAACAATAAATTACTTATGCTTCAAAATCAATGGCAGTATTATTTTTCAGAATTTGTGAGGTAAAACAACAGTACTTAGAGACAAACTTACAGTTTACATTTGCAACTAAGAATAATTAAAGTAGAACTAAGCATTTAACCCATGTCACTAGAAAAAGAGCAACAGAGTAAACCTAAAGAAACTGGAAATAGGAAATGAAAATAAGAGCAAAACTGAGTGGAATTGGGAGTAAAAATAACAACACCTAAATTATACGTACTGGAAAAGAAGAAAAAACTGTGAGGCATTTAAAGAACACACTCAACTCTATATTAATAAATTCTAAATTTAAATAAAGGGGATGCAGTTTTACAGGGAAAAAGATGAAAAGTGAATTTACTAATAGCCATTAAAAAGAAAATTGAAATAGTAATCAGAGCTCCTTAGCAACAAAACTTAAAAGAAACAAATAAAAAAAAAATCCCCACAAATCAAAATTACACCCCTCATACTCACATCCACATAGTTTTACAGGTGTGCTGTACCAAAATTTAAAGAAAAAGACAGGTTGTTCTACAAAAGAGAAAAAAAAAAAAAAAAAAAAAAGAGAGAAAGCTGGATAACTCATTTTGAGGACTAGTTAGTACAACCTCAGTTGTTAGAGAGAATCATAGTTTATAAAAAGAAAATTATAAGCCCACTTCACTTTATAGATATACACAAAATCTTAAGTTAAATATTAGCTAAGTAAATCTAGAAGTGTGTGAAAAGACATATTGTCATAAAGCACTATTTATCCTGCAACTATGAGAATTGTTGAATCTTCACTAGATACCTAAAATTTTCATGTTTATAGCCTAATAAAATCACATGCTTATTTCAATAAATAGAGCAAATGTACTTAAAAAATTCAGCATGTCTTTATTGCGGCACTATTCACAATAGCAAAGACTTGGAATCAACCCAAATGTCCATCAGTGACAGACTGGATTAAGAAAACATGGCACATATGCACCATGGAATACTATGCAGCCATAAAAAAGGATGAGTTTGTGTCCTTTGTAGGGACATGGATGCAGCTGGAAACCATCATTCTTAGCAAACTATCGCAAGAACAGAAAACCAAACACCGCATGTTCTCACTCATAGGTGGAAACTGAACAATGAGATCACCTGGACTCGGGAAGGGGAACATCACACACCGGGGCCTATCATGGGGAGGGGGGAGGGGGAGGGAATGCATTGGGAGTTATACCTGATGTAAATGATGAGTGGATGGGTGCTGACGAGTTGATGGGTGCAGCACACCAACATGGCACAAGTATACATATGTAACAAACCTGCATGTTATGCACATGTACCCTACAACTTAAAGTATAATAATAATTTAAAAAAAGAAAAATATATATATATATATACGACAACTGTAGCACAAAACAGGAAAAAAAATTCAGCATCTCTTTATGATAAATCTCTTAAAAAGAAATACAAAGAAACATCCTAAGCTATAGGGTCTATAAGACAAAAAGCTTAGGTTAATATCATACTTAGCAGATAATTTAATTTTATATAATTCCATGTAAGACCAGCAATAGCATAGTGTTTTGAAGCCATGGGCTCTATTAAGCATCTTGCTGAGTATGTAAAAATTGCAGTCTTGTTTATTCACCTAAGCTATTTTTCAGTCTTGTTTATATAGGTGGAAATTTTGAAAAATGAAACAATGCCTTGCAAACGTAAATCACATAGTTCTGCAATGCACCTGATCTCCCTGCAGACAAAGTATAGTCTTCCCCACTGTTTGCTAAAAAAGTGGCAGCTTCACTAAACATAGGATTCCTTTCATTTGGAGCATCCTATTGTATGTGAAAGCTCCACCTGTCACTTATGACACCATCTGAGATTTGCAGTTTGGGGAACTAGTGTAATTACACTAATACTCCAGCTACTGCTATTGTTATGAATAATAAATTGCTTTGTCTCTGAAGCAGTACTGTTGCATCTTCTGTCAGCACCCACCCATAAAAACTGTGGCAGGCTAGGTTGTTATCTTGCGTGTGTGTGTGTGTGAAAGTTCTTTTACTTCTAGCTCTTTTCTGCCCAACTTATTTTGAGTAGGGTAAAATCTCAATGCACAAGAATGCTATCAGCTAGGATAGTTATTATTGAACCTAATACTGCAGGTACTGGCCAAAGATTAAAAAAGAAAAAGAAATAATAGTTATAAAAATTTGAAACAATAACAAAAATGGTTTTTATTTACAGATGAAAATAACCTTCATAAGAGATTTATTTAAATGTATAGTCAACAATTAGAACTAATAAAAGAATACAGAAAAAGCTATTAGATTTATAAAAAATTAATACTGTTCCTCTAAACCAAGAATAAATAGCGAAAAAGGTATAGAAAACTAAAAACATTTGTGAAAGAATGAAAACTATAAAGTACATGAGAAATAACCTAATAATAAATGGAAACCACAAAAAACTAATATTATTTTTAAAGGAAATAAAAAAACAAATACTAAAGAAATTAAATAGAAAATACCCAAATGCTAAAGAAAATAAATAAAAATGAGAAAAAAATAAAGTAATTTTAAAAAGTAAGTAAATGAAGAATTAAGCTACATTTATAGATGATATAAATGAAAAATGTAAAGATAATTTTTTTCTAATTAATCTGCAAATGTAATGCCAGTCTAATCAACATCGCAGTAGAAATTTTTGAGAAAACTGACAAGCAGATTCAAAATTAGTAAAGTAAATTGCATGTTTATGATTCGTTAAGATTAAAGAGGGAGACACATGAAATATGAAGACATACTATGTAGACTGTTGAGAAGAGAATAGACTTATGTCCAAATGGTAACATTGTCTCAGAGCATGAAGGCACTACTAATTAGAGGGGGAGAGATCGCCTGTCACATAGATGGTGCTGGAAAACTGATTAATTGTATGGGTAAAAATAAAGTGTAATTTCTGCCTGAGATCATAAGCAAAAGTCAGTCCTTAACTTTCCAGATTAAGTACCTAGATGTGAAAGGTGAAGCTATAAACAAAATAGAAGGGAATATCTTTGTGGCCAGAGGATGGGAAAGAACATTTTACACGTGACAAAAGAGCACAAATCATAAGAAAAAATAAATCTGACAATATCAAAATTATTTTATTTAACAAAGGATACATACACAGAACCAAAGAATGGGTAACAAAATTATATCTAGAACATAAAAGAAATTCATCAATTAAGAAATAGACAATGGTTGTAAATTCACAGGAGATGAAACTTGAATAGTTAATAATAGCACGATAGAGATAGAGATATTTAACATTACTTATTATCAGAGAAATTCAAATGAATACCAAAAGTGGGATACCACTTTAAATTCACTGGAGTGGCTAACTGGAAAATCATGTAATTGCAAGCATGTTGGTTACATTATAAGGAACCAAATACCTGTCTAATATTAGTCCAAGCAGCCAAGACATAAATATCTCACACAACGATGAGTGTAGAGGTAGGGTTGCTCTAGATTCATGCAGAAATTTAGCAATGCCATCAGGTCTTTTTTTTTTTCTTTAGTTTCTTATTTGTTTGGCTTTTCATCTTTAAGTGGTTGCTTTGTGGGGGATAAGATGGTTGTTTATGTTCTAGGCATCATATTCTATGGCAGCATTCAGAGAAAGAATGGGATGGAGTTGTTTAAAGAGGGTCAACTTTCATGCCCATCACTTCCTGCTGGAAAATAAAATATTTCCTAGACGAGTTCCTCTTGCATCTCATTGTTCAGAAGCATGTCACATGACCAACGCTTAGCTGCAAGGATGATGGAAAATTGTATATCTAGCAAAGAGAAATTGGCTTACACAAATTTGCTCCTAGAGCAAGCTCAATGTCAATGTAACAAAAATTAACAAAGACAAAGGATGGTGGGAGTACTTTGGAGAAGGCCATTAATAGCTCTGTCACTTTGACTGTTGTGACCATGAGAAGAAATGTATACACTCATATACTAATAGTGAGAGATATGCAAACCAGTGCAGACTTATAGGAACTTAGCGAAATTCAGTCAATGTATAACCTCTGAGCCAGCAATGAGTATTAAATTGAGAAACACAGTTACTTTCCCATGGAACAAGTCCTGAGATAAAAAGAAAAAAAGAAAGCAAGTAAGCTGATCTGGCAGCTGGAGATCTGGGCCCCAGTTTTTCTAATAACAGGGCATCATTGAGTGAGTTTTTGACCTCTCTGGGACGTGTTTGCCTCATTTGTAAAATGTGGTAAATGTATTAGGTTCACAGTTCTCAAACTACACCCTTAAGGAACACCGAAGTTTGATGAATTGGTCCAGGTTCTCTCCTGATAAAATAAAATTTTGGTGGTTTTTAACCTGACAATTATCTGAACTTCAAGTTTCCTCCAATCATTTTTTTTTTCTTTAACATTTTGTGACTGCTGTTATTTTTCTGCTACTGTCTATTAGCAGATGACAAAACAAATTATACAAATAAAAAAAGTTCTGACATAATTAAAACCAGCTTATTGTTTAATGAAAACACGCGGCCTTCATGGTGATGTCATATTTTGGCATGCAACATTGACTTATTTTTTGCTAATAAAATTATCCCACATTTGTATGAGGACATTACACATCTAAGCCTTTCATGGTGTTTCACAAAGAGCACCCCAAGTGTTAGGCATTTCCTTTTGAACAGACTGGAGCCTACACTCTGAGATTCTTACAGTTATTTTTACCTTCATTAGTTTATCTTTTAATTATCCTATCAGAAGAGCAATATATATGTATAGAGCTTCTGACAAGGTTGAATAAATAATGAGCACTTGCCTTGGGGATGGAGATCTTCTAAAACCAAATTAGTAGTATAGGACCTCATGTATACCCCTAGATAAAATTTTAATTGTTGAAAATTACTTCTTGCAAGTTACCACAAGCCTTTCTAACTTTTTTTTTTAAGTGAACCTTTTTAGAACCTATTTGTACGTAACTTTTATAGCATACAGACGTATCTCATGTTACTGCACTTTGCTTTATTGCACTTCATGGATATTGCAGTTTCTACAAGTTGAAGGTTTGTGGCAATCCTGCATGGAGGAAGGCTATTGACACCATTTTCCCAAGAGCATATGCTCACTTTGTGTCTCTGCATCACATTTTGGTAATTCTCACAATATTTCAAGCTTTTAAATGATGATTTTTTTTTTTTTACAGTAAGCTGAGATTAGTGACTTTTGATGCTGTTATTGTAATTGTTTTGGGGCACCATGGATGGTACCCATACAAGATGTCAAACTTGATCCATAAGTGTGGTGTATGTTTTGACTGCTCCGCCAACTGGCCATTCTCCCTTCTCTTTCTCTCTCTTGGGCTTCTCTATTCCCTGAGACACAACAATATGGAAATTAGGCTGATTAATAACCCTAAAATGGCCTCTCAGTGTTCAAATGAAAAGAGTCTCATGTCTCTCACTTCAACTCAGAAGACAGAAATGATTAAGCTTAGTGAAGGAGGCATGTCAAAAGCTGAGACAGGCCAAAAGTTAGGCCTCTGGCACCAAATGGTTCACCAAGTTGAAAATACAAAGGAAAATTTCTTGAAGGAAATTAAAAGTGATACTACAGTGAACACATGAGTAATAAGAAAGCAAATTGGACCTACTGATATGGAGAGAGTGGGAGTGGTATGGATAGAAGATTAAACCAGCAACAACATTCACTGAAACCAAATCCTAATCCAGAGCGAGATCTTAACTATCTTTAATTCCGTGAAGACTGAGAGAGGTGAAGGAGCTGCAGGAAAAAAAAAAAAAAAAAGTTGAAACTAGAAAATGTTCGCCGGGCACGGTGACTTGTGCCTGTAATCCCAGCCAAGGTAGGCAGAGCACTTGAGGTCAAGAGTTCAAGACCAGCCTGGCTAAAAATACAAAAGTTAGCCAGGCGTGGTGGTGCAGGACTGTAATCCCAGCTACTCAGGAGACTGAGGCAGGAGGATCGCTTGAACCCAGGAGGCGGAAGTTGCAGTGAGCTGAGATCGTGCTACTTCACTCCAGTCTGGGTGACAGAGAAAGACTCTGTCTCAAAGAAAAAATAAAAAAAAAAGAAAGAAAATGTTGATCCGTGAGATTTAAGAAAAGAAGTCATCTCTATAACATGAAAGTGCAAGGTGAAACATCAAATTTTGATGAAGAAGCTACAGCAAGTTATCCAGAATATCTAGCTAAGATAATTGATGAAGGTGGCTACACTAAACAGATTTTCAATGTAGAAAAATCAATCTTCTGCTGAAAGAAGATGCCATCTAGGACTTTCATAGCTAGAGAGAAGTCAATGCCTGGCTTAAAGCTTCAGAGGATAGTCTGACTCCCTTGTTAGTATCTAATAAAGCTGGTGTGTTGAAGTTGAAACCAATGCTCATTGACTATTCCAAAAGCCCTAGGGCCCTTAAGAATTATTATAAATCTACTCTGTCTGTGCTCTATAAATGAACAACAATGCATAGGTGACAGCACATCTGTTTACAGTATGGTTTACTGAACATTTTAAGCTCACTGTTGAGACTTACTGCATAGAAAAAAGAGACGCCTTTCAAAATACTACTATTCATTTTCAGTACACATGGTCACCCAAGAGCTCTGATGGAGATGTATAGGAAGATTAATGGTTTTATGCCTGCTAAGACAATAGCTATTCTGCACTCCATGGATTAGGGAGTAATTTTGACTTCCAGGTCTTATTATCTAAGACATTCTTTTCCTAGAGCTAAAGTTGCTATAGATAGTGATTCCGCTCATGGATCAATTTACAATAAAGTAAATTGAAAACCTTCTGGAAAGGATTCACCATTCTCAATGCCATTGAGAATATTCATGATTCATGGGAGGAGGTAAAAATATCACCATTAACATGAGTTGGAAAGAAATTGATTCCAACTATCATGGATGATTTTAAGAGGTTCGAGACTTCAGTGGAGAAAGTAACTGCAGATGTGTTGGAAATTATAAGGGAACCAGAATTAGAGGTAGAGCCTGAAGATGTGACTGAATTGCTACAATCTCATGGTACAATTTAAATTGATGAGGATTTGCTTCTTATGGATGAGCAAAGAAAGTAGTTTTTTGAGATGGAATCTGCTTTTGTGACAATACTATGAACATTGTTGAGATGACATCAAAGGGTTTAGAATATTACAGAAACTTAATTGATAAAGCAGTGGCAGGGCTTGAGAAGATTGACTCCAATTTTGAAAGAAGTTCCACTGTGGGTAAAATGCAGCATAGCATGCTACAGAGAAATATTTTGTGAAAGGAAGAGTCAACTGATATGGAAGATTTTATTGATGTATTATTTTTAAAAATTGTTATGGCCACCCCAGTCTTCAGCAATCACCAGTCTAATCAGTCAGCAGCCGTCAGCATTGAGGCAAGAACCTCCATAAGCAAAAAGATTATGACTTGCTGAAGCCTCCTGGAATTGTTAGCATTTTTTAGGAACAAAGTATTTTAAAAATTAAGGTAGGTGTATTTTTTTAGGGCATAATGCTATTGAACGCTTAAAAGACTCCAGTATAGTTACACATAACTTTTATATGCAGCAGGAAACCAAAAAAATTGTGTGACGAGCTTTATTGAAATATGTGCTTTATTGTGGTGGTCTGGAACTGAAACCAAAACATCTCTGAGGAGTGCCTGTATAAAATTTATGCAGCTTACCCTAAACAATATATTAGTAAGTCCAACTAGTAAGGCGGTGGAGACCAATATCATTTCTTGCAACTCCTGTTTAAAAAAAAAAAAAAATGACTCACCTTGCACTCTGACACAATAGTGTTAAGATTTCAGCCTTGGGATATTTTTTTCTTTTCTCTTCAGAAGCCATAATATGTTATGCTGACAATTTTGGCAGCTATCATAGTCTTAAATTCAATGTAGAAAAGCAAATATGTTTGTTTTATTAACAGGGGAACATGTTCTTCAAGTGAAATAGTTTATAACACACATGTAAACAATGTCTGTGGAGCTGCTGCTGTAGTCCTGAGAATGAGTGGGGAGGAAGCAGCCTCACTTCTTCTCCTTTTAGTGCTTTTTCCTAGACCCTCCCACTGTAAGTGAAAAAAATCATACACAAGCAATACAAGAAATGAGAAGATCGTGTTTCTCCCTGAAGAAAGGTTTTCCCAGATGCCTTTTGGGCAAAGACCATGAGAATGGCCCTCACTCCTCAGGGTGAAGGCTGTCCGTGGGGACTCCTGAGTGACAGTGTATGGCCATAATACCCGGAACTTGGGTTCAGAAAATCTCCTAAATGGTTTCCTCACACACACATAAGGACAACCGTAGACTGCCTCTTCTTAAGTCAAACTAATTGTGAAGCTGAGAAGATTCTGGTTGCTTCCATTTTGGAGATAGAGGAGAAACAAGGAAATTGAGAAAACATTGAAGGGACTCTCTTTTTTCTATGGAATAAAAATTTACATCTTTTTTCTCAAAGAGCTAAACAATTCTGAGGAAATTTATTTTACCCCATCCTGGCTAGAGTATTGCAAGGGGACTTACAGAGTCTTTTTATTGACCTGGAGTTTATGTTCAAACATATTCATGAGGTGTGATAATAGTCTTTAAAATTCCCCTGGATCATCTGAACTTAAATGTTACAGCTATAACATTGTTTACTTTTTAATATAACAGAATAATAAAAGGATTCCAGTACATTGCCACGTGTAGTCATCAGAGGGAGAGAGAGAAAATTTTCCATAATGAAAAACTGATTAGTCCTTCCTAATTGTGCACTAAATAAGCTGCTCTATCACGCTAATGAATTGGTACCTTGATGGTGTCTTGCATTAGAAATTTAATTTCAATGAGCATGTTTTCCAGTTATTAGGGACCATAGATGATGCTACTGTTTTCACTCTCCTGAGTTTAAAATTTGAAAGTACTGTGATTACCTTAAATCCTCCATCAAGGTGATTCTGGTTCCCCTTTTAAACTATAAGAAAATTCTCTACTATCCGAAGATGAAGTTTATCTCTAGTGCAAGTGACTCCCCTCAAATAACAAGGGCAAAGCCAAGATGTGGCTATATAAATGCCTCCATGATAGCTCTGTTTATAATTACAGCTGCCTCATGATTATTAACAGAAGAATGTTTGTCTGTGGAAATCATCCTGTTTTGCTTGCATAATTATTGGGTAATAATTCCATTTGTTCAACCTCATAAACAGGAACATAAACAGGCCTACATGTTCATGGCCCGGTTTGTAAGCTTGGAGCTGGATGGAGGCTTCCCTTCTGCTAGACTGGCAGGTGGACAGCCTGCTTCCTGTGTAACTTCCACAGCATATCATTGTGTAGAACTGCAAACCATTACAGAATCGAGATGAATTTCTGCTGGAATCTCAGCTTTGTTTTAAGATTCATTTTCCGTCTCACAAAGTAGCGATCTTAATTTGACAAGTGATACAATCTCTCCTGCAAAACTCAATATTAGATTCTTCCTCTTTCACCATCTTGGGAGGATCAAGTTAGAAATAAATTGTTTATCTAATGTGAAATATGGTGCCAGAGACAGGACCCCTCTTCCCTGCAATAATACCCTGACAAGGTGTTATATAGGACAAATCATGCACCCACCTATACATTTTTAGCTAGGAATGAGTTGAATAAAACCATTCTTCATTTGTTGCTGTTGGGAAATTAGTGTAATGCATTTCCTGTGCTAGGTTTTTGTTTGTTTGTTTGTTTGTTTTTGAGACGGAGTTTCGCTCTTGTTGCCTAGGCTGGAGTGCAATGGTGTGATCTGTGATCTTGGCTCGCTGCAACCTCTGCCCCCCAGGTTCAAGTGATTCTCCTGCCTCAGCCTCCCAAGTAGCTGGGATTACAGGCACCTGTCACCAGCCTGGATAACTTTTGTATTTTTAGTAGAGATGGGGTTTCATCATGTTGGCCAGGCTGGTCTCAAACTCCTGATTTCAGGTGATCTGCCCGCCTCAGCCTCCCAAAGAGCTGGGATTACAGGCGTGAGCCACCATACCCATTCTTTTGCTAGTCTTATGATAAAGATTCGTGCTTTGAATTAAAAAAAGGCCATAAAAGGTGATTAAGAGCTTTAAAATATTTTTAGCAGACTTCAAATTAAACAATTACCTGTGACGTACAAATGTAACTTATATGCTAAGTAGAGATCACTTCATTTGTGGTTGAACTTTACTTCTTTTAATTATGAAAATGTGCTTCTTGGAGAGGTGGGAATGACCTTTTCCTAACACTTTTAATTTATCCTCTGCCTGGAGGAGAGAAAAATACTTTAGATAAACCATCTGGAAAACTTCTAATTTGTTCTATGAAAAAATAAACATTCTGCTCAGCAGAAATAACCCAACTGGCAAGAGTCTTCTTTCCATTTGAATTATTTCTTACCTACCCTTTATTATTGTTGTAAATTAAACCTTTGCATCTAAACTCAACACCACATAAAATATAGACGACAGTATTTGCCCTGCCTTTCTGTAAAATATTTTAGAATTAGTTTAAAGATGTAGAGATATCTGTATGTGTATGGCCAAAACAACATACAGACTAATGAAAAATGTGTGAATTATGTGGCTGTTTACTCTTTTGTACTCACAGATTTTAATATAAGGTCCCCTTCTTTGAATATCTAGTATGATAAGACAAATTTTGGTGAGGAAACTCCTTGGTGCTAGATACAACTTAAAAATGTAAACACATTTTAAGAAATGTCAAATTTCTCAGAGAGTCTATTGTTATTATTCCAAAATTGTGTGCTTTCTCTGTTCCTGGCCCTATGCTAAGTTTCTTACATGATCTAATGAGGAAGGTCCTAGTGTTATCCCCATTTTACAGATAAACACAGTTAAAGAGAGACTGACTTGGACCAACAAAATTGTGGGATCAATAAGTTCTACAGTTTGGATTTGAACTAAGGAATTCTGTTCTCACAGTATGCGTTGAACTCATATACCATTCTAAGCTTTTATATAAATAGCAGGTTGGCCTTAGAAATAGAAAAATGCACTCAGCCAACCAATACTGTTTTACACTATACAGTTTTAATCCGGAAATGCTTTATATTTAGACTTTAGCTATTGCATATGGTCAATGTATGTAATGTATATAAAATGGTATTAATATGTATAGGTGGTAGCTTATCACCATTTAAGAAGTGAAAATAAAATAAAATAAAACAAAACATAATAACTAATGTGCAGGAATTTAGGAGCCATGGAGGTCAGCATGGGAGCAGCAAACTGGTTTAAGTGGGGGGGTGGTTTACTGCTAACATTGTAATCAGAATCTTGCCCCAGTGACCAGTCTCCTGAGGTTGAATGGATTGAGCTGGGAGGAGATAGCTGTCACTTAAGCACTCTCAAATGAGTCCTCTCCTTTTCCTCCTCGCTAGCACACCTTATTCCTATAGTCTGTTATTTATTTCTGTAATTAAGTCAAAAGTCTCTTTTCTGGGCTCCCTTACTCTGGTTTTCTACATTTCTGTTCTTTAATTCACCAATCCATTCTCCACATTGCTGCTAGAATGTGTTCTATAAAATTCAAATCTGTTTCTCTCATTCTTCTATTTGAAATTCTTCAATTGCCTCTTATTGCCTTCAGGATAAAACCCAAACTCCCTAGTCCGACACACAAGGCCTTTCATGTTTGGTAGCTATAAATATCCAAGTTACAGACTCTGATGTGCAAAAATATAACTTGCTTTATTTCAGTAACTCAATTTGACTTTCCAGTTCTTAGAACTCGGTCTGCAAAATGGCAGACAATTTAATGTAGATATTTTCTAGATTTCTCTGTCCAATTCACCTATTTTTCAGTCAGTTCAGGTTTAAAGTTCAATCATAATCAGAATGTCTCCTATATGTATTTTCCGCACCCACATCAGTTAGTAGAATATTCAAGAGGCAGCAGGGTGAGTGCGGTAGAGGACACCTGTGTGTCAGTTGTAATCCAAATGGATTCCAGGCTGCCTTTGCTACAGATAGTGACTCCACTCCCATCTTGATTCCTGTAACTGGTGGCTAAACCTCCTTAGATCCCAACTGGAAATGATTTACTCCACAATCTACTGTAGAGTGCCTTTATTTTGGCTGTGGTGTCCTTTGGGAAGTCCCAGAAAGCCTTTAATGATTAGGCTGGTGCAAAAGTAATTGTTACCTGCGCAAATGTTCATCAATCAACAAGTGGATAAAAAAACTGTCATATATATACATATATATATTCTATTATATATATATTCCATTACATATATATTCCATTATATATAATATATAGAATATATATAAATATATAAGTATAAATAAATAAATATATAATATAATATTTTATATATTATATCATATATATATTTTATCATATATATATAATGGAATACTACTCAGCCATAAAAAGGAATGTATTAATGGCATTCACAGCAACCTGGATTGAATTGGAGACTATTATTCTAAGTGAAGTAACTCAGGAATGGAAAACCAAACATCATATCATCTCACTCATAGTGGGAGCTAAGCTATGAGATTGCAAAGGCATAATAATGATACAGTGTTCTTTGGGGACTCAGGTGGAATGGGTGGGAAGCTGGTGAGGGATAAAAGGCTACAAACTGGGTTCAATGTATACTGCTGGGGAGATGGGTGCACCAAAATCTCACAAATCATCACTAAAGAACTTATGTAATCAAATACCACCTCTTCCTTAAAAACCTATGGAAATAAAAAAATAAAAAAAAATTTGCAGTTTTTGCTATCACTTTTAATGGCACCAACTTATTTTTTAAAAATTTTTTATCATCTTTGGGGGCGGTGGGAAACTCATTATCTGTTTACTTCATCTAGGAGAAGTTAGAGACATTGGCAGTACTCTCTCTAATCCTTTTCTTCCTGGACCCTTCACACCATCCTCTCTATACCCCTCCCCACACGCTTGTTGTCAAGGAGTGCTTTGGTGATGTGGAGCTCAAGAAGCAGAGAAATAGTACTCTGAATTCAGATTCTGCTAAACCTCAAAATAACTCTATCATGTTCCTACGTGGTGCTTGGTTATCTCTGAGTAGGACAAAGAGTTTGTGGATCCTACAGTATAAAAACTCACCTCCTCTTCAAACTTGTTGTCTTTCCAGAGTGGAGGATTTTCCTGTTCTTGGTGGGAGGGCCAAGAAAAAAACTTGATGGCATCTTTTTTCAAACATATTGTTTATACCATTCTCATAATTATTTGAGGCTGGAAGATGAGAATCTGGTTCATTTGTTCTCTGGGCGAACATTTCCTTCTGGGTAAATTGGTCTTTGTGTTTTGAGTTGGAGATGCTGCTTGGATAGAGCTAGAAGAATTGGAGTGAACCCACAAATGAATATTCCAGATTATCATTCTGTCATACGTTCACCTCCCGCTTACTTTTTTTTTAGTTGGATTTGTTTTCATAATCTATCTTGCAGTAAACACACACACACATCCCCTGGCTAACCTTTTATTTTATTTTTTTGGACAAAGTCTTACTCTGTCACCCAGGCTAGAGTGCAGTGGCGCAATGTTGGCTCATTGCAACCTCTGCCTCCTGGGTTCAAGCTGTTCTCCTGCCTCAGCCTCCCGAGTAGCTGGGGTTACAGGTGCCCGCCACCACAGCTGGCTAATTTTTGTATTTTTAATAGGAATGAGGTTTCACCATGTTGGCCAGGCTAGTTTTGCTTGTGCAATCCCTGAAAGAATGTTGAACATTATTTAACTCTGTATATATACATATATATATATATATATATATATATTTTTTTTTTTTTTTTTTTTTTTTTTTTTTTTTTGAGACGGAGTCTCGCTCTGTAGCCCAGGCTGGAGTGCAGTGGCCGGATCTCAGCTCACTGCAAGCTCCGCCTCCCGGGTTCACGCCATTCTCCGGCCTCAGCCTCCCGAGTAGCTGGGACTACAGGCGCTGCCACCTCGCCCGGCTATTTTTTGTATTTCTTAGTAGAGACGGGGTTTCACCGTGTTAGCCAGGATGGTCTCGATCTCCTGACCTCGTGATCCGCCCATCTCGGCCTCCCAAAGTGCTGGGATTACAGGCTTGAGCCACCGCGCCCGGCCTTAACTCTGTATATTTTTAAGTTGATATTTTAAAATGTTCATTATAAGCTTAGATAATTTTAAAGAGTATAATTGTCAGAAAGCACTAAATATTTAAATTTAAATGTGTTATTTTAAGTTCATTGAATGGAATGCAAATATCGGACTGATTTGGTATCTTTCACTATTCATTTAAACAATACATGAACAAGTGCTTCTTAAATAGTTGGAATTTTTGTATCTTTTCTTTTTCTCCTTGAAGTTACATTTTAATTTTAATTCCTCTACAGTTTTTTTTCTAAAGTAATATCTTACCATGCTTGCATGTTATTATGGATCATTTATTATTTTCCTCTGTATCAAAAATATGTAGATTGAAAATTTAATTGTTTATTAATTTCTTGCAAGCGTTATCTCATCAGTGTTTTTTAAAAAGCTCATTTGTGTTACTGTAACAATTAGTAGTAGTATACACTTGGTGAAAGCAAAATAGATAAGAAATGTTTATAATAAACGTAAGAGATAAATGTATTGAGAAGGCATCTTTTAATAAAAACATTTGGAGCATGGTTTTATGGTGCTTCTACTAAAGGAACTGCAAATTATTTCTTTGTTTGACACTTCAAAGGTTTTTGATTCATGGTAAAATGGCAACTGACTAAGGGGTTCACATTATTACAGAGAGAAGGGTAATTGCAAAAGGGGAAGTGGGAAAGGATAAATTGAGGGTGGTACTTTCTCACAGAGATAAGTTACTAGACAAAAAGCAGATGAAATTTGAGGATCTGAAAAGTCATCTCCTGAAATCAGTTTTCAGGTTCCCATCAGAAAATTTTTGATGCAGGTAACATCAAAAATTTTGATGCACCCGAGTTAACACCTGAACCTGGATTAAGAAGATGTTGGTATTGTTTAGTAAATAGAAATTACAGATAAAGTTTTAAGAGCTAGAATATGTTTGTTTTTAAATAATGTGAAATTAAATAAGGGTTATATTTCCCTGTAGATGTTTCAAACAATAAAGTTAATGAATCAAAAAGGATTACTTAGTATCAACACATGGATTCCATGCCAACTGGTAATCAAACATATACCACAAAGCAGTACTTTATTCTCTTGAGTAAGGACATTTTCACCTTGCTTACCATTATTTTTTGCTAGGAAATTTCCTTTGAAAAGATCACATTAAGTACACTTAAACCTAATTAAATAATAAAAATCTCAGAAGTAGTGGAATTTAATAAATAAGTTGCCTAAATTGAGGTTCAAGTTACATATAAATGTATGCACTGAATATTAAATATTTTCATCTGAAATTTTTAAATAACAGAAAATAGTTTTTTTCTACTTTCACCATTTTTCCCCACCCTGAACAATATGGTTTTGTATGTATATTTGTTCTGTTTTCCACCAGCTACCGTAAATGTATGGAGATGATGTCAATGAAATACTGGATTGGATATTAAGAATGTGAATTTGTATATAAATTAAAATATAACATATTGATGTGATTTTACATGTATATTTTATTTATAAAACGTTTGTGTACTCTTATAATTGTGCTTTACAATTTTTCTACTTTTAGTTGAATACATTCTTACATACTACTGTAACTTTCTTATTCCCTTCCCTACCTTATCCCACTTAAGTCAGCATTATTTTAACCCTGACTCTTATGGTAAAATGACTAAGATAATCCCGGTACAATTATTTTTACAATGCATGTAGTCTTCTGTTGGTCTAAGTACTCTCAGACCCCACCAGAAAAATGCTAAATCTAGGCGTTGCCCTTACTGTGTAAAAGAGAAAGTAAAGGGCATGAGGAATAAGAACATTTCATCCTTCAATGATTCACTACTGTTATCCTCTAAAGGGCTATGTCTTCTAGATATCACGATACTTGAATGTGTTCACCTCTAGGATAGAGCAGATTCTATATAGGTTGAATTTTTAAAAGATATCAATAAATGGACCAATCCATGGGGATCTAAGAAGGAAAGATGATGTATGAATGAGAAGTCAATAAAGACTGAAAAAATTCTCCTGAATATTACCTTATCAGGAAACCCTGACTCACAGGGCGTCTAATTTGCACTCCATAGAGAGCAATCCCTGATTCTCAACCCTTCTGACACTCGCAGTCCAGGTGAATCCATAGTCAAAACCAAGGACATGCCAGCAATTTCGATTTGGTCTCTGGTCTCACGGGTCGACAGGCAAGAGGTAAGAGGACTGAGCATTGCCAAATTCACATTATCTGGTGAAGGGGGAAAGACAGTATATTAAGTGGTTCTCGCATTTCTGTAAAGACATACCTGAGGCTGGATAATTTATAAATAAAATAAGTTTAATTGGCTCAAGGTTCTGCAGACTGTATAGTACACATGGTGGCATCTGCTTCTGTGGAGGCCGCAGGAAGCTTCTCCAGAAGTCAGAGTGGGAACAAGTGTGTCTCACATGGCAGGAGCAGAAATAGGGGTGTCAGAGGAGGATGCCAAACACTTTTAAAGGACCAGAGCTCTTGTGAACCCAGAGCGAGCTCACTTACCACTAAGGTGATGGCCCAAACCATTCATGAGGGATCTAGCCCCATGATCCAAACACCTCCCACCAAGCTCCACCTCCAGCATTGAGGATAACATTTCAACATGAGATTTGAGTGGGGACAAATATCAACACTATATCAGAGGGAATGAAATTTTAAAATCTCCAGTGAGGGTTCATAAAGAATAGTTATAATATCACATGTGATTGCCTTCACGAATACAAATGCTGTAAATCCTATATACACACTGAAGATGCTTTCGCATTATAGTCTAGAAGTTTTTTCCCATTGTAGTCATTTTTTGCCTAGGGAGAAATATTTTATGAATTGTAAAAAATGGATTTTAAAATTAATTGTAGTGAGAAAAACAAATTACATATTGAGAACTGTCTATTGTATGTGTGTGTGTGTGTTGTGTACTTCTATACATGCATATATATATAAAAGATATATAAATTTATGTATATTTAAATTGAAGATGACTTGTGGACAAAATAAGGGCACATTTAGATTCTGTAAGCATTGCTACCCTACCTTCTAATTTGCTGCTACTTTTCTATACCTTGCAGACAGGCCTCTTGCATGTATTTATAGAGGGCTTTGCTTCTACCAATAATCAAAGGATGATTTGAGGTCATAGACAAAAGAATCACAGATCATTAAGTATAACACTTTATTGATTAGGACAGGGTCATGCTGCCATTTGTCTGAGAAGAGAAGATAGTACACAACGTGAATAACCAGGGAGATGCCACACACTTAGAGGACTTCTAGAGAGGACATAGTGGGTAGGTGTGGTGTTGATTAATGATTGCCAAGTCAGGTCTCTTCTCTCTTCTTCCTGGGCACATGGCTGAACAGCCACCCTTGTGGCCAGCTGAACATGAGAAAAAGTGAAAGTGTAACTTTTAAGTCACTTGTCTAAAAGGAAGTCCCTTTCCTTGGACTTCTTCTATTTTCTTTTCCCTTGATTTGGAACATAGAGGTGTCCACATTCAACTTCAACTCTGCAAATGAGGACAGGGTCCTGGGAATAGGGGGCCCACAAGATGAAAGGAACTTGAATTCCTGAATGAATTTATGGCCTGGAATTTCTACATACTTTTAAGCAAGATAAAAAATATGTATTATTCAATGTAAGGTGACTGTATTTTTTTGATGTTTGGTGACCAGTATCTTCACTACTATAAACAGGTTCAGGATGAGTCCATGATGAAGATAACCTCAGGGTAATGTGATTTTATGTAGTAGATATACCCCAGGCTTGGATCTTTCAGATGAAAGAAAAATAGACACAGCAGAAAACAGACAGGGCTGTCTCCAGAAGAGATGAACATATTTAGAGAAAAGGTTGAAAGTCAAAGGAATGTGTAGAGTATACAAGGGGGACTGGTAAGTAACTTTATGGTAAAGATGGGAGAAACTGAGCTGAGGCCCTAGAATATTGTGCTCCTCAAACTTGAGTGTACAACTAAATCACTGGGAGGGCTTGCTAAAACAAAATTGCCTGTCAAAACTGGAAATTATCGCTTAGGCAGATTTTGAGGGGTTGACTTGTTCAATGGGCTGTTTCTGCCAACAACTCTGAAATTTATATTTCAGTATTTACAAGATGAACTTTTTCTATCATTCTTGGTCTGACAATCATATTATATATCTTGGTCACTAGAGTTTGACACTACTCCACTTTGTCACTGTAATTTTAAAATTTCTTTAAAGATAACTTTTTAAATGATATCTGAACATATGTCCATGTGAAATATGCACTTATTTATTAAATACCTTAGAAATACTGTTATTTAATTAAAATTAATTCATATTATATTCAATAGAGAGATTAAAAGTTATAACACTCTGACAGTGAAAATCTGATGCCACAGGCTAATCACTGTTTTTTTTTTTTTTTTTTTTTTTTTTTTTTTTTTTTTTTAATAGCTATGATACAATACGTACTTGGACTCAGGCTCAGAAATTACCAAACTGTCATAACTGACCCAAAGATGCTTCCATAAACATCTTCTTTTTGCAACCATGAAAACTCTATTTTCTTTTTGTTTATTCCCCATTTTATTTACCTGAACATTTATTGTACTTTGTTGATTATTTCAAGATTGTCCATCTTGCCTAATAGACTGCTAGAAACCATGAATAATAGATCATGTATGTTGTATTCATCATGATATTCTCAATGCCTTTCATAGTGCTTGGCTCACAGGAGAGCAAACATTTGCTAAATGAATAAACTATTAGATGAATGAATGAGGAATGAATGAATGAGTAGGGAATTAACTAATATTAGGCATATATACATTTGTGTGTTACATGTGTATGTATATTACATGCGTATATGTACACACACATACCACCTTGGACAGCACTGTTTCTTATAAATTTTACTGGGTTTTAACTGAAATTAGAAATTTTGTTTCCCTATTAACATATATATGTAATATATATATATGATATATATATACACACACACATATGGACAATGATAATCTTAGCTCATACTTCCTTCGCCCGATTACCATTGCTAAGTAGTTCTATTTCTTTATATCCAGTTACTTATAAGGTTTACATAACCATTAGCTCTTTTAGTCTTGCAAGCCTGGGACACTTCTTTTATTTGCAGTGTTTTGACCCTGCTGAAAGATTTTTCTGTTGGTTTTTGTCCTTGAATGGGACTATTCGGAATATGTCCTTTTGCCTTTTAGCTTTGGTTAAGCATGAGTCTATTCTTTTGTAGTTATTTTTGCCTTTTTTTTTTTTTTTTGGTTATAATAATGTTTCAGAAGCTTCTGTTCTTTTTCAAAAACCATTTGATCATGAGGGAATTGGAATGTTACATTTAAAAAAATTGAACACCTCATCTTGAGGAATGAAAAGCTTTGAAAGGGAGGTATCCAATGTCCTTGCATTTAGACTAGAGCTGAGTCTGAGGTGACTTGAAAGCTGAGACATCAAAAGTATACAATTTAGCTGAAGTTTCTCAAACTAATCTTCAAGACACCTAAAATGCAAACTTTGCTCATCTGCCTCCTTTCAGTTCCAATATCTTGTTCAATTTCTGCAACACAAGAACCAAGGTTTTATGGGAAATTGTTAGTTAATTGAACCATGCTTATTGTAAGAATGCAGGGACAAACAAATGGTAACAAAATTTGTGACAATTTTAGCATTTTTAACTTCTTCCTTATACGTAAATTTAAGTAATTTATTTTCAATATACGTTTTCTTTGAATTATCAGATACTTAGTATGTTTAATTTTTTTACCCAATGTATACTAGACAACCTGATGGCCTACAAGAGTGTTTAAATAATTATTTACACATCTAACCTTTTTATTTTAATTGACAACAGAGTATTTACAGAACTTTGTTCAAGAAATCTAATATACTATGTTTTTACATCTTACCTCTCTTTTGTTTTTAGTATAAAGGTTTTCCAGTATGAATGTATAATCACATATCCTTTTTTCTAAAAAAAAAAAAATAAATTTCCATTGGGTGAATGATATATGTTCATTGCAAAGTTGGTCTGAAAGAAAATATTAATGTATTTCTTCAACAAAAACATGTTTATATTAATAATACTGTTTAATCTTTTTTTCCAATCAGAATGGTCAGTTTTATGGTTTTTTTTTTAATCAACTTTGCAGATCTTACTCTGAACTTTATTAGTTTCTGAATGTCAGAAATAACTCTTTCCTTTGTCATTATGTTAAAGTTATTCATTCCCGGAAATGACACTGAACTTTCTGATTTTATGGGAAGCATCTTTAGATGCTCTCTTTTAATTTTCAATTGAGTATATTGTTTATATCACTTTTTCCCACCTTTTAAACAACAGATATTTTTAAGCAACTGCTATTTTCTAGTGAAGTTATAAACACTTTGAAGCAATTCTTATAAATTGCCAGCAAAATATATGTACATGCAATTATAAAAGTATAGATTGTATTTTGAAAAATGAAATAAAGCATTAAAATCATACAAATGGATTACTTTTAGTGACTGTGATGGTTAATACGAAGTGTCAACTTTATTGGATTGAAGGATGCAAAATGTCGTTCCTGGGTATATCTGCGAGAGTGCTGCCAGAGGAGATTAACATTTAAGTCAGCGGGCAGGACGTGGTGGCTCATGTCTGTAATCCCAGCACTTTGGGAGGCCGAGACTGGTGGATCACATGAAGCCAGGAGTTCGAGGCCAACCTGGCCAACATGGTGAAACCCCATCTCTACTAAAAATACAAACATGTAGTCCCAGCTACTCGGGAGGCTGAGGCAGGAGAATCACTTGAACCTGGGAGGCAGAGATTGCAGTGAGCCGACATCACTGCACTCCAGCCTGGGCGGAAGAGCAAGACTCTGTCTCAAAACAAAACAAAACAAAACACACACACACACACACACACACACACACACACACACACACACACACACACAAAACATTTGAGTCAGTGGACTGGGAGAGGCAGAACCACCCTCAATCTGGGTGGGCACCATACAGTTGGCTGCCAGTGTAGCTAGAAAAAGCAGGCAGAAGAAGGTAGAATGAGCAGACTTGCTGAGTCTTCTGGCCTTCATCTTTCTCCCACGCTGGATACTTTCTGCCCTGGAACATCAGATTCCAAGTTTTCTGGGTTTTGAACTCTTGGTCTTACACCAGTGGTTTGCCAGGGACTCTCAGGCCTTTGACCGCAGACCGAAGGTTGCACTGTGGGCTTGCCTAGTTTTGAGATTTTGGAACTTAGATTGAGCCACTACTGGCTTCCTTTCTTCTCAGCTTGCAGACAGCCTGAGACTTCATCTTGTGATCATGTGAGTCAGTGTTCCTTAATGAACTCCCTTTTGGCTGGGTGTGGTGGTTCACAACTATAATCTCAGCACTTTGGGAGGCTGAGGTGGGCAGATTGCCTGATGTCAGGAGTTTGGGACCAGCCTGGTCAACCTGGTGAAACCCCATCTCTACTAAAAATAAACATAAAAATAAAAATAAAAATAAAGAATAGCTGGTGTGGTGGTGGGCACCTGTAATCCCAGCTACTTGGGAGGCTGAGGCAGGGGAATTGCTAGAACCAGCAAGGCAGAGATTGCAGTGAGCCAAGATCTCACCACTACAACTTGGGCAACAGAGCAAGACTCTGTCTTAAAAAACAAACAAACAAACAAAAGTGCTCACTTTTACGTATACACTATCCTATTAGTTCTGTCCCTCTGGGAGAATCCTGACAGTGACCTAGAAGTAGGGAATGATGTAGACTAGTATGCTTCAGTAATGTTCAGAGAATTCAGTAGGTCATTTTGGTGCAGTGTGGTGGAGTCCAAGTAGAGTGACAATCGTACTGAGTTGTAAGTGGCAGATATTGCAATTCAAGGCTGCTGAAATGATAGAGATTTGCTGGGTGGTGGCACCAGGGAAGTGAAAGCTTTGTGTCTGGATTGGGAGTGAAGTCAGTTGTCTTTGTGGATGTTCACTAGTTTACTATGGGTTTTTGCCCAAGTGCTGGATTACTTATGAATAGGAGAAACTTTCTGGGCCTTAGCAGAGAGCAGATCCTTCAGGCATGAGAGCTGAACATAGCTACCAAAGGTTGAGAAATGATGGGAGGTACAGGAGTTCTGGCCTAGTTGGAGTGGAAAGACCTCACCGAAGATTCAGGCATTTGGTTGAGACTTTAAGAAGGCCTAGCCTTAAGGGTAAGGAGCCATGTCCTAGAGTAGCAGCCACACTGTAAGAGTAAGAACCAAACTTAACTAGAACTACTCTAACAAAGAATAAATTCAAGCAATCCAGGTGTCCAGGGTTCTTCCATTTGTATCTCTTTCTTTAATGCCTGACTGTCAAGGTCAGCATGCTTATCTGGATCAAGCAGCTGGAAGGGGAAAAACAGGAGGATCACACCTGGGAGATTTTTAAGAGCCAGGCGTAGAAGTCTACATTATTTCTGTTCATATTTCATTACCTAGAACTCAGGCACAAGCCCATGCCAAACTCCATGGGAAACTGGGAAATGTGATTTGACTCTAAGGCTGTAAGAAATGGAATTAAATTTGGTGTGTAATTAGCCAATCTCTGAAACAGTTACAATGCACATTGACACGGAGAGGGCCAGTGAGGAAGAGAGAGGAGCTGGAAAGTTTCCACTGTTGTGAAAACAAAACTCACTTCAAATCTTCATCTGTTTCTATGTCTGGAAAAGGACACATCCTGCTCAAGAATAACTGTTCAACCCTTTCCCTACCATCCTCATGGAGAAAATTTCTAAGATTGTATGAACTTACATCAAGTGATCTTTTTTTTTTTTTGAGACAGAGTCTTGCTCTGGCACCAGGCTGGAGTGCAGTAGCACATCTTGGCTCACTGCAATCCCCACCTCCTGAGTTCAAGTGATTCTCCAGTCTCAGCCTCCTGAGTAGCTGGGATTACAAGCATGTGCCACCACACCCAGCTAATTTTTGTATTTTAAAGTAGAAACAGGGTTTCACCATGTTGGCCAGGATGGTCTCAATCTCCTGACCTTGTGATCCACCCACCTCAGCCTCCCAAAGTGCTGGGATTATAGGCATGAGCCACCACGCTTGGCCAAGTGATCTTACTCTGGACATCGCTGTACTGGCTCCAGAAAGTTCATTTTCTTGGAGCCAGGGTCCAACTGCTTTGGTTTAGGGTTGCTGCAAGTCCACACAGACGTAGCTAAAAGGGGCTCCTGTAGGCTCTCAGTGCCTGCTATCAGCAAGAGGTGGCTGAGAACCTGAAACTTTGCCTTTCCTTTGAGTACAAATAAGTGCCTAAGTCCTTACTCATCCAAGCTCACAATAAATCATATATAGAAACTCCACGATATTAATGGCCAGATATGTGTGGTCACTGAGAGTTTGGTTTATGGATTTATATGAATGATTCAAAATAAATAATATGCATATCTATGGGAAATAAATGTAAAAAGTTATGAAACATCAGTAGATTTTCAAAAAATTATCAGATACATTTATTGCTAAACAACTTGATATACCCTCTCTTCTGCTTTGCTCAAATTGGCACAGGAGTAAGGTAGGGGATGGTAAATAAGAGGAAGAGAGAAAGAAGATATAGAAGATGGAAATCAAAATGTCAGAGCAGGCAGTGTAAAGGGTAGAGACAGCCATCCTAGGTAAGTTCGAAAAAATCTTCCTTTTGTCTTTGTTAATGGCAATGATCCCATTTGTGTGGAACACTAGAGTGCATTTAGATTAAGTGTTCTCTTCAGCTTGATTCCTAAGCTCATCAAGATCCTAAGAGCAGAGAACTGAATGATGCTGGGGAGCTTATCCTGAGCTTTGAAGAGATTATCCCCCAAGTTCCCTGGCAGGCCTGCAGAAGGTGACCTGCCTGTTATCTCAGAACACTCCATACAGCGGAGATCATCAACACCATTATGGCCCTTACCGCCTGTAAATGCCTTTAAGCAGCTTTAGATAGAAGATATATGGAGAGGCCTGGAGCAGAAAATTTCATCACCACGATTTCTCTGCTGGGCCCTTGTTTAGAAACATTGCTCACATCTTTGGGTTTGACAGGAAAACAGCAGCTGTTTTCTGATCATTTGGCCATCTGTTCTTTATTGCTTATATTATTAACATTTACAAGGGATAATTAGTATTTTAAAGTGACTAAGATGATTGATCAAGAAACACCCAACTATCTTTACCATGATGCCTGGCTTAAAAATGTCAATGGTAGCAGCAGTTACTTAACATATTAGCTCACTCTGAAATTGCAGTATAGGCCACCTGATCAAATTCTCTCACTTTAATACTTAAGAAGCTCTCTCTCTCTCTATCTCTCGATCTATCTCTCTATCTATCATCTATCTATCCATCTATCTATCTATCTATCTATCTATCTATCTATCTATCTATCTGTTTTAAAGCTCACTCTATTTAGTCCAATTTAATTTCTTTATGGTAAGTCCACCTAAAGTATCTCTGACTGTTCGAGTCTATAACAACCTCTTTATCACTAAAAAGGTATTTTGAAATCCATCTAATATTTTAAAATGTATTATTATTAATTATTTTATTTTACTTGTTTTTATATTCATTATTAGCTCATTTCATGAGTCTGATATCTTAATAATGTGCTTCTGTAAGGCTAAGAATGTATTTTATAATTTTACCCACTTATATCATCACATCATTAAAATATTGAGTAATGGCTGGCTCTGGGTAGATATATTCTAAATGTGTAAGAACAGACAACTATAGCATGGGCCAATTCTAAATAATAAAATGATGGCAGAGATTCTACTCTTGAATTTGAAGGATGTAAATTGTTAAAATTGCCAGTTTATACAACTGACAGTTATTGAAAGCCTACCAGGTACAGTCATCTTGCCTGAATTACTATAGCACCTCAACTTCTCTTTATGCCTTCAGCCTTTTCTTCTCCAATTCATTCTCCACACCACAACTAGAGTGAGTAAGACTTGTATAATGCCAATTCATTCATGTTTTTGCCTTGACTATAATCTTCCAATAGTTCCCCATTTATTTAAAGATAAAGTGAAACTTCCTGGCATGACATTCAAAGTTTATGATGATCTGGCTCCTGTAGGTCTCCCTGCCCCTGCCGTATTTTCTTTTCTTTTTAAATTTTACTTTAAGTTCCAACATACATGTGCAGAATGTGCAGGTTTGTTACATAGGTATACGTATGCATGGTGGTGTGCTGCATCTATTGACCTGTCTTCTAAATTTCCTCCCTCACCCCCACCCTGCAACAGGCCCTGGTGTGTGTTGTTCTCCTCCTCTGTGTCTACGTGTTCTCATTGTTCAACTCCCATTTATAAATGAGAATATGTGGTGTTTGGTTTCCTGTTCCTGTGTTAGTTTGCTGAGGATGATGATTTCCAGCTTTATCCATGTCCCTGCAAAGGACATGATCTCATTCCTTTTTATGGCTGTATAGTATTCCATGGTGTGTATGTACAACGTTTTCTTTATCCAGTATATAATTGATTAACATTTGGGTTCGTTCCATGACTTTGCTATTGTAAATAGTGCTGCAATAAACATACCTGTGCATGTGTCTTAATAGTCGAATTATTTATATTCCTTTGAATATATTCCCAGGAATGGAATTGCTGGCACAAATGGTATTTCTGCTTTTAGATCCTTGAGGCAGCACTATACTGTCTTCCACAATGGTTGAACTACTTTACATTCCCACCACAGTATAAAAGTGTTCCTATTTCTCCACAGCCTTGCCAGCATCTATTGTACCTTGACTTTTTAATAATCGCCATTCTAACTGGTATGAGGTAGTATCTCATTGTGGTATTGATTTGCATTTCTCTAATGATCAGTGATGTTGAGATTTTTTTCATATGTTTGTAGGCCACATAAATGTCTTCTTTTGAGAAGCATATGTTCGTATTCATTGCCTACTTTTTGATGGTGTTGTTTGTTTTTTTTCTCATAAATTTGTTTAAGTTTCTTGTAAATCATGGATATTAGACCTGTGTCAGATAGGTAGATTGCAAAAATTTTCTCCCATTCTGTAGGTTGCCTGTTCACTCTGATGATAGTTTCTTTTGCTTTGCAGAAGCTCTTTAGTTAAATTAGATCCTATTTGTCAATTTTGGCTTTTGTTGCAATTGCTTTTGGCATTTTTGTCATGAATTCTTCGCAAATGCCTATGTCCTAAATGGTATTGCCTAGGTTTTCTTCTAGGGTCGTTATGGTTTTGGGTTTTACATTTAAGTCTTTAATCTATCTTGAGTTAATTTTTTGTTTAAGGTTTAAGAAAGGGGTCCAGTTTTAGTTTTCTGCAAATAGCTAGCCAGTTTTCCCAGCAACATTTATTGATAGGAGATCCTTTCCCCATTGCTTGTTTTTGTCATGTTTGTTGAAGATCAGATGGTTGTAGATATGTGGTGTTATTTCTGAGGCCTCTGTTCTGTTTCATTGGTCTATATGTCTGTTTTGGTACCAGTACCATGCTGTTTTGGTTACTGTAGCCTTGTAGTATAGTTTGAAGTCAGGTAGCATGATGACTCCAGCTTTCTTCTTTCCTTTTAAGATGGCTTGGGCTATACGGGGTCTTCTTTGATTCCATATGAAATTTAAAGTAGTTTTCCCTAATTATCTGAAGATGGTCGATGGTAGTTTGACGGGAATAGTATTGGATCTATAAATTACTTTGGTCAGTGTGGCCATTTTTATTATATTGATTCTTCCCATCCATGAGGATGGAATGGTTTTTCATATGTTTGTGTCCTCTGTTATTTCCTTGAGCAGTGGTTTGTAGTAGTTCTCCTTGAAGAGGTCCTTCACATCCCTTGAAAGTTGGATTCCTAGGTATTTTATTCTCTTTGTAGCAATTGTGAATGGGAGTTCATTCATGATTTGACTCTCTGCTTGTCTATTGTTGGTGTGAAATAATGCTTGTGATTTTGGCACATTGATTTTGTATTCTAGACTTTGCTGAAGTTGCTTATCAGCTTAAGGAGTTTTTTGGCTGAGACAATAGGGTTTTCTAAATATAGCATCATGTCGTCTGCAAACAGAGACAATCTGACTTCTTCTCTTCCTATTTGAATGCTCGTTATTTATTTATCTTGCCTCATTGCCCTTGCCAGAACTTCCAATACTATGTTGAATAGGAGTGGTGAGAGTGGGCATCCTTGTCTTGTACTGGTTTTCAAAACGAATACTTCCAGCTTTTGCTCATTCAGTTTGATATTGACTGTGGCTTTGTCATAAATAGCTTTTATTGTTTTGAGATATTTCCATCAATACCTAGTTTGTTGAGAGTTTTTTACATGAATGGAGGTTAAATTTTATCAAAGGCCTTTTCTGCATCTATTGAGATAATCATGTGGTTTTTGTCTTTGGTTCTGTTTATGTGATGAATTACATTTATTGATTTGCATATGTTAAACCAGCCTTGCATCCCAGAATGAAGTGACTTGATAGTGGATAGTGGATGGTGGATAAGTTTTTTGATGTGCTGCTGGATTTGGTTTGCCTTTTATTGAGGATTTATGCATCAATGTTCATTAGGGATGTTGGCCTGAAGTTATGTTTTTTTGTTGTGTCTCTGCTAGGTTTTGGTGTCAGTATGATACTGGCTTCACAAAATGAGTTAGGGAGGAGTCCTTCCTTTTCAATTGTTTGTAATATTTTCAGAAGGAATGGTACTAGCTCCTCTTTGTAACTCTGGTAGAATCTCATATTGAATCATAGTTCCCATAATCCCCATGTGTCATGGAAGGGACCTAGTGGGAAGTAATTGAATCATGGGGGCAGTTACCTCCATGCTGTTATCATGATAGTGACTGAGTCCTCAAGAGATCTGATGGTTTTATACGGGACTTTTTCCTCCCTTCGATCGGTACATCTCCTTCTTCTCCTTGCTGCCGACATGTGAAAAAGGACGTGTTTGCTTCATGTTCCACCATGATTGTGAGTTTCCTGGGGCCTCGCTGGCGGTGCTGAACTGTAAACCAATTAAACCTCTTTCATTTATAAATTATAGTCTTTAGTATGTCTTTATTAGCAATATGATAGGAGACTAATACAATACTGTATCTCACATATAAGATATAATGTTAGATTCTGAAGGAAAGACACCAATATTAGGACAAAATGGTAATTATTATAATAATATTTATAATCTATATTATAAGACAGAATGATGAAATTCATACTCAAGTGAAGAATAAACAAGTTGCTGTCAGTAATCAGTAAAATGCAGTATAATTCTGCTCTTAGATATATGCAAGAATGTAATGTAAGAGAAAGGGTAAAATTCAACTATTTTATTTATTTATTATACTTTAAGGTCTGGCATACATGTGCAGAACATGCAGTTTTCTTATATAGGTATACATGTGCCATGATAATTTGCTGCACCCATCAACCTGTCATCTACATTAGGTATTTATGCTTATGCTATCCCTCCCTTTGTCCCCCATCCCCCGGCAGGCCCCTATATGTGATGTTCCCCTCCCTGTGCCCATATATTCTCATTGTTCAACTCCCACTTATGAGTGAGAACATGTGGTGTTTGGTTTTCTGTTCCTGTGTTAGTTTGCTGAGAATGATGGTTTCCAGCTTCATCCCTGCCCCTGCAAAGGACATGAACTCATTCTTTTTTTATGGATGCATAGTCTTCCATAATGTATATGTGCCACATTTTCTTTAGTCTATCATTGACGGGCATTTGGGTTGATTCCAAGTGTTTACTAATGTGAACAGTGACACAATAAACATACGTGTGCATGTGTCTTTATAGTAGAATGATTTATAATCCTCTGGGTATGTACCCAGGAATGAGATTGCTGGATCAAGTGTTATTTCTGGTTCTAGATCCTTGAGGAATTGCCACACTGTCTTCCAAAATGGTTGAACTAATTCACTCTCCCACCAACAGTGTAAAAGTGATACTATTTCTCCACATCCTCTGCATCATCTGTTGTTTCCTGACTTTTTAATAATCACCATTCTAACTGGCATGAGATGGTATCTGATTATAGTTTTATTTGCATTTCTCTAGTGACCAGTGATTATGAGCTTTTTTTCATGTATTTGTTGGCCGTATAAATGCTTTCTTTTGTTCATAGGTCTGTTCATATCCTTCACCCACTCTTTGATGGGGTTGTTTGCTATTTTCTTGTCAATTTGTTTAAGTTCCTTGTAGATTCTGGATATTAACCCTTTGTCAGATGATAAATTGCAAAAGTTTTTCCCATTCTGTAGGTTTCCTGTTCACTCTGATAATAGTTTCTTTTGCTGTGGAGTATCTCTTATTTTAATTAAATCCCATTTGTCAATTTTGGCTTTTGCTTTTGGTGTTTTAGTCATGAGGTGTTTGCCCATTCCCATATCCTGAATGGTATTGCCTAGGTTTTCCTCTAGGTTTTTTTATGGTTTTAGATCTTACATTTAAGTCTTTAATTCATCTTGGGTTAACTTTTGTATAAAGTATAAGGAAGGAGTCCAGTTTCGGTTTTCTGCATATGGGTAGTCAATTTTCACAACACCATTCATTCAATAGGGAATCCTTTCCCAATTGCTTGTTTTTGTCAGGTTTGTAAAAAATCAGATGTGTGGCGTTATTTCTCAGACCTCTGTTCTGTTTCATTGGTCTATATGTCTGTTTTGGTATTGGCACCATGCTGTTTTGGTTACTGTAGCCTTGTAGTATAGTTTGAAGTCAGGTAGCATTATAACTCCAGCTTTCTTCTTTTTAATTAGGATTGTCTTGGCTATATGATTTTTTTTTTTGGTTCCATATGAAATTTAAAGTGGTTCTTTTCTAATTCTGTGAAGAAAGTCAATGGTAGCTAGATGGGAATAACATTGAATCTATAAATTACTTTGGGTAGTATGGCCATTTTCATGATGTTGATTCTTTCTATCCATGAGCATTGGATGTTTTCTCATTTGTTTGTGTCTTCTCTTATTTCCTTGAGCAGTGGTTTGTAGTCTTCCTTGAAGAGGTCCTTCACATCCCTTGTAAGTTGTATTTCTAGGCATTTTATTCTCTTTGTAGCAATTGTGAATGGGAGTTCACTCATGATTTGACTTTCTATTTTTTGTGTACAGAAACACTTGCAATTTTTGCACATTGATTTTGTATCCTGAGACTTTGCTGAAGTTGCTTATCAGCTTAAGGAGTTTTTTGACTGGGACAATGGGGTTTTCTAAATATACAATCACGTCATCTGCAAACAGAGACAATTTGACTTTCTCTCTTCCTATTCCAATGCCCTTTATTTCTTTCTCTTGCCTCATTGCCCTGGCCAGAACTTCCAATACTGTGTTGAATAGGAGTGATGAGAGCGGCATCGTTGTCCTGTGCCAGTTTTCAAAGGGAGTGCTTCCACCTTTTGCCCATTCAGTATGATATTGCCTATTGGTTTTTATAAATAGCTCTTATTATTTTGAGATATGTTCCCTCAATACCTATTTTATTGAGTGTTTTTAGTGAAGGAGTGTTGAATTTTATGAACGCCTTTTCTGTATCTATTGAGATAATTATGTGATTTTTTGACATTGGTTCTGTTTATGTGATGGATTATATTTATTGATTTGCATATGTTGAGCCAGCCTTGCATCCTAGGAATGAATCCGACTTGATTGTGGTGGATAAGCTTTTTAATGTGCTGCTGGATTTGTTTTGCCTGTATTTTATTGAGGATTTTCACATCGATGTTCCTCAGGATTATTGACCTGAAATTTGTTGTTGTGTCTCTGCCAGGTTTTGGTATCTGGATGATGCTGGCCTCATAAAATGAGTTAGGGAAGAGTCCCTCTTTTTCTGTTGTTTGAAATAGTTTCAGAGGAATGGTACCAGCTCCTCTTTCTACGTCTAGTAGAATTTGGCTGTGAATTTGTCTGGTCCTGCGCTTTTTTTGGTTGGTAGGCTATTAGTTACTGCCTCAATTTCAGAACTTGTTATTGGTCTATTTAGGGATTTGACTTCTCCCTGGTTTAGCTTTTGGAGGGTGTGTGTGTCCAGGAATTTATTCATTTCTTATATATTTTCTAGTTTATTTGCATAGAGGTGTTTGTAGTATTCTCTGATGGTAGTTTGTATTTCTGTGGGGTTAGTGGTGATATCCCCTTTATCATTTTTTATTGTGTCTATTTGATTCTTCTAACTTTTCTTCTTTATTATTCTGGCTAGTGGTCTATCTATTTTGTTAATCTTTTCAAAAAACCAACTCCTGGATTCATTGATGTTTTGAAGGGTTTCTTGTGTCTCTATATCCTTCAGTTCTGCTCTGATCATAGTTATTTCTTGTCTTCTGCTAGCTTTTGAATCTGTTTGCTGTTGCTTCTCTAGTTCTTTTAATTGCAATGTTAGGGTGTTGATTTTAGATTTTTCCCGCTTTCTCCTGTGGGCATTTAGTGCTATAAAATTTCCTCTAAACACTGTTAGCTGTGTCCCAGAGATTCTGGCACGTTGTGTCTTTGTTCTCATTGGTTTCAAAGAACTTACTTATTTCGGCCTTACTTTCATTATTTACCCCATAATCATTCAGGAGCAGGTTGTTCAGTTGCCATGTAATTATGTGGTTTTGAGTGAGTTTCTTAATCCTGAGTTCTAATTTGATTACACTGTGGTCTGAAAGACTGTTTGTTATAATTTACATTCTTTTGCATTGCTGAGGAATGTTATACTTACAGTTTTATTCTAAAACTGACTACATAAAATAAGTTTTAGGATAAGTGCCCAGCACCACATGGTGCTGAGAAGAAGGTATGTTCTGTTTATTTGTGGCGGAGAGTTCTGTAGAGGTCTATTAGGTCTGCTTGGACCAGAGAGCTGAGTTCAAGTCCTGAATACCCTTGTTAATTTTCTGTCTCGTTGATCTGTCTAATACTGATAGTGGGGTGTTAAAGTCTCCCACTATTATTGTGTGGGAGTTTAAGTCTCTTTGTAGGTCTCTAAGAACTTGCTTTATGAATTTGGGTGCTCCTGTATTGGGTGCATATATATGTAGGATAGTTAGCTCTTCTTGTTGCATTGATCCCTTTACCATTATGTAATGCCCCTCTTTGTCTTTTTGATCTTTGTTGGCATGAAGTCTGTTTTATCAGAGAATAGGTTTGCAACACCTGCTTTTTTTTTGCTGTCCATTTGCTTAGTAAATCTTCCTCCATCCCTTTATTTTGAGCCTCGTTGTGTCTTTGCATGTGAGATCGGTCTCCTAAATACAGCACACTAAGGGGTCTTGACTCTTTATCCAATTTGCCAGTCTGTGTCTTTTAATTGGGGCTTTTAGTCCATTTACATTTAAGGTAATATTGTTGTGTGAATTTGATCCTGTCATTATAATGCTAGCTGGTTATTTTGCCCATTAGTTGATTCAGTTTTTTTCATATAGTTGTTGGTGTTGACATTTTGGTATATTTTTGCAGTCATTGGTACCGGTTTTTACTTTCCATATTTAGTGCTTCCTTCAGGAGCTCTTTTAAGGCAGGCCTCGTGGTGACAAAAATCCCTCAGTATTTGCTTGTCTGTAAAGAAATTTATTTCTCCTTCACCTATGAATCTTAGTTTGGCTGGATATGAAATTCTGGGTTGAAAATTCTTTTCTTTAAGAATGTTGAATATTGGCCCCCACTCTCTTCTGGCTTGTAGGGTTTCTGCAGAGAGCTCTGCTGTTAGTCTGATGGGCTTTCCTTTGTGAGTAGCCTGACCTTTCTCTCTGGCTGTCCTTAACATTTTTTCCTGCATTTCAGCCTTGGTGAATCTGACAATTATGTGTCTTGGGGTTGCTCTTCTCGAGGAGTATCTTTATGGTGTTCTCCATATTTTCTGAAGTTGAATGTTGGCCTGTCTTGCTAGTTTGGGGATGTTCTCCTGGATAATATCCTGAAGTGTGTTTTTCAGCTCGGTTCCAATCTTCCCATCACTTTCAGGTACAGCAATCAAATGTAGGTTTGGTCTTTTCACATAGTCCCATATTTCTTGGCGGCTTTGTTCATTCCTTTTCATTCTTTTTTCTCTAACCTTGTCTTCACACTTTATTTCATTAATATCTTAAATCTGTGATATCCTTTCTTCCGCTTGGTCAATTTGGCTGTTGATACTTGTGTATGCTTCACGATGTTCTTGTGCTGTGTTTTTCAGCTCCATCAGGTCACTTATGTTCTTCTCTAATCTGATTATTCTAGTTAGCAATTCATCTAACCTTTTTTCAAGGGTCTTCACTTCCTTGCATTGGATTAGAACATGCCCCTTTAGCTTGGAGGAGTTTGTTATTACTCACCTTCTGAAGCCTGCTTCTGTCAATTTGTCAAACTCTCTGTCCAGTTTTGTTCCCTTGCTGGTGAGTAGTTGTGACCCTCTGGAGGAGAAGAGGCATTCTGTTTTTTGGAATTTTCAGCCTTCTTGCACTGGTTTTTCCTCATCTTCATGGATTTATCTACCTTTGGTCTTTGATGTTGGTGATCTTTAGGTGGAGTTTTCATGTGGGTATCCTTTTGTTGATGTTGATGCTACTGCTTTCTGTTTGTTTTCCTTCTAACAGTCAGGCCCCTCTTCTGAAGGTCTGCTAGAGTTTGTTGGAGGTCCACTCCAGACCTGTTTGCCTGGGTATCACCAGTGGAGGCTAAAGAACAGCAAAGATTGCTGCCAGCTCCTTCCTCTGGAAGCTTCATTTCAGAGGGGCACCCACCAGATGCCAGCCAGAGCTTTCCTGTATGAGGTGTCTGTTAACCCCTGCTGGGAGGTGTCTCCCAGTCAGGAGGCACGGGGAGCAGGGACCCACTTGAGGAGGCAGCCTGTCCCTTAGCAGAACTTGAGTGCTGTGCTGGGAGATCCGCTGCTCTCTTCAGAGCCAGCAGGCAGGAACATTTAAGTCTGCTGAAGCTTCGCCCACAGCCGCCCCTTCCCCCAGGTGCTCTGTTCCATAGGAGATGGGAGTTTTATCCATAAGCACCTGACTGGGCTGCTGCCTTGTTTTGAGAGATGCCCTGTCCAGAGAGGAGGAATCTAGAGAGGTAGTCTGGCTACAGTGGCTTTGTCATGCTGTGGTGGGTTCCGCACCCAGTTGGAACTTCCCTGTGGCTTTGTTTACACTGCAAAGGGAAAACTGCCTACTCAAGACTCAAAATGGCAGATGCTCCTCCCCCTACCAAACTCGAGTGTCCCAGATCGATTCCAGACTGCTTTGCTGACAGCAGTGAGAATTTCAAGTCCATGGATCTTAGCTTGTTGGGCTCCATGCGGATGGGATCTGCTGAGCAATACCACTCGGCTGCCTGGCTTCAGTCCCGTTTCCAGGGGAGTGAAGGATTCTATCTTGCTGGTGTTCCAGGCACCTCTAGGGTACAAAAACAACAACAACAACAACAACAACAACAAAAACTCCTGCAGCTAGCTTGATATCTGCTCAAACAGCCACCCAGTTTTGTGCTTGAAACCCAGGGCACTGATAGTGTAGGTACCCGAGAGAATCTCCTGGTCTGTGAGTTGCAAAACCTGTGGGAAAAGTGTAGTATCTGGGCCAGATAGCACTGTCTCTCGTAGCAGAGTCCTTCACGGCTTCCTTTGGCTAGGGGAGGGAGTTCCCCGACACCTTGTACTTCCCAGGTGAGGTGACACCTCACCCTGCTTCTGCTCACCCTCTGTGGGCTGCACCCACTGTCTAACCAGTCCCAGTGAGATGAACTGGTTACCTCAGTTGGAAATGCAGAAATCGCCTGCCTTCTGAGTTGGTCTCACTGGGAGCTGCAGACTGGAGCTGTTTCTATTCGGCCATCTTTCCTTCTCCCTGGATTTTGTTTTCTAAGTACTAATTAAGAGATTTTTTAAAAAGGAGTAAAATATATCTGACCTATGCTTTACTAAGTTATACAAAGGCTAGATTGGATGTGTAAGAGATTAGAGACACAGAGTCCCTTAGGAGACCATTTCAAAGGCCAGATAAGAAATTTCAAAGATTTAACTAAATAAATAGCAACAAGGAAGGAAATCAAGGAATAGTGATGAGGTATATTGCAGATTAAGGGTCCACAGGATTTGTGCAGTGAATGAGTATAGTGTTCAGAATGACAAGGTAGGAAGAGAAAAATGAGCTGCAATAAATTCTGCAGCTGGTGGTATCTGAAAGCCTTGAGTGACTTCATTATAATTGATTTAGAACATTGTCTGTTATCAGAGAACTATATTATAACCATAGTAACCATGTTTATTTAGTATTGAAATGCATTTATATTACACTTGATTCCAAAGGTTGTTTAAGAACTCATAGTAATAATAGGTTTTATTTTCAAAAAGGAAGTAAATAATTTTTTTCTTGTCAGAAAGGCCAGGCTAACTTTATTTATCACTTTCTTCTTAAGGAAATTGCATTTTCTTCTTGCCTCTTTTTCTCACACCAGTTGTTTAGCAATCAAAACCTGACATTCAATAATCTGAAAGCTACCAAAATTCAGCAGAGAGAATAGGGAAACAAAGAAGTTAGGAAGGAGACTAAAGTCAGGTGCTTTTGGTCAAATAATAGAGAAGGGAATTAAAGAAGAGATTCAAGTGTTCTCTAATGTGATTTTTATAAAACTCAGGGTTATGTAATTTTTGTAATTTTTAAATTATCCACATGATCTCTCTAGGTGGCCCACAAAGAAATGAGGCTTACCTTAAAAACAACTCTTCCTAAGAAGTAGAATGTGGCCCTCAATTCCTTGATTTATCTGTTTTAATTTTAATCTAAATGTATGTGTAATAATTGGTAATTATTTAACCACTGGAGTCAGATCTATGATGTAAGCCAAGTGATATTTTTCCTAAAATAATTTGTTTTTGTTACAATAGGTCAGCATATTCTAGGTGTGTTACACTGCCAAAAACAAAACAAAACAAAACAAAAACAAAAACAAAAACAAAAACAAAAACAAAAAACTCTTTTTTGTCTATTTATTTTGACTTACATTTTTATTGTTATTATTATATTACAACATAGTATGCTGTTTTACTATACATATACAAATTGATCAGTCTATCTAGATCTGTCTATCTCTCTGTATCTTTATCTCCTAAATAGAGAATAAACTCTTAAAAATAGCTTTTTTTAGAAGACTTTCACTTCAGTACAATTTCTTCTTGGTTATACTTTTCTAATTTAACTCTCATGGTTTTATGCATATTAAAAGCCCATAAATGCAAAATGGCAAGGGGCATTAACTAAGAAATAATATTTGATGTGTACTTTAATGTATAATTAGAATGTGAAACCAAAGAATAGTGCCTCTAGAATTTGTCCAGACATCTCCCCTTACCCACTCCACCACCACTGCCAAAGACAGAAATAAAAACAAAGATAAGGACTCCAGCGCTACAGGGAAAAGAAAGCTTTTGAGCAAGGTGAATGATTCTTCCTCCAAGAATCCACCCATTATCCTTCTATGTGCTGTTGATGTACGATTTGCTACTGCAAAATTTCTACCAATTAACTTTAATAGATGCTGACGTGCACCGTATCCCTTCACAATCGGAATACTCATTTCCCACTTCCGGGAGTGAGGCTGTGCCAGTTACGGCTGAGTCTCTTGCCAGAAATGGCTCTTGGCCAAGCAGAGCTGCCTCAGGCAAGGTTGTACCTGCTCCCTGGGGGCAGCCGGCATTCAACAACAGAGCCTTTTGGGAGCTACAGTTCATCGCTCCATTGTTTCTATTTGGTCAATCTCTTCGGGGTCATCCCAACTTCAGAGCGAGCCAAGGGATTTGCTGAGGCCTCTTTTGAAAATGCATCTCAGTCTACCTTTTCCTTCCAGTAGATCAATCCTGTTTATCTCACTGTCTTTCAAGGGGTTGTATTTGAGAGACCTTCACAATTAAACTCTCATTTACAAATCTTCATCTCAGATTTGGGCTGTGACAGTAACTTTTTTTTGTTTTTAGGGAAAAATACTATTTTTCTATTATGTGTTTTGCTCTTCCAGGTGTGATTGGAACAAAACATAAGGTGGAAGCTACCCTGTGAAGAGAGAGTGGGAAATGCAAAGGTTATGTTATTTTGAAAACATATTTTGACTATGTATCTGAGATTACTGTGTGACTGGGAGAAATATTTACAAATTACATGTACCTGGCCTTATATAGCAAGCTCAATAGGAGTCATTATTAGTGTACTCAGTCTCAGAATCTCAACCTATTACTTAACTAGCTGGACCACAGTTTCTCTCCAGATTTCTTATGGCAATTAAGTTAACTGGGGGTAAGAATGGTACAAAATTTATACCTCTATTAGTTTTATATGGGTATAGCCTGTGCTCAGGTTCCTAAGTCTCTGATGGTGTATATGTTTAAAATATATTTATATGAAGAATGAGAAATAAACAAAAATACTCCTTAAATTTAAAAAGTACTAAATAAATTTCTAATCTTACTGGTGCTCTTGTTTTATGTTTAAAATTTTGTCACCGTAGTATATTTTCTTTTACTGTTGTTGTTGGTATTAAAAAGTTACATTTACTATACAAGCCTTCAACTCCAGAACTTAGAGTACCAGTGTGAAAATTGCAGTAGAATTAGGGTATGAGGTCAACATTTGAGCTTTCAAAAGCTATTTCTTATTGTTGCTGTGAACACCTATGACTGACCAAAAAGTCCATATGCACATGTCTCTGCACACACAAAAATAGATTTTTCTTTACAATACATTTCCTGAATAAGGAAAAGCAGTTAGTTAGGAGTCAACTATTCACTGGAGAAGAGTATTTGCAGAAATTGTGAGGATTTTATTTATAAGTCGAATTTATAGAAAATAATTTGCAGTCCTAAAAGTTTTGTTGAGCATTGTTTTTATTCTTTGCAAAAACTCATAAAACATATAAGATAATTCAAACTTAGGGATAATATTGTGTGTATATTTTAAATTTTTGCAAATGACAGTCACCATTAAGCTATCTTAAAGCATCCCACATAGGGGTGGGGGTGTGGAGAAAGAGAAATATAATGGTAATATTTTAGTTCTCAGGCCCACTAAAAAAACAATCTTAAGATCCCATATTTTTATTCTAATCACTTACAATAAAATTATAAAATTTTTATTTGTTGAAAATATATGTTCCAAGAGGAGCATTTAAATAGAGATAGTATGAAAACAAAAAATGCATCAGTAACTCTAAACTGAGATTACTTTATGATGTAAAATGTAGAGATGAGGTTGTTCATGTTCAGTTAAGCAAAGACAATGAGTGCAATCAGCAACATGTGCTGTTGTACTGAGCTACCTCTCAAAATAAACTAGAAGCATTTTTATTTCCGTGTGTAATTACTGCTAATGATTACGTTACATTCAAAGATTCTTCCTGGGTTTTATGTGGTTTCCAGTAAATAGTAGCCATTCTAAAATTTAAATAAAATTATACATAATTGAGCCTTTCTTAAATAGTAAAATAATAATGCATTGAATTTCCATTTTCACAAAAGTTGAGGATTAGACATAGAATACATCTAGAAAACCTGTTCACTCAGTATTTATGACTAATTTGAATAGTTAATTTTAAAGACAAAATGGAACAGGAAGTCACAGTTACATGTATATAAACTAACAGATCACCAAGGAACAGAAAAGAAACAAAAATCCCAGGTAGTATGGGAGGAAAATGTTAATTAAGTGGCTGTTCCAGCAACACTTGCTACTCTCTTGCACCTCTTTACTTTCACAGGGGAAATTTTCTCTTAAAGCACATGCACACACAAATGCAAATGGAGAGAGATATTAAGCTCATTTTATATTTGTCATCTGCACTGTATTTTGACATTTTTCTTTGCTTGTCCTCATGAGAAGAGAAAGTCCAGTGGAGTGGAAACAGCAGCAATCTGGAAATAGAATTTCTGAGTTTGAATCATGACTGCTTCTTGAAAGTTGTATATTCTTGGGAAAGACATTAATATAGATGTCTCTTTGCTCATCTGAAAGTAGACTGGCCTATTTCTAATACCTCTACTAATTGTACAAATTCTTTGAGATTATAGTCATTTTCTCTGGAGAATTTAAAGCAAAGGGAAAACAACTGGCTTGTGGAAGGTTTTTAATGCAGGACTTGAAGGTGGGATTGCTCTGCAGGATCAAGTGATGCCTATTTGCAGAGCATGTTTAAAGGCCTTTGGAAGGAGAGAAAGTGAATCAAAACCTGGAGGCAGCAATGTTTCCTAACCAGTGGTTAGAGAGTATCTAGAAGTTTTTGAAGATGCTCTTGGGAGATTCTTTTGTTAAACATTCCTCAATTGCAACTTCTGTTTTTAAAAAAAGAGGTGAACTAAAAGATGATTCCAAACACTAAATTCCTTTGAATTGGAAACACATAAGATACCTATGAGTAAACAACAAATACAAGCACAATTCATGACCTAGTCAATCAGTTTATCACTCAACCAAACATTTTTAACCAATGTGATGATTTTGGCTATTGTATATTACTTTTAAATTGCTTTTATTGTTAGTCCTAAACTAAATAATTAATAGCAATAGTGGACCATTTGTTAAGGATTTTTATTGAATATAATTAGGAGTATAAGAGTGACCCTCATTCTGAAAAGTCCATTTATGATTTCAGCATATCAATGTGTGGTACATTTTACCAAAATTCTTTTACAGCACATTAGGGTATCCCTACTATTTAAACAAATGAAAAAAGTTAATATAAGAAAATATAGTTATGATTTACACAAATTCCGAATAAAGATTATTCAGAAATCCCTCAATTCATTATTTGAGGAGGAGCACTTTTAATTATCACGTTGAATCTTTCTTACATAAGTCATAGTTCAAAAACAAAACCTGAAAATTACAGAAACAATTTAGGTGACTTTGAAACCACAGAATACAAGATTTTCAGACAACCCCTAGAGGAAATGGTTGTCTATTTTTGGTATCACTACATAATATACATTTTAATGTTTTTGGCTAAAAAGCCTAATACTTCATGCTGTGTTATTTCTTGACAAATTACCATGTATTAAATACATAATACAAGCAATCACAGTATTCATCACTTTTAATTTGAAAAACTCAATTTGTCAAAATCTGAACTATTCATATGTAGCCACTGAAAATAAATGTTCAATGAATTAAACTTAAACAAACTTAAAAATTCAGTCAGTTTTATTAACCACATATCATTTGTTCAATAACTACATGTCTAGTTGCTACCATATTGATTAGCACAGAATAAAACATTTTCATTATTCCCATTATTACATAAGGTTCTAGTAGATATTACTGGTTTAAATATTATAAAATTTAACGATAATTTGGTCTTAATATAATACTAATATATATTATGTTATACATACTATATATGTTATGCAAAATTATATATATATATTATTTATATATGCTCAAAATTAGTTTCTTGTCTTGCAAGCAAACATGACATAAAGACTTTCCAAGGACTAGACCAGTTATTTAGCTTTCTCATATTTTGTTGCAAGAGGAGACTTAATAGTCTAACTGAGCAGGTAGTGAATTAGAATTCAGGTAATGTTACACAGATCAGTTATGTCAGCTCTGTTTTTGGCAGGAGTTGTAAAGCAGTTTAGCAGAGCATATGGAGTAGGTCTTGCCTGTAGTATTGCACTTATGTTTTTAGGTAACTGGTACGCATATGGAAAAATGAAGCTCTGTTATGAAGAATAAAGAGACTGACTTGTATTCTCCATGGAGGGCTATAGAATAGTCTGCATGGATGAGGGATTGACAACAATTTAAAAATAAAACAAACAATATTCATATAACGTACTGCTAACTGTGTGTACTATTTTGAAATACACTTAATAGAAAGACCAAGAGTTTGAAAAGTTTGAGGAAAACAGCAATCACTTTTACGTAACTACTATAAAATCTTTAGCTTGACTCCCAAAAATCGTATGCCTTTGAAGAAGGTTGCATTCTGGTTGGTCTCCTAGGTTAAATATTCTTCAAAACTTATTTCCAGATAAATAAATGAGTTAAACTCCTGAGCTGTGATTTTGTATTGAGGGGTGATGATTTTGATCAGTTTGACAAATTCACTGTAGAACTTATGTATGACAACACTGGCCAAAAGGTTGACAGAAAAGAGGAAGATGTTAACAGTTCTCTTTGTTATGGCAACATATAGAGAAACCAAATAAGAATACTAATAGACTGGTTAGGGCAAGACATTATTTTATGTTACTTTAAAATATATTAAAATGTAAAGTAGAATTGTAGCAGTTCTACTTCTATCTACTCGGTTACTTCTAGTGGTAATGCTTGAAGGGTATGGACATACATGAAAGCCCTGGGATCTACGTAAAGTCCATGCATCTCATCTTGAGGTAAGAGATGCTTAGCATCGATTTTATGTTAGCATTACCTGTGGAACTTCTAAAACTGCTGTTGCCCAGGACTCATCTAATATGTAAAATTAGATCCTCTAGGGATAAAGCCCATAAAATGGTATGTTTGCAAAGCTCCCCAGGAGATTCTAATGGGCAGCTAGTTTTGAGAACCTCTGACTTAGAGATCTTAAAATTTTCTTTTTAGTTTTCTATTTTTTATTAGATACCACACCTTATTTATCAAAACAGAAAGTTTAACTTTTCAAAATAACATTAATGTTGCATCTAGTTAGTAGTAAATATACTTTAAAACAATAAAATATCAATGTACATTATTTTTAAAACAATGTAAAAGTAATCTAACATTTAAATTCAATAAGAAGCATTTTTTTAAGATTATCTGATTTTTTTTGCAGCAATTAATAATAGCTTATGAGCTTCAGCACATCGGTTCAGCACATCGGTTCAGCACATTGGGAACTTCAGAAAGTCGCTGTATTCTGGATTTCATGCCACGACTTTCAGAGCTTCACCTTGCCCTTAAGCTTGGAATCACAGCTTTAATTTGTCTTTTAACTAATTGGTATTTAAGCCATTTGAATTGAGTTGTCCTCACTCAATTATAATTTAGGTAATGAGACCATCAACTTCACAATCCTCTTTCTTTTATACTGTTTTCTCAGCATCCCATCAAACTTGAAAGACTATAAGAAATAACTGCCTTTAGCTTCCTGGTTCTTCTAGGGGGCTATTGAATCATAAGTTTTAGGTAGAAATAGAACTGGATTTAGACCCAATCCTCTGTTGTTCTCTAAGTCATGTCTGGCAGTTAGTTTCAGTCAGGTGTACATCCTGTATATCTGTTTAATTAACACTTGGTTAAAAGGTGCCATCCTTAACTGAAATTTACATGGTTTAATCCTATGTGGTTTATACACTGCTTTTTACATGAATTTTCAGTTAATTACCATGACAACCCTACAAGTTAAGTACTATTTTTCTCATTTTTCAGATAAAGAGTGGAGCTTAGAGAGATTAAATTTCTTGTCTACATTCTCACAGTTAATAAATGGTGGTACTGGGACTTGGATATGGTATTCTGAACCTAAACCTAAACCCAATGATGTTTCTACTATGTCATGTAGTGATTTTTTTTTTTCATGTTGACAGATAATATATTTTACAACTTCTGATTTTTCATGATCAGAAAATAGAAGTAATTCACTGTATATTTAATTATATAATAGCATATTTTTCCCATTGTAAGGGAACCTATATTTTTCTTCCCTATCTCTCAATAAGAATTCTATTGTATCTCTTGTATTTATAGCACAGACAGGTAACTCCTGTATGTTGAATACCCAAATATGTAAGGCACAATACAGAGAACAAATTAGGATTTGAATTTGGAATCTAAGTATCCATAAAATTCACCTTAGAGAACAGAATTAAAGCAGCTTGAGAATTTCCAAGTTTAAGCCTATTTGCTAGATCCATTATTGCTGACTTCAAAAGAGTATCAACTGACTGGGAGGATTTCCTATATTATGGAGGGAGTTTTCCTTGATGCTGTTCATGTGTGATTTCTTCAGAGAATTCTCATCTGGTAATGGGAGAACTATGTATGACAAGGCTTTCTGATTTATGTTTGGAAGATCTTGCAGATTGGTAATCAGATGATGAATTTATTCACACAAATCCTAACAATCCCAAATATTTCTTGTATGATTTTTCCTCATTATTACTGAATTTGAAGTGTTCTGCTTTGTCTATTAATCTTTAGATTTGTATTTCTAATTACATGCTGACTACTGAGAATCTTGCAAGCACCACAAAGTCAACATGTCTCAGACTAAAGTATTCTTCTGTCCCTCACTTACTCACCATTCACTGAAAATGAAAACTATACCTGTATTTGAATTCCTTTTCTTGGTGAATTGCATCATTATTCACAGAGGACCACCCAAACTATGCACCTACTTGTATTCCTTAATTTTGTCAATATTTTTACCTTTAAATATTTTGATTGTCACTTCTTAAGTCTTAACATACCCATCATCTACATCTCTCTTAAAAATTATCTTGTCCATGTTTCTATAACTCTGCTACCATCTGGGCTCAGGTGTGCCCCTTCTTTCAACCAACTAAAAAGTGCATCATCTTCCTATTATTCTGTCTGCAGGTCCTTCTCACTTTAATCGCAGACACTATACTAGAAAAGTCCCTTCTTTTCTTATATGCATAAAATATTTCTCACACCTTCAGGATTAAATTCACCATACAATTCCCTAACTATGCGTCTAACTGAGCTGCTCTTATTTCTCTCATTACACAAATTCCATCATCTTGCTATGGGAATTTTCTTTTCATCCCTTTCTCTGATGACTCATGCTGCTTGTCATAAATGGCACCTCTCCAGTGAGGTGATCCCTGACCACTGGCACTCAAATAGTCCCCAGTCACGTTCTATCATGTTCTCTTGTTTTAACTATGTGTGCAGAACTCATAACTAATATTTTTCCCTTTGTTCAGTATTTGTCCCTTACTGGAACGAAAACTCTAGACCTTATGTGCCTTGTTTACCATTCCATTTCCAGAGCACAGATCACTGGTGGAAACATAATAAATGTCAATGTTTGTTGTGAATTTCGTTTTTCTGCTGGGAACAGTCTTTACTTGTCTTTCCTTTGGAGACTTCTTCCTGATCCTTTAGAACATATTTCAAATGTTACCTTTTTTTTTTTTTTTTTTTGACAACCTTGCTGGGCAGTGTTAATTGGTCATTCCCTTTTGCTCTCTGAGCCCTGGTGCATTTCTTTATTATAACTTTTATCAATGTCTATTACATTGAGTGTCTGGTTTACCCAGTAGACTCTGAACATTTCGAGATTCCAAGTTATGAGTTGTCCATAGTGTCTGTTGGTGTGTATTTTAGTAAGTTCTTATGAGGATGCCAGTATATTGAGGAAATAAAGTTTATGTTATAGTTCACTGAGAATGTATGGATCTTTTTTATAATGATAATTTTATTTCAATAATACATTTCTTAATTTTGTTAATTATTATGCAGTATCTATAGAAAATATAAAAGACAGCTATTGAATATCAAAATAAAGTTTGCTACTCTTTCAAAAGAGAGGAAAGGTTAAAGGAAACACAGATAAGCTACAGATACAGTATTATGATACCTATTCGAATCCATAGAAAGGTTTTTTTTTACAAATTACTGAAGTAATGAATTAACCTTAATTCATGCTTCCAGAAAAACAACTATTTGTCATGTGCATTCTTATTGGTTATATATTCATAAATTCATAAATAAATATATTTAAATACATAGAAATTTTGGAATTCACAGGACTTAACATTTATTGGTAACTCTAAACCTAGGTTCAGGCCAGGTGCAGTGACTCACATCTGTAATCCCAGCACTTAGGGAGGCCAAGGCAGGTGGACTACTTGAGCACAGTAGTTCAAGACCAGCCTGGGCAACATGGTGAAACCCCGTCTCTAACCCACAACAAAATACAAAAATTTGCTGGGTGTGATGACATATGCCTGTAGTTCTGTCTACTCAGGAGGCTGAAGTGGGAGAATTGCTTGAGCCCAGGAGTTCAAGGTTGCAGTGAGCTATGATTGTGCCACTGTACTCCAGCCTGGGTGACAGAGTGAGACCCTGTCTCAAAAAATAAAAACAAAACCAAAACAAACCAGAAAACCTAGGTTCAAAAAAAAAAAGACTGGAGCAGATGAACAGATAGGTAATTGAAACAGGGAATGAGGGAATGAATGATGAAAAATAGAATATGATAAACTGTCTACTGGTGTCAGTGTCTTCTGCCTCCTGTCTTTCATTGATCTTATTTCTCTTATAAGGTGCTAACTCCCCATATTTCCAGCTGGCGTTGGTCTGAAAGCTTTGGCAGCTTCTGGGGAGGCCATATTTTATGCCTGATGATATGGCACTTTATTCCTGTCTGATAGTTGTGGGTAGAGTCCTCCAATCCCCAAATGTAGTGTGACTGCCCACAGGCACAGAAGTTCATGGCCCGTATGAAGTAATTAGGACCCCAAAGGTGACAAAAGTATAACAAATAGCCAAAGGTGCAGGAAACAGGGGAAACCAACAGAATCTAAGGAGATACATATGCCCAGTATAATACATTCCTTGACCTACTCAGAGCCATTCATGTCACCCCATTATATTTGTCTTCCACAACACAACATGGGGGCTTCATTCTTTATGAGAACAAATGTCTGCACTTCTATCCTAAAAGAAGATTTGTAAGTCCCCTTTAGGTGATGGGCAGTTATGATCTTCTAGACTGAAGTCCAAAATCTAAATGAAACCAGCTACTGTTCTCACTACTGTAGCTGGTCTGTAGGCTATAATTATTTCACCTCCCTCCTGGGACACCTAGTTTTAGATTTTCTTCAACATATTCCAGCATATTGTCTGGCCTGAATTACTTCCTGATGAGTGACTCAAAATTTCATCACTGACAGTATGAATGTTTATTTGTATTTTTTTTTTTTTTTTTGAGACGGAGTCTGGCTCTGTCACCCAGGCTGGAGTGCAGTGGCATGATCTCTGCTCACTGCAAGCTCCGCCTCCCAAGTTCACACCATTCTCCTGCCTCAGCCTCCCGAGTAGCTGGGACTACAGGCACCTGCCACCACACCAGGCTAATTTTTTGTATTTTTAGTAGAGACAGAGTTTCACCGAGTTAGCCAGGATGGTCTCAATCTCCTGACCTTGTTATCCGCCCACCTCAACCTCCCAAAGTGCTGGGATTACAGGCATGAGTCACTGCGCCCAGTTGTCTTTTTTTTTTTTTTTTTTTTTAAAGAGTTGTTGTTGCTGCATTTTTCTATTGACAATTATCACTAGAAAAAGAAAGGCCCTGGGTTCCAGACATACATCTTCCTCTGCCTTTGTGTAGTAGCAACCCTAGGCTTTCATTATAACAAGGATTAAATTACTTTACCTAGTATAGTAATTAGCTCCTCTCTTGGCCTGTGGTTCACAAGTGTGAGAAGCCAGTGTGAGAAGATTTTAGTTGCATTTTCAAGATCTGTGAAACCCTTACTGTGCCCTAGTGAGTGTCTCATATCCCAAGAAACATAATAACTTCTAATCTGGTTAGACCTAATGTTAAGGGGATGAACAAAAAATACAGTTTGTTTCAAGTAGATGATTAGATATGATAGAGAGAGGGCCACTGTTAGTATAATCAGTTTCTTCTGATAAAACTAATACTAATGCTTGGCTATGAAAATGGAAAATAAATAATGGTGAGTTTATTCATTCATTGATTCACTTATTTAACATAATTCTTACTTAATATATTCCAGGGCCTAGGCAACACAGAAATCAAAAAACACAGACTTAGTTCACGTCCTCATGGAACTCACAGTTGGGAAGGAGGCATGGTCAGAAGTACTAAGTACTAAGTATTAAGTGAAAGTACTAATACTCAACAACAAATAAATATATTCAGATGTAATATGTACCAAAAAGGAAAAAGGTGCTGAGATAGATGATAGAGCTTAGGTAAACCTACATTTTATAGTCTGGGAAGGCCTCTCTGAGTACAAGGCATTGACCATGAACTAAACCTACAAAAGTCAAGGGAAGAGTGTGTTTCACAAGTGGTCCAAGTCCCTGAGTTTGGAAAGTGTTGGTCTTTTGGTAGTGTTGCAAAAAGTACGGTGATGCTGAAACACTGTGGTGAAGGGAATTATGAAGTAGCAGTACAAAAACAGGCAGAAGGGTAAAGAAGAAGGAAAATGGCAGATAGGAAGCAGGACTAACTTACAGCTCCCATTCAGACACACGAGCCATGTGTAGAGACCTACATCATGAATTTTTGCTCCAAGAACTACTGCAGGAACATACCAGGAAAGCTAAGAGAATCCACAGAACCTTTGAAGGGAATGGATTGCCACTGCAGGCTCCGTGAGACAGCCAAGAAACTGTGGGTCTGCTTGCTTTCTCAGCTGGCTGGTTTGTAGCCTGGGGCAGATTCTCCGCCCCACTTAATGGCTGCCTGGAAATAAACTGAGTGCTGTTGGCAGGAGCATGGTGAGAGTGAGAAGGGCTGTTTGGGCTGTGGGCGGCATGGGAGCTGGGTGAGGCCTGTGGCTGCTGCTTTCCCCCACTTCCCTGGTGACCCGTGTGATGCAGCAGAGCTATCATCTTTCTGAGACTATAACTCCATTGGCCTGGGAACCACACCCCTAACCCCCACAGCAACCACAGCAAGCCCCACCCAAAAAGAGTCTGAGCTCAGATATGCCTAAGCCTGCACCCACCTGATGGTGTTTCTCAACCCATCCTGCTAGCTGAAGACAAAGGACATAACCCTTTGGGACTCTATGGCCGTGCCCACTGCCTGACCCTAACACAAGCTTGTATCCTCCCTACACAACCATAGCTGATGCGCTTTTGAAAGCACCACCTCCTGGCTAGTGGCCGACCGACACAAAACCAGGGCACCTAACGAAAGTATAACCAAGGACCCACACAGAGTCCACTTCACTCCCCTGCTACCTCCACTGGAGCAAGTGCTGGTATCTATGGCTGCGAGACATGAAGACAGATCACATCACAGGACTCTTTGCAGACATTGCCGAGTACCAACGTGGAGCCCAGTAGCTCTGCTGGGTGGCCAGATTCAGAAGAGAAATGAAAATCCCTGCAGTTTGGCTCGCAGGATGCCCCATCCCTAGGGGAAGGGGGAGAGCACCATATCAAGGGAGCACCCCATGGTACAAAAGAATCTGAATAGTAGCCCTTGAGTCCAGATCTCTCCTCCAACATAGTCTATCCAAATGAGAAGAAATCAGAAAAACAATACTGGTAATATGACAAAACAAGGTTCTTTAACACCCCAAAAGGATGATACCAGCTCACCAGCAATGGATCCAAACCAAGACAAAATCTCTGAATTACCAGAAAAAGAAGATCATAAGATCAACTACTGGGCCAATCAAGGAGGCACCATAGAAAGGCAAAGTCCAACATAAAAAAATTACAGGATATGAATGGAAAAATCTTCAGTGAAATAGATAGCATAAATAAAAAACCAATTACAACTTCTGGAAATGAAGGACACACTTAGAGAATTACGAAATGCCCTGGACAGTCTCAGCAATAGAATTGAACACACAGAAGAAAGAACATCAGAGCTCGAAGACAAGTCTTTTGAATTAACCCAATCTGATAAAGACAAAGAAGAAAGAATTTAAAAAGAGAACAAAACCTCCAAGAAGTTTGGGATTATGTTAAATGACCAAACCTATAAATAATTAGTGTTATTCCAATTATTCTTCTTCCGCCCAAGGAAGAAGAGAAATCTAAAAGTTTGGAAAACATATTTGAGGAAATAATCAAGGAAAATTTCACTGACCTTGCTAGAGATCTAGACAACCATATACAAAAAGCTCAAGGAACACCTCGGAAAATCATTGCAAAGAGATCGTCACCTAGGCACATAGTTATCAGGTTATCTAAAGTCAAGACAAAGGAAGGAACCTTAAGAGCTCTGAGGCAAAAGTATCAGGTAACCTATAAAGGAAAATCTATCAGATTAACAACAGATTTTGCCCACAGAAACCCTACAAGCCAGAAGGGACAAGGGTCCTATTTTTAGCTTCCTTAAACAAAACAATTATCAGTGAAGAAGTTTGTATCCTGTGAAACTAAGCTTCATAAAAGAGGGAAAGATACAGTGTTTCAGACAAACAAATACTGGAGAATTTGCCTCTACCAAGCCAGAACTACAAGAACTGCTAAAAGAAACTCTATTTTTTTTTTTTTTTTTTTTTTTTTGAGGTGGAAACTCCTCTGTTGCCCAGCCTGGAGTGCAGTGGCACGGTTTTGGCTCACTGCAAGCTCCGCCTCCCAGGTTCATGCCATTCTCCTGCCTCAGCCTCCCAAGTAGCTGGGACTACAGGTGCCTGCCACCATGCCCGGCTAATTTTTTTGTATTTTTAATAGAGACAGGGGTTTCACCATGTTAGCCAGGATGGTCTCTATCTCCTGACATCGTGATCCGCCTGCCTCAGCCTCCCAAAGTGTTGGGATTACTTGAAACAAATCTTCAAGATACAGGAAAATAGAATCTACTTAAAGAATAGATCTCACAGGACCTATAAAATAACATCACAATGGAAAAAAAAAACAAGGTATTCAGACAGCAAATAGCATTAGAATAGAATAGTATCTCACATCTCAATACTTATGTTGAATATAAATGGCATAAATGCTGAATTAAAAGATACAGAATGGCAGAATGGATAAGAATTCACCAATCAAGTATCTGCTGTCTTGAAGAGACTCATCTGACACATAAGGACTCACAAAAACTTGAGGTAAAGGGTTGGAACAAGATAATCCATGCAAATAAACACCAAATGAGAATATCAGACAAAATAAACTTCAAAGCAATAGCAGGTAAAAAAGACAAAAAGGACATTATATAGTGATAAATGGACTAGCACAACAGGCAAATATCACAATTCTAAACATGTAAGCACCTAACACTGGAGCACCCAAATTTATAAAACCATAACTACTAGATCTAAGAAATGAGATAGACTTCAATACTCCACTGACAGCACCAGACAAGTCATCAAGACAGGTCAACAAAGAAACAATGGACTTAAACTTTACCCTAGAATGAATGATTTAGCAAATATTTATAGAACATTTTACCCAGGAACTAGAATACACACTCTATTCATCAGCATGAATTTAAAAAAATGGTAATTAAAGTTACCCAACCAAAAATGTTCAGGACCAGACAGATTCACAGCTGAATTCTATCAGACATTCAAAGAAGAATTGGTACTAGTCTTATTGTTACTATTCCAAAAGATAGAGAAAGAAGGAATCCTCCCTGAATCATCCTATGAAGCCAGTATCACCCGAATATCAAAACTGGGAAAGGACATAATGAAAAATGAAAACTACAGACAAATATCCCTGATGAACATAGATGCAAAAATACTCAACAAAATACTAGCTAATTGAATCCAACAACATATCAGAAAGATAATCCTCCATGATCAAGTGGGTTTCATACCAGAAATGCAGGGATGATTTGACATCCACAAGTCAATAAATGTGATATATCACAGAAATAGAATTAAAAACAAAAATCACATTATCATCTCAATAGATGCAGAAAAATAATCTGACAAAATCCCGCATCTCTTTATGATTAAAACCCTCAGCAAAATTGGCATAGAAGGGACATACCTTAAAGTAATAAAAGCCATCTATGACATCCCCAAAGCCAACATTATACTGAGTGGGGAAAAGTTGAAAGCATACCACATAAGAACTGGAAGAAGACAAGAGTACCCACTTTCACCACTTTTGTTCAACATAGTTCTGGAAGTCCTAACCAGAGCAATCGGGCAAGAGTAAGAAATAAGGGCATCCAGAGTGATAAAGAGGAAGTCAGACTGTCACTGTTTGCTGATGACATGATTGTATACCTAGAAAATCCTAAAGACTCATCCAAAATGCTTCTAGAACTGTGAATGAATTCAGCAAAGTTTCAGGATACAAAATTAATGTACACAAATCATTAGCTCTACTATACACCAACAGTGACCAAGCTGAGAATGAAATCAAGAACTCAATCCCTTTTAAAACAGCTGTAAAAATAAATAAATAAATAAATAAATAAATAAATAAATAAATATTCAGAAATATATTTAACCATGGAAATGAAAGACCTCTGCAAGGAAAACTACAAAACACTGCTGAAAGAAATCATAGATGACCCAAACAAGTGGAAACACACCCTTGCTCATGGATGGGTAGAATCAATATCGTGAAAACGACCATACTGCCAAAAGCGATCTACAAATTAAATGCAATTTTCATAAAAATACCACCATAATTCTTCACAGAACTGGAAAAAAAATTTCTAAAATTCATATGGAACCAAAAAAGAGCTCACATAGCCAAAGCAAGACTAAGCAAAATGAACATCCAGAGGTATCACATTACCCAACTTTAAACTACACTATAAGGCCATAGTCACCAAAATAGCATGGTACTGGTATAAAAATAGGCACATACACCAATGGAACATAATAGAGACCCTAGAAATAAAGTCAAATACTTACAGTCAACTGATCTTCAACAAAGTAAAGAAAAACATAAAACTAGGGAAAGGACACCCTATTCAACAAATGGTACTGGGATAATTGGCACGCCACATGTAAAAGAATGAAACTGGATCCTCATCTCTAACCTTATACAAAAAAATCAACTCAAGATGGATCAAAGGCTTAAATCTAAGACCTGAAAATATAAAAATTCTACAAGATAACTTTGGAAAAACACTTCTAGAAATTGGCTTAGGCAAAGACTTCATGACCAAGAACCCCAAAGCAAATGCAACCAAAACAAAGATAAATAGATAGGACTTAATTAAACTAAAAGCTTTCTGCACAGCAAAAGAAATAATCAGCAGATTAAACAGACAACCCCCAGAGTGGGAGGAAATCTTTACAATTTATATATTCGATGGAGGAGTAATTTCCAGTATCTACAAGGAACTTAAATCAGCAAGAAAAAACAATCTTATCAAAAAGTAGGTTAAGGACCTGAATAGGAAATTCTCAAAAGAAGATATACAAACGGCCAACAAACACATGAAAAAATGCTCAACATTACCAATGATCAGGGAAATACAAATCAAAACCACAATGAGATAACACCTTACTCCTGCAAGAATGGCCATATTCAAAAAGTCAAAACATAATAGATGTTGGTGTGGATGTGATGAAAAAAGAACACTTTTACACTGTTGGTGGGAATGTGAACTAGTACAACCACTATGGAATACAGTGTGGATATTCCTTAAAGATCTAAAAGTAGATCTACTGTTTGATCCAGCAATCACATTCCTGGGTATCTACCCAGAAGAAAGGAAGTCATTATATGGAAAAGATGCTTGCACATGCTTGCTTACAGCAGCACAAAGCAGCACAATTCACAATTGCAAAAATATGGGACTAGCCTAAATGCCCATCAATCAGCAGGTGGATAAAGAAAATGTGGTCTACATATATACCATGGAATACTACTCAGCCATAAAAAGAAATGAAATAATGGCATTTGCAGCAACCTGAATGGAATTGGAGACCATTATTCTAAGTGAAGTAACTCTTGAATGGAAAACCAAACATCGTATGTTCTCACTCATAAGTAGGAGCTAAGCTATAGGGTTGCAAAGGCATACAGATGATACAATGGACTTTGGAGATCAGAGAAAGGGTGGGAATGGGGTTAGAGACAAAAGACTACACGTTGGGTATAGTGTACACTTCTTGGGTGATGGGTGCACCAAAATCTCAGAAATCATCACTAAAGAATTTATTCATGTAACCAAATACCAACGGTTCCCCCAAAACCTATTGAAATGAAAGAATAAATTTTGAAAAATCCTTGAGATTGCAAGGCTTTCTGGGAATAATTTATTTTTTAAATTACATATAAAAAAGTTGTTAGAGGGAGAAAGTATGCATCTGAAAAGAAATACATGATGAGAAGACCCAGTACCATTACTTTGGAGAGCTGAGAGGTGGAGAATGAAAAAGTAATTGGTCTCAGTTTTTCTGAGATTGCCTTTTACGAGAGGGATGATATGCCAAGAATGGGTGCAGCATTCGCTGGTGCCCTGGACAGCAATCTGGAGAAAAGACAATAAACATCAGTTTGTCATTAAGGTTAAATCACAAAAGACTTCCTAGATTAGGTTTTCAGATTGTTTTTCCTTTAGAAAGATTAAAAGAAAAAGAAATATGGACTAAAAGCTAATTTATTTCTTTTTCTATTTTTCCCTCAGTGCAAGATGTAGCGTTCAGAAAACATGTTGAGCACGTTGGAGCACTACAAAGATCAGTCTTTGGTTGTTGAATGAAAAAAAAAAAAAGAAAGACAGGCAGGGACCAAAGTCCCCATGGTAGTGAGGTTCTTGAGATAACAAGAGGTAATGGGGGACAGGGCTTAAGGGGAAAGCAGCGTTTGGTGTCTGGCAAATAGTGAACACTCACTCAATCTTCTTGTTTAAAGAATGTGGAAAGGTCACAATAGAATTGAGGATGCAGGAGATGGATTTCATAAAGATAGTTTTAGTTTTGTATTGGTGATATAAAAAAGAATAGACACTTCCTCTACTATAATTTTATTTTTCATTGAAGTTATGTCACCAAACATAAAAAAGAAGACAGATTTCAGAAGGTTTCGAAAAGAGACTGTAAAATGATCCCGTTGACTAGTAGAAAGGCAGGCTTACGTAAAAAACAAAATATTAGCATTGTCGTGTTAAATATCTATTAGGAATATTTCATCTTTTTTTTTTTTTCTTTTGAGACAGAGTCCCACTCTGTCACCCAGGCTGCAATGTCTGCCTCCCAGTTTCAAGCGATTTTCCTGCCTGTCTCTCAAGTCGCTGGGACTACAGGCGTGGGCCACCATGCCCAGATAATTTTTGTATTTTTAGTAGAGAGAGGGTTTTGCATTGTTGGCCAGGCTGGTCTTGAACTCCTGGCCTCAAGTATTCTGCCTGTCTTGGCCTCCCAATGTGCTGGGACTACAGGCATGAGTCACTGTGCCCAGCCTGATCAAAAGTTTTAGGCAAAACCAGTCAAATTTGCTGGGTTGTTTGTGCTAGCACTGTACCAGTCCATGAGTACAGGAATAAATAAATGGTTGAGTTTGTCCAGCGTATGCAAAATCAAAGAGAAAACTGTCAAGGGAAATGAGGCCTTATGCCAATTTTTGAATATAAATGATGAATTTTGGAATCTAAACTGGACAGAAGAGTGAAGGCAAGAAGTTGACGTCAGTGAGAGATTGAGCAGAGAAGTTTGGAAAAGCCAAAGATTTGTATTAGTGGATGAACCAGTGAGCTCAAAAGATTGGAGGTATGCACCAGAGAGAGTGAGGGTGTTCCTTGGCATCACTTGATGTCAGGGTTTCAATGAAAGTTGAAGTTTCAGGTGATGACAAAGCTAATTGTACCCCCAATGTAATGTGTTTCTGTGGTGGCATGCAAAGAGACTCTCAGTGGAAATGAGCATGTCAAGCAACTGACAGACTTAGATATCAGATGGTTAACCCAGATTGATGTTGAGTCACTGAGAAAGACGGCAAAATTTGGGTAAAAGAGGAAGACTGGGGAGAAACAAGGGGAGAAACCAGATTACTAATAATGAGGGAACTGTGTGAGGGAGGAGAAAAAGAGTGGCATAATCAGATGGCGTGAGCCTTAAAGCAATAGAATTTTATTTTTTCAGTAAGGAATTTTACTTTAAAGAATACCCTTACCTGTATTTCATCCCTGAGGTACCTGGAATCTGTATGAATATTGAAGCAACTTTAGAGGACTACAGGTGAAATTGTGTCCATGGACGTAGCACTTTAGTTACAAATTCTTCCTTGTAAAAAAAAAACTTGACATTTCAAAAGTGATTTTAAAATAATGAAGTCTTTTTTTTCTGTTACTAAAATCTTTCAGACTTAATTTCTTCATTTAATTAATATAACTTGTCCCACTCAAATGTCATTTTCCATTTAATGGAAAATTAGTGCCAGTTTGTGCCAATTTTGTGAACAACTTTCTGTATATTTTAATGTCATAATAAAATACAAAAAATACAGAATATTTTATTGATTTAAGTTTCATACTACAAACATAATTTTTTTTTTTACCTCTGTGACATTTTAGAAATCAAAGGAATTCTAGATTGGAGTCAAAGGACTTGGGTAAAGTCTTAACTTTATTTGGTATTGTTTTATATTGGGCAGGTAACCTCCAAGCCACAATTTCTACCCCGGTAACGTAGAGTAATACTTGCTCTATAGAACCTCATGGACTTATGATGTGAAGTTAGGAAGATAGTAATTTGTGTGAGATAACTGTTCAGTAAGTGGCACAAGTGAAATATGTTATGTAAATTACTTATTCTGAGTCCCCATAGTATCCAAAATATACAGCAACCCAGCACATATGCTTCAATAGACTCACATGATGTGGTTGGAGGATACATTTTTAGAATAATGTCTGGGAATACTGGATTCCATGGAATGGGGGTCTATCTGTATTTCTATGTGAAAAGGCCAATGGGCATATCATTAGCTCAGTAATGAAACTATGTTACTGCCCTTAGTATAATTTCTTTTGGGATTTTAATATCCCTTATTCAGGAGACAGCTTCCTCAGAGAACTGTGCTGACATCACAGTGGGCTTTATTTCAGTGACATGGATGTGTGTTTGGATTTTTGCCATGTTTGGATCTTATCATGTTATTTCACATGTTTATATTGTGCTAGCTGTGCACCGGAAAATGATCATGTATCCTAATAGGAGAGCTGTATATGGTCATTGTTTCAAGAGCTGAATACCAAAGCACAGCACCTATGCTTTGGCACTGACATGGCCTCAACATTTCATGAATGTTCCGCCAACCACTGAAGGGCAGCATGATAACTTTCACCAACTTGCATTTTCTTTTATTGTTTCGAGAGTTAAACAATATCCATGGATTCCTGGGTAGCAATGGCATCCAATAAAGTCACACATTCACATTACGCAAATACATTTGTCTTTTTTGGCCCTGAAACTCTGACCAAGATGAAGTAAAATATTAGTGAAATGGTCCATTACCATATGCATTTGGGGGGGATTATAACTACCCAGGTGATTTACATTTTTACCTAGTCTATTTTACTCCTTTCTTCCTTGAGTCGTCTAGATAAATTGGTGGCTTATATCCATCCCAAGGTCTTTTGTATCCCATCCATTAAAATACCCAAGATGAAACACCCTCACCTCAGCAACAGTCCCTTCTTTAGCCAGTTTCCACAGACCCACTGCTTGCTCTCCTGTTTCTACTCCCTTGCTCTGCAGCAGAAAATTGCTGTTTCCATTCCATGTAGTCTACTGAACTAACAGAGAGTCCAGTCTCTGCTTTTAGGCTTCTTGGATTTGAGTTTCTCCTTTCTCTCTTCATTTTGTCCTCTAGGGTGTCCTGTGGTTTTCAAAAGGTCTCTTCACTTTTTCCTTGGTTATGTGGAAACCAACTGGGTGCCTGCAAGGGAATGGGAGCAGAAACTGGATATTTGCCTAGAATCCCAAGTTGCCCTGCCACCCTTCTAAGGTAGTGGATGAAGTTATATACTTATGCTAATCTGTATCAGGATTCACCTGGGGAATACAAGAGCTGCCAACTCTGCATTTGTTTGTGGGCAACACCAGTCTAAGATAGGAAATGTCACATACTCTATCCATCCTCCATATGCATCTCACTTTGCTCCACAAAACTACTCATAGCTTGATAACTATACCACATGAATACATATGCAGCATCCTCTTATTAGACTACATTTTTGTCTTCTTGTTTAACTCCTCTTGGTTCATTAAGAGTCCTTTTGTACCCTAACCTCCTTATAGTTGTTAAATATTCTTTCTGCAACCATGACACTGGGTGCTTAACAAAACAATGCCACACATAAATCCGTTGTAATTTTTAGATTCCTTATCTTTTTCTTCCATTAGCCAGAAAGATTCTGAGAATAAGGACTGGATCATTTTCATCTTTTTATCTACAGCACCTGGATTAGTGACTAGCATATAATTAGTATCTTGTGTCTACAGTTGAAAAATCTAAGAAACACAGATATGAAATTATTTGTTCAAGGTTAGAATCCGATGCAGCCGCAGCTCACAGTCATGAATCAATGACTCTTGAAGTCAAGTTGCTAACATCTACTGAAGGGCAATTAAAACATTTCTTTTGGAACATTGGCTCATTCTGCATTTCATTCATTTAACGAATATACATTGAATCTACTCTATGTGCTCAGTGCCTTGCTAAACTCAGCAAATCAAAGGTAAATCACAGGGATGGTATCTGCCTTATAGTTCCATTCTTGAGTCATTCCCTCTGGTACCTCATTGGCCTACTGGGTTTTTTGGCTCCAGCTTCACTATTCCATTTCTGACATGCCCCCTTACAGAGCTCACAGTGCCTCTATTTGAAACCCAGTCACTGTACAGAACATTATGTATATTTACAACTCTTCTGCTAACAAACCCTTTCAGGCCTCTGGTTTTAATTTTTTCTACATTCTGCTTTCATCCAGCAAGAAAGTGAAAATAATATATCATGAAATGTAATTTTTCCTATTGTAGCCCCCAAACTGAACTTAACAAACAGTAAGTACTTGCTGTATTCTAAAAAGAACAGACAAGGAACTTCCACACACCCACCTTTAGTATGGCTAAAGGAAGCCAGAGGGGTCCATATAACTTCCCAACCCCATCATTCTCCACCCAATGTATATTAGCGGAAGGCTAGATTGCATTAAGAAACTCATGGGAAGAAAAATTTTTGATAGAGAAGAGAGTGTTTGGTGTTTCACCTCTGTCCTCTTGGCAGAGAGGTTGAGTTTTAAGCCTCTCCCTTTAAGCCAACTGAGACAGTTCCAAAGAAACAGAAAGAAGGAGCAAGTGGCCCACATTCCCCAGCTACAAGCTTACTGAGCTCTTAGATTCATTCAATGTCATCTGACCTTAATACAGTGAGAAAAAGAAGATCTTCAGTCTATCCCTCCAAGTTTGAGGTGGGAGGGACATGAACAAAATGACTGGTATCCAATTCTTGTCTGAAGATTTTAAAGGCAGGAGTTTGACTGTAAAAGCTGATGACTGATAAGAGAGAAAAAGAGCTGCAAGGTGTTGACTGCACTTCTACTTTTGGAATTTCCAAGAAAATGAAATTTTCCTAAGTCCCAGTGAATGCAACAGAGGTAGCTAAGCTTGAAGTGCCATGAAGTTATCTCCAGCAAGAGAGGGTAGGACATGAGGAAGCAGGAGCTAAATGGTACATTTCACATGATCAGCTGGAGAGCACATCCTTCACTACAGAAACTGTTCAGTCTAAACGTCTCTGCATGTGACTGGGGAGGCAGGTTCTGAATAAACCATAGACACAATCCATTACAAAGTGAACATTTGGATGTCTAACATGACAGATGGCATCAATGGGCAAAATAAAAGAAACACTAGCATCAACTAAATAAGTGAGCTTTTGCTTGTGTTTCTTCAATTTACTGTCCCTTGTCCTGTCCTTGAAGTTCCCAACAGGAGGAAGGGAAAGAGCTAAAAAAGAGAGAAGCAGTTAACTATGTCTTCTCTGAGTCAATGGTTATATCTTAACTGAAGAGAAGCGGAAATTTGAAAGTCTGTCATTTATATGGGCAAGGAAGGGGGAAGGGTAATTCATATTTGAATCAGGGAGTGGAAAAATACTGAGTTGTTCCTTGTTTGTGTCACTGCAATTTTACTCTATTGAATAAAAGAGAAAAAGAAATGAATCTCTAAGATAAATGCAAGTAGTCTCAGCAAATATACAAATAGTCCCCAACTTACCATGTTTCAATTTAGGATTTTTCAACTTTATGATGGTGCAAAAGTGGTATGCATTCAGTAGCAACCACCCTTGGAGTACTCAAACAACTATTTCCCTTTTAGTAGAGTATTCAATAAATTGCATAAGATATTCAATATTTTATCATAAAATTAGCTTTGTGTTAGATGATTTGCCCAGCTATAGGCTTATGTAAGTGTTCCGAGCATGTTTAAAGTAGGCTAGGCTAAGCTATGATGCTCGATAGGTTAGGTCTATTAAATGAGTTTTTGACTTACAGTATTTTCAACTCACAATGGGTTTAACAAGATACAGATAGCTTCATAGTAAGTTCCAAAGCATCTGTATTTGTTTTGCTGCTACACATACACACACACACACACACACATACACACACACACACGTGTGTTCATACATTTTACCAACAATGTCCTGGCTTCATGATTTTTTTATCATACTTTTAATAATTAATCACCAATTACCATTAATTCTATTATATGATGTAACATATCATGTGTTCATTTAGTCAACTCTTCATTCATTTGCTTATGCATTCAATACATATATGAGCACTTATACCATATGAGGTACTATGTTATAAAAAACCTAAGGATCAGAGAGGTCTAGATAAATCTCTTAAAAGTCATACATTACGCCTGTAATCCCAGCACTTTGGGAGGCCGAGGCAGGCGGATCACGAGGTCAGGAGATCGAGACCATCCTGGCTAACACGGTGAAACCCTGTCTCTACTAAAAATACAAAAAAATTAGCCGGGCGAGGTGGCGGGCTCCTGTAGTCCCAGCTACTCGGGAGGCTGAGGCAGGAGAATGGCGTGAACTCGGGAGGCGGAGCTTGCAGTGAGCCGAGATCGCGCCACTGCACTCCAGCCTGGGCGACAGAGTGAGACTCCGTCTCAAAAAAAAAAAAAAAAAAAAAAAAAAAAAAAAAAAAAAAGTCATACATTGATATAAAGAGACTTAAAATTGGAGCTTCCAAATCAAAATCCTATGTGCCTGAGCACTAGGCTAGACTACCTACTTTACATCCAAATACTTTCTCCTAGTGATTGAGATGAGAACAAAAACCATGATCCATTGCTATGTGTTGCTTAGGGACCTTCTGTGTTGTAATAATCAGCAAACTTGGAAAAAACCTATATGGAAAGCACAATTCACCACTATTATTCCCATCGTAAATTCAAAGAAACCAAGGCAATGCAAGGTTTAGTAATGTGCCCCTGGTTTAGACCTACTATATGTTGGAGGTACAGTTTGAAACCAGATGGTCTAGCTTCAAAGGCCACACTCATAAATACTAAGTGCTCCTAACCATCCTCATATGAGGCTTCTGATGCACACTTGAAAGAGATTCTTTAAGCCTTAGAAGGGGAATTACTGGTGATTAAAATATGTGTCCAATCTCACAAAGCATTTGTATAAACTTATACTTCTGCAAGCAGTGGATAAGACTTCCTATTACTCTGTTACCTCACCAATACTTGATATTATGGGACTTTTCAAACTGCCTGTCTCATTCTAATATGGTTGTAATATGGTACTTATTGTCTGAATTTACATTTTCCTGAAAACTGATGATGTTCTATATATTCTCATGTTTATCTGCTGTGTAAAACATGTCCATAGCTTTTACTTATTTTCCTGTTTTTGTCTTATTGTTGTTGCCTATATAGGCTTTTATTTTCTTTGTTATACATCCTGTAAACAAGGCATCATAGACTTATCTTTTTCTTTTATTTTGGATCCTCTTTTGAAATACAATTTTTAATTTTAGTCTAATATACATAAAGTCATATTTAAAAAGATTTCCCCAGACCCAAGTTATAAAAGTCGCCTGCACTTTTAAATAGTATTTATGTCTGTTTGCTTGCTTCCTTGTCTGTTTTGTATTTGTTTTTGATTTTTGGCTTTTTTGTTTAGATTTCTGATCCAATTGGAATGCATTCTGATGTATCATGTAAGTTTGTTTTCCAACTGGCTATCCAGTGCTCATTTAAACATGTTTCTTTCTTAAACCTATCATTCCCTGAGAGATATAAAATATAATCTTAATTATAAAATACATTTCCTTATGTACTTATACCTATTTCTTGAATTTATCCTCCATTTCATTGGTCTTTCAGTTTATTCATGCATGAGGACCACACTATTTTAATTATAGGGGTTTTATAATATGTTTTAATATCTGGAGGAGCTGTTTTCTACTCACTGCTCATTTGTGTAAAATTTTCTTAGTTTTTCTTTATATTCATTTTATTTACTTACATACTTGTTCTTTTTTTTTTTTAATTAAGCTGGTTTTGGAGATAATAGTAGATTTAAATAAAATTTAGAGAAATTATAAAGAGAGTGTCTAGGTACCCTTTACTCCATTTCCCTTAATTGTGGTATCTTGCAAAACTATAGTATAATATATCATGAGTCCCCAACACCAGGGCAATAAACCAGTACCAGTCCACAGCCTGTTAGGAACTGGGCCATGCAGCATGAGGTGAGCAGTGTATGAATGAGCATTACTACTTGAGCTTCACCTCCTGTCAAATCAGCAGCAGCATTAGATTCTCATAGGAGCATGAACTCTATTGTGAACTGTATATGCGAGGGATCTAGGTTGTGGCTACTTAGGAGATTCTAATGCCTGAAGATCTGAGGTGGAACAGTTTCATCCCGAAACTGTCCCCTACACCGCCCCATCCTTGGAAAAAATTTCTTCCATAAAACAGGTCCCTGGTGCCAAAAGGTTGGGGACTGTTGAAATATATCACAACCAGGATATTAACATTGATACAGTCAAGATACATAATAGTTCCATCACTAGAAGGAGTCCTGGTGTTGCCTTTTTTATAGCTACAGCCACCTCACTCCTTACCTAGTTTTAATCCCTTGCAACCACTGTCATATTTTGCATTTCTATAATTTTGCAATATTGAGAATTTTACATAGATGACATCAAATAGCATGTATCCTTTTGGAGTTGACTTTTATTTTACTCAACCTAATTACCTGGAGATTAATCTAAGGCATCTCACATATCAGCAGTTTGCTTCTTTTTATTACTGAGAAGTATTTAATAGTATGAATGTACTTCAGTTTCTTTAACAAGTCAGCTATTGAAGAACTTCTGCTTTATTTTTAGTTTTTGTCTATTATGAATAAAGGTATTATGAGCATTTATGTGTATGTTTTTGTGTAGGCACCGATTTTCATTTATTTGGAATAAATGCCAAAGAGTTGTGTTGCTGGGATGTATGGTAGTTGCAAATTTAATTTTTTAAGAAACTTCCAAACTGTTTTTCAGACTGTCTGTACCATTTTATATTCCCACCAGCAATATGTAAGTGCTCCAGTTTCTCTACATCTTTGCCATCAGTTGATGTCACAAGTTTTCTTATTTTAGCATTCTGATAGATATGTAGTGATATCTTATTGTGATTTTAATTTGCACTTCTCTAATGTATAATGATGAAAATCTCTTCATGTGTTATTTACCATCTGCATATCCTCTTTGATAAAATGTCTATCAGTATCTTTTGTCCATATTCTACTTGAATTGTTTATTTTATACTGTTGAATTCTGAGAGTTCTTTATTATTCCAGATACTAGACCTTTGACAGATATGCAATTTGCATATATTTTCTCCCAATCTGCAGCTTGTCTTTTATCCTTAACAAGGTATTTCACAAAGCAAAAGTTTTAAAATTTGATGATGTCTAATTTGTCAATTTTTTTAATGCATCAAGCTTTTGGTAAGTTTAAGAACTACTTGTCTATTTCTAGATTCCAAATATATTCTACTTTTAAAAATAAGTTTTGAAGTTTTATGTTTTATCTTTAAGTCTGAGTTAATTTTTGTATAACATGTGAGGTCTAGGTTGAGGTCCATTTTTCCCCTATGAATGTCCAATTGCTCCAGCACCATTTGTTGAAAAGACTATTCTTTTTTCATTGAATTGGTTTTGCACCATTGTCAAAAATCAGTTGGACATATTTGTGTAGGACTATTTCTGTCCTCTCTATTCTGTTCCATTGATGTATGTGTCTATCCCTTTTTCAATACCACATTGTCTTGATTACTATGCTATGCAGTAGGCTTTAATAATGGTTGCAGTCATTCCTATCATTTTCTTCTTCTTCTTTAAAGGCTGTTTTAGCTATTACAGGGCCTGTGTCTTTGCATATAAACTTTGGAATTAGCTTCTCTATGTCTCCCAAAAAGCTTGCTGGAATTTTGATAGGAATTGTGTTAAACTTATAGACCAATTTGGGTAAAATGAACATTTTCACTATGTGAGTTTTCCAATTTATGACAGTGATATATCTTTCTATTTATTCACATGTTTGATTTCCTTCAGTGGCATTTTAAAATTTTAAATATATAAACCCTATATATATTTTGTCATACCTACATATATAATTTTCTTTGAAGTTATTTTGAATTTATATATTTTTAATATAAACTCTAAAATCCATCTTTATATTTTTAGAAATTAAAATACCTGTTTGGATTGTGATAATTTGTATGTTAAATTGTGAAGAATTTTTATGATATTGAGTCTTCTTATTCAAGCACTTTATTTAAGAACTTTATTCAAGACTTTTAAGTTTGCTTTCCTGTTTTCTAAGAATGTTTAAACATTTTCTTTATATAATTTTAGAATAATTACTTCTAATTATATGAAATATTTTTTTGCTATTTTTGTAAATGGTGTTTACTCTTCACTCATATCTTCCAACTTGTTATTTTTTCTGTATATAAAGACGATTGGTCTCTTGTAGTTGGATGCCACTAGCATACTAATTTTCTGAATTTTGGTATTGTTTTTGATCATTTTAAATAAAAAGTCTTGGGTTTTCTACATATACATTTATATCATCTAGAATTTTTGCACCACTAATTGTTATCATTTTTCTGATTGCACTGGCTTTTCCTTTCTAAACAATGTAAAATGTGGAGACATTGGAGTGTTTGCTTTTTAAAGAGATCTCAGTGAGAATGCCAATAGTTCACTCATTAAGCAATATGTCAGCTTTAAGAGTGAAGAATAGATTTACTTTTTAAAAAAATTTTTATTTTAGGTCCAAGGGTACAGGTTCAAGTTTGTTATATGAGTAAACTCATGTCACAGGGGTTTGTTGTACAGATTTTCATTACCTAGGTATTAAGCCTAGTACATATTAGTTGTTTTTCCTGATCTTCTCCCTCCTCCCACCCTCTTCCCTCTACTAAGCTCCAATGTCTTTTGTTCTCCTCTATGTATCCATGTGTTCTCCATCATTTAGCTCCCACTTATAAGTGAGAGCAGATTAGTAGGGGATCATGGTGGACGGGAGGCAGGGCTAGATTGGAGCTCCCACTTGGATAGACAGAACAGCGTGTGAAGGCTCACATTGTGAACTTTTGCTGCAGAGCAACTTCAGGAGTACATGAGGAAAGCCAAGAGGACCCATAGACCCTCTGAAGGAAGTAGATTGCGCCTACAGAACGTGGGAGATACCCCAAATACTGTGAGTGCCCAAACTGTGGAAATGAGAAAGGGAGATCATCTGCCCCTGAACACACACCCCCACTGCGGAACCTGAAGGTCTAGATTACGGGAGAAGATTCTGGCCTTACCTGGAGCTGAGTCAATTTAGAGAGCCAACCTAAATACAGGTGTAGAGGAAGCAGTGAGAAAATCTCTGTGGGCTCACTGGCTCCTCTACTAAGCCATTTCTGCCTCCCCTGATAGGGTTATTTGAGGAGGACTGCAGAAGGCACTGGAAAAGGGCTACAGGGATAAGGAAACCTTCAGCCAAACTTTGTAACAATTTGAACCAATTGAGAAGTCTCCTGGCCAGATATCTGGGAAGGGTGTGAATCTGGATTCACAGGCAGGAGAAAGAAGGAAAGCTCTACCTGTTTTCACAGCTGGGAGGTGAGTAGCCTGGGGCAAGTTCTCAGCCCTGCTCACCCACTGCCTGGAAAGAGACTTGATGCTGTTGGAGGGGGCATGGTGGGAGGGAGACTGGTCCTTTGGGCTGCATGGGAGCTGGGTGAGACCTGTGACTTCTAGCTTTCCCCGACTTTCCTCACAACCTGCATGACACAGCAAAGGCAGTCATAATCCTCCTAGGAACATAACTCCATTTACCTGATAGCCTTACCCCAGTCCCCGACAGCAGCCACAACAAGACTTGCTCCAGGACAGTCGGAGCTCAGACATGCCTAGCCCTGCCCCTACCTAACGGTTGTTCTGTACCTACCATGGTAAATGAAGAAAAAGGGCATAAACTCTTGGGAGCTCTAGGACCCGCCCACTGCCTGTTTCTCCCCACACTACCACAGCTGATGTTCTTTTTAAAGCGCCACCCCCCAGCAGGAGGCTAAACAGCACAAAAATAGTGTATTAATCAACCAAAGCTAAAGACCCTCATAGAGTCAATTTCACCCCCCTGCCATTTCCACTGGAGCAGGTGCTGGTATCCATAGCTGATACTTCACATAGCTGGTATCCACAGATAGTTCACATCATAGGATTCTGAACAGACGATCCCCAGGACCAAACTGGAGCATTGTAGACTTGCTGGGTGGCTAGATCCTGAAAAGAGATAGCAATCTCTATAGCCAGGCTCCCAGGAAGCCACAACCATAGGAAAAGGGGGAGAGTACGACATCAAGGAAACATCCAGTGGGACAAAAAGAACTGAACAGCAGCCTTGAGCCCTAAACCTTCCCTTTGACATCGCCTACCAAAATGAGAAGAAACCAGAAAACCAACTCTGGTAATATGACAAAACAAGGTTCTTTAGCACCCTCCAAAAATCACACTAGCTCTCCAGCAATGGATCAAAACCAAGAAGAAATCCCTGATCTACCTGAAAAATAATTCAGAAGGTTAGTTATTAAGCTAATCAGGGAGGCACCAGAGAAAGGCAAAACTCAATGTAAGGAAATAAAAAAAAATGATATAAGAAGTGAAAGGAGACATATTCAATGGAATAACATAAAGAAAAAACAAAACTTTAGGAAACAATGGATGAACTTATGGAAATGCAAAATGCTCTGGAAAGTCTTAGCAATAGAATCAAACAAGCAGAAGAAAGAAATTGAAGTCTCAAAGACAAGGTTTTTGAATTAACCCATCCAACAAAGACACAGAAAAAAGATTAAGAAAATATGAACAAAGCCCCCAAGAAGTCTGGGATTATGTTAAATGACCAAACCTAAGAATAATCAGCATTCCTGAGGAAGAAGAGAAATCTAAAAGTTTGGAAAAGTATTTGGGGGAATAATCGAGGAAAACTTCCCTGGCCTTGCTAGAGACATAGACAGCCAAATACAAGAAGCTCAAAGAACACCTGGGAGACTCATCACAAAAAGATCATCACTTAAGCACATTGTCATCAGGTTGTCTAAAGTCAAGATGAAGGAAAGAATCTTAAGAGCTGTGAGGCAAAAATGCCAGGTAACCTATAAAGGAAAGCCTATCAGATTAACAGCAGATTTAGCGGCAGAAACCCTATAAGCTAGAAGCAATTGGGGCCCTACTTCAGCCTCTTCAGACAAAGCAATTATCAGCCAAGAATTTTGCACCCAGTGAAACTAAGCTTCATAAGTGAAGAAAATACAGTCTTTCAGACAAGCAAACGCTGAGAGAATTTGCCACTACTAAGCCAGCACTACAAGAACTGCTAAAAAGAGCTCTAAATCTTGAAAAAAAAAAAAAAAATCCTGAAAGCACATCAAAACAGAACCTCTTTAAAGCATAAGTCTCACAGGACCTACAAAACAGAAATACAATTAAAAAAAAAAAACCAACCAAACAAACAAAAACAAAACAGAAAACCAAGGTATACAGGCAACAAATAGCACAATCAATGGAATGGTACTTCACACCTCAATACTAATGTTGAATGTAAATGGCACAAATGCTCCACTTAAAAGATACAGAATTGCAGAATGGATAAGAATTTACTATCCAAGTATCTCCTGCCTTGGAGAGACTTACATAAACTTAAGATAAAGGGATGGAAAAAGACATTCCATGCAAATGGACACTAAAAGCTAATAGGGGTAGCTATTCTTACATCAGACAAAACAAACTTTAAAGCAACGGGAGTTAAAAAAGACAAAGAGGGTCATTATACAATGATAAAAGGCCTTGTCCAAGAGGAAAATATCAGAATGCTAAGTATATATGCACCTAACATTGGAGGTCCCAAAATTATAAAACAATTACTACTAGATATAAGAAATGAAATAGACAGCAACACAATAATAGTGGAGGACTTCAATACTCCACTGACAGCACTAGACAGGTCATCAAGACAGAAAGTTAACAAAGAAACAATGGACTTAAACTTTACCCTAGAACAAATGATATAACAGATATTTGCAGAACATTTACCCAGCAACTTCAGAATACACACTCTATTCATCAGCACATGGAACATTCTCCAAGATAGACCATATGATATGCCACAAAATGAGCCTCAATAAATTCAAGAAAATTGAAATTATATCAAACACGCTATCAGACCACAGCGGAATAAAACTGGAAATCAACTCCAAAAAGAAATGTCAAAACCATGAAAATACACGGAAATTAAATAACCTGCTTCTGAATGATCATTGGGTCAACAATGAAACAAGATGGAAATTAAAAAATCTTCAAACTGAATGACAATAGTGACACAAGTTATCAAAACCTCTGGGATATAGCAAAGGTGGTTTGAGGAGGAAAGTTTATAGCTCTAAATGCCTACATCAAAAAGTCTGAAAGTGCAAACAGACAATCTAAGGCCACACTTCAAGGAACTAGAGAAACAAGAACAAACCAAACCCAAACCCAGCATAGGAAAGGAAATAAACAAGATCAGAGCAGAACTAAGTGAAATTGAAATAAACAACACAAAAAATACAAAAGATAAATGGAACAAAAATCTGGTTCTTTGAAAAGATTGGTAAAATTGATAGACTATTAGCAAGATTAACCAAGAAAAGAAGAAAGAAAATCCAAATAAGCTCAGTTAGAAATGAAACAGGAGATATTACAGCTGACACCACTGAAATACAAAAGATCATTCAAGGCTACTATGAATGCCTTTATGAACATAAACTAGAAAATCTAGAGGAAATGGATAAATTCCTGGAAATATATAACTTTCTTAGCTTCAGTCAGGAAGAATTAGATATGCTATAAAGGAGAACATACAGTATTTGGTTTTCTATTTCTGTGTTAGTTTGCTAAGGATAATGGCCTCCACCTCCCTCCATGTTCCTGCAAAGGACGTGATCTCATTCCTTTTTATGACTGCATAGTATTCCATGGTGTATATGTTCCAAATTTTCTTTATCCAGTCTACCATTCTTGGGCATTTAGGTTGATTCCATATCTTCGCTATTGTGAACAGTGCTGCAAGAAACATACGCATGCATGTGTCTTTATGTTGGAACAATTTCTATTCCTTAGGGCATATACTTAGTAATGGGATTGCTGGGTTGAATGGTAATCCTGTATTATGTTCTTTGAGAAAGCTCCAACCTGTTTTCACAGTGTCTGAACTAAGTTGCATTTCCACCAACAGTGTATAATCCTTTTTCTGTACAACCATGTGAGCACCTGTTATTTTTTGGCTTTTTATTAATAGCCATTCTAACTGGTGTGAGATAGTATCTCACTGTGGTTTTGATTTGCATTCCTCTAATGATAAGTGATGTTGAGCTTTTTCTGTATGTTTTTTGGCCACTTGTATGTCTGAAGCATAGATATTTTATGATGCTAAGGAAATATGCACAATTTTCTGTTTGAATGAGTGTGTTTTTAGTTTTTCCCACGTTACTGCAGTATAGTTGACAGTTAAAAGTTGCATATTTAAGTTGTACAACTTGATAATTTGATATATGTATACATTGTGAAATATTTACCACAATCAAGGTAACTAATATATCTATCACCTCACTGATGTCGTTTGGCTGTGTCCCCACCCAAATCTCATCTAGAATTGTAGCTTCCACAATTCCCACGTGTTGTGGGAAGGACCCAGTGGGAGGTAATTGTATCATGGGGGCGAGTCTTTCCTGTGCTATTCTTATGATAGTGAATAAGTCTCGTGAGATCTGATAGTTTTAGAAAGAGGAGATCTCCCACACAAGCTCTCTCTTCCCTGCTGCCACATAAGATGTGACTTGCTCTTCCCTTCTTTCCACCTTGATTGTGAGGCCTCCCCAGTCACATGGAACTGTGAGTTCATTAAACCTCTTTTTCTCGCCGGGTGCAGTGGCTCACACCTGTAATCCCTGCACTTTGGGAGGCCAAGTCGCATGGGTCACCTTAGGTCAGGAATTTGAGACCAGCCTAACCAACATGGTGAAACTCTGTCTCTACTAAAAATACAAAAAATTAGCCAGGCATGGTGGCACTCATCTGCAATCCCAGCTACTTTGGAGGCTGAGTCAGGAGAATCGCTTGAACCTGGGGGTGGAGATTGCAGTGAGCCAAGATCGCACCACCACACTCCAACTTGGGCAACAAGAGTGAAACTCTATCTTAAAACAAACAAACAAACAAAAAACACACAAAAAATCCTCTTTTTCTTTGTAAATTACCCACTCTGGGGTATATCATCATTAGCAGCATGAAAATGGACTAATACACTCAGATAGTTACCATTTTTTGTTTGTGGTAAGAATATTTAAGATCAATCCTCTTATCAAATTTCAAGCATACATTAAAATATTGTTAACTATAGTCACAGCATTGTACATTAGATCTCCAAGACTCGTTTACCTTGCATAACTTAAATTTTGAATCCCTTGACCAACATCTCCCCATACATTCTTTTCCTTGCACCCTGGTAACTACTATTATAGACTCTGTTTCTATGACTTTGACATTTTTAGATTGCTTAGGCAAATGAAATCATACAATATTTGTCTTTCTACATCTGGCTTATATCACTTAGCGTAATGCCTTCCAAATTCATCCATGTTGTCACAGATTTCCTCCTTTAAGGCTAAGTAATATTCTGCTGTATATGTGTATACAACATTTCCTTTATTGGTGGACCCATCAACAGATATTTAGGTTGTTTCCAGGTCTTGGTTATTGCCGATAATGTTGAAATGAGCATAGGATTGCAGCTATCTCTCCAAGATACTGATTTTGTTTTCTTTGACTAAATACCAAGAAGTGGGATTGCTAAAAATAAAGCAGTTTATTTTTAATTTTTTCAGGAGTCTCTATACTGTTTTCCATAATGATTGTGCCAATTTACATCCCCACCAACAATGTACAAGGGATCCCTTTTCTCCACATCCTGATCAACAGTTGTCATCTTTTGTAATTTTGATATAGCCACTGTAACAGGTGTAACAGCCATTGTGGTTTTGATTTTCATTTTCCTGCTGATAGTTATTTTGGGCAAATTTCCTTATATTACATTGTTAGCCATTTGTAAGTCTTCCTTAGATGAATGACTATTCAGATCCTTTTCCTATTTTTAAATTGTGTTATTTAGTTGTTTTTCTATTGAGTTGCTGACTTCCATAAATACTTTAGATATTATCCCTTTATCAGCTAAATGGTTTGCAAACATTTTCTTCCATTCTATAGGGTGATTTTCACTCTGCTGTTTCCCTTGTTGTGCAGAAGCTTTTTAGTCTGATGTAATCTCATTTGTCTATTTTTACTTTTGTTATATATGCTTTTGGGGTCATATCCAAAAGATCATTATCAAAACCAACGTCAATACCATTTTATCCTATGCTTTTTTTCCAATTATTTTATGTTTTCAGAACATATGTTTAAGTCTTTAATGCATTTGAGTTGATTTTTATATATGGTGTAAGATAAAGCTCCAATTTAATTCTTCTGTATGTGAATGTCTAGTTTCCCCAACATCATTCATTGATGAGACTATTCATTCCTCATGGTGTTTCCTTATCACTTTTGTTCTAGATCAGTTGACCACAGATGTGTGGATTTATTTCTGTCTATTCTGTCCCATTGGCCTATATGTCTGTTTTTATTCTAGCACTGTAGCTTTGTAATACATTTTGAAACCAGGGAATGTGATGCCTCCAGATTTGTTCTTCTTGCTCAATATTGCTTTGGCTATTCAAGGTCTTTTATACATACATTTAAATATTGTTTTCTCTATAACTTAGGATATCTTTTTTGTTTAGCTATGTCTTTTTAAAGTTACCTGTCAATATTGTATAATTTTCAGCATACAAGTCTTTTCCCTCTTTGGTTGAGTTTTTCATAAATATTTTATAATTTTTGTTGCTATTATAAATGAGATTATCTTGATTTCCTTTATAGTTTGTTGTTTATAGAAATGTGATTTTTTAATGTTGATTTTGTATTTTGTAATTTTATTGAATGTGTTTATTATTTCTAACAAATTTTTGTTGTGAATTTGTAATTTTCTATGTATATCATCATTTTATCTGCAAAGAGAGATAATTTTACTTCAGTTTATTTTTCCAAATTTGGATGCTTTTTTTCTCTTGTCTAATTACCCTGGCTAGGACTTCTAGTGCTATGTTGAAAGAAAATGGCAAAGTGGGCACCTTTATCTTGTGTTAGACCTTAGAGGGAAAGGTTTCAGTGGTTCTTCACTGATTATTATGTTAGCTGTGGGGTTTTCATATATGGCCTCGATTGTGTTTAGGTAAGTTCTTTATGTACCAATTTTGCTGAGAGTGTCAATCATGAATGGATAGTGAATTTTGTAAAATATTTCCTGTGTCTCTTGAGATGATCATGAGTTTTCTCTTTTATTTTGTAATGTGTTGTATCACATTGATTGAATTACATGTGTTGAAACATTCTTGCACCCCAGGGATAAATCCCATTTTGTCATGGTATATGAACCTTTTCATGTAATGTTAAAATCAGTTTTCTAATATTTCAGTGAGAATTTTTACATGTCTGTTCATCATGAATTGACCTTAAACCAGGAGATAGAGATGAAGACCAAATATGTATTTTACAATATCACAGTTTCTCTGTTGAACTTCTCATTTTGTTCATGTATTGTTTTTCTAATTTTTTGTTTAGTTGTCTATTCATTTCTCTTATATTTTACCAAACTTTAAAATAATGATAATTTTGAATTCTTTTTCAAGCTAATCCAAAATTTCAATTTCTTTGGGTTTGGTTACTTGAAAATTACTATGTTCCTTTGGTGGTGTCATGTTTTCTTGATTGTGTGTGTGTGTATTTGTAGGCTTGTGTTGATGATTGTGGATTTGTGGGAGCAGCTGGCCCTTTCAGCCTCTGTGGAATTATTTTGGTGGAGAAAGTCCTTTACCTATGGGCAGGTGCAAGGGTGTCAACTGGGTAGGGTGCAGCAGATCCAGCTCTGCTGAGAGTCAGTGATACAGTCTGTATGTAGCTTTGTCAGTTGAGGTCAGCATTGGTGAAGACTGCAGAGGTTTTTCAGTGGCCAAGGCAGCAGGAGTCTTCCTGCTGTGGTGAGAGTATTCATTCTATTGCTAGAGCACAGTTTTGGGTCCAACTGAAAGTGTTAATGTTTACCAAGGTCCTTTTTTCTTTTCTATTCTAAAAGTTCAAAATTTTCCCCTCCAACTCTATGTATCTACCAAAAAACTTTGTTCAGTTTCTTAGCTTTCAGTTATCACTTTTGGAATCTGCAATTATTTTGAATGAAAAGTAGTTCCAAAAGTCATAGCCATAGTTCTCTCTCTAGATTTCTCTTTGTCATATATTATGAACCTACAAATATTTTCTTCTTTGGAAATTCCATAATACATTTTTTGTTCTTCCCTACGGGTCTAACTTGGTTCTTAAATTGATTTCTGGCATGATTATTTATCTCCCTTAATAATAACCTCTGCAACTTTTTTTTTGCTCGATATTTGCAGTTATTAAGCACTTTATGTTCCTTTTAGTCTGAATATGTCTCTATTTCATCCTTATTCTTGAAGAATTGTTTTCTTTGCTCTTCTGCATTTTATGAATATGTGTGTATGTAAGGGTTTCTTCTGTTTGTTGGGTTTCCCATTGATTGTGACTCCTGAATATATGGACTCATATATTTTATCCATTTTGGTGAAACTCTCAAAAAATGTCTATTTGAACATTACTTCTTCCCCATTTTCTCTAGTCTTTCCTTATCGAAATCCAATTAGATATATGTTAAACCATCTTACTTTATCTTTTGTTTCTCATCTCTTTTTCATAATTTCCTTCTTTTAGTTTCTACACTATTATCATCCTCGATTGCCTCCCTCTTCTGGAGCTCTCTCTTTAGCTGTGCTAATCAAAGTCAGTAGAATATCCCAGTGAAGAGTGACCTTTGTACGCAGATCACTGAGGTTTTCATTCTCATTCCATTATCCAGTACAAGCTTGTCAAACCTGCAGCCTGCAGGTGGCATGTGGATAGCTATGAATGCAGCCCAACACAAATTCATAAACTTTCTTAAAATAGCATGAATTTTTTTTGCAATTATTTTTAGATCATTAACTATTGTTAGTGTTAGTCTATTTCATGTGTGGCCCAAGACAATTCTTCTTTTTCCAATGTGGCCCAGGGAAGCCAAAACATTGGACACCCCCAACCTAGTACTTTTATAATTTAGGGAAGTTTCTTAATCTCTTGTTCCACTTTTTTATATGTCAAATAACAATAATAATACATATATGCATACTTCATGGGTTGATATAATCATTAATTTTTAAAATCAATGTAAAGTTCTCAGAAGTGTGTCTGGCACATAGTCAATCTTCCTTAAGTGTTAGCTATTGTAATGATAGACTAATTTGCTACTTACCATCTCCACTTACTTTTAAATTGCAAAGATTACACTTTATTTTTAAAATTTCTGACTTTAAAAATATTATCTGCATCATTTTTATAGCTGCTTTTTTTCTCGTGACTTTGATTCTGCTTTTTTTAGCCATATTAAACATATTTTGTATTCTCTATCCAGAAATTCTAATTTAATAAAGCCCCATCATAAAAACATGAGTAGTGTTAAAAAATTCTATAATGAAAAATGTGAGTTTGTGCTATTACAAAACAAATAGAATGATTGGATTGAGTCATTGTAACTAGCACACAATGTTTGTCTTGGGATCCAGTCACCAATATCTTTAAGTAGGAATTTACACTATTTTGGAAACATTTGGAGGGATTTTACTATACTGAAATCTTTATGAGTCTGATTTTATTGTTGTTGTTTTCTTCCTGAAAATTTTTGTTTATAATGTGGTTTTCTTGTGCACTTGTATTTTTTCTTCAGAGGCAATTTTCATTCATGTTTTTTCCTCCACTGTGGGTCTTAGAAAAAGGGTACATTCTCTCAGAGAGGATTTGTATTTGCTTTGGTCAATATCTAAATGTCCTACCCTGTGATAATTCTAAATTAAGTTTTGGCTTAAGTTTTTCCAGATCCTAAATCAGATGAATATCAGTTTATAATTATGAATTTTTAGAATATATATTTTAGTTGTCTGTCAGAGACTGAAAATGGTCCCCCAAAGATGTTCACTTCCTAAGCCCTGTAACATAAATGCAACCTTGTTGGGGAAAGGAATTTGCAAATGTGATTAGGGATTTTGAGTTGAGGAGATCCTCATGGATTATGGAGCTAGCCCTAAATGAAATATACGTATCATTTTAAAATGAAAATAGAGGGAGGTATAAAGTAGATAGTAGAAGAGAAGGCAATGTGACCACAGAGACAGAGATTGAAATGATGCAGTCACAAGCCAAGGAACACTAGAAGCAAACAGAAGCTGAAGGAAGCAAAGAATGGATTCTTCCTTAAAGCCTCGGAAGGTAACACAGTCCTGTTGACCCCTTGATTTTTGGCACAGTGATGCTAATTTCAGATTTTTAGCATCCATAAGTATGAGCAAATAATTTGTTGTTTTAAACTGCCTAGTTTGTGATAATTTTTACAGCCACCATAAGAAACTAAAATACCCTGTTTTCAAAGCCAAAGCGAAGATAAATTATTGTGTCATTTTTCTTGATGGAATAATAAGAAATAATACATATTTGTTGACTAAATTCACATTCATCACTCCATTTGTAAAACACAGTCCTTTCAATTAAGAGAGGATGGTATATCTTCTGAACCTTCATTTAAAATTTCCTTCCATGGGACATTCCAGCAACTTGACTGATTTACCTCACAACTGCTCCTTAGTAGTTTGGTAGCATTACAGATTTCTAAAAATATATCTCCAAAATGCCATTTTATGATAGGATCATCCTAATGTTGATATTAAACAGATCACAACACCCTATTGCAATAAATCACTAGGCTTTAAAAACTGGTTGAAAATTTGTATTATTTGTATATCTAGACATTGCTTTTATCCTGTAAAAGCTTAGCTCCAAGCAACATCCAATTATTTGACTAGAGAAAAGTTTCAACAGCTATGCCAGTAGTAGGCTCTGCTGCCTTTGATTTGAAAAGGATCTTCTCAGAATCATTGAAAAAGAAAAGTTTATTTCTACTTCATACATTAGTCTTCTAAAGGCCTTTGATCTCCTTAAAGGTGCTCATGGTCTAAATAACTACCACGTTCTTCTAGAAATAAGTAAAATCTGGATTTAAAATAATTGACACCTAAGGGAAATCTTATTAAATGTAGTCATCTTTATCCACCATATAAAAGGTTTCTTTAGATCAAATATTAAAGGTGAATAAATCCTTTATTCTTCTTTAAAATTGGTTCTTTAAATATGAGTAAGGATATCCATTCACTATTAAATTGGAAAGCACCATAAAAACAAAGATAACTTAAGGGGAAGCAGTCTGTCAAACTTTGCCACATTTAAATTATACTCACCCTGAACTTAATTCAAAGTAGGAAAAAAAAAAACCAAAAAAACCAGATGGTGCATACAAAGCAGCAACATATGATGACAAATTTAACTAACAAGCATTTGCATCTTTTAACATAGCACCATTTTTCACTTAAGCATAGATAGAAGAGTGAGTTCTTTGTAAACCAGTAATTCTTATTTTGAGTTTAGGGATTCCTATGAGAGTTTATTTTATAGGGAATTTCTCACTACTTAAAAAAAAATCATTTTCTCACAATTGCATTTACTTTCATCATAGTTTCATATCTTATTATACTGTAAGTTTGAGAAGGAAACACATCTTGAATATAAGGAATTTTACTCCTGGGATCTCATTTCAGTTACTAAAAGCCATCTGGTTAAAGAATTACTATGTTCCATGGTTTAGAAGTGCAATAGATTATGCTTTGGAGTGACACCGAAGGGAAACATACATGCTTTGAGGAATCAGAATTAAAATAGCAAACACATAATAATGAAGTTGAAAAAGTGGACCTATGAAAGAAATGTGGAGAAAATCATTTCTGTGGCTCTTGAAAGGAGGAGCAGTACACATTTAGATTTAGCATTGTGACTGCTGAGTATGGGGAAGATTTTTTTTATTACAAACACACAAAACTTTGTATTTATTTTGTTGATCTTCAATAAAATATTTTTATTTTCTGATTTACACTGCATGTATTCTATAATTGTGAGTGGTCAATATAAAGACGGATAAGATATTATTTTATGGGCTTGGCATTCCTCCAAAACATGGCCATAAATTTCATATTATATATACATATATACGTGTGTGTGTGTGTGTCTTTGCTTTGCATGACAGACCACATGGATTCCATATTATTCCTTTACTCAGTCAGTATGGCATTGCTGTACACCAAGCCAAACCATGTAACCCATTTTTTTCCCCCAGAAATCTGATCCTTTAGGGTCTGCATGTTAATGATTGTAACATCTTGAATGACCCCAAATGAAGTTGTGGCAGACTTGACTTATAATGAAGAGACTTATTTAACTGACAGTGCCTAAAAATAAAATTCAGCCTTTTAGGCTAAACTTCTTTGACCATGTTGGTTTTAGACAAATTTTTAAATAAAAGAAATTTTTTTATTAGTATCTTTCTATGAGTGAGGACACAGGTTTTCGTATTCATAGTGATTGCCTGAAAGAAAAAAAGGACCCTTGAATAAAGGTTGAAAAGAGAGTGGATTTTTTTTTTCTTTTTTCTTTTTTTTTTTTTTTGAGTAGTGTGAGATTGAGGCGAAATGACTCAGTGGTACACTTCAAGAATATGGAGCATCATTATGTGTAATTGCCTAGTTGTTTCTTTTTTCAAATGAATTACCTGAAATAAAAGAAAAGTCAGAAGATTTGAATACATTTCTGAAAGTCACATTGAAGAAGTGATAGACTAGATTTTTAAAAGCTTATTCTCAAAAATTTAATGGCATGAGGAAGAACCTGACTTTTTGACATCCATATGTATCTTATTGTCTCAGGACTTCTTTAGTATTGTCTGCAAAATGAAATGGTATGCTTTCATTGCAAATGACTGCTTGCCTTTCTCTGAAAAGCTTGTATTTCTTTGGAAACTAAACATTTAGAATAAAGATTATTTGCTGTAACGTAAACCATGTTTTGATCACTGGAATTTGCAGCAGTTGTTTCAGGGTATCATGGGATTCTTTTTGTTGTTTCCAAATTTTCTCCTTAAATTATACACATTTGCTGACCCTATGCCAAATCCCTGGTAGTGAAACATTATTTAGGAGATCAAACACAGATCATATGAATGAAACATCTGTTGTAGTTACTGTTTTTCAGAAGTTCAGGTTGCCCAAGAGGTCCACTAGGCAATATTTTCCAGTTTTCATTTCTATACAACTGGGGGATCTTGGTGGCAGCAAAGGATAAAAGGCCTTTAATTTAACGTTTGAGATGTGTGTGTCCTGAAGTTATTTGTACTGAAAATGTCTTGTAAGAAAAAAGAAATTCCATGGTGACTCTTTTAGGTTTTTTTTCTGCTCTGCAAAGCTGTCTAGTGCTATAAAACTCATCATTGAAAGTGGACAAACAAAAGCCAAAGAAGGAGGGATGGAAAGCAACTCTTGCTTCAATTGTTTCTTGATTTTCTAGTCCCATCTCCATGTATTGCTTAATCTCCAACATTTTACCAGCGTGATCCTCAAATCAGATCCCATTTTTAGGGAGGAGATGGTTCTTTCCAGGACTACATTCCTCTCTACTCTGATTTCCTTAACACCCTGCCTCCTAGTCAGCTGTTGGGTCTACAGTTCTCTTTCAAAATAGATCAAAAAGAGAAAAGCAATTTGTATTTTAATGACAAGGCTTGGTTATGTGTTGGGCAGAGACAGTATATAGCATTGGGAGGTAATTACTCAGGTTGAAAGGTGCTTCATCTGTTCAGATTACAGCTTCCAGCAGGGTGATGTTCTCAGTAAAACTGGTGATGGCAAAACCATCTGAGAGGTTATGCAAGGAAATTTCAATGAAGAAACATTTTCCATGTTCTTCAATTACAAAATTCAAAATTAATTTAAATTTTAATACTTCCATTAAAACAATCCAAATGAAATATTTAAAATGTTGTATAAAATTTCCTGTAAGGGATGCAACAAAGAATTGTCAAAAAAAAAAAAAAAAAAAAAAAAGCTGGATGTGATGCCAGGGGATGGGGGCAGGGTAGGTGGCTCAGTAAACCATAGCTCTGCAATTTAGTAGTTCTGTGCCTCTGGACATATCCTTTATGTTTTATTCTAGCTTGTACCACATGAGACGCTATACAATATAGGAAAAATAAGAATTCCCCTGCTCCCCCATACAATTCCCATGGTCTTTTATGCTGGATTTGTTCTATCAGAAAGATGAGATAATCAGATCTAAGTATTAAAAAAATGATTTTCTCACTTTTACTTTAGAAGATGTTCAACTTGGTATAAACATTAAAGAATAATTGAGCTGATTAACTCTTTGTCATAGAATTGTCATCATCATCATCATACTGCCAATGACAACCACTTTCAAAATATTATACTACCTCAAATTAAGAGCCATCTATGAAAAAACCCACAGCCAGCATCATGCTGAATTGGCAAAAACTATAAGCACTCCCCTTGAGAACAGGAGCAAGAAAAAGATGCCTACTCTCGCTACTCATATCCAACATAGTACTGGAAGTACTAGCCAGAGCAATCAGATAAGAAAAAGAAATAAAAAGTATCCAAATAGGAAAAGAAGAAATCAAACTATTTGTCTTTGCTGATGATATATTTCTATATCTACAAAAGCCTAAAGACCTCACCAAAAGGCTCCTGAAACTGATAAACAACTTTGGCAGTTCCTGGTTACAAAATCAATGTATAAAAATTAGTAGCATTTCTACACATTGATAACATTCAAAGTGAGAGGCAAATAAAGAACACAATTCCATTTATAATAGACACACACACACACACACACACAGACACACAAAATACCTAGCAATACATCCAACCAAGGAGGTGAAAGATCTCTACAAGGAAAACCACAAAACACTGAGGAAAGAAATCATAGATGACACAAGTAAACGGAAAAACATTCCATGCTCATGGATTGCAAGAATCACTGTTGTTAACATGTTGATACTGCCCAAAGCAATCTACAGATTCAGCCCTATTTCTATCAAACTACCAATGTCACTTTTCACATAATCAGATAAATCTATTCAAAACTCATATGGAACAACAGCAACAAAAAGGCCAAATAGCCAAAGCAATCTTATGTAAAAAGAACAAAGCCAGAAGCATCACATTACCTGACTTCAAACTATACTTTAAGGTTACAGTACCCAAAACAGCATGGTATGGGTACAAAAATAGACACATAGATCAGAATACAATAAAGAACAGAATAGAGAACCTAGAAATGAAGATGCACACCTACAGCCATTTAATCTTTGATAAATTCAACAAACATAAATAATGGGGAAAAGATTTGCTATTCAATAAGTGGTACTGGAATACCTGGCTAGCCATACGCAGAAGCATGCAATTGGACCTCTACCTTTCACCATATACAAATATTAACTCAAGATGGATTAAAGATTTAAATGTAAGACCTCAAACTATAAGAATCCTAGAAGAAAACATAGGAAACACCATTCTAAACATGGGCCTTAGGTAGAATTTATGACTGAGTCCTCAAAAGAAATTGCAACAAAAACAAAAAATGAAAAGGGGGACCTAATTAAACTAAAGAGTTCTGCACAGCAAAACAAGCTATCGGCAGAGTAAACAGATAACATACAGAATGGGGGAAAATATTTACAAACTGTGCATCCAATCAAGGTCTAATATTCAGGATATTAAACCATTGAACAAGCAAAAAACAAGTATCTCCATTAAAATTGGCAAAACACACGGACACTTCTCAAAAGAAGACATACAAGCAGCCAAAAAACATGAAAAAATGGTTATCATTGCTAATTATTAGAGAAATGAAAGTTAAAACCACAACAAGATACAATCTCATACCAATCAGAATGGCTATTATTAAAAAGTGAAAAAAAAATAAAACAAGAAATTTTGGTGATGATTCAGAGAAAGCAGAAGGCTTATCCATTTTTGGTGGGAATGTAAATTAGTTCAGCTACTGCGGAAAGCAGTTTGGATATTTCTCAAAGAAACTTTAAACAGAGCTGCCATTCAACCCAGCAAACCCATTGCTGGGTATATACCCAAAGGAAAACAAATTATTCTAGCAAATAGACACATGAACTCATGTTCATCGACACACAATTCACAATAGCAAAGAGATGTAATTAATTTAAGTGCCCATCAATGGTGGAATGGATAAAAAATATGTGTATATACACTGTGAAATACTACATAGCCATAAAACAGAAAGAAATCATGTCTTTTGCAGCGACACGGATGCATCCTGAGGCCCTAATCCTAAACAAATTAACTCAGGAACAGAAAACCAAATACCACATGTTCTTACTTATAGGTAGGAGCTAAATATTAGGTACCCTGGACATAACGATGACACCAATAGACACTGGAGACTACTAGAGCAGAGGGGAAGCCAGGTCGAGGGTTGAAAAACTAACAGGTGAGTACTAATATGGTTTTGCTGTGTCCCCACCCAAATCTCATCTTGAACTGTAACTACCACAATTACCATGTGTTGTGGGAGGAACCCTGTGAGAGGTGATTGAATCATGGGAGTGGGTCTTTCCCATGCTGTTCTTATGATAGTGAATAAGCCTCATGAGATCCGGTGCTTTTAAAAAAGGGAGTTTCCCTGCACAAGCTCTCTCTTCTCTTGTATGCTGCCCTGTGAGGCATGCCTTTCACCCCCTGCCATGATTGTAAGGCCTCCCCAGCCACATGGAACTGTAACTCCATTAAACCTCTTTCTTTTGTAATTTGTCCAGTCTCAGTATGTCTTTATCAGCAGTGTGAAGATGGACTAATAAAGTAAATTGGTACCAGGAGAGTGTGGTTCTGCTGTAAAAACCTGGAAATGTGGAAGCTACTTTGGAACTGGGTAACAGGCAGGGATTGGAACAGTTTGGAGGGCTCAGAAGAAGAGAGGAAATTGTGGGAGAGTTTAGAACTTCCTAGATACTTGTTGAGTTTGGAACTTCCTGGAGACTTGGCTTTGACCAAAATTCTGATAACAATATGGACAATAAAGTCCAGGCTGAGGTGGTCTCAGTTGGAAACAAGGAGCTTCTTGGGAACTGAAGCAAAGGTGACTCTTGTTATGTTTTAGCAAAGAGACTGGTGGCATTTTGCTCTGCCCTAGAGATTTGTGGAACTTTGAACTTGAGAGAGATGATTTAGGATATGTGGTGAAAGAAATTGCTAAGCAGCAAAGTATTCAAGATATGACTTGAGTGCTGTTAAAGGTATTCAGTTTTATAAGGAAAGCAGAGAATTAAAGTTTGGAAAATTTGCAGCCTGACAATGTGATAGAAAAGAAAATCTCCGCCGGGCGCGGTGGCTCAAGCCTGTAATCCCAGCACTTTGGGAGGCCGAGACGGGCGGATCACGAGGTCAGGAGATCGAGACCATCCTGGCTAACACGGTGAAACCCCGTCTCTATTAAGAAATACAAAAAACTAGCCGGGCGAGGTGGCGGGCGCCTGTAGTCCCAGCTACTTGGGAGGCTGAGGTCGGAGAATGGCGTGAACCCGGGAGGCGGAGCCTGCAGTGAGCTGAGATCCGGCCACTGCACTCCAGCCTGGGTGACAGAGCGAGACTCCGTCTCAAAAAAAAAAAAAAAAAAAAAAAAAAAGAAAAGAAAATCTCATTTTCTGAGAAGAAATTTAAGCCAGCTGCAGAAATTTGCATAAGAACCGAGGAGCCCCATGTTAATCCGCAAGACAAGGGGAGAAACTTCTCCAGGGCATGTCAGAGGTCTTCACAGCATCCCCTCCCATCACAAGCCTAAAGGCCCAGAAGGAAAAAATGGTTTTGTGGGCTGGGCCCAGGGTCCCCACGCTGTGTGCAGCCTAGGGACTTGGTGCCCTGTGTCCTAGCTGCTCCAGTCGTGGCTGAAAGGGTCCAACAAAGAGCTTGGGCCACGGCTTCAGAGGGTGCATGCTTCAAGCCTTGGCAGCTTCCAAATGGTACTGAGCTTGCAAGTGCATAGAAATCAAGAATTGAGGTTTGGGAACCTCTGTCTAGATTTCAGAGGATGTATGAAAATGCCTGGATGCTCAAGCAGAAGTTTGCTGCAGGAGCAGCGTCCTCATGGAGAACCTCTGCTAGGGCAGTGCAGAAGGGAAATGTGGGGTTGGAGCCCCTACACAGATTCCCTTCTGGGGCATCATCTAGTGGAACTGTGAGAAGAGGGCCATTGTCCTCCAGACCCCATAATGGTAAATCCACTGACAGCCTGCACTGGGAGCCTGGAAAAGCTCTCGACTCCCAATCCCAGTCCATGAAAGCAGCTGGGAGGGAAGCTGTACCCTGCAAAGCCACAGGGGCGGAGCTGCCCAAGACCATGGGAACCCACTTCTGGCATCAGCATGACCTGGATGTGAGACATGAAGTCTAAGGAGATTATTTAGGAGCTTTGAGATTTGACTGCCCTGCTAGATTTTGGACTTGAATGGGGCCTGTAGCCCCTTTGTTCTGGCCAATTTCTCCCATTTGGAATATCTGTATTTACCCAATATCTATACCACCATTGTATCTAGGAAGTAACTAACTTGCTTTTGATTTTACAAGCTCATAGGCAGAAGGGACTTGCCTTGTCTTGGATGAGACTTTGGACTGTGCACTTTTGAGTTAATGCTGAAATGAGTTAAGACTTTGGGGGACTGTTGGGAAGGTATGGTTGGTTTTGAAATGTGAGCACATGAGATGTGGGAGGTCCGGGGGCAGAATGATATGGTTTGACTGTGTTCCCAACCAAATCTCATCTCGAATTGTAACTCCTACAATTCCCACATGTCATGGGAGGAACTTGGTGGGAGGTGATTGAATCATGGAGGCAGATCTTTTCTGTGCTGTTCTCTTGATACGGAGTAAGTCTTACAAAATCCGATAGTTTTAAAATGGGGAGTTTCCCTGAACAAACTCTATCTTCTTTTGTCTGCCACAGTGTGAGATGTGCCTTTCACCTTCTGCCATGATTGTGAGGCCTCCCCAGAAACGTGGAACTGTAAGTTTATTTAACCTCTTTCTTTTGTGAATTGCCCAGTCTTGGGTATATCTTTATCAGCAGCATGAAAATGGACCAGTACAGGCACTATGTTCAGTACCCGGGTGATGGGATCCTCTGTACCCCAAACCTCAGCATCGTGCAGTATACCCATGTAACTCACCTGCACATGTACTCCCTGCATCTAAAATACAACTTGAAAAAGAAACAAAACATAAAGAAAAAGATCAGGCTCAATGGCAGATCAGATGTGCATGTCCCATTGTCCTTAGGAATTCTGGAGTGGAATAAACCTATGAACAAGCAAGGACTTCCATGGTGTTAAATAAATTATTTCCCAATTTACTAAAAAACAAATAAACAAACAAAAAGCAAACTATTACACAACCTTAAGGGATAGAAAAATATTGTACTAGCCCAAGGATCTATAAAAGAGTAGTAACTAATGTTACATAAAATCACAGTATGATTTTAATATTAGGAGACATATAGTATGTAATTTTAAAACTCTTATTTGAAAATAATTTTAGGTTTACAGAGAAGTTAAAAAATTAATTCAGAAATTTTATATATATTTCACCCAGTCTTCCAATATCTTGCATAATCTTAGTATAATCATTGAAACTAAGAAATTAACTTCAGTTAATTGTACAATACTCTTAATTAAACAATGAACTTTATTTGTATTTCACCAGTTTTCTACTAGTACACTTTGTCTGTTTCAGGATCCAATCCAGGATACTACATTGCGTTTAGTTTCAGGTCTTCCTAGTCTTTAGTCTTTCCTTGTCTTTCATGAACACGATGATTTTGAATAGTGCTGGTTAGCTATTTTACAAAATGTCTTATAGTTTAGTTTTCTCTGATCTTTTCTCATGATTTGATTAAAGGTATGCATTTTTGGCAAGAATGCCACAGAAATAATGTGACTTTCTCACTGTGTAATATCAAGTAGTACATGATGTTAATACATCTTATGTCTTATTTAACCTCAATCATCTGGTTAAAGTAGCCTGCTGTGCTTCTCAACTCTAAAGTTAGTATTTTCCCCTTATGAGTTACTAAATATCTGGTGGAAGATCATTTGAGTCTGAAAAATATTTTCTTCTTCTCTAACTTTTGCCCATTAAGCATTCATCTACAGATATTGTTTGAAACAGTTATTACTGTGGTTTTTAAATGTGATTGTTCATTTCTCTCATTGTTTCTACATTTATTAATTGGAAATATTCTATAAGGAAGAGAGTCCATTTCTCCCACCTTTACTCATTTGTGCAAATGTTTATTTATATAAGTATGGAATGATGGGTATTCATTTTATTATATAGGCTATAATCAAATACTATCTTTATGAATTTTGTTTCTCAAAATTTTCAAGCTTTGATTAACAGGAGCTCTTTGTCTTTCTGTTTTTGTTATTAGAGTATTATTGACCTCATAAGTGGAGTTGGGATATATTTCTTCTTCTTCAACTTTGCAGCAGAGTTTGAATAAAATTGGTAGTATTTCTTCCTCAAATATTTGGTAGAAATCACCTATGATGGCATTTGGGACTAGAGTTTTCTTTGGTAAAGTATTTTTAAGTATTAATTTAAAATATTTTATAGATATAATCAGTTTTGTTTTTATTGCTTTTCTCTGTTTTTCTGTTTTTTATTTTATTGATATCTTCTATTAATGTTATTTCATTTCTTCTGCTTGCATTGGGTTTAATTTTGTTTTTCCACTCTACTTTCTGAAGCTAAAAGCTAAGATGACTAATGTTTTACTTTTCTTATTTTTCAAAATAGCATTTATTGCTGTAAATTTTCCTACAAAAGTGATTTCAGCTATATCTCACATGTTTTGGTAGGATGGATTGTCATTTCATTTAGTGCAGAATATATTTTAATTTTCCTTGAGGCTTTTTTTTTTGTTTTTTACTTATGAGATTATTTTTTGATAGATATTGTTTAATTTCCAAATATTGGGGATTTTCCAGATATCTGTTGATTCATACTTTAATTCCTTTATCAAATTAGAACATACTTTGTATTATGTCTAGTCTTTTATAATTTAAGGTTTTATTTATGGCCTAGAATATAGCCACATTTGTGAATGTTTCATGCATACTTGAAAAAAAATGAGTATTGTGTTATTTATTGCCAGTAAGGTCAAGTTCATTGCAACTGTTCATTAGGTCTTCCATAACCTTACTGATTTACTTGTTCTATCATTCTCAGGAGACAGGTTTTGAAATCTACAAATCTAATTGTGGATTTGCCCAGTTCCATTTTTAGTTATATTACCTTTTGATTAATATGTTATAAAGCTCTGGTATTAGGTAACTGTAACATTTAAGAAGATATTAATTCAATATAGGCTGACACACATGGGTTTCTCCAAAGATGGTTAGATATAAGAAATATTTTTAAAGTTTTACTATAGAATTATTTGATCACATTCTGAAAAATTGCAGGTCTGTATCTTGCACCTCACATTAAATCAGAGAAAAGTTTGTGGACAAAACAAATTAAAAGTCCTTCAAAGGAAATCCCTTTTAATATCACCTTGTATTGCCAAACACTTAAGGCATTTATTATCTAACAGATGATGTCAATTTTCAGTAAAACTCAAAAAGTTTGTTATTTAATGTTTGGTTTCAAAAATTATATATTTCTTTTATTTTTAAGAGTGTTTCTCTATTAACATTGATTTTCTTTATAGTTGGTACCTGAGGAGTGTGCTAGGCAGAATTTTAGGATGGTCTTTAACATTCCACCTTCTAGTGTACATACCCTGTATAATCCCTAACCCATGAGTGTGGGCGGGACATATGAGAATGATAGAATAGCATTTCCATGGTTAGTTCACACTACATGGTGAAGAGAAAGGGACTTTTCATATGTAAAGACGTAATTAAGGCCTCTAATCAGTTGATTTTAAGTTAATAAAAGAGAGATTATTCAGGTGGGCCTGACTTAATAAGGTGAGCCCTTCAAAAGAGGATCTAGAGGTTAGAAAAAGAATGATTCAGAGACATTAAAGCAGCAGATATGTTATTCTGTTGACTTTGAAAAGGAACTTTAAATATTTGAACTTCCATGCATTCCATGGTATTATACAGAGATGGAATCCAAAGCCTTAGGGAGAACACAAGTTGGATTGGATTTAGCATGAACAATTCCCTAACTATATTTTGTGAACGGGCTCAGAATATATTTATTTTACCAATACACTGAGAGAGTTTTGCAGGTCAGCATCTTGTAAAATAGTTTAGTGGTTGTAATTGTAAAATAGTTTAGTGGCCAGTAAGTGTTGCTGCAGTTGAAAAGTTTCCCATATTTCAATTTTTATATTAAGTCCCTAAATGCCAAATTCAAGGAGTAACATCTGCCCCAAAATGGTAAAGTGAAGATGCTTTTCACAATATTTACAAGCATGATAATCAGAAAGCCTGACTAGCAGGGATATTTAGTAGGGGAAAATTGATCATGGAGACCCTAGAACTCCTTTTTACGTAACCAAAAAATTCTAGATTTGGAGATGAATTAATATGATGGTCATTGCCACTTCCTTACTACCCAGGTCTGAGTGAGTTTACAGTTCCCAAGCTAGGTTGGGACAGCAGAAGTTGGTTTTCATTCAAGAGTTGGCAAGAATGACAACAAATTTGTCTATGGTTACTTAAAAAAAAATAATAATGTAATCCCAGCAATTTGGGAGGCTGAGTGAATCACGAGGTCAAGAGTTCAAGACCAGCCTGGCCAAGATGATAAAACCCCGTGTCTACTAAAAATACAAAAAATTAGCCAGGCACGATGACAGGTGCCTATAATCCCAGTTACTCAGGAAACTGAGGCAGGAGAATCACTTGAACTCAGAGGGCAGAGGATGCAGTGAGCTGAGATCGTGCCACTGTACTCCAGCCTGGGTGACAGAGTGAGACACCGTCTCAAAAAAAAAAAAAAAATTAATGATATGTTCTATTCAACCCCATATTTAAACATTATTATTTTAACATTTCATGAGGCAGAATGGAGCGCTAATATTGTACTTCTACTCAAAGATAATGAGGCAGTGTAAGTTATTGCCCCACTTTTCCCAGGGTAGAGGTAGTGGGACCCACTGGGAAGCTGAGCATAAACATCTGCCTGGTCCTCTTGCTACACTTCAAAAGTGGGACACCAGCTTAAATAACAAGACCAAATAGTATGTGGAACATCATAATTGAAAATCCAAAATCTCCATTATGCAACAAAAAATGCATTCATTATACCAAGAATTAGCTTAATTGCTACATGAATGAGAAAGGACAATGAACAGATGCCAACACCAGGATGACATAGCTATTAGAATTACTTGACAAGGATTTTAAAACAGCCATAATAAAAATGCTTCACAGGCAATTAAGTATTCTCTTGAAACAAATAAAAAACAGGAAACTTCAGCAAAGAGATAGAATTTATTTTAAAAAGTGGAAATTGTACAGCAGAAAATAAGAACTCAAATTAAAAACATACGGAATGGGTTTGCTAGTGGGTAAAGATTACAGAGAGTAGAATCCAGGAACTTGAAGACAGCACAATAGCATTTACACAATCTGAACCCAGAGAAAATGAACTAAGACAAAATGAATAGTGTTTTAGGGATGTGTGGGGAAATAATGAAAAGTTAACATCCTTATCATTGGAATTCCAGAAAGAGAGGAATAAGACGATGGGATTGAAAACTATTTGATGAAATAAAGGCTTAAAACTTCTGAAATTTGGCAAAATACATAAACCCATACATTTAAGAAGCTGAGTGACTACTCAATAAAATAAACTCAAGGAATTCACACCAAGGCACATCATAGTTAAACTTCTCAAAACCAAGACAAAAGAGTCTTGAAAGCAGTCCAAAAGGAATGATGTATTGTCTACAGTGGAGCACCAATTAAAATAACAACGGTTATTTCATTTGAAACTTTGGAGGCCAGGAGACGGTGATAACATTTTTCAAGTACTGAAAGAAAAGAACTGTCAACTACAAATTCTACATACTGTGAGGTATCCTTTAGAAATGAAGAATAAATCAACACATTTTCAAATGAAGGAAAGGTTAGAAAATGTATTGCTAGAAATCCTTAAATAATTGCCAAATAAAGTTCTCTAAAAGAAAGAAAATTATAACAGAAGGAGGCTTGGAACTTCCAAAAGGAAAGAAGAACATTGGAATGGGTAAATATAGAGGTAAAAGCAACAGACATCCTAATTTATATGTGCCCTAAATTTTATTTGATGGATTATATAAAAAGTTTTAACTCTAGTGACTGTGATGCTCTCAATATATGTAGAGGAAATACTTAAGACAATTATATTTATAAAGAGGGAATGTTAAAGGGAGCTAAATGGACATCATTTTTATGGAGCAAAATATACTTCACTGAGTTTGGTAAAATATCAGTAACAGTAGACTATCATGTTCTGTATATATATTGTAATACCTAAAACAACCACTAAGAAAATTTAAAACTCAATAATACTATAAGTAAATCAAATGAAATCCTTAAAAAGTGTTAAAATAATCATAGAAAAATAAGAAAAGAAGGGAATGATAAACAGTGGCAATAAATAGAAAACAAATAATATTTCAGACTTAAGCCCTAACACATGAATTATAACCTTAAATTATCTAAATACCTAACTTGAAAGAGGCTGGCAGAACATAAAAAAAAATCCAACTATGTGTTGTTAACAAGACACTCATTTAAAGTATAATGACAAAGGTTGCTGGAAAGTAAAAAAGACAGAAAATCTTTGGAATCTATATTCCACGGACAAGAGCTATTTAGACAACATCAAACACAAGATGCATTAAATAAAAATTGATAAATTGAGCATCATCGAATTTTAAAACATTTGCTCTGTAAAATACTCTTAAAAGGATAGAAAGATAGCTACAAACTAGAAGGAAAATATTCACCCAGAACACATTAGACAGAGGACTGGTATCTAGAAGAGATAAACTCAATAGTAAAGAAAAAATCAGATTAGATAATAAGCAAAAGATGTAAATAGACATTTCATCAAAAAATATATGCAGTTGGGAAATAACACATGAAAAATCTTTCAACATCATTAGTTATTAGGGAAAGCAAATTAAAACCATAATGCGGTATCACTATACACCATCAGAATAGTTTAAAAATTGCTGAGGAGGATACAGGAAAACAGGATAACTCACACATTGCTGGTGAAAATATGAGATGACACAATCAGTCTGGAAAATAGCTGGGCACTTTCTTATAAAAATCAATATGTGATTGTCATCTTGCCTAGCAACTTCACTCATAGAAACTTATCCCAGAGAAGGGAAATGTGTACTCACACAAAACCTGTACATGACTAGAAACTTTGTTAGTAATACCCCAAAATTGAAATAATCTAGATGTCCTTTAATCGTTGAATAGTTAAACAGTTAAACCAACTGATGTACATCCATATCATGAAATACTACTCTGCAATAAGAAAGGAAGAAGCACTGAGATGTGGAACAACCTGAATGAAATTCCAGAGAATTATGCTGAGTAGAAGAAAGCCAATTCAAAAGGGTTCCATATATAATGTATAATTCTGTATATTTATAATATACAGAATTATAATTATGTATAATTCTATTTATATAACATCTTGAAATGATGAAGCTATAGCAATGGCAGATTAATGGTTGATGGGCACCAGGCACAGAAAAGGTACAGGGTGGTGGCTGTGGTTACAAAAGAAATAGGAGTTCCTTTTGGTTATGGAAATGTTCTGTATGTTGACTGTGTTAATGTCAATATTGTGGTTTTGATACTTTATTATTCTGATACTTTACTACAGTTTTGCAAGATGTTACCATTTAGGAAAACTGGGTGCAGGGTGCCTAGAATCTTCCCACATAATTTCTTAACAACTGTGTGTCACTGGACAATTATCTTAAAATAGAAAGTTTAATTTTAAAAATAGTAAAGCATTGGAAATATTCTGAACACAGAGATATGATAATTACCATGCAACTCCATTCCAATAACCTTTAAACAACAGATTTAGTGAAAAAAAAAAATCCCAGGGAAACAATCTTCTTGGTACATCCATGCTTTAAGGGCATCCAGTGTTTTGCTTCTAAAATCTAGAATGGTTTAACTTTCAGGTCTTGAGGCTGTTGAAGTGTGTTTGTTAATGCATTTTACACTCTGCAGCTTATAACATTGCAGTTATTTGCCCTCTTCCCACCAAATCAGTTCCTCAAGTGTTTGTTGTCAGCCTCTTTCAGTGGACACATTCTTATTAGATGGCCAGTCAGGCGTGCAGATGGCCAAGAGACATCACAAGGATTTTGTTTATGACTGCATGCAATCCATAACACTATCAGGAGATTACCCCGAACAGGGTCAGGATGACCAACACAAATTTCCTTCTCATCTCAACAGTGTCTGGTCTCCCGGGGTGAAATTTGCTAAAGGGTTGTTACTCCCTTCTGTAGCAAGCTTATAATTAGACTACTGATGTCTTTACCCTCTCTTTGCCAGTCATTCTGTATTTGCCAAATCCTCTGTGGTTATCTCTTCCAACTTTGCTATTCTATAGCCTCAGACCAGTGCTTAAGAGCTAGACTATGTCATTTAATGCATATTTCTCTGGGGTGGAGTCTCTGAGTCTTCCCTCCACTCCAAATATTTTCATGGACTAGATCATAGAAGGAATATTTGACTCTACTCTTAAGGAGATTATCTCCATGTATATTCTAAATGAGCCCCTCCCGATAATCTAGATAGATCAGCCTTCTCCCCTTATACTATACCACCTTTGACCTAAAGGAGTTGAACGACGAAAGGACTTGTTTAAACCACCTTGGAGGAAATATGACTATGAAATTTATTTCTTCCAGAAATTAATTTTCTTGTCTGTATGTAGGTACGCAGACTCCTGTATATATTTTCCTATATCCAGAGAATTCTGAAAGTCATTGTGCCTCCTTTCTATAGATGAGGTGCCTCATCTAAGACCAGACTTTCTTTTTGAGCTTTAATTGAATAACTTCATTCCGTTTAGTGAATCACCATAATCTTAACAGTGGTTGGTAGCTTTTAGAATTTGTTGTACGTAGTTCAAACCCATCTGTAGTTTTTTAATGCCTCTTGGTTACTCCAATCATTAGAAGTCATTGCTGCTGTGATAAACCTGCTTGTCAGATGTTAGGTTTATTTCTGCTAAATCTTAGTGGATGACTTCATGAAACTAAGCAGATATGTGCTTTTCTGAAATATTACAAAGGTGTGCTATACAACCTTCTCAGTGAATGTGAACTGACCAGTAACCATGACTGGGGAGGAAAAAAATAGCTTTTTTTTTTTTTTTTTTTTTTCGTGAGATGGGATCTCATTGTGTCATCCAGGCTGGAGTGCAGTGGTGCAATTATGGCTCACTGCAGCCTCGACTTCCCAGGCTTCAGCCGTCCTCCTGCCTCACCCTCCCAAATAGCTGGGACCGCAGGCGCCTGCCACCACACCCAGATAATTTTCATATTTTTGGTAGTGATGTTGCTCAGGCTGGTCTTGAACTACTGAACTCAAGAAATCCACTCACCACAGCCTCCCAAAGTATTGAGATTACAGGTGTGAGCCACCGCACGTGGCCCGAAATTGCATTTATGAAGTCACTCATCACAAACATTATTCTGAAATCTGGGTAATATGTTAATTTCATGATACAAGGAACCATTGCTGTAGTGGACACTATTACTACATTTAATTTGCAATGAACCACTTCAATGTCCTATTCATCTATCTTGCATTAAAAAATAAGATTTTAAATGAGAAATTAGAATTTACCAAATCCCGGCAGGGCGCAATGGCTTATGCCTGTACCCCAGCAATTTGGGAGGTTGAGGCAGGTGGATCACCTGAGATCACGAGTTCTAGACCAGCTTGGTCAACACAGCAAAACCCTGTCTCTGCTACAAATACAAAAAATTAGCCAAGTATGGTGGTGGGCACCTATAATTCCAGGTACTCGGGAGGCTGAGGCGGGAGAATTGCTTGAAGCCAAGAGGTGGAAGTTGCAGTTAGCTGAGATTATGCCATTATACTCCATCCTGGGTGACAGAGTGAGATGCTATCTCAAAAAATAAAGAATTTACCAAATTCCTTCTCTTTCATTACATTGGTGAGGGATATGATTTCTTCCATGGCACTGGTACAAAATATTGATGTGGGGTTGACGTCCAAGAATAATGGAGGCAAATCTGGCACTTATTGGGACCCAGCTACGAACATGAGGTGGGTCTGTGTACTTACGCTGTTAACTGTCACTGTTCTTTAATTTCCTAGATGTAACTGCCCATAATATATTATGGCTGGGCTATTACTAATATTGATAACTAGCCCTGCCTTGTACCTTGATTTCCATGTGAACACAATGTAATGTACAGTCTAAAACTAGCCTTTTATGTAAGAAAACTAATTCCAGAGAGATCAGAGTCAACAACTAGAATGACAATTACCTTACTTCCCTTCCCCCAAATGCCATGGAACCTCTCTTCTAAACCTGACCCATATTTTTAATATGGCTTGCTATCCTCGAGTAGCACCAGGACACTGTTCCAGTCTTACTGGTATTCGTTTCAGTTATTCCATACATTTCCCCTTTAATTTTTATGCTTAGCTAGGGCATCACAAGTTGGTTTCTGTATATAGCTGTGGCTTTCTTTCTGTTCTCTCTCTCTCTTTTTAAATTCCTTCAGTATTTTTCCACTCTCTCTCATTAGATTATAAGTGCTTTTGTAATTCTCCACAGTTCTATGTGTAGTCAACTCTTGATTATCTGAGCTAATGGAGAGGAGCATTAGCATGGATGATATCAGAGGACAAATAAATTTCCCAGGGGTTTGCATCAATTCTGTGAAAGCATCTGAGTCCCGGAGGCAGGCAAAGTAAAATCCAAGAGAAGCAGAGAGCAGAGAATCATTGTGAATGAAAGAGTGAGATGTCACATTCTCACAGGGCCGTGAACTACTGCTGCAGCTGCTAGTGAAATTTTGTTCTACTCTGACTAGGCTGTTGGGAGATTCTCAAGAGAGGGGCTCCAGGGATCTTTGGGCATGAATCCTTTTCCACTGGCCCTCTCCCTTTTGGCATCAGTGCTTGGCTTAGCACAATATCAGGCCAGGACAATGGAAATGCAATAAATGGATGAGAGAGGAGTAACAGGGAATTCTTGGCAGAGAAGTCAACAAAACAGAGGCTTTATGGAGCAGGAGAAGGGAAACACTGTCAGTGAGGGCATTGCCTTAAGGGAAGAGCATGTTAACTGGATAAAGATTTTCTCTTTTCTTCAACTCCAGCTTCTAGCTCATAACTTAAACATAGCAGATGCTTTATTAATATTGGAAGAAGGTAAACAAACCAGCAGGTAGAAAGAGGAAAGAATGATTCACAAGTGATAGAAACTTCCTGAGTAGTCCAGAAGCTACTATTCATGAAATCTACCCCCTGGATTGAACATTCTGATTGCATTCTATGGATATTTTAGCAATAATCATAGGAAGATCCTCTGGGTATTTGGTTATAAATGCTTTTCGTTATTAATTGTTGAACAACAAACCTATGTACAAGTAGATCTGTTTGGTTGCATGGCAGAGAGACCAAGGGAATTCACATATTTTGAACACCCATTATATTCCAGGTAAGCACTTTACTTACTTTGACATGTTTGTTACTTACAACAATCCTATGAAATAATTATTATTTTGCCCATTGAACATATGAGGAAACAGAGAATCACAGCTGTTAACTATCTTCCCCACAGTTAAACAGTCAGTAAATATCAAATTGGACTTATCAGTTTCTTTCTCTTGAAATCTCCTACTCTTTATTCTATCTACAATATGCTGCTTTCCATTAGTGATAGTAGCTACAATTTATTGAATGCTTGCTGTGTGAAGACACTATATTTACATAATTTCTAATCTTCCCACTAACCTAGACAGGTGGCTATTGCTATCTCCAATTCGTAGATGAACATAGATACAGGAAAGCTTACAATAACAGCCAAGGTTATAGGTAGAGTTAAGATTTAAACTAGGTCTGTTTTTGACCTACTCCCCATGTCTTTCCGCTATTATCTGCTGTCTTCTTCCAAATGTCATATTCTTTTACTTAGGCCACATTTTTTTTTGCTGTAATTAACTTAAAATTTTATTGGAGATGATTCACTGCAATATTATAATTTTATTATTCTTAACGAGGTATTTCAATTGCAGAATGACAGCCTGTGTGTCTGTACACACACACACACACACACACACACAAACCCAGATATACATTTCTGATATCACAAGGTACCACATTCCTATTAGAGAAAAAAGTCCTGTTTCAGATAACGCTTATAGAAAACATTTCTAAGGAAAGTATAGGCTATCATTAACATTAACAGATCATTACTTTGTACCAGATAGTGCTAAAGGGAAACCTGCTGTAGAAATTTGCTTGTAGTTCTTCCCTCAATGTGAAAATCAGGCCCAACCTTAAAGCAAAACAGCATAAGTCTTACTATTAATGTCTGCAAATGAAGTGAAGCCCTTTTGACCCATTGATCTTTTAATTTGCAGAAGAGTAGGAGAAGCTGATGTTCTGAGGTACTGAAAGTCTATTTTGCTTGACTTTTTGTCACTACTGCATTTCCTTCTCACTGGTATCTACACGAGCAAAGAAGACATAAATCGTACCTCATGGAAGAGTAGAAGAGACTTTGCTATTCCACCTTGTAAAAAGGCCTCTCCAGTATCTCCTTGAGCACAGACAGGAAGGTGGCTGCCTCTTCCATTAAAAGGTGGCTGAGACCTTGGGTCTTCCCTTGGGTCACATGGAAGTTCTCGGGATGGGATGGTTCACCTTGCCCAGGGTGTGAAGCTACTTCTAACATCTCACCTTTGTTCTCTAATTTCTCTTCTCCTCCAACTGTCCTGGGGAAAGCAATGCCCCAAGCACAAACCTACCAGTGTTTCCAGTGGTTGAGGAAAGCTTTGGATTGACATTTTCTTTCTTCCATTTTTTTCTTTTTCTTTTCCATTTTATTTTATTTTACTTTATTTTATTTTGTTTTATGTTATGTTATGTTATTTTATTTTATTTTATTTATTTTATTTTGTGTGTGTGTGTGTGACAGAGTCCCACTGGAGTGTAGTGGTATGATCACAGTTCACTGCAACCTCTGCTTTCCGGGTTCACTACTTTTGTGTCTCAGCCTCCTGAGTAGCTGGGACTACGGTGTGCCCCACCCCTGGCTATTTGTGTGTGTGTGTGTGTGTGTGTGTGTGTGTACTTTTAGTAGAGACAGGGTTTCGCCATGTTTTCCAGGCTGGTCTTGAACTCCTGGCCTCAAGTAATCCGCCCTACCTCAGCCTCCCAACGTGCTGGGATTACAAGCATGAGCCACCACACCCAGCACGGATGAACATTTTCTTTTCTTTTCTTTTCTTTTTTTAATTAGTTTAATTTTATTTTAAGTTCTGGGATACATGTGCAGGACAGTGCAGGCTTGTTAAGATAGGTAGACATGAGCCAGGGTGGTTTGCTGCACCTATCAACCTGTCACCTAGGTATTAAACCCAGCAGGCATTCGCTATTTATCCTGATGGACATTTTCTAACTGCAGCGGGAGAGAGGGAGCCTCCAGGGAGCTCCTCCCTTTCTAGGTTATCTTGGAATAGCCAAACAAGACACTTGAGAAAGGTCCTGGGAAATCTTCCTTCTTTCAGGGTCTAGGTTGTGACCAATAGCGCTGGCTAAGGTGGAATCTCTCCATTACTCCTTAGGGACTGGGATGTATCCAGGTGAGGAACATCCATGGGGCCCATGTTATCCATGAGAGATACCCAGGAAAAACTTGAGCAGAAGCCTATATTTTGCAAGATTGAGACACTCTGTAGCAATCCTTCCACAGACATATTCTTCTAGTAAAAATAAATAAATAAATAAAAATAGGGAAGAATAAAAAGCAGTAGCAGCCTAGATTTCAGAGTAACTGTTGCTTAAATCAACTTACTGATTCCATGATTTGATAACTGCTTAACCCTGCCAACTGCGCAGTGTTGCTTCTAAGCTGTTTTGGAAATGTGTGGGTCTCCTATTTTGGTACTGATCATACCTGCCAGGAGCCCACTAGATTTTCAGGTTTGAATCTTCTCGACTGTCTGAATATAGAGGCTGGTTCTCTGACCTTCTTTCAAGGTCATCAGGTTTTCTTTGTACTTTTATATCCTTTCAAAATTTTCTGCTTTCTTTTTGATTTTACTCCTTTTCAATTTATTTATGTGTGACAGCCTCAATCATCCAGTTATCAATTCAGTAAAATCTGTCTTGCAGAATGTCCATTTTATCATTCAAGCCTGAAATCTGTTCTGCAATCCTTTTATTTCCCTCCTGAATTGCTTTCAAAGCCCTCTGGGGAGCTGGCCTGCAAAAATAGAGAATTCTCACATTGTTTTGATGAAAGGTGCTATATAACCACACAGCAGGATTATTGTTCCTTTTTCTCTTTCATTTTGGTCGCCCTGACTGATCTGCTCTGCATTGCAAGCGCAGTGGCCTTTTTTCATCTTAATTTTATTCACTGCTGTGGTTACTTTCTTTCAGGGACATCAGATAGGTGTTAAGTAAAAGACAGGCATGGGTGTCAGAAGGAAAGTCTAGGCACCTCCCTTCCCTTGTTACTGATTTCTAACACTTTGTCTGACCATTCAGCTGAGCCCAGCTGCCACTGCCCTGATCCCTTCCCTGACTAGGTTCAATTTCCCTTGGAGTTTCTGCTTTGTGTATAGAACTAGCCTAACCCAATCAAAGCAAACTGCAAAATTAAATTAATTTAACTCGTTCATCTAGGTGTTTAATGTAATATTTTGACAGATCTGCATAAACTGAACTTCCTAAATTTGGCATAAGGGAATAAAATTGATGGATTCAAATTCATTTTTGTTGGTGAAATGCAGAGATTTGTAATCCATCAGCTATTCTCCCTAATGCACCATCTAGACAGCTCACGCTGCCTTCAGTCGGCATTAAGTGCAAACACCTCTACTTAAATAATAGTAGCTGCATAGCAAAAATTAGCAAAAGCCAGTTTTAAGTGAAGATTTGACATTAAGTCAGTATGTTTAAAAACAAACTGAAGCAAGGAATAGAGGGAGATTTAAAAATGTGCCATCTTTTACCCCAAAGGGGAAGTGATCTAGTTTATAGAAAACATTAAGTGTTCAAGATGAAACAATAAAAACCTCATTGAAAAAAATCTTTGTGGTTGTGAGGGGTGGCATATATAAATGTGTCCAGATGTTGGTTCTGTGTATACAATTCTGTGTTTGGGTGAATGTGTGCATACAGCGCTTTGTATTTTCTAGGGAGATTCCTGGTGTAATTAACTGAAATTGTATGTAGGATGTTGAAACATAAAATAATTAATAAGAAACAATAGAACAGTGTAAAGTCTCTAAAATGTTTCTGAGGTGTGTGTCTGTGTGGGGAGCGTCCCAATCAGTGTAGTCTTTATGTATCAAAATATATCATAATTGTTTGAATAAATACATGATACCTGATTCATAAAAAATAAAAATCTACCATGATGTGAAAGGACACGAGAAGTGGCAAAAGCATTCATTTTTAGGCTTTTACAACATATATTCTGTTCATACTGAGTAGGGAAATGAAGCTTTTTGTTTGGAGAATTCTGGGTTGAGGACTATTTTCTCAACCAAAAAAGAATGTTTTAGGTAAATATGCATGTGTAATGGTATTTGAGTTAGCCATGTATGAAAACATACTGTAAATATTTCTATGTCAGTTATGAGCCTAAACACCCTGGCCATTTTGACCTACAACATGATTAACAGGGTTCAGGTCAGTGAGTCACACAAAGACACACTATTTTATAAATGTTTATCTTTTAATTTTAAATGATTTAAAATATTAGGAAATGGTTGGTAAAGGAATAACTTAGTATCACAGAATTTTATGGCTCAGTCCCTGTATTTCACTGAATCTAACATGCTTTAGTATTAGTGCTTTCTTGATCTTTCCAGAAGGTATCAAGGGAAGACTTTTTCTTTTGTTTATGTCACTCACAACCACACTTGACAGGGATATAAAAAGTATTGATTGTAAGATGCATCTCGATTTTAGATAGATTAAAATTAGAAAAAAAAGTTCATGTTAGAATTGAGAAAATAGGGTCTCATAGAGATCAAATCCAATTAAGTTATTTTACAAAGAATAAACTTAAGGTCCAGAGTGCCTGAAGGTCACACAAGTGCTTAATAATGAAACATGGCACATCCCCTGGCCATCTGCTCAGCTTTTTTCATAATGCCCTGCACCCTGCCCTGTGACATCTTTTTCCCTTTATACTATAGTTACTCATAAAACTTTTCAGATACAAATAAGCAGCCAAGTAAGTTTAAGTTAAATGTTTGAATGTGTGTGTTAGTTGTTCAAGAGTTTTCCAATACCATCATTTGGACTGCTATCCTAAAAGTAGGCATTGGGCATTAGTTGGCACTAATAATCTATTTTAGTTCTAAATTTTCTCATCCCATGTACACAACACCATGTATTTTCATATATTACATTCATTACTTAGTATTTTTGAGGATGTGGTTTGTGTCAGTAACTCTATATTGAGGATGCAGCATTAGCTGTGCTTCAAGAATAATTATGCAAATGATTATGTATTTACAGTCATGAAAAGTGGTATGAAGGAAGATGAGTGCTATGAGAATGTCTAACAGGGAGGATGGTCTAATTCAGAATCCCCTCTCTTCAGGTGCTATTTAATCTGACACCTGAACAATGAAGCTGGGTGGAGAGAAGACAGTGAGTTTTGCAGGCAAAATGAACTGTAAGTGTAATTACCTAGAGATGGGGAAAACTTGGGTTTATTAGCCTCCAGTGTGAACATAGAAAGCCATGATGGGGTTTTTGACCATAAGAATCTTACAATGTGAGGAAAAGGGTTGAAGAAGACTTGTTACTGATTTTTTCTACATCTAGCCAAAACAACTAACTGTAATTCTGAGTACATATATTACTTTTGTGAACAAAGAAGCAAGAAAGAGAATTGACTTGAGGTATTTTATGTTATGTTTTGTTCCTGTTTATTTATAGCCTTCATCTCTGTGGTCTTGAATGTTTTACTCTTTACTTGAAAGTGTTAAGAGCAGTGAGATCAAGAAAACTAGAGAAATAGTAAAGCATTCAAGAACATTGAGATAAGGTTGGAGAAACATGTACTAAAACCTTCAGGGACAATGTTATAAAGTGAGGAAAGTAGTAAGACCTGCCTTCAACTGATAAAGCTGTGGAACCAGGAGTTTCAGTTCTGCCACAGGACTTCCCTGCAATGTCATCTAGTCCACTTGTATGTGGACAGTTTGGGTTAAAATAAGAATTACTAAAACTTATGCAGCACTAAAAATGAGTTAGATTTGTGCTGTCCAAATGGTAGTCACTAACCACATGTGGCTGTTGAGCATGTATCTGATTGGAGATGTATGTAAAGGTAAAATACATACTGAATTTTAAAGATTTGGCTTTTAAAAAATGTGAAATAAGATGTCTTAATACTTGTTAAAATTGGTGGCGTGGTTAAAATGATAATGTATTGTATATTTGGGTTAAATTTTTTAAAAATTAAAATCAATTCCACCTACCTCTTTCTACTTTTTTCAGTGTGGCTATTAAAAAATTTAAAATTACACATCTTACATATTTTTTTGAACAGCGCTGGTTTCATTACTGGGGATGAGGCAATGAACCAAACACAAATTCTCTGATCTCATGATGTTGACATTCCTCTACTGAAGCCAGGCTATACGCCAGAACTAAATAATAGGTCTTATCAAGAATGATAAAACACATTTAGAGTGCAGAGGAAAGTAGTGACTTTTTTTTTTTTTTTTTGAGACAGAGCTTTGCTCTGTCGCCCAGGCTGGAGTGCAGTGGTACAATCTCGGGTCACTGCAACCTCTACCTCCCAGGTTCAAGTGATTCTCCTGCTTCAGCCTTCTGAGTAGCTGGGATTGCAGGCATGTGCCACCATGCCCAGGATAATTTTTGCATTTTTAGTAGAGACAGGGTTTCACCATGTTGGTCAGGCTGGTCTCAAACTCCTGACCTCATGATCCTCCCACCTTGGCCTCCCATAGTGCTGGGATTACAGGCATGAACCACTGTGCCCAGCCTGTGGTGACATTTTGAATAGTGATTCAGGATACATCTCTCTGATTGGAGCAGAAAGATAGAATGGGAGAGAACCAAGGAGGTTTGGGGAAGGAGCATTCCAGGCTGAACCACAAACACAGAGGGTATGTGATGGGGGTATGTTCAGTGTAGTTGGAGTGCAATGAGGAAAGAGGAGAGAGATAAGAAGTGAGGTTGGAAAAGGGGGAGTTGCCAGATTATAAAGGGACTTTGTTGGCCAGAGTTAGAATTTTTGGATCTTATTCTGAATGAAACGGTATAGTAGATTGAATGCAAAAATGTAGTAGTTATTTCTGTGTACCCATACGCTTTTGTAGTGTGACTTTGTAGCTCTTTCTCATAATGAATCTAGGTGGGCTTCATGACTTGTTTTGACTGATAGAATACAGCAAAGTGGCATCATATGGTTTCTGATTTCCTTGCCTAGGCCTCAGTAGGCCTTGCACTGTTCTGCATTGTTAGAGCCTTGGCAGCTGTCATCAGAACAGGCCCACATTAGCTTACTACAAGATGAGAAATCATGTAGACCAGAGTTAAACCACTCAGTTGTCCCAGCTGACGCTTCAGAGATATTCAAGTGCTGGGCTGAGATCCACTGAACCTAGCTCGGATAAGCAGAACATCTCCCTCAGTTGGCCTAAAGATTTTAAAGTAATAATAAATGGCTATTGTAATCCACTAAATTTTACAGTGGTTTCTTATGCAGAATTTTTGAGTTTTATTGAATGAATCATTAGTTTAGAGGAGAAGTGATTGAGGTAAAAGATTATTTTATTTGAATATATATTTGAGATTAGGTCCAAAAGCATTTTCTAATGGAATGAAAGTGAGGTATACAAGTAGAGAAGACAAGAATGACTCTAACATCTTGACTGTCGCAACTGAAAGAATAATGTTGTCATTGCTAAGACAGAAAAAACTGGAAAAGTAGCTGTTTGTGTAGAGAAAATCAAGGTTTCACTTTTTTTACGTGTTCATTTAAAGACTTTTTTTAGGCATCCAAATTGAGATGTCAAATAGACAATTGGAGAAGGAGTTCAGGAGTAAAATCTAGGCAGGATTCTTAAATGTAAAAATAAGTAACATCATAAATGGCATCAAAAGCCATGGGAGGGGGTGAGACTGCTTAGGAAGTGATAGGTAAAGGGCTAGAGATTGAGCCGGGGTGTTCAATGTTTGAAAGTTGGGAGGATGAGGAACATCTTGTACAGGAAACTGAGAACAAGGGATCAGTTAGGGATGCAGATAACCTTGAGAGAAGCAAAGTGAAAGTAGAGAGTTTCAAGATAGACTAATCAGCAATGTCAGTAGCTTCCTGTAAGTCAAATAAGCTGAGAAATGAAAAGTGACCAATGAATTTGGCAATACAGAAATTTTTTGTTGTGTTTTCTAGGAGCAGCTTTTGTGGTAAGTCGACAAAAGCAGAAGTGGTGTTAAGGAAGAAAAAAAAGTAAGACAAATTGTAAAATATCTTGAAAATTTGCTGTTGAAAACAGGACTGGGGCTCAAGCTGGAGGGAAAATAGGGTTAAAAGTTTTTGTTTTTTTAAGATATGAATTATGATTGTTCATTAGAATGCAGATAAAGATAATACTATCTTGATGTAAAAATTGATGACAAACAGAAGATAGGGACAATGTAAGAAACAGCATTCTTGACTAATAAGATTGGATGAAGCCCAGGGCACTGAAGGTTCTCAGGAATGGCAGGAGGGAAGGCAGAGAGGGCACACATCTAAGTAGGCAAGAAGATTCACTCCTGAACGAATGTGGAATTTTCTCTTCTGTGGATTCTCTTGTCTTAGGGAAACCAGAAGCAAACCAGTCTGGCAAGCGTGAGGATGGGGGTGCAGGATTGGATGTTGGAATAAAAGAAGATAAATAACAGTCGAGAAAAACAAGAGTGGATCAATTTAATTTAGTAGAGCTACCAGATAACCTGAGAGTCTTTCCTGAGATTCACAAGCAATCATTTATGCTGATTTATTGATCCAATGTGTGCTGTTTGGACAGAAGATACAGAGTAGGTGGGGAACTGGCTTTAACCAGGTTGTGGCTTAACCAAGGAGTGTCACAACAGAGCTGATGGACTTTGGTGGGTCTTAGAACGTTAATTAACTGGACAAAGAAGGGGAGATACACTGTGTGATGGATAATGGAAATAAGTAAAGACAATTGGATCAGGACATTTGAGACCTCAATTTGAGGATTTTCTTTTCTTTCAAATGTAAAATACAAGAGAAGTAACCTGGACATAGAGGAGGTAGTATTTAGAGATTGGTGTGCCTGAAAACAAGAGGCTTATAGACAGTGTCATTTTTGGTAAATGAGGTCTAGGGAATTAGTTTTCAATAGAAGTAATACTACACCCTAAGGGTTTTGTCTTTGTTTTGTATTTGTGAGCAGTTTTTATTGTTACAGTGACTGGAAGTGATGCAAGATTTAGTGGCAGGGCCAAGGAGCTAGATGCTCTTTGATGTTCAGAACAATACGTTACACCTAAATATGTTAGCTTGTAACTGTTGTATTCACAGTGATTCTACATATATAAACATATTTATTTAGCTCATTTAAAAATCTTCAATGTCAGGTTATTGTTTGAAATTGGGTTTTGTAGATAGGAATACAAATAAACACTTGCTAATATGAATATTCCTCCCACATGTTCTTTTCTAATAACATTTCTTTACTTCCTTTATTCCAATAAAGAAATCAACTTGTTAAAATTAAGCAAACATTTACAAAGAAGGATGATGACAAGGTTAGAAGGCATATGTCATATTTCCAAGCTTTAAAGAAAACGTTTGAAAAATCTAATATTGTGTCTGGAATGCATAAAAACACTCGAATAAAAACAAATTTCTGCTTGCTTCTTTTTTTTTTTTTTTTTTTTTTGGGACGGAGTCTCGCTCTGTCGCCCAGGCTGGAGTGCAGTGGCCCGATCTCAGCTCACTGCAAGCTCCGCCTCCCAGGTTTACGCCATGCTCCTGCCTCAGCCTCCTGAGTAGCTGGGACTACAGGCGCCCGCCACCTCGCCCGGCTAGTTTTTTGTATTTTTTAGTAGAGACGGGGTTTCACGGTGTTCGCCAGGATGGTCTCGATCTGCTGACCTCGTGATCCGCCCGTCTCGGCCTCCCAAAGTGCTGGGATTACAGGCTTGAGCCACCGCGCCCGGCCTCTGCTTGCTTCTTATGTGTGCACACATCATCACAAAATAGTAACCTTCACATTGTTAGGCAAAATTAATTTTACCAACTATATAAGATGTTTTTGTTATGCTGGCCAAAGACAGCCAAGTGAAATAATTTCTGTCTTCCACTGAGCAAAGATACTGTGTAAGGAATAATCGATGAGATGGCAAAAGATGTCAAAAATTAGCTGTGAAATGAACTATAGTCAAAAGGAATTTTCATTACAAGTGAATACAACTTCCTTTGGATAATGAGGCTTTACTGTCTGCATTTGAAAGGATCGTATGGAATGAAAGCTCATAGAGAAAAATGTTATTTAAAAAATTACTGACAATAAATTTTAAGGGGTTGTCTATACTTTAAACACCTAAAAATTATTTTACAAACAATCATTTCCTTCTTTTGTTCAAGTCATTGCTTCTGTTACAGCTGGGAATGCTAGCTATGGGTTGTTGGCAGTACCAGTCTGTAGCTAATTTTAAAAATTATACCAGATATTTTAGCAATTAATTGCACTATTTATGAACCTCACTTAGTCCTTGATAATTTTTGTCAAAGTCTCCACAAATCTATGAAGAGTGTTAATAATAAAATTGGCCGGGCACGGTGGCTCACGCCTGTAATCCCAGCACTTTGGGAGGCCAAGACGGGCGGATCACGAGGTCAGGAGATCGAGACCATCCTGGCTAACACGGTGAAACCCCGTCTCTACTAAAAAAAAAAATACAAAAAAAAACCCAAAAAACTAGCCAGGCGAGGTGGCGGGCGCCTGTAGTCACAGCAACTCGGGAGGCTGAGGCAGGAGAATGGCGTGAACCCGGGAGGCGGAGCTTGCAGTGAGCTGAGATCCGGCCACCGCACTCCAGCCTGGGTGACAGAGCGAGACTCTGTCTCAAAAAAAAAAAAAAAAAAAAAAAAAAAAAAAAATAATAATAATAATAATAATAATAATAAAATTAAGAATAACTCTGTGAGTGATTTATTACTTCATATATAATATGTAATAGGAGTTTGAACATCTTCTCCTAGACACATAAGTAAGCTGATTCTCAAAGGATATGGTTCAAAACAAATTCTGTTCATTATTTATTATTTACAAATTCTATTAGTGGGAAAATAAATATTAAGAGTGAAATGTTATGAATGGATGTGACATATAATTCAGAGATACTTGAAAAGTTAACTGAGGTCCCCTTTAGCTGCAATGAAACCAGATCTAATTTATTAAAATGAAGTAAATAATTATGAGATTTATTAAACTTACACTATTTAAAATGATGTTGGTACTTAGAATTTTCAATGTTTCTATCTTTGCAACACTTTGGATTTTAAAGATACTTATTTAGAAGTAGATAACTCTTACTTTTATTGAATAAAGGTATAATGGTTGGATTTAGAGTTCTGAATGAACAGCAATTCCAGACTGGTTGATTAATCTATTTGAAATTACTGTGGAACATGTTAGCCAAGACATGCAAAAGAGTTAATTGAGCTAAAACAAAACTTTTAGACCAAGCTACAAATTAATTAGTCTAATTATGAAAAGATTTGAACAAATGAAAGGCTTTTATATTCATGTCTGAAAACAAATTACCTGTAACTTTTCTTCTTTTTAACAATATGTGAATTTGAAGAGATTCTAAATTATTAGTGTAGTTTCAGGAAAAACATAATATCTGTTTGCTAAAATGTAAGAGATTGAAAATAAGAGACAATTTTTTTTTTTTTTTTTTTTTTGAGTGACTAGGTCTTGCTTTGTTGCCCAAGTTGGAGCACAGGCTAGATCATGGTGCAGTGCAGCCTGGGCTCAAGCAATCCTCTTGCCTCAGCCTTCCGAGGAGCTAGGACTACTGGCATGAGGCGCCATGCCCAGAAGACTTTATAAATACTTAGAACCAAATATTACAAAGTTAATTGAACTATAATACTGAAAGTTAAAACTATTTAGTATTGTGGTCATCCTTGTATTTAATTTTTTTGGTACACAGGTTAAGAAATATGTCATAGAAATTATGTACTAAATTTATTTAGATTATTCATAAGAGTGTTGTCTATCTTACTCTGAAATTGTCCTCAGGGATTTACCTCATGATTTCTTTACAGCCTCTTTTATTACTGTTTATTTTTCCAGTCTATCTTCTATTACCCTTTGCCTAAAGAAAGATACTATCTCCAAGGATGTTTAAGTACCAGAGACTGAATTCATCCTTGGACATTTGTCTGACTCCACTTTAAAAAGTGTTTCCAGTGGCACTTCACTGGTACTCTATCCCATGCCATAACAAACTGAATTGCTTGGAAAATGCACTTACAAATAAGGACCAGCCCATTTATAAGAATATCATATATACTCATTGTTCTCACCATTGATAGACTGTAATTTACTTTGCCTTGTTAACTATACTGCAACTATTTTTTCTTTTTCTATTCTTTTATACAGATAAGACTGAGCTGTTATTAGTGTAGAGTCCATGGCTACCTTTGCTTTTTACTTTTCCTGGCCTTCTTGTATGCAATGAGTTCTCATCTTACTCTCCTGTGATCCCTACCAACTCATAATTAGCATATATAAGTAGGAAGATGGTATAGTTATGAATGTACATTAGCATATCTATTCTATCATTATATGTTTATTTTATTGCATATTTAAAAATTATAGTTGAAGATAGATTGTTTTACTTGGAAGGTAAGGGGATCTACAGAATGTTTGTTTTTAAAAAGGGGGTGCTGGGTCTGAAATGGTGGGTATGGCCATAACTTAGCAATCAGTTGCTAGAAATTAGATTAACATGAACTTTGTTCTATTAGGTTGATGCAAAAGTAATTGCAATTTTTGCCATTATTTTTAATGTACTTTTAGGCTTTGTGTGTAAGGTGCAGTATTGACTACATTTCATGTACCATATTTTATATATGAAATTCAACTGTCTGTCTTCTAAATGAAAGGACAAAAAACTTCTGGATGAAGTAACTCCTAGTAGGTTGTTACCTACCCTCTCCCACTTCCACTAATTTGGTTAGAAATAACTTATTCAATACATTCCTTAAACATGTGTTTGAGGACTGAAACTCAGTTCTTAATGATTAAACATTTTCAGGGCTCAGTTTAAATTAAATTTTAGGCTGTCAATAGCAAAGTATATTTATTCTCAGATTTCTTTTATAGTATCTTGTTTTGATGGCCTTTTTGTACTCTAGTGCTTTGCCTAATTTTGTTGAGTTAGAAAATATGGTAATTTAAACAACTTCTTGGTAATTCTGCAAATGGAAAAGAAGTTTAAAAAAGTCAGATTTAAATAAATGAATCAATTTGATTCCAAAGCTGGTATTAACATATTTTAATACAGTGGCAAAAGCAAGATGCATCTTAAGGTTATATGAGGTCTATCAAATTGACCTACATGAGCCCACAGAAGTTACATGTTTCCTAAGGCCAAAGAACTGTTTCATGACCTTGAAGGGTATATTAGTATTTCTATTTAAGTCATTACATTTTCAAACATTGGAACTGCTCAGATTTGGTTCACTGCACAAACCAATCACTTAGAATGTTAAAGAGCATGACTCTAGTCTCCTGGAGACAGCTCTTCTGTAATTGAGCTCTCATTTGCATGGCCTGTCTACCTTCTCTGTTAATTTTTTTTCTTAGTGTTTCTTTTTTTTTTTTTACTTGTCAGCCTACATTATGAATGCAACTGATAGAACAAACACCAACACCTTACATTGAAAATTCTCTTCCTAGAACTTATTTAAAACACATGCTGAGGTTCTCAAATGGCAAGTTTTTTTTTTTTTTTTTTAAAGTCAGAGCATTTTCAAGTTGGATGTGATTGTTGGATGCATATTACAATCACATGAAGAGCTTAAGAAAATACCAATGCCTTCATCCCATGTTTGGAAATTCGAATTTAACTTGTCTGGGGAAAGACAGGGAACACCTATATATTTTTAAACTTTCTACTGGGCTAGTCTCATTGAATCAAATGTAGAACGAAATTCAGAAGGGATTTGGCATATCAAAGGTCACACAACTAGATAGTGGTAAAGCTGAAAGTAAAAGTAAAATTTCCTGACACTTAGTACAGACCCTTTAAACTATTTGGAAATTACTCTTTGAGAGACATTCTCCCACAAAAACTTCAAACATAAATCTGATATGCACTTCAGTTGGGGAGCTAAATATAGCTAGATGCCCCTTGTATTTATCTGGTATGATGCATTGAAAGACAGTGTCATTTAGAAAATGCTAATGCTATGTTTCCCATGAAAAGAGAGGGGTTGTGTTTTGCATTGATTTATAATGCATATGTGTGATGATGCTTAAATAGTCTCTTCCCCTGAAGAGAGTTGGCAAAAAAGCAGTATAATCTCTATATTACAGTTCAGTCCCTTTGCAGCATGGGACATAGCAAAAATATCTTGCCAAGAATTTACACCAAATCAATTTTCCACTGTATTATCTACAATGCATCATTACTGTTGATTGTTTAGATGATAATGGCCTCACAATTGCAATGAATCATCTACTTTTATAGTAACAGAATTTACAACTGCAGAAGAAAGACATAAAAAAAGAAATGGCATAACAGTTGACACTTAGCCTTTGTTTACAGTATTCTTTTAATATTGATGTTGGTCTTTCGGCATTCAGAGCTCAGATGGACAATCTCAACAATGGCAGTTGAAAATAATGCTTCTCTTTACATTTTGTTTTCTTGTTTTGTGTTCATATTATTGCAAGTACTAGGGTTGATCAGTACTTTGTATGTTTTATTACTTGCTTTAATGATGTTTTAGCAAAAGAAAGGGCACATTTACAGTGTGAATGCATGTGTCTAATGCAGAATTATACCGGGAGTTATTGTACTTCTATGGGTCCTTCCATTTTCTTTCAAATAAAATATTTTACTTGAGCCTGCTCTTCCCTGATATATGGAAAATAATGGGTCAGTTCAATTATCTTGAAATTGACAAACGTTTAGTTTTGCTCATCCACAAAAGTTAAGTTCAGCATGAATGCTGGGTGTATTATACGGATTTCTAGAATCTGGCAAATTTATGAATATAGAAAAGAGCAAATTAGAAGAAAAATCCTTAAATTACTTTATCTCCAGGTGATAAAATTTCATGAATAGTTGAAAAGAGAAGGGCATACAGATGAAAAGGGTGGAAAATCCCAGAAAATTGAAAACAACGATTAAATGATATGTAAATGACTATGCAGACATTTCTAAAGCCTACGATTATTTTTTTAAGTGTGACTAGTAAAAAGGATTTATTAAAAGTTCAGTTGAATACTGTGAGTTTGAATATCATACACATAACAAACTCATAGTGAGGAATTGAAGATTAATGAGAAATTAAATATCATGAGACTTTAAACTGACTTCTTTTAAAGAGATGCTAGAGGACAGAAAGGAAAGGGATGCTTTCATTTAAAGGTAGAGTTTGAAACCACTAATCTAGGATGCTGGAAGAAGTATTCATGAATAAAATAATTAAAGCTTGAAGTTAAAAATACATATAAATTGGCAATGGTAATTCGTTATGAATTACTTGATTCAAAATTATGGCCCAAGAAAAAATGTGCAATTTCCATTTAAAGTGTGGAAAATATTTCAATTTTTGGAAATGGACTGAAAGTCCTTGTCATGGGGTACTTGACTAAGAGTGTATTTGATTGAAACAGAAGTTCGAAGGTCACCTCATCCAGTCAACCAACTAGTGGTACACATTGCTGCTAAAGAGCAAATTCTTTAAATTTCACGATTAAAATAAATATAGGCAAATTTATTTCAAAGCAGAATTTTCTTTTCTGTTTTGTTGTTGTTACCAAAGTCTGCAGATTCTCTGATCATTCAAACTGAAATATTAGAAGAGCAATCTAATATGAATGGCTCTCTTCAAGACTGGAAATTCCTCAAGGACCAGGATAAGGTCCTATTTCTTTCTGTGCTGAGATTTAGCACAACATAGTTTCTCAATACACAGTTGTTTAGTGAATGTGAGGATGAATGAATAAATGAATTATTAATTAATATTGCTTTTTCCCAAGATTGTGTGCAGACATCATATTTGTCTTTTCATTTGTGTTTTTCTCTTTCATTTCTCTACTGCCAAAACAAATTCTAAGGTTGCTTAACACAAAATAATTGGTGTGTGTGGAGGCTCAAAACACAATATCCTGAAGTGTGGTATCTTGGCGTGCTGAATACTTTGAATAGAAGGAAATCAGGAGGGCCTCAGATCCAAGGTCTTTCTGACTTTCTGCCATTCTCCTGTCTTCAACCCCTTATTCTCCTCCAAAGTGAGCCACAGAAACCAGAATTCTTCTTTCACAAGGCTGGTCATAGGAACTAGAACTCCTCTTCTCCAAAGCAAAGCATAAAACCTAGAAAGATAGCTCCTTTTATTTCCTTTGAAGACCCTCATTTCATAGAGTGTTTTGCCCCATCCGCAGGAGGAAGGTATATTACACAACAAGGCCAAGAAGAATCTGAACTGACAGGCCTTGCTGGCTTCCCCCATCAGCCTGTAACCATTACATTATACCCTTTCAATCACAGTTTTATATGATCTATATGATTGTCCATTCTTCATTTAACCAAACGGACAATTTTCCCTATGTCTTTGGGTCTTGTTTCTGAAAGTTCCCGTGTCATGTTTGATTAAATACATTTGTTATGCTTTTTTGTTGTTGACCTGTCTTTTGTAACATGAGAGTTGGCTGTGACACTTATGATAGGTGAGAAAAAGTGTCACGCCTTTCTACCCCTCCATATGCATAATTTCAGGTCTGTTTTCTGCAACTTCAGACTGGGGAAGAAGGATAGTGAGCGGGAAGAGGGAAAGGAATGATCACATACACAGTCCAGAAGGGAGTCCAACCTCTCCTCGCTATCTCCCCCATTATCCCTATTTTAGATCTCATAAACCCCCTCTCTTCTCCAAAGCAGAGAGAATTGCACAGAGTAGGGAAGAAGGTGACAGTTTAAAAGGGGAGCTTAGCCTCCTGAACAAGGGGAGACTAAACTAAACTAATACATAATAGTTCAAATCACACCTGTCACACATTTCATCTTTGAAAATTCTGCTAAAATCTCCATGCTAACACTGGGCAATCCTCACTCACCCATGAGGTTTCAGTTAGTGTCTTATTGCTGATAGTACCCACTTATCTTCATTTCTAATTTCTCTGCTGAGTCTTGGTCTCAGATATTCAGTTATCTGTTGTGTATTTCTTCTCAGGTGGTAGTCTTCTCAATCTCATAATTTTCCAAACTAAGTTCAATAAATTCATAATGAAAAATTTAGTCTGCTCATAATTTTGGGAGGTTGAGAGTGCTTCACTTTAACTATCTAAGCAAACCAGAAATTTGATTCTAAACTTAGAATCCTCCCACATCCTCTCCAATCATATCACCAAACCCTAATTATTTTACTTTCTAAACACATCTCTACACCTCACCCTTCTCTATATGCTCAATTCCACAATTCAGATTTTCTCTGCTTTACCCTTCTATGCCAGTGTCCTCTAAGCTGTGTTCTCTAATTCTTGTTTAATGTCCCTCAATATTGTCTTCTTTCCTACCACTGTGATTTGCCAGAAATGTAAAATAAACCATGTCACTCTTCTGTTAAAATTTCTCAGTGGCTTCACTTAAAGTACTTCATGAAGCTCATTCTCCTTTATAACAGTGCATGCCCAGGCTTTCTTGCAAAGGTCCCGATTTCTTCTTCAAATTAATTTCTCACTATCTCAGATTCCTTGCATTTTATGCCCCAGAGAACAAGAAAACTATTAGATGTTCTCAGAAAACCCAATAATGTCACAAGGTCTGTCCTTGGCTCATTCTGTTCTTAAATGCCTTCTTTTCTTTCCTTACTTCCACTCTCATAACAGAAATCTCCTACTTATCATTCAACTGTGACTTTGTATCTAATAGTTAGTAATATTAGCAAGAGTATAATTGCTATAATCATAAAAATAACATATCAATATGGTGCTTAGTAGTTTACAAAGTATTTTCACACAAATCATCATATCTTATTACGATGACACTTTGAGGAGAACAAGAAAGGTATTATTTCCAATGCATGCTTGAATATAAGACAGATACTTTTTTTTTCTTTTCTTTTTTAAATAGAAACAGAGTCTTACTTTGCCAGGCTGGAGTGCAGTGGTGTTATCATAGCTCACTGTCACCTCAAACTCTTGAACTCAAGAGATTCTCTCACCCCAGCCTCCTGAGTAACTGGGACCACCAGTGTGCATCACCACTTCTGGCTAATGTTTAAAGAAAATTTTGTAGGAACAGGGTCTCACTATGTTCCCCAGCCTGGGCTCGAACTCCTTGGCTCAAGCCATCCTCCTGCCTCAGCTTCCCATTGTTGAGATTACAGGTGTGAGCCATGAAACCTGGCAAGGACAGAGCCTTTTATCCCTCTTGTTTACTCAATCTCCAGTGCCTAGAAATGCCTAGCAAGAAATAGGTCTCAATGAATCTTTTTGAATGAATGAATGAAAAAACTGGTAGATTAAGAAAATTAGTGATTGTCCAGAGATATATGAATAATAAAATTTAAAAATGTAGTGTGGTCCATTGTGTCTTAATCTAGTGATGGGCTAGGAGGAATAGTTGTGATAAAAACACTCTACATTACTTAATACATACCACTTACTACTTAATACATACTAAAATTTCTTATATGTAAGCTGAATTAATGTTTTCTTTTTCTCGTGATTCAGGACTTGGCATTGTTTTCTTAAGGTGGCGCAATATATATGTGTGTGTGTGTATATATATACACACACACACACAAACACACAGGCGCGCACATATATACATATGTGTTTATATACATACACACACACATATATGCACATATGTGTGTATATACACACACACATATATACACACACACACATATATACACATACACACACATTTTAATTTGATTTTTTTTTTTTTTTTGAGATGGAGTCCCACTCTGTTGCAAAGGCTGGAGTACAGTGGTACCATCTTGGCTCACTGCAACCTCCGCCTCCCGTGTTCAAGCAATCCTCCTACCTCAACCTCCTGAGTAGCTGGGACTACAGGCACACACGAACATGCCCGACTAATTTTTCTACTTTTAGTAGAGACAGGGTTTCACCATGTTGGCCAGGCTGGTCTCGAACTCGTGACCTCAGGTGATCCACTGGCCTCATCCTCCCAATGTGCTGGGATTACAGGCGTGAGCCACTGCACCCAGTCAGGTGGCTTATACTTGTTTGTAAAAAAAAGTATTAAATAGTAAATTGACAAGTGACTCTAAGACTGAGGCCAAAACGTTGTTTATCTGTGAGAGGTGACAAGATGAAACCTATCCTCTAGCTTATTTCTCTTCTGAGGAGCAGCAAAGAAGAACCAAAAAGGATTAAGTTATTTCTTAATGTAACATGAATTGTGTTAGGCAACATCTAGTTGTGATCACATCTTTAAGTAAAATGATAATTTGAGGAAGTTTCCTTGATATAATTAATGTTGGTCTTAAGCAAATGAAATTAGAATTTCAAAGGGAAAATGGTATGGCGAACATATTCAAATAGATTGAGTAAAAAGAAAATGTTAAAATATCTCTACTTTTGGTTGTTTACCATAAAACAGTTCCATGAAACAAAAAAGCACACATACACAAACTCATTTAAAGAGGAACACGCCCATGGGACTGTGTAATATTATGCCTTCCAGCTTCCGACTTCAGCGTGCTTGATTAGACTGTCTTTTTAGAATAGTATGTGATGACTGGATTACTCTGTGCATTTGATCACATAGTCTGTGCAGATATCTTCCCCTCAGTCCATAAAGTCAATTCGAACAAATAAACAAACAAACAAACACTTTTTATTATGACCAGGAGTTTTGCATCTTTTCCTGTGGGATCTTGGTTGCTTCTGCTAGTACTTTGTTTAGCAGAAAAACTAGTCTTATATTAAACGATGGAGCTCTGTAGCTGTTTTACTATCAAGCATTTATGTGGTATTTTATGGCCTGCGAGGTATTTTACAGCCCCTGTACCAGTTTTTTCTCCTTGATCTCTTTGAGCTGTAACCAGAGTGTTGTCATTCCCATTTTTACACACTTCAGAAAGAAGGCTATGTGAGGGTAAATGACTAGCAGAAGGTCAGATGATAAGTTAATAGTCAAAAAGGTATGATAGGTCATGATCTTAGAATTGCCGGTTTATTTCTTAGCTCATACTGCTATACTGATTCTTTTCTGGCCTTTGGCTGAGTTGTCTGTGAAAGACTTCTGAAACGCAAAGCAGGATGCGTTTGTCATGTGATGGAGCATAACATGTATAAGAATGCAGTGACAATAGTATAATTTATCGTGAACAACTGTCACTGAACTTTCAAAATAAATACATGGTTAGTGTAGAGAAAAAAATTATTATATTCGGAAATATTAAAACTGCTATGGATTTGTTTTTAAATTGGTATGACCAAGATAAATTTGGAATGGTTTTAATTTGAAAAGCCTAAGAAGCTTGTGTTGTCACAGCTGTTAAATTGGCTGCCTGGTCAGATTTATAATATTCATTTTAGGAGAAAAAGATGGAAATCAGAGTAAAATTCCTGATCACAAATTACATAAACAGGAAAAGCAAAAAAAATCTTGAAAATAAAGCCAATAAAAGAATTGGTGAATGGTTAAGACATGTGAATTTAGTATTTGTCAAACGATGATGTTAAACTAGAGACCTGTAAAGTTTTCTGGGATTAAGATTATAGGAGGATACTTGAAATCCTGCCTTTTACATGATGTCTTAAAATACAGTCTGGTTGAAATCATAGTCTCTTAAATACTTTCATGGTTCAGATGCTTTTTCAAGGCGTTTGCTCACAAAAGAAGAGTGCTCAGCTTATGATCAGTTTGCTATTAAGTTGGAAGGCTTATATTTGCATAAAGTTCTTTCTCAGGAACATGTTAATAGGAACCTGAATGTAAATAAGAGGAGGAAGCCGCTTATATATTTTTCTGTGGTTCTCCTTGATAGAAAAATCTTATGTACATATTCAGTGGATGAGCCTCACTTGCTCCTGGGCTCAGTATTCAACTAATTAATGTCATTCAAGCATTATATGCCTTTGCATTGGCATTTTATCGAATTTCAAATCCTCTATTTGAATGAATTGCACCTTGAGAAGAATTCATGTTTGTATTTTATTTAGCTTAGGGTGTGTCTATGTTTAATCCACATCCACTTCAAATACATTTTTCACTACTCTTGTGGAAAAAGGCCAAATCACTGAGGCTGTGGCAAATCTTTCTTTTTCACCTTTTACATACATATGTTTGTGTGTTTGTGTGTATATTTGCATGTAGGCTTCATGCAGGGGGTAATTAACTATGTATAAAAATTGATTGCAAAAAATTACTGTATGAACAAAACAACTCTAACACCTGTAAATAAAATAAAATATATTAACTTTCTTCACATTTATATTATGCTAATATAGCAATTGTATCACAAGACATTTCTCTGGATGGTACTCTTTCTGATTATTTTTATTTTCTTCATTTTTCCATATCTTAAGTTTCTAAAAATAAGGGTGAAGGTAATAAGAGCTAAAATTATCAAACAATTTCTGTATAATTATATAACTTCACATGAATTATCACATTTAATACTTTCAAAAATTCTGTTTGTTACTATCATTATGATTGCCAATTACAGATAAGAAAACTGAGGTTTGGAGAAAAGAGAATAAATACCCTGTTCAAAGTCAAGTAGATAGACAGTGGTCCAGGAATTATTTAAACCATTGATGGAATGGATAACCTGAGACCTTAATCTCTATGATGTATTGAATATAAATTATTTTCTAAAGAGAAAAAAGTGAACATTATATTTTAAAAATTGCATATTCCTGGTGTTTTTGGTAGAAAATAAATACCCACCAAAAAAGCTTTTAATAGATTATTTTATTTCTTCTATGATCTATGACTCTCCCTTATATAATCTTGGGTCAAATTTTATTTTCCAAAGACAACCACAGCAATAACTCCTATTTTGCAAGTTCTTCTTAAAACAAATATTGCTTCTCATCTGTCAAGAAATAGAGTCTAATCACCCTGCTCTCAAATCTAGGTGGACTGGCAATTGCTTCCATAAACAACGTGACACTGTATGTCTTCTGAGGCTAGATTTTGCCAAAATGACACTGTATGTCTTCTGAGGCTAGATTTTGTTAAAAAATATTCAGACACTTGTTAAAATGCTAAGGCAGATATTATTTAAAACTATTTCAATAGGGGAGAGAGATTGAATGCAGTTCTGAATACTGCAAAGACAGCTGGGGATTTAAAGCCCATGAACAGTGAGGGGGCAGTAGATGGAAAATTACTGAGGGGAGATATAAGGGTAGATGGATTCTTGCTACACAGGCCTAACAGGATTCCTACTAAAAGCAGGCCAAGGACTGGCCAAGGATGGGGAGATTCTTGTGAAACTGACCTGGGATTTTTTCCTGAAACTAGACTCAGCAAGCCAAAGACAGGACAAGACAATGTGGAGGCCTAGTTAAAAAGAGGGCTCAGGCCGGGCGCAAAGGCTCCAGCCTGTAATCCCAGCACTTTGGGAGGCCGAGGTGGGTGGATCACGAGGTCAGGAGATCGAGACCATCCCTGGCTAACATGGAGAAACCCTGTCTCTACTAAAAATACAAAAAACTAGCCGGGCGTGGTGGCGGGCGCCTGTAGTCCCAGCTACTCGGAGGCTGAGGCAGGAGAATGGCGTGAACTCGGGAGGCGGAGCTTGCAGTGAGCCGAGATCACGCCACTGCACTCCAGCCTGGGTGACACAGCAAGACTCCATCTCAAAAAAAAAAAAAAATAAAAATAAAATAAATAAATAAATAAATAGAAAGAGGGCTCAGAGGAGCTTGACCCAAGTTTGGTCAGAGAGTGTCTGTTAATTTGAAAAGGCTGTGCAACTTGATTGAGACACTCAATCTTGTGACCCAATCACCATGTTGGGAAGAAGCCCAAGACACATGGAGAAGAAACATGTAGTTGGTTTTAGTGGACAGCCATCATAGTTCACCAGATACCTGAGTAAATTAGCTTCAGTTGGTACCAGCCCCCAACAACTGAGTCCCTCAACTTTCATGTCTTCTCACCTAAAGCCCCAGAAATCATGAAGTTGAAGCTAGCTCTCCAGTTCTTCTCTGTTCAAATTCCTGATGCACAGAATTCATGAGCATAATTAAATGTCTTATTTCTCTAAATTTGGAGGGGCTTGTTAGATCTCAGCAAAACTGTTTTCACTATTCTGATTTAAGCCCACATCTTTTTCCCAGGCTATTGCAGTAACCTCCCAACTGTTCTTCCTGATTTCACTGCTGCTTTCCCATAGTTTTGCCTCTACCTAGAAGCTAAAGTCACTTGATAGCAATATTCTTTTCAAAACCTTGCAGTGGTCTTGCCCCTTTTAAAGAATGAAAAGCAAAGTCCCAAAGGCCCACACGTCTCCTCTTCATCTGTCACCATTCTTCCCCTGGTCTCCCTTGTTCTGGCCACAATGGGGCCCATCTTTTTCCTTGAACAAACCAAGCGTACCTCCTGCTCTCTGTGCCTGGATTGTATTTTCTCCAGACACCTGCATTTCTTACTCTCTTGCTTCCTTCAGGTCTTGGCTTGAATATTCATATGTTATATCTGTGTCCCCACCCAAATCTCATCTTGAATTGTAGTTCCCATCATCCTTTCATGTCATGAGAGGGACCTGGTGGGAGGTCATTGAATCACAGGGGTGGTTACCTCCATGCTGTTCTTGTGATAGTCAGTGAGTTCTCATGAGATCTGATGGTTTTATAAGGGGCTTCTCCCCACTTTGCTCTGCACTTCATGCTGCTGCCATGTGAAAAAGGATGTGTTGCTTCCCCTTCCACCATAATTGTATTAATAAGCTTCCTGAGGCTTCCCCAGCCATGCTGAACTGTAAGTCAATTAAACCTCATTCTTTTATGGACTGGTATGTCATTCACAGCATGAGAACAGACTAACCCAAATGTAGAAAGGCCTTCCCTCACATTGTACTTAAAACAAATAGATACCCCTGCCACATCCGCCTTATCCTGTTTCATTTTCCACGTATCACTTACCGTCATCTGAAATATTATACAGTTATTTGTTAATGCATGTGTTGTCTGTCTTCCTCCCATAGATCGGAGTCCTTTTGGAGCTTGTATAGGCCTCATTCCATGAGAAAATTTGTTGTGTTCAGTGCAGTACTCTCAGTGCCTAAAATGTGCCTGGGACAAAGTAGGAATTCAATAAACGTTTGCTGACTGAATGAATTTGGCCTGCAAGAGTAATTTTAAAGAGTTATTTTCTACATGGCCTGGGATGTTTTGTCCTTAGACTTTAATATTGAATGATTTTTTATCTTTCCATTTTATATCATATAGAACATTATGAAAGAAGGTTCATAAGTCACCAGGAGGAATATTGGTAAGATTCAATAGGTAAACATGTTGTGGAAAAGCTGTGGAATGCAGGCTTCTGAGGAGGGAAGAGGACTAAGAACTCAGCCAAGGTGTCAACATACTAATGAAGGCAAAGGGGGCATCGGATGCAAGTAGAAGTGGGAATTTGACCGGAACAAGTTATTTAGCATCTTTGAGCCTCAGTTTTCTGAGATGAAAAACACATATATTATAAATGTAATAAAGAATAGCTGTTTGTCAGAAATTAATCTTAATTTTAAAATCATATTTCATTTCAGGTCCTCAACATTATCCATGAGAAACTGGTACCTGAACCAAACAATAGGCTGGACAGCCAAACTTTGTGGAGACATAGGATTTGCTGTATTTCTTTAGCAATCCCCTTCCACTCTTCTCTTAACCCATTAACCATACCTGGAAAAGACCTAGCCCAAAGTATTCTACCAAAGTTTTAAAAAGTGGCTTTTCTGCTTTTAAGAGCAAAACCATGAGGTTTGCTGTTCTATGATATAAACAATATACGACATGGCAAAAGTAGAGTAGGAGTTCTCAGTCTTAAGGGGATATGGAAAAGAATGAGGGACAGAGAATAAATTACGCAAACCAACACAGTCTGAATCTTCTTTCACTGGGCTTGGAAAGAACATGTGTTAGAAAAATTGAGAGGTATATCTAGCATGGAAAGATCTCTCTCTGCATTCTCCCTTTGGAATTGGAGAAAAACTTGTAACATCACAGGCAACCCAGTCTAGTTAAAAGAATGGAAAGTTATGCTCATGCTGGGAGAGGATCTGGTAGCCTTCTCCAGCCTCTCGGTTCATGTGTGGGGTGCATTAGTGGAAAGTCAGGGTGCCTGCCAGGTGCCTGCAATTAATCTTGCAGTAGAAGCTGGGTGGACTACAGGACATTGGGGTAGGCAGGAGCACATGGACCTGCAATCAGCATGGCTAAAGGGAGCTCAAATTACTCCAGGAACATTGCCCGGCCAAAAATAAAGAACCACAAATGCACTAGCCACAAATTCAAGCCTTGGTAGTCAGTAGGTTGACAGGAAGCATTGTACCAGATTCCAGTAGACAGTAGTTAGCATAGACCCAATGACCAACACAATGTTGGGATATTCTTCTGTCCTCTAAAACTTCAGGGTCAAGCCACCCACACAGTCCTCTTGTACCCCACCTTAGGGAAAAGACAAGATGAGAGGAAAGCTGTCTAAGAGACTGAAAACTTACCTAAATGAGAGACCATGCCCTAGCAGCTATGTACATGATCACACTGGATTAAATTTAAACTGGTTGGGCATTTAGTTAGTTTTTTTAATGCTAACCAGAGGGTGAGAGTTCTTCCAGGTAATTATCAAAAGTAAATTGCATTTTCTCATTACATATGAATTCTTACGATTTTTCCTCACAGAAAAATTGCAGAAGATTGTTGAAGTAATATTTACAAGCATTTAGAATAGTGCTTGGCATTTACTAGTCGCTAATGAAATGGTAGCAATTACTATGTTTGAAATCTATGCACTATTTTTGAAAGGGGACTAAGTCAATAATGGCAAAGAAATAGTGGTAAAGCTATGTGCTTTGATCAGACAGTGAGTGGCCTTGGTGTTCAGGAAACCAAAACTTCCTATCTTCACATCTCTATTCATTTCAGCTTCACTTGGGTGTGACTTTTAAAATAATAAACACACTCCGATAAAAAGAAGGAAGTTTTGTAAAATTTGACCTTTGAACATAACCTAAAGACATCACATTTGTTACTCATTTGTACTCACTTTCTGTAATTTTGTCTTAATAAGTATTTAATGTAGATAAATAAAAAGAAGAAAACTTTTTTTATATACTGGATGCTTCCAAATGTGTAGTTAAGGGTAATGCTATGCAATGACAACATTCCTAAAATTAGCATTTTTTGCATTACTTGATTAATTTTCATAATATTAAATATATACATATATAAGCTATTGACCAGAATATATAAAAAAATATATATACATATATAAAAATATATATATACATATGTGTGTGTGTGTGTGTGTATATATATATATACACCCATAATGACTATTGTTAAGCCTTTTGAGCACTTCCTATGTGCCAAGGACAATGCCAAATAATTTCACGTGTTATCTCATTAATCCCCACAACAATTCTCTTGAATAAATACAATAGTGTTCCACATTTTACTAATAGTAAAAACTGAGGCACGGAGAGATTATGTAACCCTCTTAAGGTCATATAGCGAATAAGTGTCAGCACTGGTTTTGGGCTCAGGCAATGTGATTTTATAGTTGTGACTATTAATCACCATGCAGGAGAAATTTGTTGTTGAGGATAGTCTGCTATCCATCATACATTTTTCATACAATAGTTGATTTTGGTACATTTTCAACCAAAATCGCCTTCTGATTTTAACAAGATAAAAAATATTTAGAAATAGTCAATAGATAAGGCTTCAACAAAGAATAATTTTAATTAATTATTTCACAGATTATATTTTATACAAAGTGCTTTTAGTATGAGCATTTGAAATAGGCTTTTGATCAAATTTTAACAAAGCTTTTTCAGCAACTTCTCTGCTTTTAAAAAAATGTACTCATTGGGAGATATTGTAGATACTGTCCCATTAGTGTAAATGGACATTATGTTCAAGGCACCAAATTCTTCGTAAGGATAATTTGAAGGTGCCTTTCTTTTCCCCCTGTGCTGTCAACATCTATAATTTCATTTCTTTATTAGAGATGATTTGACAGTGAGAAAAATTCAAACTGTTAGAGCATTTAGAGCAAGCTGATACATTTCCAAAAGAAAGCACATTTCTGATGTTTGAGGGATTTTGAACAGACATTTATTGCTTCATAAAAAGAAGAGGTAATGAAGTCCTTCTGGAATAAGAATGTAGTTTCCATGTGAAAAAATATATATTTTTTTCCTTTAGAAATTCTGAAAGTAAATTACATGTAAAAACATTCAGGTAAGTTGCCCATTTTATTTGTTATAATGTTTTCATTTTTAAAAAAATCATTAGAGTAGTTGAATGTGTAAAAAAATGAAAATTTCTACAAATTGGAGATTTGCCAAATTCTTACTACATTTGGGGCACTGTTCAAGATATTTTACATGTATTAAATTATTTAATCTTCACAAGAGACCGATGGGGGTCTCCATTTTATAGACAGGAAACTGAGGCACTGAAAGATTAGGAAATTTGCATAGACACGGTGTAAGCCAGTGTTATCTGGCTCTAGAGTAGTCACACTTAACTATTCTGCTATTTTGCCTTAAGAATATTTAATAATACTTTATTTCCTATGTATTTTCCCATTTCCACACTTTTTCATTTATTAAATATTATTTTGTTGAGAATGAAGCCGAATTTTTCATGATTTTTATAGAAAATATAAAATGCTATTTCAGATATTTGTCTATTATTTCTCAAGAGTATCCTGTGTTTAAAATTATAACTTTCTTCCTGCAGAGATGTAATTTGTTTTAATTAGGTCATCTAAATGTCAATTATTTATGTTGACTTCAGCAATTCCTAATTTTGGGATTTCACAGGCCTTCACTCTTACCTGGCACTCTGGGAATCTTCTCTGTTTTGCATAATCTTAATTATATTACTTTGTTGAAGAGATGCAAGAAAAATGACATTCTTCTAGAGTGACTTCTCAATTAAATCAAAGAGATCTGATAAGATTAAAGAAAATGCTGGCAAGGCACTGAGTGGTAAGAAAGAGGCTGTCCGTGTTGAATGAGTTACCAGGAACAAAATACAGAATTATATCAGGACACTATTCACTTAGCATAATTAGTAGTTTTTGTTACTAACATGCTAAATGATTTATTAGCTGTCAGTGATAAGCTGATGTGCTACAATAATTACTCCAAAATACCACATCTTGATTTATGCAGCAGTTTTATTTCCAAAACACTTTAACCTCATTTAGCTTTCATTACATTTTGGTAAAATAATTAAGAACAAGTGTTATAATTCCAAATTTAAAGATGGAAACTGAGTCACATAGATGCTAAGTAACCTGAGAAAAACCTCAGTTACAACAGTGAGGCTCAAGCCTCTAAATTCTCCTCTTGTTCTCGCCTAAAATCGTGATCTCTGCCTAGAGATGGCTTCACGTTGAGGAGAAGCAAGAGAGAAACTAGAAAATTCTATTATTTGTTTTATCCAGACACTGGGAAATATAGCATCTTCTGTTTACAAATAGAGTTGGTATTTATCCATTTATCCATTTGTCCAAGGGTTTAATTGTAAAGACTTTTTTTTTTTTTCCTTAACTGTGTGGTAATAAACACACAAATGCAACCATACTTTAAGGAATCTTGTTATATAGATAGGGGATTATACATCACAAATGGATTGTCAAGATTTTTGACTGTTATAACATTAAAATAATATAAACTGTAAGAAGGACTACTATGGTTTCTCTAGGTGATATGTGGCCTGTGAGGAGAACAAAGGCCATGGAATACAGAATTGCTCATCAAATTTATGGCCTGATGTCTGTGATGCTGCATGGTGCATAAAATAATTATGTAAGTACTACATCTGCTTCTAGGAAGTCATCTGTGAAAACTTCCTAATTTTTTAAATGCCTACCTTTGTGTTGTATGAATCACAATGAAATGAATCCCCATTTGCTAACTCTAGCTATTTTGTATTTGGAGTGACCACCTCCATCACTACACTGAATGCTCTGGGCTAAAAAGTCTACATGTTCGTTTCTTTATATGCTTTCACAAATATAGACGATATGATTGGTGGGAATTAAAACTGGACCTGAGTTTTCATAAATATTAGTGAAATCTGGTTAGATGTAACATGAATCGTAGGACCCAGATATTAGCCTGACTTTAATCTCTGCTGTATGTGGATAGTAGTAAATGTTATTAAATGAAAGTATGCCCACCAAAGAAAAGCTATTAATAAATCTATACACTTTCATACTATGTCTTGTAAAACTAAACCCAAAGCAGTTTGGGGAGTTAGGAAAGCAATTAAATGGTGACTTTTCCCATTTCTTTGCTTTCTGATGAAATATGAAATGAAACTTACTTATCATTTTCTTATGTTAACTGTGTATTAAGTTTAAATTCTGTATGAAAATTGAGCAAAGTCTGGCCTAATAGACCAAAATCATTTTTTTCTCAGGATATTAATTACAGTGAAAATGTTGCTTTCTGGATTTCTTGACCATATTCTTTATTATTCTTATGATTTGATAACCACTCTAAGGATATTGGCTAGTCAATGGCTGGATTCTAATCATTCAGGAAGGAGAGCAGTATTTTAGACTTACAGAGAATTCAGCCTGACAATAGCCTTATGGTAATATTTCCAGGAGCTGCCAGGTTGTTGAATATGTTGTCAGTCCAATCTTATTTAATTTCCTTTCTATCTAGCTATACTTAAGAAGATAACATGGGACTAGAATGTTGGCAACCATGCATGTTCAGACAAGTCCACAACACCATGACTTTAAAGTGTAATAAGCACCATAAAAATTAAGCTTATAGGAGTGATATGTTGGGGGAGTGGCATTGGTACACATAAAATAAAGGCACTTCTGCAGTTTTGGAGACACCTAGGAGCTTATGATAAAGCCTATTGAATCTTGTAATCTAGAGAAACCCTATCTCCAGCCTAAGATTTTCTTTTTTTTTTTTTTTTTTTTTTTTTTTTGAGACGGAGTCTTGCTCTGTCACCCAGGCTGGAGTGCAGTGGCCGGATCTCAGCTCACTGCAAGCTCCGCCTCCCGGGTTTACGCCGTTCTCCTGCCTCAGCCTCCCGAGTAGCTGGGACTACAGGCGCCCGCCACCTCGCCCGGCTAGTTTTTTTGTATTTTTTAGTAGAGACGGGGTTTCACCGTGTTAGCCGGGATCGTCTCTCGATCTCCTGACCTCGTGATCCGCCCGTCTCGGCTTCCCAAAGTGCTGGGATTACAGGCTTGAGCCACCGCGCCCGGCCTCCAGCCTAAGATTTTCATAAGAAATCAAGATCAGCAAGCTGTTAGTGAACTACTTCTCCTGACAGTCAACTGCCAGTGATGCAGTGGAGAGCACAGATGTCAAGGAACACATAAGTAAGCTAAAAAGAGTCGTGCACCCTTAGAGAGGGAAATCAAATATGGTACCACACTGGCACCAAGCTCCAAGCCAAAAAGGTTGCCTATATAGTAATGAAATAAGTCTTTTACTTTTCCTAAGGTTATAGATGATCAGGATGGTAGAATTTAAATATCAAATGCCTTTCAGTTCTGTTATATAGAGAGTGACTTCCAACGTGGCCCTATATAGAGCCCTAATAGGATACAAGGACTAATCCTGACAAGGCCAGCTATAATGAATAGATAAATGCATAGTCTTGATTTAAAGCAACCTTTAAATCTCCTTTATATTTCAAATATTCACTCTCCTTTATATTTCAAAAGTGCTTGTAATTTAGACATTTTAAAAAATATATTTATTTTGAATTTACAAGAAAAGCCACATGCAGTCATAATTAGAGGCTTTATTTATATGTATATATTCTTCCAATAATATAGAGAACCATCTTTCCTTCCACTGTGACCTCATAACACTTCCACTTAAGAAGTAATTTAATAAAATTCCTAGATATCCAGTCTTGTCAGCTTCTCCTAAGTAAAAGTCTGATGATAAAAAAAAAATATATTATCTCTTGTATTTGCTAGTTTATACCTCTTGATTAGTTACTCTCAATCACTTTGTGATTTTGCTGAACTGGATTCACGTAGGTTTATGCTTTACTACTTTGTCATGTATACAAAATTAAGGAGTAAACACTGTATGCCAGTACGCAGAGACTGACCACATAAACATTCTAAGTTGTTAGTTATTCATTTGTGTGTTTCTATAACAGTGGGGTAAATGAAAGCAATAGAAACATACAACATAGAATCATAATGAAATGCTTTCTTTAAGTTAAAAACAACAGAATAGTGAAAAGATAAACTTTCATTCATTTTTAATACAACAGCAGAATACAAAACAGCTTTCATTCTTCCACATATTTCATTTGTCACGAAAGGGCAGAAGCCAAACTTATTAACAGTTCGAGTAGGCATGACATTAAGACATCACTATGTCTCCTTAGGATTTTGGTTTATCTCATCATATTATTGTATTCTAACTCAATATATTTATTATAAAAACATTTTTCCTTAAAAATAAACACATTAGCACTTAGTTCTCAGTTTTGAAATCATTGATATCTAATTCATTGTGTAAAAATTACAAAGCATAAATATGCAAAATAAAAACTAAGAAAAATTTCAAATGCATAGCACCCAGAAGTATTATTGTCAGCATTTTGTGCATATTTTCATTAATATTTACCTCCATTTTTTATGAAATGGGTCTAATATAATATATGGTGTTCTGTGTTCTCTTTCCTAACAACTCTATATTATGAAAAATACTGTCACTAAACATGGCTCAGCATCATCATGTTAATGTCTCTCTAGCCATTCACTTTAAGTATATGCTATAATTTATGTATCCAATCTTCTACTGTTCGACACTTAAGCTGTTTTCGGGATTTGTTTTTGTTTAGATAATATAGCTGTGGCCAGCTGTAACTTTTTTGTTTTGACAGTGTGCATACTTAGACACATAATCAAATAATTTCTTCATCTAAAATTTCTGGAAGTGCGGTTGTGAATGGAGATGTGAAAAATGAATGAAATTTAAGGCTTTTGATGCAACTGTCAAACTATATTTGACACAGATTAAATCATTTTTTATATTCCTACACACAGTTTATGTTTCTGAAAACATGGACTACTAGGCAAGGATGAACTGTTCCATTAATCTAAACAAATTCTGGATAATATATAGCAATATGCAATCCATGGATCATATGGTAAGAAATGAAGGATGTCTCTAAATGTCAAAATCAAAGTAGGAACTGGGCACCAGGGGCATAGTGAATAGGATGATGACTGGGAGTTATAAGGAGACAGCAATCCAATAATGACTCATTTTTGCATTTGTTTTTACTTTTGTTATTATTGAAGCATGAGTTACACAGTATAAAGTGAAGAAATTGCATTTATGGAGATCAGTGCATGTTTACAAATAGTACATACCTGTATACCCACTGTCCAGATCAAATTATAAAACATATGAGCACCTCAGCTTTCCTTATGCTCTCTTGCAGGCTTTATTTTTTTTTTCAGATGGAAAGTACATCCTTCACCATATATTGCTTTTGTCTGTCTTTCAACATTAGATAAGTGTAATATGCAGCGTATATATGTCCACTTTATTTTGAGCCTATGTATGTCTTTGCATGAGAGATGGGTCTCCTGAATACAGCACACTGATGGATTTTGACTCTTCATCCAATTTGTCAGTCTGTGTCTTTTAATTGGAGCATTTAGCCCATTTACATTTAAGGTTAATATCACTATGTGTCAATTTGGTCCTGTCATTATTTTGCTCATTAGATGATGCAGTTTCTCCCTAGCATTGATGGTCCTTACAATTTCGCATGTTTTTGCAGTGGCTGGTACCGGTTGTTCCTTTCCATGTTTAGTGCTTCCTTCAGGAGTTCTTATAAGGCAGGCCTGGTGGTGAAAAAAGTCTCTCTGCTTTTGCTTGTCTGTAAAGGATTTTATTTCTCCTTCACTTATGAAGCTTAGTTTGGCTGGATATGAAATTCTGGGTTGAAAATTCTTTTCTTTAAGAATGTTGAATATTGGCCCCCACTCTCTTCTGGCTTGTAAAGTTTCTGCTGAGAGATCTGCTGTTAGTCTGATGGGCTTCCCTTTGTGGGTAACCTAACCTTTCTCTCTGGCTGTCCTTAACATTTTTTCCTTCATTTCAACTTTAGTAACTCTGACAATTATGTGTCTTGGAGTTGCTCTTCTCGAGGAGTATCTTTGTGGTGTTCCCTGTATTTCCTGAATTTGAATGTTGGCCTCCCTTGCTAGGTTGGGGAAGTTCTCCTGGATAATATCCTGAAGAGTGTTTTCCAACTTTGTTCCATTCTCCCCATCATTTTCAGGTACACCAATCAGATGTAGATTTGGTCTTTTCACATAGTCTCATATTTCTTGGAGGCTTTGTTCATATCTTTTTACTCTTTTTTTTCTAAACTTCTCTTCTAGCTTCATTTCATTCATCTGATCTTCAATCACTAATACTCTTTCTTCCAGTTGATCGAATCGGCTACTGAAGCTTGTGCATGTGTCACGTAGTTCTTGCACCATGGTTTTCATCTCCATCAGGTCATTTAAGGTCTTCTTTACACTGATTATTCTAGTTAGCCATTCATCTAATCTTTTTTCAAGGTTTTTAGCTTCTTTGCTATGGGTTCCAACATCCTTCTTTAGCTCGGAGAAGTTTGATCGTCTGACCCCTTCTTCTCTCAACTTGTCAAAGTCATTCTCAGTCCAGCTTTGTTCCATTGCTGGCTAGGACCTGCGTTCCTTTGGAGGAGAAGAGGCACTCTGATTTTTAGAATTTTCAGCTTTTCTGCTCTGGTTTCCCCCCATCTTTGTGGTTTTATCTACCTTTGGTCTTTGATGATGGTGACGTACAGATGGGGTTTTGATGTGGATGTGCTTTCTGTTTGTTAGTTTTCCTTCTAACAGTCAGAACCCTCAGCTGCAGGTCTGTTGGAGTTCGCTGGACGTCCACACCAGACCCTGTTTGCCTGGGTATCACCAGCGAAGGCTGCAGAGCAGCAAATATTGCAGAACGGCAAATCCAGAACACAATAATGACTTATTAACATATGGAGAAGAAAAGACACTTCAGCAGTAAACAAGAGGGGAAAAGAAAGCTGATAAAATTATATCCTGAGATAAAACAACAAAAAGAGGCATAGACAAAAAGTCAATATAATCAGTTATCTATTTATTATCTATGTAGTACTTGAGTACTATTTATTGAAAATTTCTCTTGTTCAGGCAACTGTATATATGTTTTATTTATTGCATTTATAATTGGTTTGTTTGAATACTCTTGTGTGAATGCCACACTATTTTAATTTGTATAGTTTTACAATTAGTCTTGATATCTGCAAGTATATTACCTTTGAATTAAACCTATTAATAAGTTTAAATATTAAATCTTTAAACTATGATCATAGTATAGCCACTTATTTATATATTCTTTATTTTTTATTATTATTGTTTTCTCTTTTCTGTGTAGAGGCCTTATATATGGTAAGTTTTAAGTGTTTGATTTTCTAATTGTCTATATATAAAATACAAAAGATGAAATGGAAATTTGTATGTTGATATTATATACAAGTTTCCTAAAGTTTAAAAAAAAATTCTAATAGTTAATATTTTAGAACTATATATTCTAAATACCTGAGAAATTTGACAATAATGACTTTGTTTCTACCTTTGCAATTCCTAAAACTTTTATTTACTTTTTATTCCTTATTGCACTGGCTAGGACCTCCTGTGTAGTGTTGAATAAAAGAAAGAATAGTCGTTATTGTCTTAATCCATAACTGCCTAGGAAAACCTTTCAATATTTCACCACTAAGTGCAATGCTTGAATATGTGTGTGTGTGTATCTGAGTATGTGTATAAATATGTGTGTATATATATGTGTGTGTATATATATGTGTATATATATATACGTACATGTATATACACACACACATATATATTTAGTAGCTGCTTTTATTAGATTTATTAGATTGAGGAAGATTACTCCTGTCTTTAATTTATTAATGATTTTATAATGAGTAATGTTAGATATTAACAAATTTTTCTGTACCTAATGAGATAACGATATGATTTTTCACCTTTATTTGGTTAGTGCAGTTAATTACATTGAACTAACTTATAAATATTAAAATACGCTTACATTCCTGAATTATACAAGCTTCCTAGTACTCATCTATAAGTTTTATATATCTCTAGTCAAAATTTGTTATCATTTTAAGATTTTGCATCTACGTTTCTGTGAGGCATTGAATTTTCACTATCCTTTTTTGTAATGTCCTAATTAGGTTTTGTTTTGTCTTGTTATTTATTTATTTATTTTTTGACTTTCTTTGTGGGGGGTGAGAATGGAGTCTTGCTCTCACTCTTGTTGCTCAAGCTGGAGTGTAATGGCACCATCTCAGCTCATTGCAACCTCCGCCTCCTGGGTTCAAGCGATTCTTCTGCCACGTCCTCCTGAGTAGCTGGGATTATAGTCATATGCCACCTCACCTGGCTAATTTTTGTATTTTTAGTAGAGACGGGGTTTCACCATATTGGCCAAGCTGGTGTCAAACTCCTGACCTCAGGTGATCTTTCTGCCTAGGCCTCCCAATGTGCTGAGATTACAGGCATGAACTACCACCCTGGCTGTCCCTACTAGGTTTTATTATTAAGCACATTAAGATCATGCTTTTATTTTTCTATTCCCTGGTAGTGTTTTTCTAAGATTAATATTATTCTTAAGTGTTTAAACAATTTTCCCCATAAAGCAATGTGGTCAGGTGTTTACTTTTAAGAAAGCTTTAAATTATAAATTCAGTATCTTAATAGACATTGGATAATCATATTTTATGTTCTCCTTGTGTTTATTTTCTTAGTTGTTTATAAAGAACCTGTCTATTTTCAAACATAGCAACATAAAGTTGTTAATAATATTCTCTTGCTATCTTTGTAATGGTTGCCACTTACTAATATCTTCTTTTTTATTCCCGATGGTGTTAATTTGTGCCACGCCTATTTTGTAAACTCATTTTTGGAAGTATCTTAAGTTGCATCCCTTAGAAACAGATGTTGAGACAAATATTCTACTGCAGGTGATTTTTAAGGGGAATCCTTTGGAGGATGAGAAAATAGGACAGGGAAGGGGTAAATTTAAGTGAGAAAGGGCTTCAGGTGGAATTCAACATCAGTCTGATCATGTGAGAAGCTCTTGAGCATGAATGTAAAAACAGAGCACAGTTGTCTCTGTCCCTTGGTAAACATGGGGCATTGGTTCCAGGATCCCTTCCTCTACCAAAATCTGTGCACGCTCCAGGACTGCAGTGGGCTCAGTGGAACACACCTATAGGAAAATTTGACTCAGTGCAAATGCATGTTTTGCATCTCACAAAAGCTGTATTTTCAGTGTGCATTTGGTTGGAAAAAATCCACATATAAGTGTACCTTCACAGTTGAAACCTGTGTTTTTCAAGGGTCAACTGTATATCCATCCCACACCACACACACTTTGAGGCAAGAGTAGTGGAGCTTTTGTGGAGCTGCTGTACCCCCTTCTAACATCCAGTTATTGGAAGTAATCTCCCATGGGGGGAGAATGGATATAATTTCAGGCACTTTTGGAGAAGCAAGAACCCTCCAGCGAAGCTTGCAGATGTGAGCTGTTAGCAGCAGCACTCATAGAAGCTGGAGAATGGAGAACATCAACCTAGTTAAAGGAATCCAGGTGTGTATGGGTAAACCATCAATAGTATATTCCATAGTCTATGCCTTACATTACTGAGATGCACTTGTTTTTCACATTCACTCCATCCTGTTGCAGCTTTTCCAGGATTCCTGTTAGTTAATATTTCTGGGAAAACTTGCAAGAGCAAGGTTGACAGGAAAAGCAACAGCCTCCATTGCTGCATTTAGTCCCAGGGTCATTACTGATACATGTCATGTCCTTTGTTACCACCCATTTTAGACTGTTTTAACCCTCAGCCACATCTCCTGGTCTGGGTGGCTTGCCTCATGGGATAATCCACCTGGGCATCCAGGTGGAACCTCTAAAAACAAAGTAAACTTTCAAAAAGTTAAAATTATGCCTATCATCCAAACGTAAAGCGAACATGTATTAAATATTTGTGTTTCTCATTAATATAAAGAATGCTAAAGCTAGTTTTAATCTCATCACCTTTTAAGGTCACAAATCCTCTATTCCCTCTCTAGCTAATCTGCTGTTCAGTCTACCCATTTTGTCTTGTTTTCAGTTGGTGATACTTCAGTTTTAGATTTTTCCCTCTGATATATTTGTTAATGCATTTTAATTTTTGGCAAAATTCTCTGTATTTTTTCTTTTTTTCTGATTATAATATTTTCTAAATTCCTGCATGATAACTTAAATATCTGGATAACCTATGGATATATTTAAAGACTTTCTTTTCTCTTGGCTTTTAGTAACTTTCTTCTGTTTCCTAACACACACAGACAGTTTTTAATGATTGCTGGATACTGAGTATGCAAAATTGAGAGGCTCTTTGTGATGTTATATTCCTGCAGAGATAATTCAACCTTATTTTGGAAGGCAAATAAAATATGAACAGATCACCTTAATCTGCCCATTTTAGAAATCTCACCTGGAAGCCCACCATATTTACTATGGTGCTTCTTTTTGATGAGTCTTGAACTCAAATTTTGGTTTCTGTAGCTCCATGAAAATGACAGAAATTCTGCTTGCCTCTTTTATTCTCTTAGCAGCTACTTTTTTTCTTTATTTTTCAGAGCCTTGCCTAAAATACACCTTGCTTAGAAATCATCAAATGCCTCAAGTGCAAAATAAGAGCTAAACGTTGGACTCACTTTTGTGTGAGTGTCTTTTCTTTGACATGGTGCATTTCAAAGTCAGGGTTGGGTTAGCACCAAATTTATATTTGTCTCTGCAATTCAGTGATACTCTCACAAGCTCTAAGCTGAGGCTGCATGTTGCCTCACATGTCTCTACCTCAAATTGTCAAATGTCTTGAAATGACTTTGAATGTAAGACTATCTCAGGGCATTTTACTTTGCTCCAGTATCTTTTTTTTTTTTTTTTTTTTAATTATACTTTAAGTTGTAGGGTACATGTGCATAACGTGCAGGTTTGTTACATATGTCTACTTGTGCCATGTTGGTGTGCTGCACCCATCAACTCGTCAGCACCCATCAACTCGTCATTTATTTATTTTTTATTTTTTTATTTTTTTTATTCCTTTTTTTTTAAATTTATTTATTATTATTGTACTTTAAGTTGTAGGGTACATGTGCATAACGTGCAGGTTTGTTACATATGTATACTTGTGCCATGTTGGTGTGCTGCACCCATCAACTCATCATTTACATCAGGTATAGCTCCCAATGCAATCCCTCCCCCCTCCCCCCTCCCCATGATAGGCCCCGGTGTGTGATGTTCCCCTTCCCGAGTCCAAGTGATCTCATTGTTCAGTTCCCACCTATGAGTGAGAACATGCGGTGTTTGGTTTTCTGTTCTTGTGATAGTTTGCTAAGAATGATAGATTCCAGCTGCATCCATGTCCCTACAAAGGACGCAAACTCATCATTTTTGATGGCTGCATAGTATTCCATGGTGTATATGTGCCACATTTTCTTAATCCAATCTGTCACTGATGGACATTTGGGTTGATTCCAAGTCTTTGCTATTGTGAATAGTGCTGCAATAAACATACGTGTGCATGTGTCTTTATAGCAGCATAATTTATAATCCTTTGGGTATATACCCAGTAATGGGATGGCTGGGTCATATGGTATATCTAGTTCTAGATCCTTGAGGAATCGCCATACTGTTTTCCATAATGGTTGAACTAGTTTACAATCCCACCAACAGTGTAAAAGTGTTCCTGTTTCTCCACATCCTCTCCAGCACCTGTTGTTTCCTGACTTTTTAATGATCGCCATTCTAACTGGTGTGAGATGGTATCTCATTGTGGTTTTGATTTGCATTTCTCTGATGGCCAGCGATGATGAGCATTTTTTCATGTGTCTGTTGGCTGTATGAATGTCTTCTTTTGAGAACTGTCTGTTCATATCCTTTGCCCACTTTTTGATGGGGTTGTTTGTTTTTTTCTTGTAAATTTGTTTGAGTTCTTTGTAGGTTCTGGGTATTAGCCCTTTGTCAGATAAGTAGATTGCAAAAATTTTCTCCCATTCTGTAGGTTGCCTGTTCATTCTGATGGTAGTTTCTTTTGCTGTGCAGAAGCTCTTTAATTTAATGAGATCCCATTTGTCAATTTTGGCTTTTGCTGCCGTTGCTTTTGGTGTTTTAGACATGCAGTCTTTGCCCATGCCTATGTCCTAAATGGTACTACCTAGGTTTTCCTCTAGGATTTTTATGGTATTAGGTCTAACATTTAAGTCTCTAATCCATCTTGAATTAATTTTCGTATAAGGAGTAAGGAAAGGATCCAGTTTCAGCTTTCTACTTATGGCTAGCCAATTTTCCCAGCACCATTTATTAAATAGGGAATCCTTTCCCCATTTCTTGTTTCTCTCAGATTTCTCAAAGATCAGATGGCTGTAGATGTGTGGTATTATTTCTGAGGACTCTGTTCTGTTCCATTGGTCTGTATCTCTGTTTTGGTACCAGTACCATGCTGTTTTGGTTACTGTAGCCTTGTAGTATAGTTTGAAGTCAGGTAGCGTGATGCCTCCAGCTTTGTTCTTTTGACTTAGGATTGTCTTGGAGATGCGGGGTCTTTTTTGGTTCCATATGAACTTTAAAGCAGTTTTTTCCAATTCTGTGAAGAAACTCATTGGTAGCTTGATGGGGATGGCATTGAATCTATAAATTACCTTGGGCAGTATGGCCATTTTCATGATATTGATTCTTCCTATCCATGAGCATGGTATGTTCTTCCATTTGTTTGTGTCCTCTTTGATTTCACTGAGCAGTGGTTTGTAGTTCTCCTTGAAGAGGTCCTTGACATCCCTTGTAAGTTGGATTCCTAGGTATTTGATTCTCTTTGAAGCAATTGTGAATGGAAGTTCATTCATGATTTGGCTCTCTGTTTGTCTGTTACTGGTGTATAAGAATGCTTGTGATTTTTGCACATTAATTTTGTATCCTGAGACTTTGCTGAAGTTGCTTATCAGCTTAAGGAGATTTTGGGCTGAGACAATGGGGTTTTCTAAATATACAATCATGTCATCTGCAAACAGGGACAGTTTGACTTCTTCTTTTCCTAACTGAATACCCTTGATTTCTTTCTCTTGCCTAATTGCCCTAGCCAGAACTTCCAACACTATGTTGAATAGGAGTGGTGAGAGAGGGCATCCCTGTCTTGTGCCAGTTTTCAAAGGGAATTTTTCCAGTTTTTGCCCATTCAGTATGATATTGGCTGTGGGTTTGTCATAAATAGCTCTTATTATTTTGAGGTATGTTCCATCAATACCGAATTTATTGAGCGTTTTTAGCATGAAGGGCTGTTGAATTTTGTCAAAAGCCTTTTCTGCATCTATTGAGATAATCATGTGGTTCTTGTCTTTGGTTCTGTTTATATGCTGGATTATGTTTATTGATTTGTGAATGTTGAACCAGCCTTGCATCCCAAGGATGAAGCCCACTTGATCATGGTGGATAAGCTTTTTGATGTGTTGCTGAATCCGGTTTGCCAGTATTTTATTGAGGATTTTTGCATCGATGTTCATCAGGGATATTGGTCTAAAATTCTCTTTTTTTGTTGTGTCTCTGCCAGGCTTTGGTATCAGGATGATGTTGGCCTCATAAAATGAGTTAGGGAGGATTCCCTCTTTTTCTATTGATTGGAATAGTTTCAGAAGGAATGGTACCAACTCCTCCTTGTACCTCTGGTAGAATTCAGCTGTGAATCCATCTGGTCCTGGACTTTTTTTGGTTGGTAGGCTATTAATTATTGCCTCAATTTCAGAGCCTGCTATTGGTCTATTCAGGGATTCAACTTCTTCCTGGTTTAGTCTTGGAAGAGTGTAAGTGTCCAGGAAATTATCCATTTCTTCTAGATTTTCCAGTTTATTTGCGTAGAGGTGTTTATAGTATTCTCTGATGGTAGTTTGTATTTCTGTGGGGTCGGTGGTGATATCCCCTTTATCATTTTTAATTGCGTCGATTTGATTCTTCTCTCTTTTCTTCTTTATTAGTCTTGCTAGTGGTCTGTCAATTTTGCTGATCTTTTCAAAAAACCAACTCCTGGATTCATTGATTTTTTGGAGGGTTTTTTGTGTCTCTGTCTCCTTCAGTTCTGCTCTGATCTTAGTTATTTCTTGCCTTCTGCTAGCTTTCGAATGTGTTTGCTCTTGCTTCTCTAGTTCTTTTAATTGCGATGTTAGAGTGTCAATTTTAGATCTTTCCTGCTTTCTCTTGTGGGCATTTAGTGCTATAAATTTCCCTCTACACACTGCTTTAAATGTGTCCCAGAGATTCTGGTATGTTGTATCTTTGTTCTCATTGGTTTCAAAGAACATCTTTATTTCTGCCTTCATTTCGTTATGTACCCAGTAGTCATTCAGGAGCAGGTTGTTCAGTTTCCATGTAGTTGAGCGGTTTTGATTGAGTTTCTTAGTCCTGAGTTCTAGTTTGATTGCACTGTGGTCTGAGAGACAGTTTGTTATAATTTCTGTTCTTGTACATTTGCTGAGGAGTGCTTTACTTCCAATTACGTGGTCAATTTTGGAGTAAGTACGATGTGGTGCTGAGAAGAATGTATATTCTGTTGTTTTGGGGTGGACAGTTCTATAGATGTCTATTAGGTCTGCTTGCTGCAGAGATGAGTTCAATTCCTGGATATCCTTGTTAACTTTCTGTCTCGTTGATCTGTCTAATGTTGACAGTGGAGTGTTGAAGTCTCCCATTATTATTGTATGGGAGTCTAAGTCTCTTTGTAAGTCTCTAAGGACTTGCTTTATGAATCTGGGTGCTCCTGTATTGGGTGCATATATATTTAGGATAGTTAGCTCTTCCTGTTGAATTGATCCCTTTACCATTATGTAATGGCCTTCTTTGTCTCTTTTGATCTTTGATGGTTTAAAGTCTGTTTTATCAGAGACTAGTATTGCAACCCCTGCTTTTTTTTGTTCTCCATTTGCTTGGTAAATCTTCCTCCATCCCTTTATTTTGAGCCTATGTATGTCTCTGCGTGTGAGATGGGTCTCCTGAATACAGCAGACTGATGGGTCTTGACTCTTTATCCAGTTTGCCAGTCTGTGTCTTTTAATTGGAGCATTTAGCCCATTTACATTTAAGGTTAAGATTGTTATGTGTGAACTTGATCCTGCCATTATGATATTAACTGGTTATTTTGCTCGTTAGTTGATGCAGTTTCTTCCTAGCCTCGATGGTCTTTACATTTTGGCATGTTTTTGCAATGGCTGGTACCGGTTGTTCCTTTCCATGTTGAGTGCTTCCTTCAGGGTCTCTTGTAAGGCAGGCCTAGTGGTGACAAAATCTCTAAGCATTTGCTTATCTGTAAAGGATTTTATTTCCCCTTCACTTATGAAACTTAGTTTGGCTGGATATGAAATTCTGGGTTGAAAATTCTTTTCTTTAAGAATGTTGAATATTGGCCCCCACTCTCTTCTGGCTTGGAGAGTTTCTGCCGAGAGATCTGCTGTTAGTCTGATGGGCTTCCCTTTGTGGGTAACCTGACCTTTCTCTCTGGCTGCCCTTAAGATTTTTTCCTTCATTTCAACTTTGGTGAATCTGGCAATTATGTGTCTTGGAGTTGCTCTTCTCGAGGAGTATCTTTGTGGCGTTCTCTGTATTTCCTGGATTTGAATGTTGGCCTGCCCTACTAGGTTGGGGAAGTTCTCCTAGATGATATCCTGTAGAGTGTTTTCCAACTTGGTTCCATTTACCCCTCACTTTCAGGCACCCCAATCAGACGTAGATTTGGTCTTTTTACATAATCCCATACTTCTTGCAGGCTTTGTTCATTTCTTTTTCTTCTTTTTTCTTTTGGTTTCTCTTCTCGCTTCATTTCATTCATTTGATCCTCAATCGCTGATACTCTTTCTTCCAGTTGATCGAGTCGGTTACTGAAGCTTGTGCATTTGTCACGTATTTCTCGTGTCATGGTTTTCATCTCTTTCATTTCGTTTATGACCTTCTCTGCATTAATTACTCTAGCCATCAATTCTTCCACTTTTTTTTCAAGATTTTTAGTTTCTTTGCGCTGGGTACGTAATTCCTCCTTTAGCTCTGAGAAATTTGATGGACTGAAGCCTACTTCTCTCATCTGGTCAAAGTCATTCTCCGTCCAGCTTTGATCCATTGCTGGCGATGAGCTGCGCTCCTTTGTCGGGGGAGATGCGCTCTTATTTTTTGAATTTCCAGCTTTTCTGCCCTGCTTTTTCCCCGTCTTTGTGGTTTTATCTGCCTCTGGTCTTTGATGATGGTGATGTACTGATGGGGTTTTGGTGTAGGTGTCCTTCCTGTTTGATAGTTTTCCTTCTAACAGTCAGGACCCTCAGCTGTAGGTCTGTTGGAGATTGCTTGAGGTCCACTCCAGACCCTGTTTGCCTGGGTATCAGAAGCAGAGGCTGCAGAAGATAGAATATTTCTGAACAGCGAGTGTACCTGTCTGATTCTTGCTTTGGAAGCTTCCTCTCAGGGGTGTACTCCACCCTGTGAGGTGTGGGGTGTCAGACTGCCCCTAGTGGGGGATGTCTCCCAGTTAGGCTACTCAGGGAGCAGGGAGTAGCCTTCCTTGAGCAGGGAGTCTGTCCCTTCTCAGATCTCAACCTCCGTGTTGGGAGATCCACTGCTCTCTTCAAAGCTGTCAGACAGAGTCGTTTGCGTCTGCAGAGGTTTTGGTTGTGTTTGTTATTGCTCTGTCCCCAGAGGTGGAGTCTACAGAGACAGGCAGGTTTCCTTGAGCTGCTGTGAGCTCCACCCAGTTCGAGCTTCCCAGCAGCTTTGTTTACCTACTTAAGCCTCAGCAATGGCGGGCGCCCCTCCCCCAGCCTCACTGCTGCCTTGCCGGTAGATCACAGACTGCTGTGCTAGCAATGAGGGAGGCTCCGTGGGCGTGGGACCCTCCCGGCCAGGTGTGGGATATGATCTCCTGGTGTGCCTGTTTGCTTAAAGCGCAGTATTGGGGTGGGAGTTACCCGATTTTCCAGGTGTTGTGTGTCTCAGTTCCCCTGGCTAGGAAAAGGGATTCCCTTCCCCCTTGCGCTCCCAGGTGAGGCAATGCCTCGCCCTGCTTCAGCTCTCGCTGGTCGGGCTGCAGCAGCTGACCAGCACCAATTGTCCGGCACTCCCCAGTGAGATGAACCCAGTACCTCAGTTGAAAATGCAGAAATCACCGGTCTTCTGTGTCGCTCGCGCTGGGAGTTGGAGACTGGAGCTGTTCCTATTCGGCCATCTTGCTCCACCCTCATCCAACTCATCATTTATATCAGGTATAACTCCCAATGCAATCCCTCCCCCCTCCCCCCTCCCCGTGATAGGCCCCGGTGTGTGATGTTCCCCTTCCCGAATCCAAGTGATCTCATTGTTCAATCTTGGCACTTTGAGTTCTGCCTTCCTTAATTGCTTTTCAAAGCATTCAAACAATTGTGCCCCTACTCCCTCTTTCTTTAGGTTTGTCTCTATCACTATCATCTCTCTCTCTCTCTCTTTTCTCCCTCCCTCATTATTTGGCTCTCATATTTACTGGGAAAGTCGTTCTGGTTGTTCTGATATGAGACACACAATCGTAGTAAGAAGTTGAATTTTTGTCTGGTCTTTAAAGTGCACATAAGAATGGGAAAAAAGCTTCAGGGTTTTGCAAGACAAAGCAATAAAACTAAGAGTCCCTTATCAATCAGGACCCTGGAATGACCACAACTCCAAAACATGTTTAAGAAAACATAGAATCCTTACTCTATCATGCTTTGGATGGCAATACATTTCTGTGAGAAATCTGTGCCTGAAATTGTATCTTTCCTGAATTCATTGTGACAATATTAACTAAACGATATATCAAACCTCTAGCTTAGGGCTTGAGCTAGTAATACTCCATGATGGTATATAAACGCAAATGCAAAACTGTTATAAAAATGCTTCATCGGCAGGAGAATGGCATGAATCCGGGAGACAGAGCTTGCAGCAAGCCGAGATTGCGCCACTGCACTCCAGCCTGGGTAACAGAGTGAGACGCTATCTCAAAAAATAAATAAATAAATAAAATTAAAAAATATAATGCTTCAACAAGGCTGGGCATAGTGGCTCATCCTTGTAATTCCAGTACTTCGGAAGGCCAAGGCTGGAGGATCATTTGAAGCCAGGAGTTTGAAACCAGCCTGGGCAACATGGCAAGACCCCATCTCTACCTACTAACCCCTGCCCCCCACAAAAAAATTATCTGGGCATGATTGCACATATTAGGTACTCAGGGGACTGCGGTGGGAGGATTGCTTGATTTAAACAGAAAGTAAGCTTTCAAAAAGGTTATTAGATAGGTAAAAAAAAAAAAAAAAAAAAATTGTTGGATCATTGGAGCCCAGTTAAATGCCAAATGCTCCTGGTTTGCACAGCAGCACTTTGTGCTCTAGGAATTCAGTGTTAGAGTAAAGCCCCTGCTACCTGTTCCCCTGTCACTTCTGCACTGCAAACTTGATTTTGCAGAGATTATTATCACTGCATTACACAGAGAAAATGCTCCGCTGCCCTGGCTGCTTGCTTGTTTTTAGCTGACTCATCCAATCTGGCAGAGGGTATGTTCGGTTGAAGAAGCCTAAGTCACATGGGCCTTCTGAAGTGGCCTAGACCTGGAAAAGTGAACATCTCACATTTTTAGCTTTCACTCTAAGGGTGAGCTGTGCCTCCTGTTGAGATTTCTACTAGGAAGGAAGTTCAGGTGTTAGTTGGCCAAAAGAATGGCAAATATCCATGACAAACAGGAAGAAAGACTGACCATTGTCACTGACCACTTCTCCTCCACACTTACCAGAGGGACACAGTGAGATCAGGAAAAGAAATAACAACTCAATGAATTGGAAAGAAGAAAGAAAACCCTCCTTTTTTCACAGATGGTATGGCTAACTACATAGAAAATCTAAACAAATCTATAGATAGCCTTTTGAATTAATAAAGTTTGAAACTTTGCTGCAAGCAAATCAGTATATGAAAATCAATGTTTTGTCTACATCCAGCAATAGCATATTGTAAAATTCCAATGTATGTGCATCTTATAATAGCAACAAAAACAATTAAAGACACAAGAACATATTCAATAAATGTTGATTAAAAACTTTAAAATATAACATTATTTCAGGGCTCAACAGATCTATAAAAGGAGGAGATATTTCTTGATCCTACTTAAGCAGAATAAGTACTGTAAAGATAACAATTCTCAAATAAATCAATAATTCAATGTAATTCCATTTAGAATGCTTAGTACAATTTTTAAACAATGCAAACTCATCAAACTGAGATAAAACTCAAAAGGGAGTAAAGAACCAAGAGATGATAGAAAAACAAAATTAAATTGTTTGGTGATTTCATCTGCAGAGTTGTGTTTCTGCTTATACTTGTTAAGCATGTAATGATATGCCATTAAGAATAAAAGTTGCTGTAGGCTTTTGATAACCTATTTCAGACTAAGGAAATTCCATTCTATTTCTAGTTTGCTGTTTTTTAAATCATAAAAGGGTTTTAAATTTTATCAAAATGTTGAGCATTTATTGAGATGAATATAAGCTTTTAATTTTTCTCCTTTAATAACATGGTGAATAAATTGCATGTTAACCTTTCTTCCATTCCTTTAACAAACTCAGTCTTATTGTGATTTCAAAAATAATTGATAGATGCAGCTTACCAATTTTATTATAGGATTCTTGCATCTAGTTTGGGATGTGAGATTTGCCAACTTTTTTTTTTTTTCTTGTATGTTATTTATGTATTTAGGGGGAACTTTCCTCCTTTTTGGGTCTTTGCAATGGAGTTTATCAAGTAGGAATCATTTGGTTGTTGAAAGATTGGCATCTGTTAAATGTTCTGGACCTTATTTATTGATATTGTTCCGTGAGTAGAGTTTAAGTGCTTCTTCAGACTCTAATTCCTGGGCCCTGGAGATACTGCCTCCCGTGCGGCCCTTTCATGCCATTCTAATACCACCTCCACACTTCCAAACCTAAAATAACCCCATTGTGCTGCCTGGAATGCAGTCAGTAATTAGTCAGTACTTCAACTCTCATTCCTGATTTTAAACAATATCTCAACCCTCGGGTATGTAATTGCACACTATCCTTTCTAGTTGTACCAACTTTTAGATCATTGCTTCATTTCATTTGAGGATTTAACTCCTGGCTCATTATCAGTATCTCCAACATGACCCTTATGTTATTTTGGGGAGATTTCATTATTTAAGTAGTAATCTTTCAATACAATGGCTGTTCCATTTAACCTCTGCTTTCCAATGATCACGTCTCCCATCCTACTTCAGCCATCTATTTCCATTGTCCTACACCAGTTCATTTCACAACTAGTAATGGAAACATGTACATAATCTTATTTCAAGTCTCCCACTCTGTCATAACTGTGTCCTGTGTTTTCAATTTCTTGTAACAATTCTATCCAACTCTAATACTTTTTAACTGTTCCTCAGATCTCTTCCTTAATTCTTTCTTTAATCTAAGTTTCAGCCAATCTTTACAACTATGTTCTCAATATAGGGTTTTCAGAGGGGTTAATTATCAGATGGGCAACCCTCAACCATCAGGGAATGGGACGTTCTAGCTTGGGATAATTCTGATGTCTATTCTCCCTGGATCTTCAGAGAGTCCGCAGAGGGCATGAGATAGCATTAACACTTTAGAAAAAAATTTTAAAAAATTAAATATTAAATTAAAAAATTAGCCACCAAACATGAAGTCAACTTTAAATACATGATATATCTGGGGAGTACAAAGTCAATTTAATGAATGCCCATAAGGTAAGAACTTTTCTGCCTTTACCTTTCCTCCTTCCCTATTTGTGCCTGAGGGAATGTGACTAAACACCCTGATTGGGAAGACAGGAGAGGGATATAAGCAAAAGGCAGGGGAGGAGAGAAGGACCACAATCCTTGTCCCTGGCCTACTGCTTGATACAGGTCCAGTAAGAGAATAGAAAAAGATTTAACTTCAAAATGAGTTTGGAATTTTGATTTGTTTTAGGACTAGATATCCTAAATAACTGAATTGAGATTTAATTGTGATTAAATCATAGGATTTCTTGTTGCCTAAGACTGATCAAACAAGTTATGGAACCATGGGAATTTGTATCAGGTAGCAAGGAAGAAAATTTCCCCACTAAACACATTTTAAAGAGCTGTTGAGAGAAAAGAAGCATTATTTTACTCTATACCCAGGAGTCTTGCTTGTTTAATATATCTGTAACACATATATTGTGCATGTTTGCAAGAATGTGGTTCAGGTTTCTTCCCCTGTGGATTGATACAAACTCTTCAACAAGAGTGACTAAGGGGAAAAATACTCTTTTTCTGTTCTGGATAATATTTTTATCTATTTTCTTTTGGTCTTCACTGGCTGATCCTCTGCCCTAAATGGTAGAGCATTATCAAGGCCAAAGAAATGGAATAATATAGAGTTTGCTCTGTAGTTCTGTCCATGTGGTCCAATTGCCTAATCAACTTTTCTGTCCTGCATTAACTTTAGTTGCCCCTACTAGGACCCGAGTATGGATTTTACAGAAGGGCCCTAGGCCCTGTCAGAGGGTTAAGAAGGACTTGCTCTCAAACTCCTTATTTCCTCCTAGGAGTGTATGTTTTTGATGAGCAAAGCAACTCCTAAGCAGGAGAATTGGATGATAATGGTCCCCAGTATAATAAAGGGGAAAGGGATATTGAAAAGAGGAATATGATAGTGTGGTATCACATTGCATCATAATTGCTGAATTGTTCAATGGGCTTTTGCAAAGTTAAGTACCATTCTGAAAGATAGGAGCAGTACAGTTTTCTTAAACTGCCGTGAGTGAGCTATGAGCCTAAAGTATAGTCCTCATCCCATGGAAGAGGTGAACAAGGGCCTCATTTTTAGTAGCATAAATTCCAAGAATCTGCCAAGGCCATAGGAAACAGTTAAAAAGAGAAAGACAGGAAGTGGTAAGGAAATTGATACTAATCAGAAATTTCCGAGGCCTCTCACATGGAATACATTGACCCTCAAAGTTTCTTTTTGGCAAGAAGAAACCATAGAGTTTTTATACCTGAATACTTACCTAAGTATGGGTGGGTTGAAGTAGAGTTGAAGAGATGTGGACTCTTTGTGAGACCTGTAGCCAAATACAGTTTTCAAACTTGGTTTGTCAGCGGCAGGTGTGGCCACACAAATAAAATCTGCTTTTAAGTTTAATTATATCAATACAATCTCAAGTACCACGTTTATATATTCAAGACTGATAGTTGATGGATTTTTCCTATATTAACCATTTAAGTAAGATAATTATTTGCCATTCTGTGACATTTAATTACAATGCAATGACTAATTTATAAAATTTGAAGAATAAAATTGCTTTATATGTCATTTAAGATTTGTATGAACACACTTAAACTGCAGAAAAGATTGCTCAGAAAAATGCAGAGCTGGCTCCCAAGAGCTCTCGATTACCTTCTGTATCAAGACAATTTTTTAAAAATCTGCTGTACTATCACAGCATAATTTCAAGGTGACCACCTGTCAGAGAGCTTCTGGGAAAAAAAGGCAAAAGGTCTCCCTGTCTTATTTGTGCATTTATTTTTATAAACATTTCTAATTTTCCAGAGGGTATTATAGGCTAAAATTTAATGGGATGGTAATAGTTAGCAATGAGTAAATAACATGAATTCTCAGTTGATGTAAATTTCATGCCAGGTTTGAATGATGAAGGTAAAAGCTAGCATGGAGACTAGAAACACATTTAATAGCAGATGTTCAGTTGTGCAGGAGAGATCTACATAAATAACAAAGTTTGCCCTACTTGTGTTGAGAGCACTCAATTTCTTTTCTTTCCCAGGAAGTGCATTGTACTTTGGACTGAACCGAGTCATAATTAAGCTGTACTAAGGAAACATTCAAGTAACAATGATTTGCAAATGATCAAATTATTGTGGGCTTAGCTTAGGGCTTCACCAGCTGGAGTGATTTCTCTATTATAACCATATGTCTGTTAATAAATTTGACTCAAATGTATAACAATTACAGATATTTTAGAGACTAGGCAGAGCAATTAAAAACAGATAAGGTTGTTCTTGTGACTTGGTCTTAAAATAAATGAAGAGACTACAATGATGAAGCTAAATGCTACTTGGTCAGAGACTGCAAGATGTGGTAAAGCAGTTAACATGTCTAAAATCGAATTGTCTCAGATGTAGTATGTTGACCCATCACACAGGATAGCTTAATAGAGTGGCACTTAAAACACTGAAAGCACTATGCAGGCTTCAAAGGAATTCCCCTGTTCTTCCTGAGTTTTCCTCATGAATGTTTCAATAAAAGCGGAGAAGAATGATCATTAGCAAAGTGGAATTACAGAGTAGATCATTTGGGGCACAATACTGTACTTGACTTTTAAAAAAGTAATGATCTTGGTAAAGGTACAAGTGAAAAAGAGACATTTTGGGGAGTATGTTTTTCCTTAGCTCTTTAAAGGAGTAGAAGCTTCATCTTCTAGGAATTTTTAATCTTCCTTTCTCTCTAAATCTGCTCTTTCAGCTCTTTAAGATACATTAATCTGCAATGTCCCACTGTCTCCTATTGCATTTCCCAGTTTAAATTATCTGGAAAAGGCAATGATAGTCCTGTACCATCTTTACAAATTCATGATGTAACTAAAAAGGGTGTTACTGAAACTGCTGACCTCTCTCATTCTCACATCTTACAACAACACACTCCTGACAGCTGTATTAGCAAAATTGTAAATCCAGTAAAGAAGTTATTAATATGGAAAGGTCAGTACATGTCAGAAATGGTAAAGTGTGGATAACTGATGGAAAATTACAAATTGGGAACTGCTTTGAAGAAGGCAAAAGAGCCTTTAACTGGTTCAAAATATTTGAAATTTTGAAAATTTGTTTAATGACTTGAATCATCATAATCTTTTGGAAATTGATTGGATAATGTATATTCCTCTTTGAGGGCATATTTCTTCTACCTCTTAATTTCTTTTTTCTCACACTGAATTGTTCCTTTTTCAGCTATATATTTTATGGTACAACTTTTAATTCTTTGTTGTAGAAAATCAACACGGTTTCTGGAAGAAGCAGTTATTCTTCACCCAAATTTTAGATTTTTTGAGGGACAGACAAATGTGAGGAGACAGTTTCTGAATCTTAAAAACCACATTGAGTTCCAGTTTTAAAATCAGCGGTATATAGGTATATATATATATAGGTATATATATATATAGGCGTATAAAACAATGTAAACTCTACTTGTCATCAGAACAGTAGCCTATGGACATAGTAAGTGTTTAATATTATTTTTGAATCAATTATTTTTATTTTTAGAAACAAAAGGCAAAGATGAGACTGTACTTCCTGAGTAGTATAAACTAACAATTGTCTATTCAAAGAACGTAGCTGTTTGTCTGCTCTCATGTGATATACTTAATCATCTGAAAGAGCAATGGCCTAGTGAGAACTCCACCTTTTAGATGTCCATCACCTCCTCCAAGCAGTCAGTAACTTGCTTCAGGAGATGAGCCTGGGAATTCTGTAAGGTAATTAGAATGTTACTTTTAAGTCTGGATCATTGCATTTTTATGTTCATTTTCTGATTTGTTCTTTACAATAACTTTTTGAAATTTGATTATGTAGGCAGAACGGTTATGGTTGCTTTTTATAGATAAATAAACTGAGGCTGTGAGAAATAAAAGGATTTCCCCAAGTTCGTTTAACCAGTAAAGAGTTTGGATTGAAACAAAGGATGTTTGACTCCTAGTCCTAGGCCGCCTGATGTAGTAAAGGCATCAGAAGCCAAATAAATGTGTAAGTTCACACAGGATTAGATACATTCTGATGTCAGATTCCTAACAGATTGTTAAAGGCCATCAGGTGTTCTTAATATACACTTCCTGCTTCTTCAGGGTAATATCATGGTGGGTAACCATGCAATCCCCTAAAAAAGCCCTTTGCTGTCACTGTCAGAGACAGAATTCTGGACTCTAGGCCCATTGGCCTGTCACAGTGTGCCATTTCTCAAGTTCTTATCTTTTGGATACAGAAGCATATTACTTGAGAGTGTGAAGGGGACGTTGGCTTTAATCTTAATTGCCTGCATAACAGTATTTTTTAAATGATCTCACTCTGTAAACTATAAAACGCTACTACTACCATAGAAGTCAAGAATGTTAGAGCAGACCAAAGATTACTAGAAAAGTCAAGCTTGCAATAACTATACATTCTATCCCTCTGAATTTGCCATTAAAATACAGTTGCCGTTCCAAGCAGACCACAGCCAGACTGCAGAATGCACAGTCCGTGCAACTACTCTATCCCTACTCAAATTGCATGCCAGGACAGGACGGGTATTTATCTAAATGTTATGTAATTTTTTTGTTTCCTTGATGTTAGTGTGCTCCTCTAAAGTCTTTGTTTAAATCACCTGTTTATGAAAATAGTGCAGTATAGGTTATGGGTACAATGCATGTGGCTTCTCCTATGATAGATATTTTGTTTATCAACATTTTAATTTTACTATGTTCATTCCATGATTAAGCCAGTTACTTGCTCTTATTAGGGATTTACCTGCTTTGACTAAAAGAACTACGGAGCCAAAACCATGGGTTCAAGTACTGAAGCAGTTGTTTTTGTTGGCCAATATAAGGTAAATGCAACCTAGCTTAGATAGCACTTATACTCTGATGCATCCTAAATCTAAACAGATAACATATTATGCTTTTGCTTGCCTGTTTGTGCAGTAGCTCACAGTTTCACAGACTAAAAGAAACTATGTACAAAAATATATTTAATTCACAGCCTTTTACAGAAGTGGCCTAGGAGAGCTGGTGAGGATACACGATTCTGTCAGTTTCACATGCAGACAGTTAACCTGACTCAGAATGCTACTGCTTTCCACGGTAAAGAGAAAGCTCACGACTAAAGTCTGTGCAGCAGAAATGGAAACTTCCAGGATTCATGCCATTGTTGAGTTTTAAACATTTTATACAACATTTTAGTAGGTATAAGCTATTTTCCAGGCTTATAGTAATTTCTGATACATTTCTTGCTGGCTGAGAAAGGTGATCAAATGTATAAATTCCATAACATATCAAATCTCTGTTCACACATATATTCCCATGAACACGTGCCTTGAAGCCAGAAGATTTGGATTAGAGCCTGTGCTAGTCTTGCTGCTTATTTGCCCTGTCAGCTTGGGCAGGTTATTTTAGGATATAGGTTCTTAGTTACTTCCTTTATGAAATGTGAAGGTAAAATCTGCTTTGATTAATTTAGCACGCTCTAGCGTAGCAAAATTCTTAATGATAAAAAGTAATTATTATTAGTAGTATGTTTTTGGCATGGAATATGACAGTATATGTAAAAATACTCTGAAAACTTTAAAACATTATGTTTAGTCAGCTACTATTGGATAATTATTTCAAATAATGTTAACATAAATATATGCTAAGCATGTACTCAAATAGAATATTTGCTTATATAACATTTTAAAGATAAATTTTAAAGTATCAAGTGGAAATAGTTTTGATTTGTATGTATATATAAATATATGTGTGTATATACATTCTTAATATGGTATAGCGTGTGACTATCACAATTACTAATCTGGATATTTTACTCTGTGATCTTGGGCAAGGTATTTACCTTTGCTCACCTAAACAGGTTTTTTAAAACTTTTTATTTTACCTATTAAATGTAAAGTAAAACAATCTGTATCAGAGATTTGTGGGAAGAATTAAAGGAAGCCAGAGTACTTAGAAATAGATCTTCAATAGACCCTCATTAATTATTATTAGAATATGGATCATGCAAAATTGTATGACAGCCAAGTTAGGTTTCAAAACATCTCTTCCCACTCTAATATATAATGCTTCACAAATTTTTCTACAGGTAGACATTAATGTACATATCAGAAAGAATAAATTGATGTGGCTTAGAGGTAGAGTTTTATGTATGGAAGACCCTGAAATCTTTAATTTTCTACTAATCTATGGGCATAAACTGCACTTTTAAAATGGCATAACCCTATACCTTCCCAGGAGCTAGTACGTATTGTTTGATGAATTTTTACAAAACTTAAAAGATGAGAGAGGAATTATTATTAAAAGGAACAGATGATGGAATCACCTGGGGGCATCCATAGCTCTCAGGCATGTATTTTCCTGCATAGTCGCTGGGTCCAGGTTGCTATTGTGCCTCCCTCTGGGGACAGCACACATGTGCAGCCACATGCAGTGTGGCAGGACATCCTTCTCCCATATCTTCCTCCCTGTCATACCCTCAGTTGGTCTAATGAGTTATGTTGACATGGAGCTCTCTGTACTACTATGTTCTCAGGACATGGGAAACAGCACATTTTCCTGTGTGACCCAAATAGGGAGTCTCTAAAAATTGTAGTAGTAGTAACTGCACATCCGGTGTGTCTATCCAAGGGAGGGTTAAGGAAACCTACCATAAGCCTGCTCTTGGCTGGACTTTGTCAAATTGAGTTCTCTCATTGCTTCAAAGATATCAAGTCAGGACACAGAGATATACTTGGATCTTCAAATGTTTACTTTATTTTTATTTAAATCTGAGCAGGATTTATAGGTCTTTTCTCTTCCCCTTCCACCCCACAACAAACGTGTTGAACATAGGTCTATTTCATTTAGGTCCTAAGCAATGTGCTCCACCAATGATCTGTGCTGCCTCAGGGCTTGGCTGAATTTAATGATTTATTTGGATCCACAGATAGCTGCCTAGTCAATAATCTTTGATGTGGGAATGTAAATGATTACATTTTGAAGATTGCATATGAAGAGCAATAATTATGCCTACATTTTCATATATCTGTGAATACTTTAAAATATATGTGAAAATAGATTAATTTTAAAAACTTGCAACTTTACTCTTCTAATTAGCTTTTCATTGGAAAAGTATGAATTCAGAATTACTTGAAACAAATTTTGCTTCTTCTCTAGAAGGGGATTCATTTAAGACTAGGAAAAGCAGGACATGCTGTAGGTGGAACTAAAGCTGAAGAAACATACACAATGGACAATTTATGACCTAAGTGCTGAAAATAATTGACAACAAAACTACTGCCTATTATGTTAAGGATCTCTTCTGGGGATTAATGGAATAAGACCATTATAACTAGAGGCCTCTTGTGGACATGGTACAGGCATATGAAAACATTCATATCAATAATGAAGGGAATCTATATAAGGCATTCTCATGAAATTTGTGAATCTTCATAATTATGACTACCGGTGTAACTGCCTAGGTACGTTGGACAGTTTTATTCTAGGCTCTTTTATTTTATATTTACAACCAAAAGATGAGCTAATCATTGTATCCTCATCTGGTAGATGCATTATTTGAGAGGTTATTTATACCTGTGGTCACCCATGTTAAAAGTCCATAGAGGGAGTAGTTAAACTCGTGTCTGTCTGATTTACAGCCCATGACCTAGCCACTACTTTACAGTACCTCCACAATGACTTACTCAAGATTTTAAAAAGTAATAATAATAACTTGAAGTAATTGATAAAAAAATAACTAAAATTGAATTTAAAATAAATACAAACCTGCAACTGGAATCAAAAGTTCAATTGCCAAATTGGTAAGATAGAGATTTCACTTAGTGAAATTTCATATGAAAAAGAGTTGAGGAGGTTACAGCAAGTGAATTTTGTGTTAACATTGTGATAGCTCCAAAACCCTTGACTATATTAATAGCATTTCTTCATGGGTCGGCTACTGGGTTTTGGGCAGGATGAGTTTTCACTGTGCAGAGCAGTCTCTGTTTGACAAGAGACTTAGGATCCATAGGCCTCACCCAATACTGCCAGTAGTACATCCAGGCAATGAGAAAAGAACTCATATATAAAACACTCTCTACTCCTGCAATGGCTTGGTTGACAACTACTGCATTAGTAGACATATGCTAGTCAGAAAAGAGGAGATAATAGGTAAATATTTCTTTGAACTAGTCAGAAATTATTGAGCCCATTTTCATCATATTTAAAAGAAACCTTTATTATACTAAAAGAAATTTCAGAGAATAATTGATTCACAGTTGTTGGATTTTGTGAAACATCCTAGTACATGTGTAATACATTTTTCTCATTGCCTAACTAGTTTTCACTGGATTTCAGTCACATGCACCCAAACGGTTCTAACTAATATGCTAACACAAGGTTCCTAAGACTGAAAATAATATGTTACAAGAAATGCCACAAGAACTGGGATTCTTTAATCTGAAATAATGTTGACAGAGGACATGATGTTTTCCAAAATCTGATGGAAAAAAATGGCTTAGGAATTAGATTTGTATTATGAACCCGAAATAGCAAACCTGAGACCGGTGCTTTGATGATGGAATAATTAGAAATGGCTATAAAATAAAAGAACTATCTTGAGAGGTGGGGACTTTTTATCATTGTTTGTGTTCAAGGGGATGCAGCCTTCTGAGATGTTGTCTATGAATGAGATGGGCGGTTGGCCTCTTGAGGTCTCATTCAGTGATGTTAGACCCTATGATTCTATCTCTTTTGGGTGTAAGGTCATTGCAGATCCACTTACTTCTAACATTTTTTTTTTCCATAAAATGCTCTTATTTTAGTTCTACGTTCTCTGAAAATACATCAAGTAATACATTCTCCTGAAGACCTAATTTTAGATGCGCAAAAACTGCATAGATTTACACTGAGATCAAAATATCAAGCAGCACATCAGGGTCCCCAGAGCTTTCTGCACCTGAAAAGAAGAAAAGAAAAATCCAAACACTTTATTAGCAACTGTACACTTTCCTTAGAACACATAGGCTTAGCCTGCTGTGTTCCCATCAGTTAGTCTTCCCTCCTCTGGGGAGGCACTCAAAGCCAAGCTCATCAGGGCTGCAAAACATTCTGTGAAGAAACAAAGCATTCATGGTTAATGAACTGGTCCTGCAGGACTAGCCTGTTAATGGGAAATTGGCCCTCAGTAACACTAAGGTGAAAGATCTTTCCTGTCCTCACAGCCCTCCTTCCCAACCTATTCTTATTTTTACAGGAGAAGAAAAACCTCTTGATTACTATAAATTCTTATGAGGCTATGAAGATCTCCTATCAGAATCACCATAATTCTGTGAAACACAGAATTGCCCCAATGGTTCTGCAATCAGCAAGGCTTACACAATGTACAGATGCTTTGTTCCTCATTTCCCTTGATTCAGGGTGTATTTATTCACTTAAAATTGTGTTACACCTTAAAGAGAAAATAGAAGAAGATATCATAAGATATTTGGCTTAGTAAAATTTTTAGTATATCACTCATTTCCAGAATAAGTGCCTGAATGGAAGAACTTGGATCTTAGACCTCTTTAGGATTAATTATCTAAATGGCAGATCAGCCCTGCTTGCCTTTCCTATGAGAGGATGATCCTTTTATGCTGCTATGTAATTAATTTCACTCTGCCCGCCTATTGCCACCTCTCCTTTTGGCTTTCCTCTGACCAGCTTTTCTAATGGAAGGCCCATGAGATGTACTATGGATCCCCTGCTTGTCTGTGTGTTACACAGGTTTTTAAAAAATGCTTTGTTTTTCAATAGTATTTCTATTATACATTTATTCTTATGCCAAATGTCTCAATTCTGTATCCCATTGTTGATTTCTATAGAGCTCTGTGTTTCTTACTTTCTTATTGACACTTTCCCTGGGACACCCTTTACTACCTAATACAACGTAATCTGCCAATAGCAAGCTCACTTCACTTTCGCAATGCCCACGACTGCATCCTCGTTAGTATTGGGACATCAGGTTCTGCTGTTTCTAGACTTGGACACGTCGGTGTGTTGTGTCCCATTGCTCTGTATACCACAAATACTTTTCCACATGAATTTTAGACTTTGGAATTCACTATATTATTCCTGGACTAATTTCTCACTGCTTTAGACATGGACTTCTCTCATTGCCACAAACACTTTAATATATATCTTAAACACTGAAAATAAGAGCATTAAAAACTTGGTAGGAAATAGTCACCTGTCCTAGGAGGTTTTTTATTATGAGACCCAAGTATTTCTATATTAAATGTCCATCCTCAGGTAGATACAAAAGATCAAATGTGCTTTCCAAGCTTACTTGCCCTAACTTGTCAATACCAACATTATTCCTTGTGTTAAATGCTTCTTAGTCCCAGTAGCAATGTCACACCCAGATAAAGATGCATTCCTCAACCCACACCTCTTTTTTGGTGAACATATTGAGATAATAAATAGTTAAGTATCTTGTTTAACCTTTAGGGCCTAAGTAGAGTAACAGCTGAATCCGGGTTCTCAGCCAAGCCCTTTCTTATGTAAGAGGTATAATAGTGGTGTTTGAAATCAGTTTTACATTTCACTTTTAATATCTTCCTTCCTTAGCCTGATTTCTTTGAATCTTAGATATTTTTTAATCAGAAATTTCTTCCATCACTGACTTGCATTTTGGCCTAAGTGGAAAATTGAGGTTCTCCCATAGAGAAGTTTCACTTGACTTTAATTACTTAAAGGTTAACAATTGATTATAATCTTGCATTTCTATTACATTACCAAAAGACTAAGTAAAATTTGAATTAGTTAGCAAATGTGGCAAATATGTATAAAAACGTGAAAGTCCAAGTGAGGTACTTTGATATAATTCAAAAATTATAAATCAAACACAGCAAAATGAGGAAGATCAATAAAGAGAGCTATGGTGGAAATGCAAATTAATATAACCTCTATGGAAAACAGTATGGATATTTCTCTAAGAACTAATGATAGAACTGCCATTTGATCCAGCGATCCCACTGTTGAGTATCTACCCAAAAGAAAAGAAGTCATTATATCAACTAGATACCTGCACTTGTACATCACAGCACTATTCACAATAGCAAAGATATAGAATCAACCTAAATGCCCATCAGTGGCTGATTAGATAAATAGAATGTATATATATTTATATATTTATATATATATATAAAATAAAATAGTATTCAGCCATAAAAAGAATAAAATAATATATGTTGCAGTTAACATGGATGCAGCTGGAGGCCATTATCTTCAGTGAAACAATGCAGAATGTCAAAATGCATATGTTCTCAGTTCACAGTAGGAACTAAATAATATGAACACGTGGACATAGAATGTGAAATAATAGATATTGGAGACTCAGGTGGGTGGAAGGGTGGGAGGGGGTGAGGGATGATAAATGACTTAATAGGTACAATGTACATTATTTGGGTGATAGTTACACTAATTTTATACATGCATTCCTAGATATATAAAAGTGCTGCAGAGCCCATCATGAGAGTTTTACCTATCCTCCAAATTTAGTGGCAGCTGGGTCGGTCGGATATGTTGCTCCAATTTTGTCTTCTAGGAAAATTCTAAAAATCCATTGTTTTTGAAGGTTGTTACTAAGAAGGTTTTCAGTTAGAATTTATTGTGCTGTCCTTATGGTTCATTTAGTGTTAGTAGAAACACTAGCACCTGAACATTGCTTGAATTTTTAATCAATCACCACTCTCTATTTAGTGAGTATGAGACTTATATCCAAGCTATAATTGGGTGCCCATCAGTTTCTTTTTCGAGATCTTCATTAGCAAATGGAATCATTGTTCTCAAGCCCACAGTCAAGACTGGACATCTGAATGACTTCTAATTCTTAGAACCAGGACAATGAATTGTGTGTATCAAATGTGTGCTTTGATTAATGGTTTGTCCTTCAGAACATAGATAGGAAACCACAGGCTTGTGTAGTCATAGTGGGAGACATTTTTCCTAATCTATCTAAGGGTGACATCTCTTATTTGTGTAACTTTGTCATTTTAGGCAATTTGAAATTTTCTTGGTATGTTGGTTTTCCTGGGCATTTTCATTTCCATTCCTAAGCCTATAAAGTCTCCAGTTTGTTCACTGGCTTCAGAATGCTATAGAGTTTGAGATTGCTGGGTTTCAGTGAGGCTTTTTAGCATGCAAATGTCATCAGTGCTTAGATCTTTGACTATGGCAGAAGAGCTTAGGAAACATATATAATTCCTTTGTTATTACATTTTAGTTATTTTGAGGACTGACTTTAGTTACAGTGTATATAGAAAATATAAATATACTCTATGTTTCTGACCTTTTTTTCCACTAAGTCTTGTAGAGCATGTAGTTTAATTGTTAAGAAACTGAAGAAGATATTTTAAGTAAATTATTTCTCATGAGAAGGATTAGAATCAGTCCTGTATGTTTTGACTTCAACCAGTTTTATATTTTCAGGTCTGTCAATTGCAGTTTCCACTCCTGGAACTAATTTCTATATCAATTAGTTTCAAGTAGCAGGAATATGATTCAAAATACATATAGTATTTCATAAGCAAAGGGGAGTATTTATTTTAAGGGTACAGTGTTGTTTCATAGAATCCAGGGATATATATCCATATATGATTGCAGTTGGTTTCAGGAAGAAATAGAAAAAATAATCTGAAAAATCTTTCTTTTTTCCTCTTTCTCTCTCTCTTCTCTGGAAGTCATAGTAAAGGTAGAGTTAGGGACTTCCTCAAAGAAGAGGTAAATGTTTGTGTTCTCCTAATAAGCTTCCCTCTAAGTAGACACTTCTTTTAGTCATAACAAGACTTTTTGTGGTGAAGAAAATCAAATAATGGGAGGAGATGTAATAACTTACAATAATTTTGGAGGTTATACAAATTTGGAGAAAGTAAAATGTTTGAGTTAGGTTGAGATGAGGCATTTCTTGATTCCTAGGCATTAAAAGCATGCTATGAGGCAAGTAAAATTTCCAAAGATTCCTCCAGCCAAATATGCTTATCTTAATTTATATTTTCCAAGGACCTTATAAATTGTATAATTATTGATGCTGGAGAATGAACCTCAAGTAGCCTCATATGTTTGCTTGTAAATGTGTCTATAACCCCATCGTTTGTTTTGTATTCGAATGGAGATTATAGTCAATCTGTCTTTGTCCCTTGTATTTAGGTCTATTCATAGGGGTCTTTAGCATCTAACAAATGCCATAGTTTTCATTATTAAAATAACAGGCTATTCTTGTATTATTGTATTTATTAAATTAGCTATTGTTTCTGAGAAGCATTTATTTTCCTTTGTTTCTTTTTTCTCTTATTGTGGACAAAATATCTGTATAGTCTGTTATTGTTGCACCAATGCGGTATAACAACTGAAAGAAACCAGCGATTTATAATAATAGGCATTCTTTTTTCTTAGCCTTTGGCCTGAAGGTCAACAGATACAGTCCTGCTTTAGGACACTCTGCAGCTTGTGTCCATGCTGAAGTTGGCTAAGTCTGCTCCATGTACTTTTTTATTGTTCATGGACCAGCAGCTACCTGAGACTTGTTCTCAGCACAGTGAATCACTGGAGTGAATAAAGATGAGTAGAAATATTTGAGATCTTCTGCGACTTTTGCCTGGAACTAGCACCTTCTCACTTCTCCCACATTCCATTGACCAAGTACGTGACAGTCCCAACATTAGTGAAACAGAGAAATATATTATGCCTTTAGTGGGAGAACTATAAAGTCATATGGTAAAGGTATGAACATATAAATATATTTATGGAAAGTCATGAAGAATTGACAGTCATGATCTAATATCACACCAAAGGAAAAAAGAATTCTGCTGGTGATATTTGAAATATCTGATATTCCTCTTTTCCACTACTTTTGTAGCAATAGAATAACTATGACTTTGTTGCACATACAATATTTGTTGAGGTTTCATAACACAATGACGTCTTCACAGGACATTGTCTTGGGACTTGCCCATATCTTGGGTAATGAAAGAGATGTTGGCTCATGTCTGTAATCCCAGCACTTTGGAGACTGAGGCAGGTGAATTGCTTGAGCCCAGGAGTTCTAGACCAGCCTGGAAAACATGGTGAAACCCCATTTCTACAAAAAATACAAAAATTAGCCGAGTTTGGTGGCACGTGCCTGTAGTTCCAACTACTGGGGAGGCTGAGGTGGGAGGATCACTTGAGCCCAGGAGGCAGAGGTTGCAGTGAGCCGAGATCACACCATTGCATTCCAGCCCGGGTGACAGAGTAAGGCCTTGTTTCAGAAGAAGGAAGGGAGGGAGGGAGGGAGGGAGGGAGGGAGAAGGAAGGAAGGAAGGAAGGAAGGAAGGAAGGAAGGAAGGAAGGAAGGAAGGAAGGAAGGAAGGAAGGAAGGGAGAAAGAAAAAGAGATGTTGAAACTTTACATAAACAACAGTATATCAGTGTGTGTATATAGGTAGAAAATTAAATTATAAGTCCGCTTGTAAAAGTCCAGCTTAGCAAATGATTGTAAGAATGCCTAATTATTGAATTGTTGTTCTACCTCTACCCATTCGGTGTTCCAAAAGCCATTTTCCCATTTTCAAGAAAAATTATGTCTATGATCCAACTTTCTCTTTAAATTGAGGAGTAAAAATTAAAACAAAAATAAAAAAGGACAACTGTAGCCTAAATATGTGTCCTAACTTGGTTTACTTTCCAATCAATGACACACTAATCAGAGCAGTGCAAGTTCAAATATCTCATTTTCTACTACAATAAAGATTTTGTATTGAAAATAATCCTGGTCACTGCTAAATAATACTATACAATTGTGAAAATATCATCAAATAAACTAATTAAAATTTATTTTTAAACTTCCAAAGGAGAGCTATTTATTTCTACTTCAAAGCTGCATAAATAAATTTTTTTTACAGTGTACCTGTAGCGTGCATAACATCATCTTGCATATTAGAAAAGTAGAAGAAAATAATGCATGACTACTATATTTTAAAAACATGTATACAACAGCAAACAGGAACACTGAAATTTAGTTCTGTTTAAAACCCCTTTTTGTTTTTGAATTTAGCAAGAAATTGGTATCAGGAATTATTATCCTGGGGAGTAACTCAAGTGTAATTTTAATTATTTTATTTTGTTATAAACAAAATGTAATCAAGAAGATGTAGTGGAAAGCATGTGTAGATTATAGACAGTTATGTATTTCATTCATTGCATGGCAAATCAAGGGATATTAAGCAAAAGAGAAGACAGCTTTTGCAGCGATGTTTAAGACATATTTACCTTTAGGACATGTTTTACCACTTTCATTAGATTTATTCTATTGAGATGAAAATATGAATACTAGGATATATAAAATAAGACAAATGTTATTTAATGATGTTTGGCAAAAATCATGTCAGGTGCAAGCAATGGGGATTGAAGAGATAAAGATAGTATGGGCTTCCAGATAATTTAGTACAGTTCATTTGAATTCAATTTTTGGAGTACCTATAGCAAGCCACACACTCTTTTAATAGTATGAGGGATCCAGTAAAGAACAATACTTTCTTCTCAGACCAAGGACATACAGCAATAGCAGTAAGCTAACAAGGCAAGTGGTTTTTATTTGACTGGAATAAATTTGGTTTCTCACTATTTTAGTTAGGAACAAACAAACAAAGCTACCAAATAGATGTTATAGAGATGCTTTGCTAGATAAAATGTCACAACAATAGGAAGGAAGAATCTCCTGGGGAAGCAAGTTTCACAGATGATAGGTCTTGACTGAGAGAGTTTTAACTTTGACTGTTATACTTATCCATGAGATAGAGATACAGTATGTGGTTTCAAGAGCTGTGACAATAAAGTGGAAAATAGAATATATGTAAAGTACTAAGCCATCCCGATTTTTTCTCCATTTGAAGCTAAATTGTATTGGTTTGATTCCTTTTATAATTGTTAAAGTTTTCAGAAATGGAAGTTATAAAATAATTGTTGTGTAATGAAATTGACTAATTAGAATCTAAGTAATCATAGATCCCAATAATAAAATTCAGCAAACTTAGAGAAACTGATTTTTTGAAAAGCAGCTTTATTTTAGAGCTTTAGACCCAAACGTATTTCCAGCTAATATCTTGCTTTTGGTATAAATTCAGTGTTATTCTCTACCCTTTTATTTCTTCAAATACTGCAAGCAGAGTGAGAATGAATGTTCAGAGTGAGGACTGGAAGGCCCTGTAAGCTTTTCAATCATCAAAGAAGTTTCAATCTCGTTTGATGTTTCCTCCTTACAAAGACAGAAAATTGGACTGTTGCATTTTAGAAAGGTTATATACTGCAGGTTCTAGTTTACTTTAAGTTAAACAGAAGATAGCATTAATCCTGTATATCAGTTAGTAGAGACTAGCCTTGATTCAAACTTTGTGTATAAACAATTATACTTTGAATTTCATTGGTGTATGTGTGTAAACACTTATTTCTAATTTGATATTGCATGAGGATTTAGGATTTGGAGACCTTTCTAGGATGTCTTTGTTCTTCAAAACTTACTGAATGTTCAGGTTTAACATTCTCCTTTGGGACAGTTTGCAAGGAATGCTGAAAATTTATGGTAGAATATATGAGACTGCTGTATAGTAGAAGTCGCTTATTTACTGTCTTAGTTCATTTTCTGCTACTATAAAAGAATATTACAGACTAGGTAAATTGTAAAGAATAGAAGTGTATTTGGTTCACGATTCTAGAGACTTGGAGGTTTAAGAACATGGCCCCAGCATCTGGCCAAGGTCATGTCATAGCGGAAGGCTGGGATGCAGAAGGGCAAGAGAATCACCAGGGGCTGGACATTACAAGCTGCTGTTGAGATAACTAACCTGCTCCCACGATAATGACATTAATTGATTCAGGAGGCTCCGCCCTCATGACCTGATAACCTCTTATTAGGCCCTACTTCCCAACACTGTTGGATTGGGGATACAGTTTCCAACACAGGAACTTTTGGGGGACACGTGCGAACCATGGCAGCTATCTTCAGCTCTGAGGATTAGTGACTCTTCTTCCAGGTCAGAAAGACTGCCTTCCTCTTTTCATTATGCCCAAATACCACCTTCCTAGAAAGACCTTCCCTTGTCAGTCTAAATAAAATGTTGTTTCTTTCCCTGTCAATCTCTATCCTCCTTATTCTGTTTTATTTTTCTTTATATCTCTTGTCATCCAATGGCACATTATGTGTTTGTTTGTCCTCCTGATGCCTTAAAATGAAACTCTGTAAAAGTAATGACATTTTGTGTTTGATTCCTTTCTATGTCCTGAGTTCCTAGAACAGTTCCCAGCACAACTAAATGCTCAATAAGTATTTTTCTTCAATGAATGAATAAAATTGGAGAGTAAATGAAGCTAGTCAACTGCTCAGACACTGTATCAACTCGTCTTTTATATGAGTATGGTAGTTCTTGTTAGGGATTATATGAGGTAATTTATGTTTTTATTTTTACCTGACTGCATTTTATGAGGGAAAATAAATGCTATGGTGGTACCTGGGAATTCTGGGAAGTCATGATTATCTAGATATTTCCAGAATAAGGGTCTACGTAAGTAATAATGTCTAAAATCTTTACATGCCTCAGCACAGTGATACACATACACACATGCATACATTCACATATATACGTACATATGTCACATGAATATTACCTTACAATTTTAAATGTTGAATATTTTATTAACTAAATTCACAGTCATTTCTTTTTTAACCTATCCAATATTTATTTCTGTTACCCTTTCATTCTTGCACAAACTGAACTTTTTACACTGTGTGTTAAATTGATCTAATATGAAATCCAGTTTAATTATTAAATTTGGTTCAATATTTAATTTGGTTTAATAAAAGTGATCTTGCATATAATGTATGCATTTAATTGATATATTTAGGACAGGATAATTTTGAATAGGTTAAATATTTAATGTAGAGTAATTTTTTAAATTATTCAGGATTAAAAATAGAATAGATCTATGTTATCAAAGTACTGAGCAGATAAATGTCATGATTTAATAAATTTCTGTTCACATATGTGAAATACTGCCATTGCTTAACTTCTGATCACCAATCTGTCTCTGTCTACGGTCTGACTATGAACTCTATTTTATTAATAAGGAAAGAAACTAAAGGTCTTCAATATCACAAAATCTCTCTTCTTTCTCTTTGAAGTATCTAATGTCAACATCCTTTTACCTACCCTTTTCCTACTTTTCCTACTCAAATTCTTGTTAGTACATTGTGACTATTAGTGTGTCTTTTAAAACATGAGATTTAAAATGAGTTAGCACTTTCTCTCTCTTCTTTATTCCTAAATTACACTTTCCCCAAATCAGCCAGTGTCAGTTTCCTAGCCACAGCTCGAACTTCACTCTTGTATTTAAGTATATGTTCTTCTGTTCAGGTCCACAAATAATTGCTGATGGTCTATGTTATTGTCAGCTTGTTTCTCTTTCTCATCCTCCTTTTCTTTTTAAGTCCAAATTTTATCCTCTTAATTCCCACAGAATAGCTCAGACTTTATGATCATTCATTCCTATAATATTACAGTTGTCCCTCAATGGTCTCCACATCAGCTGCTCCTCTTACTTCCATCACTTTACTGCTCTGCACTCTGCCCACCATCATTACTCAAATGATGAATTAGTATGCTTGTGAACTGCAGGCAAACCCAAAACAGGGCCCTTGTCTACGTAAAGATTGTCAAGGCACGATCTGTATTTTAAAGTTCCAATTGTAATTATCTGATTATGATTAAAGTGAGAAAAGATAAGCAGGCTTTGGTCTGTTATTAAGTCAACTTATTTTGCGTGTGATATTCCTCTTCCTCCTCTTCCTTTTCTTCCTCTTCCTCCTCTTTCCTGCCTCCCCCTCTTTTCCTCCTTCCATGGCTCGTCATCCTCCTCTTTCTATTTATTTCTCTTCTTCCTTCAAAAAGAGATTCACTAATGATTTCATGTTGATGGTGCTGGAGGAAAGGTAAATGAGGAAGTATGAAGAGACTTAGCCCCAGGCAGGGAATTGGGCTATCATATGCTCATAATAACAAACTAACCAAATAGCCATGGGTACCAGCAGTAATCTGCCCAGAATCCAGGAGGATTGTTGAAACCATATCTATTAAAAGCTTTCTAGACACATAAATGCTATACTTATATCCTGGTAATTTTTTACTTTGGAATTAAGTTTGGGATCAGGAGTTGGGTAATTTGTTGTTATCTTCCTTCACATTCAAATTTATAAACACAATGATTTTTAAAATTTGTTCCTTTTTTAGTGCTTGAAGTTAAAAGAAAGTAAATGTGTGTAGTCAGAGAGAACTGCTTCAGACGTCTGTGCCAGATACATGTTAGAGTGTTACCAGTGATCCTCTCCATGATCCTTGCTTCCTGGTATTCATGTCTTGGTATAATCTCTTCCTGATGAGTATTGTCAGGTCCTGTAACTTGCCTCGAACAAATGGAATGTATAAAAGGTGATAGGATAGTCATTCCCATGGTTACATTATGTTATATATATATACACACACAGACACACACATGATATTGGGTTATATATTACATATACAAAACTGATATATATTATCTATAACAAGGTATATCACATATATAACATCATATATACATATGTGTGTGTGTGTATATATGTTATATATGTGTGTGTGTGTATATATGTTATATATGTGTGTGTGTGTATATGTGTGTGTGTGTGTGTGTATCTGCCTTGCTGGTGGGGACTTGCTCTAGGAACTGTCTTCCTTGCTGGCTTAATAGGCTATATTGGGAAAGCCCATGTGGCAAGGCGCAATGGCAGTTTCTGGGAATTAAGATGGCTTCTATGAATGTGAGTAGCCACTACTAGCTGAGAGAAGCTTCAACTCATGGCCAGCAAAATGCTGGTACCCTTAGCCCTTCAGCCACAAGGAAATGAATTCTGTCAACAACCTGAGTAAGCGTTGAAATACATTTTTTTTTTCCTGCCTAGTTCCAGCTGAGAATGCAGTTCAGTTGATGTCTTGCTTACAGCCTTGTAAGCCTATGAGCAGAAGATCCAGTTATGTTAAAGCCTGGACTCCTGACCCACAGAAACTCTGAGTAACAAAATGTGTGTTGTTTTAAGCTGCAAAGCTTGTGGTGATTTGTCACATAGTAATGAAACTAATAAATTTGTCTAAACTAAATAATTCAACCCAGGAAAAATCCCCCTACACTCCTATGAATATAATCATTATGTCTCTCACACATACCTTAAAGTTCTAGCTTTAAAAGGCTACTTGCTGCACCGCTAGATGACTTGTTCTCCACCAACCATGGGATGTTTGCTCACATCTCACTACCTGTGTTTATGAGGGCATTTTTAAAAATAGAGTTTCCAAAAGCGTAGGATACATTTCATTTATCATAAGCTAGACCTGGTAGGTAGATAATTATGTTCACACACATAGCATTGCATCAAATCGTACTGCAACTTGGAAAAGTTTTGTTTTGCCTTAATTTTCTTGGCATCTGTCTTAGTCCTCTTGGGCTACTATAACAAAATACCACAGATTGAAAGGCTTCAACAATTTTTTTTTCCTCTCAGTTCTGAAGGCTAGAAGTTCCAGATCAAGGTGTCAGAATGATCAGTCTGGTGAGGGCTCTCTTCCTGGCTTGCAGGTGGCCACCTTTACGCTGTGTCCCCATATGGAGTGGGGGTGGGGAGGAAGAGGACTCAAGTGTCTCTTATAAAGGGACTAATCTCAGCACCAGGGCCCCACCCTCATTACCTCATCCAAACTTAATTACATCCTAAAGATCCCATCTTTAAATACCATCACATGGGGGGTTACGGGTTTAACTTATGAATTGTAGGTGGACACAATCAGTCCGTAGCAGCATTTTTTTTTTAATCTCTTCTGTTTTGTCCCTGTTCCTTCCATTAAATTATCTTTGTAAGAAGGGATGCAGACCTGCAGAACAGTCTTTGGTAGCAACAGAAACTATGTAAAATATAACGTTTTCTTCTGTTTTCAACACATCTATTTTTCAACTTCACCTTTACATTGTGTCAGATGATACTGGGTTTTCACTTGTGGAAGTCTTAACATGTTTTCTTTTTAAGTACATTTATTTAAAATTTAATAAAACTTGAATCATATGAAGGAAAATATTAAGTAACTATAACCATACGTATAACATAGGTCATGCATGTGCTTCACAGTGATTGAACTTTGAAAAACTTCCTCATTTCCATCAAACTCCTCCTTTTGGCTTGTTCCTCAAGGTTGAGCTCACATATGGCCTGCTGGGAAAGCCTTCCCTGCCTTCTTTAATTAGTGATACCTTTAGTGAATCCACAGAACGTAACTCAAAATGTTATTAGAGCATGTTATCAATTCCTTAACATTTGTTTCACTCAATTTATTATAAACTCCTATAGCAAAGACCATGCCTAAATTGTCTATGTTTGGCCTCTAGAATGGTGCCTTGAACATGGGAGAAATGTGTAACTCATTTTAGATAATATATTACTATATATGAGAGATAATACTGGCCAGTGTAGTGCTTGCACAGATAAATAAGGCCCTTGCGATAGCTTGCTGAGAATGATGGTTTCCAGCTGCATCCATGTCCCTACAAAGGACATGAACTCATCCTTTTTTATGGCTGCATAGTATTCCATGGTGTATATGTGCCACATTTTCTTAATCCAGTCTGTCACTGATGGACATTTGGATTGATTCCAAGTCTTTGCTATTGTGAATAGTGCCGCAATAAACATACGTGTGCATGTGTCTTTATAGCAGCATGATATATAATCCTTTGGGTATATACCCAGTAATGGGATGGCTGGGTCAAATGGTATTTCTAGTTCTAGATCCTTGAGGAATCACCACACTGTTTTCCACAATGGTTGAACTAGTTTACAGTTCCACCAATAGTGTAAAAGTGTTCCTATTTCTCCACATCCTCTCCAGCACCTGTTGTTTCGTGATTTTTTTATGATTGCCATTCTAACTGGTGTGAGATGGTATCTCATTGTGGTTTTGATTTGCATTTCTCTGATGGCGAGTGATGATGAGCATTTTTTCATATGTCTGTTGGATGTGTGAATGTCTTCTTTTGAGAAGTGTCTGTTCATATACTGTGCCCACTTTTTCATAGGGTTGTTTGTTTTTTTCTTGTAAATTTGATTGAGTTCTTTATAGGTTCTGGATATTAGCCCTTTGTCAGATGAGTACACTGCACAAAATTTCTCCCATTCTGTAGGTTGCCTGTTCACTCTGATGGTAGTTTCTTTTGCTGTGCAGAAGCTCTTTAGTTTAATTAGATCCCATTTGTCAATTTTGGCTTTTGTTGCCATTGCTTTTGGCGTTTTAGACATGAAGTCTTTGCCCATGCCTATGTCCTGAATGGTATTACCTAGGATTTCTTCTAGGGTTTTTATGCTTTTAGGTCTAACATTTAAGTCTCTAATCCATCTTGAGTTAATTTTCATATAAGGAGTAAGGAAAGGATCCAGTTTCAGCTTTCTACTTATGGCTAGCCAATTTTCCCAGCACCATTTATTAAATAGGGAATCCTTTCCCCATTTCTTGTTTTTGTCAAGTTTGTCAAAGATCAGATGGCTGTAGATGTGTGGTATTATTTCTGAGGGCTCCGTTCTGTTCCATTGGTCTGTATGTCTGTTTTGGTACCAGTACCATGCTGTTTTGGTTACTATCGCAAGAACAGAAAACCAAATACCGCATGTTCTCATTCATAGGTGGGAATTGAACAATGAGATCACTTGGACACAGGAAGGGGAGCATCACACACTGGGTCCTATTGTGGGGAGGGGGTAGGGGGGAAGGATAGCATTAGGAGATATACCTAATGTAAATGACGAGTTAATGGATGCAGCACACCAACAAGGCACATGTATACATATGTAACAAACCTGCACTTTGTGCACATGTACCCTAGAACTTAAAGTATAATAAAAAGATAAATAAAAATAAATAAATAAGGCTCTTCTTATGCTATAGGAACATTATATACACTATAGGCACTTCCATTACTATAGATGACCTTAAGATAAAATTACATAAGTGAATCTTACTGGTAAGGAACAGTAAACAAAAAAACCCCACATAATTAAATAGGAATGTGCAATAGATTACAAAGTAATATTAGATACGGTGAATTCATTTCAGTTGATTTGTCTTATTCAAAATTTTCAATTAAAGAACTCGTTTTAGTTTCCAAAAACTTCAGTTACAAAGCAAAAAGAAGTCATTACTAATCATTTATTCTGAAATAAATTTTAAAACTCTGAGAACTTTATTATCTTTCATCAACTATTTATAGCATTTCTACTAGGTGTTAAAGTACCAGGTTCTTAAATATTATTAATGTATAATGTAGTAGTAGCTGATGAAGAAGAGCTGACATAGAAAACATACAGAAATATGATAGTCTTTCTCTATTTCTTTTCTTAAAACACTGGATAACATGTACCTAATATATTGATCTCAATCATGTTGAATTTATTCATCCTCCTTCCCTCTTTCCTTCCCTTCCCTTCCCTCCCTCCTTCACTTTCTTTCACTTTCCTCCCTCCCTTCCTCCCTCCCTCCCTTCCTCCCTTCCTTCCTTCCTTGCTTCCTTCTTTCCTTCCTTCCTTCCTTCCTTCCTTCCTTCCTTCCTTCCTTCCTTCCTTCCTTCCTTCCTTCCTTCCTTCTTTCCTTCCTTCTTCCCTCCCTCTCTCCCTCCCTCTCTTCCTTCTTTCCTTCCTTCATCCCTCCCTCCCTCCCTTTGTTCTTTTAAAAAATTCTTATGTGAAATAGGTTAAAAACTGAATTTTAAAAGCTAGACCATAAAATGTTTCTTCCTGAGGTAAGAAAATAACATATAATGTCCAATAACAATAATAAAAACTATAACTACTTCTCTAAGGAAATAAATAGAAAATGATTTTTTTGGTCTATTCAAACTAAAGATGTGTGAATATGATGTTACCTCAGTGAAGAAATTATAGAAAATTATATCTATGAAAGTGAAAGTGCTTTTCACTATTAGAAGATTGTTATATGAATAAATTCAATCTTGAAGTTGGAATGCTTTAGCTGCCATAGGTGTTTGTGCAGGAGGGACTATTTGTACCTGCCACATAAACAGCAATAGGAAGGAAGAAAACCTGCTTATATCCAAATTTACTGGCTGAACAAATGCCAATCTTAATTTTTGAAATCCAAGTATCAGCTATAGGTTTCTTGAAGCCAAATGTTTAGATTCTGATTTTTTTTTCCACTTTTTATCATCAGAGTTTGTCATCGGGAGACACAGTGAACTGATGCTACTCATGCTGAGAGAAAAGGCTATAGCATTTTTGAAATTGTTCTCATTGTTTAAGAATATTAATTGAAGAATTGCCATGCTATGATTGGTTTAGTCACAATTTGCTTGCACTTGATAACATTACGAATGCAGTTTGAATTAAAAAGCTGCAGATAGTCTCCAGTAAAATAAATGGAAGGAGGATTGCCACAGAAATAGTAATATTTAAAAGTACTTAGCTTGAGCAATGAATTTAATTTATTATAGTGTTGCTCTGTAATGAGAAGGAATTTTTTTTTTTTTCAGTATTATAGATCTATGTGGAGACAAAGGGCAAAATAAGTGAGAAATGTGGTTCAATTGACCCTGGAAGAAAGAAGTTATTTCTTATGTCGGTGGAGGTTTAAAACTCATTTGCCATGCATTTCTTGTTATTGCATTTTAATTATAGTGAGGACACATATGCTGACAGCGCATGAGATCATATTTGTTAAATGGACCTCGACTTGTGCAGCACTCATCAGAAAGCCTCCGGGATTACACAATGTATAGGCTTTGTTATGCTTACAAAATAAAGGACAGCTCTATTAGGTATTATTTCAAGGATAAGGATATGAACTAAGGAATTAAATTCTAAAATTTCAAATAATTAGAAAAAAGAAGGCCTAAAAGTATTCCTCAGAAAGAAAGCAGATAAATTAAATAACTTGCAAGAAATACAAATAAGAAGAGTCATTTAATTACATATATCTTTAATACCTATATAAACAGATATAAACATCACACAATAAAAATATCATGCAGGATGTACATACTCACTAAAGTGAGCTCAGTTTCTGAGAGTACTAAGCTGATGAAGTCAAAGTTCGGGATTAAATTTCTGTGAAGACCATTTAGCTCTGCTGTTTTAAAGCCACATGCTGCCCTAATATCCCTAAGTAACTTCCCAATTGCACATAGTTGCTCAAAAGAGAAAAATGCAAGAATGGACCCTAGTCCTAGTCCTGTAACAAAGAACTCAAAGGGTATTTTCTATTAATAGGGCCTGCTCAGTGCAGGCAATTAAATTTGAATAAGGGGTCAAATTTTATATATATATATATATAGAGAGAGAGAGAGAGAGAGAGAGTGTGTATATGTCTGTAGATCTCTGGATATATGTATATTTATATCTCTATATATAGATATACACATCTATATATAGATATACACATCTATATATAGATATACACACGTGTATATCTACATATAGATATCGACATGTATATATCTATATATCTATAGATATATACATGTAGATATAGATATATACATGTAGATATAGATATCTACATTTTATGCTTACAAAATATATATGCTTATGAGATCTATAGATATATACATGTAGATATCTATATCTATATCTCACTTTGCCACCCAGCCTGGAGTGTAGTGGCACGATCTCTGCTCACTGCAACCTCCCTGGGTTCAAGTGATTCTCCTGACTCAGACTTCCCCACAAAATGTATATAAATATATATATGTACATATATATATTTCAATAGTTTTTTGTTTCTAATTATAGTAATACCATATAAAATTATTATAATAAATAGATATGAAAGTGTCAGCTAATATATTTTAGTGTTATATATTAGTTGACTGATATAATTAATGACTTTTATTAGTTAGATATTAAAAATGATATAATGCTGAATTATGAGTGGTAGTTTGTTTCATGTTGCTTTTTATTGTAAAATATTTTAGGTATTCATAAAGATGTAAAGAGTAATTTAATAAACGCCTATGTACCTCTTATGTATCTTAAGACAGAAAACATAACAAATACAGTTAAAGTCTTTTGTAATCACATTCCACATCAACGTCCCCAGAAAATAATTATCCTAAATTTGATATTTTTAATCTGTATTTGTTTATTGCCTTTACTACATAAATGCTTCCCCAAACAATAAATAATATTTTTATATATTTGAAGAGCTTATGAAAATCTATACTACATTGTATTTTGTTTTTGCAGTTCTCTTTTGTGCTCAATATTTTGTTTGTATTTTGCATGATTCATGAATTAGTATTATAGCTCTAATTTGTAATGGTGTATAATATACCAATGTATTCTTATTTTAGTTGCAATTTACTCATTCATGTGGTCTTTTCTGGCCACTTCTCAGTGGCCCTGCTTAGTGCCCTGGCAGGCTGAACATTTACTGACTCCATTAATTTGACTCCCTTCTCTCTGGTTTCTCAGTGGGTTCAGCCAATGGGAGGCACCGGCAGGAAATCAAACGATAAAAGACAAGAGATATTAAAGTAACTACAGTCAACAGTAACTTCTTGTACATTTAAAAATAACTAAAAGATTACAATCGGAATGTTTATAATACAAAGAAATGATAAATTCTTGAAGTGATGAGTACTCCATTTACCTGATGTGATTATTACACATGGTATGCCTGTATCAAAATGTCTCATGCACCCCACAAATCTATATACCTACTATGTACCCATAAAATTAAAAGCTAAACTTTTTTAAAAAACCAACCAACAAATAAAATTGTATTTTAAATATATTTTAAATGTACAAATCACAAATTTATAGCTTGATAGATTTTTACAAGTGAACTTACCTTGATGACAATTACCCACATTAATAAATAGAGTCACATCAGCATCTTGGATGCTTCCTATGTCTTCCTAGTCATTACTTCTTCTAGTCAAGACCAAAGACAACCTCTATTCTTATTTTTGTCAGTATTGATTAATTGTTTCGGACATTATATTATTGGAGTAATACAGTATAAACACTTTCATATTTTTCTTTAACTCAATATAATGTCTGTGGGATTGATCCATGTTGCTCTTTTCAGTACTGTGTAGTATTCATTGTATGAAAAGACCACATTTGTCAGTTCTATTGGTGATACATACTTGGATTGTTTCTACTTTTGTGGTATTACCGAATAATGCTTCTATGATCATATTCAGTACATGCTTTGGTGTACATATAAATGCATCACTCTTGGGTTTCTACCTATGAATGAAACTGCTAGGTGATGGGATATGTGTATGGTCAGGTACTGAGAGTTTTTCTAAATGTTTGTGACAATTTGCTCTCACATTAGCAGTATATGATTGTCCCTGTGGCTCCACATCTTCCTAATACTTTTCAGTTTTTAAAATTTTAACCCCTACTAGTAGGTGGTCATACATATAGTTCTATTATTTAAATTGCCATTTCTCCAATAATGAATGATATTGAGCACTTATGGCCATTGGCAGTATGGACATTCACTGTGATGCATGCTTTTCCATACCATTTTTAATTGGATGGTATCTCTTTGTCTTCAATTTGTGGGAAAGTCTTTTCTTGGATATATGGATTACAGAGATCTTCTAATTTGAAGCTTGCTTTTTCATTCTGTTGTTGACCTTTCCTCATAAACAGGTTTTTAACTGTAATATCATGCAATTTATATGTCATTTCTTTTAGTGTTAGTGCTTTCTTGAGTCTTCCTTAAGAAATGTTTTTCTAACCCAAAGTCATGAGTGTGTTTTGGTATATTAAAAATCTAGAATTTTTGATTTCTTTATCTGTCACAATTAGATCTACAATACTTTTAAAATTGATTTTGCATCTCACCTGTGAGAGACTGGGCTGTAATTTTTCTTGCTTGTAGTAACCTTATTGGTTTATACTTCTACTTCAAACTTCACATTTTATGTTTCAAGTATGTTTCCTGTAAATAACACACAGCAGAAATTTTCCATTCTTTGTTTTAATTGGCAAGAGTAGTTTATTTACATTTCATGTCATTACTGGCATATTTGTATTTTTTTATTCATACTATTTTGTGGTATCTGTTTTGCATTTTCTATGTTAGTTTTTCAGTTCTCCTTTTGGATTCATAATTATTATTATTATCCTATTATATCTCCTCAACTATCATACTTGCTTTCTCACCTTTTATAGAAAATCTTTAAAATTTTAACACATACACATTTAACAGCTTAACATTAATATGTTTATCATCTTTCTCAAAATAATCCAAGGACATTATAATGATTTATTACTATTACCTCCTATTTTTATACTTGCTATTTTTCTAGTGTTTTGGTAACACCTATTTTTTCAATTTCTGAAATTCGATGTTGTAATACTGCTATATTTTTCAATTTGCCCACATAGGTACCAATTCTTCTATTTAAATTTCTTTTTTCATTTCAACTCTTTTATCCTTTTTTTCCCCCTAAAATACATTTTGCAGAAGTCCTCTACTGACTATTCACTAGTAATAAGCTCTCTCAAGTTGTATTGGAATTTATTTATTTTTTGCTTTATTCTTTGATACTAGTTTAGTTGGGTATACAATCCTATGTTGACATTATTTTCTCTCAGCATTTTGAATACCCATTGTACATATTTTTTATTTCCACCCTTGTTCTTACTGTTGGTACATTTGCTTTTTCCATAGGCCAAGTTTTCCTTCTTTCTTTTTAATCTCTGACATTTTAATATCTGCCTTTATCCATGATATTTTGCAGTTTCTCCAGAGTATGTCTGGTATGGAGATATATGTACATATGCACAAACACATGCACATGCATACATATATACAATTCTGCTTGAGATTTATTATTCTTGAAGTAGAGAAGTTTTATCTTCCATTAAGTTTGGAAAATCTGTTATTTCAGACATTATCTCTTTGAATATTCCTGCCCCATTTAGTATATTCATTCTTTCTAGGATTCTAATTTAATATTTGTTATACATTGTCATCCTATGTCTAATATCTTTAACACATCTTTTATATTTTCCACCTCTGTTTGTGCTCAGATACAAATTTATATCTCCAAATGTGTATGTTATCTGCTATTTTATTTTACATTGAGTTTTTAACACCTGTTATTTTCTTTTTTGTTGGATATTATAGTGGGCTCTCCCTCTTATTTTGATAGTACTTTTTTCTTATTTTCTACACCATTTTAATTTCCTCGAGCATTTTAAACAGAGAATGTATTTATATGTCATTATTTTCCATATATAAATAGATAGTTTACATTTTGTTTTCAACCTTTTATCTGGGAGATGTCTCTTTTTGCTGTTTGTTGCTCTTCCTGATTCATTATGTTGACTCTTTTCATTGTATAGTTTACAACTTTGGTTTATACTTTCTGTGGCAACACTGAAAGCCTTGAGATGAAAATATGTTCAGAGAGAATACATATTTACTTTTGCCTGGTGTCTAGGGTAAACAGTCCAGGCCATCTTTAATGAAATTTATTGACCTCAAGTCTCTTTGATATTAAACCACAGGTTGGTAAAATGGTGATTATGAAGAATTCCTTATCCCAACCTACACTCTGACCCCCAACACCAGTAAATTTTCTTAATTCCCTGGGCTTGTAATTAGACTATTTTTCAAGACTCACTCTTTTACACATAGCATAGCCTTTTGAAAGTCTTAATTTCATGTGACGTGTTTCTCAATTCCAACTCCCAACTTTCTTCTTCGTCTCATGACTTCATCAACCCTAAACATCAACATAATGCTGCTACTTTGGTTCCATCTTTCTTCATTTTTGGATTCTAGGGATTTTTCTTATTGTGTTTAATCTCAGATATATACCTGAAAGAATTATGAGATTTTTGGTCTCCTTTACTTTAAAGTGTTTTATTGTAGGAGACTTTCTAAGACATCTAATCCACCACATTGGTAGAAACAACAAAAAAAAGGGTATATATTTTTAAATCTACTAAATGTTTCACAGTCTCCCATTTAGATTTTCAGTTTTGCCTCAATGGCATATGACTCTACATAATCTTTAAAAAAATCCCAACTGACCTCATGGTTTGAATTGTTGTGTTTTGCATGTGATAACTTTTGTGTCTCAAATTAAAACCTGATTGTTTCTGCCTGCATTTTTTTTAGGTTGGTATCTATAGGGCAATTTCTCAGAGGTAGTGTCATGACTCTTAAAAATTCACTTTGATTAAACAATAATGAAAAATTGCTTTACTTTCCCTTCTTTATTTTCTTCACTTGCAACTTGTTAGTATTCAAGTACTTAGATTTTTGGGAACATTGATTCACCCTCATATTTACAGCATTGTTTCTAAATTTAATGTTTACTTTTATCGCACAGTGGACCTTTTTCTGTAAGAACTGTTCATTGTTTATAATGTAAACTGGAGTTGAAATAATTATAGATTTTGCTTTTTTAAAAAATTAAGAGAGGCAATGCAAAGCATTATGGTTATGCTACTTTACTATGCCATCACTGGAAACTGAGGTTCATGAGCATTAATGAGGAAAATCTTTTCCCTAGCTTCTGATGGCTGTCAAACAAACACTTTTTTATTTTTATTTTTTTGAGACGGAGTCTCACTCTGTCACCCAGGCTGGAGTGCATTAGTGTGATCTTGACTCACTGCAAGCTATGCCTTCTGGGTTCTTGCTATTCTCCTGCCTCAGCTGCCTGAGTAGCTGGGACTACAGGCATCCGCCATCATGCCTGGCTAATTTTTTTGTATTTTTAGTAGAGACAGGGTTTCACCGTGTTAGCCAGGATGGTCTCGATCTCCTGACCTCGTGATCCGCCTGCCTTGGCCTCCCAAAGTGCTGGAATTACAGGCATGAGCCACCGCACCCAGCCAACAAATGCTTTTTACTGTATATAGTTTTCACAAATGAAATGTTATTATCATGAATCCCTCCTAGAATTTGAATCTTCTCATAGGTATAAAACAATTTTCATGTTTGTTTCAAATGACACCAAAGAACACAAATATTTTACTTATTATTCATAGGATTTCAAAATATTAGAAATGAGATGAATAAAATTCTTATCATATTGAGTATCTGTTGAATTTTCTTTCAGAAACTGGAAGCACTGTACCTCTTGAGGCCCCCTCATCTCATTTTAGAATACATTTAATTAAAGGCGTAACTTGGAAGTCAATTAAAGTACTCTGTCCTTTGACAACTATATTTTAGAACAAGAGATCTTGCATACCTCCCGAACTCTCCAGGGATTTGGACAGAGTGTGTGAGATGGGGTGCAGCCGTAGTTTCCAGCTTTTCAGCTTTCTCTGTGGATAGAAACTGATATAATTTGGATGTATGTCCTCACCCAAATCTCATGTTGAAATGTAATCCCCAATGACAGAGGTGGGGCCTGGTGGGAGGTGACTGGATCATGGGGGTGGATTTCACACGAGTGATTTAGCACTATCCCTCTTGGTACTGTCCTTGTAATAGTGAGTTCTCATGAGATCTGGTTATTTAAAAGTATGTAGCACTTCCCCTGCTGTCTTGTCCCTGCTTTCGCCATGTGACCTGCCTGCTCTCCCTTTGCCTTCCACGGTGATTGTAAGCTTTCTGAGTCCTCCCCAGAACCTTAGCAGATGTCAGCACCAAACGTTCTATAAAGCCTGCAGAACCATAAGCCAATTAAGCCTTTTTTCTTATAAATTACCCAGTCTCAAGTGTTTGTTTATAGCAATGTAAGAACAGCCTAATACAGAAGCTGTCTTTGCTGAGTTAGACTATTTCCAAACCTTTTCTTGATGTCCATAAGGAATCACCACTCATACAAGACTCTGTGTATCAACGTATAATAAACTTTGGGGAGGTAAAAGGGATGTATTTCACAAATTATAGCAGTTGTATAAGTGTCTATACGTCTTTGTTATATAATCTCATGATAATTCAAAGATAATGTCAATGTGTGTTGACGATTTTACCATGGTTACAAATGTAGAATGATTTCTCTGTTTAGTCTGTTTAGAATATATTCCCTTGTGAGTTAGTACAAAGCTCCCTTTCCCTTCTGAAGATGCACAGCTGTCCAGGCCTGAGGCAATCAATCTCAGGATCACCTGCAACTCATTGATGACATATTGAAGTGCCACATGTACCTTTGAGGAAGATCTAGTCAGTTAATTAGTTAATTACTTGGTTAAAGAAAATAGAGCACAGTGAGAAAAACAGGACCATATTTGAAAGTCCAACTTATATTTTGTTCAGACCCTGGCATTACCAATTGCTAGCTGTCAGAGGGAAATTATCTAATCCACCTCTATCTTTTTGTCCTCATCTCTAAAAGTGGGATAATAATAGTAAAATTTATTGAGTTTTTTGCAAGGACTAAAACATGTCAGTGGATACATATAAGACACTCAGAACATTAACTGGAACATAGCTCTAAAAATCATAATCTATTGTTATTATTAATGTTAAGGCCTAGTCATTCCTTGTATTGCCTGATCAGCCAAATGATTCACAATGTTTTACAAGATGACACTTACTATTGAAGATACACACACAAACATACATACATATGTATATATTGGGCGGTAGCCAGTAGTGGTGAGAGCGGAACACACTACAGAAGCCGAATTCAGGGTCATTGTCAACACCCAACCTTGTTCTCTTGCTACGGTAAGATTCTGTGAGTTACCGCATGTCCTTTCACAGATTCTTTTCTGCTTAAGCTAGCCAGAGAGGATTTGTTGTTAGTGATTGAGAGCTCTGACTGATAAAATGCTGAATAAGTGAACTCCATCATGCCTGTTCTGTTCCTTTCCTCGCAAAGCCCAAATTCCCTCAGACATTCTTCATTTTTAAAAAGATTTTGCCCCAGAACACTAACATTTACAGAACCAAATTCAAAGCACTAAGTGTAAGAGCCTAGTAACTGTCTACTAAGTACAGTTAACTTATCAAACTCCCAGACTAGCATGGATTGTTCATATCCATCTTTAAGCCACATTGTCAATGGTAAATTACTTTGAGGACACAATTAGGGTTGCTTATCCCAGGACCAATATTACTAGTTATGTCTCTGCTGATGTTCCTTCAGCTTCACTGGTGCTTTCCTCTGAATGCTTGATACTTGTCCCAGTTTTTAAAGCGTAGTGTTGACAACCAAAAGGAATATACAAGATGAAGTCTGTTTGCAGCAAGAAAGGAATGATCAGCTCTCTGATACTGGACACTACACTTTTATCAATGTAGCCCTAATTCATATTAGCTTTGTTATTAGACTTAAGTTATGAAGTATAACGATCAATGGTTAAAGATAAAATATGAAATTTACAAATAAGGCTGGGTGCAGTGGCTTACGCCTGTAATCCCAAAAGCCTGTAATCTGATCACTTTGGGAGGCTGATCGCTTGAGCCCAGGAGATCAGGACCATCCTGGGCAACATGGCAAAACCCCCTCTCTATGAAAAATACAAAAAGAGTAGCGGGGTGTGGAGATGCATGCCTGTAGTCCCAGCTACTCGAATAGCCAAAGTGGAAGAATTACCTGAGCCCAGGAAGTCAGGGTTGCAGTGAGCCATGATTGTGCCACTGCACTCCAGCCTGGGCTGTGGGAAAGAGACCCTGTCTCAAAACAACAACAAACCAAAAAAATTACTAATATATTTTACTCTAATACATGTCTCCCCCCAAAAATAGACTAGTCTGTGAATAAGATACTACTTTGTGGAACCACATCAAATTCCAGATTCTAGCTAATTATAATATTTTATTGAGGTCCACTTTTATTACTTCTAAATCAATGGCATAATAGAATTATTTATTCAAAGAAGGTACAGTGCAATTAAAACGTAATAAAAAAATCACAGGTTTACCAAATGTTGAATTCTCAGTTGGCTGATAAAAATGGTGGTTCCCCGGCCTTACTCCAAAAGCAAGGTCTATGTGCTTTCCTATATACTGAAGTTTCAGAGTCAACCATAGAAATTCTTTCCATGGAGGAAAATGTTGCATTTGTAATCATTCACAGCTGGATTGCAAGATGCTATGGATTTTAAGCTACAAGTCTGAGCCTGAAACATTGGTTCTAGACTTTTGATTCTATGGAAAAGTAATCTGTAGTTAGACAAAATGATAAAATGTCTTACTTAAAAATTTTCATATATTCCAATATAGTATTGCAGTAAAATATTTGCAAATGTTTTCAGATATATGGGCAATAAAATACTATTTTTAAATAGTGGACCCCAATGAAGAAAAATACTAGAGAAGTTATAAAAATATTTTGAAGTTTTTACTGTTTTCCCACTGCATATTGCCATGCAAATATACACATGTTGGAGATATAATTTAGATTATTGTTTAATGAAACAATGAAAAAATATTGATGAAGAAGGTAGAAAAATCAGTTTGATATTGACAGAAATTTAGATAATATAAACTAATAAACCTGATAGGTTCCAAGAAAATACAAAGTCTTTGTATGTTGAAGTGGTGTAAATAAAAGATGTTTCTGAGGGTTTGCCTCTGTGTTTTTATGATCTTCAGAAAGGCAGCATCTGCTGGCACCTAAAAGAGGTCAAAGGGGGTTTGGTGAGAGTAGTCATGAAAAGATATGGTAACTTGGCTTGTTACATTATTACTAGTTCATGGTTTTGTTGAATTTTTAATTGCATCAAATACTAAATGTTAAGCTAACGTCCAGTATTTTTAGGTCATAGGCAAGATGAAAGGAAAAAAAAAAATAAAAATGATCTCAACTCTAAAAAAGGTTTATAAAGCTACATAAGTGAGTAGCACACGGCTGCATTAGTAAGAAGCCTGAAGTTTATTTGAAGCACAGAGGGACCCAGTGTGCTCTTCTCCCCCTGTGAGGCGTTTAGTCATTTGGCTTGAAAGCCTTGTCATTTCAAGATTGAGACAGATTTAAAGTTTCTCAAAGCATGACCTTTTTATTATTATTCTTGATCAACTCAGGCTAAAATTGAAAGCATAAAGAAAGACTTGAGAAGAATTTCAAAGCTTTTACTTAAAAATACTTTTTAAACTGCCATGCAGAACATTCTGCTAAAGTATTTTCACTTCCGTGTTCACAGCAAAGTTTAGGGAATTTGAAATCTCCCTGGTTTGGAATGTGGTTCATGTAAGTGCTCTTTCACATTAGCAGCACATTGAAAGTATCACTAATGGAGAACCAATTTAAAAATTAAATTCACTTTCACATCTTTTTAAAATAAAATTTGAATAGGTTAGTATGTCTGCAAAATTAATATCCTATTAGTTTAACTTTTCTCTAATGGATGAATGCAATTTATGACCATAGAGGTTTTTATTTGCCTTAAATCTATATAAGCTTGAAATACAGTCTTCTTGACAAATGAGGTTACTAGAAACTAAATGGGAATTCTTATTTGCCACCACAGTGGTGACATGAAGAATCACAGCCTTTAGCTCAGGGCTACTAAGCTCTTAATAATGAGAGAAAGGTGTTCCATCTTCACCTACGGTAGATCCACAATTACAATGAATAAAAATAGCTGCCAAGGCTTCTCCAAAAAATATTCATGACAGTGAGAAAAATATTGATTTTAAATGCCAAGAAATAAAATATCTTCTAAAGTGTTCATTTCAACCCAAGTATTATTTTCCAAAAGAAACTGAATGGACTGTAAAGTGTTTCAGAGCGCTATTTCACGTGTAACACTTTTTTCAAGAAAAAGTTCAAAGCAAGAACTTGTAATCAATCTCTCCAGTTTATCTCTCTCTCTCTCTCAATTTTCTTTGTTATATATATGCACACTCTCCTTCTTTCTCTTTTGCTCCCTCGCTCTCTTTAAAAAAACTCATCATTTTTAGGAGAAAAACAAGCTTTATGAGAATAAAATGGGTTTAATTGATATTTTCGTATTTTAAGCAGAATATTATAAGCTAAATAATGTCTGTAAAGTGTAAAATATGCAGACGGGACATTATCTTTGACAAGAGCATCAAACCATGTCTCAGCTATCACATTTTGGCATACACACTTCTCTTTCATATAGTATCAAATTATATGATTATATGAGATGTAGATTAATAATCTGCCTTTAGACACAACTGGGTTTGATTATTTGCCACAGTTTTCTACATAAATTGCACGAGTACTATGACATGAATGCTAGCAAATTGCCAAAGGCAAGAAAGAAATTGAGTCATTGAAAAATTGTGTCGGACTCCTTTTGTGCATTATTCCAAATTTTCTTAGCCCCAACTTCAGCCATTGCAGTGGGAATTATTTATGTACAAGCTTCAATCGGATTCTAATAGGTGCAACCTGAGAGGACACCACTCTAGGCTTGTGTAGACATACTTCCTGCCTACTCTCTGTATTAGACTGTTCTTAGGCTGCTAATAAAGCCATACTTGAGACTAGGTAATTTATAAACAAAAAGAGGTTTAATAGACTCACAGTTCCATATGACTGGGGAGGCCTCACAATCATGGCAAAAGTTGAAGGAGGAGCAAAGTCACATCTTACATGGTGGCAGGCAAGAGAGCATGTGCAGGGGAACTTCCCTTTATAAAACCATCAGATCTCATGAGGCTTATTCACTATCACGAGAACAGCATGGGAAAAACCCACCCCCATGATTCAATTACTTCCTACCATGTCCATCCCATGACACTTGGGGATTATGGGAGCTACAATTCAAGAAGAGATTTGGGTGTGACAAAGCCAAACCATATCACTGTCCTTGGGCTTCATTGAAACTACCTCATAGAACATGTTGGAAATAAATAAATAGATAAATAAATAAAACTAACAGAAAAACAGCTGACATTTCTTCAAATGAGACTTGGAAGTATGGGAATATTGATGTCTATGAGGGCATCATGATTAATGGGCGACTGAAGCCTGTGACGATGATGATGCTTCTTTTTGTTTCCTATATGGATGGTTCAGAGATGCATTTCATAATGCTCCTCGGAAGATCCAGAGTACACCAGCGGCGTGTAGGGGTGGCGATGTAGTCATGCATTCTTGATAGACTTTCCCTGCTTCTGTCTCATATCCCCATTCACTACCCTTGCCCTGTGGCCTAGTATCATTTTCTGAAGCTGCCTGTGCTTGTGCTGCCTCTGTTCTTGGAAGATCCTAGAGTAAGACAAACTGATTCCAAATAGGTGATGCTTTTTAGCATTGAAGGCTGTATAGAGATAATCAATTATTGAGGCATTAATAAATTCCAGAATTTAATATAGCAAATTATAACACTGAGATGAAGACTTTGATTTCTTGTTCTCAGTTACCTCCATCTATGTCTACATGATCTGGGGCAGAAGTGATAGACCAAAAATTCTCTGCTATGACTGGTCTTGATAGTGGTCTTGATAACAGAGCACTGCAGAAAAGCTATTCTCCTTATTCTAAACTCTGGAAAGTGTAACCTGAAGAATTACTCTAACATTCTACCATGATTGTAGATTTAGCTTAAAGTTTTCTAACATTTTTAGTAGTGGAAATAAATCATGGGTTTCACATATCACCTACAAAAAGACCAAATGATAACTCTAAAGAATATGACATATGAAAACTATAAAATACCGTAAAGTTAAATATTTGAATGGTAAATGAGCTTTTAAGAGATTAGAGAATACATTGCATAATTCAATTTCTTTTCATATTTTAACTCCCTTATTGTGGCTTCGATATTATTACTGTCCTTGATTAAGATTTGTGAGTTTAATTTTAGGTAGGTTTTCTTATATAGGCTGAATTTTTTATATTTATTATTTATATAAATTGAAATGGGTGAAAATATTTAAAACAAACAAAAGCATAGAGTAAAAACCCTTCAAATATTATATTAAAGGAAACTGTAATTTCAAAAGAGAATATTTGCAGTGAAATTTTTAGGCTAAGCCACATTATTGTTTACAATCAGAAAGTCATTGTGAAATTTTATGTAAGAAATGAAACAATGATTTTATTGCCTGGACTTCCACTTAGGTCATGTTAATAGATGTAGTCCAACAATTTTGCCCAAATGAAATATTTAATCGACTAAGTCAAAATGTTGAAATTTTATGTCAAGATTTATATTCATTTCATTTAAAACAACTGAGTATAAGTCAAAGTTGGCTCTAAAACTCATATAAAATTTACAATACAGAATTTTAGATTTTATCAGGCTAAGATTTAACAGTAAGGGCATACTAAAATCCTAATTTGTTTTAAGTAGGATATAATTGAAAGGCGGCAGAGTCACTCTCCTCCACAAAACACTTTCTTTATTTAATTCTGCTTGCCTGACAGAATTGAGGTCAGAAATAAAATTAATACAAATTAAGAGTTAAGTATTATGCATGGTACATACTAGGGCTTCTACAAATAATAATTATAATTACTATTGTCATCACCATTTCTATACCTCTGAACAAAACAGCTTGGAAAGATGTAATTTCCATAATGGATGCCCTGGCTTTAAAAGGAAAGGATGAACTGAAATCTTATTCTCCATCCCCTGATAACTCAATTGAGAATGCTGTGTAGTAAGAAAGTCTCATTTTTTAATGTGCTGTGAACTTGTGCCTACAACACTGGCGGGAAGGTTCCATACCTCTGGAAAGCAGGCGCGGCAGAGCTGCAGGGGCTCCTGATGTGTGAAACTCTGATCTGTGGGCTGCGTTTTCATTAAGTTCACTTTGCTTTCCTGCTGCTTTTCTTTCTAAGCTCCACCCTGAAAAACACAGGCCTCTTTAGCAAAATTAAGGAAAAAAACAGAGTGATCTCTCTTTGGGCAGTAATCGTATGAAACAGATTAAGAAATACACTTCCTCATGCCAGCAGGCAGCGGCTAAATAACGACAAATGTTCATAGACTCAAATCGCAGGACAAAGGCAGAGTACAATGTTAGTTGTCATTATTATCTTTACCCACAAAGGTGTATATGTGTGTGTGCGTGTTGAGGGGAGGGGAAGTGCAGAGAAGCAGGAAAATAATTAAAAGGAATATATGGAAAAATGATAGTTTGTAGAACAGCGGATTTTCTCCTGCCAAAGTCACACACACACACACACACACACACACACACACACACACACAAATAATTCCACTAAAAATACATAGCAGAAGTTTTACGACCAAGCTACCTTTCCAGAACTGATTTCGGTAAGTCAGAGTAATGGTCTTGAAGTTGCCTCAGGATAACCTTCAGCACAGCTGAAGATGGTTAAGTTTTCCTCTCCTTTTCTTATATCATTACAACCAGATTTTTCTTCTGGGGAAGAATTTGTCCCAGGCTGAAGCAAAGTAGAGAGCAGTATGGCTTTTTTTTTTTTCCAGTTTACCTCAACTCTTATTTTTTATGTCAGTTAGGAAAGGAAGAAAATAAAAACATGGAACACTCAAAACATGAGGAGCTGTGAAATTTTGTCTGCAGCCTACAAAGCCTCCTCCCTGTGCTGACCTCAGCGAATAAAAGCAGGCTGAGGACACTATTCCTGGAATTGTGTGTCTGAGGGAAGCTGCCGGCCAGTACCTGTCACCGGCATCCTAGATTCAATTATTCAATGCAGCATTTAACAAAAGTTAACTGGAGGGCCACTATATCCCTAGACTATCCCTGAGTGGGCATAGGTTTGTCTCCTTGGGAAAACAAATCCAATCTTATTAAGCACAGAGAGACCATCAGAGTTAGAATGAAGTCTTTTTTTTTTTGTTTGTTTGTTTGTTTTGTTTTTTTTGGCATGGGGGCAGTGGTGGGATGTGATCTCAGAAAGAGAAGAAGCAAATCAGTGAGGGAACAAAATAATCTTGTTGCCCAGGGTCTGGCTGTGTATCAGAAAATAGAAGAGTACATGGGTAAGTTAACTTCAAAATCAAGGTTTATAAGACCACAAAGAATCTGTAGGATCTACGGAAGCTGCAAGAACTTCAGAAAGAATGATGGTTCCAAATCAGGAGGAATTTGCTCTGGATTTTCTGGTTGATATTTAGGTGGTACCTTAATATGTAGGGGGTAACATCTAGAAATATTGGGGCTATGTGAAAAGGCACCAAATGAAGCAGCTAGCAGGGTGCATCTGACCATGCTGTAAAGAATCCAAGCCTGAGAGTAATGACACTGGCAATGTGCAGAGTGAGGAGTGCCTGCCACGTGAGAGACCAGGACAGTACAGGGATGGCTTCAGGCACCCGAACAGTTAGCGCCTTTGGAAAACCTAGAACATGGTTCTAATGGTGGGTTTGCTTCTTCCCAAAAGTTGTTTTGAAAATTTATGAAGGCATTTTTTATTGTCACAGGTTTGGAGGAAGGAGCCATTTACCAGGAGACTCTGGGTTGTTAGCTGTCCAGCATTGAACAGGAAAAAGAGCATGTTGAAAAATGGTCTTAATTTTTTCAGGATTATGAAATATTGTATCAGATATTTTGTGACTCACAAACCCATTTTAATATACTGAGTCTAAACCATAACTCCTTTATACATGTAAACACAAAGTAATTTTTTGTCTGAACATAATGTATACTGAAGTTGCCTGAAATATAAATATTGTATGACCTAGAGAAGATTGCATTTTAATTTGTTCAAAACTTTAAAAGACTTGTCAGCGATTCCTCAGGGATCTAGAACTAGACATACCATTTGACCCAGCCATCCCATTACTAGGTATATCCCCAAAGGATTATAAATCATGCCTCTGTAAAGACACATGCACACGTATGTTTATTGCGACACTATTCACAATAGCAAAGACTTGGAACTAATCCAAATGTCCAACAATGACAGACTGGATGAAGAAAATGTGGCACATATACACCATGGAATACTATGCAGCCATAAAAAATGATGAGTTCATGTCCTTTGTAGGGACATGGATGAAGCTGGAAACCATTATTCTCAGCAAACTATCACAAGGACAAAAAAACCAAACACCACATGTTCTCACTCATAGGTGGGAATTGAACAATGAGAACACTTGGACACAGGAAGGGGAACATCACACACTGGGGCCTGTTGTGGGGTGGGGGGAGGGGGGAGGGATAGCATTAGGAGATATACCTAATATAAATGACTAGTTAATGGGTGCAGCATACCAACATGGCACATGTATACATATATAACAAACCTGCGCATTGTGCACATGTACCCTAGAACTTAAAGTACATATATATATAAAAAAAAAGACTTGTCATATAACAGAAAATCCCATTATCAAAACTCTCATCATAATAGAATGAGTAGCCAATACACCTCAGTCAGCAGGCTTTTGTAGCTCTTTCATTCAAAATATTTCTAATAGATACAAACATACAACCACTTCATTTTGTATTCTAGTGCAGTTCTTAAGTATTTACATGTGAACTATACATTACTGTATGATAAATTACATCCCTATTTCTCTTTTACATGTCACGACATGATATTGATTCTTTGAAATTGTATGTACTGGTAGATTATATTACGTATGAATTTCATTTCAGAATACTTGAGAAGATGTCAAATATTTGTAATGAAAGTGGAAGTAGGCCTGATGAGGCAGAGGATCCTTTCCCAGGTTATGTTATGCTAGAAAACATTCCGTGGGAGATACTAAGAAAGAAGAGGACACTTTGAAACTTTAATTTCTTGATCTTATTCTATTGCAAATTTAGTGTACTGCCCATGTTTTTCTTTCAATTTCATCAAGAGAGTTTTGATTTGTGGAATTTCTGGTAGTTTTGTTTCTTGTAGGTGAAAATGTCATTACCTTTATTTTGGGGAATTCATCAGGATGTGCCTTTTATTACACAGAAGAGAGGCAAACACAACATAATTGCTTTGAAAGGAAAATGCACAGTTATCTCATGTGTATAGTATGTACCTTACCTGCAAAGTATGCAGGCTGAGTGTATTGTTTACTAATGCAATTTGAAGTATCATCAACTGGGAGTAATGCAAATTGGAGGTATCATTATCAACTGTGACTTTGGAGATAGGAAAAGCTGATTCTCCCAAACCCAATGATTATTTATCCCTGGTCTGTGATTCCCTAACATGGAATTATTAATGATAAAATCAACAGCACTGTGGAAAATGTATAGCAGTCTGTACTATGTGCCCTGGTGGGTCTTGGGGAACACACTGTATTTTACTTTACACAATCCTAGAAAAAGGGCCTTGATGTCCTATTAAGTTCATCATTAAAGGACATAAAACTAAATATGGTATAACTAATATGTTCCAAAAATAGTAAAATGTGGTATATTGTTTAGATAACATGTACTTTTTGGTTATCTAATTGAAAAGTTCTTTTTTGAATAGTCGATGCCAGCTTACATCATCTGGAGAGGATTTTTTAGATGTTTCATTGGTTTCATTGTTTACTATCTAGAGAACAAATTTAGGGCTGTTTCATATTCTTAACAATGTAACCTAGAATCTGGAGCTCAGATTTCTGACACGTTTTCTATGTGTTCTGGACAAGCATCAATAGGTACAGAAAAGGCCTACTTTGATTAATCAAACCAGTGAAATTTTTTTCTACACACTGACATGCTGAACTTTAGCTGAAGGAGAAACCAAAGAAGAACTTGATAAGATGGGATGGGATGAACTAGACGAGGGTAGAATTAAAACAGGACACTGTAAAATATGATTGTATGATCCATCACCCATTTGCTTTGCCAGAAAGCTGAAAAGTTTTTACTGAGCCTCACTGAAGGTAGGAGGTTGGATTGGACAACTTTTTTTTTTTTTTTTTAATCTTTTGAGCCCAGCCTGAAATGAAAACAAATCATAATCAAAGTTCCACACCTACATATTTTTATTTTTTCACTTTTTGTTCCACATATATTTTTCCATATACGGATTCCACTCCCACGTTTTCACTTGGGAGCCAAGAATTTTAATGATAGAAGTTATTAGAAACGAAACAGAGAAAAAGGTTATATACAGAATTGAAAATAATTTCTGTTTAAGTCATCTGTAACTATTCACTGCCTGACATAAATTTCTTGTGTTTAGGTTAAGAACAGTTCCTTGTCCTTTGGATATAGAAATGGCAGTCATTTCGTGTGAGCATAGACATACTGCAACCATTATTCAGGCTTACAGAGCTTCTGATAATTGTCCACAGAACAAACAAACAAAAACACAAAAGACCTAACACATCTCTGGAGGCTAAAAGGTAACATGAAGTACTTAATTGGTCCATTGACCAATAAAGTACACATTATAGAACCGAAAACCCCATATCATTGTTTTCAAGCATATTGGTCCGAAAGATATACATATATAATTATTTTGTTTCTTTTCTTTTTTTTTTTTTTCTGGACAAAGTCTTGCTCTGTCACCCAGGCTAGAGTGCAGTGGTGCAATCTTGGCTCACTGCAACCTTTGCTTCCCGAATTCAAGCGATTCTCCTGCCTCAGACTCCCGAATAGCTGGGATTACAGGCATCCGCCACCACACCTGGCTCATTTTTATATTTTTAGTAGAGACAAAGGTTCTCCATGTTGGCCAGGCTGGTCTTGAACTCCTGACCTCAGGTGATCCACCCACCTTGGCCTCCCAAAGTGCTGGGATTACAGGGGTGAGCCACCATGCCCGGCCAATTCTGTTTCTTTTAATATTGAATAGAGTATGACACAAGTCCCTTCTTATTTATTTATTTATTTTTATGATTTTAACTTTCATTTTTAATTTAGGGGGTATATATGCAGGTTTGTTACATAGGTCTATTGTGTGACACTGAGGTTTGGGTTGTGAATAATCCCATCACCCAGGTGGTGAGCATAGTACCCAACGGGTAGTTTTTCAGCCAAACTATCAATTCTGGTTATGATTTGTTTTCATTTCAGGTTGGGCTCAAAGGATTAAATACATAAATAAATAAATAAATAAATAAATAAATAATTTTAAAAAGTTTAAAAAAATTAAAAAGTTGTCCAATTCAACCTCCTACCTTCAGCGAGACTCAGTTAAAGCTTTTCAGCTTCTTGCCATAGCAAATGGTTGATGCATCATACAATTGCAATTCATAGCATCCTGTTTCAATTCTACACCCGTCCAAAGAGTTTTTTCCTCTCTCCCCACTCTACTAGTCTCCGTTGTCTATTGTGTTCATCTTTATGTCCATGTGTACCCAATGTTTAGCTCCCACTTACAAGTGAGAACATGCAGTATTTGGTTTTCTGTTCCCATGTTAATTCATTTAGAATAATGGCCAGCAGCCTCATCCATGTTGCTACAAAAAGGACATGACTTCATTCTTTTTTATGTCAAGCCTGTATATAATTGTGGAAAGTAAAAGCCCTTTAAAATTCTCTATAATTGTGAAAAGTGAAAGGTCTTTACCATGAACATTTTTAAACAACTTTATCAAGATATAATTCACATGACATAAAACTTACCCATTTAAATTATGCAATTCAATGGTTTTGGTCTATAACATTATTATTTTAAAAAATCTTTTCAGCTTGTTACATTTTAAAAAGTTTTTAAGGTATGATTTAATTTGGTATTTTAATCATTGTTAAGTACAAGATTCTGTGGTATTTATTGTATTCTCAGTGTTGTACAGCCATCACCACTATTTTCAAAACATTCCATTACCCCAGAAAGAATATTTTAAGAGAAACTACCCCTATTGATTCAGAAAATGTAAGCCACAATTTTAGAAAAATTAAAGTTCTCAAACTAGAAAGAAATATTTTAACTTTTTTTCTTTGAAGGACCGTAGCTCTTATAGGGAAAAGGAAAGAGGAGTTCGTGGTGACCACTAGGAGGTCACAATGGAATGTCTGCATACTTCCACCAGGGTGACAACACGGCTGCCCATTCCACCAATGTCACTTACACAGCTACTCATCCTTTCAGATTCAGCACAAGCATGTTCTACATTGTTTTGTGCTCATTAAAGTAAGTGCGCTTTAGCATTTATAATCATGTGTCCATTCACATGATCATAAATGGACACACGACTATAAATGCTAAAGCACACTTACTTCTACAACATACTGAGCTCACCGGGTATAAACAAAAGCATGCACACAGAGGTGTATTGAGAATAGACAACTAAACACTGAGGAATCTTATGTGTGCTGAGAAACAAGCGAAGAAGGAATATGCCAGCTAGAAAGAAGAATGTTTGGAACCTAGAGGGAAAGTAAATTTTATGGTTTTGAATATATCCACAGGTTTTTTCATATTCCTCCCCTCAATAAGTAGACTCCAATTCTCTTCCTTTTAAATATGGGCTGGCCTTACAAACTTCTTTCTCAAGATTAAAATGCAGGGGAAATAAGATTGGTGACTTCTAAGACTAGGGAAATGTCATGCAACTTCTGGTGAGGTTCTGGTTCATACTGAGAACCTGGCCTCCATGTTGTGAGGAAATCCAGTCTACATGCAGAGGCTATGCAGGAATGTTCTGGCCAAAGGCTTCCCATAAACATCTAGCTGACAGCCAGTCATCACCCATCACCAAACATGTGAAGATGCTATCAAACCAACCCCAGCCACAGGATCTGACTAGAACCTCATGAGAGGCTCTGAGCAGCAATCAACTAGCTTATCCTTGTCAAATCCCAGAATCGTGAGAGATGATAATAATAAATTATGGCAACTTTTATACCAATAAATTTGGGATAAACTGTTATGCAGCAGAAGGTAACCCTGACAGTAAATGAAGTGATTACATCAGGGTAGGTAAAGTGAGTTAGATGGGGAGTCAACAGCAAAGGTTAGGAATAAGGCTAACTTCACCATATTTACTTTCCTTAAAATATAAAGAAGAAAAGAAGGTTTTTAGGTTATTGTTTATTTATCTTGCTTTTTTATTTTTTATTTATTATTATTATTATTATTATTTTTTTTATTTTTTTTTTTTGAGACAGAGTCTTGCTCTGTCACCCAGGCTGGAGTGCAGTGGCCGGATCTCAGCTCACTGCAAGCTCTGCCTCCCAGGTTTACGCCATTCTCCTGCCTCAGCCTCCTGAGTAGCTGGGACTACAGGCGCCCGCCACCTCGCCCGGCTAGTTTTTTGTATTTTTTAGTAGAGACGGGGTTTCACCGTGTTAGCCAGGATGGTCTCGATCTCCTGACCTCGTGATCCGCCCGTCTCGGCCTCCCAAAGTGCTGGGATTACAGGCTTGAGCCACCGCACCCGGCCCTATCTCGCTTTTTTAAAAGTATAATTGATTATCAAAGATTTCAAATGAAAATGAACTTAAAAATCTTTATAAATAGTACAGATCATGAAGATTTTAAGTTTCTGTATGTCTCATTTGTTGATTAGGGCATATTTCCTAGCTTTGGAATATGATTTTTGTTTGGCATTTTAATAATACACACATCTCATAAACACATAACTTGTGTCATAACTAACTTTAATTATTTTGTTCATTAAACGATATTTGTTAGCATTTATTAAGTGCTGGGTATTCTACTAGAGATATAATAGCTAATAAGATATACTCCTCACAGTCAAGGAATTTATAAGAAAATCTTACGGGAGAGACAAACAAGTAAACCAGCAATTATAGTACAGCAAATCCTACATATGGATAAAAGTACAAAATCTAAGGCACCATATGGGAACATCTCATCAGCTCTTGAGAAAATGTTGAGGAGGTGTCAAGGAAGGATCTTTAGAGGGAGTCATGGCTATGCTGACACCTCAAGGGAAGAAACTGAGTTCAACCAGTGAAGTTCTCGAGATAGTTGAGGAGGAAGGCTAACAGTATGGGCAGGAGCCATAAAATGTGCAGAAACCTGGAACCAAGTATACATGTAGCAAATTCTGGGAACTGAAAATGTCTCATCATGGCCGGGAGAAGAGATCACAAGGCAAAGGCTAAAGAGATACAATACAAGGAGTTACCTCTGTCAAGTTAATAATTTTGAACTTTATCCTGAGAGCGTTGGGAAGCCGTTGAATGCTTTTAAGCAAGAGAGAGACGTGATGAAATTTGACTGTGATGTAAAAAACATATTTGAAAGAGGAAGACTAGATTCTGGCAGACCAGAACACTCTTGCAGCAATTCAGGGGACAGAAGACAAGGGTGTTAGCTCAAAGTGGTGTAGGAAGAATCACCCTATGAGGAGGGAACAGAGCTATTGTTCACTCCCCACCCAGAGATCCCCAACTCTGCATGAAGGCCTTTTGGACATGGATAAAATGAATTGCTAGTTGGTAATCTAATTTCAGGAGGGACAGATCCTGAGTGTGTATTTCAGAGTGCTAAAGTCTATCCAGAAACTGATACCCATGAGGCATTCTGGATCGAATGCCATATGTGTTGTAAAAGCAGACAGGTGCTTTGGTAAGCCAGCAACAGATTTCAACCACAAAAATTCTTTTTTAATGAGAAATCTCTGCCACACCAGTAACTTACATGAAAACAAAGATTGTTGTGTATATATCTGCATGTGAAATGAATATTCATGCCTATGAGTCACTTTAACATTTTCACAATCTGACCTTGAATGAAGAGGTCAGAGCACCACTCATTAAAAAAATGATAAGGCTTTCCATATGAACTTACATGGTATTGCAAATTGGAATTTTTTCAGCACCTTTTGAGAACGATTCCTCAAATTAGGATAGTGTATGAGGTGTTAACAATGTCCGTGTGCTTTGAATGAAATCAACACCTATAATATAGAGTAACATTTTTAAAGCATTGCATATGTGTATGTTCATGTGTATGCTATGTATATGCATTAAATAATTATGTTGAAGATACATATGTATATTTGTAGGTGTGTAAATGTGGGGGATGAGCAAACTGAGCCACTCAAGAACAGAATCTGCTTTAGTGAATTCCATATAAATTCAATGAGAAATTAAAGTAATTCTTTGCCAAAAGAGTGGCTGATATGATAGGACAACTGCTTTCTTTCGCTACCAGCAGAACAAATTAACACTGCTGTAGGAAGAGACAAGGAGAAGTGGTTTGCAGTGATTCATACAATAAATAACCAATGTATCTGTAGTTATTGTCATTTAGCGAAAAATGCTTTAATTTAAAACATATATACTAATTACTGAAATTGTCAGGCAATCATGAAGAATAAGTATTTATAGAAATTCAAAAGAGAAGTTTAGCATTGCTATAGATTTCACATTTGTATTATTTATTTCACTTTATTTTTAAATGTTTTGAAGAGAGCTTAATCTAGGGTTTGAAAAGACAGATCAGGATGATGACAAACAGGTGACTTTTCTGACGGGGTTGAGTGTAAATACTCATTGTAATTGGACAGTAGAAATTTACTATTTTGCATGTTATTTCTCATGTTTTAATCTTTTAGGTACAAAATGCGTATCATGTTAGTCCAAACTGGAAAAAAGCAGACAAGAACAAAAATTATGGTCTATTTACCCTGTGCCAGACATTGTCATGTTGTCCCATCAATCATCACAATTGCACTGTTAATTGGTTAAAATTCGCATCATTTTCAAAAGACCCATTTTAGACTTTTTTTAGTCTAAGCCATTTTAGTCTTTTAGAATTTTTTTAGTCTAACCTTTAAGAGGTTACAACTACCTGAGTGGCTCTAGTCAGTAAGTGCTGGAGGTGGGATTCAAAAAGACATCTGTCCAATTAGATCTCACCCCTTGCTACTTACCTCTGAATTTCACTGAGTGGCCAAGGATGTCATTTTTCTAGGGTGAGGTACAAATGTAAATAAATATCCAAATAAGCAGATTCTGGATTTTGTTTTTCAAACGTTACAGGATGTTTGAACTAGAAGGGAACTTGTAAATCTAGTCCAAAGGCCCTACTTTATAGAGGAAGCAAGTGAAACTCAACAGAGAAAAAGCGATTGACTCAATTCATTCCTACTGTTCATAGTAAACTTGCAAGTAGAATTCTCATCTCTTGAGCCATGCTAGAAACCCATTTATCATGACATAAATCATGATTAATGAATACCTAATGGTCATGAGTTTAAAGGTGTATTTAAACCAAACATGTCCTGTTTTGCCATGTTTGAATTTTTAGTTTTACTTCTCAGCAAATTGTGGTCTATAAAGATTTGAATGCTTTCATTTTGAGTTTCTTTTGCTGGGTTTTACATTAATTCTTTTTACTGTCATATAAATGTCTAAAAGCAAAACAATAACAATTAAATTAAGATGCAAAAATGTTAAATTTTATGTGCCTAGTTTAAAATGACCTTAGCCTAGCATGGCTTAATGCAGTGTTTGCCAGGACTTCCCTTCTTCTCTCACAGATCAATTAAATTTCTTTACTCCACATACCCTAGAATGTATCACTCTTTTCTTTTGGTTGTCATTCTCTCAGCCATGCTTGAACTATTATGATCAGGTTTTGGTTATAAAGATACAACATTTTTATTTTATTTTACTTTATTTTAATTTTTGAGACAGGGTTTTGCTCTTGTTGCCCAAGCTGGAGTGCAATGGCGCTATCTCGGCTCACTGCAACCTCTGCCTCCTGGGTTCAAACAATTCTCCTGCCTCAGCCTCCTGAGTAGCTGGGATTACAGGTACGTGCCACTATGCCCAGCTAATTTTTGTATTTTTAGTAGAAACAGAGGTTCACCGTGTTGGCCAGCGTGGTCTTGAACTCCTGACCTCGGGTGATCCACCTGCCTCAGCCTCCCAAATTGCTGGGATTACAGGTATGAGCCACCACGCTCGGCCCAAAGATTCCACATTCTTTAGTTGGAGTTTCAGATACTGTTCATTCTGAGGTAGAACCTGCATTTTGTCAACTCAAAAAATATTCTTGACCTCTGTGCACAGAATTTCCATGAACCAATGGAATACATTACATATACATAAAGCCTAAGTTCCCAATTCTTCCTGGTTTCCCAGAACCTTCTCAGTTTTATCATTGAAAGTCTAGGTCCAGGAAAAGCCCTCCATCTCAGTCAAGATGGGTTTAAAACAAGTGTTCAATTATATATGCCATATAATTACTAACTTGGTTTTACAAAGAACCCTACTGTTTAGACAAAGTAGAAATTATCAGCACAGTTTTGCAAAATTGTGTATATCCCAATTCCATAATTAACTCTATAATATTAGGGACCACAGAGACTTTTTACGTTTTACGTTTCAGTTTAATTATCTGTTTAAAATAAAAGCCACTTGGTAAAATAAGTGACCCCTATGTCACTAATTACTCACTTAAACTCTAGTAAAGGCTTGCTTCCAGGAGATATATGACATGCTTCAGGTAATTATTCTAAGGCCTGCTGCCCCTATTGCACCCAGCTGTCTCTCTTTGCACAGTCTCCATAATTCTTTCAAGTTCCAATGCCATAATCCTTACCTGCTGGTCCCCTGGGCATCAGCACACATAGCATCCATGGGACCAAGCCGCAGCTTCTATCCTAAGAGGAAAGAAGCTGGGATACCTAAGTCTCCTGGCTCTGCCATTTACAAGCTGCATAGTTTGTATCTATCATGATTTCCTCTTTAGGTCTCTCTAATTTTATCAGTTGTTAGAAGGGAGATGGGGCAAAATCATCTTTCACAATGTGCTAGGATTGTCCCTTCTCATATAACAAGCATGTGAAAATTAGCAGAATGCTTACTAGATTATTCATTTGAAGCACTTGAAACAATTTCTGGAACATAGTCTGGCATTAGGAGGTTAACTATTATAATTATCTGGAAAAACTCTAAGAAGAAATAGGTTTAGAAGGCTTAAGTGAGGTATAAAGATAACTGTGAAATATGTACAGATTATTGTTAACTCTTTTAAAATGTTTATTGTATAATATACTGTATTATACTCTATGTTACTGTATAATATACTGTGTAATACCATATAGTATACTGTATACTCCAACACTATATATTATACTGTATAATACTGCATGCATATGCTGGTTACAATGAATGATTCAGAACCTAAGAGAGTCCTCAAATTCATTTGGAAATTTTTAAAATTATTATTATACTCTAAGTTTTGGGATACATGTGCAGAACATGCAGGTTTGTTACATAGGTATACATGTGCCATAGCGGTTTGCTGTACCCATCAACCCATTATCTACATTAGGTATTTCTCCTAATGCTATCCCTCCCCTAGCCCCCAATCCCCAACCGGCCCCAGTGTGTGATGTTCCCCTCCCTGTGTCCATGTGTTCTCATTGTTCAACTCCCACTTATAAGTGAGAAGATGCTGTGTCTGGTTTTCTCTTCCTGTGTTAGTTTGCTGAGAATGATGGTTTCTAGCTTCATCCACGTCCCTGCAAAGGACATGAACTCATCCTTTTGTATGGCTGCATAGTATTCAACAGTGTATATGTACCACATTTTCTTTATCCAGTCTATCATTGATGGGCATTTGGGTTGGTTCCAAGTCTTTGCTATTGTGAACAGTGCTGCAATAAACATATGTATGCAAGTGTCTTTAGCAGCATGATTTATAATCCTTTGGGTATATACCCAGTAATGGGATTGCTGGGTCAAATGGTATTTTTGGTTCTAGATCCTTAAGGAACCACCACACTGTCTTCCACAATGGTTGAACTAATTTACACTCCCACCAACAGTGTACAAGCGTTCCTATTTCTCCACATCCTCTCCAGCATCTGTTGTTTCCTGAATTTTTAATGATTGCCATTCTAACTAGAGTGAGATGGTATCCCACTGTGGTTTTCATTTGCATTTCTCTAATGACCAGTGATAATAAACTTTTTTTCATGGTTTTATTGGCAGCATAAATGTCTTGTTTTGAGAAGTGTCTGTTCATATCCTTTGCCCACTTTTTGATGGAGTTGTTTGCTTTTCTTTTCTTGTAAATTTATTTAACTTTGTAGATTCTGGATATTAGCCCTTTGTCAGATGGATAGATGGCAAAAATTTTCTTCCATTCTGTAGGTTGCCTGTTCACTCTGATGATAGTTTCTTTTGCTGTGCAGAAGCTCTTTAGTTTAATTTGATCCAATTTGTCAATTTTGGCTTTCATTGCCATTGCTTTTGGTGCTTTAGTCATGAATACTTTGCCCACGCCTGTGTCCTGAATGGTATTGCCTAGGTTTTCTTCTAGGGTTTTTATGGTTTTAGGTCTTATGTTTAAGTCTTTAATCCATCTTGAGTTAATTTTTGTATAAGATGTAAGGAAGTGTTCCAGTTTCAGTTTTCTGCATATGGCTAGTCAGTTTTCCCAACACCATTTATTAAATAGGTAATCCTTTTTCCATTGCTTGATTTTGTCAGGTTTGTCAAAGATCAGATGGTTGTAGATGTGTGGTGTTATTTCTGAGGCCTCTGTTCTGTTCCATTAGTCTATATATCTGTTTTGGTACTAGTACCATGCTGTTTTAGTTACTGTAGTCTTGTAGAATAGTTTGAAGTCAGGTAGTGTGATGCCTCCAGCTTTGTTCTTTTTGCTTAGGATTGTCTTGGCTATATGGGCTCTTTTTTTTTTTTTTTTTTTTTTTGGTTCCATTTGAAGTTTCAAGTAGTTCTTTATAATTCTTTGAAGAAAGTCAGTGGTAGCTTGATAGGGGTAGCATTGAAGCTGTAAATTACTTTGGGCAGTATGGTCTATTTTTTGTGTATTTATGGGAGTTCTGTAGATTATAACCTTGTGTAGATTTATTATTGTTTTGTCTGTTACATGTATGGTTTATCATGAGGTAAATTGTGACATTCCATGAATTGGGCTAAAATTGGAGAGGTCATGGATGTTAGTCTGCTTTGTGTTGCTATGAAGAAATAGCTGAGGCTGGGTAATTTATAAAGAAAAGAAGTTTATTTGGCTTACAGTTCTGTAGGCTGTGCAGGCAGCATAATGCCAACATCTGCTAGGTATTTAGTGATGCCCCGGGAAGTTTTTAATCAGGCAGAAGGGAGCAAGAGATATGACAAGAGAGGGAGGAAGAAAGAGTAGGAGGAGCCAGGGTGTTTTTAACAATCAGATCTTGCATTAACTAATAGAGGGGAAAACTCAGTAATTATCTTGAGTAGGTCACCAAGCTACTCATGAGGGATTCATCCCCATGACCAAACACCTTCCACTAGGCCCCATCTCCATCATTGTGGGTCACATTTCAACATGAGATGTGGAGGGGATAAATATACAAACTATATTGTCATGATTCTCCTTCTTATTCTTTTACTTTGGGTCAACTGTCATCAGTTGGCTGAACTTGATTCACAGATAATTGAATTAAGAGCAAATCAGCATAAAAGTGAGTTAAATATCATGCATAAAACAGGTTAATTCATAACTAATGAAATAGTTAAATAAAAAGAAAAGGAAAATAATGAACTTAGGAATTACATAGATTATTTTGACATAATGACTGGGATACTACTGGTATCAGAATGCTGGTTTTGTTAGGTGCAATGAGAAAGTCACTTCAAAATTTTCATATGAAAGCCAGATGAAAATGAATGAAGATAATAACATATAGACAGAAATAATTAGCAAATATTGGATCCAATTTCAACTGTACTTTCCTTCTTGATTCCAAAATGTTTTCAATTAACTGATGAGCTCATACAATAAATCAACATAGATAGAAGCATACAAGAGTACATCACACAAAAAATTTTTGTTCCAGAGGGAGCTGATACCCTCAGTATAATCAGAGTTCTACTCCACAGGGAACTTCCCTCCCCCACTCACCCACACACTTCACCAAAGTCTGGTGTTTTTAATATTTTTTAAGTCTATATTTTAGCCAGAAGGATTTATATTAAGCATAAGACATCAAGTTGTAGAGAGATGGAGAATGAAGGTCATGACCTTTCTCTTTTATCTTTCTATTACTCTCAGCCTAAAACTGGCTCCTGGGGTAATGCCTATTTCTGTAAGAAATTCTTTTCACTGATCTCTTCTTTGTGGCCCTTATAATAGTCTGCATTTAAGAGCATGTAAGCATCTAATGTACATGCACAGAAACTTCTTCAAGGGAGAAGAACCTGGCTCCCGAGGCCTGTAGGCTGCCACTTGACACCAGGAATTCTGAAGTGCTTGAACTCAGAAGAAATTATTCTCTTCTCCTGTATCCTGATTAAAAAAGGGCAATTCGTAACTTATTTTAAGAGGCTTTAGACTCTAGATGCTAGGCTGTTTCCCTTTTCTCTTTACAGGTGGTTTATAGAGTATGATTTTACAGTTTTTATTGTGTTTTTTATGTATTTTAAATAAAACTGTTAAGTAAATGGAATCTGATGCTGGCAGTAAATTAAACATGTTAATTATTTGACACGCCTCTTTAATAAGCATGTATGTATTTATGTATTTATTTATGTATTTATTTATTTATTTATTCCTTTTGAAAGGCTCACTTTAGTTTTCTTCTTCTTCTTTCCCCCCTCTCTTTGAAATGTCTGTGTAGCTCAGCCCAGTCACTACTCATTAAAAACTCTGCCAATGTCTATATAATCTTTAAGGTCGAAATAATCTTTAAGGTTTAATGTTTATGTTTAAAATTGCTTGGCACAAATCCTCCTAATTCTTCTTGAATATCATATTACAATTATGCATATGTAAACTGCAGCAATTGCACAGGTGTGTTATTTGATAAATGAACTATGTTAGCTTGACTTTCTTTTTTTTTTTTTTTGAGTTAACAATTGTTTTTTTTTATTTATTTTTATTTTTTTTTAAATTTATTTATTATTATTATACTTTAAGTTCTAGGGTACATGTGCATAACGTGCAGGTTTGTTACATATGTATACTTGTGCCATGTTGCTGTGCTGCACCCATCAACTCGTCAGCACCCATCAACTCGTCATTTACATCAGGTATAACTCCCAATACAATCCCTCCCCCCTCCCCCCTCTCCATGATAGGCCCCGGTGTGTGATGTTCCCCTTCCCGAGTCCAAGTGATCTCATTGTTCAGTTCCCACCTATGAGTGAGAACATGCGGTGTTGGGTTTTCTGTTCTTGTGATAGTTTGCTAAGAATGATGGTTTCCAGCTGCATCCATGTCCCTACAAAGGACACAAACTCATCCTTTTTGATGGCTGCATAGTATTCCATGATGTATATGTGCCACATTTTCTTAATCCAATCTGTCACTGATGGACATTTGGGCTGATTCCAAGTCTTTGCTATTGTGAATAGTGCCGCAATAAACATACGTGTGCATGTGTCTTTATAGCAGCATAATTTATAAGCCTTTGGGTATATACCCAGTAATGGGATGGCTGGGTCATATGGTACATCTAGTTCTAGATCCTTGAGGAATCACCATACTGTTTTCCATAATGGTTGAACTAGCTTACAATCCCACCAACAGTGTAAAAGTGTTCCTATTTCTCCACATCCTCTCCAGCACCTGTTGTTTCCTGACTTTTTAATGATCGCCATTCTAACTGGTGTGAGATGGTATCTCATTGTGGTTTTGATTTGCATTTCTCTGATGGCCAGTGATGATGAGCATTTTTTCATGTGTCTGTTGGCTGTATGAATGTCTTCTTTTGAGAAGTGTCTGTTCATATCCTTTGCCCACTTTTTGATGGGGTTGTTTGTTTTCTTCTTGTAAATTTGTTGGAGTTCTTTGTAGGTTCTGGATATTAGCCCTTTGTCAGATGAGTAGATTGCAAAAATTTTCTCCCATTCTGTAGGTTGCCTGTTCACTCTGATGGTATTTTCTTTTGCTGTGCAGAAGCTCTTTAGTTTAATGAGATCCCATTTGTCAATTTTGGCTTTTGCTGCCATTGCTTTTGGTGTTTTAGACATGAAGTCTTTGCCCATGCCTATGTCCTGAATGGTACTACCTAGGTTTTCCTCTAGGATTTTTATGGTATTAGGTCTAACATTTAAGTCTCTAATCCATCTTGAATTAATTTTCGTATAAGGAGTAAGGAGAGGATCCAGTTTCAGCTTTCTACTTATGGCTAGCCAATTTTCCCAGCACCATTTATTAAATAGGGAATCCTTTCCCCATTTCTTGTTTCTCTCAGGTTTGTCAAAGATCACATGGCTGTAGATGTGTGGTATTATTTCTGAGGACTCTGTTCTGTTCCATTGGTCTATATCTCTGTTTTGGTACCAGTACCATGCTGTTTTGGTTACTGTAGCCTTGTAGTATAGTTTGAAGTCAGGTAGCGTGATGCCTCCAGCTTTGTTCTTTTGACTTAGGATTGTCTTGGAGATGCAGGCTCTTTTTTGGTTCCATATTAACTTTAAAGCAGTTTTTTCCAATTCTGTGAAGAAACTCATTGGTAGCTTGATGGGGATGGCACTGAATCTATAAATTACCTTGGGCAGTATGGCCATTTTCACGATATTGATTCTTCCTATCCATGAGCATGGTATGTTCTTCCATTTGTTTGTGTCCTCTTTTATTTCACTGAGCAGTGGTTTGTAGTTCTCCTTGAAGAGGTCCTTGACATCCCTTGTAAGTTGGATTCCTAGGTATTTTATTCTCTTTGAAGCAAGTGTGAATGGAAGTTCATTCATGATTTGGCTCTGTGTTTGTCTGTTACTGGTGTATAAGAATGCTTGTGATTTTTGCACATTAATTTTGTATCCTGAGACTTTGCTGAAGTTGCTTATCAGCTTAAGGAGATTTTGGGCTGAGACAATGGGGTTTTCTAAATATACAATCATGTCATCTGCAAACAAGGACAATTTGACTTCTTCTTTTCCTAACTGAATACCCTTGATTTCTTTCTCTTGCCTGATTGCCCTAGCCAGAACTTCCAACACTATGTTGAATAGGAGTGGTGAGAGAGGGCATCCCTGTCTTGTGCCAGTTTTCAAAGGGAATTTTTCCAGTTTTTGCCCGTTCAGTATGATATTGGCTGTGGGTTTGTCATAAATAGCTGTTATTATTTTGAGGTACGTTCCATCAATACCGAATTTATTGAGCGTTTTTAGCATGAAGGGCTGTTGAATTTTGTCAAAAGCCTTTTCTGCATCTATTGAGATAATCATGTGGTTCTTGTCTTTGGTTCTGTTTATATGCTGGATTATGTTTATTGATTTGCGAATGTTGAACCAGCCTTGCATCCCAGGGATGAAGCCCACTTGATCATGGTGGATAAGCTTTTTGATATGTTGCTGAATCCGGTTTGCCAGTACTTTATTGAGGATTTTTGCATCGATGTTCATCAGGGATATTGGTCTAAAATTCTCTTTTTTTGTTGTGTCTCTGCCAGGCTTTGGTATCAGGATGATGTTGGCCTCATAAAATGAGTTAGGGAGGATTCCCTCTTTTCCTATTGATTGGAATAGTTTCAGAAGGAATGGTACCAACTCCTCCTTGTATCTCTGGTAGAATTCAGCTGTGAATCCATCTGGTCCTGGACTTTTTTTGGTTGGTAGGCTATTAATTATTGCCTCAATTTCAGAGCCTGCTATTGGTCTATTCAGGGATTCAACTTCTTCCTGGTTTAGTCTTGGAAGAGTGTAAGTGTCCAGGAAATTATCCATTTCTTCTAGATTTTCCAGTTTATTTGCGTAGAGGTGTTTATAGTATTCTCAGATGGTAGTTTGTATTTCTGTGGGGTCGGTGGTGATATCCCCTTTATCATTTTTAATTGCGTCGATTTGATTCTTCTCTCTTTTCTTCTTTATTAGTCTTGCTAGTGGTCTGTCAATTTTGTTGATCTTTTCAAAAAACCAACTCCTGGATTCATTGATTTTTTGGAGGGTTTTTTGTGTCTCTATCCCTTCAGTTCTGCTCTGATCTTAGTTATTTCTTCCCTTCTGCTAGCTTTCGAATGTGTTTGCTCTTGCTTCTCTAGTTCTTTTAATTGCGATGTTAGAGTGTCAATTTTAGATCTTTCCTGCTTTCTCTTGTGGGCATTTAGTGCTATAAATTTCCCTCTACACACTGCTTTAAATGTGTCCCAGAGATTCTGGTATGTTGTATCTTTGTTCTCATTGGTTTCAAAGAACATCTTTATTTCTGCCTTCATTTCGTTATGTACCCAGTAGTCATTCAGGAGCAGGTTGTTCAGTTTCCATGTAGTTGAGCAGTTTTGATTGAGTTTCTTAGTCCTGAGTTCTAGTTTGATTGCACTGTGGTCTGAGAGACAGTTTGTTATAATTTCTGTTCTTGTACATTTGCTGAGGAGTGCTTTACTTCCAATTACGTGGTCAATTTTGGAGTAAGTACGATGTGGTGCTGAGAAGAATGTATATTCTGTTGATTTGGGGTGGAGAGTTCTATAGATGTCTATTAGGTCTGCTTGCTGCAGAGATGAGTTCAATTCCTGGATATCCTTGTTAACTTTCTGTCTCGTTGATCTGTCTAATGTTGACAGTGGAGTGTTGAAGTCTCCCATTATTATTGTATGGGAATCTAAGTCTCTTTGTAAGTCTCTAAGGACTTGCTTTATGAATCTGGGTGCTCCTGTATTGGGTGCATATATATTTAGGATAGTTAGCTCTTCCTGTTGAATTGATCCCTTTACCATTATGTAATGGCCTTCTTTGTCTCTTTTGATCTTTGATGGTTTAAAGTCTGTTTTATCAGAGACTAGGATTGCAACCCCTGCTTTTTTTTTGTTCTCCATTTGCTTGGTAAATCTTCCTCCATCCCTTTATTTTGAGCCTATGTATGTCTCTGCGTGTGAGATGGGTCTCCTGAATACAGCAGACTGATGGGTCTTGACTCTTTATCCAGTTTGCCAGTCTATGTCTTTTAATTGGAGCATTTAGTCCATTTACATTTAAGGTTAAGATTGTTATGTGTGAACTTGATCCTGCCATTATGATATTAACTGGTTATTTTGCTCGTTAGTTGATGCAGTTTCTTCCTAGCCTCGATGGTCTTTACATTTTGGCATGTTTTTGCAATGGCTGGTACCGGTTGTTCCCTTCCATGTTGAGTGCTTCCTTCAGGGTCTCTTGTAAGGCAGGCCTAGTGGTGACAAAATCTCTAAGCATTTGCTTATCTGTAAAGGATTTTATTTCTCCTTCACTTATGAAACTTAGTTTGGCTGGATATGAAATTCTGGGTTTAAAATTCTTTTCTTTAAGAATGTTGAATATTGGCCCCCACTCTCTTCTGGCTTGGAGAGTGTCTGCCGAGAGATCTGCTGTTAGTCTGATGGGCTTCCCTTTGTGGGTAACCCGACCTTTCTCTCTGGCTGCCCTTAAGATTTTTTCCTTCATTTCAACTTTGGTGAATCTGGCAATTACGTGTCTTGGAGTTGCTCTTCTTGACGAGTATCTTTGTGGCGTTCTCTGTATTTCCTGGATTTGAATGTTGGCCTGCCCTACTAGGTTGGGGAAGTTCTCCTGGATGATATCCTGAAGAGTGTTTTCCAACTTGGTTCCATTTTCCCCCTCACTTTCAGGCACCCCAATCAGACGTAGATTTGGTCTTTTTACGTAATCCCATACTTCTTGCAGGCTTTGTTCATTTCTTTTTCTTCTTTTTTCTTTTGGTTTCTCTTCTCGCTTCATTTCATTCATTTGATCCTCAATCGCTGACACTCTTTCTTCCAGTTGATCGAGTCGGTTACTGAAGCTTGTGCATTTGTCACGTATTTCTCGTGTCATGGTTTTCATCTCTTTCATTTCGTTTATGACCTTCTCTGCATTAATTACTCTAGCCATCAATTCTTCCACTTTTTTTTCAAGATTTTTAGTTTCTTTGCGCTGGGTACGTAATTCCTCCTTTAGCTCTGAGAAGTTTGATGGACTGAAGCCTTCTTCTCTCATCTGGTCAAAGTCATTCTCCGTCCAGCTTTGATCCGTTGCTGGCGATGAGCTGCACTCCTTTGCCGGGGGAGATGCGCTCTTATTTTTTGAATTTCCAGCTTTTCTGCCCTGCTTTTTCCCCATCTTTGTGGTTTTATCTGCCTCTGGTCTTTGATGATGGTGATGTACTGATGGGGTTTTGGTGTAGGTGTCCTTCCTGTTTGATAGTTTTCCTTCTAACAGTCAGGACCCTCAGCTGTAGGTCTGTTGGAGATTGCTTGAGGTCCACTCCAGACCCTGTTTGCCTGGGTATCAGAAGCAGAGGCTGCAGAAGATAGAATATTTCTGAACAGCGAGTGTACCTGTCTGATTCTTGCTTTGGAAGCTTCCTCTCAGGGGTGTACTCCACCCTGTGAGGTGTGGGGTGTCAGACTGCCCCTAGTGGGGGATGTCTCCCAGTTAGGCTACTCAGGGGTCAGGGACCCACTTGAGCAGGGAGTCTGTCCCTTCTCAGATCTCAACCTCCATGTTGGGAGATCCACTGCTCTCTTCAAAGCTGTCAGACAGAGTCGTTTGCGTCTGCAGAGGTTTCTGCTGTTTTTGTTATTTTTACTGTGCCCTGTCCCCAGAGATGGAGTCTACAGAGACAGGCAGGTTTCCTTGAGCTGCTGTGAGCTCCACCCAGTTCTAGCTTCCCAGCAGCTTTGTTTACCTACTTAAGACTCAGCAATGGCGGGCGCCCCTCCCCCAGCCTCGTTGCTGCCTTGCTGCGATATCGCAGACTGCTGTGCTAGCAATGAGGGAGACTCCGTGGGCGTGGGACCCTCCAGGCCAGGTGTGGGATATGATCTCCTGGTGTGCCTGTTTGCTTAAAGCGCAGTATTGGGGTGGGAGTTACCCGATTTTCCAGGTGTTGTGTGTCTCAGTTTCCCTGGCTAGGAAAATGGATTCCCTTCCCCCTTGTGCTTCCCAGGTGAGGCGATGCCTCGCCCTGCTTCAGCTCTGGCTGGTTGGGCTGCAGCAGCTGACCAGCACTGATCGTCCGGCACTCTCCAGTGAGATGAACCCAGTACCTCAGTTGAAAATGCAGAAATCACCGGTCTTCTGTGTCGCTCGCTCTGGGAGTTGGAGACTGGAGCTGTTCCTATTCGGCCATCTTGCTCCACCCCCTAGCTTGACTTTCATAATTACATTTTCACCTCATTTTGTCTTCTGCCATCTCTCTGTGAGCCTTTGATTTCTCTGTTGAATAGTATAAAATCTTCTGTGATTTGAAATTATTTCATTTGACATTAGAGGAGGTTTTCAATCTCTCTCAGGTGTGGTTTTATGAGCAAGTCAAATGTTTGCTCTCTGTTCTGTAACTACAACCTGTGAAACATTTGTACTAGATTTAGTATCGTAATAAATCACTAAATTAACCTATTTCATGAATATAAAATGAAATAATTTAGTGAGAAAGAAATTGCTTAATAAGGTTTATTAAGTATTATCTCACAATCCAAAGCATATTATCTGAGTTTAGATAATTTATAAAGAAATGAAGATGTAAATAACAAGATAGTTATGCAATTTGTCCAATATTTTTGATAGAACATGACGATCACTTTATTTCACATTAACTCATTCGATTTTCATGGCTTTTTAAAACAGGAATGGCTGATATTTTTGTCTTCATTTTGCCGATAGGGACTCTGAGTCACAGAGGTTATGTCACTTGCCTGAGGTTTCTGCAGCTAGAAAGTGCAATAACTCAGAAAAGAAGATATTCAATCACAGCTAAGCATCCACTTCTGTAAAACCCAATAAAAAAGGGTGCTCTGAATAAACTATGTGCTTATTTTTTTTAGTCCCATCTAGATTTAAACCTCTGTAGTGATTGCAGGCCCCTTTTTTGCACTGTTTGACAGATGGGCATAGGGAAATGTTAAGTTTCAAAGAACATTAGTTCGGAATGTCTTTTATGCATTTCCCTAGAAAGAGGCTTCCACCATGGTTTGTATAGTATATATTTTCTTCTCTCTACTCTCTTTCCTCCCTTCTCTCCCTCATATATTCACTATTTACAAAATCTTATTAGGCAGCCAATTTATTTGAAGTATGAACCTAGGAGTTAGGAATGCCAAGTTGAACAAAAAGATTTTTTTTTTTTTTTTCAGACGGAGCCTCACCCTGCCACCCAGGCTGGAGTGCAGTGATGCGATCTCGGCTCACTGCAACCTTCGCCTCCTGGGTTCAAGTGATTCTCCTGCCTCAGCCTCCCCAGTAACTGTGATTACAGGTGCCTGCCACCACACCAGACTAATTTTTGTATTTTTTTAGTAGAGACGGGGTTTCATCATGTTGGCCAGGCTGGTCTCAAACTCCTGACCTCATGATCCACCCTCCTCAGCCTCCCAAAGTGCTGGGATTGCAGGCATGAGCCACCGTGCCTGGCCTAAAAAAAAAAAAAAAAAAAAAAAAAAAAATCTTGATATTAAGGAACATACATTTTAATTGAAAAGACAAATAATTAAATTAACTCCTACTATAGAGTGTGCGAAGAAAACAGAAGTTGGAGGTTGGGTAGGTAGAGAAGGGTGATCTAAATCAAATGGGTGTGTAAGTGTGGATATTGTGGGCATCTCCTATTTTATGTTTCTCTTAGATGAATAGATTTAAAATGAATTACATATATGGGCAGCACATCTCGTACTTTATAGATTTTCATTCACAGTAATGCACATATCTGGGTAAAGACCAAATTTAGATTAAGTGAAAAAGTCTCTACCCCATGCTTTTTTCCCATTTAAATTAAGGTTAAAAAATTGATTTTTTTTTTCTTCTTGCCACTAGTATGACATCAGAAAGCTATTCTCATAAGACTCACATTCATATTAACCTTAAAGATTTTGTGCCCTTGAAGAATTACAGACTATATTATTTACCAGGAAACACTCCAAACCAATTTCCATCTTGACAGTGATGATGCTACCTATTGTATCCAGAAAATGTGATATATAACAGTTCCAAGTAGTTATTTTATGGGCTGCCTTTATACAATAATTCTGAAGGGAGAGCTTTGAAGTAACATGCGACAAGAACAAGCATGGATTGGAAATGAAATACAGACCCTCAATTAAGAGAAACCTGCTGTATATTGTGGCCAGTAACTCTTCTGATATGTTTGCCTGGTATCTTATGCACAATAATACACTGGGGTTGGTGGATTCGAGGTTAAAGTTTATGTTTACTATCTAAAGGCATATGTCAGACTATTAATGAAACTTTTATTTTATTGCATAATTTTCAACACAAAAATTACTGTAAACTTTATGTGAAATCTTTATAAACGTAACAACAATGAAATAAAACCTTCATAAGTATTGAGGTCAAAACAGATACACTTGATTTTTTTTTTCAATAGTATCTCCTGTAAAATAATTGATAAAAATTGGATTTCTCCCAGTATACAGCTGAGAAAATAAAAATATACTAATACAATATTCATTTTCTATTTTATTCATTTATTTATTTTTATCCTAAATGAAATTTTATGAACGACAGGTATCAAAATTAATATTAAGTGATATCCCTGACTGCAAATTTTGTTTTCTGATCACTTAAATTCAAAGGAGAAAATGTACCTGGAATATATGTTAGATATTGATTTTTAAGCATTATGTTAGTTCTAATTTCTAATCTGATGTCGATCAGTAGGAGCTCCACATGCAGTGTGGCTTTCATATTTCTACGAACAAACCACATTTAATTTAAGGAAACAAGGAAAACTTAAAGTAGTTCAGCATTTCTCTTTTCCTTGAGATAAGAACAAATAATGCAAGTAAATTTAGCCACAGTTTTAATCAGATTTAGTCTAGAGACAGAGGACTTTCCCCTGAATGTAATTTAGAAGGATATTTGATTTGAAATATTGGCTAAAAATATTAGATACTATTTTAAGTACTTTTTATTAGCTATAAGTATTTTATATACATCTATGAATAAAGAAATCAAGTCGTACAGGCAATTAAAAGCTTCTCTAGATTTATACCCCTAGTGGGTAACAAAGAAAAAATGTAAGTCCTATACTTGAGTTTCTAAGGTGAGTGATCTTTCTAGTCTTTTACACTTCCTTTCACCTCTGGTCTTTCTATTACTGACCTGGTCAGAAAACACTACTTCATGCAAAATGTTGTCATCAATATACACATCCCATATTGCCTTGTGTATATAGAACAAATTATCCATGGGCCATCATTTGCACTAATAAGATCAGTGAAAACAATGCCTTTTGAATATTGAGCCAGTTTTATACCACATACCAATCTTATGGCAAGTCTGAAGAAATTGTTTTTAAATTTATTTTACATTCTTATTCAAAAGCGTTTTCAAATCAAACATCCTTCAGACGTCCTTTAACTATTTTGCTGGGGCTTAGGAAAAATGCAGAGCAATACACTTTCAGGTGTACACTGTACAGTATAATTTGCATACAAATGCATTTTTACTGAAAAAGATCAGGCCAGAGTTTTAAATATGTTTCTACATTGAACTTTTAGGTATCTTGTGAAGTTAAATATAATATAAAATTTGACATTCTCTCCAGTTCTGCCTACTCCATAGGAAATAAGCTTGTGTTTCGCAGGGTGTGGAGACTGGTTTCATTGAAGCTGCTGCAGAAATAGTCACAGACATTAAACAACATTAACGAATCAGATCATTTAATATCTTTTTGTGCTTATGCTTAATGAAGGACTTTCATATCAAATATTAATTTCTAATGGATAGTTATAGTTGGAAGTCTTGACAGAATAAAGGGATTGGGAGACTTTTCCCCAATGTCACAGAAAACATTCGCTCTAAAACCTAAGTCCAGTTACAGAATTTAAACATGTCAGTATAGCTTACTATATCAATGTGTAAAAATGATGTAAAAGGTAAGCAGATAATAATATTATCCAGGATCCAGGCACCCAATAAGATGAAATGCATATAGAGACTCTCTAAAGTATTAGAGAAGCCAGAAAACCAAAGGGAAATACAAGAGCTAAAGAGGGCTTATTCAGATAAGATTATTTCAGGGTCAATGAAGCTGGTAAGGTATGTAAAGATAATTGAAAAAGATTTCTATTAATTCACATTTTTAAAAATAATGACAACAAAAATTGTGTATGCTATTTCTTGATTAGCAGGTGTTTAAGTAAATAAGCTAACTGCATATTTAAAAGATAAAAATAGATTAGATATCAATTATAAAGGACTCGGGGAAGTGGTATTTGGGGAAGACATGTTGAACATTCATTGCATATTTATATATAACACCTAAAATTCATTCATTTGGAAAATCTTTCTCAAGGATGTGTTATATGGCAGGCACTGTTCTAGGCACCAGGGATACAATAGTGTGGAAATACAGCCATAGGTTCTACACTCAGAATTTCTATGATGACTGACCTCCTAGAACATTTAAAGGATTTGCAGAAATAATTCTGTGGAATCAAGTGTCTTTACACGATAAATTGATAAAGATCAAGTGACTAAAATTTTAACTATAAAAAGGGAAAATGATCATTGTGGTATAAAATCGATGACATTTATTTGTGACCCCATAAAATAATTATTGCCTGATTTTTGATTTATCACTACTGTGGACCAAATATTTATAACATCTAGGAGTATTGTTTTGCAGAAAAAGTATGTAAATGTATAACTTAATTACTACAAAATGAGGAAATTCCTATGGGCAAAAAGTTACCAGGATTATGTATTCTGATACATGAGTACAGGAATCTGCCTGCTTGGGCCATCTGCCTACACCATGTGGTCCACAGTACTGCCTTTAAAGAGCTATATGTGTAGGAGACATAAGACAATATCTGAAGCCTGCACAAAGCCAGAACCTCTGAAATGAGACACATGGAATGAAACAGGGATCTAGACAAATAGCCCTACCTCACAGAAGGAATTATTAAAAAAACTATTAGTAATACCAATAACATTTTTTTGAAAAAAAATTGCATCTACAGTCGATTGCTCTGGACATTGATTTTGGATGAAAGGGAAGATCTCCCCTGAGAATTCAGCACATGATTGGTCCTCATGTGGGTTTGAGGGTTAATATTCATATTCTCTCTATGGCTTGAATAATACCAAGTCAATCTTTAAGAGGTTGAACGTGTTGGGAATGCTTCTGAGAAAATCTTAGGCAAATTATCCTCTTGAAGAAAATATCTCAAATAAGTACCAAAAATATAAACAAGAAAACCAGCCAACATGAGTAACAATACTTCAAAATTAGTTTGGAATAATTGGATAGATATTATAAAGTATATCTAGTTAGTATATTTAAAGAAATAAAAGAGGACAAAGTGAAGTTATGCCTGAACATAACAAATTTGTTATGCCTGAACGTAACAAATATTAAGGCAGACAAAAAGAGAACTGTGTAGAACTTTTTTTCTGAAAATGAAAAATACTATAATCGAATTAGAAACTCGATGAATTAACTGAATAATTGAGATAATTCACACTTGAATGAATAATAGTAAACTGAGAGACAGAACTAAATAATTAACAAAGATTGTATCACAAAGAAAAACAGATGCAAAATAATAAAGAGAAATTAAGAATTGGGGAAATTAGAATGAACAGGTCAAGCATTAATCTACTAAAACCTCCTGAAAACCATGAGAGGAAGGGATTATTGAAATGAAGTACTTGGCAATACTTGAACGAATAACAGAATTTTCAAGAACTGAAAAACATATGATTATTCTCCAAAGCCCAACATATTCCAAAACAAAGCAAATTACCAGAAATTTATACTCAGAAAGGAATAGAATATACTTTCATTGTCTGACAAAAAATAACTTGAATCATATGCCTAGAAACATTTTTTAAAATGAGTGAAATAAAGTGATAAAGCATGGTGTGTGTGTGTGTGTGTGTGTGTGTGTGTGTGTGTGTGTGTGTGTGTTTTGTCTCATAGAAGTCGAGAGAGTTTATAACTAATAGATCCTTGCTAAAGGATCCTCTAAGAACTTTAGGAAGAGAAAAAAATTTCCCCAGAAGGACAGTGTGAGATTTTTTTAAAAAGGAACATATAAATCTACACAAACATTGACTTTATGAAACAATAACATCATGACCCAATGTTAAAACAAAATAGGATGAAAGTAAAACACTGGAAAAAGTATAATTTGGGAAATGACACAAAAAAGCCATTTGTTTTTCAATGGTGTAGTAAAGACATCGTAAAGGCTGTTCAGTTATGTGCTGTACTAAATTTCAAGTATGGCCATGAAAGTATTAGAAAGAGTATTTATTTAAGGTTTGCAGAAGAGGAACAATTAAATGGGGAAAAAAATCAACAAAAGGGGAATATATACAAATATGTCATTAATTTACTAAATGCAAATGGGCTATACCCCTCCCTTAAAAACATATGTGTTCAGAATCTATTTATAAAACTCTAGTCTCAATCTGTTTACAAAAGACACAGATGAAGCATAAATAGTAGAAGTTTTGAAAGCGTAAGAAAAAAATTACATTAGACAAAAACCAAACAATTAAAACTGTGACTACTAAATTAATATAAAAATGTACATTAAGTAAAAAACATTTTTGAAAATATGGATACAAACTTCAGTTCAACAGAGAGACATACATATTGCAGATTCCTTGCCCTTAATGTGTAGGGTGTGTGTGTGTGTGTGTGTGTGTGTGTGTGTGTGTGTGTATCACTTGACAGAACTTCAAGGAAAACTTAGAGAAAGATTGTAATACACCTCTCCCATTACTTGATATTTTAAGAAAGTGGAAATAGGAAGGGTATTAAAATTTTTGTACACATTATTAGCAAGTTTGATATGATGTATATTTAGAGAACCCTTCACACAAGAACTGGAAAATACAGCTTATTTTTTCCAAGCACACTTGGAACATTCTAAAAATTAGATACCAGGCAATAAAGAATCAAATAATTGGAATGATATAAAACAATCTCTAATCACAGTGTCTTAAAGTTGGAAATTAATACGATGAAATAATTATAAAATCTCTATACCTGGAAATTTAAAAAGGCATTTCCAAATAACTCATTTGTCAAAGAACAATTTGTAATACAAATATATATTAATAAGATTATACATGAATACATAAATAATAATTAAAATAAAATACTAAAAATTATAGTATGTCTTTAAAGGGGCAGAGGAAAACTTGTAGCTTTGTTTCTAATGGAAAAAGAAGCTAAAAATTAATAAGCTAAATGTTTATTCAAAGAAGTTGGAGAAAGTAAAAGAATAAATACTAATGAAGTAAAGGGTAATGAAAAATTAGATAATTTAATGAAATAGAATAAATAATACAGAAGATTAATAAAGGTACATCATAGTCCTTAGGGAAGATGAACCTTGGCTGTTTTGGCAAGATTGATCAAGTAACATCTGGAAACTTTTTAGATAATATAAAGGATAAAAACAAGTATATAACTACAAATGTTGCAGAAATCTAGAAAGATAATTAAACAATGTAAGAATAAATTCATGTCAACAAATATGAAAGCATGTTAAGTACATTTCTAGAGAAGTGCACATTGCTAAAATGGAATCAAGAATAATACAAAAATGGTATAATTCTATAATTGTTAGAAAAAAAATGGATCATTGGTTAAGAATTTTCCCAGAGAGTACAAGTGTAGGAGATCGGTCAGGGTGGTGGGAAAAACTATAGGGAAAAGATGCAAACCTTCTGGAAGTTCAGAAGGTTCTGCAGAGCCCCCAGTGGAGAATAGCTGAAGATAGCTGTTCTATAACCCTGAGGCAGAGGGCAAGGAATAGGTGCAAGGGAGCGTAGGGGAATTTATCTTAACAGATTTTCTTTTCTTTACTTATCTTGACCGGGAACTGACCTTTGACCATCCAGGAGACACTCCCTGAAAGGGTAACAATAAATGTTAATTACCTACAGGTTGTGTTTGCTCCAGGTTTTTGGCATTGTGCGTGCACTGAATGAAAGCAAGCAGCTCCAGCTTCTTGGGGCTGCTATCCGGCCACTAGAGCCATGCAGTCACCTAGCTGCTCTTACACTGCATACCTGTGTCTGAGTACTCATTTCATCTGTCGGCCAGGGTCTGCGGGACATACCTGGCATAAAGAGGCATGGTCAGTTTTATAGAAGTTAACTAAAAGTTCAAAGAAGAGTAAATTTGATAGTACACAAAAATCTTCTAGAAAATAGGAGAAAGGAAATACTTCGCCACTCACTTAATGTAGCTCTTTTAGTCTTCATTCCAAACCAGACAAGGACACCAAGAGAAAGAAAACAAACAGGTCAATTTCACTCATATGAGTAGACACCAAACTTTTTGAGAAAAAAATAAACTGAATAATATTTTAAAATTATAATACCATGATGTACAAATGTACAAATAATGTGATGTTGCTTCCACATTAGAAAATCCACTATGTCAATCACAAAACAATGGGATTAAAGGAGAAAACCATTCAAATATCGTAATAGATACAAGAGGAAAATCATAATAAAACTGCTCAAAATCAGAAATAGAGGGAATCTTTCATAATCAGATGAAGTTTATCTAGACTGACCTATAGCAAATTTCATATATCAGTGAATTATTAGAACCATACTATTTAAAATCAGAAACAAGACTTAAATGTACGTTGTCAATATTTCTGCTAAATATTATTCTAGACTTTCCTAACCATGTAGCTAGGAAATAAAATAAATAAAAGGGATAAGGATTTAAAAAGAAGAAACAAAACTGTTATTGGCAGTTGATATGATAGCCTAGGACAAGGATCAGCAAACAATGGCCCACGGGCAAAAGCTAGCTCACCACCTGTTTCTGTAAATGAAGTTTTATTGGAACACAGCCATGCCATGCTTATTCATTTGCATATTGTCTATGGCTGCTTTCATGCTACAATGGCACAGTTGAATAATAGCTACAGAGACCATATGGCCCCCAAAGTCTAAAATGTTTACTATCTGATCAACCTCAGGTCTAGAATTTAAAATTATTAGAATTAATAAAACAATTTACCAAGTTGTCAAATATGTCAATAAAATTAATTGCATCTCTTAAATATGTAATAAACACTTAAGACATATTGATGTACACATATGCATGCACAGTCACAAAGTATTTTAGAAATAGTAGTAAAACTAACAGAATTATAGCAATTATCTTTTTAAGAAAAAAATTAAAAATAATTAAAGAATTTGAAGAAAATGAAATAGATGGAGTGATATAAAGACATCATACTCATGGGCAGGAAGACCAAACACGGGAAAGACTCAAGTCTCTAATATCCTCAAATTCAATTTAATTCCTATCAACTGTAACAGAGTTTCTCATGAAACTTAAAAATGTCTTTTTAAAATCTAAATAAAAAAGGAAAGTATTAAGAATATTTAACATATTCCTAAAGAAAATTTTGGCAGATATTCTTCTATCAGATGACAGGTTACAAAATAATATTTAAATCCAAATACTTTTGAGGTAGGAAAATCATGAATAGAAAAGATAAGGAAACACAAGACAGATGCAGATAAATATGAAAGCTTGATCTATAATGAATGCTGTATTAGAGTCTCCTGAGAAAAAGATATATTATATTATTTAGGAAGTAGTACAAGGAAAATTGTTTATCCATAAATATACACAAACAATTTTACATAGATTAAAAAGTTAATTGTGCAAATAATTATTATAAAAATTTTAAGTAGAAAATATTGATCACATTTTATAAAATTCGAGTAGGAGCTTCTTTCTCTGGAAAATATAAAATGCACAAAATGTAAATGAAAAGTTGACATCTTTGACACCACTAAAATTAAGAAGAGTTGTTCAACAATCAGTGTATATCATAAAAGCGAAAGCACAAATCATGTCCATACAAATTTCCCGTGTAGTTAGCCAACAATGTGTTAGTATCTAGAATATGTAATTCCAAAATAATAAAAATACAAAAGTATACTAATAGAAAAATAACCACAGCAAACAAAACAAAAATGGAAAATGAACTTGTGAAAAATATGCTGAACTCATTTGTTTTCATTTAAATGCAAATACAAATTACAATGTGGGCAACTTTATACCCACTAATTAGACTGGCAAAAGTTTAAAAAATTGAAAATAGCTCAGCAGTTTTTATTTCTTGTTGAGAATATGAACTTGTACAACTACTGCAATTCAGTAGTTTCATTCCTAGATACACACCCCAGTAGATCTCCCAAGTACCCCCAGGGAACATCCACAAGAATGTTTAAAGCAGCAGTGTGTGTAGCAACAAATTCCTGGAGACGAGAAAACTGAAGGAAGCATCCCTCACAATGAATCTCCAAAGCAAACTGCTTAGTGAATAAAGCGTGATGCACAGAAGTACCTACCATGTGATTCTATAAATAAACTATCCCAAAAGATGCAAGGCAAGACCTCGTCATGTTTAGGAATACATATGTATGTGGTAAAACCATGAAGAATATCAAAGGCAAGGTCAATCTGAAATGTTGTTCCATGTGTACTTCTTGGACAGACGAGGGAAATCGTGTTAATAACGTTCTCTTCATTCCCAGAAGTCACTAAAAACTGCTAACTCTATCATTTTAATTTGTGCATACAGGTTAACTATACTCTTTGGCATGAATGATATATTTTTATAAAAAATATCTATAGAATATTTTACAATAAACTAGAAAAATGGTAAATAAAGATCATGTTCCTACAAAGAATTAAGATTAAAGGTTTGATAACCAAATAAAGTTTCATCTCAAATAAAACTTCTCTACAAAACAATGATTCATTTACAACCTACCAATACAGCTTAAGACCATCACTTCTCACCTCTATGGCCAGGCACAGACACATATATGTGGTCACTAACAATGTTTGATAGCTGAGGGCTTTGATGTGGCATTCAACTTCTAGATTTTACATAGTGTAGGGTAAAAAAGAAGAAAAACAAATACCACCACATACCATTTGTAATTCTTTGTTTCTTAGAGTCACATTGGAAAATGTGCTGTATCCATTAACCTTTTTGCAAAGAGCAGGAGGAAAGCTAGTTAACATTTGACAGCTTCGCAGAGTCTATTGACTTCTAATGAAAAATACACTGCTACCTCTATTTTCTGCATGCTTGTCAGTTTCAGAGCATTTGTTACAAGAAGAGCCATTACCATTACTGTGTTTTACTTCTGCAATCCCCCATATTCTGTCCGTAAATATAAATTGAGGGTGATCTTAACTTATTATCATATGAATTTTAATTTTCTTATTCAGTAATCCCATATTGACCATTTGCTTGTTAATTGTTTATTCTGTACATAATAAATGAATCTTACAGTTCTTGTAAATAGTACTTGATGGTGACTCTCTAGGATAGCTCAGAGTTAACTATCCTGCCTTTAAACACTAAGTAAGAAAAGGCTAATAGAAACAACAGTCTTCTCTGGCCTTGTATCCAGCATGTTGTCATAATCACAGAATGATTGAAAATGATGATGGTATTATAAAATATTTGTGCAAGGTGAAACAAAGATGCAGGTGCAGTAATAATAACATGGTAGTAGAGTCCCAGAAAGAAAAAGGTAAGAATTTTCCAGTTTAAAATATAATCAATCAGTAAGTGGATGACTTCCCTGGCATATAATTGATAGCCTAGGATTTCAATCAGTAATTTGCTATTACATAAGCCTTTTATTTCTATGAAGTAATTCAAAACTCCCCAGAGTTGATGGTCAATCCTTACAAATGCAGGCAATAGAGCATATACACTTTTCCATCTTTTAAAGCTGTCTGTACCCATATCATCCATAATGTTTAATTTTGGAACTGATGCAATTATTAGTTAAGATGACTCTAACTTCAGGTGACAATCTTTGTTAGCTGTGCTAATTTATAGACAGACAGACAGACAGACACACACACACACACACACACACACACACACCCCCCACAGTAATAGGTTCTGAAATCAGTTCCCAAGACTAGCTAAATCTGTAACTGAATACTCTCAGTAAGACCCAGATTTATCTCTGTCTCTTCACTCTGCCATCCTTAGCCTCTTGACATTTGTTCTCATCCTGCTACCTCCTCGTCCTGAGGAACCTACATTCCATGTGGCCTCAGACAACAATTTCTAAACAATTGCAAGTCAAGTGGTGAATTCATTCTTTCTGCATCTTTCTGAGAACAACAACAACAAAAACACACACACAAATAAATCTACTTCCTAAAAATGATTCCTCTCATCCCCCCACCCGCAGAATCTTATATCTCATTAGATAAAATTGTGTCACACCGATTCCTACATCAATCACCAGCAAGATGAATGGATTGACTTAGACTAAATATGATTTACTTCCCATCTTGCTATCAGCTAGGCAGATATGCAATCTTTACCGAAAGGCAGGATGATTTGATATAGTAACAAACTGAGCATCTTGTGGGCAGACAGCTAAGAGGCAAACAAGCATGCCACAAAAATGGAAAAGCCTACTAGAACTTTCTATGCAGTGCCTTTGCCCTAAATCTCAGGCCTAAATAATCTCTGTTCATTTGACTCTTATATCTATCTTTTTCTTAATAATGCACAGGAGAGGTCATTATAATATTTTGGTACTCTATTTTGAAGTCTCTTAATAATTCAGTAAAATAACTTTTTTCTTCTAGTATCTCCTATTTCTATTTAAGCAGTAGAATATTTTATATTATAGATTATTTGTAAAATATCAAAACAAAAGGAAGAAGCCAATTCTTAGACATTATATAATATATCTCAAGGAAGATATTTAGACTTCTAAATGAAGGGAGAACATAAGGCAGAGGAAACAACAATACTTTAAAAAATATTCACCTTTTAGTACAAGAGGGATCCAACAGGAAATCTAGGGAAAAAGACAGAATAGAAATTTGACTTTTATCTATTCATTCTTCTTACCTCATGTTTTTAAGCGGAAATATATATTATAATGTTACAGTGGGAGTTAAAGGTAGGGAAAATTTAAGATAAAGACCTTTCTAAGTTTTTAGAAATAGATTTTCTGTGTTTGCATGCCATTTTTAAGGAACCCATTAAGTCTCTAAGTGACTCAAATATATATATATATGTGTGTGTGTGTGTGTGTGTGTGTGTGTGTGTGTGTGTGTGTAGAGAGAGAGAGAAAAAAATTGGGAAATACAGAGAAAGCAAACTTAACAATTGGGAGGTATCAGGTGCATGTCGGGAACAGGACTAGAATTTTTACCCTCTTTCTGGCATGACAGACTTGAAAAATACACATGATAACTACCATGTTTGAGATGGAGAAACTGTTAAATTATGTGGGTTGCCCTCTTGCTGACAGGGGGCGGGTGTAATAGAATTGAGGATAAAATGTCTCTCTAACCACACAGTCCATACCAGACGTAGGACGCAGGGTTCCTAGCCATTTGCCTTAACCTGCCGCACGACTAAAACACTCAGGGGAAAATGAGATGAAACAAATAAAAATACCTAGAAATAGTATATTTAGGGTCTACAAAAATTGGTTAAGTCTATGCATTAAGTAATGAAAATAATGATGAGGTGAAAAATGTTAAAGTATTCTTTCAAAGTGGCCTTTATGTAGAGCACGTGGAATCACATTTCTATTCTCCCTAATTGCTGGAAACAAATAGTGTGAAAGCCAGAGGCAAGTATGTATCTTTAGTACCAAAGTGAGATGTAGACATTTTCTGCTTTTTAGAATACATTCCTTTTTATGTGTCTACAGTTATAAAAGGTACACTTTTTAAATAGAACACATGCTTTTTGACCCCTATTTGAAATAAGAAAATTGAAAATCATGGGAAGGTCTACATTGCAACAAGATAGACTGTTGAGACTGGAGTGATGGGGAGGGTTGTCAGGGTAGGGAAGCAGTGGTGATGATGATGGAAAAACACTTTGCAGGGCAGCTGCATCAGGCACTATTCCCACATGTTTCACACCGCATGTAGCTCAATGTCTGAGTGCAGGGCTGTGCACCACACCACACAGTGGGAAGTATGAAACTGAGTACCAATGAAAAGGAATTTTTTCGCAGTGTTTCACAATTGCCAAAACACCTATACAACAAAATGCTTCCTGTTCAAAAGATGATATCTGCCTGTTCTCATAGTTCTCAGGTTCATAAGGTTTGCCAGTCCAAGGGATATTACTGTAAAAAAAAAAAGTGTGCATGATGTAAATATTAAAAACAATTTAGAATATTATGTCGATTATTGAAGGGAAAAACAAATGCACAAATTAGGATTCATTCATTTTATGACACAATTTTGTTTTCTTCATTTCCGATTTTAATAGACATAGAAAAATGTCATGACATAAAACTGATTTTTGAAGCTATTAAATTCATGCAAAACAAATTTCAATATGTAGAATTTTAGTCAGGGCTACAAATAAACATTACCTGGGAAAAAAACCACATATTTTTAAAAAGAACATGTTAAATAAAAGCACTAGGCTCTTGGTCATTAAGTTTTCCTTCAGAAGCTTTAAGTTCTAATAAACCAATGCAGAAAATCAAGATCATTTTTATGGCCCATAATTGAACTGGCCAAATTAAAAAATTCCTTACCAGTTAACTTGCTGCCTCCATGAAAGTGATGAAGGCATGTCCTCTATGTCCAAGGAGAACACATCATTAGGAGTGCAGCTGTTGTATTTTATTTTATTTGTGGTTCTTCACTTCAAGGTTATCATATGTAGAGGAAGTATTAAAGGAAGAACAGAGTTAGAAGAATTCTTTCTGGGTTTCATTGTCCTTTATCTGAAATATCTATCATTACATTACCTCAGCTAGAAAATATCAGAACCAATTCCTGTGAGACAATTTCTCTGTACCATTTCCATGGCCTTGAGCACTTTAACCTTGATTTTGTAGATTTGTGTGCATATCACTTCTAGAATGTACATTTCACTGGAGGGCAGGGTCCTTATGTGTTTGATTCATTCTAGAAATATTTATTGAGCATGTGACAGATGTCATAGAAACATAAAGATGGATAAGACAAACTATTGGTAGTTGAGAGAAGAGATAAGAAAGCCAATAATGATAACACCAGGAGAGAAACAGACAAGAGTAGTATTTCAAAAACATAAATTCAGTCATAGCAGAAATCAGATGGGCCAATGCAGAACAGATAGTTGCAACTGTGCTTAAGGGTTAGAGAAGCTGTCACAGAGGCAGTTGCATTTAGCATGAGTCTTAGAGATAAGCATCCATGGAGAAAAAGCTTTTTTGAAATAAACAGCATTGGTGAAGGTGCTACATCGTGAAAACCATCGCATGCCTAAAGAACTTGTAGAAATTCACTACACCCATAATGTAGGATGTGCAATGTTAGAAAGTTTACACTTTATCCCAAACCTATTGAAAAATGTTTGTCTGTGAAAAAATCAAATTTCCTTGGTTAGAGGACCAATCCTGTGGTCAGTCCTGTAGCAACTATGAGATATGTGAGGTCAATCAGATTGAATTAGGGCACATCTGGTGGCAAGTAACAAAAAATTAACCTCAGCTCATTTATAGCCTAAATATGACTAACTGACTCATACCTAGTTTCAAGGTGAAATCCCTGTATGTGTACTGTCAGAGCTTAGACTCCATTTCTCTGTGAATGCTTTCTCTGACTTCCTTCATGAGGTGATTTTCCTCGGGCGATCTCCCCTTGTGGTACAAAATGACTGCCACCAATAACTGGGATTACATTTTTGCTCTTTCACATTTGAAGAGGAGTATTTTTCCCCACCACGATTAAACAATACATCTAAGTTTTATTAGCCCAACTTGAACACTGCAGCATGAGGAATGAGATTATGTACATTAGTTTATGCCTATCAGAGCCAATATATAGAGGTGGGGAATCACATTGATCTGAACTATTGGGGAGAGAGACACAATGGTGGAAACTCGGTTTCCAAAAGGAAATTATGAATCTTGTTAAAAAGAAGAGACAGGAGTGGAAAGTGAACTGGAAGTAAGAATGGCTGCTGGAAGGAAACCAGCAAATGTGCATGAAAGAATATACTCTTTTCATGGTCCAGGCCAGAAATGACAAGAACTTGAATTTATATATTGGAAGTGGAAATAGAGAGTAGTGGATGGTTTTGAGAAAGTGTCAATGGATTGAATCTGACAGATGTCAAAAAGGGAAAAATGAAGAATGGCTCCAAGTTTTGTGGTTTGGGTAAATGGAAACATGATAATGGTAACCAAAATAGAGAAAATAGAAGGAGGATTAAATCTCATAAAAGGAGAAAAGGGTAATATTATGAGTTATTTGGAATATATTGTATTTAATGTGCTTGTTTGAGTACAAATTGGCATGCTTAATAGGTAATGAAACAGATGGATATGGATTTCTGCATACAGATCTTGACTGAAGACAAAGAAATGGGTAAAGGCAGATATTAATGGTAATTTAAACAAAGAGAGTAAGTGAGAAGAACAGGGATAGATTTGATGAGTGAAGTAGAAAAGAGGCAAATACAGAACTCTGATAATGATAAAATTAAGAGAATGATTGAATAAGACTAAAAGAGCACTGCAGAGTAAAAGGAAATATATTTAAAGGAGAGTCAGTAGAGTATATGGGATTTTAATGTGAAGTGATGAGAAAGTCCCCTTTTACAGAGCCAGAGAGAAAGTGGTCACTTACGTATTACCTAGTTTAGCATAACAGGTGTTATTATAAAGCATGTCTAGGGAAAAGTTGAGCTATTTTATATAGAAAAGTAACAAGACTCTCTGAGGAAGAATTATTTGGCATGAAATCTAACTAAAGAAAATAAGGAGACACTGGAAATTGAGGTGTTTGTGTATTGGGGAGGGATTTTTCAGGCAGTCAGAGAAGCAAGCGAATTGAAGTTGAAATGAGTACAAAATGGGAAGAAGGTTAAGATAGCTGGAGCAAGGTTGAAAATGCTTTTGGAGAGACAGGTATACATCAGAACAATGCAGGACTCACAGGCCATAGAATTTAGACAGTAGACTTTACTCCAATTGTAATATGAAGCTGTTGAAACAATTTGAACAGAAAAGTGTCATGATTTGATTTACATTGTCAAAAGAATTTCCTGGGCTCCACCTGGAGGAAAGTCTACAAGGGGTGCAGGAAAAAGGATGACTATTTAGCCATCTCTTGTAGGAATACAGGTGAGGATGATGATGGGATGACCTAGGATGTTTGTAGTAAAAATAGAAGAGGTATCTGCATTTAGAATCTATTCCAAAGACGACATAGTTTAAAGCACGTGCTGATGTGGAGTGGAGAGAGGGAAGAGTCAAGGTTGCTTATAGTGTTGGTCTAGATGTGGAACATTGAGACTAGAGCTAGTTGGAAGATGGTGGGGAAGAACATGTCCTTTGGCCAAGATAAATTTTCTATGTTTTGTAAACACCCAAGTGAAGTTATCGAGTAGGCAATGTGATAACATAAATGGGGAAATAAGGGATAGAGACAAAGATAATCCTGAATTAGGTCATTCAGTGAGTGAGTGTGGTTAGAAAAGAGAAGAAGTGCACAGACTAAGGCCTGCAGAATTCATATTTAGAGTTTTAGAAGGTAAGAAAGATCCCAAAAAGGAGACTGAAAAGGAGTTATCTTTGCAGCAGGAGGAAAATCATGAGAGTTTGCCATTCACGTGATCAAATGGAGACAGTGATTCAAGTAACAGGAAACATCTATTTTAAATACTGCCAAAGCTCAAAAGAAAAAAAGGATGATCTAGAAGTGTTTATTAATTCTGAAGAATCCAGCAAGAAAATTTCAGTTGGTTGTTGGGAATAAGAGATTAGGTGGAGAAGATTATGAAAAAATGGGAGTTAAGGAGTTGAAGATAACAGGTACAGAAATATTTTTGATAACATAACTTTTTCTACAAAGGAGAACATGAAAAATGGGAGATACAGTGAAAAAATGAGATGAGGTCAAAGGAGTGTCTCTTATTTATTCATTTTTTTAAAGCACAAGAGATAGCAGAATGTGCTTGTGTGCTAATGGAAATTTTCTTGTGGAGAAGAATAAATTAATATGCAACTTCAAAGTCTTTGAGTGGACAAGAAAGAAGATGTCAGCCATAAGCACAGGGGTTGGTTTAGTTGTTGATTTAGTTGTTGGGACCACTCACCCACTTGAAAAGGAAGGAAAACAACATATAGACATAAAAATGATCTAATTGCTTCTGTTACACATTCCCCCTCAGGGGAAGCAAAATCAAGGATATTAGCTGACAGTAAACAATTATTTTGGAAGGTAAAAAATTTTGTAATCAGTTAGTGATAATGACATTGATGTTTTTGTTGAAGTTTACAACTGGCAAAAATTATTGTTGGAGATATACTTAGATAAGATGCCAAGACCAGAGTTATAAATGTGACTGAACTAAAAAAAAATTAAAAACCATAATATAGTATATGTAACAATATTTTTGTTAGTCTGCTGTGTGATCACTATGCTTCTTGTTCTCTTTTTATGTTTTCTCGTATATCTTTGCTTTTTAATGTTTGAATTATCATCTCTGGTAGAACATTAATTCAAAAAAAAAAAAAAAACACTGTAAAGGTCAAAGCACTTCATTTTCCTGAGAAATTTTTGGAGAAATATTTGTCTGGGGAGATGACTCCCAGAGAATATTGTCCTCTGGAGGTATTTGTGGATACAATTTATCCATGCTAACTTTGTCTACTTTAAAAATAGGTAATCAAAAGTTGTTTGTATCCCTTTCTTGTTGTAGATATTCAGTAAGAAAAATATGAAACAGTAGCCAACATTCCCCTGTGATTAAGCCATCTCATTGTAAAACGTCTGGGTATACTTTATTGTAAGTACACCTTTGTTCATGGCACAATGAGTTTTGATTTTCTCCCCTGGAAAATTGTAGCTTTAGCAATTGCTCATGCAGATTCTGTAGACTTGTACCATAACAATTTGGCTCTTTACATTCTTTACCTTTGAAGATGTGGCATTTAGCCCAATGTAAGACTTCTGGTGAATATGATGAAAATGGCAGAATCCCTAATCTTGGATACAACACAAGCTGATTGCTGCTAAGTTTTCTAAGACACACTGACATGCTCTGAAAAGTATCTTGGAAAGGCAGATGTGTGCATATATTCCTTACATTCTAATTGCAGAGTTATATGTTAATATATTTCCAATTTTAGTTTAGTACCAGTAGTTACATTAAAACTAATGAGTATTCATATTCTCACTACTGAAGGGCAAAAAAAGAGCTCTTGTCTCTTTGCTGAATGACTTTTAAATGAGGGTACATAACTGTGAATTAGCTGCTCACAAGAAGGTGTTTCCAATTTCCAACTCATACTTGAAGGACCATTATGCCTATAGCATAGTACCTTCCAAGTGAAATTTGACATGTGAAGAATAAATGATTATCTGCTTGTCAGATGACAGGTTTCTTTACATTTACTTTTACCTTTTATGGTTTTCCAAGAGTTTGGAGGTATTTTTTAAGGTTATCTTCTTCTGAGGAATTAGAATTGTGCTTTACTCTTTTAATTTGTTCATAGCTATACAGAGAAACCCTTAGTGCACCCAGATTTGTGCATCTGAGGAGAAGGATATGTCATTTTTTGTATCTAGACTTCTTGTCAGAAGGTTTTCTCCTTGTTGGAAGGTTTTCAGAGTACAGAGAGGTAGTTAGAATTCAATGTTTCTACGTTTTTTCAATTTTTTAAAAAGAAAATAGGATAGTAGTATGAGAAGTTTACATTTTTTGAAGGGCTAGGATAATCATAACATCTCTAATTACACACACTTCTTCCCTACCAGCTCTTTGGTTAGTCTTCTATTTGCAGGGTTCCTCCAAGATCCATTTAAAAGTAGTGATGAGTGTGCAAAACCCAGATAGCAGAATGCTAGGGAGTGGATTGAGTGTGAAAACGTGGAGGCAGAGAGTATACACAAGTCTTTCAAGGCGCCTATCAGTAGAGGATTATGAAGCTACAGAATAAATGAGGTAGGTTTGATGTTTATTTATGGGATTCATAAATAAACATAGGTCCTTTTATCTATGACTTCACCATCTTTATTTGTGGTTAAAATGTTTCTAATACCTTATGAGAAGTTAAGCTACTTACTCCTTTTTAAATATGGAATAGATTTGACCACATTTCTCTAGGAAGACAGCAGATAAGAGAAAGGTGATTATAATACAGGACAGAGAAAATGATTAATAGAAACAAAGTACTTTTGAAGGCAGAAGGTGATGGATCTATGGCCCAAGTAGGGGAAAAGACTTCTATTATAACAAGAAGAAAAATAGGCATAGGGGAGGGGCACTAGATTCTTTAAGATGGTAAGTTGTTTAAGGAAGTTAAGAACATGATATCTGGTAAGTTTCCCTTTTCTCTGCTGAGTAGTAAGCAAGATAATCTGCTGAGAATGGGTAAAGAAGTAGTCTCCAGAGATTTGAGACTATTGCAAAAGGTTTGAAATAGTTGTTTTGGTCAATAGGAATGTTTAAAAAATTTACATGTCGTAAACACTAAGCGATCTGTACTAGTCTGCTCTCATGCTGCTATAAATAACTGCCTGAGACTGGGTAATTTATAAAGAGAATAGGTTTAATTGACTCACAGTTCTGCATGGCTGAGGAGGCCTCAGGAAACTTACAATCATGGCAGAAGGCACCTCTTCACAGGGTGGTAGGACGGAGTGCAAGCAGGGGAAATGCCAGATCCAGATGCTCATAAAACCATCAGATCTTGTGAGACTCACTCATTGTCATAGAACAGAATGGGGTAAACTGCCCCCGTGATTCAATTACCTCCACCTGGTCCCACCCTTGACATGTGGGGATTACGGGGATTACAATTTACGGTGAGATTTGGGTGAGGACACAGAGCCAAACTATATAATTCCATCCTGGATCCCTCCTAAATCTCATATCCTCACATTTCAAAACGCAATCATGCCCTTTCAACAGTCTCCCAGAGTCTTAACCCATTCCTGCATTATCCCAAAAATTCAAGTCCAAAGTCTCATCTAAGACAAGGCGAGTCCTTTCTGCTTGTGAGCCTGTAAAATCAGAAGCAAGTTAGTTACTTCCTATATACAATGGGGGTACAGGTATTGGATAAATACACTTATTGCAAATGGGAGAAATTGGCCAAAACAAGGGGCTACAGGCCCTATGCAAGTCCAAAATCCAGTAGGGCAGTCATTAAACTCTAAAATTCCAAAATGATCTCCTTTGACTCCAGGTCTCACATCTAGGTTATGCTGATACAAGAGGTGGGCTCCCATGGCCTTGGGCAGCTCTGCCCCTGTGGCTTTGCAGTGTACAGCCCCCCTCCCAGCTACTTTCATGGGCTGGCATTGAGTGTATGCTTTTTTTTTCCAGGCACATGGTACAAGCTGTTGGTGGATGTACTATTCTGGGGTCTGGAGAATTGTGGCCCTTCTCTCATAGCTCCACTAGGCAGTGCCCCAGTGGGGACTCTGTGCGAGGGCTTCAACCCCACATTCCCCTTCCACACTGTCCTAGAAGATGTTTTCCACCAGGGCTCTGCCCCTGCGGCAAACTTCTGTCTGGATATCCAGGTGTTTCCATACATCCTCCGAAATCTAGGCAGAGGTCCACCAACCTCAATTCTTGACTTCTGTGCACCTGAGGCACAATACCACCTGTAAGGCACTAAGGCTTGAGGCTTGCACCCTCTGAAGCAATGTCCCATGCCATACCTTGGCCTCTTTTAGCCACAGCTGGTGCTGAAGCAGCTGGGAAGCAGGGCACCATGTCCAGAGGCTGCATAGAGCACGGGGTCACTGGGCCCAGCCCAAGAAACCATTTTTCCCTCCTAGACCTCCAGGCCTATGATGGGCTGCCATAAAGGTCTCTGACATGCCTTGGATACAATTTCTGCAGCTGACTTGAATTTCTCCTCAGGAAATAAATTTTTCTTTTCTATGCAATGTCAGGCTGAAAATGTTTTCAATTTTTTGTGCTCTGCTTCCTCTTGAATGCTCTGTCTCTTAGAATTTTTTTTCTGACTGATACCCTAAAACATCTCTGTCAAGTTCAAAGTTCTATAATTCTCCAGGGCAAGGACAAAGTGCCACCAGTCTCTTTGCTAAAGCATAGCAACAGTAACCTTTACTCTAGTTCCCAGCAAGTTCTTCATCTCCATTTGAGACCACTTCAGCGTGAACTTCATTGTCCATATCATTATGAGCATTTTGGTAGCCATTCAACAGGTCTCTAGGAAGTTCCAGTCTTTCCCACATCTTCCTGTCTTCTGAGTCCTCCAAATCTCTAGGAAGTTCCAAACGTTGCCACATTTTCCTGTCTTATTCTGAGCCCTCTAATCTGTTCCAACTTGTTCATGTTACCTAGTTGCAAAGTTTCTTCCACATTTTCAGGTAAGTTTATAGCAGTGCCCTGCAACATCAGTACCAATTTGCTGTACTAGTCCATCCTCATGCTACTATTAATATAAAGAACTGCTTGAGACTGGGTAATTTATAAAGAACAGAGGTTTAATTGACTTACAGTTCTGCCTGCCTGGGGAGGCCTCAGAAAACTTACAATCCTTGCAGAAGGCACCTCTTCATGGGGTGGCAGGAGAAAGAATGAGTGCAAGCAGGGGAAATGCCAGATGCTTATAAATTCATCAGACCCCTGAGACTCACTCATTATCATGAGAACAACATGGGGTAAACGGCCCCCATGATTCAATTACCTCCATCTGGCCCTGCCCTTGACACATGGGGATTTATGGGGATTATAATTTAAGGTGAGATTTGGGTGGGGACTCAAAGCCAAACCATATCATGATCTATTGAAGTTTGATTAAAAATTTCTGTTTTTGATGCTCAAAATCTTGGTATTGAACCTATGTCTTCCAAACGTGCTGATGATATTTCTTAAGTATGCAGCTTCCTGTACCTACCTCAGGCCCAGTGTATAAGATCCTGGAAATCTACACTTATTATTCCTATAGTGATTATTATTATTAAGAAAGTCTTAGAAACACTAGGTAAACCAGACAATCAAAGAACTTGGTATTCAGATTCAACCTTTGATACAAAATATTTAGGCATCATGCTATCAACCTATAGCAATAGACATTATAATACAAACTTTCAGGAAAACATTTTACATGTGTCTATGTATATATTATTGAATATATTTTTAAGTTGTCATGTCAATTATATTACCTTACAAATTCAAAAATTAAGTGCGTAAGACAATGATTATTTTATTACATTTACTGATCCTGTGGGTCAAAAATTTAAATATTGCACAATGATACTGACTTGTCTCCTCTTCATATTATCTTGTACTGCAACTGTGAAGACCTAAATAATTGGAGCGATTCATAAAGCTGAGAGCTAGAAAGATCTGGAGGCTTCTTTTCACATATTTGTGTTGCCTGGTTTTATGTGACTTAAAGAGTGAGCTCAGCTGGAGTTATTGGCCAGAATGCCCCATGTGAAAAATTTGCCATGTGGCTTGGTGTTCCTCATAGCATGGTTGTCTCAGGGTAGTCATGTTTCATATGATGGCTCAGGGCTCCAAGAGGGAGCATTCCAGTGAATAAAGTGTAGTTTTTGTGTGCTCTCCTGACATAGCTTTAAAAATCATGCATGACTATCTCTGTCGCATGCTATTCGATGTAGTAATTTACTAAGGCCAGTCCATACTCAATGTTAGGAGAATTAGACCTGACCTCTTAATAGGAGGACTGTTAAAAAAATTGTGGCTATTTTTAAAATGAACAGTGGTACAGTGTCTTCTTTATAGAGATCCACATGAACAAATTTTCTGTCAAAAATAGAAATGGTTTTTATTCTGTCAAGTGATTCAAGTTTTATTCACAAATTATACAACTGCTAAATACCTACTTTTGCAACAACTATTCGGCACATTTCTCTTAAGTACATAGAAATTCATAGAATATATTTTGTGTACAATATTTTGTAAGGGAACCAAATATTTTTTAAACATGGAAGACATAGGAAAGTATATGAATATATAAATAGATTTCCACGTAAACAAAGGAGGAATAGGAGGCTTCGTGAAAAGATAATACATTAGAGGTGACCTACCAAGCAAGATGTCATTTGGAATTGCTCAGGAGAAAGATTTGACCTGTGTTAGAATTCATGAGAAATTGAGCATGCAGAAGTAAGTAAAGGTACTCAATGAAAAGGGGCAGGTCAAAGAATACTTGGAAGGGGGATGTGTGCTATTATATAAACACAGGGAAATGAACAAATTGCCCTGTGGGTTTTTAAAATGGGAGAAACCACTGAGTTAGAATATATAAAGTTAAGAAAAAGAACATAGGTTTTAAGAGATAAAGAAGTTTCAAGAAGAGATTATCAGTTGTGTCAAATGCTGAAGTGAGATCAGGATGAGGATTCAAAATAATCAATTTTATTTTTTAATTAGGAAAACTACTTCTGATCAAGATTGAGTAACAAAGAACAAATAGCCCTCTCAGCTGAAGCAAACAAAATAATATGAACAAAATTAGATAAAACAATGGTCTTGAAGACACTGAACATCAGGCAATTAAGGGCAGTGAGCTAAGAGAGACAAAAAAAAAAAAAAAGCGAGTTCAACAGTTGGCCTATTTTGAGAGGATTTTTCAGGCTGTGGCACAGAGAAGAAGAATCAAGAAGAGACTGGTGAACTCCTTGAGTTGAGGAGATGGAGTAAGACTCGTGGAAGACCAAGAGGGCTAGGTCACAGGAGAGAATATAAGAGAGGAAAGTGTTGCATAGATAAATAATTCTGGAGATCTACAAAATGTCATCTTAAAGTATTCAGCAAAGTACAGATCATAACATGAGAAAACTGCCTGAGGACAGGTAGTGAATTCTAAAATAATTACATAAAAAAAATAAAAATTTCAGTGAAAAGAGGTTTGGGAACAGTGCCTGTTCTCACTAGCCAGATTAGAAAATCTCATAATTCATGGGGAATTGGTTAGATTGAACGTGATCTGACTCTAGTAATTAGGATGAATTAGCCCTGGAGTAAATAATGCTTATCTTATGCTGGCTCTATGAAATCTAAAATCAGAAAGCCCAAAGATGTCAAACAATTTTCAAGTAACTAAACTCTTCCCCAGAACAAAGGTCAAACATATTTATAGTAATATAAAAACATCTAGCACTGAACAAAGGAGAATTTACAATGGTTGGCATCTAATAAAAATTACCAGGTATGCAAAGAAACAGGAAAGTATAAGCCACAGTGAAGAGAAAAATTGATCAATCAAAACTAACCAAGAACTGACTAGCACATTTGAATTAGTAGACAAGGATATGCAGCAGTTATTGTAATTGTATTCCACTTGTTTAAAAAGTTTAGCAGAGACATGTAACATACAAAGTAATCTTGATTTTAAAATCATTAGAATCAATGATTTTAGAATCCTCTAACCAAATTAAACTTATAAATATGAGAATTATAATATGGGCATGAAACATATACCTGATGAGATTAACTGTAGATTGGACATTGCAAAGGAAAAGATTAGTGAATTTAAATATGTAGTAATAGAAACTATCCAAAATTGAACACAGACTATAAAAAGGAAACATTATAAATTAAAAATTAAAAATCTATACGACAAATCCTAAATCAGTCACTAAAATTATATATATTGTTAATAAACAAACAATGGAGATAAAATGAAATTATACACACACACATGCACACACAAATTCAATCCAAATGAAAGCAGAAAAAGAAGAAAAAAGAGAGGAAAAAAATGTAAAAATAGCAAGATGAGTGACAAATTTATAATATCCACAATAACATTAAGTGTAAAATTGTCTAAATGTCCAAGTTAAAAGGCAGAAATTGGCTGAGCATGCTAGTTCACACCTATAATCTCAGCATTTTGGGAGGCCAAGGCAGGAAGATCACTTGAGCCCAAGAGTTAGAGACCAGCCTGGGAAACATAGTGGGACATCATCTCTACAAAAGAGAAAAAAATATTAGCCAGGTATGATAGGACATTCCTGTAGTACCAGTTACTTGGGAGACTAAGGTGGGAGGACTGCTTGAGCCTGGTGGGAGGTTGAGGGTAGAATAAGTCATAATTGTACCACTTGAGCTCCATCATGTGTAACAGAGTGACACTCTGTCTCAAAATTAATAATAAAATAATAAAAAGTAAATAAATAATGAAAAGACAAAAATTGTTAGCTGGATTTAAAAGCAAAACTTGATCACATGTTGCTAATAAGAAACTCATTTTAAATATAAAGACATAAATAAGTTGAAAGTAAAAGGATGTAAACAGTTGTACTATGATAACATTAATCCAAAGAAAGCTGGAGTCGCTATATTAGTGTCCCATCCCCAAAGTAGATTTTAGAGAAAATAATATTACTCAGGATATAGAACATCATTTAATAATGGTAAACGCATCAGTTTGTGAAGATGGCATAACAATCCTAAATGTTTCTGCAGCTAATAGGATAGTTTTAAAATATATAAAGAGAAAATTGATAGAACTGTAAAGATAAATAGGCATTCCATAATTATAGCAAAAGTTTTAATATTCTCTTCTCAATAATTAATAGTAGTGTAAAAAGAAAATCATGGGGGATATAGAATACATGAACAACACTATCAATAAAATTGACATAATCAATGATTTTAGAATACTCTAACCCAAAACGACAAGATTTATATTGTGTAGAAGTGCACATGGAATATTTACTAACATTGACCATAAAACAAGCCTCAATAAATTTAAAACAATTTAAGTTACACAGAGTATGTTCTTTCACTACAAAGAAACGAAACCGGAAACTGATAACAGAAAGAAAATCCAACCAATCCCAACATATATGGAAAGAAAACAATATACTTTTAAATAACCTGTGGATCAAATAATAAATCAAAAGTGAAATCCGAAAGACTCTGAAGTGAATGAAAATGAAGTTACAATGTATCAGAATTTGTTGGATACTACCAAAGCAGTACATAGAGAAACAGTTTTAACACTAAATTCTATATTAGGAAATAACAAAGACCCAAATGACACCCACTTCCATCTTAAAAAAAAAAAAAAAAAAAAAGGATGAAAAAGTAGACAAAGAGAAATGACAAAGATCAGAATAAAAGTAAATAAAGTAGAAACAGAAAAAAAAAAACACACAGAGAAGTATAAATAAAATCAAAACCTGGATCTTTGAGAAAGTTAATTTATTTAATAACAGATACCTACACTTACCAGGAAAAAATAAAGCAGATTATCAAAGAATGAGAGTGATGATATTATGACAAAATCTACAGATATTGAAAAGTTAATAAAGAAATGTTATGACCAATTTTATACTACTAATAAAATGTAGATAAAATTGGAAAATTTTTTAAAGCAATACTAAGTTTTTTCAACATGAAATCGAGATAACCTGAATAGTCCTTTTTCTACTAAAGACACTGAATTTAAAGAACTCACAATTTAAAACAAAACAAAACAAATAACAACAACAAAAAAACTCCTGGCCTATATGGCTTCACTGGGGTATTTTACTAAAAACTTAAGGAAAAATAATGTCAATTCTATACAAAATCTTATAGAAATTGAAAAACAACATCACTTATCATTAGAGAAGTCACCAATTACAAAAATTAGATAACAATACACACAAACTAGAATGGGTCAGAAATACAGACCAAATCAAATATTAGTAAAAATGTAGAGAAAGTGGAACACTCCTATTCTTTTGATTGTTATGAAAAATGGCAGGAGCACTTTAGAAAACAGTTTTACAATGTTACTTATATGTTACACATACACTTACTATATGATTCAGACACTCCACTCCTAGGTATTTACTCAAAAAATACGTAAGCATATATCTGTCTATGTACACAAATGTGCAGGGCAGCTATATTTGTATTAACCCGAGACTGAAAACAATCAAATGTCCTTAAACAGGGGAATATATAAAGAAATTGTGGTATATCCATGCAGAAGAATATTACTCAACAATGTAAATGAATGAACTGCTAATACAACAACATAATCATACTAATTTTAAAAAGATAAACATAATGTATACCGTATGACTTCACATAGATGCAATTCTTGAAAATGAAAACTAAGCTATGGTGTCAGAAAGCAGATCAGTGTTTCCCTGGGCATTGAGAATGACACAATGAGAAGAAGGGTGAAGGATTACAAAGGAGCTTGAGGAGACTTCTGGATGATGAATACACTCATTGTTTTGGTTGTGAGGAAGGTTTAACATGTGTATAAACTGGTTGCTGTTCTCTTTATGTACAGGGTCAACATCTTGTTCAGGTCTACCGTATTGTGGGGAGGGTCATGGATGGCCTCTTTTTCTCATATGTAATGATGATACAACTACAATTAAGATTCTTTAATGGCAAATTATTTAGTAACTAATGGTAAATTTTTATCTGTTCTAAGCAATGGAATTTTTGAAAAACTCATATTATGAATGCTATTTTGCACTGATAACAATTTTTTATGAAGAAATAATAGAGCTATAAAATTATAACTGATAAATTTATATTAAAATGAAGCAATTAGAATATCTAAAATGGCTTTATGTTTGAAAACATGTTAAATTAGCAACTCTGAAGTCCAAGCTGCCTAATAAGAAGAATTCTTTACTAACCATTTTTTTTCCAAGATGGCAGCTTCTTTGAAATAGCAAGATCAACTCTGTGAGCTTTAATTTAAGAGGCAAAATGGAAAACCACTGGAATCATGAAGGACACCTCAGATCAACTTTAGTGATTACAATTCAACATGGGATTTGCGTGGGGAAAAAGATCCAAACCAGATCATTCTTCCCCTTATCCCTTCCAAATATCATGTTGTTCTCATATTACAGAATACAATAATGAATTCCCAACAGTCCCTCAAAGTGTTAACTAATTCCAGCATTAACTCGAAGGTTCAAAGTCCCAAGTCTCATCTGAGGAAAGGCTAGTCCCTTCTGTGCATAAGCCTGTAAAGTAAAAACAAACAAACAAAAAATCAAATTAGTTATTTCTGAGAAACAATGGGAGTATAGGCATTGGGTAACTACTCCCATACCAAAAGGGAGAAATCAGCCAAAAGAAAGAGGCTACAGACCCCATGAAAGTCCAAATCCAGCAGGGCAGTCATGAAGTATTTTTTACTTTTTTTGAGACAGAGTCTCACACTGTCATCCAGGCTAGAGCACAGTGGTGCAATCTCAGCTCACTGCAACCTCCACCTCCCGGGTTCAAGCTATTCTCCTGCCTCAGCCTCCTGAGTAGCTGGGATTACAGGCATGCACCACCATGCCTGGTTAATTTTTTGTATTTTTAGTAAAGACAGGATTTCATTATGTTGGCCAGTCTAATCTCAAACTCCTGACCTCATGATCTGCCCTCCTCAGCCTCCCAAAGTTCTGCAATCTTAAAGAGTCAAAATAATCTTTGACTCCATGCAAAGGGTGAGCTCCCAGAGCCTTGGGCAGCTCCGCCCCTGTAGACTTTGCAGGGTTTAGCCCCTACAGTTGCTCTCATGGGTCAGCATTCAGTTCCAATGGCTCTCTCAGGCTGAGGATTTAAGCTGCTGGTGGATATAACATTCTGGGCTCTGAAGGACAGTGGCCCTTTTCTCACAGCTTCACGAGGTAGTACCCTAGTGGGGATTCTGTGTGGAAGCTCCAACCCCACATTTCCCTTCTGCATTGCCATAGTGGAGGTTCTCCATAAGGGCTCAGCCCCTGCATTAGGCTTTTACCTAGATACCCAAGAGTTTCATACATGCTCTGAAATCTAGGTGCAGGCTCTCAAGCCTTAACTCTTGCATTCTGTGCACCCACAGGTTTAACACCACTTGGAAGCTGCCAAGGCTTACAGTTTGCACCCTCTGAAGCAGTGGCTCAAGCTGTTCCCTGGGCCCATTTGAGCCACAGCTGGGACTGGAGTGGTTGAGACTCAAGGAGCAGTGTCCCAAGGCCCCACAGGGTGGTGGGACCCTGGGCCTGGCTCATAGAATTATTCTTTCCTCCAAAACCTCTGGGCCTGTGATAGGAGGGGCTGCTGAGAATGAGGTTCTCAGAAATGCCTTGCAGGCCTATTTTTTTTCACTGTCTTGGCTATCCACACTTGCCTCCTTTTTGCTTGCACAAAATCTCTACAGGTGTTTAAATTCCTCTCCAGAAAATTGGTTTTTCTTTTTTACTGCACAGCCAGGCTGCAAATTTTCCAAACTTTTGTACACTCTTCCGTTTTAAATAGAAGTTCTACTTTCAGATCATTTCTTTGCTCACACATAGAAGCCTAGGCTGTTAGAAGCAGCCAGGTACTTCTTGAATACTTTGCTGCTTAGAAATTTCTTCTGCCGGATACCCTAAATTATCACTCTCAAGTTCAAAGTTCCATAGATCCCTAGGGCACAACACCACAAAATTCTTTGCTAATATATAACAAAAGTGACCTTTGCTCTAATGCCCAGTAAGTCCCTAATTTGCATCTGAGGCCTCCTCAGTCTGGACTTCATTGTACATTCTGCAGAATGTACACCAAGCATGATTGCAAAGACCTTGGAGAGCTTTTACTCATGGTGGAAGGGAAAGCCAGAACAGGAATCTTCACATGGCTGAAGCAGGAGGAAGAGAGAATAGAGAGAACTGCCTCACACTTTTAAACAACCAGATCTCACAAAAACTCACTCACTATGGTGACCAAAGGGGATGGTGCTAAGCCATTAGAAACCACCCCCACAATCCAATCACCTCTCATCAGGCCCAACCACCAATACTGCGGATTATAATTTGACATAAAATTTTAGTGGGAACAGAGATCCTAACTATATCTGGGCCCCTCTCTGCTCCATGCCCAGGCAGATCTCCAGGTATTGGTAGCAATCGCTTGGTAGACTGAGCTGCCCCACCCTTCCTGCTCAGAGATTACGGTGCAGCAGTGTCTGCTCTATTCCATATCCAGGGAGATTTCCAAGCAGTCAGAGAATTTGCTTGCCTGAATTAGCAGCCTGAGCTGGCCCTCCCTTACTGTGCAGAGACCATGGTTAAGTAGGACCCTCTCTATCCTATACCCAGACATATCTCCAAGCAGTCAGAGAATTTGCTTGCCTGAATTAGCAGCCTGAGCTGGCCCTCCCTTACTGTGCAGAGTCCATGGTTAAGTAGGACCCTCTCTATCCTATACCCAGACATATCTCCAGGTATGTAGATCATCCATTCTCTCAGATTGGAAGTTTAGACTCTCTCTACTTCCTCTGGCAGATAACTTGGGGCCAAAGAGGTTTCCCAGCTCTATGCTTAGGCACACTGCTTGGAACTTGGTGATCACCTACTGGATTCTCCCTCAGTGCTGATGCTCATACCTGACATCAGGGGACTTGTAGGTTAGCCAGCCTGGTTTGGCCCCATCCATCTCTCTCCTCCACTGGTCTGGGGCTGAGCAGGGAGCTCAGACCACTGTGACCTCCACAGATCAGCTCATTGCCTGAGGAAACAGAGAAATCTCCTGGTAAACAAAGGTCAAGTATATACTCAGTCACATTGGCCGAAGCCAGCTCCTACCCCAAAGAGCCATCTATTGTATTGTAGGTCAAACTGCAGAGCCCAATACAAAATCCACTGAAAAATTGCATAGGGCTTTAGAAGCAAAGCCAAAAGACCCTATCCAACTTGTAGGTTGGCCAGCCTGGCCAACATGGTGAAACCCCGTCTCTACTAAAAATACAAAAAATTACCTGGGTATAGTGGTGGGCACCTGTAATCCCAGTTACTCAAGAGGCTGAGGCAGGAGGATCACTTCAGAAAAATCTGAAGGTAGTGATACCAGCAAAGGATTGCACTAGCTGTTCATCAATGGTCCCTAACCAAAAAGAAAACTCAAAAATAACAGATAAAGAATTCTAAGCATGGATTACAATGAAACACAATAATAACCAAGACAAGACTGAAAGTCAACACACACAAAACACCTTCTAACCAGTCTTTCAAACTAACTCAGTCAGACAAAAATAAACAAAAAGAAATTTAAGAAATGAACAAAGTCTTTGAGAAATATGAGATTAGATAAGACCAAATCTGTGAATTACTGACATTCCCGAGAGAGAAGGCAAAAATGTAAACAATCTAAAAAACATATTTGAGAGAGTAATTGAATAAAAGTTCCCTAATCTTGCTAGAGAGGTAGACATTCAGATACAAGAAATCCAGAAAACACTTGTGCCAATACATATAGTCACCAGGCTGTCCAAGGTCAATGCTAAAGAAAAAATCTTAAAGGCTGAAAAAGGCCAGATGACATACAGAGGGAACTAAATCATGCTAACATCAGACTTCTCAACAGAAACTTTACAAGCCAGGAGAGACTGGGAGGATATTTTCAGCATTCCTAAAGAAAATAAAATTCCAATCAAGAATTTTATATCCTGCCAAACTAAGCTTCAGAAGCAAACCAGAAATAAAATATTTCCCAACAAGAAAGCATTAGGGGAAATCCTTACCCTTAGGCCAACCGTGCTCAACATCTTTAAGGAATTTCTAAACATGAAAACAAAAGAACAATACCTGATGTCATGAAAACATACTTAAGTACATAAGCCATAGACCCTACAGAGCAACCACATAATAGAAACTACAAAGCAATCAGCTAACATCTTGTAATATCATTAAAACCTTACATTTCAAGGATAACCTTGAAAGTAAATGGTCTAATGCTACACTTAAAAGACACAGAGTTGTAAGTTGGACAAAGAAAGGAGATCTATCTTTCTGCTATGTTAAAAAAAACCCATCTCATACAAAATGACAGCTAGTATTAAAATAAAGGGTTGGAGGAAGATCTATCACATAAACAGAAAATTTTAAAAAGCAGATGTCACTACTTTTATATAAGATGAAAAAGGCTTTAAATCAACAAGAGTAAAAAAGGACAAGGAAAAGAAGGGCATTACATAATAATGAAGTGTTTAATTCAACAAGAAGATATAACTATACCAAATATATACACAGCCAACACTGGAGCAACCAGATTGATAAAACAACTACTTAACCTACAAAAAGACTTGGCTATAAAATTATAATGGTGGTCTTCAGCACCACTCTGATAGCATTAGACAGATCACCAAAGCAGAAAATTAAAAAATAAATTCTGGACTTGAATTCAACACTTCACCAATTGGACCTAATAGATATAACAGAATATTTCCCTCATCAATGACAGAATATAAATTCTTCTCATCTGCACATAGAACCTACTCCAAGACTGACCACATGCTTGGCCATAAAGCAAGTCCCAGTAAATTCAAAATGTTGAAATCATACCAACCAATAATAATCTCAGACCATAGTGGAATGAAAATAGTATTCAATATTATGAATGTCTCCCAAAACCATTCAATTACATGATAATTAAACAACTTGCTCTTGAATGACTTTTGGGTAAACAATGAAATTAAAGCAAGAATCAACAAATTATTTGAAACAAATGAAAACATAAACAACATATAAAAATCTCTGAGCTACAGCAAAGGTAGTGTTAAAAGGAAACTTCATAGTGCCAAACACCTACCTCAGAAAGACAGAGAGATTTCAAACTAATAATTGAACATCATACCTAGAGGAACTAGAAAAAGAAGAAACGAACTAATCCCAAAGCCAGCAGAAGAAAAGAAAAAACTAAATTCAGAACAGAACTGAATAAAATTGAGACCCAAAAATGCATAGAAAGAATCGATCAAACCAAAAGTTGGTTACTTGATAGGATAAAGATTGATACATCACTATCTAGATTAACAAAGAAACAGAAGATCCAAATAAGCACAACCAGAAGTGACTAAGGTGACTTTACAACTGATTCCACAGAAATACAAGAGATCCTTAGAGACTATTATGAACACCTATGTGTACACAAACTAGAAAATCTAGAAGAAATGAATACATTCCAAGCAATGTATAACCTCCCAAGACTGATTCAGGAATAAGCCTTGAACAGACCAATATTGAGTTCCAAAATTGAATTAAAAAATACAATCCCATTTACAATAGCCACAAAAAATACCTAGCAATACACATAGATGTTAGAAAATGCATATAAGGAGAACAAAACACTGAAGAAAAAAATCATACATAACACAAACAAATAGAAAAATGTTCCATGCTCATGGATTGGAAGAATCAATATTGTTGAAATGACCAAATTGTTCAAAGTAATCTGCTGATTCGACACTATTTCTATCAAACTACCAATGCCATTTTTTACAAAATTAGAAAATATTATTAAAAATTTCATATGAAATCACAAACGATCCCAAATAGTCAAATCAATTCTAAGCAAAAAGAACAAACCTAGAGGCATTATATTACCTCAGTTCAAACTATACTATAAGGTTACAATAACCCAAAAAAGCATGGTACTGTTATTAAAAACAGACATATAGATCAATGGAACAGAGCAGAACAGTAGTCCCCAAACTTTTTGGCACCAGGGACCAGTTTCAAGGAAGACACTTTTTCCACGGACCAGGGTTGGGCATGGGAGATGGTTTCTGGATGAAACTGTTCCACCTCAAATCATCAGGCATAAGATTCTTATGAGGAGCGTGCAACTTAGATCCCTTGCATGTAGAGTTCACAATACGGTTCAAGGTCCTATGAGAATCTAATGCTGCCGCTGGTCTGACAGGAGGCAGAGCTCAGGCAGTAATGCAAATGATGGGAAAGCCTGTAAATATAGAAGAAACTTCACTCGCTCACCCACCGCTCACCTCCTTCCCACTGCTCTGTGGCCTAGGGGTTGGAGGCCCCTAGAGTAGAGAACCCAGAAAGAAAGCCATCCACCTGGAGCCCTCTGATCTTGCACAGCATTGACAAAAATAATAAATGTGAAAAGGACTCTCTCTTCAATACATGGTGCTGGGATAGCTGGCTAGTCATAGACAGAAGAATGAGGCTCAAACGCTACCTTTCATCATATACAAAAACGAACCCAAAATTGATGAAGAATTTAAATGTAAGACTACAAACTATAAAAATCTTAGAAGAAAACCTAGGAAGCACCATTCTGGATACCAGCGTTGGTAAGAAATTTATGACTAAGTCCTCAAAAGCAATTGCAACAAAACAAAAATTGAGAAGTAAGATCTAATTAAACTGAGAGCCAAAGAGCTTCAGCAAAGATAAGTTTCTTTTCAACAGCAAAACAAACTATCAACAAATAGACAATCTACAGAATGAGAGAAAATATTTGCAAACTATGCATCTAACAAAGGTCTAATATCCAGAATCTGTAAAGGACTTAAACAATTCAACAAGCAAAAACCCCCAAATAATCAGAGTAAGAAGTAGGTAGAATATATGAACAGACACTTCTCAAAAGAAGACATACAAGCAGCCAACAAACATATAAAAATGCTTAACATCACTAATCATCAGAGAAAGGCAAATTAAAACCACAATGTGATAACATTTCACACTCATCACAATGACTTTTTAATAAAAAGAAAAAAGTCAGAAAACAAGAGATACTAGCAAGGTTGTGCATGGAAAGGATGCTTATGTACTGTTGGTGGGAATGTAAATTAGTTCAGTCACTGTGGAAAGCACTTTGGAGATTTTTCAAGGAACTTACAACAGAACTACCATCTGACTTAGCAATCCTACTACTGGGTACACGGAAATACATTATTTTATTTAAAAAATGCATATACTTGTGTGTTTATTACAGTACTATTCCCAGTAGAAAAGACATGGAATAAATCTTGGTGCTCATCAATTGTGTATTAGATTTTTTTAAAAAGTGGTACATATACACCATGGAATACTTCATAGCTATAAAAAATAACAAAATGTATGCCACATATATGCAGCTAGAGACCATTATCCTAAGTGAATTAACACAGGAACAGAAAACTCCAGCCTGTGAAAGCACCTTTGGGGACTCTATGAAGCTGCAGGGGTGGAGCTTCCCAAAGCCTTCGGAGCCCACTCTTTGCAGCAGTGTATCTTGGATGTGGAACATGAAGTCAAAGGAGGTTATTTTGGAGTTTTATGATTTAACGACTGTCCTGCTGTGTTTCAGACTCGTGTGGGGCCTGTAACCCCTTTCTTTTGGCTGATTTCTTCATTTGGGAATGGGAATGTTTACCTAATGCCTATATCCACATTGTATTTTAGAAGTAAATAACCTGTTTTGAATTTACAGGCTCATGGGTGAAAGGGACTTGCCTTATCTCAGATTAGATTTTGGAGTTTAGACTTCTGAGTTAATGTTGGAATAAATTAAAACTTTGGGAGATATTGGGAAAGCATAATTGTATTTTGTAATGTGAGAAAGACATGAGATTTGGGGAGCCGGGGTGGAATAATATAGTTTGGGTGTTTGGATTTTTGTCCCCACCCAAATCATATCATATCATATTACCCTAATATCATGTTGAAATATAATTCCAATTTTGGAGGTGGGAGATGTTTTGGTCATGTGGGCAGATCCCTTAAGACTTGGTACTGTTTTTGTGCTATTATGTTCTTGTTAGATCTGGTAGGTTAACGTGTGTGGCACCTCCCCTGCTCTCTCTCTCTCTGTCTCTCTCTCTCTCTCTCTCAAACTCTCTGTCTCTTTCTCTCTCTTCCTCCTGCTTTCACCACATGATTTTCGTGCTCCCACTTCACTTTCTGCCATGATTGTAAACTTTTTGAAGCACTCACCAGAAGCTGAGCAGATGCTGATGCCATGCTTATATGGCCTGCAGAACTGTAATCCAATTTAACCTCCTTTCTTTATCAATTACCCAGCCTCAGATATTTCTTTGAAACAACTCAAGAATGGCCTAAAACAGGTACACATGGACAGAAGTATGGCAAGAATAGACACTGGAAGCTACTAGAGAAGGAAAAAAGGGAAGCAAAGGTCAAAAAACTAACTACTGGGTGCTATTCTCACTACCTGGGTGACGGGATCATTTATACCCCAAACCTCAACATCACACAATGTACTCATGTAACAAAACTTTAGCATCACACAATATACTCGTGTAATAAACAATATGGCTTGAGTCTAAAATAAAAGTTGAAATTTAAAAAACAAAGCCAAATTAAAAAATAAAATAACTATCCAGTGATAACCATGTTCAAAATAACACATTGATGGAATAGTGAGTCTTATTATAATGATTTAATATTCACTAGAAATGAAATATTAAAATGATAATTGACATTTAGAAATCTATAATCATAATTCAATTATTATAGCATACTGACTTTTTATAAATATAACATATCAGAAAGTGTCAATACAATTATTTGTTAACAAGAAAAACTGATAAAATAATGGAAGTGCTTCTTATTAAAAATATGTAATGAATTGTATTCATCCTGTGAATGTCTGTGTAGTTTTATTTCTTAGATACTACAAAAAGCATTTATGTGATCATTTTAATTTTTTGACATCTCAAAAAAATATTGTATAATATTACTGCTTTCAAAATCAAATTTAATATCCTGACCTAATGCATTATATGCTTAAGGATTATGTAGCTGTCAAAATTAATACCTAAAAAATTAAAAGTAATATATGTTATCCAAAGGTAAAAAATGTCTAATCTTCCTTTGGCTATAAACAAAATAAAGAACAATAATTATTGAAGAATGGTAGAATGTGATCCATTAGCATTTAAATAAAAATATATGAGATTTATTTTATGATTAAAAATGGTTAAGAATTTATATAAGAAGATTTTCTTGGTAAAAGTCCTTCTGTCCTGTAATTGATTATTAAGATATTTTCTGATAAACCCAAGCTACTTGGAGTTGAGTGTCCACCATCTTTTCAACAAAATAAATATTTTATAAACAAACTCATAATTTTTAGGCATAATCTCTCTTCATCTATTTATTTCAATAATACTACCTTTCTTCCAGAAATCCAGTGTCAAAATACAGACTGCTGTTCATTTTTGTCTCCTATTAGTGGCACCATAACTAATTCTGCTGTTTAACTTGCTTGTGAGTCACTCACATTCAGCCAATTGCATCAGTCATACCGCAGCAGGCCTGTGCTGACCACATGACTCCCCAGCCTCAAACCATTTAAGTAAATTCCAATATCTATGAGATCTTTTCCAACATTTTTACTGGGATTAAGGCCTTCCAAAATCTTTTCCCTGGAAATCATTAAGACACTCAGAAGGTTCAGAACCCTGGCTAATGGCAGAAAAAAAAATCCTATATACTAAATTATTAGTGTCTCTGATTGTTTTCCCATCTGCTTTCAGAAGGTCTAGCTTGAAGTGATAGCAGTTTGCAAGGCACCAATTGCGTTTGAATATCCTGGTCTTTTGCTAACAAGGCTCCAATGTCAGTGAATACATGATGTGAATCCAAAAATCAAGTAGCAGAAGACTGTTTTGCTGTCACCTTACCAGGACCCCCAACATCCTAGCTTCAGGGGAATATTTGCACAATTCCCCTCCCCAGTTCAACTCAACTAGTTCCATACATCAAATCATACCTAATGAATAATATTATCTGTAAAGTGAATCATAAATATTTATTAGAGCTTACAGTTAGACTCTCTCTTTAGAGTAATCACATAAATAACAATACTCTTAGTCATTGTGTGAGTTCCAATTATTGTCTTTAAAGAAATTGTCGTTGGGGAACTTTAAGTAACATGTCAAAGATCATAAACCTAGGTAGTGATGGAGTCAAGATAATAATTTCAGTGTGTCAAACTCCAAAACCCCTTCTCCCCCAAATTATTCTATACATGTATTTTCTTATATTTCAACTTATTCCAAAGGTATCAGGTGATATGCTGGAAAATGTACAACAATAAGGCTACTACTATAACACCACCACAAAAACAAAGTCTAGCTAATAGTTTGGTACCATTTGTCCCTTCAGAGAAGTTTAGATAAAAATTACATTTTTATTTGACTAACAACTCTGTCTGATGACAATAATATGAATACTCTGATTATAATTATTTCTTACTTACTCTTTCACACTCCCTCTGTTTGTGTAAGCACTGGCATAGTTGTTCATTTTTCACCAGAGGCCATAAGTCAATTGAATACTCAAGCAAAGATTTTGAATTAGATTGTTTTCCCTTCATTATTGCAAAAGACGGTTCTTTAGCTGTGAAATGGATATATAAATTCTTCTCAAGCACCAATCAGGAAAAATATACTGCAAATTTTTCTTAAGTGAGGGATAATCGTGCCGCTTTTCTTCATCATATTTCTTAAATCAATTTCCTTTTTTTCCTTTTCCATGACCACCACTACCAATTTTAATTCTTGTTGTCTGTTATCTAAATTATTTCACTACCTATAAATTTGTCTTCCATCTCTAGCCTTCCTTCAGAATTTCTTATGCATGAGGCCAGCCAGAATTTTTAAAACAGTTTCTTATACCATTATATTTCCCAAACTTGCCATTATTCTTTATTATCTTTTCCTGAAGGGTAAAGGACATTTAACATTCATTTGTCTATCTAGCCACACTTGATCTAAGTCAAAAGGTGGAGAATCAGTGTATTCAAACCAACAAAAAACACAGGAATAATATTCCCATGCATCTTCTTTTATATGTATGTTTAAGGAACAGATACATAAATATGTGAATAAAAGTGTTTTATATACAGAAATGCCTTATATCAAATACATGTAGTATTTGAATGTGTTGTGCATTTTCATGTCATATGGATACTGTCTTAACCTGCTATTGTGAGACCACATTCACATACAATAAGCAAGCTTATGGAATTTAAAACTGTGCCAACAAATCTTTGATCATAGTCCCATAAAAGGTGTAATATAATTCCCCTCCCCCTAAGAATGAGTTGAACTTACTGCCTTGTGCCTATTCTAGTGGATAGAATATGATGAAAGTTACAGTGTGTGACTCCAAGACTAGCTTATAAAAGGCAGTGTGGTTTCCACCTTACTCTCTCTAGGTTCACTCACCCTGGAGAAAGCCAGCTGCATAAGGACACTTAGGCAGAGGACCATGAGGTAAGAAACTGAGATCTCCAAGCAATGGCCTGTGAGGGACTCATGTCACCTGACAATGTCCATGTGAGTGAGCTTGGAAGCAGTTTTACCAAACTCAGTCAAGTGTTCAAATGATTGTAGTCCCAGCCGAAAACTTGTAACATTGCATCCCAGCCAAACATTGCAGTTTCATGGCAGACCCTTAACCAGAGCCGTCCAAATCAGCTTTTCTGTTTTCCCAATCCATGGGTATAGTGAAGAAATAAATGTTTAAGTCATTACAATTTGGAATAATTTCTTATATAAAAATAAATAACTAATGGGGCATCTAGAGGTAGATTTTAGTGAGTAGATTCTAGTGAGTGCATGGGAAGATATAAAGAATATGGTCAGAAATAATTAATCTGTTTCCTCTATTTTTTACTTGTAGAAATTAATAATCATTATACCAAGAATGTAGCAGCATTTGCATGATGTATTTGGGTTGCAAAATAGAAAACACAGCTCAGACTTCATCATCATCATCATTACCTTTCTTACAAAAAATATTGAAAACATTTTCACAAAATACTTTATTATTTTATTTTATTTTATTTTATTTTATTTTATTTATTTATTGAGACGGAGACTTGCTCTGTCGCCCAGGCTGGAGTGCAGCGGCGCCATCTCGACTCACTGCAAGCTCCGCCTCCTGGGTTCACGCCATTCTCCTGCCTCAGGCTCCGGAGTAGCTGGGACTACAGGCACCCGCCACTACGCCCCGCTAATTTTTTTTTTTTTTTTTTTTTTTGTATTTTTAGTATTGACGGAGTTTCACCACGTTAGCCAGGATGGTCTCCATCTCCTGACCTCTTGATCCGCCCGCCTCGGCCTCCCAAAGTGCTAAGACTACAGGCTTGAGCCACTGCACCCGGCCCATTTTCACATAATGCTTTTATAAGAGCTTTGTGAAGCCATTGAGTGACATATTGTAGCTTCTTAGGGACTCAGAAAATACAGAATTTCATGTGCCACAAGTACTCTGCATGTAATCTTTGCTTTTTTTCTTATTTTAGTAAAATAAACCCTATATTGTTAGTTGGTTATTTATAGTGAATTATATTTTCACAAATGACATATGTTTTCATAGTATATATGAACTTGAATAGAATGGCTCCATGATTAGTATTACAATTGGTTTGTAAAGCATGCATTCCAGCTAAAATACTACCCTTTTTCTCCTTTCATGTCTTTTTATAATAACATTGAGCTTAAATTACACATTATATTTTCTTTTATATTATACCAGGTAAAGACAAAACAACTTCTTAGAATATGTAGGTTATATTATAATTGGCACAATAACTTTGTAAAGAGTGAGTAAAGCCATAAAATGAGATAGACTCTTTAGTTGACATGCTGTTTTATGTGTATATTTATAGAAATAGGTATTAATAGTATTTCTATATTTCAGTACTTTTGCCAGAATAATAAAGCAAAATAACTAAGTTTTGTTTTTAAGAAAGGATGCAAATAAAGAGTTTTAGTATTCTTTTACAAGGCATATTAAATATAGCAGTGATTTTTTTTTCATTTTTATTTTTAGACAATTGCATTTTTTTTTCTCCTCTTATGGAAATGTAAGTCTAACCAGTAATATTCAAAAAGGAAAACTAATCAGCCTTATCGAAAGAGACAGCTTGTCATTCTTCACTTTTCATATCTACATTAATCTGGTTTTAATTTGGTATGGTTCTTCTATTTATCCAGGGACTGGGTCTTGCATTTCTTTTTCTTGTGAGGAAATTGTAAATATGTTCACATGGCATATAGTAAAGTGTCAAGTTGTATGCAGCAAGAAAACCCTCAACTATGGGAAAACTCCATCCTATGCGCTGTAGGGTGACTATATATAGGTTTGTTTTATTGTTTTTAATTTGCATATCTTCTGTCTGTCCTTAAATTAGATGCAGTATCTTAATAATTTCACTTGAAACTCAAAGCCAAGATTTTGCAGTGTGAGGAAGTTTCAGAATAAGACATCAAGTTTCTAGCCATCAGAGGATAATTTATTGATACTTGTCAAAAGGAAGTATCAGTCTAACAGAAATCAAGACAAAAGGAATGCCTGATGAATTTTCTTTGAAGTGCCTTTTATAAAAGTCCTTGGTAATACATATTGATGAACTCCAAATTGTCTTGCCTGAAGGGAAAAGAAAGTAGACTGCTTTACACTGTCTTATAAATATTCATCAAAAGAACAAGACTTATGTTTCTAGGCGTGAGGTGAATGATTACGGTTGTATGATTGCCTTGGAATCTGGATAATTAGTAAAACAGCCATTGACAGAGAATTTTAAACTTTGTATGTTTCTTGCTTTCATTTTATTTGGAGTCAGAAATAAAGCTTTCTATAGCTAAGGGAAGCAGTTTTAGGGGATGAAGAATTGATATTATCATGTTCTAGCCATAAGTTTGTTTACTATTTGTTTAGTTCAAACTTAAAACAAAAATAATTGGTTTTATTTTATTTTTATTTATTTATTATTTGCTAATTCATTTTTGGTCTAATGAACCAGTACCACTCTTACTAAGGATGATTTGTTAGGATATGTGTCTTAAGACCTGAAGACTGTAAAATGATAGGATGGATCCCTCTAAATGGTCAGATAGAATAATTTTGTTTGACTGTTTTTTGTATGGTATTATTGTTGTCATTTTGCTTATTCATTTTGAACTGAAAAATTAACTTTGTTTTTCTTTTGCTTATTGAATCCATGTGATTAAAGATCTAGCTTGATTAAATGGACATGGAATTTTTGATATTTGGAAGATAAGTATTGTTCATACCAACAATCAGAAATTACCTATCATTGTATAACTAGTTGCACATTTCTCCTAATCCTTGTTTTATAAGTCATCCTCTAAACTGTTAGGAAGAAAATAATCCCTTCTCTGGAAACTTTATCCTTTACAGTGTTTACCACTTAAATGCAATTAAGCAAACATAATATCCTCTTGGAAGCAAAATAGTTGCTCAGCTTAAGTAACTGACACTAATTATCTTTGTTGAATGAAAGACATATTCAGCAAGTGTTTGAAGAATGCTTCCTTCGTGTTGAGCAGAAATTAGCACTTATATTGGTGTTACAGGCAGAGGAGCACTCAACATGCTGTATCTATCAGTTCATACCCATATGTAGACCTACAAGTAAGAAAGCGGAACTGAAATTGACATGTGTCTGAGAGTAAAATGTGATAAAACAGAAATAACTTTTAAGTAAGAGAAAGACAGTTTGAACAAATGATTCTCCTAGAAAATGTTTAGGTGTTATCTAAAAACTGTCCCCTTATTGTAAGGGAAATTTTACTGCTTCAAAGACCTTGGCCAGAAACATGCAGAATTTTAATATCCAGCAGCATTGAGCTGTAGTAAATGCAGAAGATGACAATGATGGTGATGAGGGTATTGGTATTCTTGAAAAAGTAACTGAATAGTTTGGCAAATAAAGTTAAATTATTTTCAGAAGCAAAGGAATCATCTTGCACTCTCCTGCTTTTTCTTTTTTCAATATTGCACTTTAATTTGATGTATAATTTATCTCATTCAGAATCTATGAAAAATAGTTTAGAAAAAAGACTCTTATGAGGCATATGTTGTCAACAGTCTGGAACACTTAAATTGATCACACAGAATACCCAGATAAATTCAACATGGGATAGAAACAAAGCAAGGACTGTCTGGAAACTGAAGTGTTTTGTCTGTGAGGAAATCTATTATTTTTATTTTATTTCTGAGGAAACATCACTGAGAAACTTACTAGCTATAATAACATTTATAGACCATTTTTTCCAAGCCATCTAAGGAAAAAAATCTCCATTTAAAATGCAAATGGAAAAATGCAGTAAAACGAGCAGGGCAGAAAAGGAGAACTGACAGTTAAATATTTAAAACTCTGCCTCATAGTAGCAATCAATGGCTCATACAAACATTTTAATGGAAATATTTCAAATGTCTATATGCAGAAAACCACAAGAGAAAGGCTACTATCTAAAAATAATAGCTATAATTGAAATTTTGAAACTATGGGGTTACCCAATACTTACTAAACCACAGCCCTAGCTGGATTTATTTTAGGACACTGTGTCTGCCCAGAGTACAACATCTTAAGAATGAGACAGAATTTACAATTGTCACTGGGAGGGCCTATGAGGAAAGGAAAGTGACTGTAAGTTAAAGACTAACTTACAAAACTTGCCCTGGTGCTGACTGAAATGATTCATGTTTTGCTGAGTGGTTTTTTGAAGAAAGTAACAGCTTCCAATGTATTCAGTGGTAGGAGCCCACTGGGGTGCAGATGAGACCTGCACTCATAAAAAGCAAGTATAGATAGTCATAAAACATGAGGAAACAGTTGATATCACCCCCTTCCCATTAAATTAATTCCAATAAACACAAATGTAAATACTGTAAGTTGTCATTTGTTTATCAGGGAAGAAAGGAATGATAAAAATTTTAAGCTGGCATGTTTAGAGTAAATGGGAACTCATATTTCATGTTTATCAGAGTGAAAATTGATGCAAATTTTCAGTAAGTATAAAACAGAAAGCCTATTCTTTCAGCAAGAAAGTTGACTACTAGACATTTATCAAAAGAAAATGAATAGGAAATTGTGTTAGGGTATATATTGTAGGTATGTTTATATAACATTATGGAAAAATACTAGAAACAACTAAAATGATTAATAGTGAGAGACTGAGTAAATGCATCATATTAAACCAGACAGTTGTTCAATATTTAACCATTAAAATATTTTATATATTTTATTTGTATTTACATGAAAATTATATATTGAGAGGAGAATATATATGTGTGTGCATAGCTCTATCTATGTATCATCTATCTAAATGTCATCCATCATCTATATTATATAGATGCTATTAGAGGTTGAACTGTATTCCTCCACAATTCATATATTGAAGTCCTCACCCTCCATACCTAGAATATGACTATGTATTTGGAATCTTATCTTTAAAACGGTATTTGAAATGTCTTTAACAATCTTTTTAGAAGTCTTTGAAGAGGTAATCAAGGCAAAATGAGGTCATATGGAAGGGCCCTAATTCAGAATATCTGGTGTCTTTATAAGAAGAGATTAGGAAACACACAAGTAATGAGGCAAGACTGCATGAAAACATGAGAAGGAAATGGCCATCTGCAAACCAATGAGAGAGGCTTCAGAAGAAACCAATCCTGTTGAAGCCTTGATCTTGGACTTTTAGCCTTCATAATTGTGAGAAAATGAGCTTCTGTTGTAGGAACCACCTAATCTGTGCTACTTTGTTATGGCAGCCATGGGAAGGTAATACAGATAATTACCTCTTGATATAGATAGAGATATGTATTTTTCTTGGTAATCTGTGTTTTCTATTTTTTCTAACATAAATACACACCATTTATATAATTTAAAAATATATAGGAAATAAGAAAAAGCTGCCAGACTGTGTTAGTTGTGAAACACTGAATATTTCAGAATAACTTTCTCTAGAAATTCAATTAAGAATTGGGAAGAAAACACCAAATGTATCCAATCGTTCACATGTAATTTTGCCTAGAAGTTAACTTTCGTAAGTTTGATAACTGTCATTTCTTGCTACAGATGCAATCAAGCAACATTTTATTCAAAATAGTTTTAATCACGATAACCACACCAGAGCTGACTAGCTGAAAACAAGTGGGGTGACATATTTTGTGCAAAGATCCCAAGTTTTTAGTTAGTAGGGGCTTTGTGTCATGGAACTTTCTATTCTCCATAGCACCTAGCAAAATTCTAGATATGAATTCATTCTTCATAAATGCTTTTTGACTGGCTTATTCAAAAAGTGAGAAAGAATAATGATTTCTTAAAAACTGACTTTGCTTTAGTACTTTATTAATTGATGCATGTATTCACTGTAGTAAGATATAACTAAAAATCTTCAGGCTGTTGATTGCAAGAAGTTACCTATCAACATAGAAGGGATGTGTCAGTCTTTACCTTAAAAATGAATAAAACCCAGAGTATAATTTGCCTTGGAAATGTCAGTATCAGCAGTGTGACAGAGGACACAGAAGTGACAATCAAACTATATTCAGTATGGCCATTTATTAAAAGTTTGGGTGGCCTAGTGCATGGTATATTTTTGGTTCTATAGGATGATTCAAAGTAAACTCTTCTGAATCCAACACATTCTCTAAAATCCCTATATGCATGTAAATAAATGTAGCTCTATCTATAAAAAACATAAATAAGTTTCAAATTTTAAAACTTACAAATTTTCAGAAAATACATCGGTGATGGCTCAGGGAAACTATTTCAGATGAGGAAAATTATTTTCTTGATATTTGGTTATCTATTTTAACACAAGACTCTTGATAACAATATAAATTGTTTAGGACCCATTAGCTTTTTACCTCAAATATTGTATAATTGCTTCAATTAATTATACAAAATATGGTTTGCATTTTATACTCACACATTAAAAACCCGTGAATGTTCACTTCCAGAAAAAAAGATGTAAGGTATTTTGCTTTATACATAAGATATTTTGCTTTCTATATATTCTATATCTTTCTATATGGGTGTCATCTCCGTAGAGTCCCAGGCTTTCTAATCTTACTTGTTTTTCAAAAACCCAGTCAACGCTTACAGTGTCATTACAAGAAAAAGATGAAAATTTATTCTTTCTTCTAAGAAAATGAGTGTAGAGAAATTTATTTTAAAACAAATCATATTACAGGTAAAATATATATCAATAAAACCATATTATCTTGACATGGCACAGAAAACCATTATGTTTCTCTGTATTTGCTTCTTGTCTTCTTTTTTACTAATTAAGCCTGGTTGCACCTCAGCCAGCTGATGAGTGTTCACCATCTTACTTCCATTTTGACTCTTCTTTGTCTGAACTCTGCTTCCCTACTCTCTCTGTCTCCTTCTCTCCAAACAGTTACCTGTACTGATTTCAGCTTTAACCTTCAACCCTATATATTTTTTAGCCACTCACAAAGAATTTTAAGAATTCACAAAACTGAGAGCTTCTGCCAGAAATGCTGCAAAAGATGTTAGAAATATATTATATCAAGAAGTATTTCAAAAAAGACTGCACATTTTGACTCCATTAGTCGATCATAAGAAAGCTGCCTACATCATAAACACACTCTCCCAGAAACTTTAGTACAGGTGCGGCTTTAGTAAGTTCAGATGTATAAATGCTAAAGTTTATGTAAACATTCACTCGAAAGCATCATTATTTACATTTGATAACCAGTTATAGGTTTTCATGATTTTAATGAATTTTTTTACATTAACTTTTGGCTTTAGTCTCTCTAATTGAAGATGACAAACTATTAAAGCAAAAATTTAAAAACTGTATTATTCAAAATTCAAAAATCTAAAAAAAGTAAAGTAATTAGACCTAATTGAACTTTCAAATGCTGATTTAAAAATAAATTTGTAGTATTACACTTTTGAAGTTATTAAGGCGTAAAAGTGTACTAAGACTTTTGGCACACTTTGAATTTCAATATTCTTCATTAATAATGGATTTTAAAAAACCTAAACAAAGAAAAATAGGACCATATTATACCTTTTTCACTATCCTTCAAAAATTGCTGAAAATTTTCCTGCAGTACAATGTCACTTATCTTCAATCATCTAGAGAATGAATGCCAGGGAGTTCAAGGGAGCAGCCTCAGGTCATGGAGCTGGTTCATGAAGGAAAAGATTCCCAGGGCTGTCACTCCATTTCTGTTCTCACTACCTAAATGGAGTAAGTCAATAAGAATTACGGACTTGATATTTTTATACTGGTGCCTGACAGACCTAATCTCTCCCTTGACTAAAGTTGCCCAATCCATGAACCTCTGCTCAGAATAGTATCATCAGGCACTTCCTTTGCATAAAACATGGGTTTTGTTTGGACTGCAGTAAGGATCCATCCTAAGAGCAATATCACCCTTAGCCGGCAGATGAGGCCCTGCATTGGGCTTTGTGTATATACAAATATATATGTTTGTAAGACTTCAAAGCTTCCTAATCTTTTTCAATTACCGTCATGTGTATCCCTCACTTAACAATAGGGATATATTCTGAGCAATGTGCCATTAGGTTATTTCATCATTATGTGAACATCATAGAGTATATTTACATAAATCTAGATGGTATAGCCTATCACACACCTAGGTTGTATGGTATAGCCTATTACTTCTAAGCTATAAACCTGTACAGCATTTTACTGACTGAGTACTGTGGGCAACTGTAACACAATGGTAAGTACTGGTGTATCTAAAGATAGAAAAAGTACAGTAAAAATGTGGCATGAAATACAGAAAATAGTCCAGTATAGTCAAGGTTCTCTAAAGGGACAGAACTAATAGGATATATGTGTATATGAAGGGGAGTTTGTTAGGAGAATTGACTCACACGATCACAAGGTGAAGTCCCACAGTAGGTCATCTGCAAGCTGAGGAGTAAGGGAGCCAGTTTGAGTTCCAAAACCTCAAAAGTAGGAAAGCCAACAGTGCAGCTTTTAGTCTGTGACCAAAGGCCAAAGAGCCCCTGGCAAATGACTGGTGTATGTTGAAGAGTCCACAAACTGAAGAACTTGGAATTTGATGTTTGAGGGCAGGTATCATACAGCACGGGAGAAAGATGGCGGCCAGAGTACTCAGCAAGTGAAGTCTCGTTCCACTTTCTTCTGCCTGCTTTATTCTAGCCGTGCTGGCAGCTGATTAAATGACGCCCACCCAGATTGAGGGTGCATCTGCCTCTCCCAGTCCACCGACACAAATATTAATATCCTTTGGCAACACCCTCACAGACACGCCCAGGAGCAATACTTTGCATCCTTCAGTCCAATCAAGTTGACGCTCAATATTAACCATCACAACACCTGTATAGAGCACTTTCCATGAATGGAGCTTGCAGGACTGAAATCTGTTCTGGGTGAGTCAGCGAGTGAGTAATAAGTAAATGTGAAAGCCTATGTATACTACCATAGACTTTATAAACACTTTACACTAAACTTATAAAACATATTTTTCTTTCTTCAATAATAAATTAATCTCACTGTAACTTTTTTACCTCTACATTTAAACATTTTTAACTGTTTTACTCTTGTAACTACACTTTAAAACAAACACATTACACGGATACACAGCATATTTTTCTTTTTTATATCCTTTTTAATAAGCTTTTTCTTATTTTACTCTTGTAACTACACTTTAAAACAAACACATTACACAGATACACAACATATTTTTCTTTTTTATATCCTTTTTAATAAGCTTTTTCTTATTTTTAATTTGTACTTTTTAAACTTTTTTTTAAAAACTAAGACACAAACATACATATTAGCTTAGGTTTACACAGGGTCAGGATCATCGATATCACATCTTCAAGGACAGTAACACACATAGAGCTGTCATCTCCTCTGATAACAATGACTTTTCACTGGAGCCTTTTGGAAGGTGGAGGTTGGGAGGAGGAAGACGATCAGGAAAAATAACTAATGGGTGCTAGGCTTAATACTTGGGTGAGGAAATAACCTGTACAATAAACCCCCACGACACAAGTTTACCTATGTAAGAAACCCGCACTTGTACTGCTGAACTTAAAAGTAAAAACAACAAAAAAAGACTTTTTCTGGAACACCTCCTGAAAGACCTGCCTGAGGCTGTTTATAGTTACCTTGTTTTTTCAAGTAAAGGGGTATACTCTAAAATAATGAAAAAAGGATGATCTAGTAAATGCATAAACCAGTAACATAGTTCTTTATTATCAATATCAAGAATTATGTACTGTACATAATTGTGTGTGCTATACTTTTATCAGACCGACGGTTCTGTAGGTTTGTTTACACCGACATCACAGACACCTGAGTACAATGTTGCACAATGACATTTCAATGGCTACAATGTCACTAGGTGATAGGAATTATTCAGCTTAATTATAATCTCATGAGACCACGGAAGTATATGTCGTCCATTGTTAACTGATACATTATTATGTGCACATGGCTGAATTAAACTTAGTCCAGTCCATATTAAATTCCATCTCATACTCGATACAGATTCTCCCAGGACAGGTTGAAGGTGCTTATAACCATGCAGGGGATGGGATCTACTCTTTCTCTCCTCTTCCTACTTTAGTACCTTGGCCTGGGGAGAGATCTCAGCCAGACTCTGGTTCGTTTCCTTTTCTGGTTCAAATCCAGAGTCTGGATTTAACTATTCAAAATTTGGGGCCAGAGATACAGGAAAGTGGAGGCAGAGATCTTATTTATCGAAGTGTATGTTGGCATAGAAATTATCCCTAATCACTACTCCAGTTAGACCCTATTCGGTCTAATGTTAGTGGTCTTCGCAGAGGATACTATATACAGTTTCCTCAAAAAAGTACTCAAGTCATTCCATCTTTCTTGTCCTAAGGGAATATTCCATAGGGAGGGGAAGCTTAGGCACTCTTTATTCCTTCCAGAAGCCATGCAAACAACCAAACAACAACAACAATAAAAACCTCTGTCTAGCTGTGAGGTTACTTTGCTTGGTTTGGTAGCCCCCTGTTCAGCCTTCTGCATCCTTCCAATCCTCTAAACTCAATGATTCTTTCCTTGGAGGAAAGGGCACTACGTGTTCCTATTCTGTGTCATTGAAGGGCTGTGAAGAATTGGAAAGGAAGTTTATGCATCTTTTACTTCTCAGGGTCTCTATAACGTAGTCCTCTCATGCCCTGCTGATGCAGATTTCTCCAAGGAAACTCTGACCTTTAGAAATCTACAGACTAAAAGAAGTTGCCAATTGAGTTCATTACATGTCTAAATTAAAGGGGCCTACATAGAACTGCCTTCCTAAAAAATCAGTGGAAAATTTTGCTTTCTATTACCTTTTGCCCTATTCAAAACATATCCTGAGCATTGCCATCTGTTTGAAAAACATAAGTTTTTGAATCTCGGCAATGTGTTGACCTTAATCTACTTAACTACTGCATGATTACTGCTTTTGGAATAGCTAGAGAGTCATTCACCCCCTTGCCCAACCAGCACCGAATGTTTGTTCCAAAATACTATGATAGTAGTGTCTGACATTAGCTGAACATAAACAACTGGAAAGGAAATAATTTGGGATGAATAATCATGCATAGCATATTGAGGATGGAGTTGGGGGATGGTAGAATGTTATGCACTAGGAAAAGACAAAGAAAATGTCCCAGAAGTGGTCAACTAGAGAAATCATTGTTTTGCATGTAGTGGGAAAGGAAAGGGGAAATAATGTCTAATTGTCTAATAGTGGAAGGTTTGAGAGAGAGATATATATATATATGTAAACAATTATATAATATAATTCTATATATGTAAATATATGTTTATGTATATATGTTTATATTTACAAATCTATCTTCATTTCTATGCATATTTATGTTTATAAATCTATCCTCATTTATGTTTTAGAGAGCTAGATATGCTTATATCAGGCCTGAAGAACTGTGGTGGATTGATAAAAACTGCTGGATTAATGGCTGTTAGAGTTCAGGAATTGGGCTATAAATAATGTATATAAACATACCATATAACACCACCTTTGAGAAGCATGGCATTGAAGCTACAGAGTGGAGGTGAGAGTCCCACATATTGTAGGATATGAACTGTCCTGAGAAGGTCAGTTTTATTCTTTGAAGAATAGTAAACAGTAAACAAATAAACAAAAACATGAAGTGGGAAATCTCTGCAATACATTTTAAAAGAAAGAAAAGAATATCTACTTTGAAGGCTGATAGGGGAGTGAAGCTGAAAATTACTTCAAAAACCAGAATCAATTTTTAGATAGCTATGAGGCAAACTTAAATTTGATGAAAGAAGACATGGCTTTAATAAAACAGAAGCAGAAAACTACAAGGACTGAATAATCATAGATAAAATTCCAGCATGATGAAATAGAGAAGAAGGTAGATAAATGATGTAAGGATTGTAAGTAATCCAAATGTTTAAAAATCAATGTAACTGTTTATTAGAATCAATAAATAGCATAAATTAAAAAGAGAAATGCTAGCAATTTGGAGAATAAATTTGAGAACTTTACTAAAGAAAAAAAAATAATGAATAAGTCCAAATTTATTTCAAGAGAACTGGAAAGAAAAAAAGCAGAAGTAAACATGTAAGAATTTCAGGAATTCCTAAAAGAGAAAATAAAACAATTGGAATAATAATCAAAATAAAAACATACTTCATCTATAAATATATATGTAAATATATATGTATATGTCCCTAACTTACTGAGGTTACACAATTTAATCATAAACATATTTCAGGGAAAAGTAAATATCTTATGTTGAAAGATATTTCAACATAAATATATTCTTGCAAAAATCTGAAATTCAAAGGTAAATAATATTGCCATAGGCTCCCATCAGCAGGGAATAACCCAACCTAGGAAGAAGAAAAAGTTGAAAGGAAGGAAGAGAAGAAGGAAGGGAGGGAGGAAGGCAGGGCAAGAAAATTGAAAGAGGAAGAGAAAGAAGGAAAATTGAAAGGCGGGGAGAAAAATAAGACTGGAATTTGATGTTTCTATAACATTAAATGATCAAAGAAACTGAATAAAGATATATAAAGTCTTGATGGGAAAAACTGGGGCTCCTGCTTTTCTGAAAATTCAGGTTTTGCCTTCACACTTAAAAATAAATCAGACTGTCTGCAAAATTCAAGAGCCCCATGTTGGGACAAATCTCTATCTCTATCTATCTATCTATCTATCTATCTATCTATCTATCTATCTATCTATCTATCTATCTAATCTATCTATCTATCTATCTATCTATCTATCTATCTATCTATCTATCTATCTATCTATCTATCTATCTGTCTATCTATCTATCTATCCATCCATCCATGTAATAACATCCACTATTATTGCCTTAGTCTGACTGGGCTGCCCTATCTAAATACCATCGACTGGATGGCTTAAACAACAGAAATTTATTTCCCACTGTTCTGTGGCTGGGAAGTCCAAGATACAGTTGCTGTGCGATTCAGTTCCTGGTGAGGGCCTGTTTCCTGGTTTGCAGGTGGATGCCTTCTTGTCGTCTTCACATAGTGGGAAAAGAGAGTGTTGTTCTCTCTTCCTCTTCTCCTAACGTCACTAATTCCATCATGGGGGCCCCATCCTCCTGACGTCATCTAAATCTAATTACTCCCCAAAGGCCCCACATCCAAACACCATCACATTGAGGGTTTGGGTATCAACTGGTAAATTTGGGAGGAGCATAAACATTCAGTCTATAACAATTACCCACCCCCAAAAAATCACTTAAAAATGCATTTCGGCCGGGCGCGTTGGCTCAAGCCTGTAATCCCAGCACTTTGGGAGGCCGAGATGGGCGGATCACGAGGTCAGGAGATCGAGACCATCCTGGCTAACACGGTGAAACCCCGTCTCTATTAAAAAATGCAAAAAAACTAGCCGGGCGAGGTGGCGGGCGCCTGTAGTCCCAGCTACTCGGGAGACTGAGGCAGGAGAATGGCGAGAATGGCGTAAACCAGGGAGGCGGAGCTTGCAGGCCGAGATCAGGCCACTGCACTCCAGTATGCGCGACAGAGCGAGACTCCGTCTCAAAAAAAAAAAAAAAAAAAATTGCATTTCAACTGAGTGAAGATGAATGATAATTAGGAAGGAAAGAATGAGAATACTGTCATATTAAGAAGTATAATTTAAGTATTAAAACAAGTTAGAGATAAATGTAAGCCTCTAAATTATAATTATAAATCTAGCTTTGATAACAAAGTAAAGTAATATGCTTGAAAGATAGTATATGATATAAAATATTTTAGTAATTAGCTTGTTCTAAAATTCCAGATTACCTTAGGGAAGGCCTCTATGATTTCAGAAAGCAATGAAATTGTAATAATTATCTTGCTTACATTGAAAATTCTTAGAAGCTACAGTTTTATTATTGACTGGTTGATTTATAAAGTTTTGTTAAATAATTTTTTGAAAATTTAAATATAATTAACAGGCTAAAATCAAGATATACACTATTCAGATGACTGGTAATGATATATCCATCCATATAGCCCTAATTAACATAAACTATAAAAAAATGTAAACAAAACAAAATATTATATTATGATAGATATAATTGAACTTGTGGCTCACTGCAACCTCTGCCTCCTGGTTTCAAGTGACTCTCCTGCCTCAGCCTCCAGAGTAGCTAGGATTACAGGCATGTGCCACCGTGCCCAGCTAATTTTTGTACTTTTAGTAGAGATGGGGTTACACCATGTTGGCCAGGCTGGTTTACAACCCTTGACCTCAAGAGAGCTGCCCACCTTGGCCTCCCGAAGTGCTGGGATTACAGGCATGACCCACCACACCTGGCCTGGACTTACTTTCTTATTAAAAAATAAAGTTACTCATGTTAAAAAATTTAAGTCCAATTATATTTTTATTAGAAAAGACATGCCCCCCCAAAAGTCACAAAAGTACTTAATTAAAAAAATAAACAGAATAAGCAATGATTTATCAGATAGTTGTAAACAACAAAATAATAAAATATAATAGATGTCAGTATTATCTGCAGAGGCAGAAAAATAAAATGAGTTAGACTATTATTTAAAGATGCATGATATATGAAGACACAATACTGATAAACTCTGCCAATCACCTTAAAACTCTATTCAGCTTAGAAAATTGAAGAGAACATAAAAAAGTATCTACCAAAACTTCTACCCTCCAACCTTCATCTTTACCTTATACTCTACACTATTTATAAGAATGTGGACATTTCATGAACAATGAACAATGCTTCACCCTGTGTGCTAGATCTCATGCCTTCTCATCCAGACATAGACATTGCTAGAGCAATTCTCTTGATTTCCTACATTATCACCTTTTTTCCACTCTACATAGTTCCCACTCTAGATGATATCAGCATGTACAATAAAATAAATAAGTTCCAAATTAACCCTACTCCCTACCAAATAGTGTCCCCATGTCATACCTTTCATAGCAAAACTTTTGGAAGGAATTTTCTATATATTTTGTCTCTAATATCCCTCCTCCCATTTTCTCATAAACCCATTCCAAAAGATTTTCACCCACTTCAACATATCAAAGAAAATGCTCTTAACCAATGAGATTGCACATTTCTAAATTCAATGGTTATTTCTCAGTCTTCACTGAACTGCAAGAGTAGATGACATTTCATCAAACTTTTCCCCTTGCAACATCTTCTTATCTGATTTCCAGGGCATGATACTCTTCGTGTTTACCACCTATATCTCTGCTTCCATCTTCTTAGTCTGGTTTCTTTTTATAGTCATAGCCTCTAAATGTAGGAGTACCCCAATGTTCCCCTCTTTGCTCCCTACACTTATAAGTGATTCGACCGAGAATATGTACTGATGACTCTCAAATTCAACTTAAAATGCTCCACTAAAAGATTCATTCATATATCCAATGTCCACCTGACATCTCTACTTGAATGAAATCTAGAAATAAAAAACTTAATATATTCACAATATAATCCAGAAATTACAAACTTAATATATTCACAGCTGAGTTTCTGTTATCCTCCCCTTCACCTCCATATATAGAATTTCTGGACATTTCCTCTCTCTACTTTTCAATTATTCAGACTAAAATAAGTGGTATCATTCTTGATTACTTTTTTAAATCTCTTATACCACATTAATTCCAGTAGCTAGTCTTGTAAGTTTTATCTTTAATTCATATGTAAATTCTGAGCACTTCTTTCCATTTGCCACTATCCTTAAATAAACCATACTCATGTCTTACCTGGAAAACAGTAATAGCAACCTAACTGGTTTCCCAGATTCCATATTTGACCAGCTATAGTTTATTCCCAACATAGCAAACAGTGTGATCATGGCAAGAGGTTACATTTTATCACCCCCTGCTAGCAACTCTCCAACAGCTTTCCATCTCACTCAGAGTGAAAGAAAATGTCTTACCATCATCTATAGTGAAAGAAAATGTCTTACAGTCATCTATGGAGTTCAACATTTTCTGGCCTTTTTTTTTTTTTTTTTTTTTTTTTAACAATCTGACCTCATCTACTATTGAATCTGTGGCCACTCTGAGCCAACCATTTTAGTCCTCCTTAGACACACCAGTCATGCTCTCATATCACAGCCTTTGCACTCACTGTATGAAAAATTCTTCCCCTAAACATTGATAGGACTAGCTCTCTCACTTCCCTCGGGTACAACTCCTAAGCCATCTTTTCAGTAAGGGATTCCCTGGTCATCCTAGTAAACATTTTTGCTCACCTCTGACATATAATTTCCTTGCCTTCTTCACTTTTTCTTTGTACCACTTAATTTCATCTAATATTACATGCAGATAGTTTTCTTTTTCCTTAAATCTGCTCTGTGCCCCCAAGATAGGTTCTTCCTAGTTGCTTCCACTTAGTGGTGTGCAAGAGCTGGCATATACAGCCTCACAAGAGCAAACTGTTAAATATTCAGAAATTTTATGAGCTAGCCCAGCCATTATGAAAAAAAAAAAAATTCTGTAAACTAATTGTTAATGATTTTATAAACAAAGGTAAAACATCGAAACTAATCACTTTCTAAGAATTTCACTATATTTTGCGATTTTCTATGATCTTGAAGTTATCTATATCTATCTGTATGGCAGAAATACTACATAGGAAAGTCTCATTATTTGCAGTAGTTATGTTATATGAAGTAATAGTGAACAATGAATTAGTGGATACCGAACCATGCTGCTAGGGAAGTTCAGAATTAGATTTCTGCAAACCTCTAATCAGGACCTTTTCATCAACTGATCAATACATAAGCTTGTTTTATATATGTTTCTGCTTAGATACACCTATTTTATACATATTATTGATTCATTAACACTGAACTCAAAGCCAGCTGCACTGTAACTCATGCTTGGATGAAGATGATTATCTAACGCATATATTTTCCATAAGGCACATCACAGCCTTCTGCAATTAAGAACACTACACTGCATGTCAGCATTATGCTTGGACACCATTTTAAACAGAAAAACACCAACAAAAGGCACAAAAGTGTAAAAAATATGGCACACGGATGCTTATAGTATGAGAACTTAAATGAGAAGGCAGAGTATTGTCTTCTTCAACCTCAGCTGGGAACATGAGTATCAGGAAACTCAAGTTTTTGCCATTTTATGCATGTCTGTGGATGACCACGACATGACCATAAACATTACTTTGGGGTGACAAATAAATATTTGTTTATTTATTTATTTATTTTATTTGTTTTATTTATTTGCTTATTTATTTATTTATTAGAGAGGTGTAATTCACACATATAGAATTCACAAATATTGACGATTGACTGTATAATGGTGAACAACTGAGCAATGTAATATGCTTTCTAATTCTGCATTCAGTGACATCATATTGGTAGGTTTAAATTGGCCATGGTGGAAGCATAAACATCACAGGGCAAATACTATAAATGAAGGCCTTATTTACTGTTTGATTGGTTGTATAGACTCAAGAAAATTATGAGAGAAATATTAATAAAAGTATGTTCTGTTTGCAACCATTACACTGTGAATAGCACAAACAACTAAGGCTCTCCTTTCCAGTATTTGAAAACAATTATTTAATCAGCAAGGAAGTCATTATGTTATTAAGAGCAAATGAAGTCCCAATATATGTCTTTGCTGTTTTACTTTCATTTTACTTGTCAATGTAGACAAAAATATCAACCACCATCATTTCAGATTTATACTGATTTATCCATTGTAATGATAGGTTGGCTAGGGATTCAAGAATTCAGGAAAAATCAAGGAAAGAAAGGGTTGCTAGAGAATGCTTTGGCTATTTAAATTTATAATGTAAATATTGCATATTTCATAATTATTTGTGAATTGTCTCCTACATATTTTTCATATGAGATGTACTTCTTTTTCAAAAAAGAGCTGAATATTAAACATTTATGAGAACACCATTTCTTAAAATACACTCTCCGTTTTAGATATCTAACATACTCCACTGTCTACAGAGCTGCCTCACCCTTTTCAAGAAGCCCTCTTTGAGAGGTCCTTTTTGACATGAACCTGGGCTGGTTCCCTTCCATGTAGCCCACATATATGCCATGGGAAATACAATTTCTGCTCTGCTCCCAGTGGAAAAGCAACTCTTTCCCAATGTATTCTTCTCTTCTTGTGGTCCACCTCTAGCTTGTAGACCAGCTGTTCATGCTTTACATTTACCAGGCATTAGTCTGCCATTAGCCAAATATGCTCCCCAATATCCAAGGGAAATAAATCATGCTTTCTGAGTGATCTCCTTGAAGTCCTTCTTACATGACTTGAAATGGGCGGGGGGCGGGGAAGCACTTGCTCCCCTTTCTTACAGAAATGGGAGGGAAATATTGAACTAAGTTATACAATAACAAATATGGGAAATACATAATATATATAAACACTATGTACAATTTTAAGCTGATAAAATAGAAAATACTGATGGAATGAAAGAATTATTTTAACAGCATGCTCCATGCTACTAAAATATGGACATAGGTCCATCGCCATGTGATGCCCTGCACCACTTTGGAACCCTGAAGAAAGTCCCACCAGCATGAAGGCTCGCAATGGAAGGAAGGGTCTCACCAGATGTGGTCCCTTGAAGTTGGACTTCTCAGCCTCCATCACAACCCTATAAAGAAAGTGAAACGGAGCACAGAAATTCCATTCCAAGATGGCCGAATAGGAGCAGCTCCGGTCTGCAGCTCCCAACGTGATCGACACAGACGACCTGTGATTTCTGCATTTCAGATACCTGGTTCATCTCATTGTGACTGGTTGGACAGTGGGTGCAGCCGACTGAGGGCGAGCACAAACAGGGCGGGGCATCACTGACCTGGGAGTTGCAAGGGGTCTGGGGATTTCCCTTTCTTAGCCAAGGGAAGCTGTGACAGACTGAACTTAGAAAAATCAGGACACTCCTGCCCAAATACCGTGCTTTTCCAAAGGTCTTAGCAAATAGCACACCAGGAGATTATATCCTGCACCTGGCTCAGCAAGTCCCAAGCCCACAGAGCCTTGCTCACTGCTAGCACAGCAGTCTGAGATGGGACTGTGAGGTAGCAACCTGGCTGGGGGAGGGGTGTCCACCATTACTGAAGCTTGAATAGGTAAACAAACAGACAGGGAAGCTCAAACTGAGTGGAGCCCGCTGCAACTCAGCAAGGCCTGTTGCCTCTGTATATTCCACCTCTGGGGCCAGGGCACAGCTGAAAAAAAGGCAGCAGAAACTTCTGCATACTTAAACGTCCCTGTGTGACAGCTCTGAAGAGAGCAGTGGTTCTCCCAGCACAGTGTTTGAACTCTGAGAACAAACAAGACTGCCTCCTCAAGAGTGGGTCCCTGACCCCTGTGTAGCCTAACTGGGAGACACCTCCCAGTAGGAGTCAACTGACACCTCATACAGGCTGATGCCCCTCTGAGATGAAGCTTCCAGAGGAAGGATCAGGCAGCAATATCTGCAATATCTGCTGTTCTGCAGCCTGTGCTGGTGATACCAGGCAAGCAGTCAGGATACAAAATCAATATGCAAAAATCACAAGCATTCCTACACACAAATCATGCCTCTGTAAAGACACATGCACATGTATGTTTATTGTGGCACTATTCACAATAGCAAAGACTTGGAACCAACCCAAATGTCCATGAATGATAGACTGGATTAAGAAAATGTGGCACATATACACCATGGAATACTATGTAGCCATAAAAAATGATGAATTCATGTCCTTTGAAGGGACCTGGATAAAGCTGGAAACTATCATTCTGAGCAAACTGTCACAAGGAGAGAAAACCAAACAATGCATGGCTTACAAAGGTGGGAATTGAACAAGGAGAACAAGGAGAACACTTGGTCACAGGGTGGGAAACATCACACTCCGGGGCCTGTCAAAGGGTAGGGGTAGGGGGAGGGATAGTACTGGGAGAAATACCTAATATAAATGATGGGTTGATGGGTGCAATAGGCCAGCATGGCACATGTATACCTATGTAACGAACCTGCACCTTGTGCACGTGTACCCTAGAACTTAAAGTGTAATAATAATAAAAAAGAAAGTGAAAAGACAAAAAAAGGAATTATTTTAAAATATATAAACAAAGACTAACGTAAGGGGTTATGTAAAGCTTCTATAGACAAATAACGATATATGATTCACCTTTGAAAGAGGCTGCAGAACTAAATTGCTTTACTTGTGAACTACCTCAGTCCCCAATTAATAATCATGCTATAAATTCATCCAGGAGATAGAACATGATAGCAAATTAGTTACTGCTGTATGAAGTTAACAAAACTCATATTAAAACCTAGGAAAATGAAAAGAATAAAATTATAGAATGATAGCACTCCTGAACACAGATGGAGGTACTCTAAATAAAATATAGCAAATAATTTCAATAATTTATTAAAAGATTTTTATAAAGATGAAGTAATTTTTAGTCCAGAACACATTATAACAACAGTGACAATTACAATGATGCTGATGATAACTAAAATGTAGTGGCCATTTACAATATGCCATTTTTTAATTTTAAGCATTTTATGTATATCAAATCATTTAATCTAAACATCAATCTATAGACATGTTATTAATTTACAGATGAGAACTGAGTCCCTGAGAGGTAGAGTAATTTGCTCAAAGTCACACAGTCAATAAGTGCTGGAGTAGGTAGTTGAATACAGCTTTCCAAGTCATTCCCCCATACTGAGTGAATATTAATATGTGTAAGAAAAAGTGTATCATCTCAATAAGACACACATTTGGAAATATTTTAACATGAATAGAAGAGCTTTGTAAGCCATAACTCTGAAAAACTAGGCAAACATAAATCTTCTTAATATGATTAAGCATATCCCAAAGTAAAAGTTATGTCTTCCTTAATAGGGAAACACTAGAAGGAAATTCAAGACAAAGGTGCTATCTAATTTCTAAAGTTCCCTTATAGAAATATGGCAAAAGAGGGAAATAAAGAATTACAAATATTTGAAAGGGGACAAAATATCATTGTTTAAAAGCATGTGGCTGTATACCTAGAAAATTCGAATTAACTATCTGAGTCAGATGACTAAATATAAACATTCTGTATTTATCTACAATAACAATGATGATAATATGTCAACCACATGGAGCATATTCCAAATATTTAGAAATAACACCCGTAACTAAAGATATATGAGGCTTATATAAAGTAGGCCATGATTTTTTTTTTGAGTTGAGAGAAAGAGAAATATATAAAGAGTTTCTCAAATTTATTTTCAAAATAAACAACTACAAATAACTATTTTAAAGAGTAAAGGGAGTAACATTTTTATTCCTGTAAAGGCAACATGTTGTATAGCCACAAAAAATAAACCAACTTAAACTCAACAGAGGGTTAGTGGAATAGAATGTATATGCCCGAAGCATACCTCAGGATAATTGCTCTCAGGTCTCCAAGGGCGACCAATCAATGTTGCATATAGTATCCAGATTCTCAGGTCCTGTCCAAAGGTATTCTGACTAAGTCTGGTGTTATTTACAAGTATTCAAGGTGATTCTGATGCCTACGGTTTATATTACTTTGATATGTAATAAAGCAAACATTATAAACCACAAAAAATTTTCAATGATAGTAAGTTCTACTATTAAAGAGAAAAAATTCTCAAATTACTGAAAGTAAATAAAAGATGAAGAACTACACATAAAGAAGAAAACAAAGCTAATGTAAATACATATAACCCCATGGTTCTCACACTTTACACCAAGGCAACCTATGGCACTCCTGTCAACTCATAAGGGCACCATGGGATATTTTAGATTTTCAAGGTAAATATAGCAGTACCTGACATCTCTTAGATACAATTCAGACTACTAACTCTAGGTACACTGTTTCCTCATTAGATTGAGCTACATTGGCAAAATTGACATCATGTATTTTCATTGCAATAATTTCTGTGATAGAAGCAAACACAGTGTAAAATTCAATTTGTGTCAAGAAGTGAGAGCAGCAGTGTCCAATCTAATTCCAATATTTGAGAAATTTTGCAGTATCCAGTGGACACACATGTCCCATGAATAACTGCAGTTATGCAGAAATGAAACTAAAAAATGTTTTCAGTTTACGTGTATTTTTCGTCAAACAGCTAATAAGTTATTAACAGGACATAAATACTTATTTAATTTTTTGGACTGAATTACTTAATAAACACTAGTAGTAGGCATTATTTTTTGGCTAAGGGGTACCTTACAAGAATTACTGAAACACCAACAGAATTGTAAACTAAGAACATTTGTATAACTTTAAGCAGAAGTAAGAAATGTTTTTAATTAGTCTTTGTATGAGAAAGACTTTAGCAAAAGCAATAGTAATAAATTAATAACAAAACTAATATTTATATATTGAGTGTTTACTATTTAAAATTCTGCACTTTAAGATTTATATAAATTATCCCATTTATTTATCACAATCTTTTGAGGTAGATTTATTTTAATCTCAATTGTTAAGATTTATAGTAATTAATTTTCCCAAGTTATGGTTTGCTATAGCTAGCTGTTACACCAATCCAAGTACTGAACCATAGCACAACTCTACATGCAACAAATACGACAAACTGTTAATAATATATGAAGTGCTCTAACTGGATGTCTAGAAAAGCACTAGAAAATATTAATGGAAAAAGAACTGAAATCTATGACAAGATATTTCACCAAAAAAAAAAAAAAAAATGCAGAAAAAGCTAGTACAGAAGAAAAAAATCCTTACTAGTAGTACAAAAATTTGAATTAAAACTGTAATGACTTCAACATGATATTGTTACCCCCATAAAAGCAGCAACCATACACTTTCATCTCTGTTATATATAAGGCGTTGTTAGGTAATTAAAAAAATAAGAACAGTCTACTTTATTTACTTGGAAAGATTTAAAGATTTATTTTCTCCTGAAATAGTTATTGAGTGACTATAAATATCTAATGGAGTTAGTTCTTAGACACAGTGGAGAACAATACAGACATAGGCATGTCCTTGATGGAGATTAATGTCTGTGGATGCTAGCCATGTTGATTTGTACTGAGATAGGCATTGCCATGGATGACAATGCAATTGGATTCAACCTTTCTAGGAGAAACTTTGGCAATATGTGATGAAAATCTTAAGATGGACTCACCCTCTCATTCCATTTTGAGGAATATTTCAGAATGGCAGTGAAAAATTTGCTTTCAGTGATTTTTGTCACAATATTATTTGTTAGAGAAAAACTTTGAAAGCAACAATGGTCAATTATCAATGAAGAATTAAGGGAATGCAACCATCTACAGAACAGAATATTAAGCAATCAATGAAAATCATATTTTTGAATAATATTTCATTATATGTGTTAACAAAAGATAATGAGATCTACAGAGGAAGAGAAAGGAGAAAATGATTTTCAGAAAAGGAAACAATCCTGCAGATTGGGGAATGCAATCTCTGGAGGAAACGAAAAGTACATGGTCTGAAGAATGGACAGGGAGGTTGTCATTTACACCTTCAGTGCCTGTCTTAAAAGAAAGCTTATGAACAATTATGAGGACAGTTAAGTGTATATGCAGTGGGCAGACATATATGTAACATACATTTTCATGTTTATTTTGAGATGAGGTCATAGCATTAAAATGGGGTGCAATTTGGCTATACATGTCAAAAGGTATAAGCTGTCCCAAACTGCATGAGGTCTGCAGCTGTTTATCACAAAGGAGTGATCCTAAGGCAAGGCTGATCCTCCATCCAAATGGAGTTTTATGGTAGAATTGCAAAGCAGGTGGGATGATGGGATGCTGTCAGCTAGTGTCAGGCAGTCTGTTGGAGGTCAGCTGAAGAATATCCAGCTGTCTTAATTAGAGTGAAGAAAACCTTGTGATAATTATTAACACAGGAATATGTGGACGTGCTCCTCACCCCGGCTAAGGACATTTGGTTCTGTTTCAGTGTGTCTCATTTTAGCCACAGGGAGTGCATTTGTCTGTCTGCTTGGGTATATTTTAACACGTGGAAATAGTGCTTTGAGAAACAGCAGGGGAAAGCAGGTATAATAACTATTACCAATCGGTATTTAAAAATCACTAAAACTCCAATAGGAAAAACAAAGGAGTGGGACATGCAGTTGGAATCCAATACTACCATTAATATATGTACATATATACACAGAGAAACACAGAACTAAAAAACGATTAGAATGTTCAAGATAGTTATATCTGGGGTGTTAAAGAAATTGAGACTATGGGTGATTTAAAATTTATAATTTGATACTACAGATTTTCTCCAATGTGTATGCATTGCTTTTATAATAAAGTAACTCGTATATAAACTATTGTGACCAATAACAATGAGAATTGACAAATTTAAACGAAAAATCTGTGATGATTTTAAAAATTAACACCATGGTAGTCAGTCAGTTAATTAAGTACGTGGTTTAAGGATTTCAAAGGTTACAAAATTAAGCTTGTAAAAGACAGAATTATTTAAAATTAAAAGACAATTATTTATTTAACAGTTATGTCATATTTATTATTAATAAGGCATTGTATACATCAGAAGCTAAGTTAATTAGACAATTTATATTATAGCTATCAACATTTTAGTGAAGCATATTTAATTGGGTAGACAGAATTCTCAGTTGGTCTCCATTTCAGGGGATAACTAAAAGGAAAAATATCCAGTTGACTCTAAAACAACATGGGAGGAACTGGTGCCAACCACTGCACAGTTGAAAATCCACATATAACTTTTAACCCTTAAACCTTAAGCACAAATAGCCTGTTGTTTACCCAGAAACTTTTCCAAAAACGTAAACAATCAGTTAACACATATTTTGTATGTTATATGTATTATATACTATATTCTTGTAATAAAGTAAGCTAGAGAAAAGAAAATGTTATTATGAAAATCATAAGACAGCGAATATAAGCAACTAAATATATGCTATTCATTAAATGAAGTGGATCATCATAAAGGTTTTCCATCTAATTGTCTTTACCTTGGGTAGGCTGCAAAGGAGGAGGAAGAGGAAGAGTTGATTTTGCTGTCTCAGAGGTGGCAGAGGTGAAAGAAAATTCACACATAAGTGAAACTGTGTAGCTCAAAACTGTATTGTTCAAGTATCAACTGCATATACAGTTATGTCTCACTTAATGATGGGATTATATTCTGAGAAGTGCATTCTCAGGCAATTTCATTGTTGTGTGAACCTCATAGAGTGTACTTATACAAGCCTAGATAGTATAGCCTACTACACACCTAGGCTAATGGTGTAGCCCATTTCTCCTAGGCTATAAGCCTGTATGGCATGTTACTGTACTGAATACTGTATGCAATTGTAACACAATGATATTTGTGTATCTAAACATCAAAAAGGTATAGTAAAAATATGGAATAAAAGATAATCATGAGATAATTATATTGGGCACTTAATATTATGAAATATATTTTCTGCTCCTCCCTCTTTTCTGCTATGCAACTCCTAAAATCCTTAGAATCTCAAAAGTGACATCTTTTTGTATTCTAATGAGTTGACTGATGGCTGGCAGCCCCTAGGTAGCTTCAGGAAGTAGCTAGTCATAGAAAAATAATGGCATGATTAGAGGATTGGAACTTTTTGCTCCCCTCTATCCTTTCATTCCCTAGTATTGTTTGGATTTGTGCCCCTGCCCAAGTCTCATGTCAAATTGTAATTCCAAATGTTGGAGGAGGGACCTGGTGGGAGGTACTTGGATCTTGGGGTGGACTTTCCCTTTGCTGTTTTTGTGATAGTGAGTTCTCATGCAGTCTGGTTGTTTAAAAGTGTGTAGCACTACAGCCTTCACTCTCTTCCTCCTGCTCTAGCCATGTAGGACGTGCCTGCTTCCACTTTACCTTCCACCATGATTGTAAGTTTCTTGAGGCCTCCCCAGCTATGCTTTCTGTATAGCCTGTGGAACTGTGAGACAATTAAAACTCTTATCTTCGTAAATTACCCAGTCTCAAGTAGCTCTTTATAGCAATGTAAGAATGAACGAATATACCCCCAAACCCCTATCCTCATCTGTAGGGAGAGGAGTGGGGGCTGAAGGCTAATTTGATTGTGAATGGACAAAGATTTAATCAATCATGCCCACAACACAAAGTTTCTATAAAACGCCAAAGGGACAGGGTTCTGAGAGTTTGCAGACAGCTGAATATATGGAGGTTCCTGGAAGTTGGCATGCCCTTTTCACCATACATCATCTTATGCATCTCTCTTCATCTGCATCCTTTATGTCCTTTAATAATAAGCCAGGAACCATAAGTAAATGTTTCCCTGAGTTCTGTGAGCCACTCTAAAAACGTAATTAAATCCAAGGAGGGAATCATGGAAACTTTGATTTATAACCAGGTGATCAGAAGCACAAGGAAAACAGCATGGGGAATGTGAATGGTTGTTAGAAGTAGGGGAACAGTCTTGTGGGACTGAGCTTTCACCCCTTGGGATTTGAGGGTATCTTCAGGTAGATAGTGTCAGAATTAAGTTGGAAGAGAACCAGCTGGTGTTCACTTCAGAACTGATTGCTTACTTAGTGTGTAGGGAAAAGTCTCCACATATTTGGTCACAGAAGTCTTCTGTGTTGATTGTTGTCGTGTGAGAACACAGGAAAAACTGTTTGGTTTTTCTTCTTTTCAGGAACTTAACTATAAATAGAGCTTGAAAAATTGGAAACTGCCCTGGTTGAGTGAATGAGTGAGTGGCGAGTGGATGTGAAAGCCTAAGGACATTACTGTACACTACTATAAACTTTATAAATACTGCACACTTTGACTACACTAAATTCATTTTAATTATTTTATTTCTTCAATGATAGATTAGCTCTCATCTACTGTAAGTTTTAACTTTATAAACTTTTTAAGTCTTTTAACTTTTTGACTCTTTTGTAATAATACTTAGCTTAAAGTACAAACACATTGTATAGCAATACAAAAATATTTTCTTTTTAGTACCATTCTTCTATAAGCTTTTGCTTTAAGATTTTAATTTTTACCTTTTAAACTTTTTTGCTAAACACTAAGACTGCAAAATACACTTTAGCCTAGGCCTACATAAAACTGCCTTTGCAAAAATTGTGACAGAGAAATCCAATATCAACGTAGCTGATTCAATTTGGTTTCTAACCTCACAAGCTAACTGCCCTGGGCATAGGCCAAGCTAACTATGGGAATAATTTAGTTCATAGTTTAACTTTAAAGAAGATGATAATAATCCCTTCCCAAAACTAACCCCATCTTTGTTCAGGAACCAAAATCGCCTTTATAAATCTAATGAAAGTTTGCAAGTTTGGAATTATGGGAGAGTCCTGAACTCTGCTAAGACCTATACATACTTAAGCAATAACCAGCCATTGTACCCTAGTTTGTTTACTGCTCAGGAGTCATGTAGCTAGAGGTCACAAGATTTGTAACTTCTCCAATTACTCCTATAGATAACATCACTATTCTCAATATTTAAGATTGGTCTTTGAGATTTTTTCAGACTTTTGCATTCAGGCAGACCAATCGAGGTCATCCAGCCCCACCACCTGGACCCCCATGATTCATACCAAGAACTGATTCAACCAGTCTTATGACCCCTCCCCACCCAAAAACTGACTCAGCATACAAAGACATATTGTACACTCCTGTGATTTCATCACCAAACAATCAGCAGCACCCATTCCCTAAGCCTCTTCCCACCAAATTATTCTTAATAATGCTAGACTCTGAGCTTTTAGGAAGGCAGATTTGAGAACTATTTCTTATCCTTCCACTCAGCTGCCTTGTGATAGTTAAACTCTTTTCTGCAACACTGCTGTCTCAGTGTGTTGGCTTTTTGGTGTAGCAGGCAAGAAGAACCCATTAGTTTGTAATTTACTGCATTAGTCTATTCTTGCATTGCTATAAAGAAATACCTGAGACTGGATAATTTATAAATAAGGAGGTTCAATTGACTTATGGTTCTTCAGCAGCATTTGCTTCTGTAGAGGCCTCATGAAGCTTACAATCATGGTGAAAGATGAAGCAAGAACTTGCACATTGCATAGTGAGAGCAGGAGCACGAGCGAGAAGTGGGGAGATGCCATATACTTTTAAACAACCATATAACACAAGAGCTCACTCAGTATCACTAGAATAGGACCAAGGGGGTGGTACTAAAGCATTCATGATAAATCCACCCCCATGATTCAATTACCTCCCACAATGCCCCACCTCCAACATTGAGGATAACAATTTAATATGAAATTGGGAAGGAACAAATACTTAAACTATAACATTCTGGCCCTGTCCCCAACAAATCTCATGTTCTTCTCACATTTCAAATTACAATCATGCCTTCCCAATAGTCTCCCAAAGTCTTAACTCATTTCACTATTAATTGAAAAGTTCAAACTCCAAAATTTCACCTGAAACAAGGCAAGTCCCTTCTATCTATAAGTCTGTGAAATAAAAAACAAGTTAGTTACTTTCAAGATACAATGGGGACTATCAGCATTGGGTAAACATTCTTATTTCAATAGAGAGAAATCATCCAAAAGAAAGGCTCCACACAGGTTCAAAATTCAGCAGGACCATCATTAGATCTTAAAGCTCCAAAATGATCTCCTTTAATCTATGTCCCACATTCAGGGTACACTGGTGCAAGCAGTGGACTTCCAAGACATCAGTAGCTCTGCCTTTGTGGCTTCACAGGGTATAACCTTGAGGTTGCTCTCATGGGTTGCAGTTAAGTCTCTGTGGCTTTTCTAGTTGCAAGATACAAGCTGCTGGTGGATATAACCATTCTTGGGTCTGTCCCTCTTCCCACAGCTCCACTAGGCAGTACCCCAGTAAGGACACTGGTGGGGGGGGGGGTTAGCCCCACATTTCCCCTCTGCAGTGGCCTAGTAGAGTTCTCTGTAAGGGCTCCACTCCCACAGTAGGTCTCCACCTGGACACCAGGCTTTTCCATATATCCTCTGAAATCTAGGTGGAGGCTCCTAAGCCTCAGCTCTTGCACTCTGTGCACCCATGGGCTCAACACCACATAGAAGTCACCATGGCTTGCATCCTTGCAAGCTGTGGCTTAAGCTTTACCTGGGCCCCTTTGAGTGAAAGCTAGAGCCTGAGTAGCTGGGATGCAGGGAGCAGCATCTTGACACTGTACCAGGCAATGGGGTCCTGGGTATGGCCCAAAACCATTCTTCCCTCCTAAATATCTGGTCTTGTAATAGGAGGGCATGCTGCAAAAGTCTCTGAAATGCTTTCAAGGCCTTTTTCTCATTGGCTTGGCTTTCAGCATTTGCTTCTTTTGTAGTTAGGCAAATTACTCTAGCAAGTGGATATTCAGCAATGCATTTGAATTCCTATCCCGAAAATGCTTTTTATTTCTCTTCCAAATGGCCAGGCTGCAAATTTTCTAAACTTTTAAGCTCTGCTTCCCTTTTAAATATAAGTTTCAAGTCATTCCTTTGCTCCCACATCTGAGCATAAGTTGTTAGAAGCAGCTAGGGTATATCTTCAACATTTTGCTGCTGAGAAATATCTTCTACCAGGTATCCTAGATAATCATTCTCAGTTCAAACCTCTACAGACCCCTAGGGCATGGGGTCATAATGCAGCCAGGTTCTTTGCTAAAGCATAACAAAAGTGAACTTTATTTCGGTTCCCAAAAAGTTTATCATGTTCATCTGAGACCTCATCAGCCTGGACTTCATTGTCCATATCAATCACTATCAACATTTTGGTCATCTTCCTATCTTATTCTGAGTCCTCAACACTCTTCCAATCTCTGCCTGTTACCCAGTTCCAAAGCTGCTTCCATATCATCAGGTGTCTTTAAAGCAATACCTCCTCCTGGTACCAATTATCTGTATTAGGCCATTCTCACATTGCTATAAAGAAATACGCTGAGACTGGGTAACTTATAAAGAAAAGAGGTTTAATTGGCTTATGGTTCTGCAGGCTATACAGGGAGCATAGTGACATTCACTCCTGAGAAGGCCTCAGGAAGCTTATAAGCATGGCAAAGGTGAATAGAGAGCACTTATGTCACATGGCAAAGCAGAAGCAAGAGGTGCCACACACTTTAAAAAAAAAACAGATCCCAGGAGATCTCACTCATTATCATGAGAAAAGGACTAAAGGGATGGTGGTAAACCATTCCTGAGAAATCCACCCCCATGATTCAGTCATCTCCCACCAGGCCCCACCTCTTACATTAGGTATTAAAATTCAATATGGGATTTGGGCAGGGACACATATCCAAACTATATCACATACACAGGGTCAAGATCATCAATATCATATAGGCCACATAACAATGTTTAAGTCAGTGATGAACTGCATATAAAAACGTAGTCTCATAAGATTATATTCAAGCTGGAAAATATTATTGAATATTTTCTCCAGAGATTAAGACCTTTTCAACCTTTTGGGAAAGATAAAAGCAATATCAGAAAGGACATAGTAAAGGTCCTGAGTAGTTTATTCAGGATTACTCCTAAGCAAGACCAGATCACAGGCAAGGAGCTTGAGAATGAAAAGTCACCAATTTAAATTAATACACCTGGTAGTAACACATTTTACAGGGAGAGGTTGTGAAGAGAATAAATAACATCAGGAACCCTATACAGCTTTTGTGTCCTGAGTTACAGTAGAACAATTGGAGAAACACATTTTAAGGACACCCTAGGCACAGCTTCAGGCAGTGGGCTAAGGAAAAAGCAGCAAGTCCACAGGGCAGAAGTAGCTCAGCATCTTTAACAGTGAATGAGCTAAGTTACAAATAAGTCAGGCTCAACACAAACAATTTCAAACTGAAATAAAAGACACTTTTTTGTGTGTTTACTATCTGGAAAATATGGCATTCCACCTAAGTTCTTCTAGTTGAAATAGAATAAAGGGCACTTATTATCATTTCTAATTATGAGGCACAACATTGAAAATACTCCATTTCCTTTATTAAAAATAAATTCCTAAATCTTCTTCTATATGAATTTTTACTTGTATATATATAATTATATATATTTTACTTTATATCAATTCTTTCTACTATACCAATACCACCACCATCATCTCCATCCTGCCCATTCCTACCACTGCATTTTGCCATGTGAGTCTGAGCTTAAAATAAAAATCTGTTAAAAAGTTAATTATTCTGATAGAAAAATATAACAGATATGCTAAAAGGTAGAAGATAATGCTATTCCTTGTAGAGAAAATTCAGGGCACAGGTGATATAAAATAATCTAGGAATGGAAAACAAAGATATAATATGTGTATTACATAGAAGTCCATCTCATACATGTATCCACAAATATATTGGGATTTTATTTTAAAGAATAAAACATCTTTAGTCAAGAGCGTGAAATGTGACCATACAAAATGGTGGCACTCTGATTCAGAGCTGTAAATAAGAGTCAGGAAGCCATTCTAAGAAAGACTGCCTTCAAGTTAAAAAAAAAAAAAAATTACCTTGCACCTTTGAACTGGGTCAAACTGTAACTACCACAACATCCTGGAAAACAACTAAATTTCACCAATGCCACAACTCCTAAACAGCAACAACCAATGAACTATGGACTTACGTACTAAGACAGCTGCCTCCACAAATAATTTTTCCTAAACAATTTGTGTAATCATCTTCAGCTTCCTTTTGATTTACTCCTAAAAATTCCATTTCCCTCCCCTTTGTTGGAATATAATTTGGTTTCTACGTGAATCTGTGACTCCTGAGTTGCAATTCCTAAGACCCCAATAAACGCCTTTTCTTACTGCACTGCAGTCTTTGCCTCCTTTAGGATGACAGAACAAATAAGCTCTCAAAACAAGCCAAGAAGATATTGGAATATAGTTATAGAAGAATAGAATACAAAGAAAAGTAATAATACTCAACCTTGCTTCATAGATTATTTTTCTAGAATATTGTGCTTCTCTTAAAGGTAAAAATTGGCTTGTAAATTATGATTTCATTTTTCTGCAATACTTTTTTTGTATGTTACATTGGATTGGAAGAATTTTCTTTCTTTCTTTTTCTTTTATCAGAAGTTCCTAAAAAGAATTTCTTTATTCATTCTACCTCATAGACTTCATTAAAAACACTGCTTTACAGCTGCCTCTAACACTTAGTCTCCTTTTAGAATTCATATTCTAGCTTCCTCTTCTTTTATTTTTTAATATTTTAAAAGTTTTTTTTTTTCTACTTACCTGCCTCTCTTTTTATTTCCTTTTGTGTCTGGTGCTTTATTAAACAGTCTTTTTTTTTTTTAATAAAACAGTCTATTTTTTAATTTATGACCCATATCTAAAAGGTTGTCCATAATTTTTCTACACCTAAATTCCAAAGAATACCTTAGATAAAGCTTATCTTGGACATAACTCCTGTTTTAAAACAATAACTCTCAATCGGAAGACTTTTTGATCAATTTAGTTGTGGAAAAATACAGATTATAACATTCTGCGTTGTTTTTCACAGTTGGTTTTAGGACTGTCTCTAACCTTTTATCTAAGTGGAAATCATCAGAGTTTACAGCTCAAACTGTTTTGGGAGGAAGTTAAAAATGAAGTGGTGATTGCATGCATTTTAAATACAGTGATTTATTAACAAATAGGAAAAAATTTTCACAAGAGAAAAAACAACAAGGAAAACAATACTGAAAATTTTGTGTAGTTCTTAAAGTTTTCATGTTCATTTTCTGAAAACAATACATTTTCATTCAGTGGATTCTATATTTTTTTCCACCGGGTAAAAGATCTTTGTTGTATTCTTCAGAAATTATACAAAAATAATATATTTCCTTAGGTCTCTTATGCTTTTAAATATAAAGAGAGGTAGAGCTTGAATAATAAATTATCTAGTTAATAGAAATTACGTATTCAAATATCCAAAATACTGTTTGAAAAATAAATTAACCTCAATTCTTTTCAGAGATATTAACCATCATAACTGTAAATTACAGCAAAATACTTGAAACCATTATTACTGAAAAATTGACACATTCCTTTGTTAGTTCTTAATATAATCATAAAACATATTTTAAAAATTATTTTCATTGTAGCAAGTTATGTTACCACTTGGATGATTGACTATAAGACTTCTTTATTAATCGGATAAATTATGTCCCAAAAGTTAACAAATAATTTCATCAGAGGCAATGTAACATTCTTAAGCAAGCTCACAAATGCATGTTTCACTCATGTTTTTAAAATAAAATTATATTTTATAAAAATGTACAGAAGAATATTATTACAGCACTATAGTTAAAGGAGTAAAATAATAACATTAAAAATAAGTAACAAAAGTGGCTACAGTTATTTGAGGAGATAAATGTAAGACTCATAAAGATTCTGAAAACAACTTATGGGCAAGTTTTTGGGTTTGAGGTGTTGGTGGCATTTATTTTCTTATCATGACTAAATTTATTTAAAATTCATGTTTTGTTCTAATTTTTAGTTGCTTTTGCAAATAAATTCCACTTTCCCCCCATCTCAATGAACCATACCTTCTAGTACTCCTGCCCCCGGGCAGTCTCCTCCAACCCTGATTTTGGGATGATGCTGTGTAACAAATAGAAAGCAGCAGAAGAGATACTCAATGACCTCTAAGGTCAGGCTATAAGAAGCCATGCAGATTTTGCCTTGGTCTTTTAGAATACTTGCTCTGTAGGAAGCTAGTGCCAAGTAAGAAGCCCAATCACTCTGAGGCTGACATGCTGAGAGAAAGCTCAAATCAGCCAAGCTGTACAAGCCATGTAGAAAAGGAAGGAGAGAGGCATATGGGGGAGAGGGAGGGCTGAGGGCAGGAGGGAGAGAGCGAAAACTTGCCAGCTCCCAGCTGTTTGAAACTTTTCAGCTGAAAAGTCAGTTATATATAATAAAATGCTCACTTGGATATCTACCCCAGTGGAGCCCTCAAATAACTCCAGTTCTAGACACCATTTCACTGTTACTGATTGAGAGGCACCAGGCAAGAACCTCCCAGCTGAGTTCAGTGAACCCACACTCCATGAAAGGTAATAACAAATTGTTGTTTTAAGCCACTAAGTTTTGTTGTTATAAAATAGAGAATGAGAATAATTTTCCATTCTTAAAGGTATAACACCAACACTAAATTGCTTTCATCGGCTAAGATTAAATGTGCATAAAGAAAGGAAAATATTTTCCTTATTGGCTATGCAAAAGGGAAAAGGAAAAGTGATTGTCAATATGTGATGACTTATTTCCTGGGTGATTTAATTACCGTCTAGACAGTCCTAAGGAACCATTTAAAGGATACAATGTTGACAAACTGGTATCCAAAACATTAAAAATGTCTCTATTTTGGAAATTAATCTTTTTGATTTATAATCAGCACTTCCAAAACTTTTTAGTAAAGACCTGTAGAGTAATAACAAAGGCATAATCATATTATGTTCTATAATATTCTTTATGTCAATGACAGGTCATAGATAACCATCCCAATATATTTGTTTATGTATGCAAATACATATCTTAATGTAGTCATTTTTCAACACAAACATAATCCTGCACCCTAGAGAGATTTTAATGCAGTTCATAAAATTGGAATCAGAAGATTCAATTTAGTCCAACCTTCTTTTTTGGGGGACTGTGGTTTTATCTGAAAAAAATTGTACTCTTACATGTTGTATTTGAACATGAAATTAAATTCAGCTATCTCAGAGGACAAGTTCAGATTTAATAAAAATAAATGTGACTGCTCATTCATTCAAAGAAACACACTCTCATTTTCCTACAGATGCTTCAGTAAAGAGAACACTAATCTAATTATAGTATTTAAAAAAATAAATTGTCTTTGTGCTTGCTATAAAATAAACAACACAGCTGCAGGGCCTGCCGAGCTTCACTTACTAAAGAAAATACCTTTTGATGATTACCAAAGGCAGATTTGTCTGAAATATGAATATACTCACTAGAGTCTCTGGATGGACGGGATTTTCAAAAAGGGAGGATTTCAATGAAATGAAGAAAATGTAAACCTAGATAATTAGTTAGATAACTTTTGCTCAGTTTTTATTTACATTATCAGCAGGGGCAAAAGTGGAGGGTAAAAAAGAACAAATAATCAAGAAAAAATATTATATTGGTTTCCTAAAAACCATCTCTAATTCCTTTTTGGCACAGAACTTTTATATTAAGACCTTTTCAGTAAAATGACTCAGTCACCGTAATAATTTAAAGAAGGTATTGCCTAAGTCAGGTGCTGAAGGATTTGGTTTTTAACCTGGGGTGAGATTTAGCTACAGTTCCTCGAGCAAGTAGCTTTCACCTGTGCTTACCACTCTGGGATTGTTAGGACAGTAATAATGGGAAAGTTTCCTATAACTGGGCATTTGGCACAAATTCTACTTGGATATCATCTAAACTGGAACACTTTTGAGAATGAAGAGGGACTATTAATAACTAATTAATTCATAATTATGTTGAGGCAAGGTATAAATTGTCACTGACTCACACCAACTGGGATATATGGTCACCCTTCATAAAGAACACGTTGTCAGTCATTGGCAGGGTCTCCCTGTGTATAATACTGTAGGACCAGATATGTATACAGAAGAGGGTTCACTCCTTTGAAGTCTCACAATTCATTAGTGGCAGAATTAAACATAGGGCTCCTAGTACCTTTCCAAAATAATGGTAGCCAAATATCTCCACTACCAGTCTACCTAAAAGGTTACTATTAGAGAGGTTTCATTGATTTTTGGATACACATTACAAGAGATCTTGAAAAATATAAATGTTATCACTGAGTGCTTCTATATTAGGCCAACAGCAAAAATAACTCAGGCAAGAGAAATTTATCATATTAACAACCTTTACCTTGGAAAACAAGGAACCGGGTCCCAAGGAAATGAATCAAGGGCAGGCATTTTTTGGTGAGAGTAACCGTGTGAAAGGAAATGTCCAGAGCACAGGGAGGCACCACAGAAGCAGCAGGGTAAACACAAGGATGGCTCTAATAAAAGCCGTTTCTCATCTCATAAAGCCTACCAGCTACCTTAGATTAACTCTCCTCTAAACCCAAAGAGCAACATTTCCACAGCAATATTTTTTATTGTTGTTGTTTTATAGCTATCCACATTTGTTTTCTTGTCCTTATCTCATATTTTCTTACCAGAGTTCATAGACCATAACAAATCTCTCCTATAAATACTTGAATTTCATACAGCATATGTGCAAGTGTGAATTTTAAAAATGAAACAAATTGCAAATATACTCTACTTCTTCAACTATAATAGTGGGCTTATTATGATGCTCTCTTATGCTCCCTTAAATATCTTCAAGTGGGAGAGTCTACTCTAGGGATATCTGTGAAAACGCAGAAGGAAGTTATACACACAGCTCGACCTCATATACCTGGAAAAGGGCATGCAACGACATATAATTAGGCCTTATTCAAGATGCCTAGCAGGTGTGTCAAATGGATTATTTTCCTTTCCCCTACTGTGATGTTACATAATAGTTCACAAGACCGTCCTTACTTCTGACACCAACTGTAAGTTTGGAGGTCCTCAAGACCACCTTAGTTTCCATCATTCACTATGAGGACTCACAGAACTCACTGAAAGCTATTCTACTAACAGTTATGTTTCATTACAGTGAAAGGATACAGATTAAAATTACCTGAGTTGCAGAGACACATAAGGCAACTTCAGGAAAGTTCCAAACATGGAACTTCCAGCTGTACTCTCCCCATGCAGTTATGGACAGCATTAATTCTCCCAGCAACAGAATGTAATAAAACAAATGGCATATTGTCCACCAGGGAATCTCACCTGAGCCAGACTTTTTATTGAGGTCCTATCATGTAGACATGGTTGGTTGGACATGTGGCTGATCTCAGTCTCTAACCACTCTGGAAGTCTAGCCGATACCACAGATCACGTTGTAAGATTGCCTACGATGGCCGAAGCCCCCCAGGTAAACCAAGATATTTTTATGAGGCAGCGTATCCATCCAAGGGATTAGAGATTACCGTGTAGGAACTGAGGGCAAAAGCCAGACCTGTCATTGGACAAGTTTAAATTATTTATTGCCCTCGCCTATAAGGGATATTGCTGAAATCCTGTTTCTGGGCTCTGCATTGACAGAGTTATGCTATCCCTTCTCCCACCTGCCACCTACTCATGCATTCACTGCTTGTCCTTGTTCCTTTATTTTTTGATGCCTCTAAACTTGGTAAGCTTGTTCATAAACTACAGCTCTAATTTCTAAAAGAAATAATTAGTCTGGTTTATCATCATGTGTTGGTATGAGAATTTGCTGGTAGTCCCTTCATGGGCACAGCCCTCTTCCAATCAGTTGTGCCCAAGAGCAATAGATGACTGGTATTTAACCAATGCCACTCTCATAAGTATTGTCTTAAATGCTGGCATTTCCATAATAAAACTTATGCCTGTCATGAAATACAGGTTGAGTATTCCTATCCCTGACTCAAAATTTTTGGGAATGAAAGTGCTTCAAATTTTAGACTTTTTCAGATTTGGGAACATTAGAGTTATACTTACCTGTTGAGCATATCTAATCTGAAAATTCGAAATCTGAACTGTTTCAGTGAACACTTCCTGTGAGCATCATGTTGGCGCTCAAAAAGTTTCAGAATTTGGAGAATTTTGAATTTTGAATTTTTGGATTAGGATGCTCACCATAGTTGATTTGTTGGTGCCAGGTATAAAAAACCCAGTGTGAACAGCACCTAAACTTAATAATGATAATAAAGAGTAGTTTAATTTCCAAAGGTTACATGAAAAATTATATCATTTGGTTTCATAGCACACTATTGACTGCTTTGGCTTTGAAATGCTTATAAGTGATATTTACAACCTATGTTTGCCACTGAGGTTCAAAATTTTGCCAATTCAGGACCAATAAGGCTTTTGTCATTCAGCAGGTATAATATATACATTTTAATTGTCTTTTGCAATGAAAGGAATATAAACTGTTATGTCTTATGAAATGTCAAAAGTAACATTCACTTTATTTTATAATGATACAAAATGAGTAACCTAGTGTTATGGACTGAATTGTTTGCCCCCACCCCACACCCCACCATTTTTTTGTTAAAACCCTGGCCCCCAATGTGGCTGTCTTGGAATTAGGGTTTATAAGGAGACAATCAAGGTTAAGTGAGATCATTTGAGTAGGGCTCTAATCTGATATAATTGGTTTCTTTATAAGAAGAGCATGAGACATCAGAGCTGTCTCTCCCTGTAATGTGAGAACACAGCAAAAAGATGGCCATCTGTAAGCCAGAAATAGTCTTTTCCAGAAACTGAATCTGCATTTCAATCTGAGACTTGTAGCCCCCAGAACTGTAAGAAAATAAATATCTGTTGTTTAAGCCCCCCAGTCTGTTGTATTTTGTTATAGCAGCCCAAACTAATACATATGGAGCTACGATGAAATAAATAACTAAATAATTAAATGAATGACTTTATTGAGTATGAACTTAATAAATAAATGAATACATAAAAATGATATTTAGTACAAAAACAGGGATTTGAACATATTGTAAGCTCAGAAAAATCATTTTCACTCTTAAAGATAAACTCAAAATTTCCCATTGAAGGATCTATGAATTTAGTAAGGCTTTTATTTGATTTAGGCCTATAAAATTTATGTAATTTTTTATCATAGACATAATAAGATATTTTACCTTTTGTGAAGACAATTGGAAATTTTCATTTACCATACATTCTGAATGAGACTGAAGCAATACGAAGATCAAAAATCAGTGAAGCAGCAGAAAGCATTAGTGAGTGAGAACAATTCACCATATGACCATCTGTCCCACATTCTGAATTCAAGAGAGTCCACAAGTCTATAAAAATGTCATGCATGAACTTTCTTTAATGGTAATTTTTTTTACTACTAGATATATTAATTTTCAATTGTATTTCAATAGGGCATTAGTGATAACCAGTTAAACAAATCTAAGATCCTAATGGATATATATCACAGGCTTAGTTTTCATATTTAAAGGTAACATCAAATTTACATCACATTGTTCAGGAATTCACTTATTTATTCCCATACTTTATGGGTGCTGTGATGCCTCATAAAATTTCATATTAGCTAGGATCTCCTGCTAGGAAAATAATATGGTGGTTATGTTAATTTGCATTTCTCTATGATAGATATTTAGCTTTGTATTTCTGTGTCACTGTGTATATTTTCATCTATTTTATAAAAGCTTCTCCCTGTCAGGAGAGAAATGGAGTGGAGAAGACCTGATATTTCAATATGATTTGCATACAGCTACAGAAAATAGAAATGGCCTGGAATTATTTTAAGAGTGTCTAGATAGGTGTTCTGATACAAGAACCATATCTACAGAACACCATCGTTACGTGAAAAACATCTATGTCCTACCTCTCCTCTAATCTCCCAGATCAGAACTGATCTAAGAGGCCTGAGGTCACTGTTCAGTGGTCAGGAGAAATGATTATGCCAATTTGCTTTTTCACTTGCTTTGAAACTGGAAGATTTATGAGGGCAGAAACTTGGTCTCTTTTGTTCTCACTTTATTCCCAGAGCCTATATTTGCTCAATGCATACTGTAGTTGTTCAAGAAATATTTGTTGACTCATTGGCTGGAAGAAAATGAGACAAAATGCCATCCCTACTGCTGTGAGAGGGAAAAGGAAAGAAAATAAACTACGTTGTTGAGACTTCCCCACATAAGTCAGCTTCCTTCTCAGTTGGAAACAAATCTTCTCAGTTGGAAAATCTCTGAGAAACAGCTCAGGAATAAGTGGGTCACATATGACAGACTACCAGTGTTTGAAGGCAGAAAATGAATAGACATCTCCTCTGTAGTTTTCTACATCCTCCTTGAAAAAAACAAGGGAGGCACTGAGGTGGAGCCCCCTTTGCAGAGGCCAGAGTCACATGGGTGTAGAAGGTGCTTCCGGCATTGGACTAAAAATGGGGCCTTGCCCTCTGTTGAGCCAGAAAACAAAACATTTTTGGATCTTGGAACACTGTGGCTTCCTTGCTAGAGTTTTCTCCAAAGTTACCCATTGTGCCAACAGAGATGGCAGAAGAAGGAACTCTTCACTTATCTGACATTTGGACACAATCTTTTCCAAGGGACCCAGTCATAGAGAAGAGAGACATGGAAGTAGACAAGAAAGCTTTCAACCTGCTCCTGAAGGCTACTGTACAGGCAGGAGGCGACCATACAGCTTCTGAGTAGATGGAAATTCTGAATGAAACGGCAAACATTGCTTAGGACTACTGAGCATGCAAACAAGATGGTACCTCAAAACCAACTTTTGATATCATTATAATTAAAATCGCTCTGATATAAACTTTCTATATAGAAGGGACTTCGGGCACAACAACCTGAATGCAAGAATTAAACTTAAAGTCATGTTCAAATAATAATAATATTACATTAAATTCTATAGATAAAATAATAATACTTACATTAAATTTTATACATAAAAAAGTAATCTAAAGATGCCTCCACAGGCACTTGTACAGTATTGAAGAAATATGGATTCTCCTTTACAAAGAATGGTATTTTATTTATTTGGCATGAATTGAGCCACTAATGATGCTGCTGATGATTACTTATAATAAAAAATGATTGCTGCAAACAATTAGCTTTTAGATGATAATAAAAGTCATAGTTAGAAGCAAGTCCACTGAGAACCAAAAGTGACATGTGGGAATCACTTCTAATTAAAATCTCTTAGAAATCAAGATTAAGCATCAGTAATGTTATGGCAGAAGTGAAAGTAAAAATGTGGTTTCGTTGATACACTGCTTTCTCAGGACTATAGTCATTGCATCATTGAGTATTAATGTTACAAAATGTTGAGAAAATTAAATAAATGCACTGGCATATACAATGAACACCTTGATACATAGATATTAAGAATAAAAGTATAAGCAACACAAAAATGCTTTGATTATAAAGTAACGTGATATATTCAATATACACTCTGCTCCATTCTTTTCCTTACATAGGCAAGTAAACTGTCTTCCCTCCTGTCACCAAGACACTGAGACAGGCTAAGCAATGACATCATTTTTAAAGAATATACAACCTATACAACCTATCTACCTGCCAAATTTACAAAGATCTGTCTCTGAATATTTCACATATTTTATCTTGCTGGGGGTCCCTACATCTCTGTTGAGATGATCTGATTTTACATGAGCTCTTGGGATATTGAAGGACCCTGATGACCTCATTCTGTTAGTGTTTACTTGCTACTGTATTTTCTCCTTTTCAGCTTCTTATCTCTTCTGTGACCCAGAACAAATTTATTTCTAGAATTTTGAGTAGGATCAATGTTTACAGGCTATGCTGGGGAAAATTTCTTTTACCTGTATCCATCCAAGCTGATGGAGATAGAGGATATGTGTTTTAATCATCATGTTAAAAATCACTTTATATTGCCCTCAAATACCAACTGCCCTGTTTACTGATTGCAGTTAATCTCAGCTGGATGTTTAAAAACTGAATTCTGGATATAGAAACAATTTCTTAGTAAATACTAATAAATTATTAATAATGATTGTTACTACTACTGTATACTGAGAGCTTAGTAAGTTCTGCCAATTGTTGAAATCAAGGACATACTGTAGGTAGCATGATCTTTCAGCAACTACTAAAAGACTTCAAGAGAAAGAAAACATTATTTGGTGTCCCATTCTGTTCCATCTTGGACTGATGATACCTTAAGATTCTGGAAGGGTGAGTTAGAGTTAAAAGAAAGAAGATATTATAATCAGAAGAGGCTGTACAAACATAAGAATGTGCTTGCATATTCAGTCAGCATTGATATAGTCAGAATCAAACCATTGATACAGTCAGAGTATACGGGAGAGTGAGAGGATGGCATGAGGAGAACTGAACATCTGGAAGATGCAGAGCTGAGGATCTGGGGCTTTACTCTGTGGGGAAAGGATTCATAGTGGAGTACAGTGAGATTTGAATATTACAAACATCACTCTTGGAAACTATAGGTAGTGTATTGGTATAGAGAAGTGAATTATGTGAGTAAATATTATTGAACTATTGCATCAGTTCAGGCAACAATTAAACTCAAGTGGTGAAAGAATAAAGAACAGGAAACATATTTGAGAGCTACTTAAGGGACAGATTGACAAAGTTTCCATGTTTCTGGCTGGTAGGATCAGCAGTAATTGATGATGTTTACTAAAAGTGGGAATGCAAGGAGAAGAGAAAGGCAGATGTAGGGAAATGAGGGAGAAAAACTGTTGAGTTCAAAGCCATGTTGAGTTTTGTACAAGACGAGAACTCGGATGCAGGTATTCAGGTAGCAAGTCATTGAGGAAATCCTAAAGGGAAGTCTAGGCTAGAAATACCGGGAAACAATGTAAATGAGAAATGAGTAGAGTATGAATAAAAGCAGTAGCAGGGGGAATAGTGAAAACACGTTGGGCTTAAGAAACATATTGAAGCGAGATTCAGTAAGACTAGTGCCACATTGATTTAACATTAGAGAAATTTATTGTTCTTATTAAGCACCAGAGCCAGTGCTATCAAAGGTATGTAAATCCACAGGTACAACTTCTAACCTGTAAACAAAACTTTAATTAAAATTTACTCTTACAGAAATATAATATTTTTTCTGTATTAGACTATTACATGTAAACTGTAAGGTCAAGGTTCATGTTATCTATTTTAGTATCCAAAGCACCTCGTACTACGTATATGGCAACACATGTTTGTTGAAACAAATTGACACATCTCTGCTGCAATTATCATGATATTAACCATTTATTCAGCATACACTTACTGAATGTATATAGGCATCAAGCCCTGTCCTTATTGCTAAAGCTACAAATTTAAAATACATTCTTATATCCAAAGAACTCAGTCTAAGATAAAGACAAACATGTATAAGATGATAATTGCTATGATAGCAGCAAGCACAGGACAATATGGAATTACAGAACAGAGATATATCACCTAGCTAGGAGTTTTAGCTTCCTGTAGGTGATGACTTCTGAGTCAAACTTGAGTTTGAGTTGTAGTTCCCAAGCTTCACTGGGGTGGGGCTAATAAATAGTGGAAGGTATTGTAGGCATCAGGATCATGTTGTATGAGTAGGGCACAGAGGTCTGAGAGATTGTAGAACTCTGTAAATAATACTACAAAATTAGTGAGATGATGAAAGTGGAGTGGGTGGTGGGGAGAGAATAATGAGCCATGAAGATTCTAGTAAGGATAATATGTCTTCTGTGCTATTCTTAGAAATCCGAATAGGAGAAAAAATAGGAAGGGAAGCTAGTTTCAAAAAACAGTTCAGCATCAGATATAGTGAATTCGAGCTTTGTATTAGGGTAGGCTAACTATTGTAACCACTTTAGTGGCTTACACAATAAAAGTTTCTATTTCATTAATATCCCAATCTAATGATGAGTATGTATGGGGGTGTCTATGTTCAATGCAGTCAGTCAAGCACCCAGACTCTTTCTAGCCTGTGTCCCTGACCCTCCTCTGTATCCTTAGAATATATTCCACGTAGCTGGTGGATGAAGAAAGAGTGTGTAGGTGGAGATAATGTTAAGATGTTTAAAGAGTCCAAGAGTATATAGGTAAGACGTTTTTATGGATCAAACCTGAATGAGGCACATATAACATCAAAACATATTCCACTGGTCAGAAATCAGTGTTGTATTCATACCTGACTTTGAGGAGACTGGGAAGTTTTGTCTACCTAGATGCCCAGTAGGAAAGGAAAAAGAATTTGGTGAGCAAATTTCCATCTGTGGTCTAGGCAAGTTGAAATCAAATGTAGATAGCTAGGTTTGAAATACTTTAATAATGTATGAGTTGTAAATATACATAGTGGTTGTTTCAATCATGGAAATGAAGAAAATATTCAAGCATGATCAAATATATTGAAAAAACTCAAGAATTTCAGCATTTTATGAATACATAAAAGAGAAGCATGAAAAATAGACTGAACATACTTGGCAGAGAAGCAGAAAGAAGACTACGAGAGAGAATGTCAAAGATACAAAGGGAGAAAAACATGTCAAGAGGGTTGGAGAGGCCAAAAGCATTATGAGCTCCAGGGTAGTTAAATAATATAGGAGCCATTGGCCACATTCTAAAATTTTAACTACTTCAGTTTCATATAAATTCAATATGCCATTTTGATGGTTGAATGACCTACAGGAAGGGGCCCATGATTGTATCTACAGTAATAAATTGCCTTGATTTATGTCTCAACTTGTTTTAAAATGTAATATGGCAAAGTTTTCTGCATAACTTAATTACTGAGATTTCAAATTAGCTTTAACAAAACCTTTAAATCTACAACTAGAGTTACTTTTCTCATGTAAGTTTTGTGTGCGATGACTGCCTCAAAAAGATTAAATATACCAATAAAATACACTTTTAATTCAACTTTCATGCTTATAATCTCTCGAATGCATTTTTAGTTAGCAGCTCTCTTGTGTATTCACTATGTATGTAAAATATATTTGCTTATATGCTTCGTATGTGTTTGTGTATATACATCTATGTATTTCCTCATGGAAAAATATAATTAAATTCAAATTATTGACAAAACGTTTTTTAAAATGCATTGCTAAACATCTCAAAATTGTGTTTTCAATTATGAAAACCATTAATGCAACTATTTGGAAATTGTGTAGCTCTAAGGAACAATGCGGGTGGAAGGTGAAATACATTATTGGTGTTTTAATACCAATGTTTTAAATGTTTAAATGTTAATAAACATTTTAAATATATAGGTATATATTACTTGACATTGAAAATAGTGTGAAGAAATGCTTTTCAAATATTCTTGTAGCTATTGGTCTTTCTTCAAAAGAGTCTTCCTCAAATTTTCAATGCATACAATAGATGCAAGAAGAGCTCTTATAATTGATGGTTTCTCCTAATGGTAACCTCCCAGGCAACTCTTAGAATTCCTAAATCAAAAGGAGCAGAGTTGGAAAACAATCCTTTTGCTCTGTGGTGGTAGACACTGTCACAGGAAGGCAAATGTTCATGATTTTTAAAAATGTGGTGCTGAGATGTTTGAGTGATCTAAGTTGGAAAGATTGAGAGCAAGAAGTTAAAAAGCTGAACAGTGGTAGCCCCTCATAAATAATAAATAAATACATAAATACATACAGAAATAACTGATATAGGCTAGTGTTTTAGTGCTCAGATGGACCAGAGGGCCAGCCCAGGCTTGGCCATCACCTCAGAGGAAACCTTTGCCACAAGTTTAGACAACAAAACAAGGCAGAGCAAAAACAAAAACACAAAAACAACAACAAACCTCCAGAGATTTAAAGGACAGTCAAATGATATTTAGCAGCAATGATTAATACCAAGTCAAATGAATGCACTTCTGCCCCTTAACTATAAATAGCGCATACCATGAAATGTTCTCACCTTAAATTCAAACTCCATTCACATGTATTCATTCAAAATGTATTAAGCACCTATTAGCCGGCTCTCTGCTAGTGGTGGCAATATAAAGAAGATATCATGCATAATCTCTTCCAGCAAAAATCTTTAATCGTCATAGAAGAGTAATGAGTACATAAAAATAATGGCTGAGGGAGAATATGTCGTCCTAATGAAGCACAGAAATAGGGTTTCCAGATCTGACTGATGGGCCAGAGATCATCTTCTGGCAGGAGGGACACTTGAACAAGGTTAGTGACATGCCAGGGGTGGGTATTTAGGCAGATGAGAGTTCAGCAACTGTAACACCAACAAGGACAGCAAATTAACAAAATAAAACAAAACCACATGCCTTGATCTCTCACTATATGCCAGACACTGTACTGTGGACTTCATTTGGATTCTTACTGAATGTATACAATTAGCCTATGGACGATGACCCTATGACCTTGATGCCCTTAACCATATTTCATATCTAGGAAGAAGATTAAATTTGTTAAGTATCTTGTCAACGTGATACAACTCTGCTTTGGTGGCTAAGCAATAGTATAGGCTCAGGAAGTCTTACTCTAGAGCTTTATTTTTTTTAACCACATTAGACTGTGAAGAATGATTTTTTGAAAAAACAAGAAAGCTGGAGAGGCCTCCTAGGATATTTGTGAAAAAGAAAATCCTGTTTTTGTTCCCTTTTTTTTTTTTTTTGAGTGATGTCAGCTTACTAGAGGGACTTCAGAAAACCAGCTGACAAGGTTGAATATGCTGAGTTTATTATGCAAAGCAGTATCTTTTTATAATTTACAATACTGAACAATATTAAAAAGAAAATCCCCCAAACATTTGAGTTGATGTGGGTTTTTTTTCCCTTGTCATTTTAAGAAGGAATAAATAAAATACGAAAAAATCACAGGAGGTTGTGTTTCTACTATCTTAAAGTGCAAATCATAAGGACCTTTGAAAATTATTGTCACATTATTTTGTAGCCTTCTTTTCAAAGCCAGAGAGTTTCAATTTCTATAAATATTTCACAAAATAAAGGTATTACAAAAATTCCTGTCTCTCAATAACCCACCTCTATCAGACCCTTGTATCTCTCTTTATTCAACTTAGATTTTATGTCCTTCACAATAACCTCTCCCTTGCTTAGTTCTCACACCACTCACCTTCTTGTTTTATTGTGCTTGCTTTTTTGAACTTCATTCTTAGTTAAGCCAATTGTCCACCAACTCTGAACCTGCACCAACCACAGCTGAATGTGACTGTGAAAAAAAAAAAAAAAAAAAAAAAAAAAAAAAAAGAAAGAAAAGAAAAGAAAAAAGAAAAGAAAAGAAAAACACTCTCATGCTAACTGGCCTCACTTTAAAGGCTCACATAAGTGGGTCTATAATGTTGCCTGTAGTAGTGCTGCATTTCCTGTCTATTCATTCTCTCACTTTCCTAGAAGACACTATCATATCTTGTTCTCAAGTTTTCATCACTTTTAGTTTCATTCTGATTCACAGATGCTGGATTTTTTACTCTTTCGTTTAGAAAATTCAAGCACACAGAGGAGAACTTTAACTTGGATTGTGTTCGCAAAATGATTATTTTGCTGTTCATGCTCCCAGGGAAGGCCGACTCTTCCTCTAGTGCTCTAGACTCTATCTATTCTTGTCTACTTAAGGAAAACTCTCTAGTATTTTCCCTATCTCTGCTACATTATCAAATTTTTCTTCTCTTCTCAGTCTTCTCACTAGCATTGTTATTGTTTTTCCACAGTTAAAATCTGTGTCTTAACGAAGTTGTCAAAATGTTGAAGAAATGCAAAACTGGGTAATCGGTGCCCGTGGATATATTACACTATTCTCTTTCTGTTTCTGTACATTAAAAATAAATCTGTAATGCAAAAGCCATAGCAAAAATGAAAAACAGACCCTTCTATTCCCTTTGAGATACTACACTAATTCTCACATGCCACATATACCTCAAAAAGTATCAACACCGCACTCTCATTAATGTTGTTACTTTTATTTTCTCTTAATTTTATTACATTCAGGTTTTTGCCCAGCACTCCATGGAAACTACTCTCGTCAAGGTCACTAATGATCTTTCCTTTGCTAAATCCAATAATCATTTTTAGTATACATATTACTTGATTTATCATCAGTATTCAACCTTGTAGATCACTTTCTTCTTTTATATTTCGTCTTCCCTTTGCTACCATGTACTACAGTATCCTGGTTGTCTTCAACATTTCTGACTCCTCCTCTGTTTTTTTCCTTTGTTCATTCTCTAAGCATTGGAGCATTTGTGGACTCAGTCCTTGCAGTCCTTGGACATCTTTTCTCTTCTTTCTCTACTCACTCATTCAGTGACTTTATTTAGTGTTATCCTGTTGACTACTATGTTAATGCTAATGATTCCCTATTTTATATTTCCAGTCATAATCTCTGCCCTGACTCCTGTATCAAACTGCCTCCCTTACATCTCCACTGAAATCTCTAATAAGGAATTCAAATCCAGCATGTGAAAACCGAGTTCCTTATCCCGTTCTCTCCATCTTCAATAGTCATTGCCATTTCGACAAAGACCAATTCTACTTTTGAGTGTTTCAGGACAAAAGACACAGAAGTATTCTCAGACTCTCCCATTTATTTCACTCATCAAATTTGTTCTTTTAGCAAATTCTGTCATTTCTGGTTTCAAAATATATCCAGAGACAACATTTCTGACTGTCTCCATTGCTGTAAGTCACCATCATCTCTCATCTAATTTTTTTCAATAACATCTTAATCAATCTTAGTCTATCATTAAGAATGAACAGCATGATATTTGAAATGCATAGTCAGATCATCTCTAGCCTCTGCTTCAAAGTATCTAATAGCTTTGCATTCCACAACAGAGTCCTTTTATGCTTATTTATTTATTTATTTATTTATTATTATTATACTTTAAGTTGCAGGGTACATGTGCATAACGTGCAGGTTTGTTACATATGTATACTTGTGCCATGTTGGTGTGCTGCAACCATCAACTCGTCATTTACATCAGGTATAACTCCCAATGCAATCCCTCCCCCCTCCCCCCTCCCCATGATAGGCCCCTGTGTGTGATGTTCCCCTTCCCGAGTCCAAGTGATCTCATTGTTCAGTTCCCACCTATGAGTGAGAACATGCGGTGTTTGGTTTTCTGTTCTTGTGATAGTTTGCTAAGAATGATGGTTTCCAGCTGCATCCATGTCCCTACGAAGGACGCAAACTCATCCTTTTTGATGGCTGCATAGTATTCCATGGTGTATATGTGCCACATTTTCTTAATCCAATCTGTCACTGATGGACATTTGGGTTGATTCCAAGTCTTTGCTATTGTGAATAGTGCTGCAATAAACATACGTGTGCATGTGTCTTTATAGCAACATAATTTATAATCCTTTGGGTATATACCCAGTAATGGGATGGCTGGGTCATATGGTACATCTAGTTCTAGATCCTTGAGGAATCGCCATACTGTTTTCCATAATGGTTGAACTAGTTTACAATCCCACCAACAGTGTAAAAGTGTTCCTATTTCTCCACATCCTCTCCAGCACCTGTTGTTTCCTGACTTTTTAATGATCGCCATTCTAACTGGTGTGAGATGGTATCTCATTGTGGTTTTGATTTGCATTTCTCTGATGGCCAGTGATGATGAGCATTTTTTCATGTGTCTGTTGGCTGTATGAATGTCTTCTTTTGAGAAATGTCTGTTCATATCCTTTGCCCACTTTTTGATGGGGTTGTTTGTTTTTTTCTTGTAAATTTGTTTGAGTTCTTTGTAGGTTCTGGATATTAGCCCTTTGTCAGATGAGTAGACTGCAAACATTTTCTCCCATTCTGTAGGTTGCCTGTTCACTCTGATGGTAGTTTCTTTTGCTGTGCAGAAGCTCTTTAATTTAATGAGATCCCATTTGTCAATTTTGGCTTTTGCTGCCGTTGCTTTTGGTGTTTTAGACATGAAGTCTTTGCCCATGCCTATGTCCTGAATGGTACTACCTAGGTTTTCCTCTAGGATTTTTATGGTATTAGGTCTAACATTTAAGTCTCTAATCCATCTTGAATTAATTTTCGTATAAGGAGTAAGGAGAGGATCCAGTTTCAGCTTTCTACTTATGGCTAGCCAATTTTCCCAGCACCATTTATTAAATAGGGAATCCTTTCCCCATTTCTTGTTTCTCTCAGGTTTGTCAAAGATCAGATGGCTGTAGATGTGTGGTATTATTTCTGAGGACTCTGTTCTGTTCCATTGGTCTATATCTCTGTTTTGGTACCAGTACCATGCTGTTTTGGTTACTGTAGCCTTGTAGTATAGTCTGAAGTCAGGTAGCGTGATGCCTCCAGCTTTGTTCTTTTGACTTAGGATTGTCTTGGAGATGCGGGCTCTTTTTTGGTTCCATATGAACTTTAAAGCAGTTTTTTCCAATTCTGTGCAGAAACTCATTGGTAGCTTGATGGGGATGGCATTGAATCTATAAATTACCTTGGGCAGTATGGCCATTTTCACGATATTGATTCTTCCTATCCATGAGCATGGTATGTTCTTCCATTTGTTTGTGTCCTCTTTGATTTCACTGAGCAGTGGTTTGTAGTTCTCCTTGAAGAGGTCCTTGACATCCCTTGTAAGTTGGATTCCTAGGTATTTGATTCTCTTTGAAGCAATTGTGAATGGAAGTTCATTCCTGATTTGGCTCTCTGTTTGTCTGTTACTGGTGTATAAGAATGCTTGTGATTTTTGCACATTAATTTTGTATCCTGAGACTTAGCTGAAGTTGCTTATCAGCTTAAGGAGATTTTGGGCTGAGACAATGGGGTTTTCTAAATATACAATCATGTCATCTGCAAACAGGGACAGTTTGACTTCTTCTTTTCCTAACTGAATACCCTTGATTTCTTTCTCTTGCCTAATTGCCCTAGCCAGAACTTCCAACACTATGTTGAATAGGAGTGGTGAGAGAGGGCATCCCTGTCTTGTGCCAGTTTTCAAAGGGAATTTTTCCATTTTTTGCCCATTCAGTATGATATTGGCTGTGGGTTTGTCATAAATAGTTGTTATTAGCTGGGCGCGGTGGCTCACGCCTGTAATCCCAGCACTTTGGGAGGCCGAGGCGGGCGGATCACAAGGTCAGGAGATCGAGACCACGGTGAAACCCCGTCTCTACTAAAAATACAAAAAATTAGCCAGGTGCGGTTGTGGGCGCCTGTAGTCCCAGCTACTTGGGAGGCTGAGGCAGGAGAATGGCGTGAACCCGGGAGGCGGAGCTTGCAGTGAGTCGAGATTGCGCCACTGCACTCCAGCCTGGGCGACAGAGCGAGACTCCGTCTCAAAAAAAAAAAAAAAAATAAATAAATAAATAAATAAATAAATAGCTGTTATTACTTTGAGGTACGTTCCATCAATACCGAATTTATTGAGCGTTTTTAGCATGAAGGGCTGTTGAATTTTGTCAAAAGCCTTTTCTGCATCTATTGAGATAATCATGTGGTTCTTGTCTTTGGTTCTGTTCATATGCTGGATTATGTTTATTGATTTGCGAATGTTGAACCAGCCTTGCATCCCAGGGATGAAGCCCACTTGATCATGGTGGATAAGCTTTTTGATGTGTTGCTGAATCCGGTTTGCCAGTATTTTATTGAGGATTTTTGCATTGATGTTCATCAGGGATATTGGTCTAAAATTCTCTTTTTTTGTTGTGTCTCTGCCAGGCTTTGGTATCAGGATGATGTTGGCCTCATAAAATGAGTTAGGGAGGATTCCCTCTTTTTCTATTGATTGGAATAGTTTCAGAAGGAATGGTACCAACACCTCCTTGTACCTCTGGTAGAATTCAGCTGTGAATCCATCTGGTCCTGGACTTTTTTTGGTTGGTAGGCTATTAATTATTGCCTCAATTTCAGAGCCTGCTATTGGTCTATTCAGGGATTCAACTTCTTCCTGGTTTAGTCTTGGAAGAGTGTAAGTGTCCAGGAAATTATCCATTTCTTCTAGATTTTCCAGTTTATTTGCGTAGAGGTGTTTATAGTATTCTCTGATGGTAGTTTGTATTTCTGTGGGGTCGGTGGTGATATCCCCTTTATCATTTTTAATTGCGTCAATTTGATTCTTCTCTCTTTTCTTCTTTATTAGTCTTGCTAGTGGTCTGCCAATTTTGTTGATCTTTTCAAAAAACCAACTCCTGGATTCATTGATTTTTTGGAGAGTTTTTTGTGTCTCTATCTCCTTCAGTTCTGCTCTGATCTTAGTTATTTCTAGCCTTCTGCTAGCTTTCGAATGTGTTTGCTCTTGCTTCTCTAGTTCTTTTAATTGTGATGTTAGAGTGTCAATTTTAGATCTTTCCTGCTTTCTCTCGTGGGCATTTAGTGCTATAAATTTCCCTCTACACACTGCTTTAAATGTGTCCCAGAGATTCTGGTATGTTGTATCTTTGTTCTCATTGGTTTCAAAGAACATCTTTATTTCTGCCTTCATTTTGTTCTGTACCCAGTAGTCATTCAGGAGCAGGTTGTTCAGTTTCCATGTAGTTGAGCGGTTTTGATTGAGTTTCTTAGTCCTGAGTTCTAGTTTGATTGCACTGTGGTCTGAGAGACAGTTTGTTATAATTTCTGTTCTTGTACATTTGCTGAGGAGTGCTTTACTTCCAATTACGTGGTCGATTTTGTAGTAAGTACGATGTGGTGCTGAGAAGAATGTATATTCTGTTGATTTGGGGTGGAGAGTTCTATAGATGTCTATTAGGTCTGCTTGCTGCAGAGATGAGTTCAATTCCTGGATATCCTTGTTAACTTTCTGTCTCGTTGATCTGTCTAATGTTGACAGTGGAGTGTTGAAGTCTCCCATTATTATTGTATGGGAGTCTAAGTCTCTTTGTAAGTCTCTAAGGACTTGCTTTATGAATCTGGGTGTTCCTGTATTGGGTGCATATATATTTAGGATAGTTAGCTCTTCCTGTTGAATTGATCCCTTTACCATTATGTAATGGCCTTCTTTGTCTCTTTTGATCTTTGATGGTTTAAATTCTGTTTTATCAGAGACTAGGATTGCAACCCCTGCTTTTTTTTGTTCTCCATTTGCTTGGTAAATCTTCCTCCATCCCTTTATTTTGAGCCTATGTATGTCTCTGCATGTGAGATGGGTCTCCTGAATACAGCAGACTGATGGGTCTTGACTCTTTATCCAGTTTGCTAGTCTGTGTCTTTTAATTGGAGCATTTAGTACATTTACATTTAAGGTTAAGATTGTTATGTGTGAACTTGATCCTGCCATTATGATATTAACTGGTTATTTTGCTCGTTAGTTGATGCAGTTTCTTCCTAGCCTCGATGGTCTTTACATTTTGGCATGTTTTTGCAATGGCTGGTACCGGTTGTTCCTTTCCATGTTTAGTGCTTCCTTCAGGGTCTCTTGTAAGGCAGGCCTAATGGTGACAAAATCTCTAAGCATTTGCTTATCTGTAAAGGATTTTATTTCTCCTTCACTTATGAAACTTAGTTTGGCTGGATATGAAATTCTGGGTTTAAAATTCTTTTCTTTAAGAATGTTGAATATTGGCCCCCACTCTCTTCTGGCTTGGAGAGTTTCTGCCGAGAGATCTGCTGTTAGTCTGATGGGCTTCCCTTTGTGGGTAACCCGACCTTTCTCTCTGGCTGCCCTTAAGATTTTTTCCTTCATTTCAACTTTGGTGAATCTGGCAATTATGTGTCTTGGAGTTGCTCTTCTCAAGGAGTATCTTTGTGGCGTTCTCTGTATTTCCTGGATTTGAATGTTGGCCTGCCCTACTAGGTTGGGGAAGTTCTCCTGGATGATATCCTGAAGAGTGTTTTCCAACTTGGTTCCATTTTCCCCCTCACTTTCAGGCACCCCAATCAGACGTAGATTTGGTCTTTTTACATAATCCCATACTTCTTGCAGGCTTTGTTCATTTCTTTTTCTTCTTTTTTCTTTTGGTATCTCTTCTCGCTTCATTTCATTCATTTGATCCTCAATCGCTGATACTCTTTCTTCCAGTTGATCGAGTCGGTTACTGAAGCTTGTGCATTTGTCACGTATTTCTCGTGTCATGGTTTTCATATCTTTCATTTCGTTTATGACCTTCTCTGCATTAATTACTCTAGCCATCAATTCTTCCACTTTTTTTTCAAGATTTTTAGTTTCTTTGTGCTGGGTACATAATTCCTTCTTTAGCTCTGAGAAATTTGATGGACTGAAGCCTTCTTCTCTCATCTCGTCAAAGTCATTCTCCGTCCAGCTTTGATCCGTTGCTGGCGATGAGCTGCACTCCTTTGCCGGGGGAGATGCGCTCTTATTTTTTGAATTTCCAGCTTTTCTGCCCTGCTTTTTCCCCATCTTTGTGGTTTTATCTGCCTCTGGTCTTTGATGATGGTCATGTACTGATGGGGTTTTGGTGTAGGTGTCCTTCCTGTTTGATAGTTTTCCTTCTAACAGTCAGGACCCTCAGCTGTAGGTCTGTTGGAGATTGCTTGAGGTCCACTCCAGACCCTGTTTGCCTGGGTATCAGCAGCAGAGGCTGCAGAAGATAGAATATTTCTGAACAGCGAGTGTACCTGTCTGATTCTTGCTTTGGAAGCTTCCTCTCAGGGGTGTACTCCACCCTGTGAGGTGTGGGGTGTCAGACTGCCCCTAGTGGGGGATGTCTCCCAGTTAGGCTACTCAGGGGTCAGGGACCCACTTGAGCAGGGAGTCTGTCCCTTCTCAGATCTCATCCTCCGTGTTGGGAGATCCACTGCTCTCTTCAAAGCTGTCAGACAGAGTCGTTTGCATCTGCAGAGGTTTCGGCTGTGTTTGTTATTGCCCTGTCCCCAGAGGTGGAGTCTACAGAGACAGGCAGGTTTCCTTGAGCTGCTGTGAGCTCCACCCAGTTCGAGCTTCCCAGCAGCTTTGTTTACCTACTTAAGCCTCAGCAATGGCGGGCGCCCCTCCCCCCTTTTATGCTTTAAAATATTATTATTTAAAGTATGGTCCATCACCTGTGAGCTTGTACAATTCAGAACCTCAGGCTCCAACAAAGACCTACCGAACCAGAATGTACATTTTAATAAGATGCCCAGGATTCACCTATACATTAAAAAGAATTGTATGATAAGGTCCTACAAAAGTTTCTTCTCTCTCATTATCACTCTGATTTCGTTTCATCAACCTCAAATACTCACTCAACACCATCTGACGATTCTTCCACTTTCTGTTGGTAGGACTACTTCATCATCTTCCAACTCCCAAGTAGCTGTTCTTTCCATATACAGAATTGTTTCACTGACATTTTCCCACCCTAGACTAAGAGGCTCCACTCAGAGGAGCTCATCTGCTCATGAAAAATATCACCAAATTACATTCTTCTATTTTCAATTTTCTTCCAAAAGGAATTGTGTGGTGTCTTGAAAGTAACCCTGTTTCTCTCATTATACATGGAGGAAAAACAGATGTTGCAATTTAGAGTTTCATAATTTTCTTAATAATGTAAAAAAAAATATTTTCTCAGCTTGTACACAGTCTCAAAATGAGAACAAATACTCCATGTGATAAAATGTATCTGTAACATCAATATTCCTTTGTCAAAAGATATGTTTAAAAAGAACACTGAAACTTAGATGTTCAGGCCTTATAGATCTCATTACTTCATAATCACATTAAGAAAATTAATACTTAATTATATGTAAACACATAATTTATGTTAAAAATTATGTCACTCCTATACTTAGCTTAAAAACAATTTTTAGATTTAAACATTATATTTTCTCCTCTTTCCCATCAAAGTTGTTTGAGGATTTTTGTTTAAACATCTCTTTTTTTCTAATTCCCCATACTCTATTAAGCCACTAATTACTATTATTACCAATATAAATAATGTAAATGACATTTTAAAAGATGACATTTAATCTTCTAAAATAGACATCATCTATTAAAGATACTAGTACCAAATTAATGATAAAGTAGACTTATTTTATTGATACAATTAATTTATTAGTGACAATGTATCTGACCAACTTTACAAACTAAAAATCAATGAACCATTATATGATCAAGATTACTTTTGCTGCCGGTTACATACATGTACCTTGAACTACCTCTAGCAAATGAGAGTAATTTATTGGCTAACAAAACCAAGGTAAGGGCAGAGTTGTAACAAGGGCTCAGGGATAAGTAACTCCCTCTTTACTCTGCTTCTGTCTTTCTGCTGACTTCTCCCATAACAGCTGCACACAATGTTACTGGCAGCCTTCACACTTAAATTTCCTAATTATCTGAAACCAAAGAGGAAGTAAAAGTTATTCCATATTTTCTCAGGTTCACAAATCCCAGAGAAAGGTTCTTATTGGTTCTGCCTGAGTCAGTGCTGACTCTACTGGTAATAATCATCATGAAGAGGGTTTCTGAACCTCTAAGAAGATGGCAGCTTTCTCTGGAACCATTTAGTTAATAATGGGACAAGGAAATTGCTGGAACAAATTGGTGGAAATGTGGTGTGCATTTGGTGAATTGTTGCACTGGACAGACAAAACCACAGATGTTTTCTAACAATCCTTTGTTTTATATCTTCCTGCTTCCTAATTAGAGACCATTGTCCTACAAGCTTAATTGCATTTATCTTTTTCTTTATTTATTTTTGCAGCACAACAAAAGGGCATCCACAATTTGAAGGTGGCAAACAGAACAGCTTATTGCCAAAGTTATACAGGGAAGAAAACTCAGGTTAGTTCTGAAGAAAAATGATTCACTTGAAGCAACTTAAGGGGGTTATAAACCTTCCCAAAGACAGATAACTTTGTGATGATAAATACTTAAACTGGTATCATAGAAATTAACACAACGGTTTGATTGTCAGGAGTTTTTCTTGTGCTCTAGAAACTAGAAAAAAATATATAGTAGCCTAAAGCAAAACTGTCTTACAAGGTAATATAAATAAATATATTGACTAGGTTCAAAAAATTGTATCTTTCAATTATTTTGAATAAACATCATGCTTTGCTTTTCTACTTTGAACATATCATAACTGTTTTCGACAATTAATATTTTTCTTCCGTGCCTGAATTGTGTAAACTAGACGTGTAAGGTCCTCAAGGTCCAGGAAAGCATTTAGGAAGCTACAAAAATAATGAAATAAATCAACGAAGAAACCATATGTTTCTTTAATCTGCTTGCTTTATTTTGAAAATTACAAAAAATAAATTATTTTAGCATCAATTTTGTTAATTATGTTATTAATTTTTTTTTTGCTCAAAACAAGTATAAAGTTGCATGATGTGCAAAGATTACATGTTTAGAAAGCATACAGTGGTGACCCATTACTCTATAAGCTTTGTGATGGAAAGGGTTTGGATCTGTCCTGTTTATTTCTTTATGTCTTACGTACAGGGAAGTACCTGGCTCATCCTATTTGTGCAGTGATTATGTTTAAATAAATTAGCTAAACATCGTAATTTTGTAAGTATAGAATATTTTCTTTTGATATATCTTTAAGTCCTGCCATTAAGATTGTGGAATTCAGGTCTGGGTCAGGTTAAAACTTTAAATTTAAATACTAAAGGAAAAGGAAGTGAAGGAATCAATATATCCTTTAATTATACTTTCATATCAATTTCAGAAAATCATGGGGCAAAAAAAGCCAAGGTTACATTTAATTAAATGGAAGGAGTATCATGTACCTTCTGTCATGCAAACACAGCTGATTATATGAACCAATTATATGAGAAAAATTCGTAATTTTTAGGATTGTGTATTTAACAGAACTTAGAGAAATCATATATTAGAACATGACATTTATTTCATTCCAAAACAAGCAAGCCACCATGTTGGAGAAATTTTTGTGGAGCCACTTAACCTCTTTTGTGCCTTTGAGTTAACAAAGAAAATTGCCTTTGTTAACAAATGTCATCCATTCTAGAAGTCCTGATATGTTTTTCACTATTTTAAAGCAAGTCTTGAAAGAATTGGCAGCTGTGTCATTTGAATTCTGAATGCAAATGGACAAAAATATAGATGTCCCTTAGGGAAGACAAATCCTAGCTTGCTCCTATCGTGTGCACACCATTGCCATCTAAGAAGAATTTGTGCTTTGGGAGCTCATTTTGGAACCTGGAAAGGATGTCAGCGTCTTTGAAATGGCAAAAAGTTTCTTTGCCAGGGAAAGCGTCCACTGGAAGACAAATCTTGGTGTTCTATGAACAGGTGGAGCACCTGTGATGCTTGGCAACACATCTGGTTTGGCTGCTTTCTTGAAGAAAGGCACTCCACATGTCATAATGACTCACTGCCTTCTACACCGGCATGCAATTTCATAGGAAATGGTGCCAGCACTTCTGAACAAAGCTTCGCCCACCACCATGGAAAAGCAACTTTATCAAAGCCAAGGATTTAAATCACTCTTTTCAGTATGTTTTGTCAAGAGATGGAGGCAGAATATGAACTTCTTGACTACGCATTCCAAAAACAAGACTTCTAGTGCTCGATTACATTTTAAAAAACAGTTTTATCTTTTTCCTCCTTCTTTCTTGCTCTTTCTCTTTATGTTTTGGAAGATGAAGTGATATAGAGGAAAATTCACTCAAAACTACCTGACAAGGATGAGTTCATTTGTACTTTGGCTAAGGGAAGGATATTTTTGACAATATAAATGAGGTAATTAATTTAAAACAAAGCCTTGAATTACAAATGCTGTGAAAAACAAAACAAATATACCACCCCTACCTCAAGCCGTCACTGCAATAAACCATGAATTCTTGCATCCAAATTATGGGTTTTGAAACAAAGACTAAAATTAGGCAACTATTGCAAATTTATAAATGGAAACAAACAAACAAACAAACAAACAAAAAACCATGTTCTTAGTCTGTGTTGAGAATGATAGAGCTTTGCCAAATTATCTGTGGGAAAAAAAATCTACAGACCTCAGGAAAAAAGAGTATTTCGCAGCATTACTTCTGCTCCAACAATTTAAATATTGAAATCTGGAGTTGTGATTATTTTCTGGGATCTTCTTGTTGCTGATGAAAAGAACAGCACTGTGGTAGACTTTGACCTCAATGCCTTCAGGACAAAGGACTTGCCATGTCAGGATTTCAAGTCAAGGAGTTCCAGATAATTCAATTGTTACTTGACAAGGTGTATGACAATGTACATGGTGTGATTGCTACTTTTAGGTGTTAAGGTGACTGCTTAAGGGATACTTAGATAGCTGTCAAATCATTGTATCTGGGTGTGTTTGTGAGGGTGTCTCCACAGGATAATGGCATTGAGTCTGTGTACTGAGTTGGGGAAGATCTGCCCTCAATGTGGGTGGGCACCATCCAATCAGCCCAGATACAAAAAAAAAGGCAGAGAAAAGGAGAATTCTCTTTCTTTCTTCTCTCTCTCTCTGTCTGTCTCCCTCTGTCCTGAAGGTGGGAAACCCTTCTTCTCCTGCCCTTAGATATCAGAATCCCAGGCTCCTTTGGATGATGGAACTTGTACCAACAGCCCCCAGGTTCTCAGGCATTCAGCCTGGGACTGGGAATTACACCATCTGCTTCCCTGGTTCTGAGGCTCTGGGACTTGGACTGAGCCATACTACCCATATCCCAAGGTTTCCAGTCTCAGATGGCCTGTCATGGGGCTTCTCAACCTCCATGTGGGCTAATTTCCCTAATTAATTCTCTGTCATATATCTTTATCTACATATATACTATCGGTTCTTTCTCTATAGAGAACCCTGACTATCACACCTGGCAAAACCATTTGTGAAAATATTGATTCCATTTATATTTCTTTGTAAATGAGGTTATTAGTACATGAAGCCACATAAACCATAAAAAATCAAAATGAGATGTTAAAGATAACATGCATGGGGTTTTTAAAAACTGAATATAGCTTTTTGCTGACATTTTATTTGGGGCAGAATTTACTTTGTCATATCTACAGAATTTTGATCTGTTTTAATTTTTTAGAATGGGCCTTTAACTATATATATAAATAGATTAGAGCAAGAAAGATATAAGTCTTTGTAAAGATGTTTTTTCATGTTATGTCTTTACCACTTTGCAGTTGACTAGTTTGGTACAACAGGTATAAAGAGATGATTTATAAACCTAGCTAGGCACTCCAGAATGAACAGCAGGCTGGACCATTCACTTTTTCCGGAAAGCTTTATTTCTCATTATCCATGGAAGCTTGGAGACAATCCAAACTTCTTTGCACATTTGTATAACCCTTCCATGCCCCTCTTGATCGCAAACAGATGACTTTGATTTTGTTCCTTCACAGAGGGAAGTTTCCTTAACTTCTACTACCATACCTGTGAACAAATATGCACCTGTAGATATACTCTTTTTTATTCTCTCTCTCCAGTTACAATTGATTGGTACAAGTGACAGGAATATAAAAGCAGTACTCTAGCTTTAACTGTGCTAGCGATGACACCTATGGGATTGCAGATCACCCAAATATAACCGTCCCTAAAAGCCTGAGTAGAGTTGAGTGATCCTACTAGCTGAGTATCTTCACCTTGGGACTGTTAAGGAAGAAAAAATGAAACTTCTTTGTCCTCTGAGTCAAGGTATTACAGGGTCTTTATGTTACAGCAATTTAGCATTTATTCTCATGAATTCATGAAGGTTCTGTCACTCTTTCTGTATTGTATCATTTGCTGCTGAGGCTTTAATTATTTTCAAACGCTACTAATTTTGCTCTCTCTCCCCAAGGCCCAGAGCTGCATATCTTTTCCCCCCATTTCTTAAATACACCTTTTATTTTGGAATCATTTTAGATTTACAAAAACATTACAAAGAGTGCAGAAAGTCACCATCTATCATTTACCCAGCTTCCCATCATGCTAATATCTTACATAACCATGGTGCATTCGTCAAAACTAAGAAATTAGCATTGATACAATACCATTATCTATATATAAAGACTCTAGATTGCACCATTTTTTTCTCACAAATGTCCTTTCTCTGTTCCAGAATTGAATCCAGAGTCCTGCACTGCATTTGCGGTACTTATTTTATTTTATTTTATTTTATTTTATTTTATTTTATTTTACATTCCGGGATACATGTGCAACAGGCTTGTTACATAGGTAAATGTGTGACATGGTGGTTTGCTGCACCTATCAACCCATCAGCTAGGTATTAAGCCCAGCATACCTTAGGTATTTTTTCTGATGCTCTTCCTTCCCTCATACTCCCACTATCACCAACAGACCCCAGTGTGTGTTGTTTCCCTCCCTGGGTCCATGTGTTCTCATTGTTCAGCTCCCACAGACATGCAGTATTTGGTTTTCTGTTCCTGTGTAAATTTGCCGCGGATAATTGCTTCCAGCTCCATCCATGTCCCTGCGAAGGACATGGTCTCATTCCTTTTTATGGCTACATAGTTTTCCATGGTGTATGTGTACCACATTTTATTTATCCAATCTATTATTGATAGGCATTGGGTTGATTCCATGTCATTGCTATTGTAAATAGCAGAGCTGCATATCTTAATGTTCCACTGGATATTTGGATAGGCTATAGACATTAACATTCAACAAACCCAAGACTTTTAAATTTATTTCTTTTTAAACTTTTCTTTCTTCTCTGGTGTGTATATGAGTGAGTGGCACCAGCAGCCATCCAGTGGCTTAGCATAGACATCTTAGAGTAACTTCCAACTTTCCTCTCTCATCCTTCTTACATTCAAATAAAAATCATATCTAATCTACCTCTTACAAAAATCGTACAAATTCAATCACTTCTCTTTATGTTCCTTGCCAAGAATACAAGACACAGTCATCTTTTCCTTGTGATACCACAATTGGCATATTGCTGCTTTCCCTCATTCAGTTTTGCTCCTCTAGTCCATATTCCACAGAACTTAAAGTGAGCTTTCGAGAATGCAAATCTAACTCTACTTAAAATCCTGCAAAGACTCTCCAGAGTTCTTCAATAGACCATATTTTAATGGGGCTTACAAGGTACTGAATGAGGCCCCTGTTCTCCTTTCAAGTTCCATCTATTATTCCTGTCATCATCATGTGCCATATTCTAGCTTTTCTGAGGTTTCTCTTACAACCACATCTTCAAATGATCCATTATCTATTTTAAAATTAAACTCCTCTTTCACCAACTAGTTAATGCCCATACTTTTGCTTCAAGTCTTAACTTAGAGCCATTTCCACTAGAAAGTCTTTCTTGATTCTTTCAAGCATGAGTTAAATGCTCCTCTTATGTGAGAGCACACTGTTCTCCCAGGAAATAGTACCAGTCATGTTGGATTATAATATCTCTTTACTATACCATCTCTCACTAGGACGGGACAAGGTTTACCTTATTTATTATAATACGTCTCATATTGTGTCATTCTCATGTCTATTATGGTTACTAGCAAATAAAAATGAATTGTGCTCATTATTTGCTTGAATTCGTTTTAACACACTTTCTTTGGAAGAGTCCATAGCTTTCATTAAAGTCTCAGAAAGGTCCATGATCTCAAAATATCCAAGCACACTTTCATGCTTGCATTATGCTAGCTGTCAAAACGTTGTAAGTTACAGTCATTCAGATTCTGAGAGCATACCATGATAACCTCTCTTTTCCCAAGTATCTGCAGAAATGACGCATTAAAATAAGTACAGATGGCTATCCCTTTCACATCAATACAAATATACAACATTACTTTTTCTTCAGCATGCACATGCATGCATGTGCACACACCCACACTGCCTGCCCCCCCACACTCACCCCTTCTTTGGAACCACTCTTTGTATTATAGCTATGGACATGGGAATTGCCACAAATAATCTGAGAGCTTTCAAAATTCATGGTTCAAAAGCAAAAGAGAAAAATAACTATCAATATAAAAAATAACTTGATGAAATTGGCTTTGGGACAAAAGAGGACTGTGTTGATTTATTATTTTTTACTTTTTATTTTGCCATAGACATGCAAGAAGTTGCAAAAATAATACAGAAATGTTTCCTTTCCCCATAACCCAGCTTCCACAATGGTAACTTTTTGCATAACTGAATTATCAAAACCAGGAAATGAGTTATTTTTATTAGTTTTCCTGATGGAAAATATTATTTTTCATGATTGAGACTCTTTCTTTCACTATGTAAAGCTATCTAAAATTGGCCAATTCAAAAACCATTTGGATTACATTTATTAAGCTCTTAATGTCTGTCAGAGAGTATATTTAGTATTTCAGACTCTTCAAATTAATCCTGTGAGTAGATACTACTAGTACCTCGATTTATGGATGATGAAACTGAGGCATGAAGATAAATTGAGTAACGTGCTTAGGATCACATGTGTAGTAAGTGTCAGGGCCAGGTTTATGAATGCAATTCTCTGCAGGCTACACCACCACACTTGAATAATAACTCACTTCGAAAAATACTTTCCATGTCTGGAAGAGTTAGGAATTGACTGACCAGTTCTCATTATGAATTAGATTAAATTGCTTACACGCTTGCTTGCATTCTTCTAATACCTATCTGAAGATCATCTCCCCTGAGAAAAGAAAGGAAGTCAGGAAGGAAAAAAGAAAGAGATGATCACGTTGAGCAAGACTGGATGGAAGGTCAGAGGCACTGGCAGACAAGGCATTGGGAGTAAATTGTTTCCATGGTCCCTGTGAATGAGGATCATGAAGAAAGACAGAAAAGTGGTGGAATACTAAAGGCCAATATCAGTAACTCAAAATATTGCACAAATAGGTTCTAGGCCCAGAGAAAAGAATTCAAATCTTTTTATCATGCTTTTTCTTGCATTGCAGTTCCTCCTAAGCCTAGGATCCAGACTCAAGATATTCTATTAGCACTTTAATAATTCACTCCTGATTTTATGGGTCAATTTTAACACTGATTATTCTGGTCTTATAGGTTTTTAGGCATAAAACATAAATATCCTGGAAAGTCAAGCATTATGCATTATCTTGACAAAATTCTCAAATTATGTTTCAATTTTTTATATCTGATTATTTCACAGTGAGTCTGACCCATATCCTAGCCCACAACCTATATCTCTACATTTTGTCCCTTCTGCTACCATCAAGTGAGATTATTTAGATTTATTTGATATATTCTCTAAACATAGAAACAGATATCACATTTTTTTTCTATGAAGATACATTTTGAAATACTAACAAATGCTTTCTGCATCACTTTGGGATTCAAACTGTTCAGAAGGTGGATATTCCCTGTACTCTCTGGCTTGATTGTAAACATCTTATTCTTTAAACATGTTCTCTACAGAGTGACTCCTGGCAGGGAAAACTCCACTGTTTCAGTTTTAGGATAGGTTGTAGTGTACGTCACAAGATAAACTCCTCCTTCCTCCTGGTCTAGGCAGATGTCTTAATCAATCTTTCATTTACATTAATGAAAGGTTAGGCTGCACCCAACTCTTTAAAAAAATCTTCACTGACGTTAATAACCTTAGAGAGTTTGTAAAGCTGGCATGGAATTTACAGAACAAAGCTGTGAAGAGCCACAGGCCTTCCCTAATAAAGACATCTCTTGCCTCTACTGCATAGTTTTGCTTACACAGCTTTATAGACGTTCTCTGTCTTGAGGCTTCTAAGACCATTCAAATGCCCTGTTTTTCTTCTAATTGCTTTTCTGCCACTGGCTTGTTATCACCATCTCTCTCTTTCTTTTCCCTTTCTCTCTCTCTCTCTCTCACTCTCTCTCTGTCTCACACACATATACGCACGCATGCACGCACGCACGCACACACGCACACACACCTCTGCCCTTTGAGTATTTACCTCCATCCCAACATGTCCATCTGCCTCAGGATATAGGAAACACTGCTCCTTAAAAAGCCGGCAGAACTGTATATATCTGAACCTTCGTGCAACATTTATAGGCTCTGTCAGTTTCTCTTTCTCTTTTCTTTGTGTTCTGTGATATTCAGCACTTTCTGTAAAGAATGTAATGAAAAAAAAAATAAGAAGATCAAAGGAGGTGCTTATCTCCAGTGACATGTCCAAACAGGCACTCTGGCCCTCTCTAATATGCTCATCTAATTTGCTCCTGAGCCCAGGCCTGGAAGAAAAGCATCTTGAGGAAGTTTTCTTCCATGGGCTGAGCCATCTGCTAATGCGGGCCTGTGCCAGTAATTTACAAGTAATGGTTTACAGCTGTGAACCCTGGCTTCTGAGCTGTTTTGGTCATTTAGTAATTACAACAGTTTCATTAACATTTAAAGGGAATAGTCTGCTCAATATCAATTAGGGACTATCAGCAACTGTGTAGCTCCATTTTCATATTTGCATTTGACATTTAATATTCTGCACACATAAATTCTTGGTCTTGGAAATGCATTGCCACAGAAGGTCAAAATTAATCCAGAGCGCATTTCTACCTAGCTCTACTAAGCTTTAGGAAATATTTCTGCAGAAAGCAGGAACATAAAAGGTTATTTTGAGGCGGTTTTACACATCTGAACATTTAAGTACTTTTTCTTACCACTAAAGTTAAGGTTAAAGAGTTCTCCTCAATTCTTGTTATATCTCCTGTATTCTGGGGAAATTCCGAACTTATCTGATTCAGATTTGCATAGTATTAAGCAGAAAGATGACATCTATTACTTGCAAATCTTACATAACTGCAGTGATACTTAACTTTAATGTTTGAGGGTATGGGGGGTGCTATGTATGGATTTCAACACTTAATAAATAAGAACTAGACTATGACCAAAAAAAATTCTTCCGAAAATCATTTACATCTGGATAGAGGTCTTGATCTTTAATTAAATTGCTGAACAAAGTGGTAGTTATGCTAGGGCTTATCTCAGAAGAAACAAAAGCCCAATGATAATTTGAATTTCATGTGGCTGAGAATGGTCCTAGAATTTGATCCCTGCTGGTAAGTGATCTTGGTAAAAGACAGAGTGAGAAAGATGGAGCAAATTTTAAGTAAGTTAAAACGCCTTCTAGAGACTTAGAAGTCAGAAGCTCCCATCAGGATAGAGAGGAGTGCTTTGAGATTATTTAGGTGCAGATTGTGGAGGATGTCAGTAAGAATGGTTTGAGTGGCAGAAGCTAAAAACAGTTTGAGCTAAAGTACTGGGGCTTCTTTTGACTCCTGGTTCCCAGGATCTGGCTGTGATAAGAGGTGAGTCACATAGCATGCACCGTTCCTAAGAGTAAGAGGTAGGGAAGAGCCCACTGAAAGAGGGAAGACTGAAAGAAGATTTGAAGAGGGTATTGAAAGAGACTCCCTTTCATCAGTGTAATTGGATTCCATTCAGATATGAAACTGGGACTTCTAATGTGTCAGAGTCTGTACCTTGCGATGCTTTAACAGGGTCTCATTTGCTTGAATTTTAAACCTATTCTCAGTGTTGTGCTACTTAAGCAGATAGAGTGACTTCAGAAACACAGGTAAAGTGAAAATCAGGGAAAAAAATTCTATACGTTCTAGGGCCGTGATGTTTGGAAAGAAGTCACACACCCCGCCCCCCGCCCCCATCACCACTTCTACCACTACCTAGGAGTCAGCAAAGCATTTGTAAGGAGCTAGAAAGGAGTGGTGTCAGCCAGTTGAGAAACATCCTAGTCAGAACATGTAGATTATCTGGAATCATTATAATAAACAGTGCATGTAATCTACTAAAAATAAGTTATATTTTATAAACTACATTATTCAGTGTTAGTTTTATTCAAGATACTCAAATGACATTGTTTCACATGATCCTTGACTTCTCCAGAACTTACTTACAGTGATGTCCTAGTGCTTATCAGACCAATCCAGAAGGTATGTTCTATCATGTCAGACTCTTTATGATTACCTTGATATCACTCTGCTTAGTGGGTTTAATGAATTTATAACTTTTCTTCCCAATTAGAGTAGCTTCCAGAAGGCAAGGTCAGAATCTTCTACCTGCATACTTGCCAGCTGGGACCTAGGAAATTATAACAGCTTTCAAAATGTGATCAGGTGGCAAAAGAGAGGAATTTTGATTAGGAAAACAAATAAAAATAAATAAATTGAGGCAATCTAGTGTCCAAGACTGGAGCTCAGGAGTATACCTTTCGTTTCTAAAAAATCTAGAGTCTGGAATGCTGCAGAGTCCCAGACATAGGAGTTGGGGAACCAGGTTCCTAGGTAAACAGGAAGCTTGGGACCAGAAGATGGGTACCCCCATTTGCCAGTGTGTCAGACTAGCAACTTACTCCATCAGCTCATGATTATGGAAAGGGGTACTTAGTATCTCTGTTGAGACTACAGGCATTTGAATGTTCAGCAAGTGGCTGAAACCAGAGCCCACATGTGATACTGGGGAAACAGATGTTTTCAAACTAGAAGAAATAAGAGGATTCAAGGACAGGTGGGTAATAAATATCACATCAGAAGGCTCCATCTAGATCCTTGGTAACCAGGAGGCTGGCCTCAATATCTTTAACAAAGCAAGAATAGGTAATAGGTAGAAGTAGTGGGGGAGGTTATGATGAAAAGGCCCTAATAAAGATCCAGTTCAGAAGTCTGAGCTGTGAAGAGTAGTTCCAAGATCCAGGAAGTGTAATATTAAGTTTTTGCAAGAATAACAGTGAGACTGTTTCTGAACGCATAAGAAGTGACTCATAAATTTTCTGTGTCTCATGTTAAGATGGGTCCACATCTTGAACAGAGCTGAATTTACAGGGTAGTGCCTTTGGCCATGTTACAAGGAGACCCCAAATAATTTTAATTATTGTATGATTGATCAAATTGCAATCTTAACCACAATTAACCAAACAAAATTTTAAAATTACATAACATATGTGAACTTGCATTTTCTCTCTGTATTAATCAGGTTAACTGGGTAATATATATGCATAAATATCTCAATAGTGTAACACAATAGCGACTGTCTTATTCATTTGTAGCCTAACCATTACTCTGTGTGGTCATATTCAGGAACCTGACTCTTTCCAGCTTTGGCTCCACTGTCCTCTGTATTCAATCACTGGATGGAAAGAGAAAAGAGTCAGTGAGTGCTCTGGGTCAGGCCAGGAATCTGCCAGAACTCAGGAGCCTGGCCTTAGCAAGTAGAGGTTGAGAAATGTAGTTTATCTGTGCACACAAGAGGGAGAAAGATAGGTTTAGTAAATGACTCACATACTCTTCCTTGAAATTACGGAATGTAAACTTGAGTAAAGAGTGGAAGAGAGAAGGAAGAAACATGCACTGTATTTTACAAATTTTGTTTTAGGTCATATACCAGAGAATTACCTATTATAATCCTTTATTTCCAAATGGGGAGACTGAAGCTCTGAAAGTTAAATAGCTTTACATTATATAGGTAGTAATTGTAGAACTGAGGTTAACTCACGCCTGTAATCCCAGCACTTTGGGAGGCCGAGGTGGGCGGATCACGAGGTCAGGAGATCAAGACCATCCTGGCTAACACGGTGAAACCCCGTCTCTACTAAAAATACAAAAAATTAGCCGGGTGTGGTGGTGCGTGCCTGTAGTCCCAGCTACTCGGAGGCTGAGGCAGGAGAATGGCGTGAACCCGGGAGGCGGAGCTTGCAGTGAGCCGAGATCCGGCCACTGCACTCCAGCCTGGGCAACAAAGCGAGACTCCGTCTCAAAAAAAAAAAAAAAAAAAAAAAAAGAACTGAGGTTAAACCCAAGTCTTTCTGGATTTTTTTTTTTCTTTCTTTCTTTCTTTTTGTAAGAATCTATCAAAAGTCTTTGATTAGTTTTATTATGACATCATAAGGAGAAAAATCAGATTCAGACAAACTTGACTCCATAGTGTGCATTTGCCGCTCAGTTATTTGTGTTTCTGAATCAGTAATTTCACTGAAGCTGTGTCCTCAACTGTAAAATGCAAGTCATGATATTTGCAGATTGTGTGATGTTTGAACAAATAATACACTATTTCTAACATTTTCCTGAATATTGGAATTATCTGGAATACTTAGAAGAAGTACAGATACCTCAACAGCTTCTTTCAAATTCTGATAGAATGGGTCTGGATTAAAACCTGGGAAATTTTAATTTTAGCAAATGGCCTGAGATAACTTTAGAAACAATGAGCTAATGTACACACACACTAGGACAGCCGTTAATCACCTAAGTTAGAGTTTAATGGCTGTTGTGTTATTATTGAAGTTGCCAGCCTTGTTAATTATATTTCCAAATGGTTTCGGCTCTGGAAGTCCCCATCTCTACTCACTCCTTACCAGTTAAGCTACACTTATTAGTTCATGTTGCATCCTCTGGAGCAGCTTATTATCTACATTTCACTCAGACAACATTGAGTTGAGTTTTGAACTTCAGGTAAATTTTAGCACTGACTCTGAGCTCGTAGTTGCAAGCATCAGAAACCAGGTCTGGCTAAGTAAAAACTATTTATTACTAGATGGTGGGTAATTCAGAATCTCTTGGAGGAGACTAGAGAAGCAGGAATTTGTCTCATATTTCTCACCTCACAGTCCTGTGAAGGCTGTAGCGTTTTTATGTTGCTGGGACCAAACACCACCCCTCACTGCTGATTCCCCCAAGACTGGATACCAGTTACCGATCCCTTATGTTACCCATTCCTGCATCACTTGCATGTGTCTAAACTGCCTCCTGTGATCTCTACTCCTTTACAACACATAAAGTGTGGAATTTTCCAAACAATTAAAGGGATTCAAAAGCCAGGTGATAAAAAGAGTGAGAATTGTTGCCATACCATCCCCTCAGATGGCTACTGAGCCTGGAGGCAGACTGAGGGGTACCCCAGAATTACAGACAGAGAAGCGCTGATAAAGATAAGCAGTAGGAAATGTGTGTTATACATTTGAGAAAGCGGTGTAGGTGCCAATACCATAGATATTCAATATTTGTTTGCTGAAAAATATGTATGAATGGATAACTAAAGGAAGGAAGGAAGAAAAGAGGGGAAAGAGAAAAGGAAAGAAGAAAGATTACTTCTCTGGTTCCCTTGTGACTTGCATTCTACATTAAACATTATCTCAGAGGAATTAGATTCTTGCCTTACAATGAATTCTTCAGTAAATATCACTGGTTGGTATTTACTGATCCCTAATCTTCCTAGGGATCAACCAACGCTAATTTCACCCTGACAGGACTCCTGACAATAATACTAGAGCTCCCTTATGCTGTCCCAGGCTGAAATAGGCTCTGACCCTATTTCCTCCTAACCCTAGGAACATGGCTTCCTCTTAAGCTTTTTACTCAAAGACTGAGGCTGATCCGTAGTTTCACTCATCCATACTTACCCTCTGATCTAATGGGAGGTTTTAATCCTCCTATTGTTGCCTTTAGCTGAGGGTTCTGAAAACTATGTTATATTTTATTTAAAGCTCTGGTGTCAATGTTTTGCCAATAAAGTGAGACATTAAAACATGTATCTTTCATCGGGGCGTGGTGTCTCACGCCTGTGATCCCAGCACTTTGGGAGGCCAAGGCGGGTGGATGACAAGGTCAGGAGTTCAAGAGCATCCTGGCCAACATGGTGAAACTTCATCGCTACTAAAAATACAAAAATTAGCTGGGGGTGTTGGTGCATGCCTGTAATCCCAGCTACTCGGGAGGCGGAGACAGGAGAATCACTTGAACCCAGGAGGCAGAGGTTGCAGTGAGCCGAGATTGTGCCACAGCACTCCAGCTTGGTGACAGAGTGATACTCCATCTCAAAACAACAACAACAACAAAAGCAACAAATAAAACATGTCTTTTACCCCAAAAAGGTATTGCTGTATTTTGTATTTTTACGGTTTTAAGCCAAAATTTTCTCTCCCAGATGGATTAAAAAGTATGCCTCAAGCTTACAATGATGCCAGTGATATTGATATAGTTTAGATACGTGTCCCTGCCCAAATCTCATGTTGAAATGTAATCCCCATTGTTGAAGATGGGACCTGTTGGGAGGTATTTGGATCATGGGGACAGACCCTCGTTAACGGTTTGGGCCATCTCCGTGGTGATAAGCGAACTCTCTCTCTGAGTTCATAACAGATCTGGTAATTTAAAAGTGTGTGACACTTTCCCCCACATTTTCTCTCTTGCTCCTGCTTTTGCCAAGTGACATGGCTGCACCCCCTTCACTTTCCACCATGATTTTAAGCTTTCTGGGGCCTCCATAGAAGCTAAGCAGATGCCAGCATCATGCTTCCTGCATAGCCTGCAGAACCACGAGCTAATTAAACCTCTTTTTGTAGAAATTACCCAGTCTCAGATATTTCTTTATAGCCATTCAAGAACAGACTAATACAGGTATTAAATTGCTATCAAAATTTTGAAATATGTTTGAAAGTAAATCAAGAGTAAAACTAAAGGAAAGTGCACCTTTATTCAGATCTTCAAAAAGAACAGAGTCAGATTGCTATTCTGGAATAAAAATGATTCGTTTAGGGAGTCAGGTGAGCAAATAATGATGAGAGAGGATTATTTGTCTGAGAACGTTAGTCCACAAGAAAGGCTGAGCATCCCGTTATTCATTTATTTCAAGTTTTCCAACTTTTCTGATTGTACAGAGGGTGATAGCAGTTCAAAAATCCCAAACGCAAACCATTACTTTGTGGGGGAAAAAAACTAAAAATCAGATGGCATACTGTAAATCTTATAATCTGAGTTGAAAATACAGCCTAAGATGCTGGTAATTTTCATTTTCTAGTGATCCTTGCCGCCATCAAATAAAACACACTCTTCAGTGTGGGTAAGGATTATACAAATTACATGAAATGGAAGGTTTATGTAGATATTGTTATTACCTGAAAGGTTTTGAAAGGCCAATAAAAGGACTATTTTCCCTTTATCATAATAAAAAGTATATTAACAAACCTGAAAGATAGCCTAATTTTTCATATCTCTGGTGTGTTAGCATGTCAACATTAAGTAGGAGTTTTATTTTGAGGTGGTCAACTCTTAGACATTCCAGATTAACGTTTTCTTCTGTTTGTGTTATTTGGCTTATCTTCATTCTCTGTAGTCTTTTTCTGTAATTAATTGTACCTATTCATTTAAAAAATAATATCTGGATTCTGGGAAGATAGTGGAGTAAATGGTATTAGGAATCTATCTGTACACTAGACAACAATTGAACTCAAAGAATCTGTCTGATGTAACCATTTTGGAACTCCAGAGTCTATTGAAGGCTTGCTACTTCAAGAGAAAGTTTCAGGGGAGGACTTCAACAGTAAATTGTGGCTAATTTTGGACAATTTTAGGTATTAAAACAGTAGTACTTAACCATCTTCCACCCCTCAGCTGCTTGGCAAATACCTATGAATGTGTTCCTGAAGCAACTTCTACACAGCTTATAGGAGCAATGAGTGGGAAAAAGCGACACTGTCTTCATAATATCTGAAATCTGTGATCTGATCACTGACAGCTGCTTCTGATCACACAGAAGCAAATAGGTAACAGATATCATTGTTGCACCTCCCCCTATTCTTGCCAGTCCTTCCCTGTCTGGTTGAAGTGATTTCTAGGAGATTTAAAGGGCTAATATATATTTTTTTCTCCTTTATTTTTCTCTTTTTCCTTTTTCAACAGCCAGACACTGAATATTAGGAAAATCAAAGGTCATGGTATATACAGGGAAATCAGAAAACTACTGCACATGCCTGGGGAGGGGACAGGCTCATGAAAGACCTGAGAAGACCTCTTTACATCTCAAGCTAGTGCTTGGCACAGAGAAAGCCTACAACAATCAAATAAACAGGAACAAAGAAAAAAAAAAAAAAACCAAAAATGAAAATCCACAAAACAAAAAACAGCAAACCTTAGGAAGGGGGGAAATCTGATCTCCACAGTTAACAGATTATTAGATTCAAATGTTCAGTTTTCAATTAAAAAAATTACAAAACAAAACAAGAAACAGCAAAGTATGACCCATTTAAAGAGAAAAACAAATAATAATCCAACAGAAACTGACCCTGAAAAAACCTGATGACAGATCTACTAGACAAAGACTTTAAACCAACTGTCTTAAAGATGTTTAAAGAACTAAAGAAATATGTGGAAAAAGTCAAGAATACATGAACAAAATAGCAATATCAATAAAGAAATAGAAAAACCTAAAAATGCTAAAGAGAAATTTTAGAACTGAAAACTGCAGATTTGAGCAGGGAGAATAATTAGTGAACTTAAAAACAAGACCATGAAAATTATTGAGACTTAGCAAGAGAAAGAAAGGAAATTGAGGAAAACTAAACAGGCTGGAGGACTTGTAGAACACCATTAAGTGAGCCAATATATGCGTATGGTACTCCCACAAGAAGAGAGAGGAAAAGATGAGAAGAAACTATTTTAAAAAATATTGCCCCCAAACTTCCCAAATTTTATAAAAGACATGAATAAAACAGCCAACAAGCTTAACAATAAGTAGGATAAGCTCAAAGAGTACTACCCAGACACATTACTAATAATCTGTTGAAAGCCAAAGACAAAAAGAGCATTTTGAAAGCAGCAAGAAAGAAGTAATTTGTCACATTATAAGAAATCCTCAATGTCATTCTCATCAGATTTCTCATCTGAAACTTTGTAGGCCAAAAGGCAGTTGACCAATATATTTCAAGTGCTAAAGAACAGTAAAACTGTTCTTTAAAAGTGAGGGAGAATTGTAGGTGTTCCCAAATAAACAAAATCTTAAGGAGTTTGTTCCAATTACACTGCTCTACAAGAAATGCTAAAGAAACCCCTGCAGGTTGAAATGAAAGAACACTAGAAAGAACTTCAAGGTGTATGAAAAAATAAAGATCTCTGTAAAGGTAAATAAGTGGACAATTATGAAGCTAGTAGTATTGTAATAACAATGTATAGCTCAATATTTTTTAGCATGATTTAAGAAACTAATATATTTTTTAGAAAACCTTTGTCAGCCTAAAAGCTGGTATTGTTGCAACTTCGTTTTATAACTCCACAATTTGCTTTATATATAAATTAATAAATTAATGCATTAAAATTTTTAATTCATGTTTTGGAGCACACAATGTATAAAGATATAATTTTGTGATACCAACAACTAAAGGAAATGGAGATGGAGTTCTTAGAGTAGCAGAGTTTTGTATGTTATTGTGGTTAAACCGGTAAAAATTCAAATTAGAGTGTAATAACATTAGTATGTTAAGTGTAATGCCCATGGTAATGACAAGGAAAATAGGTAAAAAGTATACATAGCAAAATAAATGAGAAAAAAATTTAAATTAAATGTTTCACTGTCAAAAAAATTAACTAAACACAGAAAAAGATAGTTGTGCAGGAAATGAGGAGCAAAATCTAGAAGGCATATAGAAAATAAGTAGTACATGAGATAAACAAATTCTTTTGTAACAGTAATCCCTTTAATAGCTAATGGATTAAATTCCCCACTCAAAATGACAGAGATTGGCAAAACGGAAAAACACAGATGATGCAATTATGTGTATCTATGAGAGACACACTTTTAGAGTCAAAACACAAATAGATTTAAAGCAAAAAGAAATAAAATGATATTGCATACAAATGGTCTCCAAAACAGAGTGAGAAATCTCTACTAATATCAAAGTAGAGTTTAAGTAAAACAATTGTAAAAGACAAAAAAAGAACATTATGCATTCACAAAAGGCTGAATACAGCAAGAATATATAATAATTATAAAAATTTATGCAGCTAATATCAGATCATTAAGATATATGAGGCAAAAGGGGATAAAATTTAAGGGAGAAATAGATAGCTATTTAACAGTTGGAGATAAATTATAAGTCAGTAAATTGACTACTCTAGAGAAAATGTACAAATTCCTAAAAGCACAAACCTTAGGAAGACTAAATTATGAAGAAATGATAAATTTGAGTAGACCTATAGCATGTAAGGAGACTGAATCACTAATAAAAATTCTCCAAACAAAGGAAAGCCCTGAACCTGATCACTTCACTGGTCAATGCTATCAAGCATTTAAATAATTAACATCAATCCTTCTTAAACTTTTCCCAAAAAATTGTAGAGGAGGGAACACTTTCAAACTCATTTTATGACACCAGCATTAACCTCATATCAATGTCAAATAAAAACATTACAAGAAAACAAAATTACAGGCCAATGTCCCTTACAAACATTGATAAAAAATCCTCAACAAAATAATAGCAAACCAAATTCATCAGTATATTAAGAAAATGATACACCATAGCTACCTGAGCTATATTCCTGGAATGCAAGGATATTCTCACATACAAAAATCAATCGATATAATACACTATATTAACAGAATGAATAGAGGAAAAAACATTATTTCAAATGATTCAGGAGAAAAGCATTTGATATAACCCCATTTCGTGATTAACAAAAATAAAACTCAATCAACTAGAAATATAAGAGAACTATCTCAACATAATAAAAGTAATATATGAAAAACCCACAGCAAACATCATACTCAATGCTTAAAGATGAAATGGATTTCTTCCAAGATCAGGAGCAAGGCAAGGATACCCACTTTTACCACTTCTATTCAACGTAGTATACTGGAAGTTCTAGTCAGGGCAATTAGGCAATAAAAAGAAATAAAAGGCATTCAAATTGGGAAGGAAAAAGTAAAATTATTTCTTTTCATAGGTGACATGATTTATACGTAAAAAATCTTTAAAAATTCCACAAAAAACGTTTGAACTAAGAAACAAATTCAGCAAAGTAGCAAGACATAAAGTCAACATGCACAAAATCGGTCGTATTCTTACCAATGATCAATCCAAAAAGGAAATTAAGAAAAAAATTCCATTTACAATAGCATCAAAAAGAATAAAATACTTAGGAATTAATGTAACCAAGGGGGTAAAAGTCTTGTCTGATTAAAACTACAAAGCATTGTTAAAAGATACTAAAGAAGACATCAATAAATGAAAAGATATTCCATGGTTATCACTTGGAGGATTTAATACTGTTAAGATGTTAATACTATCCAAAGTGATTTACAGATCTAATGTATTACCTATCCAAATCCCAAAATTGTTTTTTGCAGAAATAGAAAAACTTATTGTAAAACTCATATGGCATCTTAAGGGACCCTGAATACTCAAAACAATGCTGAGAAAGAAGAGAGATGTAGGACTTGTTTTCCCTGATTTCAAAACTTACCACAAAGCTACATTAGTCAAGTGTGTGGCACTAGCATAAAGAACAACACATGGACTATTGGAATAGAATAAATAGCCCAGAAACAAATCCTCAAATATATGGTTAAATGCTTTTTGACAAGGGTGCCAAGAACATTTAATGGAACGAAGTCTTTTCAAGGGATGGTGCAGCAATAACTGGATATCTACATGTGAAATACAAAGTTGGACAGTTACCTAATACCATATATAAAGATTAACTCAAAATGGACCCAACATATAAATGTAAGGCCTAAAACTATTAAATTCTTAGAAGAAAAGTTAGGGCAAAAGCTACACCACATTGAATTTGACTACGATTTTTTGCATATGACACTAACAGCACAGCAAACAGAATAAAAAGTATATATATTGGACTTGATAAGAATTTTTAATGATTATGCACCAAAAGAAACTATAAACAGAGTAAAAAGCAACCCACAGAATGAAAGAATATTTGCAAATCATATCTATGATAAGAGATTAATATTCATAATATACAAATACTGCTAAAACTCAACAAAAACAAACAACCTGCTTCAAAAATGGGCAAAGAACTTTAATAGACATTCCTCCAAAGAAGACGTACAAATGACCAGTAAGCAAATGAAAAGATATTCAACATCAGTAATCAACAAGGAAATGAAAATAAAATTACTATGAGATATCACCTCATACTCATTAGGATGACTACTATCATAAAAATAAAAAAGAACTAGTGGCAAGAATGTGGAACACTTGGAACCCTTGTGCACTGCTGATGAGCATGTAAAATGGTATAGCTTCTGTGGAAAAGAGTATGATCGTTCTTCAACAAATTAAAAATAGAATTACCATAAGATCCAACAATTCCATTTCTAGGTGTGTACCTCAAAAAAGTGAAATCAGAGTCTTGAAGCAATATTAGTACACCCATGTTCATAGCAGTATTATTCCCAACGGTTTAAACATGGAAGCGCCCCAAGTGGTCATCAAGAGATGAATAGATAAGCAAAATGTGATGCTAACAGATAAGCAAAATGGAAGTACAAGAGAACACTCAGCCTTACAAGGGAAGAAAATTTTGACACATGCTGCAACATGGATGAATCTGGAAGACACTATGTTAAGTGAAATAAGCCAGTCTTAAAAATAAAAATACTGTATGATTCCACATATGAAATACACAGAGTAGCTTAAATCATGGAGGCAGAAATGATGGCTGTAGGGGCCTGTGGGGAGGGGAAATGGGAAGTTATTGTTTAATGGATATAGAGTTTCAGTTTTGCAAGATAGAACAAGGTTTGGATATGGATGTTGATGAAGATTGCACAATAATAGGAATGTATTTAACACTAGTAAAATATACATTTAAGAATGGTTAAGATAGTAAATTTTAAGGTACATATATTTTCCCACACTAAAAAGCATTGGGGCAAAAATGATAGGAAGAAGAATGCGGCTGATGCTATTGCAAAGTAAGTTAAGGTCAGGATATTTTTCTTAAAGGTGGTTATGTCAGGGTCCTGGACAAACAGATGGCAGAGTAAAATTAGGTAAATAGAAAGCTTGTAATAAAGACATGTTTTCAAAGATGCCAGAAGATTAAGGGAAACAAATGGTGATGGTGAAACCTTCTAGGGCCAATAAACTGAGGGATCCACTACCATTATTCATAAGTGGCAAAGGTAGGAAGCAGTGACCATAATCCAGAGACAATAGCTGGAGCTGAAGGGAGCTGGAGCAAAAATGCTGTAATCTTTGAAAAGGAAAAAAAACAAAAAACAAAAAACCTGCAAGCAAAGGCCAGGCAGAGAGGGATTCAGTGGAATAGAAACACAGACTCAATCTCCTCCTTCTTTACTTTCCTGCCAGTGTCTCCCATGGGTCAACCCCAACCAGAAGTTAGAAGGCGAAGGAACGCAGTTGACACACTCCATAGAAGTCAGCCTCCTGGAGCATACAGCTATTGGAAACTGGATCTGTAGGGACAAGTAGGACACATCTAGAAAAAAAATGAGGGAGGCCTCTAGGGACTGAGGTCAGCCTCTGGCCAGCAGCCTGCAAGGAGCTGAGGCCCTTAGTTCAACAGCCCAGGGGAAAGTGATGTGCCAACAGCCACACGAGTTTGTAAGTAGATCATTCCCCATTCAAGCCTCAGATGAAACATAGTACCAGCTGACACTTGGAATCTTTGTGAGACCCTGAGGCACAGGATTCAGCTAAGCTGTGCCCAGATTCCTGACACAAACTAAGATAATAAGTGAGTACAATTTTAGCCAAAATAAAAGTAAAAGGAAGGAAGGGAGGAAGGGAGGAAGGGAGGAAGGGAGGAAGGAAGGAAGAAAGGAAGGAAGGAAGGAAGGAAGGAAGGAAGAAAGGAAGGAAGGAAGGAAGGAAGGAAGGAAGGAAGGAAGGAAGGAAGGAAAGAAAGAAGGAAGGAGCTAGTATAACCAAATTATTAAAAATAGATGAACTAGAATACTGACAAATATAACCTAATGTTTTTCTCCTATATCATTTCTCTTTATTTTAACATTTTTATATTTCCTCTTAATCCTTTTTTCTCAATATATCCTTTGAAAATTATTTAAATATAATATTGACTAATTTTATATCATTGAGTTTCTTTTTAACCATTTTCCTTTTGTCCTACTAGAAACTGTTAGAAATGATGGGCTGAAAATGTATAATAGTAATTGTCCATTCTGCTGACCCTGGGCTTATTACCTTAGAGAAAAGATTAATTTTTAGCAAGGAAGTAAAAGTTTTAACTAAATTTTGTCATTAATTCTGGTTTTCTTTCCTTTCCAATCATGCATGTGGACCAAAGTTAGCCACATTTTGATGTAGAGAAGATTCTGTGAATAATTTTTTTTTTCACCTTGTAGGGAGGTTATTTTTAGTAGGAGAGAGAACAAACATTGATATTTTATAGCTGTGCCAACCTTTCAGGATGGGTTTGATCAAGTTATGGTAACAAACCACCCTCACCCCCAAATCTCGGTGGCTTAACAAAATAAAAGTGTGGTTTTTCATCACTCAAAGTCCTCCGTGAGTCCAGAGCGGCAGCCCTCAAAAGTTGACGGGGTCCCCTACGATCTTTCGTCCCCGATATCTCAATACAAGCCCTCTTCCACAATCAACATTAAAAGAGTTAGAGATTCAACACTGGCAATTAAATACTTCAGATTGAAGTATTCACTTTTTTTCTATCATTTAAATAAACAAAACATGTCGCATGACCAACCCTGACTACAAGGGGAGGGATGCCCATAGTGGAAGGAGTCCTGGAAATACTGTTAAGCAGCTGTAACACTGACCATAGTTTCTCATAGATATTGGTGGATTTCTATTGTTGTCAGTACCTTAAGACAGAGATATATTTTTAGATTCTGGTGCTTTTATCATTTTTTTGAAATCTAAGAAGTCTCATATAAATCCAGGGTTTTGATTGTATTTCTTTAATCATGAAGATACAGATTTTTTCCATTTGTGGATTTAAGTGTTATTACTGCAGTAAAGGAAATGAACATTTGATCTATTTCTCATAGAATCAATGGAAATGACTAAATATTTTCTGATGATTTTGAAAGTGAACAGTCACTTTTGCCCTCATCAAGATCAATACTGATGACACCGAGAAGGCAATTTTTCATTCAGTAAAGTCAATATGGATGATACAGGTCTATGTAAAATGGGAAGAGAAGAGCTGCAGCACATTCTTTTGAAACTTACAATACATATTAACAAGATTTATGAGAACATAGCTAATCAAAATGGCTAGATATAAAATAGAACTTAAAAAAACTTCAAGGTTAAAAACATTTCTTATTTTATTTCTTTCTGTTTTAGAAAGTTCTATCACTTTTTTTTTTCCCATAGTGTCTAGAAGCAGCACTCCTATGCTATGCTTTACCGAAGTTGTGGCTGATTAAACCCAATGTGTGCCTCAATCTATTGGATAACCAAAATTGACCAGATATCTTTTGGAAACATAAATAATTTGGAGATGGCAGTGGTGGGTGTTTACATTTGAAACTCCTGGTAAGGAATTGTAAGTGATGGGAATGTTGGACCATGTGCAAGAGGAGGAAGAAAAGGAGCTTGGTAGGAGAATGAGGAGAATGAAGCAGGTGTAAGGAGAAGCCAAATGAGGGGAGCTGTTGGGTGCTGAAAGGATTTGTGCTAAGTAAACCCTGGGCCCTGCTGTATTGTGTTTCTTGAGCTTAGATGCCTGTGAGAATTATAATAAGCTCTCTTATTTATGCTAGTCTGAGTAGGCTTCTGTTCTTCGCAAACAAGAATTCTCAGTCACCATTTTTAGTAGCTGTTCTAAATGCATTGTTACAGAAAACACCATTATAAATCATCTTTCGTTTGCACAGATTTGGTTAGCCTGAGAACATTGCATGGCTATCATGCCCCTAATCATAATATTAGTAATAATAACAAGAGCTGTATCAAATACGTACTATGGCCGTTGCATTTAAGCATGTTACATGAATCATCTCATTTGATCCTTATTTCAACTCAAGGAAGTAGAAATTATCCTTAGCTTTGTGTTCAAATGTAAAGATGAAGCACAGATAGATTTATAAACTTGCTCAAGTTCAACCAGCAAGTGATGAAACCAAGACTTGAAAAGATGCTGATATACAGGGCATTTCATGCATCAGAACATGGAACACATACTGCTAGATTGCTAACTTTTTTACTCAGTTTCCAACTCCTAAGACTCATATATATTTTATATATATATATATATATATATATATATATATATATATATATATAAATGTGGTTTTCATCACTCAAAGTCCTCTGTGAGTCCAGAGTGGCAGCCCTCAAAAGTTGATGGGGGCCCCTACAATTTTTCATCCCCAATATCTCAATACAAGCCCTCTTCCACAATCAGCGTCAAAGGGGAGAAAAGAGTTAGAGATTCAACACTGGCAATTAAATACTTCAGGTTGAAGTATTCACTTTTTTCCTATCATTTAAATAAACAAAGCAAGTCCCATGACCAGCCCTGATTACAAGGGGAGGGTTGCCCAGAATGGAAAGAGTCCTGGAAATATTGTTAAGCAGCTGTAACACTGACCATAGATACTTCTGATAGATATTGGTGGATTTCTATTGTTACCAATACCTTAAGACAAAGATGTATTTTTAGATTCTGGTGCTTTTATTATTTTACTGAAATCTAAGAAGTCTCATATAAATCCAGGGTTTTGATTTTATTTCTTTAATCATAAAAATACAGAAGTTTTTATTTTATTTTATTTTATTATTTATTTATTTATTTATTTATTTATTTATTTTTTGAGACAGAGTCTCGCTCTGTTGCCCAGATTGGAGTGCAGTGGCATAATCTCGGCTCACTGCAAGCTCTGGCTCTCAGGCTCAGGTGATTCTCATGCCTCAGCCTCCCAAGTAGCTGAGATTGCAGATGTGCACCACCATGCCTAGCTAATTTTTGTATTTTTAGTACAGACAGGGTTTCTCCATGTGGCTAGGCTGGTCTCGAACTCCTAGCTTTAAATGATCCACCTGCCTCTTCCACCCAAAGTGTTGGTATTACAGGCATGAGTCACCGTGCTTGGCCCTCTATGATATTTTTTAAAGGCTCTATTGTTAATTACTATTTTTATGTGAACTATATTGCTTGTCACTAAATTATAATATCTATCAAGCATCATTTTATATTCATTTAATGTTTGCTTATAAAAATGACCTTTTTAAAGGTTATCTAATGCTGATTTGTCTTTATACAATAAAATTTTTTATAGAATATCATAAAATTTCATGGGGCAAATCAGAATTGTGCGTGCTTGTTTTTTTAAAAAAATAACAACTTTTTAAATCTAGCCTATATTTTCATAGACCAATCATAGGGTGACTGATTTGTTTCTAAATGATTACATTGTTTGAACTTCTGTACTGTACAGCAGGAAAACAGAAACAAAAAGAAAATAAAACAAACTATAAGCAGAGAAGTGTTATATGGGACAGGCAATTTCCTGAAGATTTCAGCATCTTAGAAAAGTTCCTCAACTAAAACAAAGTGTTACTTTCCTTATATCTTAGTTTTCTCTTGCCTCCTTTGTTATAATGCTTAAATTCTGCCAATAGCGACTCACTCTGTTGAATATTATACACTCTAGTCTTTAAGAATCTTCTTTAGAATTACAAAGTCCCATACGGTGTGGCACTCCCTATAAACATTATCCATCTAGAATTGTGGGAATAGTAAGTTTTCTACAGTAAAAATCAGGTGATTGGAACCAGCCTTAAATATCTGGCTTCCAGGATAATGAAAGGATAAAGAGTTACAAAGATTTATGGAAAAAGGAAGTGGGATGAAGGTAACAGCAGATTTTAGGAAGCTTTATTTTATTTCTTTGCTTTTTATTCATGCTAATTATATATATAGCAGAGAGAGCTGTGTTATTAGAGGCAGAGCTTGAAGATTGAAAGAGCCTATGTGTAGAGACAAGCTGGACTGGATTCCTGAATTGATTCTGGCTTGATCAATAACCACGTGAGCAGGGGAAGCCATTTTAATCTATCTATGCTTTTTCCTCTTGGATGAGATGTGAACAGTAATATCTATTGTAATGGAGTAAATTCATTACACAAAGTGTCTGTTCTACCAATGGGCTGCACTGCCTGCATTGTGAGTGCCCTTTGTATGCATTTATACAGATGTACTTTTAAAAACAATTGTCAAGCGTTCAGTAAGTTAGGACTTTGTTCAGTGCTTTATATACATTATCAAATTTACTATGGAAAATAACCCTGTAATGCAGATTCTATTTTTCTTCTATTCTATACAAGAGGAAGCCAAAGACTTAAATGAAGTAAGTTTTTCTAAACTGCACAGCTAAAAATCCCAGAAACCAATTCCAGAACCTATAATCATAATCATCTTATATGGAAGCACAACTGTGATATTTTTGTAAATATAATGTATTTTATATATGTTTACATCCTGGAAAGGTTTAGTGAAAAGCTAAGTGTTCACTGTGCAATGTATCCTGTCTATCTTATATAGATTAATATGTATAAGATGGGAACAAAGAAATCTGATGGGTTCGTCTTAAGCAAACTGGATAGAGATAGATCTATGGCAAACAAAGTGACCACTCTGGGCGTTATAATCATCTCACTGCTGCTCACAGCCTAGATAAGGATCTGAGCCTTCCTGGGACTGTTCCTCATCAGCAGACCTGTTCCTAAGCTAGGCTAAGTAATCATGACCACTAGTCTTTCTGTACTATCTTAGAAACACTAGAAAAACATAATAATGCACTTCTGGGCCTACCACAAATTATTAAGTGATCACCCTAAAATAGTAAATACAAAGGCCTTGCCTGTTATAAACATTAAATGAATGTCAAGCCCATGGCTCTGGGCTCTTAGAATATTCTACCTCTATCACTACAGTGGAAGTTAGGGAAAGAAGCTGGAACCTTTAGACTGGGTTCGGGGTGGACAGAGACTATCTACTACTTACAGCAGGGAGCCTGTCAACCTATGGTTGGATGCCTCAGGATGCCCAAGGATGCCACACTTGAGTCTGCCAAAAATAACAAACAGGAGGAAGATTCAATGTCTCTGGAAATAGCTTTATAAAAAAATTTGATTGAGGACTGAGCAAGACTGAGAGACTGCAGATAATAAAAAGAGGTGCCCGTTTTGGGATTTCCTGTGTATTGCCAAAATATTTTAAATAGGGTTTCTGGAGCTCTGCTATCTGACCCTACAATCAGAGATCTTACCACTCTCATCTTTAGCTACATACGCAGGTCGTTCTAAGTCACCTGTTCTTCAGGCTTCTTGTGATATTTAGAAATACCCTTCGTAATGGCCTAGAATTTACACACAAGTAGGTATTCAACAAATGTTTCATTCACATAGATAACTTTCGGCCAAATGTAGGTTTGCTTTTACCTTTATGTAGCCCTTTAATTAAAAGTAAACTCATATCTTGTATGCTTTCACTTGCCCTCTTCAGAAGTAACTGTTATTATTATTACATGCAGGAGAAACTGAGGTACAAGGAGACTGCTCAGTGTGACATACTGGGTCACTTTCATATGTAACCCAATTCTGCTAATTCCTTTTGCAAAGATGAGTGCTGGCATCACTTTGTCTTCAACATATTAATGAATATAGCTATCTAGCCATGTGGCAGATACTTTAGCCAAAAATAATACCCAGATTCAGAGATTTGAGCACCAATTATCAGGAGGTTCAAAGCACTGATTTATCCAGGTCCCTGCTCTCCTTCAAGCCGTGTACAGCACTCTAATGATGAGCAATTGAGGAGCAGCGTCTTTTCTCATGTTCATTACTCTCCAACAAGATCTTAACTTGATAAGGCCACCCTGAAAAGGCTAGATCAGCTTTAGACAAGGTAGCAGGTGCATTTATCAACTGCTCATGTTTGCTGAGTCAGGGATTGCTGTGGGTTTTAACTTTTTTTTTTTTCCCACTAAAGAAGTTACTTTTTTTTTGTTTTTATATTTAGGGTATTGCTATCTATTCATGACAGCATTTTCCATTATGGCGCCTGAAGAAAGTGTTTAACCTTTTCTCCCAGTTTCTAAACTCAAGTCTTTTCAATAAACTGTATATATTATGCAATTTGATGATAGATAATTGTCTTATTCCCTCTCCCTCCAAAATACTAGCATATGCCTAATTAATACAGGGATATTCCATAAATCATAGGTGCCAAGGAAAAACCATGTAACTGGGGAAAACTTTACACAGAATATCAATCAGATCCTGGTACTTGTCATTTAAGTAGAGCACAATTCTCTCAAGGCTTACCAGCCTCTCTCACAGCATCCGCCACAGCACTTAGAAACATTAACTCCTTGTGCTCTCAAGCCTCAGAATAAATGAACTTCAGCTCACTCTTCTTTTTATTGTTCCCGTGGGGTCTTTTTGTGGGGGGAGGGAGAGAGAAAAGGCTATTTTTATAATGCTTTGCAAGTCAAATGACAAAGTTCAAAAGAGGGAAAATGCTGGAAAAAAAATCAATGCAATGTCCTTATTTGGCAGCGCTTAGTTTGGCTAATTACTGGGTACAGGTAGGAAACACAGCTAATGGAGCTTAGCAACAGATGGGGAGCCAGCACAAAGCTGTAGGTTCTTCCTCTGCTTCGGCTGTGACTTCCTGCAGTGTTGAACAAGTCATTCAACCTGTTTTTGATTCACTTCCCTTTCACTAAATTATGGATAATAATGCCTACTAGCTATGTCATACATTGTTGAGAAGAATAGCTCATAGGAAGATCACAAAACACTTTCAAAGAGTTGAAATGCTCTATAGGCACAGGCTCCACTGAATCAAGCTGAACAGGAGGCAATGCCCCTTTCAGTCAAGTCCTCTGTTCCCCATTTAAAACCAAAACGAATGCAAATCTGAAAGTGACTTTGCATTTGCCATGCATCCCCTCTGCCTCTCAGGCATTCTATCACTAACTGATTGTAACTATGCAAATGATACCGTTATCTGTGGCACACACTGGCGTTTGTACTGCAGCACCAGCAGTTTAAAATGCTTGATGAATCCAAGGTTGATTGGCAGTTCCAAACTTATCCGTGACCTAATTTGTGGTCAAGACGTATATGCAGATTTGGATAAGGGCAAAACCAATGACAACAGACTTTCCTTGAGGCTTTAAAAGACTTGAAGTTTGGTTGCCAGGGATTTTTTTAAAAAATAAATACAGTTCTTCATCTGGGATCTGGATTGAAAGCAAAAGTCGTCAAATGCACCAAGAATTTTGAAGCTCTAGAGAGCTTCACAGAGCAAAAGTAATCCTGAGATAAAGAATGGGAACGATTTCTGCTGCCGCTGAAATGATTGCAGCAGGAAGATGGGTGGTGATGATTTCCTCATTGTTACAGAGAAGGGAAATCTGCTCCTGTGCCAAGAAGCAATGGATTTACCCCGCTAATTTCCAGGTGCTTTTAAGTGCTGAATTCTGTTCCAAAATAAAAACAGAAATAAATATGGTAAATGTTAGGTAACGAGGGAATGGGAAGGGAATCAGAGAAGGAAACTACCATTGCTTGCTTGCTGGGTTGGCAATATCATCACATTTCACAGACCATGCTACTGAGCTGCAGAGGTCAAGTGACTTGCCCAAGTTCGCGGAACTGGTAGGTGGTGGAACAGTGAGTAAAAACACACAGACTCTGCTCTTTTCACTCTACTGGGTTGTCTTTAGGAGATGTTGTCTGGATCTATATACCAACTGCGGAGAGAGAGAAGACCACTTGACTTTCACAGTACCCCAGGCCAGAGTACAAGGGGAAATCCTATAGATGACTTGCCCAGCCTCCTGCTGTTTGGAGCTCAGCAAATTTGCCTCATGGGAAGCTTCGTTGTCTCCCTTCCTCTGAGCCCCCTCTTCTCTGACTGGTCCCTGCCAGCACTGCCTATTTGCTGTTACTACTTCCCAGTGATCAACAGCTATTTTATGTTTCCTCCCATTGTGCTTCATTGCACTTTTGTGGCCCCTCTGCCCACCTACCTGCAGCTCACCTTCATGTTATTGAAGGGCGGTTGTGTTTGTGGCTTGTTATTATGTTCTTGAACAGCCGTATGATGTGGAACTTAAAGGGGCCGCGTTGTAGAGGAACATCCATTATCCATCAATTCTCTCCATATTTCTCACTTTCACTAGGACCTTTATGATTGTCATATACTGGGAAGTTTAAATCCAAAGTCTGAAGTCTGGCCTAAAAAAAATTATTGGTTAATGTTATCTTTTAAGTAACATTAATTGCACATTTGTTACAAGAAAAGCAATATGCTAAATGTTACATAATTACCCGTCTAAATCTCAAAATGACCCAATGAGGCGAAGTTTTTTGTTAATTCCATTTTATAAACCAAGAAACTGAAATTTATGGTGATGAGGTAGTCTGCCCAAGGTTACAGAGATAGTAACCTGCAGAACCAAGATTCAACCTCAGATCTGGCTCACTGCAAAGTTCTAACTCAACGAAAGTATTAGCTCTACCAAATTAACTCCACCAACTTTGTGCATCTGTATATGTTAATGTAATTGCTGGAGTCTTGGTCAGTTTCATCTTTATATTCACAGTTTTCAGCACAATCCTCACTATGAACTCTGATAAATTAGCAAATTTATATTGTGGCAGAAGGATTGAGAATCAAAATGCAAATTATACACTTACCATCACAAATCTGATGCTCATTTGTTGGAGCAATTTATAAAATATGGACCAAATTCGATTTGTTTTTTGATATGACTGTAATCAAAAATATTTCTGTAAAGATATTTCTGTAATCAAACAAACCTGATTCTATTATCTAACAGACTGAGATCCTTGCTGTGTGGACACAATTCAGACCCGCCTAATGGTACCTTGGGTCAACAGAGGGAAGTCTGCAATGGTACTGACAAGTGTGTGTGTGTGAACCAGAATGTGTTTTGCAGTGCAGAGCTGTCAGACTAGAAATAATGCATCAAGATGCACGTTCTGGGCAACTTTAACGATGCTCCCATGGGTATTCTTAGCACTATGTTAAGCATGGCACTTATAAAAACCTCACAATGGCACTTAGAGATTCTGGAAAATAGTTGACTGTTTTGTTGTGTAGCTAGGATTGCAGGTATTGGTTAGGGCTTGAAGGTAAATAAGAGATTAAAACCTCCACTTCTAATTACTCAATTTTGACTATTAAATTTCAATATTTATAGAAAAGCTAGAATTTCATAAATATCAGATTACACCAGTATTATCAATGAACTGTTTTCTTGGAATTACTTAGATCCAGCAATCAGCTCTGAAGGTTACTTTCACAATTTTAATTAGTAAAAATACTTCTTACTTATTGAAAACTTGAAACTCAAGCAATAATCTACCTACTGGTAATAGAGAAGCACTGCTGAATAATGTTCTGTATCTTACAAACATCTCTTATTGTTTTGAGCCGTTACATGCTGCTATAGTAGTTGCCTGCAGCATGCTTAAGCAATAAGCCATGATGAGGTACTGTACCATTCCTTGATGCCTGGGGTACGTTGTCCAGAGGAGTTTTCTAATCACGCAAAAAGGAGCAACTCCCAAATATATTACGCTAACTAACTGTTCCTTTTCTACATGATAATCATCTAGGTTGTTTATTATGTATCTGTTTAAATAATTACTATGTATCTTCATTCAAGCAAAACCACATCAAATATTTGCAGCCCTAAACAATTAAAAGAAAGAACAAGAACTCTGATGCGCATAGTCTGCTTTGGGTATTTCAAGTTTTGTTTCATTATTTCATGCCCTCGGCTCCCTCCCTCCAGGGATTTTGTCCCTCCTGTATCAAGGTTTCTTTCACCTCTGTCTGCAGTAACACTTTCTTCTTTTATTTTAGATTTCTTAAAAGCTATCTCAGGAATTTTGGTGTAGCTCCTGATTCAGCTGTATTGATGGTAATTGAGAGGGGAATACAAACTGAACTCAAGTGCAGCTCCACTTAAGTTTACTTCCCCTGAGAGAAGAATTTCCAAAGCTGCCAGTCCAAAGGTTTCTATAAAATTTGTGTTTGTAAGAGCAGCACTTCATTATATTTTATTCTTTTTGAAATGATCTAGAGTACTATGAAAATTATCACAGCTTCCAAAGGAGGTTGGTAAAGTTTGTCTGTCTTTGAGAGAAAGCTAATGGGTCTTGAGAGCTTTCCCTTTTGTTTAAAAATAAACACTGATATTTCTGAATAAAATATTGTGACTGCACCGTCATTCTGTTTATAGACCTCTCCACAGGGACATTCTTCTGCATTGAGAAAATCTGTGAAGATCATTGCTTTTGGATTTAAACATGATCGGTAGCCCCTGCTCCTTTTATATCTTTATTTCTGTATCTGTAGATATAGATATACATATTACAGAGCTAGAGATAGTGATATTCACACTGGTAGATGTAGATATAGATATGAATGAATTCAGCAAAATGTCTGAGAGATGACTAGTGGCCCCTCACATAGACGTCTGACTTTTGTATGGTATGTACTCTTTTGAATGAGGTATGGTCATAATGACATTTAAAACAGATACCATTTTGAGTGACAAACTGTGCCATCCTTACCATTTTCTTATTCTGCAGTAGTCCATTGGCATCAAAGCTGCCTGTAAAGTTGTAGTCTTGGTGATCTGAATGAGGAGAACTAGGGAATAGATTTCTATACAAACCTGACTGCATAATTTAATCGGGCACACATTCAGGGTATATGAAATCAGAGTAGAGATAAGAAAGAGTGTCACTGCATTTGCATGTTCCGATTAGATAGAACAGCATAAAGAAAAAGATTTCTTATCAGAGTAGACTTTACGATGGAAGTTACATTTCAATAGCAATTTGAATGAAAGAAGAATTGATGAGTTGAAAACTGGTAGGATACCACTTTATGTGATTTAAATAAAAGGCTAAATTTTAAAATGTTATCTAGAAATTTTGGAAGACTATGCTTTTTTAAAGTATTACATTTTTACTTAAAGTATTAGGATTGTACTTAATCACACTCCTGCATTCCCTGACCGTGAGTTGCATTAATATGAAATCATGTAAACCAGATGAGAAATGGGAACAGTCTCCGAGGTGAATGTTACCCATGATTTTTGCTTAGCCCTAAGGGTAACAGAAATCACTCTATATGACTTGTTCATCAGTCCAGGGTCTTCTGTTCTATTCTCTCTGGCTTCCAGGAATATTCTATCATAATAAGTTAACATTATCTTGAACACCTTTTTTTTTTTCCCATTAGAGCTTCCTTTCTGCACTTTGGTATAATTCTAACCTCCTGGTTGTTAGCTCATTTGACCACTTTTTCTCAGCACTTAGCTATTCTCTCACTTATTAAGTGATTTAGATTTTTGACTTACTCCTGTCCTTTTTATTTTAGTCTCTCCTACCCCACAGAGGTGTTTGGCTCCCTGTTCAAATTCTCTCTCTCTTTCTCTTTCTCTCTCTCTCTCTCTCTCTCTCTCTCTCGGTCTTTTCTTTTGTTTCTATCTTCATATTGGAGGAGGCAGAGATTATTATTTAAGAAGTACTATCTTCCTCTTCACTACCGGTTTTTCTCATAAATCTCTTAGTGAGTGCTATAAGCAGTTTGGGCTGATGTTCAGCGGAAAAAGGAGACTCTACTATTCTTTTGATGAGTGGTGTCTCCTTAGGATTCATGATATTTATAAGGAGAAGGAGAGGTAGGGAAATGCAGACCATTAGGCTAGCAATGGAGAAATCAAGGGAAAAATTGAGATTCAGTCAAGACCAAACCAGGGAGTATCCACAGGTAAAGGAAGGGACCTCACACTAGAAATAGTCCAAACCTGGGACTGAATTGAAGGTGATGGCGGTGATGTTCTGCCTCTGTTCCCATTCAGGACTGTGGTGCTTATTCTTCAAATTCCTGAGTTTGCTGCTAACGGTTCATAACAAAGTCTCTCTTCAGAAATTGTTCTTGGCTAGAAGAAGCTTCCTTGCTCAATATTATGCCGCCTTTAAGGGAGAAGCTTCTGTCCGAATGACAGATGATGCAAAGCTCAGTGTCTCAGAATCTGTCTTCTGGGGAACTTGGGCTCTGGCATGTATGATCCAAGATTAAGACATGATAATGTGCTGTCCATATATGCAACAATCTATGGTACATCATTTCCACATAGTTTATGAAAAATAATTTAGAGAATGTACACATATAATGACTTAGCCTCCAACACATTGGGCAGGAATTCATAAGGCAGTGATGTCCCATACTTTGGGTTTGTGAAGGGGAAAGTATCATAGTGCCAACACAGATTGCTACCATCCCATACTGTTCAAATAACGTAAAGGGATCTCTGTTTGAAATTCTTTCCCTAAGCAATAAGTGACTCTTCCACTGAAAAGGGTTTAAATCCTCTCAAACAGCATGCCGATCCCATTGAGAGCTGACACAAATCACATGCTTTTTAACACAAAACACTTGGTGTAGAGTCAATGAACCATGGCTTCAGAGCCACTCCACACAGGGAAGGGCATATGGGAGGAAGAGAAGTCTTCCATGGAGACCAATGAGTAATTACTTCAAAAAGACTTCAATTTGATCAAGGACACATTTTAAAAATCAAAATATTATAACACAAAAGGACCTAAAGAAACTTAATTATGCACAACTCTTAGGGTATTTTTGGTGAGAATGTAGCTGCTGATTCCCATACTTCCCAACCAGATAATAGTAAAAGCATGGATCAAATTCTGCCACCTACACTGACATATATTAAACAATCACTTATTAGCAAAAAGGCACAAAACATGTTAAACAATACCTATTATTTGAGATGAACAAACCCCCAATCTCTTATCTTTGTAGGTGCTACTTTTATGCTTTGCACAAAAGAGGTGCTTGAAGCCCCAGACATGACAATATTCCAGAGACCAATGCTGGACAAAAGACCCTTGATCAAACCTCAGTCACCATCCCCGAGGGTATCCCCAAAGGGGTTTGCTAGAGTTTCATAGGCTGCTTATGAGAGAATAGAGATTGTTTTGGAAATAAGCCAGTCCACATATCTGAATAGCACAACTTTTACCTGTGAAAGCTGATTTCTAAAACATATTAACATCTGCGTCAAATTACTAATTTTACCAATGAAAACACATTTTAAAAATGTATTAACCTAAATGGCAAAGCTCTATGTTGATCAAAATTATGAATTGCTGAAGTTATTATATTCACTTAACCATAGGAAATTGATAATATTCAACCATGTTTGATCAACAAAAATGGCATCTGGGACTGTATATTTTCTATTTAGATATTTGCTGACTGTTGGAGTGAATTTGTAATTGGGCAACTGACTACCTCTAAAGTGGCTGTCACCAAATGGCCTACAATGAGATATATTTTAATGAATTCTAACTATAGTATGAAATGGTAATAAGGGCACTGAAAGACACAGCAGATATTCTTAATAGCCCATGTCTTGTGGGAGAAAAAGAAAGTGGCAGAACAGAAGAGAGTAATACTGAACCACAGCCATTTGCCTTGCTGGCCATGCCACAGATGACTATCACCAAATTGTTAGCAAGAAGGCATGGCTCTCAGGAGAGAATGTGGGATAAATAAATTTCAGTGAATCCTTTGATTAGTCCCATAAAATTCTGGGTAAAAAGAGCCCACCTAGGTACTACTCCATGTAGATAAGTGGACCTCTCTGATTACTACAATCAAGACCCTCCTCCGCAGCCCTTGTATTTCAGAGAAAGCTACCTTATTGAAGCATATTTACTTATTTAGATGTGAAATAGGTTAAACTATAGAGTAATAGGAGCAAAGAAACAGTGAAGGCCCCTATAGGTTAAGAGAATTTAAGAGTTAATATTTTTTTAAAGATCAGCAAATTGTACTTCTGAACTGTAATTACAGATATAATAAAAACTCAATCAATAAAATAGACATAACAAGACTCACAAGACTACCATTCATTGATTTTGTAAGCATACCACTAGTACATTTGATGTGCATGGTGTCTCCAAGTATTACTGATTTAAGAATCTGTTGCAGGTTGAAGAAATGCTAAATCAATCTTGAGGATGGTGACATTGTGCAGAGTGATTGGCCTTTGAACATCATTTGTATCTTAGAGAGAAAACACATTTTAGTACTAATAGCCAAGAATCGTGTAGGTATGTACCTCTAGACAATTCTCACAAAAAGTAATCTAAGGGAACATCAGAATCCTCTTAAATTTTGGAAGGAAGGAACTTCCAAAGGAATAGCACTGCTTTTCAAATATCTTTTATCTTTAGTGTTTATTTTTGGTATTTCCTAGGCCCAGTAAGAAATATGAGAACATTATAATAATCAAAGTACCTGGCTTTTCAACATTTTTTTCTCAAGCTCTATGAGTAATGATCTCTGAATAAAGATCATGTGAATCATAATTATTCTTATCTTTTGTTCTATAATTGCTTTTGGGGGATATAATTTTCTCTGAAAGATGTTGAAACTAAGACTAAGAGATGTTAAATGAATTGGTGAAGGACGCATAGTTCCTTAGTGTTTTTTTTTTTTTCAATATACCTCGTTTAATAAGCAGTCTTTCATAGCTAAACTCTCTTTTGCTTCAAGAAACTACTTAAAGAAGAAGAAAAAAAACCCAAATATTTATTGAATACCATCTATATGTTATATACTGTTTCATATGTTATAAACTACCTATTCTCCTTTTGTAAACATGAGATTTTTGCAAATTAGTGTAATTTAATTAACCTGGCTAAGGTCACGGCGTAGCTCAAAAGTCCACATTGAAATCTAGTAGTCTGACTCCAAAGCCCATGACTTTTCAGTTGACTAAAAGTTTCCCTTGCCAAAATGAAGACACCTGTCATCAATCATCTAAAAATGTTAATAAGCCATTCCTGTTTTCCCTCTGCTGAGGCAGCCACCATCACCTAGCAAAATAATTATCTGCTGTGAGTGCTATGAGACATTTGACTTTGCTGCTCTGATTCTTCAATAATGAAATATTTTAAAAATGGAAGTTAGGAGTAGCTTTAGATAAATGGCAAATAGCCATGGAGCATTTGTAGGACTATTTCCTTGTCTAAAGGCTGACCCTAGAACTTCAATTATGCTACACATTCTTTTTTCATTTGTTTGGTTGGTTTTTTTTTTTTTTTTTTTTTTCCTGAGATGGAGTTTTGCTCTTGTTGCCCAGGCTGGAGGGCAATGGCACAATCTTGGCTCACTGCAACCTCCGTCTCCTGGGTTCAAGCGATTCTCCTGCCTCAGCCTCCCGAGTAGCTGGGATAACAGGCATGAGCCACCACGCCTGGCTAATTTTGTAATTTTAGTAGAGATGGGGTTTCTCCATTTTAGTCAGGCTGATCTCGAACGCCCGACCTCAGGTGATCTGCCTGACTCAGCCTCCCAAAGTGCTGGGATTATAGGTGTGAGCCACCGCGCCTGGCCTGCTGCATACTCTTCAGGTGCCCAATGACACTGGAGGTGATGGAAGCCCCATGGACTCCTATGACCGGAGCATGCAGCCTTCATTCCCACCTTGTCAGGGATGTTCTCGAGACCAGAAGCACCATGACCAGTTTTGAAACACTTTAGAGCATAAGTTGGCCTTTAGCTTCCCACCCTAAGGGACTTCATCTTTGTTCCTGTTGTACATAAGCTCCATTTGGAAGACATTCCAGATGACTACACTGACAAGGCTGCCTAAGTTCAGGAATGGAAGCATGACATTCATCTACTTTAAAGGCATTTTCTTGTCACCTGGTGCTGTCCATCCAGGGAGAACCAAATTCGATCAAACCACTACTTGTTGATCTCCTTTTTCTTGTTATTATTTTATTTTAATGTCGGGGAGATGTCTTCTTTTTCAAATTTCTTATGAATTTTTTATACTTCTTATATTTGTATTTATTTGCTTATTTTCTGGACATGAAAATTTTAGGGATACATTTTTGTTTATTTAAGCACTATAGAAACTAAGGGGAGAAATAAAAAGTGTAAAATTATTGAGTTTTGCAAACAAAACCATAACAAAAATCCAAATAAAACCTTTTTTGTTTGGAAAATGTAATAAAAAGAAAACAGACTTTAAAATCAGGCAAGACTGAAGTTTGAATGCTGGCTTCACCACTTGAGATTCAATATCTGCTCAGACCCATAAAGTTTATCATTCTGAAAGTGAGAGAAACTATCTACATTGCACAGTTGATAAGAGCACTAATGATGATAATGTATCTGATATGGCTTGGCTGTGTCCCCACCCAAATTGCATCTTAAATTATAGCTCCGATAATTCCTACTTGTTGTGGGAGGAACCTGGTGGGAGACAATTGAATTATGGGGATGATTTCCCCCATACTGCCCTCGTGGTAGTGAATAAGTCTCATGAGATCTGATGCTTTTGTAAGGGGTTTTTCCTTTTGCTTGGCTCTCATTCTCTCTTGCCTGCTGCCGTGTAAGATGTGCCTTTCGCCTTTCACCATGATTGTGAGGCCTCCCCAGCCACACGGAACTGTGAGTCCTTTAAACCTCTTTTTCTTTATAAATTACCCAGTCTTGAGTATGCCTTTACTAGCAGCATGAAAACAGACTAATACAGTGTCCATCACAAATACCTAGCCTGTGGGCAGCATTTAGTTAATTGTGGCTACTATTATTTACCTATATTACTGGTATTGTTATATTCTTCACTGGTCCATTGGGAAAGTTACTGGATCAGAGATTCATGAAACCTCAACAATAAGCTATGGTACATGGCTGAGGTGGAGCAGGCTGCCATGTCTATTATACTCCAGGAGTCTCCAAGGTGCAAAGTCCATTCTGCAGGGCATATCAGAACTGTTCTCCCTTGGTTCCTCTCTCTCTTTCAGGTTCAAAGTCCCCCATGAGTTACTTGGGTAAGTGAATGCTCCTGGACTTATGTCAGTCTCCTGGCCATAAATATTCATGATCAGGCAGGAACAAGTAGAAGAGTACAGAGATCAGAGAGTGGTGTTTTTGCTACCTTTCCAGACATACCACATCCTCTACGTTGTGGCTACTGTGAAATATTTAGAAAGTTTGCTCATGTCACTTCCTGCTTAAATCTGTCTACACTTGGTATAAAATCTGAATTCTTCATCATAGCCTAAAAGCCTTTATGTCACCTGCAACTCCCTGTGTCTCTAAGAACCTCCTATATGAGACCACTTGTTCATCCTACTCTAGGCACCTCTTGCCTCATCTTGGATTGTTTCCTTTCTGTTTCCCCTGTGTGAATCAACCTGTCTTTGGTGCTTCAAACGGCTGGCTCCTTCTCAAACTGCATATCTTGGCTAAAATATCTCTCATTTCCAGAGGCCTTCCAACCTCCTTCCCTCTGAAGACATACTAATCAAGCACCCTATTATGATTATTTCCTTTTTTTCTTTTTTTCTTTCTTTTTTTTGTTTTTTTGGTCTCACTCTGTTGCCCAGGCTGGAGTGCAGTGGCACCATCTCTGCTCACTGCAACCTCTGCCTCCCAGATTCAAGTGATTCTCGTGCCTCAGCCTCCCAAGTAGCTGGGACTACAGGTGCCCACCAACACACCTGGCTAATTTTTGTATTTTTTAGTAGAGACAGTTTCGCTATGTTGACCAGGTTGGTCTCGAACTCATGACCTCAGATGATCTGCCCGCCTTGGCCTCCCACAGTGCTGGAATTACAAGCATGAGCCACTGCACCTGACCCCTACTGATTATTTTGTATTATATTGCCATTTATTTTTGCTGTGTAGTTTTCTTGAAAAGATAAAATTATAATTTACTCTTTTCTATGCTTTCTAGAAGAAATGAATTTGAGGACAAGAATCACCATATACTCAGCCTAGTACATAATAGGCATTCAATAAAGCAGTTGTTGAATAATTTTATGCTCCTGGAATGTAGGTGTGTAAAGTGAGAATGGCAAGAGGTGAGATGAGAGAGACACACCTAGGAAGCTACAACATAACAGCTCTTATAATGTATACCAGGCTGAATATTATTTTTTCCTTTTTATTTTCTTTTCCAAAAGGAATGGAAGTTTAAGGACTATGAACAGATAATAGCATAGTCAGGTTTATATAATATCTCAGGTATAATATAATTTGTATATAGACTGAACAGTGGTAGGTAGATAAAGCAGAGGTGATGAAACTAAGACATTTTAAAAATATAGACCTGATAGGAGTTGGTGATTTATTTGAATAAGGAAAGAAGAGTATTAGAAAACAATTTTTATCATGAATTGTTAATTATTCACAGAATCTTATTTATTCCTGTAATTGATTTTAAAATTAAGGTATAGTGACTAAAAATCTCTGTAAAAAGAGTCATGGTTCTTCACCTATATAGACATAAACTTCTCATATCTTATTGAATATCAACTTTAGGGCTGATTTTGAGAATACATAGGAATTCACATATGTATTTGCAGCTGGTAAATTCAATATCATTTCAACAACCCCACAAACTTAGCTTGAGCCATAGTTCAGATTCATACCTTTGTATTGATTAATAGTCTATTATTTTATTTCCATGAACTATTTTAATAAGTCATTATTAAAGCCTTTGGCCAATGGTACTCTTCAGAGATCTCTATATACAATGGAACTTACTAGGACAGAAATATTCTACAAATTGTCTGCTGCCTATTGCTTACATTTCATTTTTATCTGGTTATCTCCTCAAAATTATAAGAAAACATACTTTAGAAGAACAACCAAACACACACAATTATAAATGAGCTTATGAAAGAAAATTTCAATTGGAAAAACTGCACCATCCCGTTTGCCTTGATATTCTCATTGACTCTTTTTCTCTTTCTGAATTTCCCCTCTCACAGGTTTTCTCTTAGAGGTGATTGTGGGCCAGCTTCATAGATGAGTCTAGTAGGCAGTGTACTGTAATTCTATGGCATCGTGGAGTTCTTCTCCAGTAAAAGAGATTTTTAGACTCAAGCCCAGGGGCTTTGTTTGAGTTCACCTATCCATCAGTTACATGGATGCTCTTTGTAAAACTTGACCCTGAACAGGGACCAGTTTTATTTGAATATTGTTGAGCTTATTAGCATGACTCCTTTGAATTGCTATCTTTTATGTTACATGTTTTCTCTTCTTTTGTTTCCATTCTTTCCCTAGACTTTAAAAAATTCCATTTTGGTGAATAGAAAACTCTTTTTTTTTTTTTTTTTTTTTTTTTTTTAAATCAAAAGCTCTTGCTCCTAAAGAATATTGAGTGCATTCATATTTTGCGATTTAGGGCAGTGCTTGGTGTTACCTTTATAGATCAGATAAGTTTGGCCTACCTAGAGATGAGTGACATTCAGTGTGTTACTAACTCCTGCCAGTTTCCCAGTTAACCCCTAATGATCAAGCCAATCTCATCACCCTCATATCCTCTATAAGGGGAAAGTCTAGATAGAAAATGACTTTCAATTTAGGGTCATAATTTCACTTAATAAGAACATTATAGTGATCTTGCTTTACATTGATTTACTTTTCTCCCTATTCTAAGTCTTACTTAAAACACATATGCACCAAGAAAATATTTTTTCTTTGTATATTTTAAAATAAGATTTCTCATATAATAAAGGTGATAATAGATCTTTAAAATGACATATTTTGAAAATACGGGGAACCAAGAAATCACCCTATATGTCTTTCTGCTTAACATCCTTCGCTCATATAGCAAAACTGAACTTCTCATCAAGTCTTATGACCGTCCTTTATATAACCTGCTGCCTCACTGGCCCAGTTTTTGCAGTTTTCCAGGAATTGGGGCTTATTTTCTGCTTTGAGTGCTCTTTCCCCAGAACTACACATGCCTGGCTAATTCTCAAATTTCAAGTTTTAATTATAAAATAATTTCAACAGCACGACGGTTCCACCTATCCCATTTGACTATCCTGAAGTTTTGTCAAATTTCTCAATCTTCTAGCAAAAGCCAGAAATTTGGATTTTTAGGTGAATATCTCCAAATTTTGAATGTTATCTGATATCATCTAATTTACATTTAAAAACAAATACTATGCAAGCCAAACAAAACTGGCCATCTGCTAACCATATTTGGCCTGCTGATGATCAGTTTGGAACTTCTGGCTTATCACAGTCAATGGCTAGTGTGCTTATTTGCTGTTTCTTTAAAAGTTACCTTCTATTGGAAAATAAGCTACAAGAGAGCAGGAGCATTATTTGTCTTCTTCAGTGCTATTTCCTCAGCACTTGGCTCACAGCAGGAATTCAATTAATATTGGTTGTACAAATGAATCTCAAAACCCAAAAATAACATTTTCGTATCTATGTATTACCTTTTCCCTCAAATAAACGTTAACAAGAACAACAATAATAAATAAGAAATTTTTACAGTATGCATTTTCTGGCAACTTGATCTCATAGTTTTTCAACTGCATTTCCATTATTATAGTATATTCTCCCACACTGTGGATAGTATAATATTAGATTTTAGCTGCTCTATAGAATTGCCAGAGGACTTTGTTGATTGTTTTCTACCCTCATCATTCTACACATCCTCAGCATTTATATGCACCATTAATATTGTCATTTGGTTAGTGTTTAAATTGTAGGTCTTTTTGAGTATTTTCCATGTGCACCTGCTTTTCTATTAGGTACAGAATTCTTCAGGAGGCCAGAGACATAGTCTCAAAATATGTGTTGTCCAGATAGGGTAAGTTAAAGTATAGCTGTAGTCTGGTTAGACACACTATACTGTGAATTACAAACCAAAATACAACTGGGCCATTTTTGGAAGCCTGAGTTCAGATTGTTAACCAAGAGACCTGGGTTCTTATTCCAGCTCCACTACTAATTATGCAGCCGAAGAATTTCTGTCTCAATATTTTTTCACGTGCAAAATAAAGAAGTTAAAGTCAATTGTATCTAAGTCATCTTACTCTAGAATGGCTACTACCAAAAAAATATATAATAAACCCAGAAAATTACACGTGGTGGCTAGAATGTAGAGAAATTGGAGCCATTGTGCAGTGCTGATGAAAATGTAAAATGGTGAAGCCACTGTGTAAAACAGTTCCTCAAAAGTTAAGGAAAAGAATTACATTTCTAGATCAGTACCTCAAATAAGTGAAATCAGGGTCTCCAAAAGGTATTTGTACAGCCATGTTCATAGTGGCATTATCTACATTAGACAAAATGTGGAAGCAAATCAAGAGTTCATTGACAGGTGAAAAGATAGACTATACATGATACACACATATGATGAAATATTTGTCAATCTTTATAGAAAGGAAATTCTGACACATGCTGCAACATGGATGAACCTTTAGGACATTATGCTAGGTGAACTAAGCCAGTCACAAAAGAAAAATACCATCTGATTCCACATATATAAGGTCGTCAGATTCATAGAGACGAAAAGTAGAATGGTGGCTGCCAAGGGCTGAGGGAGGGAGATAGGGAGTTATTGTCTAACAGGTATTGAAGTTTCAGTTTTGCAAGGTAAAAAGCTTCCTGAAGATGGATAGGAGATTGTCATTATTGCACAACAATGTGCATGGACTTACTACTGTTGAACTGTATACTTAAAAATGGATAAGATACTTAATTTTGAATTATGTGTATTTTACAAGTAAAAATAATTAAAAGTGTACCTGAGGACACGTCTTGGTAGAATGTTTTACAATTCTAGAAGTTCTCATGGAGACCATGCAAAGAGCAACTTTCATGCTCTTCCTCAGCCTGGTAGTATATTCCCAAAAGAGGAGTCAGGTTTTGGCAGGTCCTCAACCTCCCTCATCTGTCTCCCAGTTCTGTGTCCCAGACGACAGAATAGACAACTGATTCTCTCCACCCTGATTACACGTTTCCATTAAAAAAAAGCAAGTTCTTGTAAAAGATCTTTCCTTCTATGTTTAAACTGAAGGTTTATTCTTCCTTTTCTACTTTGACTAACACATTTCCTGGTCCTTAGCCTAGTCACCCTCCAAGCAGGGTCATGGCTATTTTCATAAACATTTTATGCTTGTATCTCAAAGAATCAATCTATCCTCTTCTTTCTGCTCCTCCTGCACATTCAGTTCCCCTGAGCTGTGTTCAGCTGTCAGCCTCTGCAATGAGCATCTCCGATTCCCTGAGTTATTAGGGAGCACTTGGAGCGTCTCTGCAGCACTGATACTGACAGTTGAACACACAGGAGCAGCTGGCTCAGTGGGGAAAGAGAGGGGAGGGAGTGAGAGCTATTCATTGCAGTGTATTTATAACTTGGCCCGGAAAGCAGGGATGGTGGTATTCAAATAGGAAAGGGTGAAAAGACATTTTATCCTAATTAAAAAGGTAATTAAGTAACACACCGAAGAATTTAAATCAGTGCTCTTGGTTTTTATGACAGGTCTGATGGTATAACTACCCAGAAATCTTTTTTGGAACAACAAATGCTGCTTCTTAAGCTCTGCTCTTGCTGAGTGGCCACCTATGGATGACAAATTACAGTAGGAATCCTAGGCAAGAGTGTCTGAGATAAGTAAAGGTTTCTCTCAAAGGAAAACATTGTATACAGGCATGAAATCTCCAGCCCGCCCAGATTAAAACTCTGTGCCCACGTCATCACCACTGTCTCCACTCTCCCTACCCACACTTCCCATCCAAACTGACCCGATCAATTTAATGATTACCTAGATCTTCTAGTTTTCCCATACTCACTTCTTTTTCTTCAACCTATTCTAATTTATGGCATTTCCTGTCATGGGATTCAATGGTCTTCTAATCCTGGGTAATATAAACGGATTCCTTCAATGGACTTTTGTTTCCAAATATTTACACATTAAATGTAGTTTTATGTATATATATATATATATATATATATGTGTGTTTCTTACCATTTGATGCTGCATCTCCTACTGAGGTATTTCTTAAAGAGCGAGGAAGCAAGCCATTGATTTCAATATCAAGTTCAAATGCATGAAAATTCCTAACGAATTGCTAGTCAGCCTTTGAAAATTTCAGGAGTTTCTTTGCAACTAACCGTCCCGAAACAATAGTTTATTATCTCTTACAAATATTATTTTAACCAGGTGCTCTTACAAACTGCTGATTGTTTTGAAGTACCATAAGTAAATTATTTTTCATCTGTTCGATTTCTTACTTTATGAGTACTAGTTTGTTATTTTCTTTGGATTACACCTGTAACAAGTTTATAATTATCTTCAAATTTATCTGAGGTTATTGTACTACACATAAAATAGTCACATTTGTGTATTTATGTATAATAGTGTTTTGTTTCTATAGATGAAAATATAAGACATAAATATAAGGCTACACATACGTACATACAGTGTGAGATTTAATATATATAACAAATATTTTATCTTATGCTATTTAACCTGAGAAATATGGACAATCTCTTAGTAGGTCAAAATGATATGACAATTACCTTTTTCTTTTCTTTCTCTCTTTTTTTTTTTTTTTTCCTTTTGAGACAGAGTCTCACTTTCTCAGCCAGACTGGAGTGCAGGGATGTGATCACAGTTTACTACAGCCTCGACCTCCTGGATTTGAGCAATTCTTCCACCTCAGACTCTTAAGTAACTGGGACAACAGGCATGCACCACCGTGCCTGGCTAATTTTTCTGTTTTTCCTAGAGATGGGGTTTTGCCCTTTTACCAAGGCTGGTCTTGAACTCTTGGGCTCAAGTGGACAATTACATCTTAATGTGACTTACCAAAACGAAATACAATCAAAATATTTGGAAGTGAGTTATCCCTATGAAATGATAGTCCTCATTAATTTGCATATACATTATTTGGACTACTCAGGTTCTTAAAGAAAACTCGAAAAGATGTTTATAATACTGCATTAGTTTCCTATATGAAATGCACCATATCATACCAAACAGTCTTTGGGTTATGAAGAATATTGAATTTGTTCTTTGCCAAAGTAAAAAGTAATGTCAACAGTTTCAATCTCACCTGAAAGGATTTATCAAAAAAAATTTTTTTATATATGTACATATATAGCACGTTCGTATTATTCATGGTACTTATGTCCTATAAAGTCTCTGCAAACACTGAATTAGTGAATGCTGAACCATTGCTCCTAGGGGAAACACAAGGTAAATTTCCTGGCAGCCTCTGGTCGCAATTTTATCAACTCTTCAATACATAACTTTCTTCTATGTGTGTTTTTTTGTTTAAAGACACCTTATTTAATATGTATTGTTGATACATTAGCTTTGAACTCACAGCAAAAATACTACAGCTCATAAATGAGCAAAGCTTATCTAACACATGCATTTTCTCCATAAGGCATATCACAGTCTACTTTTGCCTAAGAACACTAGAGAGTGCTTCAGGATTATGCATGGGGACCATTTTAAATACTACAATTATCAACAAAAAGCAAAAAAAAAAAAAAGCATAAGACATGGCACTAAATAGACTGAGAAAAGGAGACTTGTTTACAGTATGAAAACTGAAACAGGAAGGCAGAGAGTCATCTTGTTCAACTAGGAATGTGAGCATTGAGTGACTCAAATTTTTCACTGTTGTGCATATAAACACAAATTACCACAAAAGTATCCTAAGTATTAATTTTGAGTTCATTTTAAAATTTGCAAATATAAAATCTATAATGAGGACCAACTGAACCTTTAAGTTTTAGAAAACCATTAAATTATCGTAAAAACAACTATTTTGTTAATATAGTAATTTTATCCACCCATTTACATTTATTTTGATTTTCCTATAAATGCCCAAATCAAAAATGAAAGAAGATAAATAATTTTTGACAAACGAAGATTATTGATTCTAATAAGAATCAAAGTTCTCTTGGATGTAACTCTGCATCCTGAATTGGTTCCAACTTCTTCGTCAGTAACTACATTGTTTTTCCATTTTCATGGTAGTTAGAAATTCTTCTGAGGAATGTAAATGGATTCCTATTTTTACAGCCTGCACCAAATGTCTCAATAACCTCAGTGGACACACTATTGGAATGTGTGGGTTTTGGGGGATTCAGGAAGTTGAATCTTCCTATATCCTTAAAATGAGCAATCTTACTGCATTTACATGTTTTAGGAACTTTTTATGATTTCAAAGAGAAATGTGCAATATTTTGTCAAGTGCTAGAAGAAATTAACATAAAATAATTTAAAATGATAAAATATGAAAAGCTAAAATGTTAAAGTTATTATTTGATAATTGGGTTTAAAATCTCTTAATTTCCAGGTAAAGACTAAAAAAATATGATTACATATCCTACACATACAAAACGACCTATATATTCAAATATTTTTAATCTACAATTTGCTGGAAAGCTTACTTAATTTGAAGTGCCAACACTTGAAATCAGGTTAATTTTAGGAATTTTGCTTTAATTCAGTTCTATCGAAAAGTTTTATGGGCTGTATGGTACATGGATCATCTCTAAATGTGGGTCCATGGCTCTTGCTTTACGGGCCACCATAAAGAAAGCGTCATTGTGGGGAAAACAATATTATTATTTTTACCGATTTTTCTCACTAATATTTGTTCCCTAAAAGATGTTTCTAATTCAAATTCAAGGAACTAATTAGGATTTTTTTTTTATTCCTACCTAGTCTTTTTCTTTTCTCTGAACTTAACACTGATATTTTCCAAAGCGAAACTATAGGAACTTCCACACGGCATTCCTTTCTCATCTACCAATCTCCACACCAAAATACAAAACGACAAAAAGGGACATTAGACTCTACAGTCTAACATACAAATAGTGGCAGTTTTCAGTATTTTTTTCTCCGCATCTCAAGCCTAATGAGGGTGAACAGTAGTGAGTTCATGAGCTTCTCCAAGTGAGCCTAGAGGGCCCAGCTTATCCCTGATGAGCTGTTCTCTGAAGCTCTGGTGTTTACCAAATGTGTCAGATGGATAATGTTCATTAATGAACCTGAATATCTCGAAGCAGAGCTATTCCCCCAAATATTATGATGCTTTAATGACACTTGTAATAAGACCGCCAAGGACTACCAGCAGCTAACAAATACACATTTCCAAATGTAACATTAGTAAATGTGTGAATGCAGCAAAACCTTAAAACTGGTGTATGAAAGTCTGCTAACTCTGCCTCCTGAGGACCTCATAAATGAATAAGTGATGAGTGAGCCCGTGCCACAAGCAGAACTGGGGCTTCGGGGAAATGGGCAGCAATGGCATTTACAGCAATTTGCATTGAATATGTGGAAAAGGGAGAAAAACCAAACAGACATTTAAGTGTAGAAGGGAGCAGAGACACTAAAAAGAGATATGAAATACAGCAAACTAAATGACTTCCTGTGTATTCTCACAAGAATCACTGTGAGAATGTGACTGAAGTGCCATTGTCTGGTCCAGCTTTCTGTTGACCTCCTTATACCATAGCGTTGTCCTGGGACTGCCTGTCTGCTTGTGACATTGCTTTCTTCTTCCTACCCTACTCCAGGGTTCTGCTAAGCACCAAGTCTTAAGTCAGTCTCTTCCTAGCTTCATGGAGAGAAAATAAGTGCATTCAACTTTTCAGTGCATCTCTGTGGAATTCTACAGGCAGCTTTCACATCCTTGAGCTTGTGTTCTCATACATGAGTTGAATATGGTGGTTGCTTTTATTATTAAGTAGCCAACAGGATATTATTTAGAATCCATGTCTGTTCTTATTGTTTTCCCCACAGCAATTCTTACTGAAAAAATACCGAAAACTAATAAATCTAATTTCTACTTCCCCACAGAAAGGTTAGTGAAATGTTTCCTGAAGGGTAAGAAAGGGCATGACTATTAATAAAGTGTCAGGTGGAGTTCATAGTCTTGCACTATTTTATATATCCTCTTTGAAATAAAACCTATTTTTACCTATAATTCATTCATTCAGTAAATATGTATCAAGTGCCTATTTGACATAGAGTGATATATGGATGATTAATTAATTATTTATAGTAAATATTTATTACATGCTACAAAAGGCCATAAAAGAACATGGGACATTCAAAAGTTTATCTTCTTTTAGAAAATCAAATTGCTATCCACCAAACTTAGTGAGGCTTTTACATATTTGTGTGCAAATATTTTGTAAATTGTGCCAAACCTTATGTTTATTAGGAACGTAATGTCTTTCTTACCTGCTTCTCTGTCTCTTTCTTTCTTCCTTCTTTGCAATCTTCTTTCTTTGTAATCTTTAATAAATATTTCATTACATGCAGATAATTGAAAAATTTATTAAAATGTTTCTCCTTTCTCCTTGTGTCATGTAGATTTGAGTTCTAATTTTCGCTCTTACATATGTGTAGGTAGTTACTGATTGAAATACAATCATCGTACAAATTATACTCACAGAATATAGTACACCCAGACTCTTCAAACTTTTCAAACTCATTATTCTGTTCCCACCAAACTTTACACATATCAAGGAGAGCCCCTCTGAGCCTTCTTTGTGCTATCACTAAAAACCGTAATTATATGTGTAAAGTTTACATAAACAAAGATTAATTAGTCAAATACTTTATTATACTGCTTCATATACTTATACTTTTAAGGGTAACTAAAAATAAGTAACATAGCTGCTTTTACTATGCCTTTAGTAAATAAAAATAAGTTTATAATTTTCCTGTCATTATTTTGTCATAACTAATTAGATTCAGTAAACACTATCATAGCAAAGAATACTAACTAAGGTTATGATTTGGGAGTAGATTTAAAGACAAAAACATTGCTTATGGATTTATATCTTGTTTTTCCTTGCTTTCTCTTTTTTTTTTTTTTTTTTTGAGGTAGAGTCTTGCTCTGTCCTCCGGGCTGGAGTGCAGTGGCATGATCTCGGCCCATGGCAACCTCCGTCTCCTGGGTTCCAGCGATTCTCCTTCCTCAGCCTCCCAAGTAGCTGGGATTACAGACGCGATCCACAGCGCTCTGCTAATTTTTGTATTTTTAGTAGAGATGGGGGTTTCGTCATGTTGGCCAGGCTGGTCTCGAACTCCTGACCTCAAGTGATCCTCCTGCCTCGTCCTCCCAAAGTGCTGGGATTACAGGTGTGAGCCACCGTGCCCGGCCATCTTCCTCTCTTAAGGCAATGCCATCCCAATTAGTAAGTTTCATTTTGCGAGTTCTTAGATAAATGGGTTAAGACATGGTCTCTTACATCTAACTTAAAATGTTTATCCTGCACTTATTATTTTATTCACTACCTCGGTCAACAGGAATATGAAATGAGTTCTAAATTTCATTGTCAGATTTTAAATTTCATTTCCAAATTCTGTTTTCAGTAATATGGCTCTCTCTCTCTCTCTATATATATATATAGCCCCTAACAAGCCTTCATTCCTCACAGCTGTCTCCATTAAAGTATATTCTTTTCACCCAAATATCCAAATGCGGGGTTAACTTTTTTTCTTGCTCCCCACTGCCATATTCGTTGTAGCAGTCTCTCCTGGTGGATTCATTCTTTTATCACCATTAGCACCTTCCATATTTACATTTATGTCTGTCAGCATTCTGCCATTTCAAGTTGGTGGTGTTATCTCTTTCAGTGATTTCTGTCTCCACCTAGTTACTGACTGACAAAACCACATCTCATAATGATCATCAATAAAGATGACTCACTTTCCAATATCTCGTCTTAAAATTACTTTTCTGTGGATATGATGGTTAATTTTTGTTTGTCAACTCGCATGAACTAAAGAATACCCAGATTGCTGGGAAACCATTATTTCTGGGTGCACCTGTGAGGGTGTCCCCAGGAGAAATTAGCATTTGAATTGGTAAACTCAGTAAAGTATATGGTCCTCCCTGATGTGGATAGGCATAATCCACAGCTATCCACCAGCTCGAATAGTGCAAAAGGAAAGGCAAGTTGAATTCACTCACTCTGCTAGAGCTGAGATGTCTATCTTCTGCCTGCCTGCCTGCAGATATCAGTGTTTGGGTTCTCAGGCTTTTGGATTCAGACTGGGATATGTAACATCAGCCTCCCAATTCTCAGTCTCCTTCAGACTCAAATTGAATTACACCATCAGCTGTCCTGGTTTTCCCTCTTTCAGACAGCAAATAGTGGGACTTCATAGCCTCCATAATCACACTGAGCCAATTTCTGCAATAAATATCCTCTCTATATATTAATATATGGAGAAATGTGACTAATACAGATTTTGGTAACAAGAGTGGGATGTTGCTAAAATAAATATCTAAAAATGTTGAAGTGACTTTGAAACTGGAGAAGGAGTGGAGGCTGGAAGGGTTTAGAGGCACATGCTAAAAAAGACTACATTACTACAAATGAATTATTAAGGTTGATTCTGGTGAGGGGCTACTTCTCAGTCATATTAATTATTTATTTATGATCAATAGGGACTAAGTCCCTCACTGACAACATAACATTGTTATTCTGCCATTCATCCCCGGACAACACAGTATTGAATATTCCCCACTGTTTACTCCTTTTTCTCCCTAGTACTCACTTCCCAAGGTGTGTAATAAAATTTTGTATTATACTTTATTTGTACTATTATACACTCAGATTTCAACTCCTGGTCTGCTCTTCATGGAATTTCTCTTGTCTTTACACTTTTAAAGAACTCTTAGTTTACTACTTCAAGGAGTCCTCTTTAGAGGGTTAATTAGAGGTGATCCAGCAGCGTTTTTTAATTTTACAATATTTTAACCATAAATGGAAGCACTAGCAGCCTCTTCACTAGAATTAATTTTCTTTTTTTTTTTCAGGTCACAACTAGGATCTATTTCCTGCCTTTTCTTACAGTTAGTTGTATCCTTGCTATTGAGTTTTAACCAATGGAATGTGAGTGAAAGTGATATGTGCTATTTCTGTTTCAAAGCTTTTAAGAAGCAGGCATGCAATATGCACAATTCCCTTCCCCTTTTGTAAAACAGATGCAAATGATGAGGTCTTAAGGGATGGTGGATCCATAAGATGAAAAATATCTTCATCTTGCATTCAGAGATCTTTGAATCCCTATATGCAATATATTGTCCTGCTTTGATTTCTTATGTAAATGAGAAATCATCTTCTGTTATGCTTGTGTCATACTTTTCTGCCTATTCTCTGACTATTGGCATGACCCTAAATAATACCTCATTTATTAACAAGACAATGAAAGGGGGAAAAATGATGCCTCAAATTTTTTTGAGGTTTTAATTTTACACTTTAGTCATCTGTGACTTGTAACATTTTCTCATACTAGATTTTAAGTTTCTAGAGAATGAGAGCATCCATTTTATCCTAAATAAATAATGATATGTGTATAGTAGTCAAGTAGAAGGAAATAATATTACGTCTATAAAACTGGTATGTAAGTCCCTTAATATAAATGTTAAGCACTGGCATATGAAAACATTTGTTTTAAACATTCAATAAAAAAGTGTGATAAATTATTTTAGTATAATGAAGTATTAACAAAAAGCATAAGACCAAGAAGTGTACACATAGAAAGTACTGTATTGTGTCATTTATTATTTGCCACCCATTCTAATAATCACAGCTCTAATAGTTACCTATCATTCTTAAAAATCATTAGAGAAAATCAATCTATAATCTGCTTTTGTTGAGTTTTTAATTATCCATAGCACCTATTAACTTCGAAATTATGAAAAGCTCCAGCAGGCTGTTTCACTTCACAGAAATCCTGCAGCAAGGCACCTGAGTTTCTGGTTTATAAATAACCTTGCTCTGTACTTTATTTTTTTGGTAAATGAATTCACTTGAGCTATATATCATTAAGGATTTTGTTTATGAGAGGTTCAGAAAGAAATAGCCAACATAAAGTAGCAGTGGCAGATAATGAAGCAAGTCATGAAGCATATGACAACACAGATTTGAGAATCAGCTTATGGATGATCTGCTGTCTGTGAACCCTCTCATCTAATATTTGTAAGCACACAGCTGGCAAAGCTTCCTGTATTTTTCAGAGCCTTTATTGATTTATGTAGGAATAACAAATAGACCCACAGACATTCTACTAAAATGGTGTTGATATCATAAGGGAATAAAAAGTGTCTGTTGTTTGGTCTGAGTTGGGGCACAATCCCCTTAGTGTGTGAAGCATTAAGTGCCTCTAAAACAAGCCTCTTATTGACCACACCAGAAATAGGAGGAAGGCTCCTGGTAACAAAATCATTCTGGAAAATTTGAGATTTAACAGCCCATTAACCTGCTATTAAAGACCACTGATGGGAATTTCTTAGAGAAATGAACTTGCATTGTGTGGGAAGTTAGCAATGACACCACAAAGGGAACTTGGCAATGGGAGGGGGAGGGAAAGGAAGATTCTTATCAAAACCCATGCTATTAAAGAAATGAAATTGGAGCTGCACAGAGCTGAAGACACAGATTACGGGTAATGGTGCAGAACCAGGTTACATCAGCACTGAGTTTCAGGCAGTTCCCATTCTATTTTACCTCCATTGGCAGAAAGTTGAGCCAGTGTCAACTTCCACTTAGAATGCAGTTGATCACAGTGCTATGGAAAGTCAAATTGACAGTTAAGAGGAAGCAAAAGGTTTAGGGTCATGTCTCAGCTGGGTTTTAATTCATTCTCATTAGGCACGCTAATACAGCAGAGCATACAGGGGGTGGTGGATTTTTTTTTTTCTTCTTCTCCTTCTTCTTCATTTTTCTTTCTTTCTTTGTTTTGTAGACTATGAGTCATGAATATTAATGCAATTCTATTCAGGTTGCCACGGAGTGTACAGGATGGTGGTGGAGGGGGCGGTAGGCTTACATTATCATGTTATTGGATTTGTTTAAAGAAAGGTTCCTGACACGATTTTCCAAATGCAGCCTGATGAGCAGTCCCGCTCTCTTGCTCTCTTTGTGTTACATAATGTCCCATCTGTGCTAACGGAGTGTGGCTCGATGAGGATGCCATCAGGTGATGTGTCTGACTTAATGGTATTCTTTCAGAGCTGGAGCAATAAACATTAAGGAGCCTTAATTGTATTCTTTGCAGTGGGAGCAATAAACATTAGGGGCCCTATTGTACCCTGTCCCAAAATGTCTCCCAAGCCCAATTTGGGGGGTGTCTTGATAGCCAGCTCTAATTTCAAGTCCTCCCTCACATTCCATGTATTTTGAAATGGAGAGACTAAACAAAAACAATGAAACGAAATTAATAGGCATACTGCCACATAGCAGCCCCTCATATTATTTACCTGACTCATCAGGGCCCTAATAGTGGAAGAAAAAAAGATGCTGAGTGATCTGACTTATTTTTCTACGGTGACAACTTTTGCTAAACTGCAGCTACTAGCCACAGAGTCACAGGGGCAAAATTGTTCACCTGGTATGTAGAGAAGATCCATGGGACAAAAGATTAAGTTGCCTTGAAGACTGAGAAGATTGTGAGATTTCAAGTTGAATCAAGCATGAGGTGATAACTCATGACAATCTCTGACTCTATTTCATCTACATATTTCTGCTTTTGCTTTTTTTTTTTTTTTTTTTGGTGAAACTGTACGCTAAAATAAATTTCCCATGAAATTACAGGAGTCCCATTTTATCATTTCTAACATCAGATGTTCAACATGCTATCAAGGAAGAAAGACAGTTTTAAAATTGTTGTCTTAAGATCTCCACTGGTCACATTCATATCAGCAAGTTATTAGACTGTATTGATTTTGCCTGAATTAATGGTACACTTGTTTTACTCATTTTGTCATTCTAATTTTGCTCTCCTCTCTTTGCCACAATTCTGTGAGTCTCAGGTATCGGCCTGTGAACTGGTGCATGATAGCGTATCATTTAAAGTGATAACCCCATCATTTCTTCCATAGCGTATTTTGTCATAATTCCCAATACACGAGATATTTAGTTAAGGTAAAGTGCACATGGAAAATTTACAGAGGAATTGTCATCAGGGTGAAATGCTATGTACTATGCAGAAGGCTTTTGGTTTGGGGTTCTGAACAATCAAAATTAAATAGACATAAATACAATTAATGATATTATGCAAAAAGGTTAATACTATGTCAGTTGAACTTCTAGCCTTTATTCTAGCTTGGGAAGTTTTGTTTCCTTTTATTTTAACAGAATTTTAACCTCCTACCACAATAGGGAATGAGCCCGTGAGTAGATTTAGCAAAGAAAGCAGAAATAAATTCCTGTTGATTATTTTATTTAACACTGTGGTTTCTCACACAAAGACATTTAATTTCAAAGGGTTTTGACTTGGCCACAGCCGTAATTGTGCATAATATCCATTATCTTTTAATTGGAATTATCTTTTATCTTTGGCTACATTTATCTGAGGATCCCTTCAGAAAGCCCACCAGAAGCTCAAATTCCAATTTGTTCTCTCAGCTTGACTAATGATGAAAAGTATCAAAAACGACTATTATGTGTTTATAAATCACCTCTTTTATCCTGATGCAGTTCTGAGATTTTATGCTGTTAAGTACCATTTCTCTGTGGAATGTAAATGCAAAAACAACAACAACAAATTCACCATAAACAATGGCGCAAAATGAGAAAGAACAAAAAGTCTTTAAAGGAAGCATCACAAAAGCAAAGTTTGAACAGAGAACAGCATAAAATATCGATGAGAAAATATATTTCCCACAGATTAAAAAAAAGTATGAGTCAAAAATAGTCCCCATTTGCTTAGCATCTAACAGTTCTATTTGGAAAAGCATAGAATCTGTGGCACAAAAGCAAATATATCTTAATTGGGCTCACTTGCATCCACCTGCTACAGTTCCTTTTTAGTCACATTGAATTTGTCTAACAACACTTGTTTATGTTCCCTTGCTAGCACATTAGCATTTATTTCATTTCATAAAATAAGAAATATGGCCAGTTTAAAATGTTGAAGATACAGTGGCCAAGAAACTTAAGGTCAGCTTGTGGAACACAGCAATCAACTTGGACTTCTCTTTGTGAAATACTACTCTTAGATCATCACATGCTACCAAATGTCCTCGATTAATTGAATCATTCATCCAATAATTATCTATTGAACACCTGCTGTGTGCCAGACAATCTGCTAGGAACTCAGGATGAAAAGTGCACCAGGCATGGTGGCAGCTCCCTTTACCCCAGGTTTTGTCTGTTTCAGCTCCTCACCGCTACCTCCACTGACCCCACCCTGCACCCCCCCATCCAGGTCTTCGCAACACAGTTGCAAGTCCTCTTGACTGAGCTCTGAATCTACACAAGCAAAGATGATATGCCACCCCCACATGCCATCAATACTACGTCCCCCTCAGCCTCTAAAGCACAAACTTAGTGGTTCATTGATGTTTGTGGAGCTTCTGCATTGTTTCCTTTATCCCTTTTACTATCAATTGGACCCGACATCTACTGCTGCCAGTAAAGTATACAGACACTTGCAATACTGTTGTGACTTTTAGGAAAGTAACTGGGCTGAGCCTCTGGATCTCATAGAGAGCACTTGGATGGGACTATGAGGCTTGGCGTAGTTTTGCCTTATTGTGAGAATAGACATAACTTCCTCTGTTGCCAAGAGATGGACTCAGCTCCAGGATTGCTGTCTTTCTTTCAGTCTCTTCACTTCCTGACAGCCAGACACCTTCTGATGTGTTCAGACATGATCAAAGAAGGCCCTACTACCCCTCCAGCCACATTTTTGAATACTGTGTCTATCATCTCCAGCACAGTATGGTACTACAAAGTCCATTTCCTAATCATAGCCCAGGTAAATGATATCTCCTTATTCATCTTGTGTATTGATCTTGATCCCTCATTCTTCCAAATGTGGGCGAACATCCCAGCATAACTGACCTTTCACATGTTATACCTATGATTTTCTGCTCATCCTTCCTATCACATTTCAAAGGAAGACATTTAACAACTTGTGTTGTCCCCAAATCAGAATTCGTCCTTCTGTATTATCCAGTTAACTGAGTTTCTAAGCCTCACTTCCAACCCAGAGGTTTTACCTGTTTATCTAATCCCTGTGCCCCCTATATAGACTGCAAGACTACCTGAGCTCTGATTGGATAACTGAGGACTTGCTTCTTGTGATCTGAGGCCTCAGATGGTAAACATCTGCCTGCTTCCCCAGGCAACTAAGTGTCACCTACATATGAGAATATCTTAACATCTTCCTATATCTTGGTGCCTCATTATCTCACTTTGGCAGCCATGGTGCTTTCCATGATCTCAAGTTTGGCAGACTAACGTCCGCTATTGACACCGTGATTTTCTGCTCAGCTCTATCTCCCCATACGGATTCACTAACTGATCAGTCCACTTAGTCTTTTTTTGACCTAACATATGGGTCTTGTTTTCTTTCCCACTACTTCGTTTTTTCTACGTGGTCTACAGCAGATTACTTCACTATGTTTAAGTCCTAAGACACAAATTTTTGAGCTGCAAAATGTTTTTCACCTCCTTCACTTAGTTAGATCAGTTAAGGTACTTTTATAACCAAACAACAAACCTTGACTCAGATGGCTTAAATAAGAAAAAATTATTATTTCACATTAATGATTCTGGAGGTAGGGTAATTCCAAGTTTGGTTAATTCAACAGTTCAGGGATGTCAAGAAACTACATCCATTCCATCTTCCTGTTCTTCTCTCTAAGTACGTGCACTCGCCCTCAGGGGTGTGTTCCTTATGGTTAGGAGTTGTCTGTCTCAGTTTCAGGTACCACAATGACATCCAAGGCAGAAAAATAAGAATGTTAATTTCATCGCATATATTTTCTCCATGAGGAAAACCATGCCCAGCACTCCCTCAGAAGATATCTGTTACAGAATCATTGGTTATATTTTCTCCTTATGCCCTTGCCAAAATCAATTATTGGTAAAGGGAGTGGGATTATAGTAATTGGCTTTGATTAATCATAATACAGTCAATAGGTCTGCGGAGGGAACTATCTCCCCATAAAGCACATGGAGGTCCAATGCAGAACTGAACTTCTGTTATCGAGGAACAAGGGAAGTCATGCCTGTTGGTTAGTCAGCCAAGCACACCTGCTACATTAGTTATCCACATACATGCTGTGGAGCAGAAACGAAAGGTCTGCCTGCCCACTTTTCAATGGCACAGGACTCTCAGTCCATCCAGGGTTTGCTCACACAGTTGTTGGTTACACCCCATGCCACATGAAGAGTCCTTCCTTTTCAGCCCTCTTTCAAAGCCTGAGGAGTAAGGCACATGCTGTAATTCTTGATGGGAGCAGAGAGTATTAACTGTTTTCTTGTCATTTTATTGTTAAATGCAGCAAAGGAAAATTTCCTTTTTTTTAAATTTAATTTAATTTAATTTAATTTAATTTTATGACAAACTCTTACTGTGTTTCCCAGGCTGGAGAGCAGTGGTTTGATCTCAGCTCACTGCAACCTTTGCCTCCAGTGTTCAAGTGATTCTCCTGCATGCCTAGGCCTCCAGAGTAGCTGGGATTACAGATGCTGAGTCACCACACCAAGCTAATTTTTGTATTTTTAGCAGAGACATGGTTTCACCATGTTGGCCAGGCTGGTCTTGAACTCTTGGCCTCAAGTGATCCGCCTGCCTCGGCCTCCCAAAGCTTCTGTTTCTTGAAGTATTTTATTTCCATAACAGTAATAAAGGAAGATGGTTACTTAAAATTAGGCTGGAGAGATATGTTACTTGAGCAGGTCAATTACCAGTCTGGAAAGAAGAGTAGAGAAGGAGGAGAAGGATGAGACAATAATCAATAAAAACTCAATATTTCAGTTTGATATCAGGCTCTTAATACCATGCCTGAGACGTAGTACGTGCTCAGTAAATGCTTGGAGCAGAAAGGAAGAAAGGGGAAGTGTTTCACCAGAATTCTACAATAAGTTTTCAAATATAATCAATTTCATTAGGTAATCCAGATTTAATTGGGTTGTAAGGATTAAAGTGACCCAAAAGCACAACTAGTCTTATAAGTAAAGTTTGTTGATTTCCAGTAGGGGCATACTCCTTCTGAGTGATGTAGACAACTGTGTTCAATTCGTAGCCGTTGTTTTTCCTTTGGAAAGTAACCTAGAAATTGGAGTATTTTGAAGTAAGTATGAAATCAAATGATTCTGGAAGATGATTTGCTTCATTACACTACAGGAAATATTAACTATCCTACCAGCATCTCAGAAGAAGGCAAAAGTAAGTGGGAATATCTCAGCACAGAGAACAATATCAATACCAGAGTAAGGAGGAAAGTTAGAGACAGTGGAACTGGGATACTTAACAACATGGCTGTAGATTCAAGGCCAACACCTCATAGGATGTTATGCAGTTTCTTCATTATTTTTGCTTTAAAATAAAAATGGGCCAGGCGCAGTGGCTCAAGCCTGTAATCCCAGCACTTTGGGAGGCCGAGACGGGAGGATCACGAGGTCAGGAGATCGAGACCATCCTGGCTAACACGGTGAAACCCCGTCTCTACTAAAAAATACAAAAAACTAGCCGGGCGAGGTGGCGGGAGCCTGTAGTCCCAGCTACTCGGGAGGCTGAGGCAGGAGAATGGCGTAAACCCAGGAGGCGGAGCTTGCAGTGAGATGAGATCCAGCCACTGCACTCCAGCCTGGGTGACAGAGCGAGACTCCGTCTCAAAAAAAAAAAAAAAATAAATAAATAAAAATGGCACTATTTGTTTAATTTGACAATGTTTTTGAAATTAACATTCACTTACCTATATATGTATACATATATGTGTTTGTGTATATATATGTATATATAATACTTGTTTCTAAACATGTTTTATAAACATCTTCAAACAAAAGCAAAGCTGACAAAATGTTACAACAAATACCTGTACATTCTCCATCTAGGTTCATCAATAGTTAACATTTTGGAAAATACAAATGCATACTCACGCACACACACACGCACACATACTTTACATAAGTATGTTACAGACTTACAATACTCCCTGTCTTAGTCTGTTTGTGTTGCTACAACAAAATGCCTGAGACTGGGTAATATGTAAATAACCCTAACTTATTTCTTATGATTTTGGAGGCTGGAAGTCCAAAATCCAAGTGCCACCAAGCTCAATGTCTGGAGAGGGCCTGGTCTCTGCTTGCAAGGTGAGGTCTTCTTGTGTTCTCTGGAGAAGATGAACACTTCCATCTCACCGAGCAGAAGAGCTGGAAGAACAAATAGGGCGTAGTTAGTTCCCTCAAGGCGTTTTTTATAAGGGTACTAATTCATTCATGAGGAGTAAAGCCCTCCTGATTTAATCATCCTAAAGGTCCCATCTTTTTATACTGTAACATTGAGTCTCAGGCCTCAACATATGAATTTTGAGGGACAAATACATTCTAGCCATGGCACTTTTGAATGCTCCAGCATGCATCTCCAAAAAATACATTTCTCTAGAAAACCAAAATGCCATTATCAAATTTAGAAAAATTAAGTGACTCCTTAATGTCCTCTATTATCCAAACCCTTGTCATTATATGGCAAGTTTATGTCACCCTAAACTTGGATAACTTCACACACTGCATTAGATTGCTTTGTTCCTTAAATGTCTTTAAATTTCTCCTTCGCAAGTATCTTTTTATTTTTCTCATAATATTATCTTTTGGACAGCCTAAACCTTTTTGTTTTGTGGAACGCACTATGTTTGGGTTTTATCTGATTATTTTTTCATCGTGCTGTTTAATTTGTTTCTTTATCCCCTATATATCTTGTTAACCAGAAGTTAAGTCTGAGTGCTTAATTAGATTCACATTAAACATCATTGTGTATACATTATATTGCATTGCTTTATGAGCTGCATAATTTCAAGTTGCCCCACTACTAGTCATGCTAACTTCGAACATTTGGTTAGGGTCTGATTTGCAAATTTTCCTATTGCAAAAAATAATTTAAAAAATTATTTTATGCAGAATACATATTGAATAATTTTGAATAGTTATGTTTTTATTAGGCTTGCTTTTTCAAAAAATTAACCCCTTTCCATTTATAATTCATTATCATGAAGATTTTTTATATTTATAGCAAGGGTACTTGATGTTCACCATGAATATGGCTATTTTTAAAGTGGTTTTAAATGTGGCTTGTGTTTTTATTCTCTAACATATTTAGTGTGGTAATTTTATCTTTTGAAATAGGTCTTTTGCATTTTGGAAATTAATTTTCTTGTTTGGGAGAAGACATTAGTAGTTTTAGCAGTTTCTCATTGACTTGTGGCTATTATTCTGCTAAAAATGTGAACTGGCAAAGTGAGTGGTTGGTGTACTCCCGGGCTCTTTCAGCAGGGACCTCATTTCAGCAGGGGGGCTGCATTGAGCAGTTACCATACCAATTGCTCAACCTGCTGAAATATAAATTATAAGGGGAAAAAGTAGAAATGTGAGTCAGTATTTTAGTTGTGAAAATATTTGTACTTTGAATTCTGAGGGAAAATAATTTTAATCAAGAGAAAAATATAAATCCAAATTTCTGTATAAGGAAGTTAAAACCAAGAGAATTGTGGGGTTTTTCTTGTGAGATTTCTTCATAATATGAACAATGTATGCACTTCCATAGGAAAATGCTAACCAAATAAACAGATGTTCAAACATTTTTCCTTATATAGATATTCACAATTTAGTTTAAGTATTAGGATTTTAGCTTTTATTATTATTATCTTACCATTTGACAGTGTTTAGTTTTCTTCTTTGGAAAACGTATTACAAGTAACATAACTAGAAAGTTTATTCAAAAACGCAAAATTAGGATACTGATATCAAATATTCTTGATGTGCCTGGTAGACTTGATTTGAGGAGGAAAATATCTTATTCAAAGATACCCGCTTCTTTTAACTTCCTGGCCTCACGATTCAACCTTTGTATTAATTTTTCATCAGCTGTGTTTGTCATCTTTGAGGGTGAACACTGTATAAAATATAAAGTAAGAAAGTGTGGGTGGGAATTCCTCTTCACACCTTTGTCTCTACATAGCTTTTTACCTCTTACATAAGAATTGGCAAGACATGAATATATTTCTTCAGTAGTAGTAAAGAGCTCTTGCTTATATATTTTATCCTTAGCATGCCAGTTACTCTTCAAAACATTCCTTCTTTTAGCTGTTATTACCTTTGTGACCATAAACACTCATGCTTGATCCAGTTCTTTCTGTGCCATTTTCTGAAGTGTCAGGACAGACATGCCTATACACTTAGCTGCATGTCAGTGGACTTCACTGAGGCTGAACATTTACCTCTGGAATGGAGGAAAAATAGGTATTAACTTTTCCAATTATGTTTGCTATGTCTTTCTGTTTCCCTTTTATAAATATTAGGAATTGTAGAAAAACTTGAAATTTGGCAGTCAAGTTAAATATTTGATTTTAAAATGTAATTTAAGTGCTGTCTAGAGACAATATGTAAATTCATCTACCAAACAGTTGACCAATGAGTAGAAAAAAAAATTAGAGTAGTTTATTATTTACCTTTCCTTACAATGGTTTACTCAGCATAAACTTTCATCACTTGAAGCTTTCCCTCTGCACTCCCTTCCTGATACACTTCACCCCACATATGCTCCCTTTAAATTGACGATGTTGCAGTTTAGGCTTTAGAGTGGGATCCAAATATTAAGGTTGATGTTTCCAACTGGTCAAAAACTTTAAAGCATATACTATGCCCCATGCTTCATTAAAATGTAACTTATTTATAAGCACCCTTAAAATCTTTCCAACTGGGCATGAATCACATTCATAAATCTTTTTGTAGAAAAGATAAGTGGGTCTCATTTTTTTTTTTTTTAATTCAGTGAGTTTGTTCCTAGTGAGCTATGGGTGGAAACATCCAGGTTTTATAAAATGAATACTTTGGTTTTTTTAAAGTACTCTGTATGAGTTGGCACTTAGTGACTTAGAAACAACAGTCGATTTTTTGTTTTCTTTGGGAAACGTATTACAAGTAATACGTTTATTACTTATTACTGCTGCCAGGTCAGCAGAGGTCTGGTTGACAGCTGGCTTGAATGTCTTGTCATCCTCCACATAGCCTCCTAGTATCTAGCAGGTTACCTTGTGCTTGCTTGTACACATGGAATGGTGTAGCAAGAATGCAAAGCTTCTTAGTGACTAGGTTCAGCACTTGTACATCTTTTCCACCAAAACAATGCACAAAGCCAACTTAAATTCAAGGAGTATCTCTACCCCTTGATGAAGGAATTTCAAATAATTTTGTCATTTCACAACCTACCATATACTAAAGAGAGTGGGGAAATATAAAGGATTATCTATGTGAATATTTTTTACAAATTAAGTGTTGTAGTATATATTGGGTTGCCACGATCTTTTCATCATTTTATTTCTGTAGACAAATGCTTATATGTTAAAATTCTTAAAATAAAAATATCTGCTGCTTTCATAGTAATAATTGCTTTGCAAAGTACTCTTACCTACTTATTATTTACTTAAATTTCCATTAAAAATCTCATGAGATAAGTGATATCATTATTACTGACAACACTAAGTGGCTTAATGAAACAGCAGAACACCATTCCACCTGCCTTTCTTCTATGCTCATCAAAATTTTAGCTATTTTTTTTTAAGAAAACAGTCTCCTAACGCTTTCTCTTATGTTTGACCTTAAAACATTTTCTCCAAATGTAGAAGAAGTAGCACCTTTAATAGAGTAGGGAAAAAGTCACTAAAAATTACACAACTAGCATCTGAGTGAAACCATTGGTAAATTAAATTTCAATATATGTAAAATAATTAAGTTTAATGAGCAATAAATATGACTTGCTTTATATAGTTGAAAAAAGGTAGAAGACGATGGTTATAAAACTTGACAAATTCATCTACATTTTTCTAACTCTGTATTACTCTAATTCAGAAATTATTGCTTAATTATTTTTATCTTTGCTATTAGATACGTAAAATCTGAGAGCAAGTAGATGGCCTATCACATTTGTCATAGTGTCCTTAATTTGTTGCTTGGCACTTAATGGATGATAAACAAATGCTTTTCAAAGAAAAAATGAGTAGAAGTTTTTTTTTTAACATTAAGCAACATACATTATAAATAGTTTGATATATGTATATCATCTAGCTATTTTATGTCAATGTTTCTATGTTCAAAAAAATCAGCTTTATTTTTATAGGTCAATCCTTTATGAAAAATACATATTTATTTGTTAGATTTTAAATAACTCAGAAAATCATCTGGATTGCTTTGGGCAAAATATATAATGTTAAATTGAAATCATTATTTTTATTTTACTGTTTGCATACAGTATTTACTAAAGTAAGTGTCATTAGGATAATGTTGAGGACAAAAACATTTATAAAATATTAATATTCCATTTATAAAATGAAACTACATAATAATGTTACAAAAGTAAGATGGAAAAAGCAATGATTTAAATATTTAAAAATAATAAAATAACAATTGGAAGAATATAAATAACCAACCAGTCATTCCTCATTGGTATTTATTTATATATAATCATTCCATATAGTGTTATCTGAGTGTAAAGGGTTTATATGTATGTTTTGTGAAAAAAAAAAATTTAGAGATCAAAATATTTGGAATATGCTGCATACCATGGTAGTTTTGGGGGTCTTTGATTTTCATTATTGTATCCAAGTTTCTACAGTTTAATGCAGTGTTCCCTGCACCTTTTGACAAATAGTAAATGGTAACATAGTTCCATTACACACATTTTTGGAAAAAAAAAAAATTACCTAGACAATGAGTTTCAGGGTTTTAGAATATATTACATATCAGACTAAATGGACCCAATATGTTCTGAAAATTTGTGGGTTACAAAAATCAAATATAAATTCACTTTGAATTGTTTCATAGAAACATATTCTTTTAATTTTTGAAAGGCTTTGCCTTATTTTCTTTACTAAAGCTGTCTCATAGAAATATTTCCTGAGCCAAGCATTGTGGCTCACATCTGTAATCCCAATTATTCGGGGGGCTGAATTGGGAGGATTGCTTGAGGCCACAATTAGACACAACATAGAAATACTCCATCTCTAAAAAAATTTAAAAACTTAGCTGGATAATGTGATGTGCACCAGTAATCCCAGCTACTTCAGAGGCTGAGGCAGGAGGATCACTTGAGCCCAGGAGTTCATGGCTGCAGTGAGCTCTGATAACACCACTGTACTCTAGCATAGGTGACAGAGCAAGATCCTAGCTCTGGAGAACACAAACAAGCAAACAAACAAAAGATGTTTCTTAACACTGGATTGAAAACCACATAAAATGTTAAGGAATAACGTTACTGTATGTTTTACTATGATTTTAATAGCTATTTTGAAGTGGTTGTTAAATTTGCTGAAGTCAAATTCTTCCTCTAGAAGTGGTTTATGTTTTGAGAAACAGTTCTAAAAGTTTTTATCAAGCTATATTAGCTGAGAACACAGATATGCTTCCGAGAGTAAACTACAAATCGCTGCTGGTCCTTCATATTCAGAAGATAGTGTTAAACATATTTACTATAGAGCAAATATGTAAATAAAAGTAAGTTAGAGCACATTGTTGAAGTTCTTAATGCAATTTATATTGTCAGATATGTGAAAAACATTATCGTAAGTGGATTTCAACTTCGGCAGCATAGTGGTTTAGCACATCATTATGTATAAATCACATACACCTATATGTATAAATATATAAATAATATATATTTATAGATCAATATGTATGAAACACAACTATATTTATAAATCACATCTATAAGTACTGTTAGAAACAATCCCACTCATTTTGCTCTTAAGTTTTTAACAAGTCCAGTATCCTCCATCTGTGTACAATAATCCGGAAGATTGGCAGAGGCCTGGATTATATCGTTATGTTTGGTCCAATGTCATGATTAGATTAATGGTGTGAATTTTTTTATTGCTATAGTTCTAGTAACAGATTTCTCTCTACTTCCAATGCCAATACTGACTGACTTACTGTATAAGTCAAGCAGTCTACTTTATTATTTTCTTTGTAATGGAATTTGCAATAATACCAACATGTATCACTTGAGTATTGTTGAGATTCATAAAATAACTATTGAAAAACATTTTAATATACTTCATTGAAAAGAATAATAATTAGAATAACTGCTAGTGAATTCACATGTAGTCTTTTTATATATTTTAGAAAATAAAATATATTTATAAAAAATTTTAAGTAATGTTACGAATGTTAAAAAGATTATTTTACAAACACTAAAGTTCTAAGAAATTACAGCATTATTTTTTGGGGGGGTCACAATAATAAAGGGCAATAAAACATGACGGGAAGAAGCTTTAAAATTTAGATATTTCTATGTCTTAGTCTGCAAGACAGGATAGTTAGAAAAGTAGATGATGTCCTGGCAATCAAGTAAAAGCACTGTGGCATGTTTTAAGCTATAACCAACCATCCGTCAAGTTGTGCTAATTAGAGAGACTGATGGCAAATAGGCAACCTGATGTAATTTATGTTATGTGACAAATCCAGAGGAAATAGATTGGATTCAGGCAGTGTTATGTGTGAAACATTACTTCCTAGATCTGCTAGTATGAGCTTCAGAATTTTGACTGCAAACGCAATTTTGGTCCTCTTGGTTCACATTCATATACTTAATAGTCCCTGAAGTTTTCTTCCTTCCCTTCCTTCCTTCCTTCCTTCCTTCCTTCCTTCCTTCCTTCCTTCCTTCCTTCCTCCCTCCCTCCCTCCCTCCCTCCCTTCCTTCGCTTTCTAACTTCTTCCTTTCCCCCTCCTTTCTTTCTACTTATGACTTTATGAATGCAAAAGTATTTGTAGAAGAACTAAACATTTATTACAGAATAAATAATATGAAGCTAACTGAAGTAAACCCAAACATTTAATGATACATTTAAAAGAATATGCAAGCCTAATGGTAAGTTATATTTAATAGAACCAACAACTATATAATATGTAAATATTATCTATATAAGACCTGTCAATATCTTGGGATGAGTATTTCAGCTTATTTTAATATATATTTTTGCTTGTAAAAAGGAAAAAAAATTAAGTGTTTGAAATGAAAAAGCTATCTATTAGTGTAACTGAGGACATAAATATTGGTCTACAATGAAGAAAGCCTTTTATCAATAGTTAAAAAAATATACTCAGTCTTGGAAAACTGCAGAGATTCATTTGGGAGTGGAAAGGTCAGAAGCCTATTTCTGTACACCTTGCCTAACATGGTCCCTAACAATATTTTTATGTAGGCAAGTTAAGAATCAAACTTTCTGCAAACATTTCAGGTTACGTAGATTAGGTACCACTAAATTATATAAATCGTAATTCTACTTAACATGAAAAAAATGTTTCTCTATCATTTTTCCTCTGCTCATTCTGCCACACCCATCTCGCTAATTAAGTTCCTTAACCTTGAAGATAATGATATTGCAGATTTTTTTAGGAAGAAATAAATTTGAGGATAAATTTACATCATATTAAATGAAAACTGTACTTCTGAGAATAACCTTGAAAAGGACCATAATATTTGCTACTGCAGATGAATAAGGTCATTTGAAGAAAGAGATGAGTGTAGTGGCAGGAAATAAAGTACAAATATGGTATTTGTCACTCTCCTTGGATTTTTGTCTAAGCCCCTAATTACAGATACAAAACCTGATAAAGATCATATTTTAATGCTTTAAGGTTTTCCTTTGAGAAATAATATACAACTTTATTCTTATATACTAGAATACATCTATAATTTTGTAGAATATTGCCCTTATCTGAAGATTAAATAAGCTTTTTTGAAAACAAAACAAAGCAAACCTTATAACTTATAGATGAGTGTGCTTTATTTCTCACATAGATAAATATTCCAACTCAACTATAGCTGTCTGCATTAAGGAGAAATTTTAAAATCTACACAAATTATAGGACTCCGGGTTATCATTATTATGTTAAATCAACAAAAATCATGCTGCATTTGGCTATTCTTATTACTCTTCTTATTACTAGATGTTCATTTCTAGACATGCATGTTTTAACTTAAAATGACTTGATGTTGAGGTATAATGAGTGAATGAAATGTCACAAATACAAAATAACTATTTCAATGTGAAATAATTATACATTTGAAATGTATCTGTTCCCTTTAACACCTATCACTGTTTCTCCATTGTTTAATAAACTAATAATCTTTAGGTCTCTGTCTCACATTTACCCAGGAATTTACAATGATCTTTATCTGCTCAGTAGTAATAGATCAACTACCAGCCCGTAGTATTTACATCCCTCGGGAGACCCACCAGCAATGACAGAAGACAGACTAACGCTATGCAGCCAGGAGCACAACATAGGCAAAAAAATAATTACATCTATGAAACAAAAAGTTGATCCTAGAAAACTATTGTAAAAATACCCCTTCTAACTTGGAGCAAAGGGCAACTGTGTCACTGCCTCTTATCTTCCCAGCCTGCCCACATTTCCATCTCTATAATCTTCCACCTTTCACAAAAATCCATATTCTGGTGTTTTTGGAGATCCTGAGACTCACCAAGGTTTGATGATTTCTGCAATTAAGGATTTCTTCAAATCAGTTACAGTCTTATCTGACTACATGGCCTGGAGGATTCTGAAGGTTCAATCATTTGGAGTGGATTAACTGAGAACACTCAGCGGACACTACAGAACTTTTTCACGCCTCTTCAAATGGCAGTTTACCAGAAGTGTGGTGAGTGATTTTATGGCCGCTAATGAATAAAAATTCCCCCTCAAAACGTTGAGCACTTGTTTTCAAAATGGCTTTGAAGACAGTTTGAAAAATCATAGAGTACATAGACAATCCTTTAGAAACAAAAAAACCAGAAGTGTAAATATCCTATGTCTAAATAGTGAGAATTTATAAATCAGAGTGTTTTATCTTTCTACTTTGACAAATATATCTTCATAATGACAATATCAGAAAAATTTGATTTAGCTGTAGTGTTTACATAACAATGTCAGGAAATTTTCTTGTCTTTATCTCAGCAAAATAATAATCTTGATATAATAAAGGCTTTAGTAAATTAGCGTTCTATTGGTAGTAATGGTCTAAAAAATTAACAGGAACATAAAATTTTATTCCAAATGTATAAATTTTGAATATGTTTATCAATAATATAAATTAAAGTAAATGTAATAAATCAAAAACTATTTTCAATAAGTTTTCTCTTAAATATTCAGAATTTATCTCTGCAAAATGTAAATTGTAATTACTGAATACCAACACCAAATTTTAGGTGGCTTATGCCTGTAATCCCAACACTTTGGAAGGTCGAGGCGTGCTGATCACGAGGTCAGGAGTTTGAGACCAGCCTGGCCAACATGGTGAAACCCCGTCTCTACTAAAAATACAAAAAAAAAAAAAAAAAAAAAGGGTGGTGGTGGCTGGCGCCTGTAATCCCAGCTACTAGAGAGGCTGAGGCAGGAGAATGGCTTGAACCCAGGAGGCAGAGGTTGCAGTGAGCCGAGATTGCACCACTGCACTCCAGCCTGGGCGACAGAGTGAGACTCCGTCTCAAAAAAAAAAAAAAAAAAAAGAAAAAGTAAAAGAAAAACTGCAATTTTTATTAAATTAATTACATTGATATGATATGTTCGTAAAACATAAAACTACTCACAGTTCTAGCACATTCCACTAGCTAATATTGTAAGAAAGTGGTCTCACAATGCATGCTTGTTAAATCGACACCAACATATATACAAATTCAAGACTCACAAGAATTGTTTAACATTGCAAAATGTTTCTCAGCTGCCATGTGCATGATGTGCTAATTGTTTAGTGTTCTGGAACCATGAATTGGAATGTGAATAGAAGCAAGAAAATGGACACTCAGCACCACTGGGAAACAATACCTTGTCATGATAAAATCTCTTGCATTCCTGCTATCTGAGAGAAGGATTTGACAAGTTAATTAATTTGAATTTTCTTAGGTAAGCACATCTGCTGCTCCAATTCTCCCTGCCATTTGAAATACTGTCCATCTCTAAATTGGGCAGCAATAGAAGCCATGAGCCTTCATGACATTACTACATGGTCACCTTTTGTTTGGAAGAAATAGGGCAAAAGAAGTACGACAGTGTATCCTTGGAGTCTGAAAGCCCTTAGTCATGAGTCACAGGTTATGCTGTTGCCAGTGCCGACCGTTTGATACTGAGTAGTAGGGGCATCTGTAATCTTTAATACATTTATTTCCTATTGGTATGTGACACTTGAGGGCCTATAAAACAGTATTTGACAAGGGCTTCCCTTGTCAGTGTCTATAGTGTTCCTGCATCAGTACAAAACTCATGATAATTTAAGTAGCTTCCTAAGGCACATACAGAAGAACAGTGTCATGTATATGAATATGAACCTATATGAAGCTATATGTATATACATGAACACATATATCTGTACATATGAAATGTATTTATACTTACTATGAAATGTGTTTTTCATTGTTTTAGAGTAAGAGAAAATACTACTTGGAGAATCAGAAAATGTTGAACATCTTCTCTAGGAATTAAGAGTAAGAATAAGGAAGCGGAAAGGGAATAAGAGAAGAATATGCTTCTGGTTGAGTTTTTGTTTTAGCACAAAGATACAATAATAGAGAATTTGAGTCATGAGTTTAGAGACAATATAATCAATGATACTAAAGTTATACCCATTTACCATCTTGAGATTTGTACAGGTGTAACTAATTATACAATTGCTACACAAGAAGTCACTATGATTGGAAAGATGGGGAAGATGATCAGGAGCATTTCTCTTTGAAATCTATATAATAGAAAAACAGGGGTCTCAGTCTCTAATGCTTATGGTACTTATCACATTTATACCAATTGTGTATGTGTGTATATAGGAAACATCTGAAGTGAAAGGATCAAGAATGTTTCAGCTCCCAACTCAGCAGGACCATGACGGTCATTTATTACTATCGCCGATCCTGGTCACAGCAGACAGGGTGGCATCCTTGTGGGGGTTTTGCTGGACCATTGTATTTTAGCAGAAAAATTAGATGCACAGGTCCTGCTGTGGAATAAACCAAATGGCAGCAGGCTGTATAAGGGGATGCACAGATAGGGGTCATGAAAAATTAGAGAGTGTTTCTCAGAACCTGGTTCTGCAGCTTTCGTGGGGAAAAGGATGTGAAAGAGAAATTATGAGATTGAAGTTGAAGGTAGATGACAAGGTAGCTGGTATAAATGAGTGAATGAATTTAAAGTAGAATGAACCTTTTCAAAAATTATCTAATCCAAGCTGTATTTTTTACCTCTAGGTTTATTAAATCTGAAAGCATCCCGAGATCTTTGGGGGATGGCATTTTTGCCAATATTTGCATGCTCATGAAACATCACAAGTAAAAACTAATAGTTTAATATTATATCGGGGAGTCTAAGCATTCAAATAGGTGAGCAGGGATTAGCTGCCTTGTGATTATAAAGAGGGCTCTTACAGCTTAATCCCCAAGAGCTATTTGCTCCAGTGTTTTTAATGGCCCTTAATAGCTCAAGCCTGAATAGAACACATATGCATGTATTTATATGTGTATTGATACATATTTCATGTATCAATTTCTATTCCCTAGCTGGAATTTGTACTGTGAATTACTATAGTACTCTTTTGTCTGAAATGTAATTATCTAATTATGTGTTCTGGGAGATGGCATAGCTAGACTCACAGAGCACCAATTCACAAGCATTTAATTTTTGTTGTTAATAGGAAACTATGAGAAAAAGGATCTCTGTCCCTCTGGAAGAGGGATGCAGTGGTACTTTCAGAACTGGAATAGTTTTGCCAGCTCCTTTGGGCATCTCATTAAGTACTTCTAGTACTACAGGGTAGTTTTGCCCTCCAATATGACCCTTAAATAAATCCCATTAGTAAACCACAGGCTAAGAAGTCATGCAATTTGAACCTAAAGTTACTATGCAACATTAAATAATGCCATCAAGACGCAGTCTTAATTTTTGCAAAGATGATAAAAACCTCTGTGAAGTATCCTGTCTTTAAAGTTCACTAAATTAGTAGTATTATAAGACAGCCATGATTCATTCAAATAATTTGATTGAATCAAAGAAGAATGTGGACGCTTATAGTGATTGATCAGTAATCATAAAAAGAACAAAAACTGGCTAGATGGAAACAAGTCAGCTCCCATCCCACATGCACAGGCTGTGGGAGTTTTGAACTATATAGTCATCAGTACTTAAAGAGCTGCATGTTATATGCTTCCTTTGATAATGAAGGTCCAGTTAAAGCTATGTTTTGGCACACTGGTAGATGAATTTAAAAAGTTGGTATATCCAGTACTAAACGTCACATTTTACTGGCTGGCATGCATTTATCACTTCATTTTCCCGTACAGTAAACAACTCGTAACTCACCGGTTAATTTGATTGACAGCAGCCTTGGGCATTTCTTAGCACTCATGTACTGTATTGCATGGAGTCAAACTTCCATGGTAATTGCATTCAACAACAACAATAATAATAGAAATAATAATCCAGAATTAATTTAAAGGAGCAAAAAGAAGTAAGTCAAATATAAGAACAATAAATTATGGGAATTTCTCATTTGAGTAAGTAACAGATTTAATAGCTTTTCCTAAGTACTGAGATCATTCAGTTGAACATCTGCTTTCCAGCTGTGCATATTGATATATTACCAGGTTTTTATTCCTTTCTACTCTAAATGTATCCATAAGTTTTTAGGGGTTTCACTACCTGACTTTTGACAATGCCTTGATTGTGAAAGATATAAAAATGTCAAAAATTCCGTAGGCCATATTATGCCCAGGATATTATTTTTCAATAGACTCCAAAGACAGATGTCTATGAACAATTAAACCATTCTTCAATCACACCTTGTTCCAGCTGGGATCAGAGAATTAAAAGGAAATAAGCCCTCATAATTTGCTTATTGCTGAAGTTCCTATAGTTTCCTGACTGTTAATGGATTCTTATTAAATAATTCTGTCAATGAAAAAGGTATATTATACATTGCTTGAAATTCTGAAGTTGGCTCTTTGATATTAAATTGAGTATTTTTTCTCTTATATATGCTGAACAACTATATTTGGAAAAATCCCATTGGATAGAGATTAGGTTACTTCAAGTTGGTGAAATTTCAAGTCAAGTTTTAGAGAGTTTAGTCATAAAGTAAGATACAGAAACAATCTATACTGAAAAGAAAAGTGGGACCTGCTAATCAACATGGATGTAATCCAATATCTTGTCTAATAGGAAAGCATAGAATGTACTCTCTCCTTTCAACTGAAAATGTCCCAAATAAGATGTTATCTTCTTCCAATCAGCTTTCATTGTTACTGTCACCATAGCAACTAAATAGCTCTGAGATACAGCCTAAACAAGGGACCAAATAAGATGAGCTCATGAGCCACTGCATTATCAGTGTTCATAAGGTAGTAATTCAAAAATGCTCATCATACCCGCAAAGGAAAAGCATTTATTCTCTCTTTCCCTGACCAGAAGCATAGTTAATAAAAGTATTTCACCACGTTCTAGGCTTTATGGATTAAACAGCTTAAGAAGTGGGATGATGTAACCTGAAGGGACCATGTACTCAGCACAGTCCCAGGACTCACTTCACAATGGCAATCTGCTGGCTTGCAAAGTAATATACAACTGAAGATGAGATTTATTGATTGATTGGTTTAATTTTATTAAATGACACTAAAGAAACGTGGGTTGCTTTTCTGTTGTTAACAACGTGTGTGATTAGGAGAATACCATATATGAGAGTGTAAAGTAGGACAGATTTGGAGTACTCAGGAAAATGAGTTCCACAAATAAACCCTTGAGCCACTGAAGCTTTTCAGTTTCTTTAAAGAACCCCATAATCTGTAAGATGTTTTCAAAAATTTCTAATTTATTCTTATTTAGACAGCAATACTGTTCTGGATATCTATATACTTTAGGTGTATATCTAAGGAGAAAGATCAATAATAAGAATAAAATTAATAGTTGATAGTCCTTTCACACCTTTTAATGTACGACTTTACATGTACTGTTATTTAACGCATACTATAGTTATCTCCAGTTTAGAGAGGAGCAAGTCAATTCATGGAGAGAATAAGTAACTTTCCCAGTTTAGAAAGGGTCAGAGCCAGGATTTGAACACGGGCACTCTTAACCCTGAAGCCTGCTCTCAACCAATAAATACTAGCAAACATTTTTGTGCCAGGCTCAGAAGACCCAATAGCATGGCCAAAAATACACATTAACGTACAGTCATCTACTGTATAAGGACATTTCGGTCAATGTCAGACCACATATACAACCATGAACCCTGTTAGCTTGTAATGGGGCTGAAAATATCCTATTGCACAGTATTGTCACAGCCGTCGTAATGTCATAGCACAATGCATTATTCACACAATTGTGGTGATGCTCTTGTAAACAAACCTACTGCACTGCTGGTCATATAACAGTATAGCACATACAATTATATATAGTGCATACTATTTGATATTAATAATGAATGTGCTGTCAGTTTATTTACTATATTATACTTTTCAGTGTTATTTTAGAATATACTCCATCTACTTATTACAAATAAGTTAACTGTAAAACATACTCAGGCAGATTCTTCAGAAGGTGTTCCAGAAGAGGTCATTGTTATCATAGGAGATGACAGCTCCATGTATGTTATTGCTCTCAAAAACGTTCTAGTGGGACAAGATGTGGAGGTGGTAAACAGAGACATTGAGGATTCTGATTCTGGTAGGCCTAGAATAATGTGTATGTTTGTGTGTTAGTTTTTAACAAAAAAGTTTAAAAAGTGAAAGAATATTTTTAAAAAATTAAATAGTAAAAAGCTTAGAGAATAAGGACATAAAGAAAATATTTTGTACAGTTGGGCAATGTGTTTGTGTTTTAATTTAAATTTTATTATGAAAGAGTCCAGAAGTTTATATAATGAAAGTTTATAAAGTGAAAAAGTTAAATTAACCTCAGTTTAATCTATTATTAAAGAAAGATTTTTAAAATAAACTTGGTGTAGGTTAAGTGTACGATGTTTGTAAAGTCTGCAGTAGTGGACAGTAATGTCTTAGGCCTTCACATTCACTCACTACTCACTCAGTCATGCAGAGCAACTTCCAGTCCCGCAAGCTCCATTCATTGTAAGTGCTCTATGTAGGTGTTCCATTTTTGAATGTTTTAATTATATTTCTGCTGTACTTTTTCAAAGTTTAATGTGTTTAGATACACAAATGCTTACTACTGTGTTACAGTTGCTTACAGTATTTATTGTAGTCACATGCTGTAGAGATTTGTAGCGTAGGAGCAACAGGCTATACCATATAGCCCAGGTGTATAGGCTATACCATCTAGGTTTAAGTACACTCTACGGTGTTTGCACAATGACAGATTGCCTAATGATTTATTTCTCAGAATGTATCATTGTCTTTAAGCAATGCATGACTATTTCTTGATCTCCTTTCATCAGTAGATTGAGTGTTCTGCCTTTTCTGTTATGACTGCACCTTCTTCATGTCAAACTTATACAGACAGACCTCAAAGATATTTTGAATTCAGTTCCAAACCACCACAATAAAGTGAATATTGTAATAAAGTGAGTCACATTTTTTGGTTTCCTAGTGTATAGAAAGGTTATATTTACACTATCCTGTAGTCTATTTCATGTGCAATAGCATTATGTCTAAAAATGTAAATACCTTAATTAAAAATGCTTTATTGCTAAGAAACGCTAACAATCATCTGAACCTTCAGCAAGTCATAATCTTTTTGCTGAAGAAGGGTTCTACTTTGATGTTGATGACTGCTGACTGATCAAGGTGGTGGTTGTTAAACGTTGGTGTGGCTATGATCATTTCTTAAAGCAGGACAACAATGGACTACGCTGCATTGACTTCCTTTCAAGAAATATTTCTTTGTAGCATGTAATGCTGTTTGATATAACATTATAACATTTCACCCACAGTAGAATGTTTCCAAAATTGGAGTCAATCCGTTGAAACCCTGGCACTACTTTGTCAAATAAATGTATGCAATATTCTAAATTCTTTCTTGTCATTTCAACAATGTTCACAATATCTCCTCCAGGAGAGTATATTTCATCTCAAGAAATCGCTTTGCCCATCCATTAGAAGCAACTCTTCATGCATTAAAGTTTGATAATATGATTATGGCAATTCAGTCACATCTTCAGGCTCCATTTCTAATTCTAGTTCTTTTACTATTCCCTCCACATATGCAGTTAATTTCTCCAATGATGTCTTGAATCCTGCAAAGTCATCCATGAGAGTTGAAATCAACTTCTTCCAAACTTCTGTTACTGTTGATATTTTCCCCTCCTTCTTTGAATTATGCATGTTCTTAATGGTGTCTAGAATGGTGAATTCTTTCCAGAAGTTTTCAGTGTACTTTGTCCAGATCCTTTAGAGGAATCACTATCTATGGCAGCTATGGCCTTACAAGATGTATTTCTTAAACAATAACAAATGAAAGTCGAAATTACTCCTTGATCCCTGGGATACAGAATAGATATTGTGTTAGCATGCATTAAAATAATATAAATCTCTTGGTACATCGTTATCAGCGTTCTTGAATGGGCAGGTCCATTGCCACTGAGATGTAATATTTTGAAAGATTTTTATTTTTTCTGAGCAGTAGGGCCCAACGGTGGGCTTCAAACATTTGGTAAACCATACTGTAAACACATGCTGCCATCCAGGCTTTATCATTGCCTTTATAAAGCAAGGCAGAATAATTTAGAATCATTCTTAAAGACTGTAGGATTTTCTGGATGTTAAATGAGCATTGGCTTCTGCTTCAAGTCACCAGCTGCATTAGCCCCTAGTCAGAGAATCAGCCTGTCCTTTGAAGCCTTGAAGCCAGCCATTGACTTCTCCTTTTGATTGTGAAAGTCCTAAATGGCATCTTCTTTCAGTATTAGGCTATTTCACTACATTGAAAATTTGTTATTTAGTGTAGCCACCTTCATCAATTACATCAGCTAGATCCACTGAGTAACTTGTTAAAACTTCTCCATCAGCTAGTGCTGCATCACCTTGCACTTTTATGTTATGGGGATGGCTTCTTTTCTTAAACCTCATGAACCAAGCTCTGCTAGCTTCCAACTTTTCTTCTGCAGCTTGTTCATCTCTCTCAGCCTTAAAGTGTTGAGAGAGTTGGGACCTTGGATCAGGCTTTGACTTAAGGGAAGGGCATATCTGGTTTGATTTTCTATCTAGGCCACTCAAACTTTCCCCGTATCAGTATTAAGAGTGTTTCACTTTCTATATTTTTTTCTATTCACTGGAGGAGTACTTTAATTTCCTTCAAAAACATTTTGTTTACATTCACAACTTAGCTAACTGGTGCAAGAGGCCTAGCCTTCAGCCTATCTCAGCTTTTGACATGCCTTTCTCACTGAGCTTAATCATTTATAGCTTTTGATTTAAAGTGAGACATATGTGACTCTTCCTTTCACTTGAACACTTAGATGTCATTAAAGCGTTTTTAATTCACCTTTTAATATTATTTTGTCTCACGAACTAGGGAAGCCTGAGGAGGGTGGAGGGAATGGCCTGGTGGTGGAATGGTTAGAACGCACACAATATTTATCAATTAAGTTTATCATCTTATATAAGCACAGCTTGTGGTGTCCCAAAACAATTACAATAGTAACATCAGCGATTACTGATCACAGACCAATATAACACATATAATAATAATAAATTTTGATATATTATTAAAAAGTACCAAAATATAACACAGAGACCTAAAGTGAGCATACACTGCTGGAAAAATGTCACTGACAGAATTGCTTGATGCAGCATTGCCGTAAGCTTTCAATTTGTAAAAAACGCAGTATCTGTGAAGTGCAATAAAGTGAAGCTCAGTAAAGCGAGGTATGCCTGTATTTAATTTAAGTTCTGTGTCTTTATATCATCCCTGGGAAGATTAATTTTGGTCACTTTCTATAAACTTGCATTTTTAAAGTGGCAGACTTTGAACTCCTCTAGATGATATTGTCTACACCATATATTCAATATTTAACATACACAATCTTGTATCATACCTTAGCTCTTTAAAGACAGCTAAGGTTTGTCTCTCCCTCTGCCTCTCAGAAAACAAACCTACTGATGGAGCGAAGATTGCAGGCTGGATCATTTCAAAGTGCCTTGGTCAAAGGACTTGCCCAGGAGGCAACTTAAAGCCACTGAACTTTTGGTGATGAGCACCAGCCATAAATCAAAGAAGTAGATCCCCAGGGTAAGTCTTAGGATGAGTGGCAGAGAAGCAAAAATTCGTGCCAGCTTTGCACACTGTGTGGCAAGAAGAAACAACCTTCAGAGTCAGGGATCTGTCACGGGGGCATCTCCAACAGGCAGATAACAAGTCATTCGCTGTGGATGACTGGGGACAAGTGGTATTAGAAGCACTACAGACCCTATAAAAACAAGAGACTCCAAGTCTAGTGGAAAATCAGAGAAATAGAAATGAAGATTCTAGTTATGTGTTGTATTTCTGTTACTATGAAATTATAAAGGGATCTTACGTAGAAAGTTGAATTGCTTCTCTACAAAATTACACAAAATTCTAAACACATTCCCTAGCACTTAACAACCAACACTTTTTTCTCCCTTTGCAATCAGCCAACATGCATTTTATAAATAATAAATTATGTGACGAAAGTTTTTGTGTTTTTTACCTGAATAGACACTGTTGATCTTCTCACTAACAAAATAATTATGGAGACATGCTAAGATTGTCTACCCAAGGTAATAGTAATTTTTAAGACCTAAGAAGGTTATTGTAGGGAAAGAGGATCAGCCACTTCCAGGATCAACATCAGCAGCTTAGATACAGACAGATGGTGAGAATTTACAGTTTAGGAGCCATGAAGATTTTGCAACTTAAATAAGAAATGAAGTATGAACAGTCTGTATAATTACAATACAGACACAGTGCGTTAAAAGTATAAGTGCAGGAAGCATAGATAATCCATGTTTTAGATAGAATGGAGGGAGCAGGCCTAAGAAGGCAGAAAGCAAACTATACCGTGAATGGCTTATTGGTGAATATGACATCTCAGTCGAGATTTGAATAATGAGGAAAAAATTGCTAGGAATGGGCTGGGTGGAAGAGATGATATTCTGCACATAAAGTCCAGCATGGCTTTTTCAAAGATCCTTATAGTTAAACATGCTTGGATGACAAATGTCCATTAGCCAGGAAAGTGAAACCTGCAGACTTTGGTAGATACCAGATTATGAGCAGATTTGGCTATGCTTTGGTGTTTGAACTTTATCCTGGAAGTGTTAATGAGCCATGAAGGGGTTGTAAGCAATAAAAAAATAACTCTTCAGGTTTTTCAGAGGTTTTACTTCAAAAATCATTATTGTTTTTAAAGATGAGGTCTTGCTCCATTGCCCAGGCTGGAGTACAGTAGCTCTATCATGTCTCACTGAAACCTTTAGCTTCTGGGATCAAGCAATCCTACCACCTTAGCCTCCAGCATAGCTAGGACTACAGGTATGTGCCACCATGCCTGGCTAATTGTTTCTTTTTTTGTAGAGATAGGGTCTTGCTAGGTTGGTGATAAACTGGCCTCAAGAAATCCCCTCATCTCAGCCTCCTGAAGTGTTGAGATTAGAGGCATGAACCACTGTGCCCTGCCTTGAGATTTCATTCGTCTTTCAGCAAGTAAAATATAGAAAAAATCAGAGGCCAAGCCAGGCCAGGACCTAGAAGACCAGTCACAACAATTCAGATGAGAAATGATGCAGCTGATGGAAGAGAGAGGCTGTAGGAGCCAACAAGCGAGTATGAAGATGAGCATGATAAAAAGTCAAAATTGATGGGACTTGGTCAACACTGAGTCAGGAGAGGAAATAAAAGCAGCAGTATAAGGGATAGCAGCAGTGTGAGCCCCATTCATCCTGGGATACGATGTGTTTCCAGATCCTCAAGTCCTGAACTGTTAACCTATTGTACAAAGTGTCTAGAAGTAGAGAAATCTAGCTGTGGCCAAATTAAGGCACTGGTGCTAGCAATGGCTGATGTATTCTAAGGAATTCTAGGTTGGTAGGCCAGGAGGAGTAACTGTTTCTCAGAAAAAAAGAGAAGATAACGATGGCATTTCTTGACATCCTCTTTTTTTTACTTTTGAGTCAGAAAGAAGAAATAGAAAAGGGGAAGCTAACAGTTTTCAAATAGAAGCTTATACCCTGCATTCGTCCTGGCCTTGTGACTTTCCAATAATCCATATTATAATTTTAAACATCTTTTCTTCTCAGCTTGATTTTTCGAGGTTTGAATTGTGATATATACCATAATAATTCTAGAATTGAGTAAAAAAAATTATGCTGTGATGTTAATTTACAGATAATCTTCTTTAAATCGTGTGCACTCAGCATACAGTAATGTTATTGCAGCATTTCTAAATTGCGATTATTCACAGAACAGGATTTATTGAACATCTATAATGTGCTCACTGTTCAAGGGACTGATGATATAAGAATGAACAAAATAGTTACAAATCTCTGCCTTCATGGAGCTTACGTTTTCAGGGAAAGGACAGGTAATAGATAAGATAAATGAGTAAAATGTATAAAATGTTAGATCATGGTAAATAAGTGCTGAAGGAAAAAAAATAAAGGAGAAAAAGGGAATAGAGAGTTTCAAAAGGTGGCTACAATTTTAGAGAAAGTAGTCAAACCTGGTCACATTAAAAAAGTGATTATTTGAATAAAGCTACAAAAGAAGCGAAGGGGCAAGGCATAAAGATACCTAGGGAGAAAAAATAAAAACTTCCAAGCAGAGAGAGAAGAAGATGTAAAGGCCATGAGATTTAAGGGGTAGTGGGGACAGAAGGAGACTGGGAAGAGGGAATTAGAGGAGGAAAAGTTGGATATAAGATCAGAGAGATAATGAGTGATCACATCTGGTAGATATAGACCTGCTAAAGTAAGGGCTGGCTGCTATTCTCAGTGGGATTGGAGTCATTGGTGGCTCCTTAGCTAAGAAATTGTCTTAGTATATTTTGTTCTGCTATTAAAGAACAGGTACTCTGTTAATACCTATTAACAGACTGGGTAATTTCTAACGAAAGAAATGTATTGGCTTACAGTCCTGGAGGCTGGAAGTCTAAGATCAAGGCATCTATGTCTGGTGAGAGTCTCCTTGCTGCTTCATTCATCATATGGTGGAAGGTAAGACAGTGTGAGAGAGAAAGAGGGGGTTGAACTCACCTTTTTGACACAAATCTCACCATGAAGTTGCAGCCTTCATGGCCTAACCACCTTGTAAAAGTCCCACCTCTGAATGCAGTTACAATGGCAATTAAATTCCAACATGAGTTTTGGATGATACAAAAATTCAGACCATAGTAGGAATGACATCATCTGAGTCATGTTTTAATAGGATCATTCTGACTACTGTTTAGAATAGACTGTAGCTGGGAGTGAAATGGGACAAAGCATGAAAGAATTAGGAATCTTGTGCAATTATACATGAAAGAAATGATGACACCCTCTAAATTGCACCAAGATAGTCCAATGTAGAAGATTAGAAGTGATCAGTTTCTAAATATACCATATACCATTAAAGTTCCCATATTAAGGGATGGAAAGCCAATTGACAGAACAGCATGTGGTGACTGGATTTGAAACTGCTTTAGTCACCTAAATCAGGAGTATTAGTCAATATATATATGGAACCAAAAATGAGCCCAAATAGCCAAAGCAATCCTAAGCAAAAAGAACATAGTCAGAAGCATCACACCACCTGCCTTCACTACATTATAAGTAACCAAAACAGCATGGTACTGGTACAAAAACAGACACATAGGCCAATGGAATAGAATAGAGAACACATAAATAAAGCCACAAGTCTACAACCATTTGATCTTCAACAAAGTTGACAAAAATAAGCAATGAGAAAAGAACTCCCTCTTCAATAAGTAATGCTGTAATAGCTGGCTAGCCATATACAGAATCATGAAACTGAACCTCTAATTTTCACTATATACAAACACTAACTCAAGATGGATTAAAGATTAAATGTAATAATTCCAACTATAAAAATCCTAAAAGAAAACTTAGCAAACACCATTCTGGACATTGGCCTTGGCAAGTAATTTCTAACTAAGTCCTCAAATTTCAACAACAACAATAAAAAAAAAATTGACAAGTGGGACCTAATTAAAGTAAGGAGCTTCTGAAGAGGAAAAAAAAAAAAAAAATTAACAGAGTAAACAGATAACCTACAGACTGGAAGAAAATGTTTGCAAACTATGCATCTGTCAAAGTTCTAATATCCAGAACTATAAGGAACTTAAACAATTAATCTAGCAAAAAACAAATAACCCCATTAAATATTGGGCAAATGACATAAACAGATTTTCTCAAAAGAAGGCATACAAGTGTCCAACAAACATACGAAGAAATACTCAACATCACTAGTCATCAGGGAAATGCAAATCAAAACCACAATGATATACCATCTGATACCAGTCAGATGCTTTTTTAAAAAGCCAAAAAAACAATGAATGCTGGTGAAGCTGAAGAAAAAGGCAAATGTTTTAACACTTTTGGTGGGAATGTAAATTAGTTCAGCTATTGTGGAAAGTACTTTGGAGATTTCTCAAAGAACTTGAAACAGAACTGTCATTCAACCCAGCAATCCAATTACTGGGTATACATCAAAAAGGAAATACATTATTTTATCAAAATGACACATGACTCTTATGTTCATTGTAGCACTATTCACCATAGCAAAGACATGAAGTCAACCTAACTACCCATCAGTGTCAGACTGGATAAAGAAAATGTTGTATGTATACACCACAGAATACTACACAGCCATATAAAAGAATGAAATTATGTCCTTTGAGCAACATGGATGCAGTTGGAGGCCATTATCCTAAGCAAGTTAATGCAGGAACACAAAACCAAATATCACATGTTCTCACTTATAAATTGGAGCTAAACATTGGGTACTCATGGACATAAAGATAGCACCACTAGGCCCTGCAGATTACTAGAGGTGGGAGGGAGAAAAGCAAGTGTTGACAAACTATTGCATACTACATTCATTACCTGGGTAATGGAATCAATCACATCCTAAACTTCAGCATCACCTTAAATACCCAGGTAACAAACCTGCACATGTACCTCCTGAATCTAAAATAAAAGTTGAAATTATACAAAATTAAGTAAAACCAGGAGGCTTAAGGCTTAAGGGTAGTCAATGTTCGAGTCTGAGACCAAAGGCCTAAAAAGACAAAGACCAATCTCCCAGCAGTTGGGGAGGAGGAGTTCCCTCTTACTCAGCCTCTTTGTTCTATTCAAGTTGTAATTGATCATGAGATCCACTCACAGTAGGGAGGGTAACCTGCTTTACTCAGTCTACAGATTCACACGTTAGTCTCAACCAGAGACACTCTCGTAGATACACACAAAACAATGTTTGGCCAAATGTCTGGACATCCTGTAGCCATCAAATTGTCAGATGAAATTAACCATCACACCAGACTTTTTTCTAGCCTAGCCTCAAGAATAGATGTGCTTCTAAATCAAGCCTGTCTTACCAGTGCTAGTATTTAGTAGTGGTCAAGTTTGTTGGAGAGCTAATCTGTAACTTGAGCCAACCATTTATTACCTTAAGGACACAGTATGGACTAGATTAATAAACTAGAGAGAGGATCTTGACATTTTGGTACATCCTGTTCTGTAACCACAACCCCAGGTGGGACAGGATGAAGGAAGTAGGAGACCAAGAAGATGCTGCAAGCTTGCTCCATGGAAGGCAATAGTAATGAACTGTTTAATATATTACCTAGTAGAGAAAACGAATTTCTTTCTAGATTTCGTACTGAGTACAATATGCAAAGTTCTGCTAAAAACAACAACAACAACAAAAACAAAAACAAAAACAAAAACACCTTGATTTTATCACAGGAAGTATGTCTAAGTGTGACCCCTCACAGTGGTTCTTGAGGTTCTTGAAAATATGGTACCACAACTTTTGAGATGCTGACCTTGATGTTACATTGACTGCCTTATTGACACCAACCTCTGTTTGATAATCTACCAACAGATGGTAAGGGTATCTTGATATGCTTTCTAGTCCCTTGACTATTCGTGCATCATTTGACAGGATACTTCTGAGACAGCAAAATTTAGCTGAAGATGTTCTGGTTCATTGTTTCCAGCAACGGTTTTGGCTTTATCTAGAATTCCTTGATTCAAATGTATACGTGACCCCAATCTTATTCAGCCTTATTGTGACATAACAAAGATGTGACAGTTCTGTAAAGTTTCATGATCTATTGTCGTCTTCTATAGTGTGCATTTCCAGGATGCTGTCTTGTTGTCCCTTGTAAACAGAAATATGTTGAGAGTTGATTTTAAAATGTTTTAAAGTTTAGCTACCTTTTGAATTGAACGTATACAATTAAATCGTACTTTAATACTAGAACAATGTATTTCTGGTGATATAAAGTTATTACCAAGTTCAGCGCTATTTATTTATAGATAAATGTTGGCATATGGATTTTTATTACAATTTTAATGGGAGTAAATTATTCTCCTCATACTTGGAATAGTTCCACAGTAACATGTAAGAACAATGGAGAAATTCAAAGCTAAAAACCATTTGGGGTTGACATTTTCTAATGAACCATTTGGCAGAAATCAGTATATACATGATTTCAGAGCACTTGTAAAAATATCAAAAAAATAATTTGACAATGCAGATTATAAAGGATGGAAATACACATCATTTGTTCTAAGAATTCTATTATTTTTTACCTTGATGAAATATCAGAAATTTGAACTCAATTATTTGTACAGAGATGATTGCCACAAAAGTATATCTAAAGACAGAAGTGGAAAGTATTTTAATTATGGAGTATTTAAATAAACTATGGCATAATAACATGATGAATATTATGTCAGATATATAATGTTTCTAAAATACTAATAAATAAAATAGTATGTATAAATTCAATTATGTATGGTGATAGTATGTGTGGGAAAATATAACATTATCAACAATGTATCTTTGATTAGAGAATACAGGTGACTTTTTGTTGTTGTTAATGTTGTTGGATTTTTGCCAGTTTTCTACAATGACATATAAAATGCAATGAGAAAAAATAAATCCATTGAGTTTTAGAAAATAAAGCATAAAAATATTTTAGTTGGCTATTCTGCACATTAATAGTGTGGCGAATATAGGATTTTGAGTCTAATTGATAGTTAGATTGATGTACCTAGAAAAATCTCGAGTTTTACTTGCTTATGAACAAACCTTATGATGATATTCTGAAAACCCAGAAAGACATCTTCACTTATGTGATATTTAGGAATTTAAAAATTGAAAGAGTAAATATTTATTGTTTTTGAAGGTCCCATAAGAATTAGACAGTACTCCTAGTGATTGAATCAACCTACTGTCTCTATGTATTCTGAATTTGAATGGCATCTGTGCCAGAATAACAAAAAAGAAATTAAACAACATACAACATTGACTAAATCAATAAAAGCCACACAGAGGAAATTCCTATTTCCCATTAAGTATTAGGTAACAACAGCAGGCATGATAGCAACTTATATAAAGATTTACATTTTGTAAAACATCTACAAACAGAAGACAGTTGAATGACAAATTTATTCTAATCACATTTGCTTCAAAGAAGATTTTGCTCCATGTAAGATACTGATGCATGCTGAGAAATGTTTATTAACATTATGTTTCTTTATTTTACAAGTCAGGCAATCATTCATTTCTATCTTTTTGTATAAAGTATGGAAGTACTGTTTACTAAGATCTATTGTGTCCATGTGTTGTTTTAACCTCTTTATTGCTTTGTCAGATTTTCACTTCAGTGACTTCCTCAGTGAAACCCAAAAGCCTAAGTAACACTAGGGAAGAATAATTTATAGCTATGATGCTGGATAAGTCTTAAGTATTTGTTCCTTATGAAATTATTTAAAAAAAAAATTGGAAAAATAAGCCAAATTTCAACTCCATTTCTGTTTTTAGTGATTTTTAATACCAAACCCTAGTAGTTAAGCTGTTAAAGAAAAAAATAATCCTAAAAGTTTTTAAAAGTAAAATAAAGAAATTGTGTTGCATTTGAAATTCGACCTAAAATAATTTTGCTAATTAAAAGCTAATTTTGTAACTGAACACTATTTGCAATCTGCATTTTGGGGGCCTGGCGTGGCAGCTCTCCATCTGTATGTAATTCCAAAGCTTTGGGAGGCTGTGGTGGGAGGATAACTTGAAGCACGAAGTCTAAGACCAGCGTGGGTAACATAGCAAGACCACATCTCTACAAAAAAACAAGAACAAAAACAAAACAAAAAACAAAAAATTAGCCGGGCATGGTAGTATATCTGTAGTTCCAGCTACTCTGGAGGATCTCTTGAGTGCAGTTGGTGAAGGCTGTAGTGAGTCATGATCATGCCACTGTACTCCAGCCTGGGTGACAGAACAAGACACCATCTCATAAAGAAACAAAAACAAAAACAAAAAAAACAAGAACAAAACACTGTACTGCGTCACAATAATTTAGGGTTTACTCTGATTCATTAGTCAATAGAATTTCAATGTCACTGACACCATCAAAGAGGTTTATGACCCAACAATGATGCACCCAAAAATCCAGTAACAGAAACACTTCTTCTCTGATCAAGTATTTTTTTTCTATTGTAGATTTCTGAAGTTATTTCTTTCTAAGTTATACAACTGTATCAATTTATAGCCTAAACCAATTACATTTAATAAAAATAAAGCCAACATGTTAACTAAGAGATTTTTATCATTGCAAGTGATACAGTGGCAAAAACATTCATGTATTGAAGCCCTAAGCTCCTATGACTGTGCTGGGAAGTAGAAGGTCTGTGAGGAGGTGATAAAGGTTAAATGAGATCATGAGGTTGGGGCCTAATTCAGTAGGTCTGGGGCACTTATAAAAGGGGGAGAGACACCCACCTCTCTATGTCATGTGAGGACACAGCAACAAAGTGACCATCTGTAAGCAGGAAGGCAGTCCACGTTAGAAACTGCATCAGCAAGAACCTGGATCTTGGACTTACAGAGTTCAGAATTGTGAGAAAATAAATGTCTGTTGTTTAAGCCACCCAGTCTATGGTGTTTTGCTATGGTAGTTTGTGTAAAGTAAAACCTCCATTTTCTAGATCTATACATGTGGGAATAGAATGTGGTAGTTTTTATCTAAGTGGGGGAAATGATATAAGCTTTATATTTTTAAATTTTTCTTATGTGAGGAATTTACAGGCTACTCTAGAATTGTCTTACTATCACTGCCACTCTCTCGTTCTGAAGGGGTGGCCTGCCCCTCCACACCTGTGGGCGTTTCTCCTTAGGTGGAAGGAGAGACTTGAGAAAAGAAATGAGACACAGAGACAAAGTATAGAGAAAGAAAAAGTGGACCTAGGGGACCGGCGCTCAGCATACAGAGGACCCACGCCAGCACCGGTCTCTGAGTTCCCTCAGTATTTGTTGATCATTATCTTTACCATCTTAGAAAAAGTAAGTGGCAGGATAATAGGAGCATCCTAGGGAGAAGGTCAGCAGTAAGACATATGAATAAAGATCTCTGTGACATAAGTTTAACGAAAAGTGCTGTGCCTTGAAATGCATATGCAAACATCTCCATAAACCTTTTTAGTGCATAAAAAGCAGCATTGCCGCTAGCATGACCCACCTTCAGCCCTAAGGTGATTTTCTCCTTTCTCAGTAAACAGAACATACAATCGGGTTTTACACCAAAATGTTCCATTGCCCAGGGACGGGCAGGAGACAGATGCTTTTCTCTATTTCAACTGCCAAGAGGCCTTCTTTCCTCTTGTACTAGTCCTCCTCAGCACAGACCCTTCACGGGTGTCAGGCTGGGGGACGATCAGGTCTTTCCCTTCCCACGAGGCCATATTTCAGACTATCACATGGGGAGAAACCTTGGACAATACCTAGCTTTCCTAGGCAGAGGTCCCTGCGACCTTTGGCAGTGTACGTGTCCCTGGGTACTTTAGATTAAGAGAATGGTGATGACTTTTCACAAGCATACTGCCTTCAGGCACTTGTTTAACAAAGCACACCCTGCACAGCCCAAAATCCGTTAAACCTTGAGTTACCAGAGCACATGTCTCTTGCAAGGACAAGGTTGGGCGTAGGGTCACAGATTAACAGCATCTCAAATACAGAACAAAATGGAGTCTCTTATGTCTACTTCTTTCTATATAGATACAGTAACAGTTTGATCTCTCTTTCTTTTCCCCACATCGTTCATTGTAGTGGATTTATCACTTGCTGTCTTTTTCCATTTGCCTATATTTAAAAATGTTTTTAGGACTACCTTTAGCTTAATTACCTTTTAAATCCAATTTTATGTTTCAAATATTTATCCCGGCTCACAAACTTTTGAATAATTCAGATTTCTACCTCTGTGATGAGACATAAAATTGTCCAATCTAAGCTGCTGAAACCATAAGAATTCACATTCAATTGTATTTTATGAATACTACGTTGTAGATTGGAAAGGTGCAGAGAGTTCCTGACTTCCAAGTGTCATCCAAGTGACTATTTTCACTAACAGGAACCTCTCCAGTAACTACTAATTAATTATATGAACACATATTAAGTAACTTTATGTGTTAGATCCTCTCACAGGTAAGAACATCATAAAGGATACCTTCCACCCCCTCACCCCCACGCCACCATGAACTAACGGTCTAAGTGGAGCATTATCAACAAACAGACTATTACAGTTCAGTGGGATAAATAAATGATAGAGGTATAAAATTTTTGCTATTTTAAGTGAAATACATCTGGGTAGCAATAAATCTCTTTGGGGCAGAGTCTGCAAAGTGTGACACTGGCTTTATTTTCTCACACTGGACACCAGAATCTTGATATTAAATAGTCTGAGAGAGTGACCCCCGATTATGGAGGTTACGGGGTTTTTGTTTGTGTGAACGTTTGTCTTTTTCCTTAGGGCTTTGTAAAAATGACAAAATGATTTGTTGGCAATAAGTGAGCACACACTATGTAATGACAACTATTTTACAGTCTCCTATATGTGTAAAATATATATCCACAGACAACGAACTATAAAGGATATACAATGGGTTCTGATATCAGTGTCTTCTCTCTCAATAAGGATCAGACAATGACTCAACCAATGCAGATACAGAGACAAGAATGCCCTTCAATGCATCCCACATGGCCCCTCTCCATGCCATCTGCCTTGTTATGTGCATACCAGTGCTGAGATAAGACCTCTATAGGCCTAAGGCACAGATAAAAATGTTGACACCCTCCTGCTTGCTTCTATTCAAACACTATGTAATTCAAAATCCAAATAATTCTAATTTCTAAAAGCAGAGTTAAGGAAAGTTCAACATGACCTCATTTTTTTTTCTCCTGATCACTACAGCAATGTGTTTTTTTATTGAGGTAAGATGAACATACCATAAAATACATCTGCTGGAATTGCACTATTCTATGATTTTTAGTAAATTCATGCAGCTATGCAGCCATCACTACAATCCAGTTGCAGACATTACCATCTTCTCTGAAAGCTCCTTCAGGCCTATTTGCATCAATCCCTTCTACCATTCCACTAATCTCATCCCTACTCAATTACTGATCTGTTTTCTATCTCTAAAGACTTATCTTTTTCAGAATTTTACATAAATAGAATCATGAAGTATATGGCTATTAGTGTCTGTTAATGTAGTTTTGTCTTTGTGTTTTGAAATAATTACAGATTCACAGAAAGTTGCAAAAGCAGAACAATGAGGTCTCATTTATAACTTTTTGTAAAAATTGTGATGATAACCCTGGAAGTCAGCTTGAGAGTGAATGCATTCCTATTTACTGGAATGCAACATTTCAGCTCCTCGTGGGGGCTGCCCAGTCCATGGGAAAACTGTCAGGTGAACAAAGATGATGGCACACAAAATTTCATTCCCACTTTTCCCTCTTGTCAATGGGAAAAAGGGCAGTTATAATAACGACACAATAGCAGATCATTCCATTACCTTTCCCAGTAGAGTTATTCATTTTGATTTCTCTAAAGTGTTTATGGAAGTGTGTGTCTTTGTATAGACATTTAGTGATTGCTCTAGATATTACATTACAAATACACAACTTATCACAGTTAACTAGTGCCATCATTTTACCAGTTTAAATAAAGTGTAAAAACCATGCATTCCTTTCAATCCCTTTACTCCTCTTTATTTAGAAAATAGATCTCTTATGTATTAGCTCTAAATACATTGAGAAAAACATCAAACAATGATACAATTTTCAGGATTGTTAGCCCCTTCAGTAACCAGTCAGGGATATAAGAAACAAAACTAAAACCCACAGAACTTACTGCTTGGTACTTCTTTATGTCCTGAAGACTCTAACCAGTCTTCCTTCTTTTAAAGCCTTTCAAAGTCTCTCTCTCTCTCTCTTTCTCTCTCTCTGCATATATAATAATATATAATATATCTATAACTATATATCTGTTATAATAATATATAATACATAATATAGGTATATAGAGAATATATAATTCTTTATATAGGTATACATAAAATTTTATGTATAAAATTATATATATTATATGTTTTATATGTATGTATATATAAAATATATATGTATATATAATTTAACGTGTGTGTGTGTATATTCATCTTGTCCCCTCATTCCTTTTTAATTGTTTTATATGTTTTTATTTTCTCTTTATCACTAGATTGCTACAGAATCATGCGATTTGCAGGCAGGGGGGTAAAATTCTGCCAATGCCTTTTAAAAGTACAGCAGAATCTTTAAAAATAGAGTTGTTTGTTGGCATCCAGGAGGATGTCCAGTCTACTGTTTAACTTCACGCTGGGCTTCCCCATGTATATGACTCTCTCTTATGACTATAGGGCTTAGTCTTTGTTCGTGTGCTTAACATACAGCCTTTACATACTGAGACTACAGTGCCTTATTACTGCAGAAATCTTTACTCCCATGGAATAGACTCTTCAAAATGTTGTGTGTCATTGTGTGAGGCTACACCTTTTTGACTTTCTAATCTTCTTCCTCTCTCGTTGTTTGTTTACTTTGGCACCTTGGATACCTCCCCAGGAGAAGCGTTATCTTGGACTGTATCTGCATAAATACACCTTATTTTTTTCTTCCTCAGCTGCTGCCCTTGGAGGTTCATCACAAACATAGCCAACTCCACCTGTCAGTCCCTCAACCTTTAATCTTTTTCCCCTAGAATCAACTCCTTTCCAACATCTGTCATTTGCCAAGAACACCACTGGACCAGCTCCAATCAGGAATTCATTCCCTCCTCATGCCCCCTGCCTTCCACGCCATGACTTTCCACTGAAACCTCTCCCAGTCCTCCCCTCTGCTTTTCCTACCTCATATTCTGTATACCAGTGAAGAGAAAACTGTTAGGAAGTTTTTCATCCTTGAAGAAGTTAAACTTCCCTGATGCTGGATTTTGTATATACCTTTTCCCACAGAAGAACTCATCAGAAGCAATGATCTTGTTATTCCAAACCAAATTCATAAGTGGATTTTATAGGGATATTGATAAATACAAAGCTTATGATATATAATCCTCTTCATATTATATCTGGAACAACTCTTTCTTCCTTTTTTCTTTTTTCATTAGGCTTATGTGAACTAGTTTCAAAATTTAATGACTATTGATGTCAATTGTATTAAAATACACTCCGAATTTTGAAAAACTGACTTTAAAAGAACTACCAGAGCTTAATTAATTTGTAAGTTTTAGACAATTTAATTAATAATATGGTTGATTATTTGGTTATTAAATTGAAATGTTGAGGTTAGTAAAGCACAACTTCTCTAAAAATAATGACATACAATTTAGAGATGAGCAAATGCAATTGCATATTCTAAAAAGAGGATTTCAAGGCACCAGCTGCTTTCCCGCACCACTCCAGTAGGAATACACTAATATTTGACTATCTTAAGTGGGCTAGTGATCAGCTTATTGAAAAATTCTAATTAATTCCAAGTTTTCATTTCTTATTCATACAATCATAGCAAATAAATAAACTCTAACTGCAGTTATTAACATAGATTATAAAAAAGCATTTAAAAGAGTATATCTAAATCTCATAAAACATATGGCTTATTACTACATGCAATCAATTATATTTAAAATAAATACTTGTCTCCTACAAGCAACTATTTAAACAAAACCTGCTATGACTAAGTTGGTCAACAGGTAGTTATTCATCTTACCTTGCAACATCCATGTTACAAAAAGTCTCCACTGTGTGTTTTATTTAAAGATCACCTTTCAAAAGCCTATCACAAAACAAAATAGTTTAAGGTAACTTTGGCTTCAGCTTTTTGTTTTATATTTGTGGTTTTTTTTTTTTTGTATATAATGCTCATGTTCTTCAGTGATAGAATTGTAATTTTCTTATTTGACATGCACTATCTCACCTGCTGCTTCAGGTAATTACATAGTAGAACTCCTGAGATCCCTTGACCCCTTATTAGGATGTACATTCTCTTCCACCCATCAGTCACCGAGCATTCACTACCTGTGGAGTTTTGATGACATAGCTCAGTTCTGCATGTCAAATAGTCACTTTAGTCCAATTAAATTCTCATTGCATGGCATTTTGGATTGCTGATGAAAGCTAGAAGAAGTGGTGCTTCTACTCTGGGGTTTAATAGTGTGGCTTTTTGACACAAAGTAAAGATAAGTATTCCAAAGTTGTGCTGCATGGCTATTTTCTCTCTTAAAAAATAATCATCTGACAGTGCAATATTTTCCTGTCTCAAACACCGTAATAAATAGGAATTTGACCACAGTGGTTAATATAGTAGCTCCATGGACTGAGATACTGAGGTTTTATTATTGACTTCTCACCAGGAATTAGACCTGCCAGGCTATTTCACTGATTAAAATCTTGATTAATCACCTGTTAACGTGTCAGATTTTACTCACTATGACAAGGGGCACTATCCATGAAGAATAGGTGAACAAAATGCTAAAGAAAATGCCATTTATAGCCAATCAGATTTTTATCTAACTCCCATTCCAAGGATTAAATTATTTCTCCTCAAATGTTTTTTTGAGGGAATAATTCCATAGGCACTATGAATGATAAAAATGACCTTTTATATTTAAATTCAATGGAGTTACCCAATCAATTGGTAATTTTATGTTGTGATATCAAGAAATGAAATGGCATATATTATGGTGTAGAGCAGTGTCTTTTTTTGTTTTTTTTTTGAGACAGAGTCTTACTGTGTCACCCAGGCTGGAGTGCAGTGGTCTGATCTCAGCTCACTGCAACTTCCGCCTCCTGGGTTCAAGCAATTCTCTTGCCTCAGCCTCTTGAGTTGCTGGGATTACAGGCATATACCACCATGCCTGGCTAATTTTTGTATTTTTAGTAGAGATGGGGCATCACCATATTGGCCAGGCTGCTCTCAAACTCCTGACCTCAGGTGATCCACCCGCCTTGGCCTCCCAAAGTGCTGGGACTGCAGGCATGAGCCACTATGCCCGGCCAGAGCAGTGTCTTGATATAGGAAATAGACTTAACCAATAAATTACTTCAAGTAAAGATAGTCAAGATACAGTTAATGATTACACAGCAGCTACAAATGGTGGGAAACAGCTATTTCTTACTGGTTATTGTTATTAGAGTGGCAGTACTGTCTGCTTGTGAATGAGCAAGTTAAAGAGAGTCTTTGGGTGATTCAGCAGCGTGCTGTCAGGCTCAAGAGTGACCTACAGCAAGGGAAGGCTTCACGACCTTAAATTCACCCCTTATTTCTCAAATCAAGCCTCGGCCCTTCTATTCTCAGCTTTGTACCTCCCTCAAATCCCCAACCTGACATTGTTTCTAAGAGACACTCACATAATCATATCAAGCACTATCACTTTGTCCTTTGTCTTCAAGGAACTCATTTTTTTTTTTTTTCCTGCTAAGTAGCTTGCTGTTGGGCATACTCTTCCTCCCTATACAATATCTGCTTTACGGATGTCATTTCTATCACTAGTAACAGTGACCTTTTCTGAATCTAAATGTCATTCTGGATTGTCTAGATCCTTATCTATTTGGGTTCTGTTATTGTAGAAATCATACAAATCTATACAAATCAGTCTTTTATAATCCCTTGCCCATAAAAGGGGTGGAAATTAGGGTAGAATGGAGACTTCCCAGCTGGAAGTTGTGCCTGTCACATAGTCAACCTGAAGGGAGTCAGTTCAGAGTGATAAAGAGGAGGGGATATGTACTTGGCTCAATAGAACCCAGGGTCAGGGGAGGAACAGGTCTTTCTTTAGCAGTTCCAAAAAGGAGTAGCAACAGAGTTCTCTCTGCCTCAGAGAAATGACTCACCATTTCCTCTTATGACGCTGGTCAGTTGTCACCAGATTTACCTGGTGGTTTCACTCTTTACTCCATACCAACCACTGGAATTCAAACCAAGGACTAGATCATCAAAGCAACATTTTTTATATTCCTTAGGCACTCAGGCTTCACTAATTTATTCAAAGGATCTTATAAAGGAATCTCATTAAACAGTTCAAAATATGCTGCATTAAATGCCAACCAAGCAGGAAAGGTTTTCCTAGTATCTCATGCCCATTCTTTTGGACCATCAAAGACCATTAATATATAAATAATATTAAGACAATCAGTCCATGCTCTAGTTACTTCTTCTATGGCAAAGGATTTATATTGTAATAGTTTTACTGAAAAGAGTAGGTCACCAAGTTTTTCTGAATATTAAGGGAAAGGGAACTTGTAGTAACAGGGAAATCATATTCCATCCAGGCAACTGCCGCCTTCTATTGATATCTAAAATGTGTTTCACAGATAGTTCTAGGTGTTGCTCTGTTATCACAACATGGGAGGAATGAAAGGACAGAACCATGCAAGCAGAAGAAAAGTAAGGAAATGAGAATGAAACCTCTACTGTAGCTGGGCTTGGTGGTACATGCCTATAGTCCCAGCTATTTGGGAAGCTGAGGTGGGAGGATAGTTTGAGTCCTGGAGGTTGAGGCTGTAGTGAGCTGATAGGGCTATTACACTCCAGGCTGTGTGATGGGGTGAGACTCTTTCTCAGACGAGAAAGAGGAAGGAAGGAAAGAAGGAAAGAAGCAAGGAAGGAAGGGAAAAAGAAAGAAAGAAAGAAAGAAAGAAAGAAAGAAAGAAAGAAAGAAAGAAAGAAAGAAAGAAAGAAAGAAAGAAGAGAGAGGAAGGAAGGAGGAAAGGAAGGAAGGAAGGAAGAGATAGAAAGAAAGAAAGGAAGAAAGAAAGAAAGAAAGAAAGAAAGAAAGAAAGAAAGAAAGAAAGAAAGAAAGAGAAAGAAAGAAAGAAAGAAGAGAAAGAAAGAGGAAGGAAAGGAAGAAAGAGAAGAAGAAGGAGGAGAAGAAGAAGAAGGAGGAGAAGAAGAAGGAGGAGAAGAAGAAGAAGGAGGAGAAGAAGAAGAAGAAGGAGGAGAAGAAGAAGAAGGAGGAGAAGAAGAAGAAGAAGGAGGAGAAGAAGAAGGAGGAGGAGAAGAAGAAGGAGGAGGAGGAGGAGGAGGAGGAGAAGAAGAAGAGGAAGAAAAGGGAGGGAGGGAAGGAAGGAAGGAAAAACAAGCAGAGCTCAGCAATACTGGCTATATGCTTTGTGACAATCATATGCTTATTCTTCTTTTATTTACCTGGCTGATAAACCAGTCAAAAAGAGATTTCAAATTAGGAGTTCTTTCAGTTGTGAGGGTGTAGGTTTCACAGAAATTATTATATATTGTAATATGAATTATATTGATGAAGAATATTCATTTAGATGCATTACGTATACAGTGCTTGATAAGAAAATTTGTTTCATTGTTTTGTAATAACCAATAGTACATCATTAAAATTAACTTAAAAACAAACACACACACACAAAATCAGTGAGTTTCAATACACTGTACTTAATCAATAGTTTTTATAGAGATGAAAAAACTTAACTTTTAGAAATGCAAGATTAGCCCATTCAAAAAACAATACCAAGTAGAAAGCACATATTTGGAAAAGCAAAAGATTTCAAGAATGTTGCACTCAACACAGGGTCCTGGGGTTATGGCATAGCAGCGTGCACTGTGGTTTAGAAGGACAGGTCGAGGGCAGATTCCTATTCTGCTTAGATATATAATGCCTAATTCTCTTTTCTGAATCCAACTGCCCTTTCACCCCTTTAGAAATATTAATGTGATCCATATTTCAGCTTACAACACATAAAAAACTTGCCCTTCATGTTAATAACATACAGGAAAAAAAAAAGAGAATATTAAAGACAGGTCATGCACTAGAAAGGTGTGTGAAACAGTCAAGCTGCTTATTCAGTAATTGAAAACTTGAAAACTGTAACAATAGGGAATTTTTTGGCCTTTAACATCATTGAAAATGTCACAATAAGTCCTCATGATGCAATTTAAAAATAGAAGTTCATGTGCATTTTTAGTCTCTGTCTGATGGACTCCAACCATTCTATAATAGAAGACAACCCATTGGGGAAAATCCATTTGGTGCCTTTCACATAATATATAGAAGTGTAGGTCCAAAAATACTTTGTCTTAACCATTTCCTATTGCTGACATAATGGTTTCTAGTGGAGAGGCAAGGTGATCATAGATTCTGTCATAAAACTTAAATAAAATAATTCATAAATTGTTACTCTCAATACCCCAGACTGAATGTGCTATACAACTTCAGTTTGTTAACCAGGCACACTATATATACAGTATGTAAAAGTAGATGCAAAGGATGCTATCCTTTCAGTGCTAATATTTACAATCAATTGAGAGGACTTAGTACCTTAGTAAACGAGAGTTTAGGAATAAAAGCTATTGTCAATTTGATTATCCCTTGATTGAGTACATGGATAGGCTAGTTGGATGGCCAGGGTCTAAAATGAATGCCATTTTTTAAATATCTTTACTAAAAATTTACTTTGGAAAATGCATGTTTATGTTTATGTACTTAGTTATTTAAAACACTATCATGTAGAAAAGGGAAGTTCTAGTTCTACCTATCCTCCTCCTACTTCAAAATTTACAGCAAAAAATAAAAATAAAAATAAAAATAACTTATAAAGTGTTAGATCCAGAAATAACTAAAGATGCAAATTCCTCACAAGTGAAACTATTAATATTAATAATAGGAATGTGAAATCATATTAATGTTTGTAATTTATATTATCAAGCGTTTTCCAGTAGAAAAATTATTGCATACTTAGGAGTCAGAGAGCCCTGTGTTTTAATTCTAGTTCTTCTACTTACTTATCATCTGAACTTCCTAACTCTTAAAATGGGATAATGATTGTTTTTACCTTGAAGAGTTTTGTAAAAAAGTGTATGAGCTATTTGTGAAGCATTTAACACTCTGCCTGGGTCTCAGCGCTTGCTACCTCCACATGAACATAGCACTTATACTATATTATAGGCCACTTGGGAGACACAGCTGATACCAATAACATCAAAGATTTTCGTTCAAATAAAAAATGGATTAGGACCGGCCATAAAAATGGAGAGGTACCATTAAGGGATTTCCTGATTAACTTCTATTAAGGTAGATAGGGATTCCAATATGGCATGGTGTAAAATATGCTAAAGCAATGGCTAACCAGTGAAGAGAAGGTATACCTCTCTACTTTCCCATCAGAATGGAAATGAAAAATTGATACTATTTTCCTCTATGTCTGTCTTATTAACATTAAAGCGTGCAATGAAATTGAAACATTATTGTGACTTCACCCTGGGCTGAGAATGAACTCCACTGGCAACCTGAAATGAAAAACATTATCAAATTTATCATGGTTTCAGTGTCATGGTCTTGCCTCCAGAATTGAATAAATCATTTACTACAAATACCTGATTTGAGCGATGAGGAACCTAAGGTCCTTAGAGAGCATGTAACTGGCCCAGAGCAATACAGCTGGCTCATGGCAGACCTGATGCCCAAGCCAATGCTTTCTCTTACAGCCTAACACCCAGGTGTCTCTCAAACGTGCTGCTTTAATGACTTTTTACTAAATGTGTTCCCTTTCTTTTGATGAAACTTCACTGTTTTATGTTTATGTCTATATTACTATATAGTTTTTCCTAGAGAAAGGTAAGTAAAAGTTTCTCTTCCAAATACATTAGCTCTTCCCTAAAACTTGGAAAATGAAAATTATTTTATATTATTCCACTGTGAGAACCAGTCTAAAAATTCAGTGTCTGAGAAAAACTAATGAGGAAAAAAACCTTTCCCAAAGAATAAAACAACATTCTCTCATCACTAGAGCTGATTTGGCTAAAAGAAAAAAAAAATCGTATCTTCCTTTTTGTTATTTCAGGATTCAAATTAAGGCAGAAAATAATATTGGTCACAATACGGTGGTTTTGATATGATACTTATGTGGGATTATTTTAAAGACAATTCTGGGGATATCAGGCATGACAAAAAAAAGGAAAGAGAAATTAATGAAGCATAAACATAGTCAACAATATTTTTATATTTTAGAACCAGAGAAAGGGCTGAGCAATATTTTATGGGGCTCAATATCAGTCCTAAGATAAAGGCAGAAGGAATGGAAAGGGAGAGTAGCATACAAGGAAACAGAAGCAGTATAATGTAATAGAGTGGGAGGGAGAGAAAGTGGAGCAAAGAGAAAAGAATTGCATATGGAGGGGAGGGGAAGACTGACATAGAAAATGACTTCAGCTGTCACTCAGGGTTACCACTGCCATAACTTGCCTACATTGATCTAGCTTAATCCCCTGCAGTTTCACTCCCTTTTCTTTTGCTGTCAGGGGCAAAAATATAAGGGGAGGAATTTTTTTCTAGATAGATTCCATTCTTACAGAATAGTTAATCTTTAACTGGATTCAAATGGGATGTTTAATGTTTCAGATAACATGTATTCTAAAGCCAATCCAAATTATAGAGTGCAGAATTTGCAGTTAAAATACTTGATTGAAACCCCTTTTGACTTATTTTCTTTCTATTGATTTTAAAACTTCAACTAAAGAAAATATTTTAAAATGCCATCTGCAATATGTTTTAAATCTTGCTACAAAAAGCATTGAATCTGTTCATTTCCTAAGTGCACAGTCTTAATTTCATAGAATTTACGTATCATTTCTGTTAGGCTTTGTTTATGAATATGCGAATTGATTTAATCAACTTATGGTTTTTAAGTGATGAGATCACTAATAAGGTTCAACTGATAAAACATATCTGCAGCCTGTCTGGTATCATGGGTTTGTAATAAAGGTAGGTGTAGATTTCTAGAAGGTGACTCTCAGTCTTCAGTCTATGAATTGGAGAGACAGATGATCCAGGCTTTTTTTTTTTTTTTTTTTTTTCAGTGAAAAGAATAACGGTACAAGAATAAGTAAGGAGTCATACATTGTGAAAATATACAAAAAACAAACAACTTTTTATTCATACAACATTGAGAACTGAAACGGAAATCCAGTGTAGTGAATTATTCCATTTTGTTTTTAAACTAGATACAACTAAATCTCTTCCAGTTATATCCAAACATTCTTGGGGAAACTCCCTTATTTCTGTAAATAATTAGGACTGTCCCTTTTGCTAGTAAACAACATTAATTTCATTGCGTTTTTATAAAATAGTCCTTAAGAAAAAGCTGGGTCTACTAGCTTCTGGTATATATATAAGCGAAGGCCGATATTTTTACTCAGCTCAAAGAAGAGAAGGTCTTTCCCTCTATTATCTTAGAGACCACATACTACTACTTCTTTCATTCTTTTAAAACATCAGGTAAGAAATTGGAGTTTCATGCCACTCTTCTGCTCTCCTTGAACATATAGCCAAGCTGCAATGTCCACTGAGCAATTTGGCATGATTTGGACTCTCTTCTCAAACGGATTAAGACTGGAGTAACGAGGAGGGAGCAGGTCAAGATGAAGGAGGATTTGCAGAGCTGTATTCAGATACCTGAACACTGGCCTGCATTATACCTGGCTCTAGTGGAGAGCGTTATTAATCCTCCACTTTAATGAGCACCAAGCTTTCACACAAGACTTAAAATAAATCTCCTACCAGTGTCCCTTCACACTGTTACTGCAATTTCATATGCTTCCATTAGACCTTGCAACTGGTAAAGAAAATGAGACATTTCAAGGCTATTGAACACAGTGAATCAGGGCAAGTTAGTTAATATGGATTTTTCCATAATTTTCGCAGAAAAGAAAATCATTTGTGTGTGTGCTTTATATTCTCACTGGTTCTGTGGATCTACCTAATATTAAGATCATCTAGTTGCTTATTTTGTTTATGAGAATATTATTATAATAATTTTTCTCTCATGTTACCCAATCTAAATTAGATTCTCAACACTCTGCTCTTGGCCTTTATAGAAATTAATCAATGTTTGATGGACAAATTAATATATTTCAGGTCTTTTTCCAGCCTTTTGGGAAAAAAATAAAACCATATATTTTAAGAGAAAAAAAAATAAGTGTTTTTCTATGGATACGAATATGTAGCTTAAGGGGAATCAGAAAATATATCACTTAACGAAATTGTGGTAAAATCAAAACAGGTGAATAAAATAAAATGGTTACATTTCAAACGAATAAGAGATGATTGAAATTTTATCATCTATGAAGTCAGTAATAACCACTGACTCAGAAGTAGGCAATGCGTTCCCTCAACAAGGTGACCTGATCTTAAACCTCATGCAATAGAGGCCTGAAGTTATGGACTGGCAGGAACTCATGAAGTCTGGGGTAGACACTGAGTTTTTAGGAATTACAGAGCCTACATTCATGCTACAAAATTGACTCATTCTCTGGCAACTGGTCTTCTTGCAAAAGCTGAAAACAAATTTTAAAGCTGTAAATTAAGCAATAGAAAAAGTCAGAAAAAATATGTAGCCATATATTCTAACTTCTAGACAATTAAGACCAAACATTATAGGTGCTTTTCCTTCATTGTGTTAGATTTTCATGCGTTCATTAATTCATTAGTTCATTTCATTGACCTCTTCTTGCTCTTCATTAAAGATCTGTGTGGGCCAGACACAGTCCCAGCACTTTGGGATGCCAAGGTAGTAGGATTGCTGGAGCCCAGAAGTTTGAGGCCAACCTGGGTAACATAGTGAGACCCTGTCTCTACAAAACGTAAAAAAAATAGCAGGCATGGTGGCTCCTGCCTGTAGTTCTGGCTACTCTGAAGTTTGAGGTAGGAGGATCACTTGAGCCCAGGAGAGGTAGGTTGTAGTTAGCCATGATCTTGCCACTGCACTGCAGCCTGGGTGACAGAGTGAGACCTGTCTCAAAAAAATAAAATCTTCTCTTATGGAGTTTACACTAAATAAGAGGAGAAACACTGTATGTTTGGCCATGGGAACTTGCTTTACAGCTGAGAAGAAAGGAGACAGCATTCAGGAAATTGAAATTTATTCAAAAAGTGAAAAATATAATCCACAGTTAAACCAACATCAAACATCTATTTTCTTTGGATTTTAATGGAACTACCTTAACTTAATATAATTTTGGGGGAAACTGAGGGCCAAAAAGAAGATGAGAAGAAGAATAGGAAAAGGTAGCTACTATAAAGGACTTAGCTACATGCTTAGGGAGGAAGGTGTTGGTGTGGAGACTCCCTCAATTAATGGGTTGATTTGAGAGTCCATGGACATAATTTCTGTTCATTGGGAAAGGAATGATTTAAGTGACCAAAATTGTAGACTGAAATTATGTTTGATTATGATTCATACTGCTTAGAAATAAAAATGTCTATAAAGTTATTTAAATAAGTCAAAGCCAAATAACCCTGCCTGCCATATTTTTGAATAATGAAATAGCAAGCAGTCTTCTTTCCCAATGAGTGATGTAACTGTACATGTTGTCTTTCATAAGTACCATGACAACCACTAGCTAATGTTTCATATCAGCTTTCAATATAAATTCCACCACAAATATACTAGCTTACCAACAAGTCTTTTGAGAGTTTTAGTAGCCAATTTGAAAAGACAGAAGCAAATTTTTACTTTACTACATTTTTTAGTTTATTTTTTAAAAAATTAGAGATAATATAAGATCAAAATTTTAAAAAATCAAAAAATAATGCAAAAACAAAGAAATGGAAGTTATCTTTCCATAATATTCTTTTTTTTTAATTATACTTTAGTTCTGGGGTACATGTACACACATGCAGGTTTATTACATAGGTATACATGTGCCATGTTGATTTACTGCACCCATCAACTCCTTATTTACATTAGTATTTCTCCTAATGCTATCCCTCCCCCAGTCCCCCAGCCCCCAACAGGCCCCAGTGTGTGATGTTCCCCTCCCTGTGTCCATGTGTTCTCATTGTTCAACTCCCACTTATTAGTGAGAACATGCGGTGTTTGGCTTTCTCTTCTTGTGCGACTTTGCTGAGAATGATGGTTTCTAGTTTCATCCATGTCCCTGCAAAGGACAAGAACTCATTCTTTTTTATGGCTGCATAGTATTTCATGGTGTATATCTGCTACATTTCCTTTACCTAGTCTATTATTGATGGGCATTTGGGTTGGTTCCAAGACTTTGTTACTGTGAACAGTACTGCAGTAAACATACATGTGCATGTGTCTTTATAGTAGAATGATTTATAATCCTTTGGGTATATGCCCAGTAATGGGATTGCTGGGTCAAATGGTATTTCTGGTGCTAGATCCTTGAGGAATTGCCACACTGTCTTCCACAATGGTTGAACTAGTTTACACTCCCACCAACAATGTAAAATAATTCCTGTTTCTCCGCATTCTCTCCAGCATCTGTTGTTTATTGTCTTTCTAATGATCGTCATTCTAACTGGCATGAGATGATATCACATTGTGGTTTGGATTTGCATTTCTCTAATGACCAGTAATGAGCATTTTTTCATAAGTTTTTTGGCTGCATAAATGTCTTCTTTTGAGAAGTGTTTGTTCATAGCCTTTGCTCATTTTTTGGATGGGGTTGTTTGTTTATTTCTTGTAAATTTGTCTAAGTTTTTTGTAGATTCTGGATATTAGCCCTTTGTCAGATGGATAGAATGCAAAAATTTTCTCCCATTCTGTAGGTTGCCTCTTCACTCTGCTGATACTTTCTTTTGCTCTGCAGAATCTCTTTAGTCTAATTAGATCCTTTTTTGTCTATTTTGGCTTTTGTTGCCATTGCTTTTGTTGATTTAGTCATGAAGTCTTCGCCCATGCCTATGCCCTCAATAGTATTGCCTAGGTTTTCTTCTAGTGTTTTTATGGTTTTAGGTCTAACATTTAAGTCTTTAATCCATCTTGAGTTAATTTTTGTATTAGATGTAAGGAAGGGATCCAATTTCAGCTTTCTGCATATGGCTAGCCAGTTTTCCCAACACCATTTATTAAATAGGGAATCCTTTCCCCATTGCTAATTTTTGTCAGGTTTGCCAAAGATCAGATGGTTGTAGATGTGTGCTGTTATTTCTGAGGCCTCTGTTCTGCTCCATTGGTCTACATCTGTTTTGGTACTACTACCATGCTGTTTTGGTTACTGTAGCCTTGTAGTATAGTTTGAAGTCAGGTAGTGTGATGCTTCCAGCTTTGTGTTTTGCTTAGGATTGTCTTGGCTATGTGGGCTTTTTTCGTTCCATACATTCCATATGAAATTTAAAGTAGTTTTTTTTTTTTTTCCCCAATTCTGTGAAGAAAGTCAGTGGTAGCTTGATGGGATAGTATTGAATCTATAAATTACTTTGGGCAGTATGGCCATTTTCACGATTATTATTCTTCCTAACAATGAGCATGGAATGTTCTTCCATTTGTTTGTGTCTTCTCTTATTTCCTTGAGCAGTGGTTTGTAATTCTCCTTGAAGAGGTCCTTCACATCCCTTGTAAGTTAGATTCCTAGGTATTTTATTCTCTTTGTAGCAATTGTGAATGGAAGTTCACTCATGATTTGGCTCTCTGTCTGTTATTGGTGTATAGGAATGCTTGTCATTTTTGCACGTTGATTTTGTATCCTGAGACTTTGTTGAAGTTGCATATCAGCTTAAGGAGATTTGGGATTGTGTTTTCTAAATACACAATCGTGTCATCTGCAAACAGACAATTTGACTTCCTCTTTTCCTAATTGAATATCCTTTAGTTCTTTCTCTTGCCTGATTGCTCTGTCTGGAGAGGAGCTTCCAATACTACGTTGAATAGGAGTGGTGAGAGAGGGCATCCTTGTCTTGTGCTGGTTTTCAAGGGAATGCTTCCAGTTTTTGCCCATTCAGTATGATATTGGCTGTGGGTTTGTCATAAATAGCTCTTATTATTTTGAGGTTCCATCAATACCTAGTTTATTGAGATTTTTTAGCATGGAGGGTTGTTTACTTTTGTCAAAGGCCTTTTCTGCATCTATTGAGATATTCATGTGGTTTTTGTCATTGTTTCTGCTTATGTGATGGATTATGTTTATTGATTTATGTATGTTGAACCAGGCTTGCATCCCGGGGATGAAGCCAACTTGATCACTGTGGATAAGCTTTTTGATATGCTGCTGGATTCGGTTTGCCAGAATTTCATTCAGGATTTTTGCATCGATGTTCACCAGGGTTATTGGCCTAAAAATCTCTTTTTTTGTTGTTGTGTCTCTGCCAAGCTTTGGTATCAGGATGGTGCTAACTTCATAAAATGAGTTAGGGCAGATTCCCTCTTTTTCTATCGATTGGAATAGTTTCAGAGGGAATGATACCAGCTCCTCTTTGTACCTCTGGTAGAATTCAGCTGTGAATCTGTCTGGTCCTGGACTTTTTTTGTTGGTAGGCTACTAATTATTGCCTCAATTTCAGAGCCTGTTATTGGTCTATTCACAGTTTCGACTTCTTCCTGGTTTAGTCTTGGGAGGGTTTATTTGTCCAGAAATTAATCCATTTCTTCTAGGTTTTCTAGTTTATTTGCATAGTGGTGTTTATAGTATTCTCTGATGGTAGTTTGTATTTCTATGGGTTGGGTGGTAATATCCCCTTTATCTTTTTTTATTGTGTCTATTTGATTCTTCTCTCTTTTCTTCTTTATTAGTCTGGCTAGTGGTCTATTTTGTTGATCTTTTCAAAAAACCAGTTCCTGAGTTCATTAATTTTTTGAAGGGTTTTTCGTGTCTCTATCTCCTTCGGTTATGCTCTGATCTTAGTTATTTCTTGTCTTCTGCTAGTTTTTGAATTTGTTTGCTCTTGCTTCTCTAGTTCTTTTAATTGTGATGTTAGGGTGTCGATTTTGGACATTTCCTGCTTTCTCTTGTGGTTATTTTAGTGTTATAAAATTCCCTCTACACACTGCTTTAAATGTGTCCCAGAGATTTTGGTATGTTGTGTCTTTGTTCTCATTGGTTTCAAAGAACGTCTTTGCTTCTGCCTTCATTCATTATATACCCAGTAGCCATTCAGGAGCAGGTTGTTCAGTTTCCATGTAGTTGTGTGGTTTTCAGTGAGTTTTTAAATTTTGAGATCCAATTTGATTGCACTGTGGTCTGAGTGACAGTTTGTTGTGATTTCCGTTCTTTTATATTTGCTGAGTAATGTTTTACTTCCAATTATGTGGTCAATTTTAGAATAAGTGTGATGTGGTGCTGAGAAGAATGTATATTCTGTTGATTCGGGGTAGAGAGTTCTGCAGATGTCTATTGAGTCCACTTGGTCCAGAGCTGAGTTCAAGTCCTGGATATCCTTACTAATTTTGTGTCTCGTTGATCTGTGTAATATTGAGAGTGGGGTGTTAAATCCTCCCACTATTATGGGAGTTTAAGTCTCTTTGTAGGTCTCTAAGAACTTGCTTTATTAATCTGGGTGCTCTTGTGTTGGGTGCATATATATTTAGGTTAGTTAGCTCTTCTTGTTGCATTGTCTTTCCATAATATTCTATGTCAATTAAAACTGCCATTAAGAATTGATGATTATTCTTTCAGAATGTTTATTTGCCTAAACACACCTGAAGATATGCATTTTCGCAGAAGCTATCAAAATAACACACACATACACTGTGAAAGTATATATATATATATATATATATATAAATATAAATATATGTCATGAACATCTTTCTTTTTTTCACTTTTTATTTATTGATTTATTTTTAAATTATACTTTAAGTTCTAGGGTACATGTGCACAACGTGCAGGTTTGTAACTTATGTATACTTGTGTCATGTTGATGTGCTGCACCCATAAACTCATCATTTACATTAGGTATATCTCCTAATGCTATCCCTCCCCACTCCCGCCACCCCATGACAGGCCCCGATGTGTGATGTTCCCCACCCTGTGTCCAAGAGTTCTCATTGTTCAATTCCCACCTATGAGTGTGAACATGCGGTGTTTGGTTTTCTGTCCTTGCGATAGTTTGCTCAGAATGATGGTTTCCAGCTTCATCCACGTCCCTATAAAGAACATGAACTCATTCTTTTTTATGGCTGCATAGTATTCCATGGTGTATATGTGCCACATTTTCTTAATCCAGTCTATCATTGATAGACATTTGGGTTGGTTCCAAGTTTTTGCTATTGTCAATAATGCCGTAAACATATGTGTGCATGTGTCTTTATAGCAGCATGATTTATAATCCTTTGTGTATATACCCAGTAATGGGATCACTGGGTCAAATGGTATTTCTAGTTCTAGATGATCCTTGAGGAATTGCCATGCTGTCTTCCACAAAGGTTGAACTAGTTGACAGTCCCACCAACAGTGTAAAGTGTGTCCTGAACATCTTTCTATGTCATATCATACATTATTAAATTGCCAGAAAATGTGCACATATTATACTTTCACAATAAGTGTCTGAGAATATGTCTTTCTTTTTTTCCCAAATTCACCACAGTTTAATAAATAGATGCAAATTATCCATGTTTCTATTTTTTCAAAGTAAAAGAGCTATATTTTAACTTAAATACTAATAACATTAGATAATGCAAAAATATGGAGATGAGTATATAATGATTTTTTAAAACTAAAAATGTATTTTAATTGTTACCCAGGGTAAGCAGTATTTAAATTTTGATAAATATCCTCATAAATATTCTCTTTGCCTCCCTCTTTCTCCCCTGACCTTCTCTTTTTCTCTCTCACTTTTTTATTTAAATGGGACCATAATGAATTTATCATATTATGAATTATGATCTTTTAAAAATCTACTTATCCCTCTACTAGTTGGTAGCATTGATTTAAGACTAGAAAATTATTTGTCAATAATCAATATGAGGTTATTTTAATTAAACTAAGGCCTTTATAATAATTTTATATGTTATAAAAGCTACTATCAGTTATCACAACTGTACCCCTTAAGAAATCTTACATTAATTTCATGTATTAGAATATCTTCTGATAAAAGGTATTTAAGCCATATACATTTGTTATCTCACATCACAGGAGTTCTGAAGTTAAATATTACCAGGGTCGGTTACTCTAGAAGCTTCTGGGTTGACTTCTTTGAAAAGTTACAAAGCTTGACCTTATGATCCTAAGGTAGATTCACTGTCTCTCATTTTCACATCTACAGGAAATAACATCTAAAGGCAAGATGAAGCCATGTTTTCTCGTATACCTTGCTCTTTTTGTCAGGGAAGAAGTCCTTACCCATAAGCCATTAAGGAGAGTTCTCCTAGAAATCACATGCCTGTGCCCCACTTGCAAGAGGCAGTAAAGTGAACGGCTAGCATTTTGAGTGTCTGCAGTGGGAAGAGTTCTTTCAGCAAAGCAGAAAGGGGAAAAGCAAGTGGTGGTGATCAACAGTGTCTGCTTCAACTTTGAAGCCTCAAAACATGTGAAATATTTCTAGTCAGAATCACAATATACCACATTTCTGTTTACTGCACACCATTTTACTAGTTGGAATTTTTATCTTGATTTTGAATTCCTTGACAACCTGCATGAGCATGAGCGTGTCCTTAATTCATTTAAGCTACTCGAGATAATTCTCAACATAGATATGCTTGTAATTGCTGTTCGGTTTTAGTTTGTTTCAGTGATTTTGAATAAAAAGAGAAAGCAGAACATATGATAATAAATTGGAATTTATTATTAAGATAACAAGAGCACTTTTTCAAAAAATCAGCTGGTGATTTATTATCTTCACATGAAAGTGAATGTCAATTTGAGAACTTGCATTCATACAGACATAATCTAAAAGCTGTGCAATGCCTTCTACTTCAAGAATGTCTTTTTATTTGTTATTGTTGTTTTCATATATACTTTCTATCATGTAAATTACACATACAAGTGATTTTTGACCTTTTATTTTATGTTGAGGTTTTATTTTTTAATATGTACACCTGTAGAGCACAGTAACAACCCATTAAGTAAAAAAGTAATTATAGCTAATATTTATTGGATCCTTACTCTGCACTGAGTACTAAACTAAGAGATGTGTGTGTACTCCTTCATTTGAGCCTCACAACAACCTTCTGTGGTAGGAGTTATTATCTTCACTTTACTGATGAAGAAATTGAGTCTAAGAGGTAAAGTCATCTTAAGAAGCCCACACGGCCACAAATGTTCAAGTCGTGTTGCCCTATTTCAACCCAAGCAATATAAATTGGGACTACATGGTCTTAGCCACTGCCTTATGCTTCTGAGGGTTTTGGTGCCGGACTGATTAGGCACAAGTCATTGATACAAATTTATGAATCAACACATTAAATTACAGCTTGTGGAAAAAGTTATACATTTTTAAAATTTCACATTGGACATGTTTCAAGGGCAATTTACATAACGTGGGTCACAGTTAATGTTAAATTATAATGATGGTATTAAATTGGAAATATAATTACTCATTAGCAAAACTTGCTTGCAAGAATCAAGAGAATCCCTAGAGAGACAGCTTTATTTGGATAGGATTGTGATTTTTGCCTGAACTTTCTAGTATGAACTTTCTAGTATTTTTTTCTGCCTCCTGGTTTCTATTACCAAAATGCTGTGTTCACTGGGCACTCTATTGTGACCCTCATCCTGTTCAGAAAGATGAGTTCCTTTGATCATTGTTGTACATATTCGTGAACTATGATATTGCATGATTCTTAAAAGCAGAAGAGGTGAATTTAGCTTGATTTTTTAAAAAATACAAACATCACTGAAAACCATCCAGAAACATAACATTGTCTGGTAGACAATAGAAGTTCCCTGCATCCCCAAAGTAGGTCTCTCAGAAGTATGTACAAACTGGAGTTTTTCCTCAAGTGGCTTGAAAACACTGCTGAGGTCTTTCTTTTGTACCTCTTTGAACTAAAAGGGTGTTCACAACTGTTTGTAACACATTGTTGTGAAACTGGTGAGGACACTCCATGCCCACTAATTACCTGAAGCCATAGACCCAGTGGAATGGTGAAGAGTGCTCTAGGTGATGCTCACACAGTAGACAACTATATCCTCTCCAATGCAATAGAGCTAAGAAGGGCATCCAAGCTCAAGGAAAACCCAAACTCAGAGATAATGCTTAGAGCAGAACAATGATTCCCTGCCCAGATCCTCTGAGAGATACAAGACCAGAACGGTCTCACACAGAAATGATCATTACAAAGAAGAACGTTTACTTTTAGAATGTTTTCACTGAAAACATCACAGAGCTAAGTTTCTCCCATTATCATTAACTGGCATGCAAATGAAGGTCTAATTTTAGGATTAAATTATCTATTATGGGATTTTGGGTTTATTTTATTTTTATATTTTTATACTTTAAAATTAGAACCTATAAAATTCAAAACCATATGTGGAATCCATTAAAAAGACAATACCTCAAGAATCCTAGAATGATCAATTAGTAAGGTAACAATTCCAAAAATAAATGAAAATATGTACACAAATGTGTATGTATGTATACACACATAAGTACAGAATTAAAAACTTATTTTTGGTGTCTCTGATATGTTGCGTACATTTGGTATAAAACTCTTACACATTTGGTCCTTTTATTCATCACTGTTGTTAGGATATTGCTATGAATTGAATTGTGTCACTCAAAATTTACATGTTGAAGCAATAACCCCCAATATTTGTATTCAAAGATAGGGCCTTTAAGGAGGATATTACTGGTGCCCTTACAATGAGAGAGACACTAGGGATGTGTGTATGCAAGAGAAAATATCATGCGAGGACACAATGAGAAAATGGCCACCTGCGAGCCAAGGAGAGAGGTTCCAAGAAACCAAACCTGCTGACACCTTAATCTTGAACTTTCAGCCTTCAGAATGGTAAGACATAAATGTCTGTCATTTAAGCCACCCAGTCTGTGGTATTTTGTTATGCCAAAGACATAAATGTCTGTTGTTTAAGTCACCCAGTCTGCGGTATTTTGTTATGGCCACTCTAGCAGACTAATACAGGTATCATTACTTCTAGGCACAAAAGGCTTTACTTTAAGCTAAGAGTCACATTCTCTAGATTTTACATGCAAGCTCTATAGAAGTAAACAGCAATACTACATTACAATATAAAATGAAAGGAACCTTGAACATCATCTACTCCAACAATTTTGTTTTACATATGAGGAAAACTATGGCATAGAGAGATTAAATGACATGCGCCAAATAATACATTCTTTTATTTTTTAATTTTTGTGGGTACATAGTAGGTGCATATATTTGTGAGGTACATAAGATATTTGGATACAGGCATACAACGCAAAATAATCACATCACAGTAAATGGGGTAACCACCACTTCAAGCACTTATTTTTGTGTGTATGTTACAAACATTTCAATTGTATTCTTATTTTTTAATGTGTAATAAAGTTTTGTTGACTGTAATCAGCCTGTTTTACTATCAGATACTAGAATTATTCATCCCATATATTTTTGTATGCATTAATCATTCTCATTCCCCCCCGAAAGCACCCTTCCCAGCCTCTGATAACTCACTCTACTTTCTACATCCATGAGTTTAATTATTTTAAATACTAACTCCCACAAATAAGTGAGGACATATGGTTTGCCTTTCCATGCCTGGCTTATGCAGCTTAACATAATGTCCTCTGGTTCCATCCATATCTGTTGCAAATAACAGGATCTCATTCCTTTTTATGGCTGAATAGGATTCCATTTTGTATATGTACCACATTTTCTTTATCCATTTATCTATTGATGGACCCTTAGATTGCCTACAAATCTTGACTATTGTGAATAGTGCTGCAATCTATTAGTGGGACCAGCCCTGGAACCAGACCATGTATGTCCCAATTTAAATACAGCCAGGAGTATATCAAGTTCCCTGTTGATTTTTGGAGACTCACATAATCTTCAGTGCTGGGAGAAGAGAAGCTAATCATTTCATTATTGCTCACGTGTTGCAGTTTTTTCTTTTCTTTTCTTTTCCTTTTTTTTTTTTTTTTTTTTTTTTTTTTTTGAGACAGTCTCGCTCTGCCACCCAGGCAGGAGTGCAGTGGCGTGGTCTTAGCTCACTATAAGCTCTGCCTCCCGGGTTCACGCCATTTTCCTGCCTCAGCCACCTGAGTAGCTGGGACTACAGGCGCCCGCCACCACGCCAGGCTAATTTTTTGTATTTTTAGTAGAGACGGGGTTTCACCGTGTTAGCCAGGATGGTCTCAATCTCCTGACCTTGTGATTCTCCCGCCTCTGCCTCCCCAAAGTGCTGGGATTACAAGCGTGAGCCACTGTGCCCAGCCTGTGTTGCAGGTTTTTATGGTCATTGTTTGTCATGGGTTTTCTAGGGACACTAGTGGTCCCTGAAATCCAAGAATGCTATATATACACACACATATATATATCTCATATATATAATATATCATATACCTAAATATATATATTTGTTGTTGTTTCATACCTTTACATAAATTATAATTGCTTTAAAAATAACCCCAGGAACACTCCTTTTTAATATTTAATGTCATAATCTTATATGATTTGATTTGATTTTAACCTGGCATTTCCAAGTGGCAGTATTTCTTCAATAAAATTTCTTGTCACTTAAAGTAGACCACTAATACTGTGTAATCAAGTGATAATGTAGGAAATAATTAGTCTTTTTCAAATTTGTCTATCTTTAAATAAAATAAAATACATGTTAGATATGCCTGTCAAAAACGGTGATGTATCAATGCGTGAAATTCACTGTATCCTTTTTTTCTTTTTTCCTTTTCTTTTTTCTTTTTTTTTTTTTTTTGAGACGCAGTCCCACTCTGTCACCCAGGCTGGCGTGCAGTAGTGCGATCTTGGTTCACCGCAGCTTTGCCTCCCGGGTTCAAGCGATTCTCCTGCCTTAGCCTCCTGAGTAGCTGGGATTACAGGCATGCACCACCATGCCCGGGTAGTTTTGTAATTTTAGTAGAGATTGGGTTTCACCATGTTGGCCAGACTGGTCTCGAACTCCTGACCTCAGGTGATCCACCTGCCTCAGCCTCCCAAAGTGCTGAGATTACAGGCATAAGCCACAGTGCCTGGCCAAAATTCACTGTATCTTTATAAATATTTTCTTAGTAAGCAGAACAGTCCATTCATCTAGAACCAATTGCAAAGAAACTGTCCACGCTCATGGGGCCATTGGAGTAGCATCCTAAATCTATTTCAAGACTTATGAAAATGAAAAATGGTTTGTTTTATTCCTATTAGCTTGCCTTATTTTCTTAAACTACTCAAATCCTTTATTATGCTCATCGATCAAGTCTTGCCTACAGTTATAAAGTGAAAATAAAAGAGCACCAAAGCAAAATGGGAAGAAAATAGTAAACTGTGCCTCTCCTTTATCATTTCATCTAAAGCTGTAAGTGTGAAGGAGTTATGAGTCTCTTAAAATGACTCTTCTTCAATTCAAATGTAGCTCTTGGGAAAATCTGTAAAGGAGTAGTGATCTGATTCACAGCCCTGAATAAAAGGAAAATCTTTATGAAATAGCTAATTGTCCATTTCACATATTCGTGCACGTGGGTTGAACATAATGCTGGAAATAAATCAAGTCCTGGGACAATAACATCCATAAGTCAGTCAGGCACACTTTATTGCGTGTTACCCATTCAGTGCCCTTGTAGAATCTGTCATCTGTCATATTTCTATCCAAACCATTAACCACACTGGTAGACAACAATTACATCCAATCAAACAACTTGTGCAACCAAGATGAAGTGCTAAAACTCTGTCCCATTCTCAAACTGCAGACATAAATACATGCAATACAACCTCCTTTTCCCCACTTCTATCTATGTGGATCTACAGCACATGCATTGGTTCTTTTCCTGCTGATGAAGATCATGCATAAAAGGTGCTCTTGGTAGTGACTTACTGCTTTCAGGTTATCTTTTCTATTACCCTTTGTTAAATCTTTGACATTTGGCTAGAGACTTGAGATTTCTGAACTCTATATAAGGCCTCCGAAAGCATATCTGAGTTAGTCCCAGAACTCATCTCATCTGACTTTCATGTTCCCTGTCATTTTGGTGGCCAGCTCAAGCAACTAGTTAGCCTATGTATATTACACAATTAAACAGCAATACACATTTATATTTTACACAGAGTTTGCACCTAAATTGAAAGGCAAATTGGTTTTCCTTTTAGAAAATGGGAATTAATGATTCCTTTAACTGGAAGAAACCATTCAAGGCTTAGCATTATGTCACCTCCTTAAAGAGGACTTGCTGACCACATGATTGATAGCAGCTTTTTTTTTTTTTCAACTTCTGTTATACTTTAATATTTCTTGTCTTAACAACACATATTACTATATAAACTTATTTTGGTCATTTCTTGGCTTACTTGTTTAATATCCTACCTCCAATTATACAAATTCTAAGACAGCAGAATTCTTGACTTACCTCTCCATTGCTGTATCTACAGCACCATGAGCAATGTCTGGTGCTCAGTGGATGTCAGTGAATATCTGTGTAGTGTAGTGAACTAATTAAGGACCAATACTTTGGAATATTTCTGGAGCCCCCATTATCCTGATAATACTTGACAAATTTCCTAAGTTTTCTTACATGTATAATTTGAAATAGCTCTTATAGGCTCGTGACCTGGTCTAATAGATTGTTGAAAACTCTAATAGTATTTTCTAATTTTCTCTGGTCAAATTAACAGAACCAGGTTGTCTATCTTTTTTAGGCTCTTTGGGCTTCTTAGTCTGTCTCTTTATAGGGTCACTTATCTCTATATTATCTCTGGGATGCTCACTAAGAAGTTCCAGAATCGGAAGTTTTGCTCTAAAACAATTTATTGAATTATGAATACATATGGCTCTTACAATGACTCTTAATTATAGGAAACCTTAAAAATGCAATAGAAAATAAAGGTAACTTTTAATTATAGAAAACATTAAAAAATGCAATAGAAAACAAAGGTAATATATATTGGGGCTACTCAAATAAAGTGCTTTTGAGATTTTTTTCATATTCTAACAGACTTGTTTATTTCTATATGCATATACATGTATTTTAGTAAAGGCAAAAACAAGTCAAGGCAAAAACAAGCCCTGGTGTTATCTTCTGATCTCCCAAGTCCTACTTGGAAAGAAAAGTAGATTTTTTTTCCCCCGCAGTCATGAAGGATTATAGAATTTGCCCTTGGGGAATTGTACCTGGCCATGGTTGTGCATGGTACTGGGGGAGCATGGAGACATTAAGGGTAGTCGTTGATTTGATAGACTGGGTGTTCCCAAGAAGTTCTGTGTGCCTCATCCCTTCAGGGGAGAAATAGCAATTTGTGCAACAAATTACAGCAGATAAAACAGCAAGAGCACGGATTGAATAGAAAAAAAAAGTAAAAAACACAAGGCATCTTTTAAAAATGGGTGTGTATCTGGTGCTACTATAGCTATAGATGTTCTAGAACTTTGTTTCTCTGCTCAAGCAACTAGTTAGCCAATGTATATTACATCACTAAACATCAATACACATTTATATTTTATACAGAGTTTGCACCTAAGTTCAAATTACTGCCTTGTAATCATGTGGCATTATCATGCTTTCAATATTTGGCTTCTGGGCTTCATGACTATGAGGGTCCTGGCAGGAAATAGATGTTGTACTCATACTGGTTAATTAAAAAGAGTTTAATTAACGGATGATTTGCAAAGGTATGGGTGGGATACAGGAAGACCAATATGGGAAGTGCTGTTAAAAGGAACTGTCATTACCTCAGGCCTAAAGTGAAAGGCCACCTGTATGAAGAAGGCCGCTTGACAAAACCTGTGGACTTGGTCCACACCTAACATTTGTGCAGCCCTGGGCAAGAGCAAAAATTGAGGACTATAATCCATACGTGTAAATATTTAAAAGTAATAAATCAAGCTAACAGAGAAATAAAATAAGTTCTGTTACCTTATGTTAACAGAACCTTATAATGGCTTGGAAGGCCAAATTTGTATTTCGAAGTCTTAGACTCCATGGAGTTTCTCACTGGCACATTGCAGTGTGGGACACATTGGCACGCCTGGTTCAGAGCTGCCTCACGCTTCTTCACATCCCTGGAGGCACCTTTTATGCTGGAATAGACCTCATATGTGCGTATATTAACACTTGATTGCGTGTTATTAAACTCCGTCTTCATCCTGATCACCCTTCCCCAAAGAGCTGTACCTACCCACTCAGACCCTACAAGTAGGATTAGAGCTGTTTTAGCAGGGAATTGTGCAGACCCGTGTACCAAGAACATGGTATAGCATGCGGAGGCTGAGCTCTGGGTGGGAATGTTCTCTTGGCCTATAGATCCTTGCTCTGTGGTAGGGACAAGGCCAAACAAGGGGCAGAACACGGCCCTCTAGAGTGCTCAGCACAAAGTCAAGGCATCTCCTCCCCATATCTTGGTATATTACCATGGACTTCAACAAAGAGCCACCCTAAGGCATGCAGCAGGAAAGAACTTGAAGAATCGAATACCTATCTCACTTTCCTTTCCTTCCTCAGTTTGTTTCTCTCAGTGATAACTGCTTCCCCCCTCTTTTGGCCTTACCACTGAAAAGCCAGGAAAAGATGCCCTCTGAGGTGATGCAATCAGTGTGGATCAGCCACCTGGGCAAAGAGCAAGTACAGAGGAGTGAATGAAGTCAACTCTATAGCAACAAACTAAAAGTCTCTAGCCCAGGTCATGGATAACCTAGGAGAATCTTTGCTTTGGGGTCCTTGACAATCCCCCCTTACATACACTTCTAAAAAGAGCATTCTCATACATTAAAATATGCTACTCATGATTACTTTTTAGAGAAATATTCACATAAGTCCTTCTTACCTAGGGTGCTATAACCATTTTTGGTTACTCTGAATTTATTTCACAGATAATTTAACCTGTCCTAGTCTGTTTGGGTTGCTATAGCAAAATATATTAGACTAGGTGATTTACAAGCAACATAAGCTTATTGCTTGCAGTTTCGGCGGGTGAAAAGTCTAAGATCAAGGTGCCAGCAGATGCAATTTCTGGTCAGGGCCCACATTCTGCTGCATCCTCACATAGTGGAAGGGGACTAGCTAGCTCTCTGGGTTATCTTTTATAAGGATGCTAGTCTCATTCAGGTAGGTGGAGCCCTTAAGACCTAAAGACCTCCCCAAACCCCAGCTTCAATATTGTCACACTGGGGAATAGGTTTCAAAGTATGAATTTTGGGGAGACACAAATATTCAGATGGTAACACTATCTTGTGCATAATTGAAAAATAATTTAAAAAATACTTCAATTGTAATGTAAGGGAGAAATAATTGTAACATAATTCATGTTAAATACAATATAATAAAATACATAAATGCATGGACCAAGCTCCACTAGAATCTACAGATGAAGAAATCATGGAGTTGGAAATCTGGGAAGAATCACGGTAAATATGGCAGCTCCAAATATGGAATGTTGTAGGCATGCTATATGGGTGAGTCATTAAATGTCATGAGTGGCATTGAAGTGGTGATGGTGATGGTGGTGAATCATTTTGATAGTCACTATTGTACCTTAATCACTATTATATTAATGCTTCGATTGAAACTGAGGCACAATCACTCTCGTTTATCTCTGTTGTCCCTGCATTATTTTTAATAGAGGGAAATTTCACTCTCAAAAGAGTCTCACTGTCAAAAGGGCCACTCAAATTATAATCTGACAGAACTGAGTGTTCAGAGAAGCACATAACAAGATTAAAAAATATCTCACGTGTGGGGCTGGAACAAGGTCAAGGATGACTGGACCATAGAGAGAAGAGTGGAGAAGCATAACGTAAGATGGAATCTGAGAAGTAGACAGAGTTTATCAATGTAGAATCATCCAGGACATATTAAGCAGTTTTCTGTACCCAAGAAGCTAGAAAACCCCTTACAGTGTTTCTATGACATGAAGAAATTTGCATTTCAAGAATATAATTCTGCTTCAATGAGGAGGTCGCTACTGAACAGCTACAAGCTTGTTGAAGTCGTTGAAGTGAGAAATGATGATGCTTTGAACTAGGATGGTAATGGGAGAGCCGGGGAAAAGTAAACATATGTAAGTAATACTGAAAAGATTAAATGGCAGGATTAGGTGACAGATTAGATTTGAGAAGCAAGCCTGGAAGTCAAAATCATTCATAGGTTTCTGGCTTGGGCAATGGGATGCTTAATTTTAGTTGTCAACTCGACTAGATTAAGGGAGCCCCAGATAACTTGTAAAGCATTATTTCTATGTTATGGATGTGAGGGTGTTTCTGGAAGAGATTGGCATTTGAATAAGTGGACTGAGTAAAGAAGATCTGCCCTCATCCAAGGCAAGTGGGCATCATTCAATTGGCTGATGGGCCCAATAGAACAGAAAGATGGAGGAGCTGGGCATGATGGTGCATGCTTGTAGTCTCAGCTACTCTGGAGGCAGGAGGATGGCTTGTGTCCAGGACTTCTGGGCTGTAGTGTGCTATGCCAATTGGGGGTCCACACTATGTTCTGCATTAATATGTTGACTTCCCAAGAACGGGGAACCACCAGGTTGCCTAAGGAGGAGTGAATCAACCCAGGACAGAAACAAAGCAAGTCAAAACTTCCCTGCTGATCAGTTGTGGGATCAAGCCTGTGAATAGCCACTGCAATCCAGCCCAGGCAATATTGTGAGATCCTGTCTCCAAAAAAAAAAAAAAAAAAAAAAAAAAAAAAAAAAAAAAAAGGAAAGAAAAGAAAAGAAAAAAAGAGAGAGAGAGAGACAGAGGAAAGGCAAATTACTTCTCTTCTTCTGGAGCTGAGAAGCTCTTCTTCTCCTGCTCTTGAACATAAGAGCTCAAATTCTTTGCCCTTTGTACTTTTGCTCAAGTAGCCTACCATATTTTGAAGGCTTTGACTTGGACTGAGATTTACACGATTGGCTTCCCTTGTTCTGAGGCTTCTGTACTTGGACCGGGCCATGCTACTAGATTTTGTGTTCTCCAGCTTAGAGATGGCATATTGTGAAATTTCTCAGCTTCCATAATTGTAGGAGCCACTCCCCATAATAGATCCTATCTATCTATCTATCTATCTATCTATCTATCTATCTAATCTATCAATATATCAATCCATCCATCCTTGCACACTATTGGTTCTATCTCTCTGGAGAGCTAATATGGGCAACTAGATGAATAAGAGTGCCATTCCATATGAAAGGAAACATTAGAGGTGGACCAAGATGTTTTAGAAGTGGGAGGGAAAGATCATGAGTTACATTTTAGGGTTTTTGAAAATATGAGTATGAAGTGCCTTTTACATAACCATGTGGAGAATATTGAACAGTGATAAAAAACTAGGAGACACATGTCTATAGGAGACAAATAATGGATGAGATTGCATTGGGACACAGTGTAGAATGAGAAGATGAGGGTCTGACTGAGTATTGGGAAGCACCAATGTCTAATGGCTAGGGAGAATAAAGAATCTCCAAAGAAGACAGAAAAAGGATACCAGAGAGTTGAGAGGAAAGTAAGGAATATAAAGTTCTGTGGAAGCCCATGGAAGAGAGAATATTATCTGAGGCCATGGGAATTATGGAATTGGAGATTCTAAACATAAGAACTCTTCATGAGATCAGTTCTAAAGGGAACCAGAGCAACAATTTATGAGTAGAGAAATGTACAATCAGATTGGGACATTTTTCCTAATTTTTTTTTTTAAGTGAGGGAAAAACATCTATTTGAAAGAGAGGTGAAATATCAAGAGGGGAAAGTTCAATACTTATGTTTCTCAAGAAATTGAGAGAGGAACTAGGCTTAAGTAGGAAAAAGACTCTTTTGTAGCAATAAGTGATAAGAATAAAAGATGGATGCAATTGTGCAGGTTGCATTTTTAGTGTTGGGAAGAAAAAAAGTTTAATGTGATGGTTTTCTTTTTGAAGTAGCAGATGAACTGACTATGAGTGGTAGAAGGGCAGAGGAAACTCCGGGATTAGAGGAGAAGGTTCAAAATGCAATAGGACAAGCAGGTGATTTTAAGGACTCTTTTAAGTTTTGTGAGTCAGGGACCACCCTGCAGTAGATCTTCTTCCAGGAGCACTCAAAGCTCAGGAGCAGACAGGATGAGTGGGAAGCAGTTCTCCCCAGTAGTTTGACAGGTAGGAGCAACAAGAAGATAGAGGAATGAGGATTTAGGGTGTTAGCCAGAGGTATTTTGAAGTAACTCACCGTGAAATATAAGCAGGATAATTAGGAAATGAAGAAAAAGGGAGCGATAGATTGGGATAAAAGTAGAAAGGACCATCAACTTAATCTTAGTAAGGTCAAAGAAGGATCATTATGGGAGGAGTTGAACACAGCATCTGAAAGAAGAGCAGGTTGTAGGTGGAGCCTGGGGAAACTCTGTCTTGGAGAGGTCCCTAGATGCTAATCTAAATTGGATACAGCTCATAATGTTAGGCTCTCATAAGGTCTTATATTTTTCCTTCCTTGCTTTTATCAGTACTTGCAATTCTGTGTATATGTGTATAATTTTAAAATTTTGCCTTTTTTTTTCTAGATTATAACCTCTGTGAAGGTAAAGACAACATTTTAAAAATTATTTATTTTTACCATTGACTATTTAGCAATTAACACAGTACCAAACATGTAGTAAGTGTTTAACAAATATTGTCGAGAAAATTGAATACATTTTTAATTACCAAATGATGTTATGTCTTTGGGTTAAATAATGTGAACATTTTTTAAGGCATTTAAAATAATTCAGGTCTAGGGTGGTGGCTCAGGCCTGTAATGCCAGCATTTTGGGAGGCTGAGGAGGGCAGACCTCTTGGGTCCAGGAGTTCAATACAGTCTGGGAAACATGGCAAAACCCCATCCCTACAAAAAATACAAAAATTAGCCATCCAGGTGTTACACACCTGGAGTCCCAGCTACTCAGGGGGCTGAAGTGGGAGGATCACCTGAGCTCAGGAGGTCAAGGCTACAGTGAGCTGTGATTGTACCACTGCACTTCAGCCTGAGTGACACAGCAAGGCACAGTCATTCATATATAACACACACACACACACACACACACACACACACGTACATATACATATATATAATAAAATAAAACCTATTATTTAGGATTTTCTAGAGAGACAGAGCCAATAGGATCTAGATACAGATATAGATGCAGACACAGGTATATATATACATATACATATACATATGCACATATACATATACACATATACATATATATATACGAGATATTTATTTGGGCAGTTGGCTCATGAAATTATGGTGGCTAAGAAATCCCATGAAAGGCCGGGCACGGTGGCTCAAGCCTGTAATCCCAGCACTTTGGGAGGCCGAGACGGGCGGATCACGAGGTCAGGAGATTGAGACCATCCTGGCTAACACGGTGAAACCCCGTCTCTATTAAAAAAATACAAAAAACTAGCCGGGCGAGGTGGCGTGCGCCTGTAGTCCCAGCTACTCGGGAGGCTGAGGCAGGAGAATGGCGTAAACCCGGGAGGTGGAGCTTGCAGTGAGCTGAGATCGCACCACTGCACTCCAGCCTGGGCAACAGAGCGAGACTCCATCTCAAAAAAAAAAAAAAAAAAAAAAAAAGAAATCCCATGAGAAACTATCTGCAAGCTGAAGACCCTAGGGTGCCTATAGTGTGGCTCAAAGTTTGAAAACCTCAGAAACATGGAAGCTGATGGTACAGTTCTCCATTGAGGCTGGGAGGCCTGTAAACCCAAGATATAAATCCTGAGTCCCAAGACCAGAGAGCCTAGGGTCCTGATGTCCAAGGGTAGGACAAGAGTGTGTCCCAGCTCCAGGAGAGAAAGGAAATCCTTTTTGTTTTATCCCAGCTCCCAGCTGATTGGATGGTTCCTGCCCACATTGAAGGTGGATCCTTTTCATTCAGTCCACAGACTGAATCCAATTTCATGTGAAAACACTCAGACACACACAGAATTTATGCTTTTCTAACTTCTTTAGGTATGTCTTAATCCAGTAAAATTGATGCCTAAAAGTAACCATCACAAATATTTTTAAATACCAAACCAGAAATTTTGGTCACGTTTACCTTCTAATTATTAGTACAAGAGTGTTTCATGTCACATTTTACACACTGCCTGTACATATAAAGACACTCCAGCCTAAACTTTTGAAGATACAGGAATGCGCAACTTCTGCAAAGACTAGAATGTGCCTGGAAGTCAAAAGTGTTGGTGAGTGTGTCAATTTCACTCATGATGGCTAATCTAAAATTATCTGAAAGCTTCACCTTTTAATACATAGTATTAATTTTCAATCCTTGCCCTCAAGGGGAAGTTTTTGAATTTGTACATGCTAGGTTGTTTCCAGGGCCAAGTGTCAATTCAGATATACAATACGCCTTTTGTGCTTATACGGCAAGTGGTTCTCTGAGAACATTCATGGTGACATTTGTCTTTTGCTGTGATTTTTGCTTTTTACCTGAAAAATATGTTGCCCTGGGAAGAAAATCATTTTCGTAAAAATTCTAACATCTGGATTTTAACTGCATGCCTCTTTCTTATTTCTGTCTGTAATCATACTTACAGAAATGACTGAGCATTCTGCCAAGTCTTATTTTCATGCTTTTTAACTACCTCAAGAGCGGATTTTATTTGGTCCATTTTCTGAATGGAGACATTGCAATTTAACGGAGCCATTAAAAATTGATCCGATTTTGTAAAATAGGTAACCATGCAAAACTAAAACAAAACGTTTAGTAGGTAATAACCAATTTAATGTGAGTAAAGGGAGTGTTGTTATTTTTTAAAAAATCAAATGTCTGTGTAGCATTGGGGCTGTCTTTTTGTATTATGCAGCTGTGCAATGCACTCATGTGGGTGCTCAATAAATACTAAGTGAGCATAATAATAATAACATTTCAATCAAGGAGTAAAAAGAAAAACATCAATGCAAGTATAGAATGCTTGATTCTACGGTTTATACAGAAGTCTGTGCTGTGCATAACAACACACACACAGAAACATCTGCTGGGATCTGCTGTCACAATGCAAGAGACAACAAAGATAATAAAGCCATTGTTTTCATCTAAGAGGAACCTGTTATCTGGCTTTCTCTTAGCTAGTCAGGGGATTACAGTGGCAAATATTAGCTGACCACCAGAATATTCAATAAGTAGAATTACATTTTTGTTTTCAATCCATTAGAGCAATATGCTTTATTTATGATGCTGAAGAAAGGCAACATGTTAATGCAGTCCATCGCTATCGGCTTAGTGGGTATTTATGTGACTATTTTTCTGAGTCTGTAGTATTTTTATTTCATCTTTTGAATATTATAATTTGCTTTATTCTTCTCTTCTGTTCCCTGATGGAGAGACATTTTTACTGTTCGGGAACATCTTTCTTCAAAGAATATTGAAGGTAAAGAAAGAAAAATGAACAATATCTAAAAAACTAAAAGTTGTGTTAAAGTGAAAATTGAAGACAATAATTAAGAGATATATTTTTATGTTAATTTTTGCTGATGATGTGCTCTTTGGCTCACAATTTAATTTAAAATATAGTATTTTGCCCCTACCTGAATTTAGGTTCTATGAAAATGGCAATCTAAGGAAAAATAAAAGGTAGACAGTGCCTGTTGTAATAATTCTTTTTTTTTTTTTTTCTGCCTGGGTTTTCCCTCCGAAGCTCAAAGACCTTTATGTCTTTGATGGCTTTGCAAAAGAAGCAGGCAGAGACCTCCTCTGCCTGTATTTTTTACCATGCCTTCTAGCCATTCTATGTTTTGATCTGTATTTCCATCTGGGCTTACTAACATAGCAACTCTGGCATCTAATCCATCCAGTTTATTATCTATTGAAATACTTACTGCCTGAAGTGAATTTACTTTGGCAGCAATGACTTTTGATAGAAATGTATTTTGTTGTTTTTGTGAAAGACAGGTGAGTCTAAAGATGCCAAACCGACACCTGGATGACAATGCTTTGGCCTTTCCTCATGGCAAACTTTGGGGAAAAAATACATAAACAACTTCTGTGAACACATTTGTTTTTATTTGTCATTATTAACTTGTTTTGTCTAAAAGCCAGGAATCTCAGAGACTAAAAGTAAGGAACGGTAACATGCATAAGGAAATCAGGTTATAACACAATAGAAGCAGACTCTCAAAGCTCCCTGAGGGTGTATCTTTCCTCTCTCTTTCTAACTTTTTCTCAGTGTTGTTATTTTTAACCTTTAGAATTTAATTTGTGAAAGATTATGGCTATATCAAGCTTTGCAGTAACCGTACCTCTAAAGTGTTTGCATGTTTTATATTTTGATGATTCATTTTCTGTTACTCTTACCTGAAGCTGAAATAGAGGAAAGCAAGAAGAATGAAATTGTGTAGAAGGAACATCCAAAAGGTCAAAACAGTAAAATTTATTTTGATCTTTTACATAATACACATTGCTCCCTAAAACGTTTATTGCTGCCTTTTGATGTACATTGTAAAACAAAACTGGGTTATTCTTTAAACTAAATTTGGTTTTGCACACAACTTGAAAATGAATTTGTTGATGGATGCTTCCATTTAGCTGCTAACTCTGCTTTTTTAAATGAACGTCTCAATAATTTGGTTATGTTGTGGTTACGTATGATTTTGTCATGATAATTGGTCAGCAAGTTCAGACCCTATATTTAGCTTTGTTCTGCAATGATTTAGGAAGGGGTAGGATGAACATTCTTTCCTTCATATGATAATCTATAAAACATATGAGTCTCGGGTGATTAAAATAATTTTATGAATTCCAGTAACACCTGTGTATATTATTCAGTCTGGATATGAGGAATCTAATGCAGGTGTTTCTTTGATGAATAAATGTGGGGCATTTTGTGTCTGTAGCAATTCCTTTATACAAGTCACTACTTCCTGATATTCAGTGTGACCTCACTGTAGGTGAGAAGAGAAGGTGGTAAAGAATAACAGGTAGAAGGAAAGGGCCAGATTATGAGGTTCTTTTGTGCTATAGTCTAGGATATACAGACTTTATGTAATAGAAAAGTGATCTCTAAAGTTTGGAGCATGTCCCCAGGGTGAACGCAGATTGACTCACGGGCCATTGTCTCATGTTGTGCTTCCTCAGAGGCAGACACTGAGACCAGCATGTAAGCAAATGTCTTCTGGGGAAGTGATCCCAGAAAGCAACAGTAAGAAAGCTAGGAAGTAACATTTTACTTCCTAGTAAATAGGGATGAGAAGGAATTCCATAAGGAATGTTTTATTGAGCCAGTTATTCCTGAGTGCAATATTCAATTCAGCTGGGGACCTCCAAGGCGAAGTGTAGGTTATACTTCAGCACCATCTCAACTGAAGGGACAGGAGAACTGACAACTGTACACCAACTCTTCTTAGTCATTAGTTGAACATTGCCCATGGGAACATGAATTTCTTGGTACTTCTCGTATCCCCGTATACAGGCCATAAAGGTTTTAGTGACCAGGGAAAGCCCTCCGGCAGAGTCAAAAATGCTTGTGACTGTAGCTGTGGGGTCAGCATGTGTAAGAATGGTGTGCTGGGCTGGGCACAGTGGCTCACACCCGTAATCCCAGCACTTTGGGAGGCTGAGGCAGGCAGATCCTGAGGTTGGGAGTTTGAAACCAGCCTAACCAACATGGAGAAATCTCATCTCTACTACAAATACAAAATTAGCCGGGCGTGGTGGCGCGTGTCTGTAATCCCAGCTACTCAGGATGCTGAGGCAGGAGAATTACTTGAACCTAGGAGCCAGAGGTTGCGGTGAGCCAAGATGGTGCCATTGCACTTCAGCCATTTCGCTTCAGCCGGGGCAACAACAGCTAAACTCTGGCAAACAAACAAACAAACAAACAAACAAACACAAAAAAAAGTCAGACACCAATGATAGATGTCACATAGATGGGAAGAAAATATTAAATCTTCCATCTATATTTAGTTGTTCCTTTCATATGTAGATTGACAAGGTACCTGCATTTGATCTTTAAGTGAGATAGCTAACTTTACACAAGTTTGTCACTTCCTTCTGACAAAAAACATAGAGCATAGACTGTTGACAGTGGTGAGGTTCTTTTGTGCTATGATGAAGTGAGGTACTTACTTTTTTGATTATAGTTAATCAATCTTTACAAGATAAAAAAATCTTTAAAAATTATTCGGAAAGCATAAATTAAAAACCAATAAATAAGAAACTGTTTCTAGCATAAAATTTTACTCAGTTATCATATACAGTCAGCCAAGCATATTTCAAGATAATTTGAAATATGAATTTTAATTCACCATCAGAAGTAGGGGTAGACATTAGGGTTGGCATTGATGATTAGTTCATAATCATTAGGCATACAAGTCTTCTGGAAATCCAGTAGGAAAATGAAAATATTCTTTTCTAACTTGAGATTGGAGATGAAGCAGTAGATTTGGTATATCATTTCATGTGCTATATAATGTTTAAAAATATCATTTGATAGATAAAAATTAAAGTCATGTGAGCCAATGAGATCACCCAAGGCAAATACACAAAACAAGAAGAAATCAGGAGTATGAATATTTGGCTCAGCTTCTCTCAGGGAGACCAGTAGTGGATCTTTATGGTCTATCAGGTACTACGTAAGAGGTTTAGTTGTTTTGAAAAACAAAACCAAAAATTTGTTCACAAGAATTTCATAATTTTTAAATGTAAGAATCATGAGGACTTTTGCAGAAATACTATCAAGTTTGAAATATTAAGATCTTACATATTGCACATTTGTTACAAAGACTGTGTTAGTCACTTATCTCTGCTTATGTTCAGAAAGTACAACTCACTTGGGTATTGCCAACATTTCCAGGCCATGTTTATTAGTTGCTGATTTTTAAAATATTTATATTTTTATTCATATTAGTTTGTGCTGTATGGCTATAATCAGCCTAACTTTTAAATGATCCCCCAAAGTGTCCCACTTTAATCTTCATTATCTATGACATTTCTCCCATAATTATTTTATAGGGTACAGTTTATCTTAAATAGAGAGGTTATTTGGGTAAACCCTACCTAGTCACATAACAGTTTAGAAGCAGAAAGCTTTCTCAGTGATGGCAAAAGTGGGAGTCAAAGAGATAGACAACATAAGAAGGATTGGACCTGTTCTTGCTGGTGTTGAAGATGAAGGTGCCACATAGAAGGAATGTGGGCAGCCTTCAGGAACACTGAGGCTACTGGCCACCAAAGAGACAGGACTTCAGTCCTACAACCACAAGCAACTCAATTCAGCAAACAACCTGAGTGATACTGGAAGCAGATTCTTCTCCAGAGCCCCTGCATAAAAGCCTAGCCAAGTTGACTTCTTTATTTCAACCTTGCAAGATCCTAAGCAGAGAGTCCAGCCAAGTCCACTGGGAAATCTGGACTTACAAAACAGGGAGATGACAAATGAGTATCGTTTTAAGCCTTTAAATTCATGACAATTTGTTATTCAGCAACAGAAAGTGAATACATCCCCTGACGTACAGTAATCAGTATTTAGTTTAGTGAAACAAAAATGACTAATAAAACTCCTAAAATAGGTATTCAACTCAGAATGACATCATACATGTTGTTCATAAAGTGGACTATGGCATAAATATAGATTGTGAATCCATATATGCTGGGACAATTGAATTTGTAAGTGTGACAACTTTGCCTAGCAGTCCAAAATGTGCTTATAATTTGGCAGAATGGAGATCTAAAAACAAAGGAAACTCAATTTTATTAGATCAGAATTTTATTTTCTTCTAGTTCCAGACATTATAAAGTTTTATTAAAGATAAGAATAAAGTCATAGAACATTTTGAAAATTTAAATTAAAGAAAAATCATTTCTCTTGAAAGAGCCAAGGCCTTCAAAAGCGAGCGAAAAATCATATTTTCCAGTAGAGGAAACACTGACCAATACTACTTAAGTGCCTCATTGAGGATAATAAGTTTGATGAGAAAATAGAAAGAGTCTTTATAAGGCAATTTCATTGGCTATTGCATACTATACATGCATAAAATACAGAAGAACGGTTACCATCACATATCTCTGAGCAGATATTTTACACTACATTTGGGAGAAACCACAGATTTGCAGTGCGAAGCAGCTGTCTCCCAATGGAGGGTGCACATATAGGGAAGGAATGCTTGATGATATATATTTTCATGATTAAAAACCCATGCAAAAAAGTAAACATTGTTTTGTGTGGCTTTGTCAGTCATGATAAAGACTGGAACCTATACCAATGTGATGTAAACTGTATATGCAGAAAGGCCACATGTGCTTTGTAAAGAGAAGAGGTTGCCCTTCAGTGGCAACACACGGGTAGTTTGATTTACAGTGAAAGACAGCAATTTGGACCAAATCTTGACTCAGTGTTGATAGAAACACAGAATATTGTAAATATGTCAAAATACATATTTGCCTGAAGAAATGGACAAACACAAGACTGTGGTTTTACTTGGTAAATAATGCTGAACATTGAAAAAAAGTTATTCATAAAGTGGTTGATATTATTAAAAATTTCTATTTTATGATTTTATGTGGCTTTGCCAAAGTTGTACATCTTACTGACACAGAATCTGACTCTTGACTGTGCAGCATGTCATTTTGGTCGTATAGAAGATATTCAAAAGTCACATCCAAATGCTATAGAAATAGAGACATATTTTACAGAGGTGAATTTTACAAAACAGCAGGTTGCAGATAGTTTTCACAACTATCATTCAACAGTTTTCAGTTACTTTAAAATGTAATGTATCTTTTAATTATCTTCTGACAAAATTAAGTAACTAGTTTAAAGGAGAAATTTTTCCATATTTTTCAGTCAATAATCAGCACTCCTTGAGAATGACATCGCCTCTTTACAGGCATTTCCAGTGAATTATAATGTGATATATAATTTTCTAATCTGGAAGGAATGAAAAGTTATATATACAGATAAAATTAATGAATAAGAGAGTAAATATATACACACACAGTACACACAGATATAATTAACAGATGGGAGATGGTATATTTATGTGAATATATATGTATATGTGTGTGTATATATATTATATATAACATAAATCAAGTTTGAAATTTGAACTACAGCTTCAATTATTTTGTTTTAATACATTGGTTAAAGTCTACATTAGGATTTTCTCTCTCACTGGTGTGTTATTTTTAATTTTACACGTTACATTTTGTTTTATTGTTCAAAATCCCAATAAGTAATATCTCAAATTACTTAAAAGCAAGAGCCTGCATTGTACCTGAGAAGGACAGTTTTATTTTTTGTTTTATTTTTAAATATTTACCTAACTGATCTAAGAAGAAAAAGCTAAATGTTCACACAGACAGAACATTTAGACCAAGATAAACTGATGCACTAAATGCCTAGGAAAAAGCCAACGGAGGTGATTGTGTCCAGTGCTATTTGGTATGTAATTATGAGTTTTGTGTTTTAGCCTGCCTGTAATACACAAGATACATAATGTTCTTTGTTTTCTAGCATAAAATCTGCACAAATGCCCTCATTCTATATGCATCCCCTATTCTTTTTGGGAAACCAACTGTGATGCAAAGGAAAACTGCTTTTTATCATTGAAACTCTTTCTTGTTTATTTTATTTATTTCTTGCCAAATTGTCTTGGTTTCAGATATATCTGGGCATGTCACAAGTCTAAATGATTCATAAGTCATCAAAATAGAGACCTGAAAAATTCGCCAACCCATGTAAAAATGCAGCGGTTGTAGAGAAGGCTAAATAACAGTACAAACAGTGCCTCAGTCCTGGGCAGTGTGCTCCTCCCAGGTGAGGCGAGAGGAACAAACAGGCTTTTTAGAAAGAACGAGTGTTGTTCCCATTGATGTTCATAATAAATCATCATTCAGAAGATTCTGTCAATAACACACTGCCCCCAATCGCCTCATGCCTGCAGCATTACGCTCATGCTATTGCAACTAGATGAGCTATCAAAGCCTCATGCAGTCAAAGAGAGTAGTTTAAAGAGGTACAATAACAGGCGATTTGCAAACAGCCCAAACCTTTAGCTTCTTCCCCTTTTCCAAAAGTGTGCAGTGAATTTACATTAACACCTGCTATTGGAGATGAAAGAATGGATTTGCACTGCAAGGAGAATGCCAAATCCTCCTATAAGAGTGACTCATTTCTCTAAATTTTGGGATATTATGTGGAACTGGAGGCAGCATGCTGCATTCAGTATATTGGGTCAAATTTGAATTTTCAAAAATAAAAATGGCAGTATATCATTTAACACAAGAACTCAGAAGTCCTGTCTCTCCATATATTTGCTACATAATCACCAGATTAAATTAACTCTGTGAGCAGGTAATTTTTATTGTTCAAGGATAATTTATATCTGTAGACCTTTTACTACCTACTCATTCAGATTACTATGACATCTAAGATTTTCATGCTGTTAAATTCAATTTATTGTGGAACATAAGGGCAGTTAAGGGATGGGAGATGACATTATACTACATCAAAGTGAACTACAGGAAAAGGAGGAGTGTACCACTAGTAAATTGTTATATATAAACATAATTTTGAGTATTTTCTTCATAGTGAAGAAACAGACAATATTCCTGACAACTCACTGTGTTTGAGCCACTTTGTTCAGAGCCTATTTACTACCTAAAAACAAATAAATCATTAATTGACAATTTGAACATGTTCAAAAATAAATTCTAAAAGTCTGAAAAAAATGTACATCAAAACATTCATTTAAACATTTTAAATAAGGTCCTAAAACACCTATATAACTGGTGCACATTTCCCCTATGTTTTTGAATGATATCTTAGTTGTTTAGTGATGAATAACAAATTATCAGAAATTAAGTTGGAAAAATAAAATATATTTACATTTTAAATTTTCTGTGCTTCAGAAATATGGAAATGCCTCAGCTAGATACTTTGTGTCCGAATCATTCACAAGGCTACAATGAAGATGTCAGCCAGGGCTTACGTTTCATCCGAAGGTCTAATTGGGGAAGTAGCTACTTCCAAGCTCACATGATTTTTGGCAGAATTTTAGTCCCTCAAGTGTTGTTGCATTGATAACTTCAGTTCCTAATGTTGAACTGGAGTTCACAATTGGTTTGTTGCCATGTGGGACTCCCCTAAATGACACCTTTATCAAAGCCAGCAAGGTAGAGAATCTTTTAGCACAATGGATTTCATATATTATCTAATCACAGAACTAACATATTATTTCTATGACTAGAAGCAAGATGCAGGTTCTGTCTGAACTCAAGGGCGAAGGGGAGAATTATATAAGCATAAAAGTTGTGTGTGTGTGTGTGTGTGTGTGTGTGTGTGTGTATTTATGCATTTTTTTAGAGATGGGATCTTACTCTGTCACCCAGGTTGGAATGCGGTGGGAAAATCATAGCTCATTGCAGCCTTGAACTTCAGGCTTCACGGTTTCCTCCTACCTCAGCTTCCTGAGCAGCTGGGACTACAGATGGATGTCAGTGTGCTCAGCACACATAAGGATACAAGTACCAAGAAGTGGGATGGTAATTAGGAATAATTTAAAGTCTGCCCACCATAGCTGTGTTGCCTCTTTATATGACATTTAAATTCACTGCCTATTCTCCCCAAAACTGGATGCCGTTAAATGTATTTTAGTTTCCAGAGATCTTCTACTGCTCACTGTGCAGATTCACCAAGTGTCAAGACAAAAAGCACACAGTCAAAGATCATATGCTTTGACTTTAGCTTGGAGATTTCCCATTGGCAAGGCCAAAATCTCTTTAGAGCTTTTCTGTCCTCTTTCTGCCTTATCCTCTTTTCTTCCATTTCTCCTTTTATACGGCAGAACTGTATCATGAGCTCCAGCTCCCTCTGCTTGTTCCTGCTTCCTTCCTTTCATCCTTCAAAGACATTCCCCCAGTTCCCTTTTACATGACTCGACGCCTGTTTCTTGGAAGAGCTGAATTAATGCACAGGTATAATCCAAAACCAGGTTTATGAAAATAAAAGTGACATAGAGTATGGTTGGCTCTTGACAACTCTTGAACCATGAAAAACACTGTAAATAACTTACAAAAATAAAAAAGTTTCGGCCGGGCACGGTGGCTCAAGCCTGTAATCCCAGCGCTTTGGGAGGCCAAGATGGGAGGATCACGAGGTCAGGAAATCGAGACCATCCTGGCTAACACGGTGAAACCCCGTCTCTACTAAAAAATACAAAAAAAAAAAAAAAAAAAAAAACTAGCCAGGCGTGGTGGCGGGCACCTGTAGTCCCAGCTACTCAGGAGGCTGAGGCAGGAGAATGGCATAAACCTGGGAAGCGGAGCTTGCAGTGAGCTGAGATCTGGCCACTGCACTCCAGCCTGGGCTACAGATCGAGACTCCGTTTCAAAAAAAAAAGAAAAAAGTTTCTGTAACTGACTACTTTTTATTTCTGTCCCTTTTAAAATTTCTTCTTGTAGGCTGGGCGTGGTGGCTCACGCCTGTAATCCCAGCACTTTGGGAGGCAGAGGCGGGTGGATCAAGAATTCAAGGCATCGAGACCATCCTGGCCAACATGATGAAACCCAGTCTCTACTAAAATACAAAAAATTAGCTGGGCATGGTGGTGTGCACCTGTAGTCCCAGATACTTGAGAGACTGAGGCAGGGGAATTGCTTGAACCCAGGAGGTGGAGGTTGCAGTGAGCCAAGATTGCACCACTACACTCTAGCAGGGGTGACAGAGTGAGACTCCATCGCTCGCTCTCTCTATATAATACATATTCTTGTCATTTCACATGTGTCCATTTGTTTTGGGGAGAAACATACCTGCATGTTCCCTTAATTATTTGCCATCCTTCACTTGGTGTATTCTCTGGAGATGAAGAGAGAGGCAGAGAGAGAGGGAGGACCACGCACATGAGATCAAGTGCAAACAGCAAACACCTGTCCTGCTTCTCTTTTTAGAAATACATGTCTACCTAAAAAATATGTCTTGCCATAAAACATAACAGTATTTCCGTGCACAGGTTTTAATATCATCATTACTATAAAGAATTTTTAAGCTATTTTCATTAAATTTCAGTTATATGCAAGGGATATAATAATAAATATATGCCCCCGTTTCGGTCAAGGCACCTGCAGAATTTCAAATTTATTTCCACATCATTCTTGAGAAAAGATATCATGTCATTCTAACCATTTTATTTTTTAGAAATGGACATACTGAGGTGCTAAACAAATTATTGATCAAGTGGCATCAGGAGTTACCTAATTCAGGGATGTAAGTTTGAAAGATTCTGGAGGAACTTCTTAGAGTAATTGTTTCTGAGTTTGAAATCTTTAGAGTTTTATTCATCAGAATTGAGTTCTCTTCTGCACAAACAGGAATAATAATGCAGATTGATGGAGTGGATGATGAAGTGCCAGAACTGATACCCTGTTGAATCTCTATTTGCGGAGCATCTGAATAGCTACCCTCCCACATGTGTGCAGATGAGGCCCACATACGATGTGTGCAGATACATTACACCCAGAAATTAAGAATATTTTCAAATGCCTGCTCATGTTATTTGCTGTGTCCTCTTCTTCTAAGGTTATGGAATTATTTTTCTATTACTAAGTTTTGTTATTTAATTGAATCACAAATATCTTCTCCAAATTTAACTTTGCTTATGATGCCTGGTCTTATAAAAAACAATAAAAATTTAATCTACCATATTTATCATATATTTCTGTAAATACTCAACTGAAAAGTATTTGGAAAGATTTCAGTTTATTTGTTATTTGAGTGAAGATAGGGAAAGGGGACTTGTTGGGAGATTTTGTCTGTCATGTTTTATTTTGTTAGATTAAAAATCTGAGGCAAATAGGCAAAATGTAGTATTTTTTAAACCTGAAATGTTAGGAATATAGTGTATATCTTGTTTATCTGTATTATTTTTAGGATTTATTACATATTAAGTCTATGGATAATACATAAAGTTTACACACGTAGGTTAGGTGATGGTAGTTGCCCTCCCACTGAGTCTCTGCAACTAGGGCTGTTTCAGTCAGGCAAGAGGGAAGTGGAGAGAGTTGGAAGGGATCAGAAAGATATGGGGGAGCACATTTGTGACTTAGCACTGCCCACTGTAATCAGTTCAGGTATCTCAATTCTAGCTTCCTTAATTTATCCTGTCAAATGTAGTTCTTTCTAATTAAGGATATAGCCTGTAAATAAAGTGGTGACAAAAGAGAAGAGAGAAAAGGACTTTCAAAGGGAACTCTTTAAGGAGGACATTTGAGAATCCACAGAGTGAAATATAATGTTTTTCTGAGAATGTGATGATACACATTTTACATTCACTGAAAAGTAGCACAAATAAAATCTGGAGGGAATAAAGGTAAATATTGGCTGGAAATGTTTGTCCTCTTTTGAGGAAATGTGATTGACATATCTGAAGAGTAATATCAAGGACCTGAAGTTACACATAAGGGCAAGCAAAGAGAAGAAAAGTTAGATTTAAAGAGCAAGAAAACAGATATTATACTGCTAGTTTGACATATCAAGGTTGATCACCAGATATGATGCAAAGGATCAGGCAGCAAACTGAAAGTAAATAAACGTTTTTCCTTTTGGAATGAACCTGAGTGAAAAAAAAAAGTGAGACGAACTAAAATAAACTTTATGGTAATGTGCTTGCATATTATAGAACAAAAGACAAAATAACATTCCTCCATTTAAGAACTGTGAGTAACAAGAGTATAAATATGAAGAAAGATATTTTGTTTACTAACTTACCTCTCACTTTGGCTCACAATAAGTTTCCATCCGTAATGGTTATTTTATTTTTCAGATGGCTTTATACATTTTGGTGATAGCAAAGCACTTAACGCACAGCTTTTTGTTGTTAGACTCTATAACGTTCTTTTTTCTCCTATTTGATTTTTCAAATAAAGTTTAAAAATTTGCTCCTTCAACCTTTCACTCCATCTAATCCATATAAATTTCCTCAAGGCTAAATAACACTTAATGGTGGACAAAAGAAAGCTAGCTTGTCATAACTCAGGAAGGTGATCAAAAGGAGCCAGGTGCTCCCTTAGCCTTTGCTTACTTACACACGGTTCAATATCTGAGTAACAGCGTACTTTGCTTTGTGTCCTTAGATTCCATGAATGACTCATGACAAGAGAAACCAATTTTGGGTAATAAGAGCAGGAAATTGAGATGTCTGGCTTGACTACGGCTTTTTAATTATAGAAATGAGCATGTGTGTGTGTGTGTTATGCTTAACAATCAGTCTCTTAAATAGCTAAGACTGGTCTTTAGTAAAACAGTAGACTTTAAGTTATTGTGTATCAGGCTTTGGAAACTTTCGAAAGAACAAATCATTAAGTGGTGTGGAGTAGGAAGATAAAGGACTTTCAGAAGCTGGGGTGTCAGTTCATCTTAGGGGACCCTGATGATAACTTGACAAGATTTCTTCCAAGTTCACCATTAAAGGATTTACAATAGTCTTCAATGTGGAAGGCAAAAGTGAAATATATGATAATATTTCTGAACCATTAAGATAAACAAAAACAGGAAATTGAAAGTTGAAAATGAACAAAATGGGGTATGATTGAGAGAAAACAATGGACTCTGTTAGCTGGTATACTTTTGTCCCCATAGATTACTAAAAGGACCTTAAATCGTTATTTAGTTGAGACTTATGCCTAGGAAATACCTTGTCGAGGAAATTCTGCTTCTAGAAATAGTAAATGATGGAAAATAGTGGTAGTGCTTAAGAAATCATTTTCTCAAGTTTCTTGCTTTACATGAAAAAGTGAGCTTTGCTGATGTCAAGGAAGAATGCATACACGGAGAGTGAGAAAAGATGGAAATGAATCCTGGGAAGAAAATGGAACCTATTATTTTCCTATTGTGACATGGCTTAGAAAAATATCATTTAAATCATACTCCTCCTGAGTAAAGAATTGTCTAATTCTACATTTGATACAGTATGTAGTGTATACTTGGCATTCAATCAATGCTTTTTAATATAGATAATAAAAATGTCCCTTTTTCTGCAGTGTAAAGTACAAATTGGGTGCAAGGACAAAATTCTCTCATTTTTTCACCAATGCAGGTCACAAGTGACCACTGATCTTCATCTGAAAGTATTAAAGTATTCCCTTCATAATCTTTTAATTCCCCCAAGGGCCTTACCTTTTATTCTCCTTCTAACAAACCATTTTTTCTTTTCCAGATGGACATTTGAAAACAATTCTTAGAAAAAAACATTTATCTCTAGAGCATCATTTGGAAACTGCCCTATTTGCCATCCTAAATGTAAAGCCTGATTCTGCAAAATATTACCTAGCCACCCAATTACTTCAAAGTGTAAATGCCACGACAATATATGTTAACTCCTCCAATCAAAAGGGGCTTCACAGGCTTCCAAACACTGTTTTGCTTTCCCCGTCAATCATCCGAACAATATTGTTGTCAGTCATATTAATTTAGACAAATCTTTTCAAGATGAGTGGGTGGAGCAAACCCAGGCAAACAGAATGGGATTAGCTCTCTCCCTCTCAAAATAACCAGAAAGAGCAAAGATGCAATTAAGAAAACAATAAATGTGTCTCAGCATACATCCCTGCCTTAGTATTCCAGCAGACAGATGGAAATTATGCCAGGGCAGAGAGGCCAGACATGTCTTCTCTGAAGCTGAACTTGTGCTGCACTAAGGGGACAATTTAGAAAACATACATGCTTTTACACCTTTGGAAGCCACTGTCAGTGACAAGATGACCTTTCTTACTTCTTTTGGCTGGTCTTTATTCTGGTGCTCCGTGTTGGCATTGTGTGTTTTAAGTCCATTTTTTGTTTTTTATAATCATTTTCTCACCTCTTTCCAAACCATACCTAAATGTAACTAGCCTATATTTCTAGAGCACAGCCTCCACTCTACTTCCTCTGGCTGATGGCTGAAATGCTTTTCCCCACAGTAAATGGAATCAAATATACTCCTCAAGAACCAGTTCAGATGTCAGCCCTCAAGGAAGCCCTCCCTAATATCTCCAACATGCTGCTCTTGCTCTTCCTTCTCTGGCATCCATTTTGATCGTCTCTTATGTGTGCATCTTATGTGTACTATTTCCATCCATTTTTTTCTGCTAAACTGCAAGATCCTCTAGTACACAGAACTTGACTAAATATTTATTTTATATTCTGTATATTGTAGCTAATCACTTTGAACATAGTAAACTTTTGATAAAAGAACACATTCATAATAGTAGTTTACACTCAGATGCCTAATTTATACCTCATACCCTTCTAATATATGATGATGCATATGACCACTACAAAACTAAAAGCTTTATTCTGTCATTACCTCTATTTTACACACAAAAAGAGATCAGCAGCACAAAAAGATGAACGAACTTGCTCAAGCTCATGCTTATATTAAACGGCAAAGCCAGTATTCAAATCCAGGCGTCCTGAATCAAGCATCCACACTCTTATTTCCAATCTTCCCTTCTATCTTTTATTTGAAGCAATGAATAAATAAATGAACAAAATTTATTTATATTACTATTTTAATATACTTTTACTATTTAAATTCTCCTTCCTTTCACAAGAAACTGTCCTTGTATGTGACAAATTATTTTTCTCTTGCTCCTTTCACAATTCTTTCTTTGTCTTTGACTTTAGACAACTTGATCATAATGTGTCTTGGTGTGGTTCTTTTTGAGTTTATTTTAATTGGAGTTTTTTAAGCTTTTTAAATCAATATATTCATTTTCCCTTATGTTTGAGAAATTTTGGACATTATTTCTTTAAATAACCCCTCTGTTACTTTCTCTCTTTTCCGTCTGAGACTCCTATAAGGTATATATTGGTCCCCTTGATAGTTTCTCATAAGTTTCTTACACTCCCTTACATTTTTTTTTTTCATTCATTTTCCTTTTTGCTCCTCTGACTCAATTTTAAATAACCTGCCTTCAAGCTTGGCAATTTTTTTTTCTCCCCAATTAGCTCTGCTGTTGAATTCCTCTAGTAAATTTTTCAGTTCAGTTATTAAATTTTTAGGTGCAGAATTCCTGTTTGCTTTTCTTTTTAACAGTCTCTAACTCTTTGTTGATATTCTCAGTTTTTTCATGTGTCATTTTTCTGATCATCTTCATTTATCTATTTGTCTAGCTCATTAGACATCTTTATATTTCTTTAGGATCCATTTCTGGAGTTTTAATTTGGTCTGTCAATTGAACCATGTTTCTCTATTCCTTTGTATGCTTTGTCATATTTTCATTTTTGGTTTTAATTTTTGTCAGGATTTCAGCATTCAAAGAAACCATCACCTCTTTCAGTCTATGTGTACTGGATTCTTAAAGCTGAATACCTTCACCTGTCAATCCAGCTATAATTTTTTTCAAACCTTTCCAAATTTCCTGTTCCCCCTGGCTTCTGCCTATGGGACTGCAGCTGTAATGTGCTGTTCACCTCTGTTTTAAGCAGCTTCCAAACTCTACACTGATTCTGCCAGCACTCTGACAGGCAGAACTTAAGCCATTCCCTCAGGTAGCCCTCCGACAAATCTAAACATTGGACACAAGGTCAACTCTTTCATTTCCCTCCCAACAGAGGAGCTCTGGTATGCAGAATTTCTTCCAGGTTGCTTCCTCAATGCAACAAAAAAGGAAGGACACAACTGGGTGGGCAAATGTCTGAATATTCTACCCCTCTTGCTGAAAACCCTTTTTGGTGTTACAATAGCCAGGTGCTAAATCTTTCAAGTGGTTGCTAGAGTTCTCACAGGGTTAGTCTAGTCCATATATTGTTCCTAACTCTGTGTCTCTGTGGGAAAATCCTAGTCTACTCTCTTGACTCAAACATATTACAGTATATTTCGGTTTTGTGTAATGAAGACCCTCTATTTTGCTACATCAAGTAGCATTCTTGATAGGCAAACTTTATTGGATTTTACCCACTGAAAAGACCATGCAAAATATCAACAAATCACGATTTCCATTTTTGGGTCCTTTTCTATGTTAAGAAATTATATTGCAGAATTACTTTGGCTATGGGATGAAGAACCTCCAGTGTATAAGGAATGGCATACCAATATTTAAATTTCATTTTGAATCTGATATGAAACCAAACATTGGACATAATAGGATTTATAGATTGCATATATTACAAAATTTGTTGCAGTAATAGTTCTAGAATTTCTTTATTTGTTTTTGTCATGTGAGAAATTCCCTTGATGCAATGATAGCTTCCAACTATGCTATCAGGCCTATTACCACGGTGAAAATCAAGGGACAAGAAAAGAGGGTAGATTAACATACTTACAGTGTGGTATAAACGGGTAAGAAACATGTTGCCTGGGTTCTTAATCTCTCTCTCCCATGCAGATCTTCTCCACCAGTGGTATGGTTATGAGTATCAGAGTTGAGGTTTGAGTTGAGGGCTTTTAATAAGGTCAGAAGTGCCAGGGACCAATTAAAACCTTTGCTGTGCCAGACAGATGCAGGGACAGGTAGCTTGACATGAGCAGCTATGAGTTTTATTTGCAGAAAATGCATGGAACTATAACGAGTTTCATCAATGAAAAACCTAATTAAATCTCCTGCATATTGAGTAGCTTCAGTGTGTCATATATAAATATAGTATTTTATGAATATATGTTGTCTCTTAAATACTTTGTATATCATGGTTATTTCATGTCTACTTGATTTTTCTCTCCATTTCTATTTTCATACACATGCCTGTCTTACTTTAGCTATGTATAGCATCTCACAGATTATTAACTTATTTATTTCTTATTTTTAGTTATACTTACCCCATTTTTTTCTTGACTTTTATAAAAATTTCATATTCTCAATAACTACTATAAATGTTCATAAAAGTTAGTGGTGATGGTGGTGGTGGTAGTGGCGTAATAATGTTTTTTGCTATCTCAAAAAGAACTAGTCACAGAGATAGCATGGAGAAGGGAAATTTTCACAAGTTCTTAAGGAAGTTCAGTTAAGAAATGGGGCCCAGATAGGACAGAAGCCTGACTCCTCTTTTTAAACATTTGTTTTCGGACCCCTCCCTACTCTATACTAACAAATTACACTCCTTCTCCTGCCCAATGCACACGTCGTGCTTCCTCTCCCAGCAGCATTCACTGGATCTGAACTTTGAATGGACTTGAAGCCTCACTTACCAGGGACTTAGAATGAAGTGAAAATGGTGAGGACAGTTAATAGTTTTTAAATCACCAGAACTTATCAGTCAAGATCTTGTGATGTTATATTAAGTCTTTACAACTACCTTAAGAATACAAAAAATGTATTTCATTTGTAGATTTAAAAAATATACAAATTTACTTGCTTTAGGTCACATAATTACAAAGAAATTTAGCCAACATTGAAATCAGAAGTCAAATGCTATGCTCTTTCTGTCATTCTTCTCATAGATTTCTTATATGGTTACCCAGTGAGCCTGTGTTGCGGCCCCTGGTTTTGAAATTATTTTCAGCAGAAAGTATCTGCTACTCAGGATCTTCTTTACAGAAATAAGATGAATCACTCTTTTTCTCATTTATTCAGGCTTATTCTCTGGTGAGATAGATGGTAATTAAATATATATCTGCCTGACAACATTACATTATTTTTTTTTCTCTCCAAGGAAACACAAAAACTAAATCCAATTGAAAGTTCTTTCTAAAAGTAATGCAGATACATGAATCATATATACATTCAGTGATATTATTATTTTCTTTCTGTCAATACACCATGCAGTTTTCGTTTTACTATCTCAGAAAGACTAATCAGGATATCACCCCTCACCTTTTCCAAGAACTACCAAGCAAGTCAAATATCAACTCATAAGTCAATCCAAATGCCAAAGCAACGAGTATGGGCCTAGAAGTTCCAAAATTACTAGTTCCTACAGGGACCTATACAATGGGTATTGTAAGAACCTCTCTATCTGCTTCACATGGCTGTTGTGGAGTTCCAATGATGTCTTGTAAGTGAAGGTAATTTATAAAGTGTAAATTATTACACAGAGAAGAACCACATTTCTTGTAATGACATTCATTGCAACCCTTTTACTTCCAAATAGACCCCACTGATGGCTAGCTACTATCTCAGTGTTTTGTGCCCTGGGTCTTAGATGGTAGCAATGTTGTTTTCACTATAATCACACTTGATCAATAGCAATAAAGTTCCATCCTACACAAAAACATTTCTCATATGGAAAAAAAATCTGTGTTTACCCATCTTATTGCTAAATACAACTTATTTTTGAATTTCTCATTTTTGGGGTCAATGTTTTACCCCACAGAAGAAAAACTACCCTAAAGTTACAAAAAAAACCCCCACAAAATCCAAATGTTGATCTTGGTCATTAATTACTTCTCTGTGAACACTAAATTATTTTTTATTAATTAAATAATGTGTGTACTGTGTACCTCCTTCATACCATAATCTGGACATAAAGAGAAAATAAATGTATGCCTTCAAATAATTCACTGTCTAGTTCAGGGATATGCCACTGCCCATTGGAGCCAAGCCATGCTAACTACAGGAAAGGTCAGGGAAGGGAAGTCCCCTTTAAATCAGAATGTTCAACTCAGATATTACTAGTTCACTGACAGAAAATTCCAAATTCTCATTTCTTTAAAGAAAAAATACAAACTTTGTACATGTCACCAAAACTTCTTATATAACATTTACAATTCTATGACAAAGCATACAAATTTTGCATTTCATTTAGTAATAATTCATTGAGCACCTACTATATACCAGCCTCTGATCTAATATCTTGGGATAAAAAGGAACATAATATACACTCCTCTGTTTTTTTAAATATATCAGAGCATAATGCTTTTATACAAAAGGAATTAGTATTGAAGTAATGCATGGGAGTGTCTATTTTTCAAAAAGTGTTACTTTTCATATAAATAGAAGACATTGCTATGATTAAATAATTAGGTCATGCAGAAATTTTCGCTGATAGAATTGGTATAATCAGATTAGTAAAAATACATTTACTAAGGAAAATGAAACCAGACAGTATAATAGCACTTGTTGAAATACCTGCTATTCTTTTGTTTAGACTTAAATCATAGTTCAGATTAAAAAGTCTTTGAAAGTTACCTAACATACTCAAATTTTGAGAGCAGGGAGATTCGGTCTAAGTTGCTAAGCCTGGTCAGATTAATTACTATAAAAGTAAACCCAGAAATTAATCATTTTGTTAAAAATAAATCAACTCCATTTAGAAAAGTTTTATTGGCACTCTCAACTACAAACCACTTTAGCTCTAAAGATGTTTACTGACAAATTACTTTCTTACCTAAGTTTAAAGCTTTCACAGAGTTAAAAGACTATTTTATTACAATTCAGTGTGATTTAGAAATCTGTGTTTCCTACTATAAATAATCAACATTTCTTTTTGGTAGGTTTCCTTTTCTTTTGGGATGAATTTAAATTCAAACTATGTATCTCTTTATTATTATTTCATACTTGTTCATAGAAATCAGTCACAGAAGCACTTGCTATCCAGATGCACAGAGAATGTGTACTGAGTACTCCTGGGCTTCCTAAATACTGGGTTCAGTGTTTGTTTATGACTATGAGGGATAATGAATTTTTGGTTACTTTCAATTGCCTAATCATTGCCACTGTTAACTGGCCACATCCAATGCGCATCCCCCATGGCTGCAGAATCCTGGAGAATATAACTTTCTTCTCACGTTCCATCACCTTGGGTAACTTCTTATAACAGCTGCAGAGTTCACATAAGCTTAAAATTCCTGTCATCAAATGGGCTAAAACATTGGTTGAAAGTGACTGAAACAGTCTCCTGAGAATGCATCCTCAGGTTGGTGATCTGATTTCCCTATGTCATCATTTTGATGGTCTCACTAGAATGCAGTTCTGGGTAACCACGGGCAGTACCACTGTAAATAAACTGTCATCATTTGATCTGGGCCTCATCTGAGATCCGCACCAACTCAGTTTCTCTTGGATGTTTTCCTACTTTCAGATATGCCAATGGAAATAACTGGGGAGAATCAGGCCCAAACTGCCTCAATCTGCTTAATATTTTAATGTATTATTTTTCCTTATCTCTTTGTGTATGCGCTCTTAAACATTTAACAGTAGCTGTCTCCTTGTAAAGCGGGTCTTCTATAAAACTACTGAGGCCGAGCGAGCTGCCTCATGCCTGTAATCCCAGCACTTTGGGAGGCCGAGGCGGGCGGATCACGAGGTCAGGAGACAGGAGACCTAGACCATCCTGGCTAACACGGTGAAACCCCGTCTCTACTAAAAACATAAAAAATTAGCCGGGCGTAGTGGCGGGCGCTTGTAGTCCAACCTACCCCGGTGGCTGAGGCAGGAGAATGGTGTGAACTGGGGAGGCGGAGCTTGCAGTGAGGCGAGATGGCGCCACTGCACTCCAGCCTGGGCAACAGAGTGAGACTCCGCCTCAAAAACAAAAACAACAACAACAACAAAAGATTTCAACTCTGAAAATTCACTGCTTTATCAAATATAAATTAATTAAAGACATCACAAAAGGATGCAAAAATATATTACATTTTAAATAGCATAACTGGATGTTTGTTTACAAGCATCAAAGACATATCAAAAATACAGTTTACTGTTTAATGGCACCTAAAAGTGCCATTTGCATTTATTAATATTAATTATTAATTACGTTTATTAATATTGACTTCCAATATCTAATTCAGGCACTGACATGTCAATAACAATATGTTCTAAATGTGGTTTGGGATAAGGGTAGAAACTCCACTAAACGTTATTTATAATGGCAGGGAGCTTAGGTGTAGACACACAGGTTACAAACACAAAAGCAAGGTGAATAATACCTGCAAAAGACAAAATAAAAAAAATCAATGAGCAAACACACAACAGTGCATGCTCCTCCACTCATGACTTTACATGGTATTGTTTGATGAAACATCTTACTCAGATTTTTGGCTTGTGCTACTAAAAATCTGATAAAAACAATGGAACAGACCTATTGTAGTGTATAATCAAGAAAAATTCCTCCTATACACGCAATTCTAAGATTCTAGGAGAAGCAAATGCAGTAACCATATACATATCCGGTTTTGGACATTTGGTAATGGGAAATTTTGGTGATGGACTGATAAGGGCAACCTGGAGAGGCAGCCAGGAAAATAGTGATCCAGTGATAAAACGGGAGAGAGTTGCATAATACAGAACACGAAAATTTTAAAAGGGATTAAAAAACAGGGAGGCAAAAAAAGGGTTTATTGTAGCCAAAATACAAGGAAAATTTCCATTTATATCACCAATTTAAACATTAAGAATAATGCTCTTTGAATTTTCCAGTCTTTGACTAACAGCTCTTCATTGCTAATTTTTTCACAAGTCTAATGTTTGGCAGGTGAACAGAGATGGGTCAGAGGAGGGGACTGAGGAAATAAAACAAGGCAGGTGAAAACAGTACCATTTGGCAACGTGTGTTTAACAACAAAAAGCAAGAATTAAGTACAACCTGGCGAAAGTCTTTTAAAAATTGCTTCCAAAATTTCGAATAAGATGAGTGAGTAGACTAGTGGCCCATAACTTAACTGTAGATTAGATAGTTTGAATCAAATATGATAAAGAGAAGTAAGATGTTCTTAGGAACCATAAAGTACAGAAACTATTTTATGCAAATGATTTTTTTTTGCCTCCAACTACTTATAAGGGGAAATACTCATGTTAATGTTAATAACACTTTATACTATCATACTTAAATCAAATTTTTAAATGAATTTTCTTGTAACAACTGTTCTTTATCTGCTACACAAAGGTATGGGGGAACATCCACTGCATTAAAGCAAAGCATCTACACATTGCTTTGCTTCTTTGTGAATGAACTACGTACGAGACTCTAGACTCTCTTGTGTTTGTTAAAGACAGCATAATATGTGCAATTGTCAGCCCGATATATGATATGGATACAATTAAAAACAATGAAAAATAGGCTGGAGCCTGGGTAGTCTGGTATAATATATTTTATTGCCCAAATTGTTTTGTGCTTTGGTATTTTAGAGCGATCTTATACCCTACAAAACTCTTTGCTCAGTCTGACAATGGGATGTGAGCAAAAATAATAGCAACAGCAAACTGAACTCTGAAGGTTGGCTTCATTTTAATACAACTTTATGGTATATTGCTATTTCAATAAAATAATTGCTGAGTTTAGTTTTCTTCAGCTGAATTTTGGAGTTGGGTTGCTATAATCTATTCCTCAAGAGGAGGAAAAAAATATATTTATAGAGGTTTAATGCAGATTGTCACATAGAACACAGAGCTGGATCTTAGTTTTCCATTTTCCTTGAGCTACTATAACCAAGAAGAGAACATCTCCAGTAGCAAAAAAAAAATTGCAGATTCATCATGGGCATAGTAGTTTGATATACAAAACAAACTGATTTTAAGCAAGAACATCTGTGCAAAGAAGATTGTAAAAGGTAATTTCAAGGCTACAAAGGAAGAGAAAGTATGTTGATTGGATTTTAAAATAGGCATGTTAAATTTGCACACCTACTGAAATGTGAGGTGCATGACATAATTTAATAAGTTTATTTGATGAAGATTTGCAAAACACCTAACTAGAAAAAAAAGTTATTTCTTTCTTGTTTTCCAATTTTGATATTAGGGAATATGTGACAAGTAAATAAATAAAAAGCAAATATGAAAATGCCAACTTTTCAATTTAGACATTTGCTTGAGGCCCACTCTATGCAAAGCATATAAGCAGAAGATGTATTTACTATCACTTGATTCCTCTGTTCAGAAAAGTATAATAAGGAAACATATAAGTAATTTATGGCATTTGTTGGGGAGAGGAAATTATGGGTTTTCTGAGAACACAGATTGGGGCAGGTAAATTATGCCTCCAAAATCTGGAAGGTTCCCCATTGTAAACACTTAATTTTGAAGGAGGAGTCAAGGCTATTCTATAAAGAAGATGTAGGTGGTTTCTAGGAGGAGAAGTTTTGTATACGGAGACACAAAGTTATTAAACAGCAAAAATATCTGTGAGAAACTGCAGGTGGCTGGTTATTCTGCTTTCTCTCAATATTCTTATTTCACGTGGTACAGAGAATGCTCAGAGTAAGTGTAAAGGCTGAAAAATGTAGAAAATGGAGGGCGAATTCAGGCAGCACTAACATCTAACAGGAATGCAGAAAAAATGCCACTGAGGGCGACTGAGAAGAAATGGTCAGAGAAGTAGGAAGACATAAGGGAATTGTGTCCCAGTAAGTCAGAGTAGAATAAGATACAAAAAAAGATGAAGTGCTCTATAGGGTCACATACTGCCAAAGGATCAAATAGGTAAGAATAGAAGATCATAGCTGAATGTAAAAGTCAGAGGCCAGAGTTGGCCTCAAAAAAAAAGAGCCTCAGTGAAGTATTGGTTTACAAAGTTAGGTCGTAGGATATTGAAGAAGGAACAGAAGGTGAGAAACTGCACTTACATTTGGGAGATAATGGAATAGGTCAGGAGGGATTTGGGCATGTTAATATAATGTGGGGGACAGCCAGGGAGAGGTAAAAATAGAAAATGCAAGAGAAAGAGAGGGTGATTAATAGGACCAGTTCCTTGTAGATGCTGGAAATGATAACAGAAAATGTTCCACTGGAAGGGTCAGCAACGGGACGGAAGAAGGGGAAACTTCTGCACTTAAGAAGCAAGAGGCAGACAGCAGATGGGATATATCTGTCTAAGTTAGGGAAATATGTTTTCCCAAACTTTAAATTCAATACATAAAAACACATACAACAAAACAATCGCCTTCCTACCAAACCACAAATTGTGGAATTTTCATTTTTATTATTTTTGGTACACTTAACTGTTTATTTGATTGAATAAATAATGATGCTGTCAGCTAATGTGTACCTTGTAAATTTTCTTTTAAACAATAGTTTATTTTTATCTAGTCTTAAAAATGCTAACTTTTCTTTGGATAGCTTGTAGTTAGTTTTCTGCATTTGTTCTCAGATTCATATGTTCAAACATAAAAATAGCACAATAGTCCTGTCATAATGAAAAATAAAGATAAGCATTAAATTTTACCATTTTAGTATTAAAAATGGAGCTATGCTGAATCTTTCAGGACTTTATAACATACATACACATTTTACGGGACAACCTCAATCCATCTGAGTATTCCTGGAGCACCTCTGACTAAAACTTTCATTCCTAGCAACTTCTCTGCTTGAAAATGATCAAATGAAAAGCTCATTAAGAATCTAAATATAAACAAATTGGCATAATACAACACATATCTTAAATGGGTTCATATTTAATGTATACCAATAACATAACATAACATAACATAACTATTGAAGACTGGTGAAAATCAAGTGAATTTTCTTAAGTATTTGCTAATTAAGATTTAAAAAATAAATTCATTAAATTTTTGTTTAAAAAAGAATCCTATTGTTTAGTAAACCAGGAATACTGTTCAACAGAAAAAGAGAAAATCTATTACAAAACTAGATAACATATCCTCCAGCAAGTCTCTTAATCTCTCCTATAGTGATATTTTCCATAGAAAATTTTAAGGTGGTAAAGGCATTCTTCTTAATAATTCATGCCACTTGTATCTCAAGCTTTTTTTTTTGGCAGCATAACCACTATGTAGAAGGTTGAAGGAGCCGTGTTTTAGTTATTCGGAACCAATAATTAGGCAACAGCCTATTTGGAAAATGAATTAATATCCCTTCCAAATGCTACCAAGAAAAATCAGATCTGACTTTTCAAAATTTCTGTGACTCTTCAGGATAACTGAGCTCAAACAAAAGCAAACAACAAACAAACAAATGCAACACCACTCAATATCATCAATGAGTTCTATTTTTAAGATATGTGATATTAAAAAGTAATTTAAATTATTTGGATCTCAATATGTACATTGAGGAACTGAACGAAATTTTATTTGTCCCCATCCTGAAATATAATAAATCATTTGTGTGCAAAACATTTATAATTCATATTAAAGTGAATTTTTCTAAAATGCAAGATAGAAGGACAATTCTAAGCTAGCAATTCTAATCAATGTGCCATCTACTTGTGTCCACTGTGGTCTGTTTTTATACTTCTTTTCCAGAATTATCAATAGACACAGGTCTTTATAAAAACTTTTGGGTTTGGATTCATTTTCCTGGAGTTCCCAATATTCTCAGAGTGCTGAAATACTTGTTGGCTGAATAAGGTTATTTATGTTAACTCTATAAAGGCTTATGTGTTGGGGAGCTTTGCATCATTCACAGAAATGTTCTGTGAGTGGCCTGGTCAGGTGGGAAGGGACTTGGAGCAAGTGAGGTTAGAGAAGTAAGTAAGGTACAGATTACCCATATGTATGACCTACAACACTAGCAAAAATAAAAATCAATTTTGTAAATTTTTAGGAAAACTGACAGTATTTGCAGTTCAATATATTAATAACATACTGAGTAATATATAATCTTCCTTTCTGTAAAAAAAAGTAACTGAATGTTATGGTAAGTTTAAACAAATAAAAATAAAACAAGAAAATAAATGTAGGAAGGAAAATATAATTTATTTATGATGGGAAGAAAACAGATGAGATCATATTTATGAACAAACCAGGACAATAGTTGGGGTAGGGGCACTATTAGGTTCATGAGAGAGCTATCTGCGGAATAGCTGGGCCATGAGGCTTCATTGTGCCCAACTAAAGTCTTTTATAACTGATTTTGAAATAGAGTTAAGTAATAGCCTTAGGGAAGGTCCTGATGGAGTATTTGGTCTGAATAAAGAAGCCCACCAGACCCTCTCTTTTAACTTTTATCACAGATCCAATAAGGAAACACCAGAGATACCAACACCAAAGGGAGTAACACTTAAACACTCCACCTCCAGATAAAACAGGGGTGATCTAAATACGGGTGGCAAATTGTGGACTATGACTTATGAAGAGAAACTTCTATAAGATTCATCAACTATAGACTGAATGTTTATTCCATCCCAAGTTCATATGTTGAAATTCTAATCCCCAGTGTGACAGGAGTTAAAATTCTTATAAAAGAAGCTACAGACAGCTCCCTTGCTTCCTGCCACGTGAGATTGTAGTGAGAAGACAGCCAAACACCAAATTTTTTGGCACCTTGATCTTGAATTTCTAGCCTCCAGAACTGTGAGAAATAAATTTCTGTTATTTGTAAGTTAGCAGTTTATGGTATTTAGTTATAGTGGCCTGAAAGAACTGAGACACTGTGTACTTGACAGAGCCCAAAGTGAGTTCTCCCACAGAAGATAAAAGACTGAATTTTAAAATAAATAAGAAAAGTAATTAAAGAAACCAATAAACAAAAGATCTTGTATATTAATTATTTAAACGAATTCAAAGAACTTTGGATAAAATAAACTGCTATGACTATACAATTATTTGAGGGGAACAAAAACAAGAGAGAGAAGACCAACTGAATAAAGAGAACAACTAACACCAGAAAAAAAATAAAAGTAACATAAAGAGCAGAAAAAAACTAAAACACAATTCTAAGAAGTATCTTTAGTGATACTGAAGAGAATATTGCTCTCACAAAACAAGAAATTCAATAGAAAATGTTAAAGGAATCAGAGAACATGTACAATTTCTCAGAAATAAGCAAACTAATATTGAAATAAAAATAAAATGGCTGACTGATAAAGTAAGTTGAATACCAAATTAATAATCCAGAAAATAGAGAACAAATTGTTGCTACCAGATCACAGTGAGAAAGAGATGGGAAATATGACCAAAATATAAAAAGAAATTTAGGGTAGAATTAGAAAGTTTGAAATCCAAAATATACTAATAGTGTATATTAAATTAAAACACAGGAAAAATGAGTAATGATTGTAGTAGTAGTATAAAAAATGTCTTAAGCAAAAGGCATAGACATACAGATTGATAAAATCACTGTGTGCCAAGCATAGTGAACAGAAACAGTATACACCTTGATATATCCTGACCAAAAAAAGATCCTTATTTGGTATTTTGGTGGTCATTTATTAGCCTTAAAATACATTATATCCGAGTGCAATGAAGAAATTCCAAAAGCTTTAAGATAATCAAAATGCGGTTGATACCAAGTCTCTTTTGGTGATTGTGATTGCTAGTTGACAATGAAGCAAAATATTAAAGTTCTATGAAAAAAATCCCTACAGCTAGAACTTTATTGCCAACTCTGTCAGGCCATCAGATGGGTCCCCTCAGATTCCTTACACCCATATGTAGCCCATCACAGTAATCTTAGTCTGAAATAGATCAGCTAGGCACACCTCAAGCTGGAGTCTGCTCACCAATTCCAGACTGGAATAAAGGAAAGAGGTCTACTTTCCTCAATTGCTTCCTAAAACAGGTGATGGAATATAAAAGTGCAGATGAGTTCTCTTCCCACAGGACAAACTTTGACTAAGGGAAGAAATGAGACAAGAGGAAGAGCCTAATAATAAAATTGCCCCCACTTCTTTCTTCTGATGGCCTGTTTTGAGTCACAGTTTGATGTACTTGCAAAGCCAGCATCTGTGTATCTTTGCTGCTAGTTATGATGAATATGAATTTGCTTTGTATTCCTTCTTGCTGTCTGGGGATGCATTTGCACGTAAGTCTTGGCTCATGCTCTGTGTTTTCTGGGAAACTTGATCCAAGACACAAGCCTATTTATCAATTGTGACATCAAATAATTTTATGTAAGAAAGCACCTATAGTTTTATGTTTTGCACTTTGATTTGTTTAAAGAGTGCTTTTGAGGAGAAACTATACCAAAGTACCAACAGCAACAACAAAAACTAAAGAAAAAAAAAAAAAGACGTTCTGTTTGGAAAATAGTGGAAATAACTCTAAAGTGCAAAGAAAGGATATGCCAGTTAGCCAACTGTTTTACATACATAGAGCACATTTGATATTAATTATTATAGGAAGTCAGAGAAGCCCATGAAAAATATCTTCAAGAATAAAATACTTTTAATTATACAAACAGTATTCTAATGTGGAATATTTTGGTAAATAAAAGAAAGGTAGTTTATAACTTAGAGATTAATAGAAATTTGTACATGACTCCAACATTTTGGAACACAAAAAAAGGCATGATTTTGAGTAATGTGTGGAGTATATTTTAAAGTAATAGATTGACACCTGATGTTTAATAATTATTTTCAGGTATCATAGTTTTAGGGGCATGTTTTACATTTGTATTATTTTGTGTCAAAATGCTAGTTGAGGTAGTATGTATGATAATATATTACATTCTGTTTACTATATGTTATTTCAGAAAGAACCAGTAGAAAAATCAAAGAATAATAATGGTGGTTGTAGAAAAGAAATAATCTGCTATGGGTCTTTGTAGTTAGAATTAAAGAACAGAAATCAAATATGAAAAGCTCTGAAATGTTAAAAATATTTTATAATAACTGAGGTCAAAAAATACAGAGAGAAAACGAAGTAGAGGGAGGCACAGGCACACCAATTTTCTCATCACATAGCAGAGCCTCTACACAGAGAGTAACAAGTTAATGTAACTAAAACTAAACTCATGAATCAATAAATTAAAGTATAATCATATTATTGACAGGTTTAGAGATGATAACTAAAATAATTTAAAATAATAATGTAAAAATCAGGAGGTGCATCTGCATATGGAACATATTCTAATATGAACCACATTCTTGACCATAAAACAAATCTCGATAAATTCCAAAATTTGAAATCATACTGATATGGTTTGGATTTGTGCCCCTGCCCAAATCTCATGTCAAACTGTAATTCCCAATGTTGGAGGAGGGGCCTGGTGGGAGATGATTCTATTATGGGGGCAGATATCCCCCATCCCTTACTGTTCTCATGATAGTGAGTGAGTTCTGACAATATCTGGTTGTTTAAAAGTGTGTAGCATCCCCATCTTTCAGCTCTTCTTCCTTTCTGAACCATGTAGGACATGTTTCCTTCCTCTTCACCTTCTGCCATGATTGTAAGTTTCCTTGAGTCCTCCCTAGCTATACTTCCTGTACAGCCTGTAGAACTATGAGCCAGTTAAACTTATTTTCTTTATAAATTACCCAGTCTCAGGTGTCTATTTATAGCAATGTGAGAACAGACTAATATTCATACCAATAACACGTTCAGACCACGGTAGAACAAAAATACAAATCAGTACCAAGAGGATCCCTCAAAACCACACAATTACATGGAAATCAGAAAACTTGCTCCTGAATGATTTTCAGGTAAATAATGAAATCAAGGCATACATTTTAAAAATATTTAAAATAAATGAAAACAGAGACACAACATACTAGAACATCTAGAACACAGCTAAAGCACTGTTAAGAGGAAATTTTATAGTGCTAAATACCTACACCAAGAAGTTAGAAAGATCTCAATTGCCAATCTGTCATTGCACCTGGAGGAACTAGAAAATCAAGAAAAAATTAAACCCAAAACTAGACAAAGAAAAAAAATAACAAAAATCAGAACATAACTGAATGAAATTGAGATCCAAAAATCCACACAAAGTATGAGCAAAACCAAACCTGGTTCTTTGAAAGGACAAACAAGATTGATAGACCAGTACCTAGATTAGCAAATAAAAATAAAAAAAGATCCAAATAAGCACAACCAGAAATGACAAAGGTTACATTACAGCAAATCCCACAGAAATACAAAAAAAACTCTGAGAGTATTATGAACACCTCTATGCACAAAATGTAGAAAATCAAGATGAAATGGTTACATTTTTAGAAACACACAACCTCCCCAAACTGAGTCAGAAAGGTATCAAAACACTGAATAGACAAATATTGATTTCTGAAATTGAATCAGTAATAAAAATCCTACCAACCAGAAAGAGCCCTTGGACTAGACGGATTCACAGCTGAATTCTACGAAATATACAAAGAAGAACTGGCACCAATCCACCAATCTACTGAAACTATTCAAACAAACTGAGGCGGAATGACTCCTCTCTAACTCATTCTATGGAGCTAGAATCATGCTGATACCAAAATCTTGCAAAGGCACAACAAAAACAACAAAACACTACAGGCCAATATCCTCGATGAGCATAGACTCAAAGATCCTCAACAAAATACTAACAAATTGAATCCAGCAGCACATCTAAAAGTTAATTCACCACAATTAAGTAGGCTTTATTCTTGGAATGCAGGGCTGGTTCAACAAACACAAATCAATACATTTGACTCACCGCATAAACAGAATTAAAAACAAAAACCATACGATTATCTCAATAGATGCAGAAAAAGCATTTGATAAAATTCAACATCCTTTCATTAAAAAAAAAAAAAACCTCTCAACTAACCTAGGCACTGAAGAACATACCTCAAAATAATAACAATATATGACAAACCCACAGGCAATCTATGACAAACCCACAGCCAATATCATACTGAAGGGGCAAAAACTGGAAGCACTCTACTTAAGAACTAAAGCAAGACAAGCATGCCCACTCTTACTACTTCTATTCAACTTAGTATTGGAAATCTTAGCCAGAGCAATCAAGAAAGAGAAAGATATAAAATGCATTCAAATAGTAAAAGAAGAAGTCTAATTATCTCTTTATTGATGATATGATTTTGTACCTAAAATACCCTAAAAACTCTGCCAAAAGGCTCTTAGAACTGACAAAAAAACTTCAATAAAGTTTCAGTTTACAAAATCTATGTACAAAAATCAGTTGCATTTCCAGGCACTAATAATGTTCAAGCTGAGAGCTAAATGAAGAACACAATCCCATTTACAGTATCTGCACACACACACGCACACAAAAATCCTAGTAATTCTATTCAAGCTGAGAGCCAAATGAAGAACACAATCCCATTTACAATATCTGCACACACACACACACACACACACACACACACACACACACAAATCATAGTAATTAATGTAACCAAGGAGGTGCAATATCTCTACAAGGAGAGCTGCAAAACACTGCTGAAAGAAATCATAGATGATAAAATGGGAAAAAACATCCCATGCTCATAGATTGAAATAATCAATATTGTTAATATGTTCATGTTGCCCAAAGCAATGTACAGATTCAGCACTATTCTCATCGAACTACCGATGTCGTTTTTCACAGAATCAGGAAACATGATTCTAAAATTCACATGGATCCAAAAATGAGCCCAAATAACCAAAGCAATCCTAAGCCAAAAGAACAAAGCTGGAGACATTTCCTAACTTCAAACTATTCTATAAGGCTACAGTAACCAAAACAGCATGGTAGACACATAGTGCAAAAAAATAGACATATAGATCGATGGAACAAGAGAGAAAACTAGAAACAAAACTGCACATCCACAAACATCTGATCTTCAACAAAGTCTACAATAATAAGCAATGAAGAAAGGACTCTCTATTAAATAAATGGTTCTGGGAAAATGATCTAGCCATATGCAGAAGAAGATAACTCAACCCCTAGTTTTACTGTTTTTAACTATGAAAAATTTACTCAAGATGGATGAAATATTTAAATGTAAAACCTCAAACTATAAAAACCACAAAGAAAAAAATCTGAAAAACATCATTATGGACATAGGCTTTGGCAAATAATTTATGACTAGGCCCTCAAAAGCAATTGCAACAGAAACAAAAATGGACAAATGGGACCTAATTATACTAAAAAGTTTGTGCACAGCAAAAAGAAACTATCAACAGAATAAACAGACAATCTACAAAATGGGAAAAAATATTCACAAAACTATGCATTCAACAGAGAGTTAATATCCATAATCAATAAGGAACTTAAACAATTAATCAAGCAAAAACCAATAACCCTATTAAAAATGGGTAAAGAACAGGAACAGACACCTCTCTAAAGATGACATACAAGTTGCCAACAAACACATGAAAAAATGCTCAACATTATTCATCATAGAGAAACACAAATCAAAACCACAATAAGATACCACCTCACACCAGTGAAAATGACTATCAAGTAGTCTAAAAATTACATATGTTGTGAAGGTTATAGAGAAAAAACTGCTTATATGCTCTTGGTGAGAATGTAAATTAGTTTAGCCATTATGGGAAGCAGTTTGGAAAATTCTCAAATAACTTAAAACAGAACTATGATTTGGTCCAACAATCCCATTCCTGGATATATATCCAAGGGAAAATAAATCATTCTACCAAAAAGATACATGCACTCTTATGTTTATCACAGCACTTTTCACACTAGCAAAGACATAGAATCAAACTAGACGTCCATCAGTGGTGAGTTAGATTAAGAAAATGTGGCACATTTACACCACGGAACACTACACAGCCATAAAGAAGAATGTCTTTACAGCTTTGTAATATTCCATGGTGTAATGGATGTGTAGTATTCCACGTCCTTTGAAGAAACATGGATGCAGATGGAGGCCATTATCCTAAGTGAATTAACACAGGAACAGAACATCAAATACCCTATGTTCTCACTGATAAGTGAAAGTTAAATATTGAGTACGCATGGGCATAAAGGTGCAAACAACAGGGAATGGGGGCCACTGGGGGGGAGGGGGGAGGGAGAAAAGGGTAAAAAAACTACCTGTCAGGTACTATGCTCATTACCTGGTGACAGGATCATTTATACACCAAAGTTCAGTGACACAATTTACCCAGGTTACAATCCTGCATATATACCTCCTGAATCTAAAATAAAATTTAAGGAATGAAACAGGTTTCAAAACCACAATAGCAGCTAAAATATAAGGAGTTGGATGTGGGAAAAAATTAGTAAGTAGTATAATTTTGCAAATTATCTTATTTTTTTAAATGTGAGTTAAAATATACTTCTGAAAATAAGTTGATAAACAGATATATAAATTTTTATTTATATTTATGGTTAAAATGAGATAATAAAACTAAAATTGCTTAAAAACAAGTATTCCTGAAGTATGAGGCTGGGCAAAATAGGACAGATATGTAAGATTTTCTTTAAATATTATTTAGTGTTGTCTGAGTTATTTTTAAAAATTAAACACAAAATTACTTCCTTTTCCTGAAATAAATAAAATGACCTCCTTTTTCTGAACTAAGAAGAAATATTTACTATCTTGGGCATCCGGTGAATGGATTGGGGAAAAGGGTTTAATGGAAAGAGACAAAGTTTGATGGCATTTTGATAATTAAGGTGAGAGATGTTAAGAATCTGAAATTTAAAAAGTAGCAGTTTGTTCATGTATAGATTAAAAGTTTTGTAGATATGAAATGAGAACATATTTGATAATCAGAAGTTTGAAATACAAACTAATAATACAAAGATACTTTTTCATTTTCTATCATGACAGGCTTGAAGGTCTCTGTGCCATCATCCTAGATAAATGAGGGATTCACCAGGAAGAATGTATATTGATGTATTGATGGTGGTTATGAGGGACACAAAGTAAATAGTTCAGTTTTATCTTAGCTAGTTTTGACCTTTGAAACTTGAAATATCTCTGAGCATTTAAGCAATGAAGCAATTGAATGTATGATTCTGGAATTCAGATCTTATTTTTTTTTTCTTTTTTTTAAAATTTATTTATTATTATTATACTTTAAGTTGTAGGGTACATGTGCATAACGTGCAGGTTTGTTACATATGTATACTTGTGCCATGTTGGTGTGCTGCACCCATCAACTTGTCATTTACATCACGTATAACTCCCAATGCAATCCCTCCCCCCTCCCCCCTCCCCATGATAGGCCCCTGTGTGTGATGTTCCCCTTCCTGAGTCCAAGTGATCTCATTGTTCAGTTCCCACCTATGAGTGAGAACATGCGGTGTTTGGTTTTCTGTTCTTGTGATAGATTGCTAAGAATGATGGTTTCCAGCTGCATCCATGTCCCTACAAAGGACACAAACTCATCCTTTTTGATGGCTGCATAGTATTCCATGGTGTATATGTGCCACATTTTCTTAATCCAATCTGTCACTGATGGACATTTGGGTTGATTCCAAGTCTTTGCTATTGTGAATAGTGCTGCAATAAACATACGAGTGCATGTGTCTTTATAGCAGCATAATTTATAATCCTTTGGGTATATACCCAGTAATGGGATGGCTGGGTCATATGGTACATCTAGTTCTAGATCCTTGAGGAATCTCCATACTGTTTTCCATAATGGTTGAACTAGTTTACAATCCCACCAACAGTGTAAAAGTGTTCCTATTTCTCCACAGCCTCTCCAGCACCTGTTGTTTCCTGACTTTTTAATGATCGCCATTCTAACTGGTGTGAGATGGTATCTCATTGTGGTTTTGATTTGCATTTCTCTGATGGCCAGTGATGATGAGCATTTTTTCATGTGTCTGTTGGCTGTATGAATGTCTTCTTTTGAGAAATGTCTGTTCATATCCTTTGCCCACTTTTTGATAGGGTTGTTTGTTTTTTTCTTGTAAATTTGTTTGAGTTCTTTGTAGGTTCTGGATATTAGCCCTTTGTCAGATGAGTAGACTGCAAACATTTTCTCCCATTCTGTAGGTTGCCTGTTCACTCTGATGGTAGTTTCTTTTGCTGTGCAGAAGCTCTTTAGTTTAATGAGATCCCATTTGTCAATTTTGGCTTTTGCTGCCGTTGCTTTTGGTGTTTTAGACATGAAGTCTTTGCCCATGCCTATGTCCTGAATGGTACTACCTAGGTTTTCCTCTAGGATTTTTATGCTATTAGGTCTAACATTTAAGTCTCTAATCCATCTTGAATTAATTTTCGTATAAGGAGTAAGGAAAGGATCCAGTTTCAGCTTTCTACTTATGGCTAGCCAATTTTCCCAGCACCATTTATTAAATAGGGAATCCTTTCCCCATTTCTTGTTTCTCTCAGGTTTGTCAAAGATCACATGGCTGTAGATGTGTGGTATTATTTCTGAGGACTCTGTTCTGTTCCATTGGTCTATATCTCTGTTTTGGTACCAGTACCATGCTGCTTTGGTTACTGTAGACTTGTAGTATAGTTTGAAGTCAGGTAGCGTGATGCCTCCAGCTTTGTTCTTTTGACTTAGGATTGTCTTGGAGATGCGGGCTCTTTTTTGGTTCCATATGAACTTTAAAGCAGTTTTTTCCAATTCTGTGCAGAAACTCATTGGTAGCTTGATGGGGATGGCATTGAATCTATAAATTACCTTGGGCAGTATGGCCATTTTCACGATATTGATTCTTCCTATCCATGAGCATGGTATGTTCTTCCATTTGTTTGTGTCCTCTTTTATTTCACTGAGCAGTGGTTTGTAGTTCTCCTTGAAGAGGTCCTTTACATCCCTTGTAAGTTGGATTCCTAGGTATTTTATTCTCTTTGAAGCAAGTGTGAATGGAAGTTCATTCCTGATTTGGCTCTCTGTTTGTCTGTTACTGGTGTATAAGAATGCTTGTGATTTTTGCACATTAATTTTGTATCCTGAGACTTTGCTGAAGTTGCTTATCAGCTTAAGGAGATTTGGGGCTGAGACAATGGGGTTTTCTAAATATACAATCATGTCATCTGCAAACAGGGACAGTTTGACTTCTTCTTTTCCTAACTGAATACCCTTGATTTCTTTCTCTTGCCTAATTGCCCTAGCCAGAACTTCCAACACTATGTTGAATAGGAGTGGTGAGAGAGGGCATCCCTGTCTTGTGCCAGTTTTCAAAGGGAATTTTTCCAGTTTTTGCCCATTCAGTATGATATTGGCTGTGGGTTTGTCATAAATAGCTCTTATTATTTTGAGGTACGTTCCATCCATACCGAATTTATTGAGCGTTTTTAGCATGAAGGGCTGTTGAATTTTGTCAAAAGCCTTTTCTGCATCTATTGAGATAATCATGTGGTTCTTGTCTTTGGTTCTGTTTATATGCTGGATTATGTTTATTGATTTGCAAATGTTGAACCAGCCTTGCATCACAGGGATGAAGCCCACTTGATCATGGTAGATAAGCTTTTTGATGTGTTGCTGAATCCGGTTTGCCAGTATTTTATTGAGGATTTTTGCATCGATGTTCATCAGGGATATTGGTCTAAAATTCTCTTTTTTGGTTGTGTCTCTGCCAGGCTTTGGTATCAGGATGATGTTGGCCTCATAAAATGAGTTAGGGAGGATTCCCTCTTTTTCTATTGATTGGAATAGTTTCAGAAGGAATGGTACCAACTCCTCCTTGTACCTCTGGTAGAATTCAGCTGTGAATCCATCTGGTCCTGGACTTTTTTTGGTTGGTAGGCTATTAATTATTGCCTCAATTTCAGAGCCTGCTATTGGTCTATTCAGGGATTCAACTTCTTCCTGGTTTAGTCTTGGAAGAGTGTAAGTGTCCAGGAAATTATCCATTTCTTCTAGATTTTCCAGTTTATTTGCATAGAGGTGTTTATAGTATTCTCTGATGGTAGTTTGTATTTCTGTGGGGTCGGTGGTGATATCCCCTTTATCATTTTTAATTGCGTCGATTTGATTCTTCTCTCTTTTCTTCTTTGTTAGTCTTGCTAGTGGTCTGTCAATTTTGTTGATCTTTTCAAAAAACCAACTCCTGGATTCATTGATTTTTTGGAGAGTTTTTTGTGTCTCTATCTCCTTCAGTTCTGCTCTGATCTTAGTTATTTGTAGCCTTCTGCTAGCTTTCGAATGTGTTTGCTCTTGCTTTTCTAGTTCTTTTAATTGCGATGTTAGAGTGTCAATTTTAGATCTTTCCTGCTTTCTCTTGTGGGCATTTAGTGCTATAAATTTCCCTCTACACACTGCTTTAAATGTGTCCCAGAGATACTGGTATGTTGTATCTTTGTTCTCATTGGTTTCAAAGAACATCTTTATTTCTGCCTTCATTTCGTTATGTACCCAGTAGTCATTCAGGAGCAGGTTGTTCAGTTTCCATGTAGTTGAGCAGTTTTGATTGAGTTTCTTAGTCCTGAGTTCTAGTTTGATTGCACTGTGGTCTGAGAGACAGTTTGTTATAATTTCTGTTCTTGTACATTTGCTGAGGAGTGCTTTACTTCCAATTACGTGGTCAATTTTGGAGTAAGTACGATGTGGTGCTGAGAAGAATGTATATTCTGTTGATTTGGGGTGGAGAGTTCTATAGATGTCTATTAGGTCTGCTTGCTGCAGAGATGAGTTCAATTCCTGGATATCCTTGTTAACTTTCTGTCTCGTTGATCTGTCTAATGTTGACAGTGGAGTGTTGAAGTCTCCCATTATTATTGTATGGGAGTCTAAGTCTCTTTGTAAGTCTCTAAGGACTTGCTTTATGAATCTGGGTGCTCCTGTATTGGGTGCATATATATTTAGGATAGTTAGCTCTTCCTGTTGAATTGATCCCTTTACCATAATGTAATGGCCTTCTTTGTCTCTTTTGATCTTTGATGGTTTAAAGTCTGTTTTATCAGAGACTAGTATTGCAACCCCTGCTTTTTTTGTTCTCCATTTGCTTGGTAGACCTTCCTCCATCCCTTTATTTTGAGTCTATGTGTGTCTCTGCATGTGAGATGGGTCTCCTGAATACAGCAGACTGATGGGTCTTGACTCTTTATCCAGTTTGCCAGTCTGTGTCTTTTTAATTGGAGCATTTAGTCCATTTACATTTAAGGTTAAGATTGTTATGTGTGAACTTGATCCTGCCATTATGATATTAACTGGTTATTTTGCTCATTAATTGATGCAGTTTCTTCCTAGCCTCGATGGTCTTTACATTTTGGCATGTTTTTGCAATGGCTGGTACCGGTTGTTCCTTTCCATGTTGAGTGCTTCCTTCAGGGTCTCTTGTAAGGCAGGCCTAGTGGTGACAAAATCTCTAAGCATTTGCTTATCTGTAAAGGATTTTATTTCTCCTTCACTTATGAAACTTAGTTTGGCTGGATATGAAATTCTGGGTTGAAAATTTTTTTCTTTAAGAATGTTGAATATTGGCCCCCACTCTCTTCTGGCTTGGAGAGTTTCTGCTGAGAGATCTGCTGTTAGTCTGATGGGCTTCCCTTTGTGGGTAACCCGACCTTTCTCTCTGGCTGCCCTTAAGATGTTTTCCTTCATTTCAACTTTGGTGAATCTGGCAATTATGTGTCTTAGAGTTGCTCTTCTCGAGGAGTATCTTTGTGGCGTTCTCTGTATTTCCTGGATTTGAATGTTGGCCTGCCCTACTAGGTTGGGGAAGTTCTCCTGGATGATATCCTGAAGAGTGTTTTCCAACTTGGTTCCATTTTCCCCCTCACTTTCAGGCACCCCAATCAGATGTAGATTTGGTCTTTTTACATAATCCGATACTTCTTGCAGGCTTTGTTCATTTCTTTTTCTTCTTTTTTCTTTTGGTTTCTCTTCTCGCTTCATTTCATTCATTTGATCCTCAATCGCTGATACTCTTTCTTCCAGTTGATCGAGTCGGTTACTGAAGCTTGTGCATTTGTCATGTATTTCTCGTGTCATGGTTTTCATCTCTTTCATTTCGTTTATGACCTTCTCTGCATTAATTACTCTAGCCATCAATTCTTCCACTTTTTTTTCAAGATTTTTAGTTTCTTTGCGCTGGGTACGTAATTCCTCCTTTAGCTCTGAGAAATTTGATGGACTGAAGCCTTCTTCTCTCATCTCGTCAAAGTCATTCTCCGTCCAGCTTTGATCCGTTGCTGGCGATGAGCTGCGCTCCTTTGCCGGGGAAATGTGCTCTTATTTTTTGAATTTCCAGCTTTTCTGCCCTGCTTTTTCCCCATCTTTGTGGTGTTATCTGCCTCTGGTCTTTGATGATGGTGATGTACTGATGGGGTTTTGGTGTAGGTGTCCTTCCTGTTTGATAGTTTTCCTTCTAACAGTCAGGACCCTCAGCTGTAGGTCTGTTGGAGATTGCTTGAGGTCCACTCCAGACCCTGTTTGCCTGGGTATCAGCAGCAGAGGCTGCAGAAGATAGAATATTTCTGAACAGCGAGTGTCCCTGTCTGATTCTTGCTTTGGAAGCTTCCTCTCAGGGGTGTACTCCACCCTGTGAGGTGTGGGGTGTCAGACTGCCCCTAGTGGGGGATGTCTCCCAGTTAGGCTACTCAGGGGTCAGGGACCCACTTGAGCAGGGAGTCTGTCCCTTCTCAGATCTCAACCTCCGTGTTGGGAGATCCACTGCTCTCTTCAAAGCTGTCAGACAGAGTCGTTTGCGTCTGCAGAGGTTTCTGCTGTTTTTGTTATTTTTACTGTGCCCTGTCCCCAGAGGTGGAGTCTACAGAGACAGGCAGGTTTCCTTGAGCTGCTGTGAGCTCCACCCAGTCCGAGCTTCCCAGCAGCTTTGTTTACCTACTTAAGCCTCAGCAATGGCAGGCGCCCCTCCCCCAGCCTCGCTGCTGCCTTGCCGGTAGATCACAGACTGCTGTGCTAGCAATGAGGGAGGCTCCGTGGGTGTGGGACCCTCCCGGCCAGGTGTGGGATATGATCTCCTGGTGTGCCTGTTTGCTTAAAGCGCAGTATTGGGGTGGGAGTTACCTGATTTTCCAGGTGTTTTGTGTCTCAGTTCCCCTGGCTAGGAAAAGGGATTCCCTTCCCCCTTGTGCTTCCCAGGTGAGGCAATGCCTCACCCTGTTTCAGCTCTCGCTGGTCGGGCTGCAGCAGCTGACCAGCACCGATAGTCCGGCACTCCCCAGTGAGATGAACCCAGTACCTCAGTTGAAAATGCAGAAATCACCAGTCTTCTGTGTCGCTCGCGCTGGGAGTTGGAGACTGGAGCTGTTCCTATTCGGCCATCTTGCTCCGCCCCCCAGATCTTATTTTAAGATATACATTTGATGGTCATAAAATATTTGTGGATATTAAAAACTAAACTAATGAAGGAAATCACTTTTAGTGACAATGTGATGTATTTAAGAAGAATTAAGTACAGAACACTGAGTGACACCTACTTTTGAATAGATGGGCATAAAATAGTTACCCTAAGTGGTAATACACTTTGAACCAGTGATCATAGAAGAAACCAGGAAGTCACTCCTGGTTTCAAAACTTGGAGGGAAAAAAGACCGTTGAACAGAAAATAAAGTCACATGAGACAAACAGAAAGAGTGAGAGATATCCAATGTTTTTGGCTTGTTATTGACTGATTATATGGATTGTCATTGGAATGACCAGACATTCACTAGTGCAAGAAAAACGTGTGTTGACAAAGTAAATAGGAAGAACACAAAGTGCTTGATTTTGAAAATTATAAAATATAAGAAACAATAGAAATGGTTATCTATTTGTATGCTGAAGAAAAGAAAGCTGATGCTAATTGAGGACAGGAATTTAAATTACATAAGTGAAAACATGAAGAAATTAAGCCTACAGGAGAGCAGAAAGGTAACATTTGACCCAAATGTCCAAGAATCACCTGGACTAATAGGATATGTCTTTTTCTCTGAGACTCATAGGAAAGAAGTGTGGATATTATTGAGTGGATAATACTTTGCAATTTTGCATTTGAAACAATTTATTTCGAATATCTTACATTTTCTTAATTCTACTGAAGACAATAGCAGGTGTTAAGTGATACGAAAAACGATTTGGAATTGCAATGATTGAATAATTTGGTAACAGATATGTCAAATGTCTAGGATAGTTTCTCTGGCAAATGGGAAGTGAAACTACCTAGTATTAGGTTTGAGGAATTCTGAGCTAATAATCCAGTTGTGATTATGGGTACATATTGTTAGTGACAACTTGACAGATCATGAAATTTGTACTGTAGCGTGCTACAGTTCAGCTGTTGGAGTGGGAAAAATGGGATTGTTTTAGAGCCTGCTTTTGCAGGACCAGTGTGGTGAGAAGAAGCCAAGGATTTAAGGATACTGAGAGGAAAGTGATATGTGAATGTCTTGCAGGTTATAGTTTGAAGATGGATGGATGCCAAATGAGAAGTGTTGATGGTTTGAGAGAAAATAAAGAGTTGAAACACTGACAATTTTCTACAAGTGGAAGAGATGCTCTGATAGTAAGGAATTAAAGATAAAAGATTCAGGTGAAGCAATAAAATAAATAGCATTTGTTATTCCAGACCAAGAATGTTTCCTGATGTTCATTATATTGAGGAAATGGTCATCAGAATGGGTAACAGCAGTTGAGTGAAGATTAATTGTGTTAGGGTTTCAAAGTTGAATACATTTGGGTATGGCTGTATTGGATGGGTTTTCTACCAAGATGCTGAAAGCTCTTAAGATTTAAGTAAAATGATATATGGAAACTTTCTTGACACACAATTGGTATTCAGCAAATACTCCCTTGAGTGTGATAAAATGACTTTCAAGTATTAAATTGTACCAAATAGTAAATGTTGTAGAAATGTACATTAGTCTTCTACTAGTATCTTAATAACAGTTGAGAAGAAACCTACACTTCAGGGAAAACATCTGTATCCACCCTCTCAAAATGGAGTGGAAAGAAAAAAATACTCAAAAATTTAGTTGAAGGAATGAACATTTTGCCTACAGTAATTAATTTATGCAAAGAGTCTAAAAGCTACTGCTTGCCAGATTTCCTGCCATTTTCTTTATCTGATTTTAATCTTGTAGAAGTAACTTTAATTCAATTTTTAATTTTAGCTTGAAATTAGTGAATTTTGGTTGAAGTTGCATTTACTTTACTGTGCTTATACTGTGTCTTTTCCATAAAGTTAGAATATGTTTTGCTACTTTTTTTCACCCAGACATATTGAAGGAAGATTTATAAAACACTAAAAACATTATAAAGATTTTTATACATTCAAAGGAAACTCCACGTGAATCTTTTTCATGAATATGTTCTTTACATTTTACATATTTTCCAATGTCTCTTACTTCTATTTTTCAGTCACACATATGTTGATCATTAAAATATATCATGCATTCTAATAATCATACTTTGTATTGTTCAAGCCAGAAGAACAGAATAAAAGTTACATTGCAAATGACTACATGTACTGCTATGAAAGTTTAGAGTATTTTTTTATTCAAGCTTGTAATTATTTGACTTTGACCATTTAAATCACTATTGAGAAAATGGGGTGGAAGATTAAAAATTATCTGATACATTTATACTGCTTAAACAACAAACAATTCATATCATTCAGAAGAAAATTATACCTGTCTTCTTAATAGCAGGCTGGGTCCATGAATTATTCAGATGACAGGCCAGATGCTGTCACTTAATGGACATAGCCTATACTGGTAGTTTTTCAGAGATAGCCATAGGGAGTAAGGGTTCATACTCAATGAGGATGCCATTATTAAAGTACCATTTACCCCTTAACTTCTTTCACTCCCTTACTTCCATTTTGACACATAAATTCATTGTACCTTTCTTTATCTGTTGGATTCTGAGAATTTTAGTCCCAACGACAATTTTTCAAATGTTATCAGTGATTGAAAACAAGTGGTTATAATGAAAGTAGATTTGAAATCTTCAGTCTAGCATTTATAGTTTTGAATGGTATAATTATGAAACCATCGTGTGTGTGCTTTCACAATATATTATGACAGAAGATTGCATTCCATGTAAAGATTATTCCCCAGGATAAGAGTTTAAAACACGATTTTTCTCATTTTTCTCTTCACCATATTCCAAATTAGAGTTTGGCCCAAAATAAGCCAATGAAGACTTTAGAAGAAATCTCCATTCACCGCAAGTAGCTCATTAGCATTTCTGTTGCTACTGATGTGTTGCTCCGTAACTTTGCCCACTGATAAAAAATGCTTACTGTGGAGTAGATAAGGGATATGGTAGTGAGGTAAGGGTCTCAACACATATTCATAAAGCAAGCATGGTGTGCATGCTTCTATAAAGGAGTACCTGTGATATTAGGCCCTTTACACACCAGACACGTTAAAACATAACGTTTTTTACCATCCTATTTCAAATGTTTACTCTAGTAACGAGCACTGTCAAATGCAAAATGTAGTGGGACTAACCTCAGTGTTGTTAGAGAACTATCATTTCATATACATGTCATGTTCTCATGGAGAGTGGTTGGGTGAGTGTTTGACTTCTTTCTCATTGAACTTCCATAGGCAATGATCATTTAAATTGTCCTTTTATTCACTGATGTGTTTAAAAGGATAATTCAAAGACAGAGTTAATGTTGAAACTCTCTAGTATAGAATGGATTAACTCTCAGGCAGATTTTTTATATATATATATATTCTATGGGCTCAAATGCTGGTAAACCATGTATTTTTTGTTTTTGTTTTGTTTTTCGTGCCCACTTACTAATTTTTTTTTTTTTAATTATCTGGAGCAAACTGAGGAGACAAACAATTTAAAAGAGAGAGAGAGAGAAAAGAAACTATATATTTTACTGCATAGCCTTTCTGTGTGGCAGATTTTTGTGACACAGATTCACAATGTTCACTTTTAAAGTTCATCTTATTTTGTCTACAATATTTTTACCTTGAGAATTTCCCAATTTAGTTAAAGATGTAAGTGCAATCCCTGCCTTTCTGCATGTGTTTTTTTTTTGTGTGTTGTTTGCTATCTCTTGCACTAATACACATTTAAATTGCTTCCAAACTCGTGTTAATGAACACACAAATCATGTGGTAGAATTGAAAAAGAAAACCTCTAAAAACTGAAGAAGGTAAACTTGTGCTAGAATTTCATTCCCAGAACAGAGAAAACCCACCTTTTCTCTTGTTCTACCATGAACACTCTTTCCAGATTCTCCCAAGCACTCTGTCTTCTTTCTCCTAGTTTTCCTCATAAGATGGGCAAACCCAGCATCCTGAGTATCCCCGGGTAGGCTGTGCCATCTGGTGTCATTAAGAACAAGGAAGCACTGTTCATCCGGGAGAGCAATCAGACATTTTATGCTGCTGCAGCTGTCATCCCAGCATTGTGGCGTCCTGCCATCATGGCTGCAGGGGATAACTTTGGCTCTAGGAGGACTGGCATCCCTGGAAGAGGATGACATCTCACACACAGAGCACCCCCCCCCGACTCCCCAACCCTTGCTTTGGACAGCTGTTTCCAACACTTGGCAGATGGATACAGATCACAATGAAGTCTAGTCAACCAACACAATTTCTCAGTTTGAGAATTCTGGTTCTTTAAATTTTGGAAACCTCACCAAAACTGATTTGATCTTCTTGTTCCCAATATAGCTTAGCCATTGACAAGTCACAGAGATCCTAAGGTCCATTGCATGTCAAAACTTCAGTTCTCTATCATCTCCCCAGGCTCTGGGACTCCTAAGTTGGCTTGATCTTTGAGATGACATTGCTGTCCAACTGTACATGGCAGGCTTAAGGACTTGGTTTCCTTAATTCCAGGACTTCCTCAAAGGTGCAAAATTAAGGAGAGAGAGCAGTTATGAAAGTGGTGCTTAAAACTCCTAACACCTGGGCAGTCAGAGACACATCTGGGTTCCAAAAATGCAGGGTAGGAGCTTCCACAATGGGAATTCTTTCCAACAGATGACACAATGTTTAGAATATGTGATTGCTTCTTAGCCAAAACAATTTTTAAGCAATTAAGACTTACAGAGCTTTCTGCTTACTATAATTAAGAGATTCTAGCCTCTTCTTTGTGAGCTCACTTTAAAAATAAGATACAAATGCTGAATATCCCCACAGTCTTAGAGTCCCTATGGAGTAATGGTACTTATTCAAAGGCTCTCAAGCCCCATGTGGCTCTTGCATAAGCTTTTCAAGTCCTCTTATTTTCATACAAGAATACTGCATTATTCTAGACTCCACGGGGATGACGTAATCTTGTGGCTCCAGGGGAAGCAGTGATTGCAAATGAGGCCAGAGTTAGATGACACAGAGACACTGCATATTAGATCACGAGGCTGTCCCAATTCCAGAATTAGAGACTACTGCTAAGAAGAAACGAGAAATATATATCTGTGCATGGGCAGCTCTTTGTATACAGTGCTGTTGTATTTTGTGAATATCAGTTGTTTTACTAGATGTTTCTCTATAGTTGATAGCTATGTAACTTGAATAATATAAAACCCGTGTAATTACTTTATCTGTTAGACAAATATGTAGATTTTATTGATTAGATATATCATAAAGTAGGTACTCTTTCACTTCGGAAGCTATTTAAATAAAACTCAGTTCATGTGATCAAGTAAGACCATTGATTTTTTTTTTTCTTTTTAAATTGTGAAGCAAATAAGAAGAGAAGCTAATTTGTTTTGCAGGTCTAATTGCTGGCTATGTGATTTAGGAAAGTAGAATAATTTCTCCTAAGATGACAGATTAAGTAATTGAAAACAAATTTAAATTCATTACACTAAAACAAGAAACTTATAGCAAAAAAAAAGAATCAGAAATGAAAGCATTTTGGAATTCCTAATGGTTCTGAGAAATCTCAAGGCACACTGCATAGACTGTGGTTCTCTGTAGATGATGGCTGTTGTACTGCTCAGTATCTATTACCTTTTCTCTTTTTTTTCTTTCTTTTTAAATTTCAATCTAAAAGTAGACTTTTCAACCAGAACAAGTTACATTCGAATGAAAGTACTTTTGAATCAAAATGTCCACAATTTACTTCCAGAGAATTTGAATCTCATCATTTATATGTTCAAGTTTTCTGTCCTTTCTCACAGAAAAAAAGTTAGCTATCGATACAAACAACACTTTTACATGAAATCAAAAGACTTATTTTTCCCCACCTTTTATTTGCACCCCTCACTTGGTCCTCAAAAATGACCTTTCTCTGCTAGTCAACCTTCAAGACTGATAGGTTGGGTATTTTGCTAGTAAATTTTTTAGAAGACAGAAACTTTTTATTTATAAGAAACTGTTTATATTTTATTATTTCCAGTTTTTATTCAGAAGAAGATACAGCAAGCAATTAATTTGACCATTTAAATTTAATAGTTAAGGCATGAATGATTGGTTGGTTAAAAGATTTGCTAAGAGGAGATTGGTGTTTATTTGGATTCCCACTGATAAAAAATTTTCAAGTAATAGAAATCCAGTGAGAATAAATTAAGCAAAGCAAGTGAATAAAGGTTAAATGATGCAATTTTTTAAAATTTATAAGATTACAGGTGTGTCTCATGGAACTTAAGTACAGAAATGTAACCTAGATTCTTAGCAGCAATAGGAGAATATCATCAAGGTGAGAGATAACATTTATTCTTTATTTTTCATCTTTCCCTCTCTTGATTTATACTGTCTTTCTATAAGATTCCTCTGCTTTTCATTCTACATGACAAGCAGAAGATAATCACTTCACTGTTTGCAATTTAACTCTTCTTTCAAGAAGCCAGTCTAGAATAAACTAGAATGCCTTAGCACAGTTTAAAATCGCCAGATGATAAAATCTAATTGAGCTTTTTGGAACAGGGGTCCAACCCCGGTCTCTTCATCAGTAGCTGAGTGCAGGGAGTATTCATAGTAAGCAAACATACCTGTGCTCTAGAGAGCCCAAAGGAACTAGGCCGACTCTCCCTGCTCCCCAAGTTTCCTATTACTTAAAATCCAAATACTACTAGACATAATTTATTTGTACAGCTAGAAGGGTGGCTAATTCATGCTCAGATTAAAATGCATGTGCAAGCTATCCTTGAAAACATTAATATTAACTTGGCTTTCTCCATTCAATCTAAATATAATGACATGTAAACTCCAGAGAGATAGGAGTTAGTGTTCTGGTCAGTGTTTTATCTCTTCTGAAATACATGGACTCACAAAAGAGAACTTCATATCACTAATCATTTCATGTATCATTACAGAAAATCAAGACACCGTCTCAATTTAAATTTAATTTAGCTTTAAGATACACACTTTTTCTTCCAATGTAGTACCTGTTGAATTACTGACAAAAAATGTATGTAGAAATCCCTAATAATAGTTCCTAAAGCAGTTCACTCTTTGTGAAATTCAAACAAACTTTGCTTTAAAACTCCATTATAATCTCTTTATTCTCTTGACAATAATGTATTCATCCTCTAATATGTGCTAGGCACAGTTTTTGTGACTTTTATCAGAAATGTTTAAAATAAAGCCCAATCCACATGAAGTTTACATTGAAGTGGAGGGTGATGGACTAGAGAAATATAAACTTGTAAATTAAACAGAGTTCATTAAGTGATGATAAACACTGTGAAGAGGCCTAAAGCAATTTAGAGATTTGGAGCAACAATATGGGTGAGGTGTTATTGGTATAGGAGGGTCAGGAACCGCCTGTCTGTAGAAGGAGGAGACCTCTGAGCAGAGAGCTGGAGTAAGCTGGGAATAGAGTCAAAGGGATCTCAGTTAACAGCATGGACAAAGAACCTGCAGCAGGTCAGTATTTGTTGTTGAGGGGAACTGAGACCAGTGTGTGTGGGAGTAGACTGAGTGAAGGGAGAAGAGAGTGGTAGGAGATGAATGTTGAGATGGTAACAGGAAGGGAAGGGGCTTTAAAAACTATAGTATGTGGAAAGTACTTTGGAATTAATGAAGTGTGTGGGGGAAAAAAAAAGAGGATTTTGAGCAGCAAAGTGATACAATATAACTAATGTTTGACTAACAGCCTTTAGTGGAGCTAGCTTAATGATGCCAGTTAGGTCTTTGAACTACTGAGAAAGTGCAGGTTAGAGATGATGATGGTTTGGAGTAAGCAAGAATAGTGAAGATTGCAAGGAGTTTTTAGTTTCTATTTAAAAATGTTTCTGATAAAAGTGGTTGTAGGATCTCCCGAGGTTCCCCTACCATCTTGTGTTCTGACCGAAAATCGCAAATCACTCAGTGCCTTGAGTTCTCTGTGATCCAGCCAGGTGCAAGTTTTCCCAGCAGCCTTGAAAGTTCCGAGGCACTGATAAAGGCATTTAGATTGTTGTCTGAAACAGTGAAAGAAACTGGTCCAGGCCGTGAGCCAAATTCCTTCAACTCTCATCAAAACTCCATACTCTAATTTCCTTGCCATGGACATACCGAGGGAGACTAAATCCCTTTTTTCTTGCTGTCTGTAGCGCGGAATGCTGCAGTACTCTGTAAGTCTCCTTAATAAATGCTTTGGTCTAATCTCCTGGTGCTTAGCAATCTTTCTTTGGATCCTAATCAGACCCATCTCAGGATGGTTTGGGGCACTCCCTTGTGGGAACTGCCCTGATGCTGACTTCGGGTGACTCCAGCCACTGCAGGTTCAGTAGGATGAAATAGTGTTGCAGGATGTGTGAGGGAAACAACGTGCATGAGGATATGCAATCGGGAATTTCAGCTTGAGCTACTAGTAGAAAAGAAATTGTATTTACTGAGATGAAAGAAAACGAATACAGAACAGGTTTTGAAGAAAGTGGAGAAACGTGTTGGATTATAGCTGACACTTCGATTTGTAAGCAAGTGCACACATCCTTACAAACAATATTACAGTGAATACTCTATATTTGCAATGAACATTTGTGGAAAACAATAGGACTTAAATGCTGTAAGTGGCAATTAACATTAATAGCTATTAGAAAAATACATTAGGAAACTTTTTTTTTTAAAGATTTGAAATGCTACTTGTAATGTCACTGCTTAAAATGAAGTACCCTGATGCAGAAAGTGAATGGTTTGTTTGTTTGTTTGTTTGTTTGTTTTCACATTCAGGAATCTAAGAAAATGTAAGCTTTAAGTTGTTTGTCTTGGTTTTTCTTCTGAACTCTATAAATAAATTCGGATTTGTTTTTTCTTTTCATTAGGACACCTGCATTTTAATTATGCCTTCTTGATATAAAAGATCTCTCCTTCAAGGTGAATGTAGCTTTCCTTTGCTCTTTTCTCTCAATGCTCCAGGGTCTAAAGTGGTTTAGGGACCAGGTAGGTAACACAAGAGAGAGTGGTGGGGTGTCTAGTAAACTGTGGACAAATAGAATGTGTGGCTGTGAGTCAGGTTTAGTCAATTGTTGCCATTTACAGAATAGGGGCACATATTGTAACCAGGCCTTCTAATTTTATAAAAGAAAATGAATCTATATATTAAAATCTATATAGATTTTATATAAATCTATATACAATTTATATCTTAAAATCTATATATAAAATATATGTAGATTTTATATAAAACAGATTTAATAAAACATATATATTTAACATCTATATATTAAAATCTATTTATGTAGAGATTTTAATATATAGGTTTATTATATGTATATAAATGTCTCAATATTTAAATGTTAGCACCGTTTTAAAAACATTGTTAGACCAAAACAAAACATGCTAAATTCAGTCTCTGATAAGTCAATTAGTAGTACCCACTGTAAATTGGTACCTGCATTTACTCCTAGCCCCTCACAGAATATTGATTCCCTCAGGACTGCTATCAATATTCATTGTACATTACCAAAAACAAAAAACCTTCCTGATTAAATATATTCTCATTCATAGGTGAATGGTTTATCAATTTTAATTCAATACACTTCTAAAGCTATGATTTCATTAAAGTTGGTGTCCTCAATTAATAGGCCTCTCTTAATAGGCCTCTCTCGTTTTCCCTTCTTCTTCATAGGCAATAATCTTAAAGACCAGGTTCTTTGGAAGCTAGTGTTGCTAAGTTTTTCTTAAAAGTAAGCAGTTCTGTTCTCATTCTGCTTTTCAATTTTGCCTTCCAGGCAAGTGGAATGTGAAACAAAAATTTAACATTTTCCCTTATGCAAGAACATGCTCTTCTATATAAATTTTTGTAATTTTTTGAAACTTGTCATTACACAAAACATTATATATAATATGTAGGCAGGTTTTAAAGAAGAGTAGAATTTTAAAAAGCATAGATGTGTATTCACCACACAGTTTAAATGCTGTAAATTACTAGTACATACTTGGAGTCCCTATGTGTGCTTAAATAATTGCATTCTTCATCTACCAATTACTATCCACTCATTCCCCAATAAATAATCACTATGCCAACCTTTGCGTTAATCACTGTTACTATTTATAGATTTATGTTGTATGTATACTTAAATAGCATATTATTAACTGTTGCCTATTTTTGAACTGTATATAATATTATATTGCATATATTCATCTATGAATTTCTTTTTACTCAGTATTAGTTTTGGACATTTAGCCATGTTGATGCATGCAGTTGTACTACGTCTTCACTGAGGTATAATAGTCTATTGCATGTCTCTTGATATTTTGTATTTTGAATGGACTCTTGGTTTGTTTTCATTACTGTACTATTATAAATAATGCATATATGAATACACATGTATGTGTATATATGTACATATACACACATATGTATCTGAATGTGTTTATATATATGTACATGTGTGAGAATTTCTCTGTTATTGTATTGTCAACTCTTCTAGATGATGACATTCACTCGGTGGATGGATGTATTCATTTTTACAGCCACAGAAAATAATTTTTGTTGTCGTCGTAGATTTTCATCCATACTAGACATATTTAGTCGATATGAAATGATGTCTTATTTGCATATTTAGTCGATGTGAAATGATGTCTTAGTTTGCTGTTAGAGTTTCTCTGGTTAATCATAAATTTGAAGAGAGCTTTAAAAATATTCATTGAGAACCATTTTATTCCATCAGAAATATATGGTTTAAAATTTGCTTTTGTAAGAATCTGTTACTGCTACAAAATTACTTCATTTTTAGGTATCTGAAAATATCATTACGTTTGTTAATGAAAGGTAGTTTACTGGATATAGAATCCTAGATTGAAATTATTTTTATTAAGTATATTTTAAAAAATATTCTACTGTTTCAATCTTCCTTTTCTGCTATTTTCAAGTTAGTACTCAGTCTAATGGTGTTTCTTTGCTCATGGTCCATGCTTTTGTATCTGTGCTTTTGGAGATAGTATCCCTTTTTGTTTATATTTTACATTTTTGTTAAGATGTGTGCCGCATGCATTTTTTTTGTTAGTACTTCTCAACTTTTTGAGCTTTTTGAATTTGTGTTTGCCATAAGAAATTCTGAAAGTCCATTTGCTAATTACCTTTAAATATTGTCTTCTAAGTTCTCTCTATGATCCAATTCTAGAACTTCAATTATTCACAGAATTTAGAATTTATTAGTCTATCCTCATGTTTTCAAACCATTATCTTATTTAAAATATTTCCCTTTTCTTATTTCTGCCTTCTGAATTATGAAAAATTGCATTGCATCTGTGTTCTCATTCACCGTGTCATCTATTGGTTAATGTATGCATTGTTTTAGTTGAAATTATCATGTTTTCAAAAATTTTTAACATTTTATTTAGTTATATTTCAAATCTATTACTTTTGCTTTAAATAGCATTCTGATCACTTCTCACATTTTAAAGTTTTTTAGAATTTTAAAACATTTGTTAAATTTGTTAATTATTTCCGACTTTTGCTAATGCCAATATCTGTTTATTTAAAAGTCTGAATCGGCCTTTGGCTCTTTCTACTCTTTCTGTCTTCTGGTGAACTGTTACCTTGTATTGATCATGAATGGCCCACTTTCTTCAGATTTTATCTTCATGAGTGCTGAGTTTCTTTAGAGAGGATTTGTAATGGTTTCCACAATCACTTAAGTGTACTGCCTACAAGGGACCATTCCACATCATTCCACTCTAGGCTTGAAATCGTTAGATTTTATAGTTGATATGAATTCACAATGTAAACCCATGGATTGGCAAGCTAGTTTATTCTTTGGAGAGATATTTTCCCTTCCACTTAGCACCCAGATTAAGGCCTGGTGTAATTTGAGGTAACCTAGGCACCCGTAGTGCAAAACTGCAGAAGTCACTACAAAACTTCTGAGACTGGGTGCCTCCTTATATGAGAGACACTTTGCTTACCTAGTCTTCAGCCTGATAAAATTAATGTAGACTAGTCACTCTAATCTGTGTTCTGTGTTGCATAGGTAAGCATTACACTTTATATTCTGCTATGTCCCATGCCATTACTAAAACAAAAATGCAAAGTTTCCAGAGTTATCTACAGCCCTCTAGATGCAAATCTACTTTTAGCAGTTGGTTATCGCTCAAGGTTACTATTATCAAGTTACTTTTAGCTCTATGGATTCTTCTTTTTATGACAACTTAGCATTGTTTTTAAAATAATACTTTAACTGACATTTCAGTTGTTTCATTTTGAATTTCCATCCAGGCTATCCAGAATGCCATACTCGCAGCAATGAAAATCACATTTTCCTCTGTAAAGGTTGTTTGATAACTACTTTTGAGGTCATTCTTAAAATAAAATATTGAAGATAAATATTACCATACATTTATCATATGACTGGAAAAAATGTGAACTTTTTACCTTAAAATAAATATATTGAACAGAACACTTAGTTTTTTTACAATGGTCTAACAAGCAAAATCAGTCTATATGAATAAGACTGAACCTGTTCCAAAAAGTAGCCTTAAAAGTAACAAGTTGGATATGAAATATCAGAGTGCTCTACGATCAACAAAAACAATTTTTTCCCATTCACTGTTTCAGAAGGATTTAAATGCATTAGAAAATGAACTTGCTAACCATGATGAATATTTATTTGGAGAAATGTGAGGAGGGGTTATGCATGAGCCGGGACCAGCTCCAGGTGCACTAAACATTAGGACCTGCATCTTTTACATTCTCATGCCTGTTTTCTAACCCCTGAATCATATTGGTCTTGTTAGTTGCCTGAACGAGTAATGCAGCTTTCATAAAGTAAAACATTTCCTTCATTTTTTGAATGAGTACCATTTTGTCAACAAGAAGCTAGTATTCTAATGATCATCTTACTATGGACTAGCAAATCTTAACTACAATGTGTCTTAAATTATCAATATGTTGATAATGAAGAGAAACTAATATTTCAGACATGGGAAAACTGACTACTTTGGTTGCCTAATTATAAAGAAGCATACTGTACAAACCAATGTTTTATTCCATAAGACAACCGTGGTGACTGGTTATAGGGTCTAAATAGTTTCCTGGGGATCCATAAGTATTAACATAACTTTAAATTTTACTGAACCATCAAAAATATTGTCATTAAGAAAATCTGTTTCAATATTTGCCTACATGCAAAATATGAAAGCACCTTGCCTATTTGTATTTACTGTAGCTATTTTCCATGTGTATGTGTTTACACTTATGTGTGTGTTTTTGATTTACATATAGAGTAACCTTCTGTGTCTTTTTTTGAAGAGAGAGGAATGAGTTATGATCATCAAAAGCTTCTCTCAACTACAACCTTAGGCTCAAACTTTGCAAAAGGCCCTCAATTCCCAGAGTAAATAAGTTAGATCTAGTCCCAGTGAAGAATCAACAAGGCTTATCCTGCGGCTCGTTTCACTAGGGCGAAGAACAGGTGCAAGGCCCACATTTCTGACTGCTTGGTGCCTTGTTACTATTTTTATGAATAGTCGGTGCATCAGGAACTCTACAGGGATCCAGGCCTTTCCTTGAGCCCAATCAAAGGATTAGTGTGATTCAGGCAGAGATTGAATCTGTGTGGAAAATTGTCCATGCTGAGTTCTATTAGAAGGAGCTGCTGAGTGAGCTTCGTTACTAATCACAAGGCAAAATGACAGTCTCTAGAAATGAGAAACCAGTAAACAAAATAATAAAAGTCATTTTAATTATTAAATGACAGTGTTATAAATTATATGCTATTTATCAGTGCCAAAATGAAATACAGTAAATAGAAAAATATCCATATGGTCCATTCACTGTGATTTAATTTTGCATAATATATTATTTTAATGATTTGTAAAATGTGACTAATTATCAAATTGATAATTTCCTTCAGCAACCAGTATCTATATTTTATTACAGATGCACCAATCTTTATTCACCAGTGTATTGTGTTGATTGAAGAACACTGAAAACACAGAAAAGTCTTCTTTACACAGTCCAAGTTATCAGTGCCTCATGGTGCTAAGTGATGAATTGCTCCCATTTTAATAGAACGATCAGGGCCTAGTGTTTCCATTATCCTTCTTTGTGCACTTCCCATCCACACTATTGTTGTGCTGATTAGCCAGCATTATTTGTAAAGACTTGGTAAATTGTAAGTCAGATATAACAGGTGATTCTTCCTTGTTATTTGAAAACCAAACATGTTTGATAATTTTTCAAGTTTGCAGAAATTATCGAAATGCCAATATCATTTTACTAGAAGCAATGAGCTGTTCTGCTCAGTGAAACTGAATACAAAAATGAACTCTTGTTTAGTATTTTCTAGAATTGGCAAAGTAAAAGTAATACCTGGAAATAGCTGTTTGTTGTTCAACCTGCTTATATTGAAAATTGTGTCTATTATCCATCTGTCTTATTAAGCTGTTGAAATAAGAGTTTATTAATATACACGTAACAACAGTGTACATTAATTTTCAGGAAGTAGGATGTTATTATTAGTGCAAAATGACCTATTAGTGTTTAATATTTGATATAATCTTGCTTTTTATGTCACACAGAAGACGGTCATTAATAACATAGCTCACATTTCTAAAGCTATAATATTTAACCAAAACACTCCTTAAAATAAATATGCCCTATTTTCCTTTTAATATTTTAGTAAATACATATTAAATCCCTACTACATGCCAGACTAAAGTCATTTCTACAAGAAGAAAATACTCAACTATTACCCACAGGTATATACCAAAGAAATCTTATTTTTCATTACAACTAGGTGATTCATTGTTCAAAGGAAAATAATTTTACTAAATATGTTCCAATACAATAGCCTTTTATTAGACAATCTAGGAGATTAACTTAGTCCCTTATCACTGCAGTGTATTTTATAGGATGGACACTCAGTGAAAAGAAGATTGTCAAGTGGTAACTATGGCACACTCTTAAATCCCCCGAAAATATTACATTGCGTTGTCAACCTAAGACATCTATTTTTAGTGGGAATAATATTGCAGATCTGTTGCTTAGTGTTAACATTGTGACTGATAAGGAGATGGTTTTTTTCCTTTTGTGTTTCTGTATCCTAAAAAGGCAGCTTATGATATTCCCTATCGTTTTGAAAACTCTCAAGGAAACAATGCTGAAAAAAACAGAATATAATTAACTACTGGCAAAATGTTGTTGGTAAAGGGATTAAAAAAAAAAAACAGTGTTATTGTCCCATTATTTACAACATTCAAAGTATATTTTAGAGTTGTATCAATATATTTCTAATTAAAACAAAATGGAATTCACAAAATAAGGTCCATTTTGCTTTCCTTTTACACAAAGGAGGCGAAAACCTGTTATAGACTAGAGAAGCAATGCTTAAGATTATAGTTAGAGAAAAGAGATATATTTAAGTAAGAAAATATGGCAAGCAAAAGCCTTAATGTAGAAAGGGAAAGAAGAGGAAAGAAGATATGATTATTTCAGTTGTATATAAATTAAAACATATAACTTGAAAATCAAGACTTTAGAAAATGTGTACAAGTTAAGCACACTGGCCAGAAAAAAATGACAAAGACTACAAATGTTGACTTGCATTCGCTTATAATAAAGAATTTCATTTAGACTCTTTTACCTTTAGATTAAAATCTACTTTTCATTTAGATTATAATAAAGAATTTATTTATATTATTTTTGTATTTTATTTATATGTTATTTTATCTACATCATAGTTTAAATGACATTTATTTTTGCAATTCTGTCACTGAAATATGCACACAAATCATTTCAGATGATGGTAGAACTATTTTCTTTCTCTGTAACAATAACATTATCATTAGATTTATCTTTTCCTGAGTAGTATGTAATGGAATTCATGAAAATTAGTTTTCAAATCATTATTCCAAGGATAACTTTAAATGTAGTATTGCCTAGTACTTTTTCTGTCTTTAGTTAATATCCAAACCATAAAACTTTAAAGTTATTTGCTGCATTTTGTATTTATCTAATTGTATGTAGTTGTATATGAGCACATGTCTGTGGACATTTTTCTCAAGGTGGTGTTTTTTTTTTTTTCCTGATGAATAGCTTTCTTTTCCATAATTTCTTCTGCATTCTCCTTACAACATCTAGAATAATATTTATAGGCAGTGTGATATTTTAATTGCTTTAAGAACATATAACATTGGTGACAATAGAAAATGCTGAGTTAGTCCTTATTATATGATGCAATGTTCTACACACTATGTGTGAATTACCTAATAGTTAATTGCTGTAACTATACCCATTTTGCCAACACTGAAAGGTTGTATAACTTGCCTAGAGTCACATTACTGGTAACTAGGAAAGCAGATACTCTAATCCAGACAGTCCAGTTGTCTGAACTGTCTAAATTTAAAAATTCTTTTGTTTCCTTTTTTAAAAAAATACAATGAGATGAACATGTTTAAAAGGTACAATCTGATAAATTTTGACATATGTATACAACTGTGAGAATATTACCACCCTCAAGTTAATGCAGATATTCATCACTTCTAAAAGTTTCCTAGGGCCTGGTTGGAATCCCTTCCTTTCATTTCTCACCAATCCTTTCTCCCCTTTATGCTCAGGCAATCTCATTTGCTTTCCATAACAATAAATTTGTTGTCACCTTCTAGAATTTTAAATAAATGGAACTATACAGTATGTGCAATTTTGTCTTGCTTTTGTAACTTAGCATAATAATTTTGAGATTCATCCATGGTATGTTTATTAATAGCTATTTCTTTATATTGATAAGTAGTATTTCCTTGCACAAATTTTTCCACTATTTGTCCATTCACTTGATAATTGATATTTGGTATTTTCTAGATTTTCACTAATGCAAATAAATCTGCTACTGACATTTGCATAGAAGTATTTGTTATAGACCATGTTATTTCATTTTTCTTGAGCAAATAACTAGGAGTAAAGGGCTAAATGCTATTGCAGGTCTATATTGAACACTTTAAGAATCTCCCAAACTGTTTTCCAAAGTGGTTATATCATTTTACTTGAACACTTTAAGAATCTCCTAAACTGTTTCCCAAAGTGGTCGTATCATTTTACTTACCCACCAGCAGCATTGGTAAGTTGTAATTTCTTCACATTTTTGCCAACATTAAATGTGGTCAGTCTTTTTACTTTTAGCTATTCTAACATATTTAGTAATTTATAATTGTCTTTTTAACTTGCATTTCATATAGAAAAATGATGCTGAACTTTGTTTCACATGCTTTTCTGCCAATAGTATATCTTCTTTGGTGAAGCATCCAAATCGTTGCCCAATTTTTATTGATTTGTTTTCTTATTATTGTTTTAAGAGTTTATTATTCTTAGTAAAAATTCTTTATTAGATATATTATTTGCAAATATTTTCCCTCAATCTATAATGTTGATTTTCATTTTATTAACAGGATGTTTCAAAGAATAGACCTTTTTTTCACTTTGATAAAACAAATTTATCAATTTATTCTTTTATGGGTTATACTTTCAGTGTTATATGTAAGAAATCTGGGCCTATCCCAAGGTCATAAGATTTTATTGTATGATTTTATTATAAAATTTTATAGTTTTAGGTTTTAAATTTTGTTCTAGTACACATTTGATTTTCTAGATTTTCTACATGACACATACGAATAGACATCTAATTCTTTTAGCACTGTGTTGAAAAATAATTCTTTAGCAGCTGAATTTCTTTTGTACCTCTGTCTGTATATATATTTCTGGATTATCATTTTCATTTATTTGTTTTTCTGTCTTTGCTTTGATGCCACACCATTTTGATTACTATACCTTTATATAAGTGTCTAAATCAAGTAGTGTTTATCTCTTTCAAAGTTGGTTTGTCTAGTCTAGGGCCTTTGCTTTTTTATATGAACTTTAGAATCAGTTTGGTACACACATGCAAAAAAAAAATCCTCTTGTGAGTTTGACTGAGATTTCATTAAACCTGTAGATCACCCTAGGAAGAGCTAACATGTTGATAATATTGAGTCTTCTGAACCACAATCATAATACATCTGTCATTTTTTAGTTCCTTAGTTTATTTCTTTAGTATTTTGTTGTTTTCAGTGTGCAAGTTTTCTACATGTTAGATTTATCCCTAAGTATTTCATATTGTTTCAGATTATTGCTACGTTTTAAATTTTAGTTTTTGATATTTACTGTATTTAGAAATACAATTGATTTTTGTATGTTGATTATGTAACCTGAAACCTTCCTGAACTCGTAAATTAATTTTTGTAGATTTTTGTAGATATGTCACAATATCTACATGTACAAGTATGCCATCTACAAATAAAGACAGTTTTACTTCTTTCTGTCTAATCGACATGCTTTTTTTCTTTTTTCTTAACTTATTCCATTAGCTAGAACCTCCAGTACAATGTTAAACAGAAGTGTTGAGGGTAGTTATTATAATTTTGTTCTTGTTTCGATCTTATGGAAAAGTTATTCAGTCTTTCACTATTAAATATAATATTTGCTGCATATTTTCATAGAACCACTTGGTTGGATAAATTACCTTCTGTTCTTAGTTTTCTGAGAATTTTCCCTAGGAACAGGTTTTGGATTTTGTCTACACCATTTTCTCTATTAAGATGATCATATGGATTTTTAATAATTGTCTTCCAACATGGCGAATTACTTTGATGAGTTTTCTAATGTTAAATCTTCATTCCTAGAATAAGCCCAGCTTGGTAATTATGTATTATATATTTTATTGTTGGCTTCAATTTGCTAAAATTTTGTAGAGAGCTTTTGCATCATATTTAGGAAAAGTATTGTTTTTTTCTTTCTGTTTTTCTTTTACTGTCAGAGTAATTCTGGGCTCTGATAGTGCCCTTCTTTTCATTTCTTCAGAAAAACTTGTGTAAAGTTGATATTACATATTCATTAAACATTTGGTGGAACTTAATAGTGAAGACACATGAGACTAGAATTTTCTCTCCCTCCCTTCCTTCCTTCCTTCCTTCCTTCTTTCTTCTTTTCTTTTCTCTTTTCTTTTCTTTTCTTCTTTTCTTTTCTTTTCTTTTCTTTTCTTTTCTTTTCTTTTCTTTTCTTTTCTTTTCTTTTCTTTTCTTTCTGTGATGGAGTCTCATTCTGTTGCCCAGTGCTGGAATGCAGTGCCATGATCTTGGCTCACTGTAACCTATGCCTCTCAGGTTCAAGGTATTCTCCTGCCTCAGCCTACCAAGTAGCTGGGACTATAGGCAAGTGCCACCATACCTAGATAATTTTTTTTGTATTTTTAGTTGGGCAGTATGGTCGAACTCCTGACCTCATGATTCGCCTGCCATGGCCTCCCAAAGTGCAGGGATTACAGACATGAGTCACCGAGCCCAGTCGAGCCTAGAATTTTCTTACTGGAAAGAATTTTAACTACAACCAGAAGTTTGTTAAAAATAGATACATGGCTATTCAAGTTTTATATTTCTTGTTGAATCAATATTGGTAGTTTGTATTTTTCAATCAATTGGTTGATTTCCTCTAAGTTGTCAAATTCACTGGCATAATGTTGTTCGCAGTATTCTTTATTATACTTTAAATATATGTAGAATCTGTAATGATATGACCTCTCTTATTCCTAATATTGGTGATTTGTGTCATCCCTCTCTTTTCCTTGGTAGTGTGGCATAAGATATATCAATTTTTTTTCACATTATTAAAAACTATCTTATGATTTTATTGATTTCCTCTACTTACTGTTTTCTATTTTGATTTATATCAATCCTTATTTCCTTTCTTCTACTGTTTTAAGGTTCAATTTACTATTTTTCTCTAGTTTCTTAGGGTTGAAACTATAGTCATGAATTTGAGAACTGTTTTATTTTTCCTAATATGGATCTAGTGCTACAATTTACTTCTAAGTTCTGCTTTACTAGCATCCTATACATTTTGACATGTTGTGTTTTCACTTTCGCTCAGTTTAAAATACTTTCTAACATACTTTTTGATTTTTACCTTGACCTATAAGGTATTTAGAGTTGTATTGTTTCATTTCTCAATATTTGGGGATTTTCCAAACATTCTTCAGTGATTTATTTCCAATTTAAGTCCACCTTGGCCAGAGAATATTTTTTGCATGACTTGAATCCTTTTAAATTTTGGAGTTTGGAAGACTTATTTTATGGTCAAGAGTATGGCTTACTTTGGCAAAAGTTCCATGTATACTTAAAAAACTGTGAATTCTTCTGTTGCGTATAGTAGTTTATAAACATCAATTAGCTGGTTGATAGTATTTTTCAGGTCTTCTATATTGTAATCTACATTTTGTCTTTTTGTTGTACCAGGTAGAGTGTTGAAATCTTCAACTATAATTGTGGATCTATTTTCACCTTTCATTTCTACTATTTTTACTTTATATATTTTGATGCTCTATTTTTATTACATTCAATTTAAAATTTTTTATGTCATCTTAAAAAATTGATGACTTTTTAATCAAAGAATGACATTCTTTATTCCTGATAAAGCCTTTGCTTTGATATTCACTTTATCTGGTATTGATATAATCACTCCACCTATCTTTTGATTAGAGTTATCATGACTTTTTTTATTCTTTTACTTTTGATATAATCTGTCTTTATATTTAAACTGGGTTTCTTGTAGATAGTACATCATTGAGTCATTGTATCCATGTCATAAGTCAAAAATGTACACTGTAAGCCACAAAGCAGCATTAAAACCATAAAAACAAATAACCATAAAGTCCAAAAAGAAGATAAAAATGGAATCATAAACGATCCTCATTGGATTCAAAACAAGTCAAATAAAGAGAAAAAGGCTGCTGTTTAAAATGGTGTGTTTTGACTATTTTTATTTAATGTGATTGTTTAATTTAAATCTAACATTTTGTTTTCCATATCCATTTCCAGTTGTCCATTAACTTATATTGTTAAGTAATACATAATTTTGCATATCTTAGAATTGTAAAATACAATACTGCTGTCTTTCAATCTTTGTTTTCTTATTGTCACACACTTACTTTTACATATGTTAAAAACTGTAAACTATATTGATTTTAATTTTATTTAAATAGTTAACTAGTTTTAGGAGATGTAAATAACATTAAAATTTATCCATAGTTACAATTTCTATGATCTGCATTTCTTTGTGTAGATTCACATTTCATCTGGTATAATTGTTCCACGACCAGAAAGATTTATTTAAACATTTTATTTTCAGTACTGTCTGTTGCTGATTCTTTGAGCTTTGGTGTGTCTGAAATGTCTTTTTTCTGCTGTCGTTTTTGAAAGATACGTGTGCTAGGAACAGAATTTTTGGCTGACAGTTGTTTTCTCTCAGTACTTTCAAAGATATTGCTCCACTATCTCCCCACTTCCATTCTTTTCAATGATAAATCTGCTGTTATCTCTCTCTCTCTTTTCTTCTTTATGGTATATGCCATGTGGTTTTCTTTTGTTGTTTTCACAATTTTTCTCTTATTTTTATCATTAATTTAGGGCAATTTGGTCTTATGTGCCCTGGTGTAGTTTCTTCTTTAACCTTTCTTTTTCTTTTATTTTCTTTCTTTTTCCTTTTTTGATAATTCGGATTTATTGATCCTTTGGATCTATAAGTTCACAGTCTACTTAAAATTTAGAAAAGATTCAGCCATTGTTTTTCACATATGTTTTGACACTACCATATCCTTTTCTCTGGTGACTGTAATTGCACACATATAAGGCTACTTATGATTGCCCGACAGCTCACTTATGCTTTGCTCATTATTTTTTGTGTGCTTTTTTCCTCTACATTTTATTATGAATAGTTACTCTTTTCATTATAGTTTTTGTTTCTAGTTGTTTAACTTGTTTTTATTTATACCCTTCATGTTTCTACTCATATTTTCGAATATATAGGAAAATGTAATTATATATATTTAATACCTGTGTGCCAATTCTAACCTCAATTCTGGGTGACTTTCATTGCTTTATTTTTATTCTCATTATGGGTCTAACTTTTCAGGTTTTTTTGCATGCATGCAATTTTTGATTGGATAGCAGATATTATATTATAATTTTTATCTTTCTGGTTACTGAATTTTTTTTATTTCTCTGTCTTCTTTAGTTTTTTTTTTTTTTTTTTTTTTTTTTTTTTTTTTTTTGAGACAGAGTCTCGCTCTGTCGCCCAGGCTGGAGTGCAGTGGCGCAATCTCGGCTCACTGCAAGCTCCGCCTCCCGGGTTCACGCCATTCTCCTGCCTCAGCCTCCCGAGTAGCTGGGACTACAGGCGCCCGCCCCTGCGCCCGGCTAATTTTTTCTGTTTTTAGTAGAGACGGGGTTTCACCATGGTCTCGATCTCCTGACCTTGTGATCCGCCCACCTCGGCCTCCCAAAGTGCTGGGATTACAGGCGTGAGCCACCACGCCCTTTTTTTTTTTTTTTTTCTAAGACACCATTAAGTCACTTGGAAACTGTCTGATCCCTAATTTGCTTTTAAGATTTGCTAGACTGGACCAGAATAATGCTCAGCAGACATCTGATTATTTCCCATTATTGAGATAAAGCCCTCCTGTGTACTCTATTCAATACCATGAACCATGAGGTTTTCTAATCTTTCTGACAGGATTAGGCACTATTGCAGACCTGTGTGAGTGCCAAACACTATTATCTTTGATCCTTTCAGGTGGCTCCTTTCCTGTCTTTTGGTAGTTTACTCACATGCATATACTGATTAGTTTTCTGTTCAATACTTGAGGGACACTCTCCGCAGATCTTTGGATTCCTTCTCCTGGGCAGCTCTTTTCTTTCTAGTGTGTTCACCTACATATTCTGGTCTCCTTAGCCTCCTTGAACTCTCAGCTCCGTCTCTTCAACTCAAGGGGTCCATCAGGTTCCCTTAGTCTCTCTTCTTGTGAAGTGGTATTGAAACTCTCTCAAGGCAGTAAGCTGGGGGCAGTCATAATGCTTACCTGATTTGTTTCCTAACTCTCAGTGATAACTCATTTTCATTGCCTGATGTCTACTGATATTATCTTGTAATCCATTGTTTCATTTTGTTGCTGTTGTTACCTTGTCCTGTTACTCTGACTTAACTAGAAACAGAAATTGGCCATCATTCTACTCAAGATTCTCCAGAGAAACAGACTGTGTGTGTGTGTGTGTGTGTGGTGTGTGTGTGTGGTGTGTCTGTGTGTTTGTGTCTGTGTGTCTGTGTGTGTGAAGAAATGTATTATAAATAATTGGTTCATCTAATTACAGAGGCTAGCAAGTCCAAAATCTGTGGGTGGACTAACAGGCTGGAGATCCAGGAGAACTGAGAATGTAATTCCTGTCCAAAGACTAGTAGACTAGAGACCCAGGAGAGCCGATGTTCTGGTTCAAGCCCTAAAACATTTTACTGTAGAATCAGAAAGCTTAAATGTTGAAGGGGAAGTCCAAGGGAAGTCTCTTGATAAATTGCTGTTGCTCAAAAGCAATTATTTTATTGTATTAAGGCCTTCAACTGATGTGACCCACCCATGTAATAGAGGGCAATAAAGTTTACTCAAAGTCTACCAACTTAAATGTTATACTTCTACAAAAACAGCCTCAACGAAATACTCAGAACCCTGCCGTTCTGTTGTATTCTTTCCTCATGAAGACAAAATCCCTGCTATACAAACAACTAATTAAATAAGACAAATCTTGTACTCAAAGCCAGATGACGGGTTTTTAATTTTATTGTGCTACTTACCACCTCTGCGACGTTACTAGAACTCAACAGTAGACCATATTTAAGGCTTTTATGCTTACCCAGGTAATAGGATACTTGAAAATTATGTTTTCATTTAAGGAAAATCATGCTTTCAAAGTACATTTTATGTAATACCACTAAATAGGATCTCTTTTTCCTAACATAACATGACTCTATTATAGGTGAGCAAAGTCAAGTCACCACCACATGTCAGAAAATCCACAAATAATCAAAATATTTACAACACATATTCATTTTTAATAAAGTTATTTATTATATTGCTGCTTGATCATTTATTATTTACTAATATTACTAAAGGACAAATGATAGCAGAAAAGAAAATAAATATGAGAGAAAACATGAAATTGAGAAAACTCATACATTAGCTTTTTTTCCCCTTATACATCTGAAAAAGATTGCTACTATGTGAACTAGAGTGTGGTCTAAATCTATCTCAGCTCAGCTCAAGGACAACTTGGAACACGGATTGAGAAAAGTAGAAGAGATTATTTCTAAGATGTATTCTAGCTCTCTCTTGAACTAAGTGTTTTATAAGCTAAGACCTTATAAAAATGTGAAATAATTTTGCTTTTTTGTCTGTTATGAACACTCTTCCTGAAAAATGTGATTCCAATTAATATGCTGCAAAGGAGAGAACTTTTGCTTTTGCTTTGAATGTTTCATAAATGCTACATTAACTCTGGATTCACAAACATAAATATTTTATTTTCCGTTTACCAAATTTTAGAGACTGTTGGCAATTAAACCAAAATATTTAAGTTGAACTTGTACAGGTATGTGAATTAATTAAAATAATATTTTACTACCCTAAATTTTCATTGACCCTTAGTTCAATTCAAAGTATCTTTATTACTAGAAAAGACTCAATTTGAAGGCATAGATAAAAATGTACTTGATGTATTTAGTTAATTTGTTTGCCACCTGGTATTTATTTCAGGAGGAAATTTGATAATTTTTAAGTAAAAAACTGTCATCTTACTTACCCAGAACCCCTGGCAGCATCAGCTCCTATGCCAATATCACAGCCACAACCACTTAAATAATCCTTATACCTATCGTACTTCCAATTACACATAGTTCTATCATACTGTTTCCAACTGCCATATGTGACTAATGCTCATGGTATAGTCCTTTGTCTGAGCACAGAGAACACCATGTGGTTTCTCAGGATACTCTTTTCACTTATCCTTACAGGTCTTGGAACATGTGAATTCATCACTGAATGTAACCTTAGAATTACAACATTTATTCAGATCTTATTATAGCATCTGCTCTTCCTCTGAAAAATATTGGCCTTCAAGGAGATCTCACCATAACTCATCCATCATACCCATCATTTGGATGATTGTTTCTCCTGCTAATTTCACTTTTTCTTTCAAGGATAGATACCAACTACTTTTTTAATCAGAATAATAGGTAGCAAATATTATTTATTTATTTACTTATTTAATTTTTAATTTTTGTGGGTACCTATTAGGTGACATTATCTACTTTTATATGAGTTGTTTTAGTGTTTTGTTTGCAAGGATGTATCTTTTTTTTTTTTTTTTTTTTTTTGAGACGGAGTCTCGCTCTGTCACCCAGGCTGGAGTGCTGTGGCCGGATCTCAGCTCACTGCAAGCTCCGCCTCCCGGGTTCCCGCCATTCTCCTGCAAAAGGATGTATCTTTTTAAAGAGAAATTACTTAGCATTTTCTTTGAAAATTAGTTAAGAGAACATTTTTAAAAGATGATTAGTTCGTAATTAAAATATAGAAGTGAAGGTTCAGTTGTTGCAAATAAGTTCCTAATGGAGAAATAGATGTGGAAAAGTTTGCACTCAAGCGTCTCCCACAGATGATCTAAATTAACAGGCTTGCTGGCCGTTTTCATTCCTAAATCATTCTTTAAGAAACCCACAAATGGAGTCGTAGCATCTTCACAGAAGTCCAGCAGAGCCAGCATGCTGTCTGAAGTAATGTTCTCACCTCTAGAGGAGGGAGTGGGCTTTTTGAAATTAGCAAGGATGGCTTTGATATATTCTCCTGCCTGTCATGAAAGACTCCACTTCATCTGGCTTGTGTTCTTCCTGCCTGCCTCTGATTGATTTCATGTAATCCTGATGTGCTCTTTGTCATTGCCTTTCATGAAGCCAATTTCCTGCAGGTGGTAGTTCATTGCTTTATCATAATACAATGATATCTTGTAGTATCTTTTTTTCTACAGTCAAGCTGAGGTATTATCTGCAGAGATAATAAAAATATTTTCTCTCAGATAACATTTTAGATATGTCACCTCATTAAACCTTCCTAAGCTCTTTTGATAGGTTGCAAATGTTACCAGGTCTGCTTGAAAAATTGGGAAATTGAGACTTTGCAAGTTATACAATTTGCCTTTAGCTTGCAGAAAAAGTGTCAGGTATTGACGTATATTTCAACCTATTTCTCTTTTCTTATTAAGTCAAGTTTAAACTAATTTGTTCAGGAAATTAGCCAGTCCTAAATAACAGAAGATAGTGGATATGTCGTAAATTTCCTACTCATTCACTAATTCAACAAAACTTACAAAGTTCTGCCAACTTATGTAGATTGTTTCTAACACTACCATAATTTCAAGACACTATTTTTCACAGTAGTTTATTTGGGACTTTTGGTTACCAAAAATACAGGGGATCAGCCCAGACTTGTCATATTTATTTACACAAATTGCGATATAACTCAAATTATATCATCTTATACTTTAAAAAATGAATATAAATGGTGTACAATTACTAGACTTACTAGTCTAATGTATTTGAATAATACATGTCTTTAATAATACTTCTTCTTTTGGCAATATAGTCAGTAATTTGAAATTCTGTCTCCTGAAAATTTTTTAACACACGAAAGAAATGTTTCCAGTTCCATGAAATGTGCAATTGTATGTGTTAACTAGTATTTGTTAAACCAGCCCAATCACTAAGGAGGCAATTCGCTTTGCTTCGATGCTCCTTAGCTTTAGTTCTTCTGTTATAGCAATATGATTTTCTTCCCTCCACTTCTCCCACTAGTTCTACTGAGGAAACACTATTAGGAAAACAATATTTTTGCTATGCAAAGCAAACTAATTGTTAGGTTAGCTAGAACTTAAAAGACTTAAATAATTTTATGTTAATATATTCTGGATTTTTTTCCCCTAGAGTTCTAATTTTTATGTATAATGCCAATTCATTCATTTATCAATAGATATTTGGAAGCATATTTTGTGTAATTTGATGCAAAATCTTAATAAACAGTGACCAAGACAGAACACCCACTTATTCTACGTGATTTGTTTTACTAGTTTCCTTTGAGTAAATAAAATGTTATTTAATTATATACATTCTTTCCTCCAGCATTAATGAATCCATTATCACTTACCAAGCTAAATCTTCAGCTTTCATGGAAAATTTGCTTTGCCTCCAAAATATACTAGCTATCAATAAGTGCAAAGATAATACAAATTGGTATTGCTACTTTTTTCTTTGCCTGGGTTATTTGTTTAGTTGTTTATAAATTTTGTGTTGGATTCCATCTAATTTATCATTTCTTATAATTATGAAATCTCTTACATATTACCAGAGACCAATAAACCAATGAAATTATGTAACATCTCCTGATACAGTGGAGTTTTTAGATACATATAAATTTAAAAAGTGATTTATTAGGTTGTTATTATGGACTTATGAATTATTACAAAGTGCTAGTATGAAGTTGAGGAGCTTGTCATTTCATATGTTAATATTTATTAAGCTTATCATGTTTATTGTTCTATTGTTAGAAAATTTTTAGTTCTAGACAATTTGGAAATGTATCAATTTCCATTTTAAAAAAATGTGAAGGTAAATTGAATTTCAGTTTAGATTATAAAATCACATTTGTATAAAGAAAGATTTATGAAAGGAAGAAATCATGGATACAAAGAGAAAAAGATCAATGGAGGGAAGAAAAGGAGAAGGAAGATATAGGTGAGAGAAAGCTCATTCAGAGGAGATGCCGCTTTCTGGGGAGAAGGAAGTAATTTATAAGATGAAGTAGCAGCAGCAATTAACAAAAAGGCCTGAGAGACTCTGACAGCCTGAAACAGGTGTGTATTATTCTTCTTAAATGAGAAAAGACTGTCCAAGGTCATTAAGAATTAGAAAAGAAGAAAGAATTAATTTTAACAAGACAGAGAAAGATATTTATTTCCCACATTTGAGACAACGTGAAGGAGATAGAACAGAGGTAGGAGGCATGGTGGAGAGAGAGTTGCAAAAGGTCAAATAGAAAATGCTTGGCATTTTTACAGTGTATTAATAATAACAAATATGACCTAGATTCTCAGTGGTGTGATTTTATAATAAGATAGAGGTGAAATATATATTACTTACTCCAAGTGATAAAATAGCAAAGGTTATAATAAAAAGAAATATGAGTAGACCAAAAATGAAGAATTTATTTTTGTTTTGTTTGTTTGTTTGGAATTTTTGTTATTGAGTAGCTATAATTAGACTCAGCAGCTGATATTCACCTGCAGACAGCCTCTCTGCTATTCTACTAGGATGTGGATCCAAAGATGAAGTAGAAGAGACAGAGCAGACATGAAATATTCCAGAAGGATAAATCTTTTCCATTCCCTCCTCCAGCCAAAATGTCTATAAATTTAAAAGCATCAAGATTGATTGCCCTTGATCTTCAGCCACTCTCCAACATAAAGATACCACATTGAATTTCAAAGCCTCTCAAAGCGTGTGGAGTCATAGTATTCCCCTTCCCACCATTTCAATGACTTGTATTTATGAGTGTCTATTATCAAAGGAAAGCATACCCCCAGACAAGCACAGAAAAAAGGCACCCAAGTGGCCAGGTAATTCCCTATCTTTCTTTTTCAGTGAACTATGCTAACCAAGAGCTTGAGCTAACTGATGTACCTTCTGAAAACACAACTTCTGCACGTAGCTTCATTTTTTTTCTACTCTAGTCTAAGAAGACCCACCACAAGCAACATAACCCACTAAGAAGAAACAAACTTTCCCTAGTTTTGCTATTTAAATGTTTTCACAAAAATCCAAAAAATTGTACATAGATTCTAAGCTGTTCACTTTCCCTGAGATTTTTGGTTAGTATGAATGTTAGATGTTAACTGTTTAAGTATGATTGGCAAGGCTTACATCTGTTTTTGCTGCTTGAAGAAAGAATAAATGAGCAGGAACGAGATGAAGAGGATCATAAGAGGCCGGTCCTTCAATCCACCCAGTGTGTCAGTGTCAGCAAACGGTCAGTAGCAGGGCCTGCTTGTCAATACTCGCTCCAAAGGTATCTCAAGTGTATTAATTGCAGCAAGGACCCATTATGAATTCTTCAATTTTTTTAAATCTCCAAATAATCTATTTCTAAACTATACCACTTCCTGGAGGTATTGAGTTACATTCATTTACAACTTAGCAGAAAAGTACTGTTTTAATTTTTCTTTATATTGTTCCTAAGTCTTTCCTATTTTTTAAATTCTATGCCCCCAGATTTCTTTCCAGCTTAAAGATACAGAACCTAAATCTAGTATTTTGGGATTGGACAGCTATGAGCTTATTTAGCTTTTCATATGTATTATTAAGTATATTTTCTTCTATGCCCTTGTGTCCTAGTCATTATTGTCTGTCTACAATTATCTCCTCCATTCATCTCTTATTTAACAGAGTAGTTTAATTTAACATAATGGTATTTTATCAGTGTTATTATAATACTCTTAAGCAAAAAATTATGAAATCTGCACAGTTCCTAATGTTGAAGCGTTAGTTTTGTATATAAAGACAGAATAATGTGTTCTGCTGGGTTTCTACTAAATCTTTTGTGGAATTCTGATATTTTGCAAAAAAAAAAAATGCTACTGAAAATGACACATTCTATAATTAATTACTTTTGGTGAAATACCAATTTAAAAAAACCAACTGCATATCTACGTTAGCAATTTTCTGAGTTCGAGGTTATAAAATGTACTAATTTGGTCATCATGATTTCTATTATGAAAAGTAGCATGTAATGGATTTATGTTAATTATAATGTCTGTAATTTCAAGGAACCAAATGGAAAACAGGAATATCTCTTTTTCTCTGTAATAGTATTGATTTTCTTTCCCTGAGGTAAATAAGAGACTTTCTTGGAAAAAAAAATGTATTTTAAAGAAAAAGAGAAAAAGGTTTTCAACACTGCATGGAAGACATAAATTGATCTAAGAGAGACATAAGCTCAATAAATATTTTTCTATCATAAAAACGTTTCTTTCATAAGAAAAATTCTGTATTCTTAACTAGAAGAGCTATTGTCTCAGCTTTTTATGTCAAAAACTCAATCCATTATTTCTATCTCATAAGCTTTTTTTCATCTCATTTAGATGCAGACTGATTTAACAAGCCATCATTTAAGTGTGTGTGTTGTAATCTTTAAGACTCTTATTTTATACATTAAGAATATGAAAAGCATATGGGAAAGATTTAAAGTGTATTTCCTCTTAAAAATCTCTTTGAATTGCAAACTCAGCAAGACCTTAATTAAAATCAATAGGTAAATTAAAAATATGTTTAATGCAAACTATTACTTTTAGTCTATCTCCCAAAACATCTATTTCACACCCCTCTTTTGTTCAATAATCATTCATTGAAAGCGTGTACTGAATAACAGGTACAATATTAGCCAGCAATTTGCATATCGAACAAACAAGATATTAATCCAAAAGCAATATGAAACCAAGGCAAAAGTGACCTGCATTCTCCATGAAACTGCATAGCAAAGGGCCTGAGACTGGTGCTCCTCTTCCTGAGCTGGCTGACTTAAATCACAAGAGTTTGCCTGTGGCTTTAAGAGTTATTCTTTTAGTTACAAGTTTCCTTTCTCACATCTCCACATAGTTTTTCATCTGCAATAAAGCACTTATTTTATTACATCCACATTTGCTTCAAAAAAAGCAGATGTTTTTAATACCATTATTGGATAAATGTTGTCTAAATGCAGCCAAAACAAATCCTGCCATTGATCTCTTCTGAACTTTTGGGCAAGGGTCACAGTGCTCTGGGGTTTATCTTCCTGGTATGAGCTCATCGTTCAGAGTGTGTACCTCCTTTAGGGGCGCAGAATACCATATGGTGTGCAGAGGAAGTGCTGAAGGAGCAACATGTAGTCAGTCAGTGTTTCTCAACCTTGTCTGATTTTAGGAGTCACTTGGGGAGACTTAAAAACACAGATTCCTAGGTCTCCCTAAACTACCAAATCATAATCTCCAGGGGACACATCCACAAGTCAGATTTTTTGCAAGCTCCCCATATGATTCTTTCGATCAGACATGTTTGTGAAACACTATAGTACAAAGGAGACTGATAATTATTTTCTAGGGAAAACACAGTTTATAAATAAACTTTTAAAGCTGGGTAGAGCTGATGGACCTCAGACCTGAAGGATCAGGTAAAGACTTAATGATCCCAGTAGAATTTTAGCAGCTTAAAACTAAGGTAAAGTCTATATGTCTTTCATATTTTCTATAAAATAGGTAAATAATAATCATTATATTTTCACAAGAACCAGTATATGAAACCGTCTTTTTTCCTGTGACCACTAAATAGTGAATGGGTATGTGGTTGTGAGAGGAAATCCCTTATGTATTCAAAGAAACAGAAATTAATTCGAGTATGTTGAAATAAAACCTAAAATTCATCTCCTTTGCTCCTGTGGGCTGGATGAAATAAAGTCATGTCTGGCAAAGAGCGCACTACTTTATTTTAGTAAAACTCAAAAATAATTTATAGCTTTTAGAAACTGACTTCGTAAGATGCGTATGGAGGAAACCCCTTGTCACAGAGCCAAGTCCTGCCAAGAAACTACATTTATTGCAATAAATGTAGTTACAGTGAATCCCCTCTTAATGAAGGTATTTGGTCCTGTCTGGATGGAAGAATAAAACCAAAGTCCCAGTCCACTCTCTGGATAGAGAAATCAATAGGTTTGCTAATCTGGGTGTAGTTTGCTTATAAAATATGTATTTCTTAAAATGGAAAATATTACTTTTAATAATTCTTTTCTTTAAAAAGGCTAATACTTGTCTAGACATAATACTATCAGTTTAGAATTACATTCTCTCATAGTTGGTCATACCCAAATGCATCAGATAAAATTATTCTTTTTTTTGTATATTTTGAAAAATTCTCATGATTTTCTAGATGCACTTTATATTTCCCACTGTATGGGATTTTATAAAGTTTAATAATTTTGTGTTTATTTCTATCATTGTCTATACATTTATCCTCTTTAGCTTTCTATTATTTTCCTGAAACTATATTAAATCTACCAGGGTTTTCAATTCAATTCAAGAACTATTTATTGAAGTTGTGTTAAGTGTCACACACTGTACTAAGGCTGTAGGATACCGTGATGAGTAGAATAAATTCTTAAAATATTTTTCTTGATTATGCTTCAAAGTAAAATAAAGTATTCTGCATTCCGAAGTTTGTTTGTTTTTTTTAATTTTTTTTTATTTTGTACAAGTGAAAAACCCTGGCGTGAGAGGATCTTAGTATTAAAAAGTCCAACATATAAAACTCTCACCTCTTACTTAACATTTATCTAGCCTAGGCTTGAAGAACTTCCCTCAATAGAAACTCCCTTCTTTAGAAAATCCTAACTGTTACAAAATTATTCCTTATCATGACCAAATTTGATATCCCTAAATATTCTGACTGTTGGTAATAGTTGCTCATTTCAGGTAGCAGGAAACAACTCCATCACCTGGCTTTGATAACCTTTTTATGTCATAACCTTTATAGCCTAAACATCTCTTTATACCACTTACCATGTTATGGAGACTTTAACCTGTTTGCAACTTATTGTAATTATTATATTTTGCTTCCTTCTGTTACTTTCTTTTGTTTTTACTGAATATAATATTTTTCCCTTACTTATTTTCTAATGTTTATTGGAATAATCACATTTTTATTAATCATTTTTCTCTTTTTATTGGTTTGAAATTTTTATTTTTTTATTTTTATTCTTTTATTGGTTTTATCTCTAATATTTTTGAGCTATATAAGAAACTTAGACTACCTTATCTGAAAAATCCATGTTTGTTCTTATATTTCCGTTAGTATTTTTCTTTTATCTTATTTTATTTTTGTATTTATTTATTTAAAAATGAATTTTCCATTTGACATTTCCAAATACACTTTACTTTTTAACAAGCAATACACTGTCTTTGGGGATAACAAATGTCAATACTAGGAAATTCAATTATAAAAAAATACAACATGTAGTCTGGGGTAGATATAGTCATTTTGGTAACATACATTAAGTGGCACTAATTACACAGTAACTCTAAGGTAACTAACATGAAACCACAGAACTGTAACTGTGCCACAGGTGTATGGCCTTGGGCCTTTCTTGTAGAATCCATTTTCAAAAAACCAGATACCCACGCCAGAGCTATGCCAATGAAACCTGTTAAAGAGTAAAGCACTGAAGTTGTGTCTCATGAGAGTACCTTGCTGTTGACAGATGATAGGCAGGGAAGGTTAGTTATAAAGTAGCTGCAGCCTAATTTGCAAAGTTACCGACTGTTCCTCTTTCTAGACAGAAGCAAGAAGTTAAGAAATTCTTTGAATTTGCCATGGTGTGTCAGGCAGAAGTGTAGAGGAGGGTTGTTAGAGTAGTGGCAAAAGGATCCTGGTAGGCCTGACAGGTTTAACATCATTAAGAATCAGGGTTGGTTTCTAAATACTGGTAACAAGATGACGTGCCTTAAATTTGTAATCTTAGGTAAACTGCATATAAATGAAAAAAGCCAGTGTTCATCCACTAAGATTAATCAACAGCACTTCAAAATTCACCTCTTAAGCGCTGTGCCTGCAGCAAGGTTTCACAAGACAAGTCACCCAGAGTTTTTCTTCCCACCTCTGGTTTGCAGAGCAGCTTTCGCAGCCACTTCAAAAACCTCTCTCACTCCATCTTTGGTCTTTGCTGAACACTCCATGTATCCCAAAGCGCCAGTCCCCTTGACCATATCTCTGCCCTCTTCGCGTCTCACCCGCTTCTGCTTCCTCTTGACTAGCTCCTATCTTGTGTGCACATCATTCCTAAGATCGTTCTTGGTCCCCACCAGGATGATGGGCACATTGGGACAGAAATGCTTGACTTTTGGTGTCCATTTCTCTGGGATGTTTTCTAAACTATCAGGGTTGCCAATGAAGAAACATGTAAGTATAACACCAGTGTCTGACTGAAAGAGGGACCTCAGGTGATCATCATCTTTCTGCCTGGCTGTGTCCCACAAAGTCAGCTCTACCCGTTTCCCATCCACCTCGATACGGGACACATAGTCCTGAAACCCTGAGGGTGCGTACCCCTCTGGGAACTGCTCCTTGCTGAAGACAATGAGCAAGCACGTCTTGCCACAGACTCCGTCACCGACAATTACCAGCTTCTTCTGGATGGGAGCCATTGCTGGAGGACACTGGCCTGGGTGGCTGACATTGTGCAAAGTACCTTGAACTTCTCAGAGGACAGGCTCAGGCGACGAATCGGAGTCCAGTCTCTTCGTGCCCAGGACGCGAGTCGCAAGCTGGGAAAGCAAGGCTGGTAACTGAACAGGAGACCACGGACTCACGAGAGAACCGATGGAGGACGCAGGAAGGGAGCGCGAGCCACCCAGGGCGGGCGGCCTCTACCTGATTTGAAAACTCTTACAGGTGGTGATTCTTTCTCTTTTTATCTTTGGTAGTCCTATTGAAAAACACGTTTATCTGTGTGTTTGTTCATCTGTGTCTTTGTTCAAGTGTGTTTCTTGTACTCTTTTCTTCTGGTTTCAGTTTTACTCGTGCTCGTTTCTTCATCCTCCCTTACTAGTTCTTTCAGGTAGGGTCTGTGAGTGGTAAGATATCATTTTGTTTTTTTAATGTTTGGAAATGAATTTGTTTTATCTTTATTTTAGAACGCTAGTTTATCTGGATTTAAGATTTTAGTTGACCTTTAATGCTTCAACATATTAAAGGTATTTTCATTGTCTTCTGGCATTTATTATTGATGTTGAAAAGTGTAACGTTCTAATTCTCTTGCCTATCTAGCACATCTGACTTGTTTCCTCTGAGATATTTTTTTTTTCTTTCTTTGGTGTTCTGCAACTTCACAAGTATTTGTGAATTTGTTTCTAGTTATCCTCTTCAGATTGTTTTTCACCTTTCATCTTTGATCTTGTTTTTAAATGTTCACCTCTAGAAAACTATCAGAAATTTTCTCATCAAATATCTTTCTGCCGTCTTTCTCTCTTACACTTATACCTTATTTTTTAAATCTATGATACATTTATCTTGAATCACTTTTCATATTTTCTATAACTTTATATTTATGATGCTTTATTCTAAGTGATTTTCTAAGAACTCTTTCCCAATTTATTAATCAGCTTGATATTTATCTACTTCACTATTTTGCAATGGCTATAGTTTTATTCATTTTTGAAAGAATATTTATAATATATCTTCAGTATTTATCATATCTCTGAAACATTTTAGTTACAAAGTTCTACAATACATCTCTGACAACTATTTCACATGATTAATAAATGTTGTAACATTCAAGAGAGGAACAGACGTTGACCTAGATAACATTGAAGGTTTCATTACACTCTATATATGCTTGTGAAGTTTTTGAAATAATTATGAAAGCATATTTATTTGGGGTTAATGGCCAGATGTATTTTCCCTGCCAGTCATTAACCCTCAAGCCGTGTCTCACTCCTAGGTCATTACTGTAATTATAAGCAAACATTTAAAAGGCAGCATAGGTATACTAGTGTGTGTATATATGTGTGTGTATATATATGTGTGTGTGTATATATAGATATATATTTGCACATAGGTGGTGTTATCATATTTGGTATGTATAGGGGACATCTGAAACTGTGTGTTCAATTCATTAATCACAAAAATTGGTTGATTAGATTATCTTTCGTTTTTAATTCACATTGTAATTAACTTGTAAGTTCAGTTGGAGTGATGTAATAGTATCAAAAGCCACTTTTAATTATAAACATTATATTGTAGTTAAGTAGATTGAAAGTTTACTATTAAATTGAAAACAGGTCTTATTAGGAACATTTAATTCTGGCAAAGAAAATGACAATGTGGCATTTATGCTAATCATGTGGAGGTACAGATGTTAAAGAGAAAAGGGCTTGTTCCTTGTAGAGTATTTCGTACCATGTGTCCCAGTAAGAATATCTTCTCTTGGACTTCCTTTAGATATTGTAACAGCTGCTGAGTCTCTGATTGGGTATGAAGCCCTAACTCTGACTCCCACTACGCTAGTTCAAACAGAATTAAGTCAGCAGAGCCACCACACAAACTCTCCTTTTAAATTGAGCTACAAGGGTAAGAGCTGAGTGATTATTGTATCTAAGATCTATTTTTCTTCCCACCAAATTAACCCCCCACAACCCACTTTCTACCATTCAGTCTGTACTTCTGTTACCTTCTGTTGGAAAATATTTAGCTTTTTTTTGGCATTGAGCCTAGTGTTTTTCTGTGGGTATACTTGTACATATGTTTGTACTCAGAATTTATCTTATATTTTCTTTAATACTACTAACAATACATTTTAGTTGAATATTTTCTAATTCAAAATAATTACTCAATGTTTGTTTTTTACTCAAATGTCATTCATATTATAAACAGTATGGGTCTTGGTGGCCAACCTGACCATGAAACGCATAGAACTTGCAGATACCCTGAAAATAAACCAGGCATTTAGATGGTGACCTGTTCAGCTTTTATTTGTACTTTATCTATTTTTCAGACTCCACAATCATAAAGCAGCCAAGAAAACCAGGAATTTTGAAGAAAGTCAAGAAAATTACTGAAGGCCAAGAAATTAAGCCTAGTGGACAATTCACCTAGCACAAGAAGCATGGTGGACTATAAAGACATTGATCACTGAAGTTATGTATACATGCAGAAAAGAGAGTCAGAAAGCATATATTAAATAAAAGAGAAAACCAAAATTGTTTTGAAATTATCTCTCTTGCAGAAGATTTGGGGAGCTTTGCCACTTAAATTTTCTGATTCTGTTTTGATGCATTTATTTTTTAAATTAACGGCCCATGGGGACCTCCATTTTTGGCAAATTAAGTTACTACCTTCCAATTTTAAATAACCCCAAATCCAGGAATCAATGAAGTCAAGCTGTAAATTGTGTTCATGTCCATAGAGAAGCAGAATAAGTTTACAATAGTGGAGAACACCAGATTTAAAATCAGATGGCCTCAACTGGAATTCTGGCTTTGCCCCTTACTCTCTATGGGATCATGGGAAAAGCATTCAAATTTTCATTTTTTTCTTATATAACATGGGAATAATATAATTTGTAGGATTATATTTTACAAGTTAATAAGTTATTATTTCTTATAAACTATAAAATAAATTTACAGTTACAAATTTTGCATAATGGAAGGACAATATATGGAATAAAATTTTTAGTCTTCTACAAAGATAATAAACACAAAGATCACATTATACAAGCTAACCTTCAGAAGCTTTGGAATCCCTTTCTTTGGAGGTCACCAAACATATTATAAATCACCATCTGTTTGAGATGGTTCAATGCAGAAAAATCTAGACGCAACAGCAAAAACAAGCTAAGTTTAGAGACTCCTTTCCAGCTTTATATCTTTTATATGTTGAGTAGCATAAAGGTATTTATATTTTTTCTCTTTGAAGATAGTTATCATTAAAGGCTATGAATTAGCAGGATTTTCTTGGTGGAAATAATTTATAAAGTTATATATTTTTATTTTAAGTTGTTTTCAATATCTAAATTTCACATAAACACGAACACTGGTAGTATTCCCAAAATACTAAACTCTTTAGATTACTAGATAAAATGCATAATGAATTAAATATATCTTTGCTTCCAAAAACTTAGGATGGACAAAGTTAGTCCCTTTGTGATTAAAAGCCAGAGTTGTGAATTAGCCAAAGGGTTTCCCTGGCCATCATTCTGGATATAGATCTTCAGTGAAATTTTGGTAATACAACAATAGAAACAAATCTGACCAAGTATCCAACAGAGTAACATTAGAACCCACAACTGCCCAGGTTGCAAACTGTAACTCTACATAGCTCTGTTTTCCAGAATACTAAACTTATGTATTTGGTGTCGTGGTAGAGAAACAGACACCCCTACCTTATCCATCATTATTATTTATCAGAATGGATACAAATATGTCCAAATGTCTTAGCTTGAGACAATGTCCCAGTAATCCCAGTTATCTCATAGGCATTATTTTATTATTTCTTTTCCCTTAAAGGTTTCCACATCTCAACTGTCCTGATGCCACTGAACCATTTGTGCTATCATACTGCTGCTTTTATTGACACCTTTATTTGTGTGTCAATTCCCAAACTGGTGTGGCACCATGAGCCCTGGTTAGACATACACCTTACCTCTCCTTAACAGGATGGCAAAGGTGCTCTATCCAACTGTCTCAGGACCCCATGCTATGGCTGTGTCTTTCCTGGGCTCTAGGTATCTTTCTGTTTGGGACAGCTAATGAAACTCTCTAGTAAAGCTACTGTCTCATACTTTTGCATAACTTTGTGTCCTAGCAAGGTAAACATTTTTGGGAAAACAACTCACAAATTTTAAATTCCTTTTTCATACTTCATCATCCGAGGGATAATGTGGTGGGATTCAGTTGATTTTAGTCTCCAACATGGATTGAGGTACATTGTCAAGACTTAACTCTCTCATCCCAAACCCTTCCTGTGTCTCCTTTCTAACCAGTGTAATTCTCTTTACATATGTATCTATTTGCCCTAAACACATACAGTTTGGAATTCTACATTTGTACTATTCCTTCTTGTCTGCCACCAACATATAATATCTAATCTACCAGGCTCCCAGTTTCTTCTCAGGAAAATTTCTGCACAACCCCTCAGGAAGGAATGTACTTAATGAATTATGAGTTATTATTTTCTGTACTAGTTTATAAATTACTTTAAAATAATATGAATAAACATTATATAATTTCATTAGTCGATTTATTAAGTCGATAGATAATTAATTTAATACTTATAAAGTACCTATTACTAATACAGAAATATAAAACTAAAAATGGATTTTTTTCATAATATTATTTTATAAAATAAATGAGCCTATCATCCTGAATAAAATTTCCAGTTGGTGGGATGATAGTTCACAGTGGACACTCTCTCCCATCCCTACCCCACAGCACTTCTATCTAGCAGGAGACATGCTATGACTGATATTTCCAGGTCTCAACTGACACTGCCAGTGGTTAGAAGCTCCTTATCTGTCGTTTACAGTCACAATGTGATAAAGTCTTGGAGTTTCACCAAATCTTTTACAAAACTTTTGAACAAAGAATTAATTGACTAAATCCCTTCCAATGTGTTTCTCCTGCCCCAGGATGGTACCAAGTAGTGAAATGGGGTAAGAGGCAGAAAAAAGTTAAGTGTCTGAGTAATCCACTGTTGGACAATCAGTCTCCATATTGTATCAGATGGGGATGTGGTAATGCACTTTTTCTGATTTCCCAGTTCTGTAGCTCCACTTATTGAAAGAATAGCTTCTATTATTGGATTTGACAATCCTCCTTTTCTCTTTTCTTGCCAAAATATTCATGCAATTTCAAAATGGGAAAGTCTTGAGTAACACTCACTTCAAAATAGAAGACTCATTTAGTTTTTGTTTTTGTTTTTTTTTTGATAGCTTTAACAAGTAACAATTATCTCCTGTGTCTATTCTACATTATTTCTTTAACATTTCTCGTTATGGTCTAAAATGTTTGGCCTTGTCTTGATAGTGATGGCTATACCAAATAGTCTCATTCATTTAGGATTATAGCACTATAAATAAAGTGCATGGCTTTCTTTTTCTGACTATAATAAATATTTATTAATCTAATTAGTACATAACAGTTGAGAATTTTGGAAATTAGATACTGCAAAATATTTTTTTTAGCAGTATGCCCTTTCTATCCTCATGGTCTCTGGTATAGGAAATCATGCCTGTTTCAATATGTTTGCTTCTGATATCATGTTTCAATGTCATTTCCAATGAACAAAGGAATCGCTGTACTAGGAAAACTGGTTACATTATTTAAGGAATTATACAATTGACTTTTCCACAAAAGTATAAAATTAAGTTTCTGTTAACAATTTATGAACAAGTATACACACACAGAGACACACACATACATACACACAGACACGCACACAAAAGCCACCAAAGTTTTTACTTGAACACAGAAATTAATCTAGATCTTTGAGAGCAAGGAGCTCATGGTGAACTTCATTACAAAAGTCACATTATTCTGACATAAAATAGAACCTGACATTTGGCCTAATTATACTTTTCAAGTCTTTAATATTCTGCTTATCATTATGGATATTTAAATAAAGAAAACTCTTCTGATACCTTTTGCCCTTTTTCTGTTTCATAGTCTTCTTTGAATTAAAAAGGAAATTAAGGTTTTCTCAACTAGAAGTTTTAATAGATAAATGAATAATATATTTAAAAATAATGCTAAAACTTACCCCTAATAATTTAAAACAAGGGTATATTTTTATATTAAGTAAAGCATCTATTGCTTTCTCAAATATCTTCTGAAAAGAATAGAGTCAGAAATTCTTTATTATGATTCTAGGCAACTTTGAACTTTGACTTATTCAATCTGAGTCATCTCTAAAACTTTTAGGGTTTTTGTCATCATTTTGCTATATATCCTTTAATATTACTTTAATGGATTGGCACAAATCAAAGAGTAGACTGCCTTCCAGTGATTCATCTCATTGGACTTAGTTAAGTCCAGAGGGACATGCTACATTTCAGACTGTCAGGTTGATTTATATGAAAGAACATAGTCATTTACTTAGGTGTTACATTAACTAGACAGCCAAACCAGATCAATGATTTTGGCATTGTAGAATTCTACAATACTCCTAAATTTGAAAAAAAAATAGAATTATTGAAATGAAATTTATTTTTCTTTCTCTTTTTCAGATTTCATTTCTTTAATTTTAAATTCAGGGATACGTGTTGAGGTTTGTTACATAGTTTCAGGGGGATTTGTTGTACAGATTATTTCATCACCCAGGTATCAAACCTAGTACCCATTAGTTATTTTTATATTTCCTACCATATGCTTTTATTATATACCAGGGCAATATTCTATAATATTTGCAATCTTCATACATTTTTATGCAAACATCAATGATTCATATATAGAAAGATTAATTAATGAGACTACTTAGGTAATTGAATCACAGCATATTTTCTTTAAACAAGATGAAATTATTAAGGTGAATAAAAAGTTGTTAAATATTTATGGGATCAACTAAAGTAAGAAAAAGGAGTAGTTTTACTTCAGGAGTATAAACTAAATATAACTACTTATATTTGTCTACATTCTCTATAATTGAGCATGTATTCATTTTAATATGTAAAAACAATAGATTAGGTTTGGTATATGCTTTGTTTCATTCTACTTTAAGGTAAAAATGTAATTCTTGCAATGGGTAATTCGCCAATTTTTATAGTTTAATTATTTAGTTCTCTATTCCATGTGTGCACACCAATAATTAATTATTGGTTATATTTTCATTATGTATAACTTAAACTTTCTTATAAAAATTGGACCTTAAACTCATCATATGCAAAGTCATAATAGTACCCTCTCCTACATCGGAAGCAATTTCTCTTACTTTCATTGTTTGTTTCATACACCCTTGTGCTCTCATTTTCTAAGACCTGAAAGCTGAAAATCATTGGCCTTCTCTCCCTCAGAACATCTAAATGTTTCTAGGATTTACCAAATTCATCTCTAATGCATCTCTCCAAGCATTTCCTCCACCAAGTACTCTCTATTTTAATAGTTTCTTCTCCTTTGTTTTAGTTTCTCTTATTTTTGACTACATAATTATTTCTCCAAATTAGCATCCACAACATTGGTTTCTCTTTGCTTAATCAATTTTATGTTATGCTGTCAGATTAATATTTCTGGATCATAATTCTGATCAATAAATACTCAATTCAATTGGGTTTTTCTTAACAGTTCTAAATTTATATATCTTAATATATCTTATCCAAAATTTTGTACTTGCACATAGTAGACTAATCAATAAATATAACCAAAATGAATTAATGGTGAATTAAAATATTTTCCATGATAGTAAATTACACCCTTGTATAGAAATAAGCATAGTAAAGATAAAATTATATAAATGTCAATATTATATAACTCCCCGATGCCTTATTTTTTTGGCTTTTGTTTTCTGTTACATGTGCCCACATCAAACATTGATCATTCAGTTATTCATGTCCTTCAAATTTCAGATTAAATGTTATGTTCTCCTTGATGTCTTCCTGATTGCTGCAGGCAAAGCCACACTTTGCATTCTTGTGTCTTTTTTACCAGGCATGTTACCACAGTCCTCCTTGAATAATTGATTATGTAACCTAAGTGTCCTATTTCCACTACTTCTATATATAGTCCTGACCACAATAATCCCTGAATTCTATTTCTGAACATTCTCACTATCACATAGGTGAGATCATTCCTGCCAAACCACTCTTCCTCCATATATATTTCTAGATATCCCCAAAGGTGTGTGTCTCAGACCTTCTGAATCTAGTTCATTTTTATTCTCAGACAATAATCACCGTGATCTTCCTTTTCGGCTTCAGTTTATACATGTTACACTTGAAGAATTCCCACGGTGTATGACCATTTTAAGAATGGTACTGCTTCTGCTCAGCAAAAGAAACTATCATCAGGGTGAACCGGCAACCTACAGAATGGGAGAAAATTTTTGCAATCTATCCATCTGACAAAGGGCTAATATCCAGAATCTACAAGGAACTTACACAAATTTACAAGAAAAAATCAAACAACCTCATCAAAAAGTGGCTGAAGAATATGAACAGACATTTCTCAAAAGAGGACATTTATGTGGTCAGGAAATAGATGAAAAAAAGCTCATCATCATTGGTCATTAGAGAAATGCAAATCAAAACCACAATGAGATACCATCTCATGCCAGTTAGAATGGCAATCATTAAAAAGTCTGGAAACAACAGATCCTGGTGAGGATGTGGAGAAATAGAAGTGCTTTTACACTGTTGGTGGGAGTGTAAATTAGTTCACCCATTGTGGAAGACAGTGTGGCGATTCCTGAAGAATCTAGAACCAGAAATACCATTTGACCCAGCAATCTCATTACTGTTTACATACCCAATGGATTATAAATCATTCTACTATAAAAACACGTTGAAGCACTATTCACAATAGCAAAGACTCGGAACCAACCCAAATACCCATCAGTGATAGACTGGATAAAGAAAATGTGGCGCATACACACCATGGAATACTATGCAGCCATAGTATTCATAGAACTCATGAATGAATAAGTTCATGTCCTTTGCAGGGACATGGATGAAGCTGGAAACGATCATCCTCAGGAACTAACACAGGAACAGAAAACCAAACTCCACATGTTCTCACTCATAAGTGGGAGTTGAACAGTGAGAACACATGGACACAGGAAGGGGAACATCACACACCAGGGCCTGTCAGGGGTTGGAGGAAAGGGGAGAGATAGCATTAGGATAAATACTTTTTTTCTTTTAATTTATTTATTATTATTATACTTTAAGTTGTAGGGTACATGTGCATAACGTGCAGGTTTGTTACATATGTATACTTGTGCCATGTTGGTGTGCTGCAACCATCAACTCGTCATTTACATCAGGTATAACTCCCAATGCAATCCCTCCCCCCTCCCCTCTCCCCCCTTCCCATGATAGGCCCCGGTGTGTGATGTTCCCCTTCCTGAGTCCAAGTGATCTCATTGTTCAGTTCCCACCTATGAGTGAGAACATGCGGTGTTGGGTTTTCTGTTCTTGTGATAGTTTGCTAAGAATGATGGTTTCCAGCTGCATCCATGTCCCTACAAAGGACACAAACTCATCCTTTTTGATGGCTGCATAGTATTCCATGGTGTATATGTGCCACATTTTCTTAATCCAATCTGTCACTGATGGACATTTGGGTTGATTCCAAGTCTTTGCTATGTGAATAGTGCCGCAATAAACATATGTGTGCATGTGTCTTTATAGCAGCATAATTTATAATCCTTTGGGTATATACCCAGTAATGGGATGGCTGGGTCATATGGTACATCTAGTTCTAGATCCTTGAGGAATCGCCATACTGTTTTCCATAATGGTTGAACTAGTTTACAATCCCACCAACAGTGTAAAAGTGTTCCTATTTCTCCACATCCTCTCCAGCACCTGTTGTTTCCTGACTTTTTAATGATCGCCATTCTAACTGGTGTGAGATGGTATCTCATTGTGGTTTTGATTTGCATTTCTCTGATGGCCAGTGATGATGAGCATTTTTTCATGTGTCTGTTGGCTGTATGAATGTCTTCTTTTGAGAAATGTCTGTTCATATCCTTTGCCCACTTTTTGATGGGGTTGTTTGTTTTTTTCTTGTAAATTTGTTGGAGTTCTTTGTAGGTTCTGGATATTAGCCCTTTGTCAGAGGAGTAGACTGCAAAAATTTTCTCCCATTCTGTAGGTTGCCTGTTCACTCTGATGGTAGTTTCTTTTGCTGTGCAGAAGCTCTTTAGTTTAATGAGATCCCATTTGTCAATTTTGGCTTTTGCTGCCGTTGCTTTTGGTGTTTTAGACATGAAGTCTTTGCCCATGCCTATGTCCTGAATGGTACTACCTAGGTTTTCCTCTAGGATTTTTATGGTATTAGGTCTAACATTTAAGTCTCTAATCCATCTTGAATTAATTTTCGTATAAGGAGTAAGGAAAGGATCCAGTTTCAGCTTTCTACTTATGGCTAGCCAATTTTCCCAGCACCATTTATTAAATAGGAATAGGATAAATACTTAATGCATGTAGGACTTAAAACCTAGATGATGGGTTGATAGGTACAGCAAACCACCATGGCACATGTATACTTATGTAACAAAGCTGCACGTTCAGTACGTGTATCCCAGAACATAAAGTAAAATAAAATAAAAGACAACGAATAAAAAAGAATGACACTGTGGCTTCTCAAGCCTCTTAGAGTTCCTGATCCTCAGAGATTAAGTGAATGAAGGATCTGGAACAATAATGGCAAGAATTATCTAGCCCTAATTTTGAGTCTTGCTTGCATCTGAGCTCTACTAATGCATTTCTGCCCAGGTGCAAAGCCTCTTGTGCAAATCACACATTTATCTTCCAGCTCTAACTCACTGACACCAACAGAACACTTAACTGATAGAAGTGAGATCAGCCCATCTTTTCCTAGACCAGATATTTTCCAGGGCAAATATCCAGCAGTCTGCAACCTGTCAGGGTATGTGCTATCTTCCGGGGAAACTCAGAGCTTCCTAAAGCCTGACATGTGGCCCACAGAAACTTAGTTGCTCTTATTTTCTCTCCAGAAGATGGGGCCCTCATCTCTGCCTTCCTCAATGTCAGTTTCCTTCAGGATATTTTTCACATTTGCTTCACCACTCAGTTATAAGTAAAGAGTGTAATTAATTAATCTGTCTTCCATTTCTTATCTCAATCAATTCTTTCACAAAAGGCTGTGTGAGAGTGGATGATTAATATTTCTAATAGCAGTTTGATTTTATACTTTCTTCATTTCACACTCTTTCTGCATCATTCATTCTGCCCAGCCCTAGACCCTCCCATTTTCTTCATAATTTTACTGATAGGTTTTGTGTCTCCTATTATTCCCCAATAGACGATGTCTTCACCATGGATAGTCTTATCATTACTCAATACCTAAAAGGCGAACATCTCTTTCTTCTCTCCCTGACTCCTGAAAGCTTTTGTGAATGTTTTCTCTTGCCAGAAACACCCTTCCTCCTTCATCCTTCCTCCACTTAACTAAGAACCTGTTAACCCTTGGCCTCATCAAGTCCCATCTTCTCTCTGTTCTCTGTATAAAAGTTTCTAGGTGATTTCAATTTCTTACCAATATGACTGTAATCTTATTCAATATTAAAAAGAAAGCAACTCTGTGGCAAGGTTCATGTTTTATGCTTCTTTCATATTGATTGTGACTTACTAAGTGATGGTAAGTACTCAATCACCTGAATTTGCTCAATCTTTTATTAACTGACACGTAAGGTAGTATGATCCCTGATCCTGTTGCAAAACAACAACTCTGTTTCCAAATAAAGTCACACTCTGAGGTACTAAAGGTAGGAACTTTAACATATCTCTTTGGGGAGACACAATTCAATTTAGGTCACTTATAAGGCAATTGAGCTGATTTTCCAATGGAGTATATAAAGCTCTAAAGTTAAAACCAATAAAGGAGCTCTAAGATATTAAGCTCTTTCCTCAGTAGATATAAAGGCTGTCACCCTGCAAATGGGTTACTGTGATAGAAACAGGATTTTTGGGGGGATGAACAAGTTCACATTTTATAGAAACTTTTTGAGACATAGAAAATTTGTTCTATACCTTGTCTCCGTGCTTTAGAAAGAATACACATACAGTAAATGATTATTTAAATAATATGTCTTTCAGGGCTTGAGATGGAATCATATTGAAACTGTGAAGCCTTCTGCCAGAAATAACTTCATGTAAAGTGTAGGAGACACCACACAAGAGGTTACTGTGGGGAGACGGGCTCAAATGGTAAGATCCTCATACTAAGAATAAATGAATAATGTCTATGCTGCTTTCATTACTTTTGTTCCCTGTGACAAAGATAAAGTTAATTATTTGGAGATAGCAAAGAAGTCTGTTTATTGAATGTGACATGCTAGATGCAATTCTGGATTGCAGCATATTGTAATATTAAAGATCAATGAACTTTTAATAGGAATCAAATACAATTTTTAATTGAGCCCATTTCTTGCACACGTGAGCTGTATTGAAAATTCTCCCAAATCAAAAACACGCAGCAATCGTAATTGCAATTAAAAAGTGAATCTTATGAGCTGAATCTTTTTTGCTTAGATTCTCTTTAAATCAAACAATTCTATATTACTTTTACTGAAAGCTCAAAATCGATTTAATGTTAACTATATCCTTTATTCGTAAATTTATCCTCTGTCTTTTTGACCCCTGGCTGATTTCACACACTCCCTCTTCACTAAAAAGAGTTTATTGATACGCTGTGTCTACATGAATCCATGACATCTGAATGAAAGATTTGAGATTTGCTATCCAGATGCTCTGCCTTCTAGACTCCATCTGGATATTTGGCCTTGTACTTACAAACCATCTGGGTTTGTTACTATACTTTCCACTTTTCAACCAGATGTTTTGGCATTGTGTGGACAAAGCATGTGGCATTGTCTATAAAATGTAATTATATAAAAATAAATAACACTATCTAAGCAATTAAAGGAAAAACATTTTCCCATCTAAAAATCTCAACAATATTTTCTTAGTAATACTATCATGGCAGGATATATTCTTCTTTCTCTGTTTTAACACATTAAATTTCATAAGTAAACAAAAAAGGAAAATTATATAAATGATATATGACTTGTATACTATGCGTACAAATATGTGTAAAATGATTTATTAAATTCAAAGGAAATTTCCAATATTTTAATATTTCATATTAAATTTTTTTAATAATTTGTAATAGAAAAATATCTGTAATTTAAGAAATTTTTAAATTTATAGTTACAATTAACCTACCAACTGTAATTATAATAACCTATGAAAATCTCAGTTTAGAAGTAATATTTTCAAAGTCTTTTAAATTAAACTCAGAATAAGAAAAGTTAAATCATATTTTCAACAAAAATCTGTTTTAAAATCATTCGAATACCAGTATGTATTTTTAATAATCATCTGATCAGCTCTTCAACATAGATATTTATCTTCATGATTTTAGTACACATATACATGTACATCCGGTATTATTGTTCTGGAAAAAAGACAAACAAGAAATATACTACTCCAGACGACTATGGGAACTAATAGCTTTAATTAAATTTGCTTCAAAAGTCTTCATGCTGTTCATTATATGGAGATTATATGCTATATAATAAGTAAACATTCCCCCAAAAAAGGGGAAGACTAAAGGCAGCTGATCAAAATGTAATAAATATTCCCCAGAAGGTCCTGTGGCTACTTTTAAATTCTGTGTAAGTAAAATGAGAGTAAAATTCTGTGTAAGTAAAGTAATCTGAGTTTATGGTAGATTTTGACCAAAACCTCTCAAATATGTCACATGAGAATCTCACTCAACTGGCTCAGTTTACCTCAGTTGTAATGGGTTTAGCTCTGGGCCCAAAATTCAGGGCAAGAATGATGAGAAACTGTAAGAGAGACATTGTTCAAGATAGGAATAGACCAGAAATACTAACACATAAAATATTTCTGGCAGAATATATTTTTCTTAAAAATGACAAGATTTTGGGGTCAAATGGAGAGGAGGAGAAATAATAAAAGTTCTTCAAATATTTTAGGATTATAAGAATGTAAAGGAATTTACAAGTATTTATGTTTCTAAGGGCAAAATTAGAATGATAATCCAAAAAAAAGTTTTGCTTCAATTCAATGGAAGTGTCACATTCCTTGTGGAAGTGACTTTCCTATCACTAGAAAATTCATACGAGGTGTTCAAGTATAAGTTAGGAACTTGATTAGATGGCTGCTAGGTTCTTGTCAACAAATGTTTAATGTCTCAATGTTCAGAACACTGCCTGATACATAATAGATGGTTAACACATGAGTAACTACACAAATTCTAAAATTGTATTTCAGATATCACCTCCCCTAATTAAGACAAGCAGATTTATCATGTTCTTTGTACAGCCATCTGCACCCTCCAGGCCACTTCATTTCATTGAACATAATGTGAAACATACCTTCTGGACTGTACAAGCAGTAGGTCTTGTGAGAACCTAATTATCTAAAAATGTCCAGGTGGTATGATTTTTATGTGGTGGTAAAATCTTGAAGTTAGTGTATAAACCAAAAGTAAGTAGATTCACAACTAGCTAAGAAAATCTACCAGATTAAAGACCAAAGTATTGTGTCTTAAAATCTACAACAAAGAGAGTTTTCCCCTGACACTGAAACAATTGGTTCAGTTGAGTAAGAGATGAAGTAGCTGACTTTCATATAGTGGATATTTTGAAATCAAGATGCACATATTTTCAACTTTATATACTACTCAGTTCAGCAAAATGTTCACAGTCTAGGAGGGCCATGAAAATAGAGACTGGAAAGATACAGTTAAACACCATACATCCTACACTACCTTAAACATTCAGAACAGATTCACTTCAAGTGGGAATTCTATCAATGTGAATAGCTATTTCTCTATCTCCTGAGCATAAATAGTTGATTTTGTGGAAGTTAAGTATATAAAACTTGGCTCTATTTGATCAGCTTTCAAAAATGCAGTCACCTCAAAGCTGCTTTCAACAATTATGCATGTTGCTCCAGTCCCAAGCTTCAATAACTCCATACTCCCATAGTCATATTCCTTCCCTAGAGTCAACAGGATATCACAATAAAAACAGAGAGATCGGATTTGCGAAAGTTTTATAGACCTTATTGACCATTGATGCATGCCAATCTCAATGATAACATTTTTCCAGGTCTCAATCATAACAATTAACTATTTCAAAATATATTTCCCAAACTCCCGTTCCATTGAAACATTACTTATGATTTCTTCAACGTTACACACTCCTTTCTCATAATTATAAGAACTCACGTCCCATCATAAGCAGTAAGGCTATTATAGAAGGAGGTGCATAGGGTGAGCTTTCCCTGTTTATCCATGAGGTCGCATCCAGAGTGCTTCCTTTTATTTTATTGATGTGCTAAAATATTTGGCACTAGCAATCATCTCTTAAAAGGTCACCATCTGGAAGAACATCCTCCCTACATTTTGTCCTGGGATATAATCCTAAAAGCAATGTGAGTCCTTCCTACACACAACATCAAAACATCAAAGGAATGGCAAGCAGTAAACTTACATAGATTTTACATTGCCTAAAGAAGGTAAAGATTTCAGTCCTAAGTAACTATTTTCCATCTGAAAGAGAGGAGTACAAAATATTCTAAGATAAAAGCAAATATACTGGGCAGTGCTACAAATAAGAAAAGGCTCTATCCAGATGGGCAAATTTCCCTATACAGGGAGAAAGAATGCAATTGATTCACTGAGACAGAAGTGAGATTTTCATGGCATAGCTTTACTCTTCAAACAGGAAGGCAGATAGTAAAACACCCCACTCTCTTTTGAGTACTTATTAAACTTGAACATTAATTTAGTTATTCAACTAATATTTATGAAATCCCTAATATATGCCAGATCCTGTGCAAGCACTGAAAACCCAGCAGCAGATAAGATAGACTTGGTGGTAATTTACAATGGTCTAGAATGGTTCTAAGACCTGATGGACTACATGCATTGGACCAGCTATCGGCGCACCCAGGAGACAGAGTCTACATTTTGCTTAGGCACCAAGACTTAATTTATAAGACATTACTTCTGTTGCTTTTGGACAAACACTTTGTCTTGCTCTAGAGAAATCCCAAGAAAAGTGTGGATAATGAAAGTGAGCATCCCAAGAACAGGCTCAGGTTGACATGCAAACATGGTTACTGGTGATGGATCTAATATAGATTCTGCCTGAGTTTATTAGATTTAGTGCTGTTGTTTACCATTTTCTCGTCTGAAGTAGACACATTCAGTTTACATACAATTCTCAAAATAACCATTCCCGCCACTCATGAGGAGAAAATTATCAAATATTTTTATCACTGTGTATTAAATGGTATCAATTTTAACTGAAACTTACTGTGCCTTTTTGATACAAGAGTTACAGTTTATGCTAATAAGTTTGCTACATGAGGTAAGACATGATGGCCTTAATGGAGGCAGCAGTGATGATGTTAGCAGAACCAATGGGACAAATACAATTTGCTTTTCCTGAGGCCATCCAAATTACTGCTTGGTTTGTACAGAATTCTTCTTTCATGCTGTATGTTCTAGCTTTAAACTGAGTTTCCTGTCAATTCAAAGTAGGGAGAGATCTTAGGTTGTTCAGATATCACAGAAGCTTATAGCTTACTGGAAGCTGAGCATTTGGATATTGTATATTGAGAGAAGTCGTGCCCTTCTGACATGAGAAACTATGATAGAATGTTCAACACCAAAGCAATGATGGGAAAAGTAGAAAGTATGCTTAGTCATCTCCACGATGACACTAGTCTACAACTGGGAAGAAATAAATGTTACTAGAATTGTCGTGACTTTCTGAAAAATGTAACTTTATCACAATACTGAAGACTTAAAGAAGAAAAGAATAATGCTTATAGAAAGCTCTTCTACACTGCTGCAAGGATTGTTGAAATTTATGGCTTTTTGTCTTCCAAACAGTTTTCTGGGAGAGGAAATAATAAAATTATTGGCTTCAAAATAAAAGGTAACTACCACAAGAAATTTGCACCCCTATTCTGGTTTCCCTTCCCTTGACACTTCTTTTAGATACTTTTGAAAGTTCTGAAATGGTGTCTGATCTGTGCAATCCTCCTCAGTTGTTCATTTAATAAATATATATTTTTAAATATAATATGTGTCTACACAATGTCAGGCACACAGGTTGTAAGGAAACAATAAAGCTGAGCCCTGTGCAGTAATTGTCCCAAACCTACTTGTGGACTGAATGCTGTTTGGGTCTCATACTGCTTTCTGTAACTGGGTGACATTAATAGTCACCTAACAGTGTTGCTTTTTAAATTGTTTCCTCCCATTGTTCAAGTTCTAAGGTAATAGCGAGTGCTTGTGTAATTATCTTATGCTACAGTAGCAATTCTGGGTGAGATGATTTTGATTTTTGAAGTCTATTTCATTTAATTTTAAGTTGTGTTTTTCCCATAAAGAGGACCATAAGTACACGCAAGATGAAAATAAAGAGAAGGAAGGAACCAAATAAAAAAGCTTTTCTTCAATGTCATATTTAAAGCAGTTTATTTTAAATTTAAGTACAAATTAATGTTTTCATCTGTAAAATTAGGGTGATAATACTTATCACAGCTACCTACGATGAAAGTAGTTATGAGGGAACATTATGGTAATATATCCGGGGGTACTAGGAAAGCCATAAAACAGTATAGAAAACTATAGAATTACTCTTCCTCATTTGAAGTGCCATAGGAACAGTCAAATGCATGTCAAAAGGTGACAGGAATCACCAGACTCTTTTAACCTCTTTCCTTTTGTTTCTGACTCTTCCTGCTTTGCCTGTCTCCCATTCCTATCTTGTAATTGTCTATATAGTAATTCCATCTTCAACCCTTAGATCTCAGTTGAGGTGTCCTCTTCCCTCCGAAGCCCCTCTCCAACCACCTGACTTTGATATAGGAAGCACATTGTCATGCATTCCAAGGCTCCCTAGGCCAGTGCTGTCATAGTATGTGATGGTGATTTCATTACCACTTACTGTTCCTGGTCTCCAGCTAGAATAAAGTCGAATCTCATAGTCTAGTTCATCTTTACCCTCCTGGTGCGTTGTACATGCTCACAATTGGTACTCAGTACTTGTTCTATTATGTTGTTCTTATAATTTCCAAAAAGCGTTTATTCAGTAGTCATGAAAAGTTTACTTCTGAATTTGCATTAAAAAGAGTTTAAAGGGTATGTGGGAATAAAAATAGTGGAGGCTCTTACTTTTAAAGAACTTCTCATTTGAAGAAACCATCTTTCTCCCCATATCCTCCTCCTCTTCCTCCTTCTTGTCATTATCATCATTGATAACGAGCACATTTAGTAAGCACTGAATGTAATATTTGAGAAAAATGCCTAAGTTCAATACATTTCATATTTTCATGTTTGCTACAGAGAAACCTATCCAAAACAAAATAAGGTTTTTGGTTAATCCTAAGCTGTTTACTATCTCCTGAAAGTCCTTGCAAATGCTGAGTAAAAAACAAAACTCATGTAAATTATTGAGGAAAAATTATAATACACTATTTTACATACTGTATGCATATTTTATTCTACACTGTGTTACTTTAAAGCCATTTCATAGAAATAGAAACATAGCTTTATTGTGTAGATTATTAACCTACATAAAATGTACTTTATTAATTTTATAATTACACTTATTCTGTGATTATTTGGAACATAATTTCTTTATATGGAAAACAAACTACTCAAAATTGCATTGGTCGTCCCTAAGTAAAGATGAGCTTTACTTCAAATGTATGCAGCTTTCCTTGGAAGGCACTGTATCAGGAAATAAGCCCCATAATTGTTGGTATCTTCCTTGAATCATTTTTGTCATTCTAGCTAATTAAAGGCAATTAGTAGTAATTTAAAGGATGGTCTAAAAATGAAGTGTGCTAGGATTGGATTTTATTTTATTTTTTAATTGTTTTTGAGATGCGGTCTTCCTCTATTGCCCAGGCTGGAGTACAGTGGCATGATTATGGCTTACTGCAACCTCTGCCTTCCAGGTTCCAGTAATCCTCCCATTTCAGCTTCCTGAGTAGCTCGGACTACAGGTGTGCATCACTACACCCAGATACACACACACAGACACATACACACACACACACACACACACATATATATGATATGGAGGAGAACGATGTTTTCTTCAAATGGCAAGCTCTTTAAAAGAAAGAGAGCCTCCACTATTTTTATTCCCACCTATCCTTTAAACTCTTTTTAATGCAAATTCAGAAGTAAACTTTTTCATGACTAATAAACAAAGGATTTTTGGAAATTATAAGAGTAACATAATAGAACAACTACTGAGTACCAATTGTGAGCATGTACATATATATATATACACACACACACACACACACACACACACTTGGCTCAAGCAATCCTCCCAGCTTGGCCTCCCAAAGTCCTGGGATTATAGCTGTGTGCCACTGTGTTCAACCACATTAGATTTTTTAGGGGATTTTATGCCATTTGTAGTCGGTTGAATAGTATTTCCCCAAATCATGTCCACCAGAGCCTCAGAATGTGACCTTATTTGGAAATAAGAGTTTTGCAGAAGTAAATAGTTAAGATGAAATCCTTCTGCAATGGAGTAAGTCCTAACCAGAAAGAAAATGGCCAAAGGAGAAGCAGGCAGAGATAGGAGTTGAGTTGTCACAGACCAAGGAATGCCTGGGGCCACCAGAAGCTGAAAGAGGCAAGGAATGATTCTTTCGTAGACCCTTCCAAGGGATCATGACCTTGTCAGCATTTTAATTTCAGACTCCTGGGCTCTAGAACTGTGAGAGAGTATATTTATTTTAAGCCACTCAATTTGTGGTACTTTGTTATGGCAGCCCCCGGAAAACAAAACATACCATGTTAAAGAGTTGTATAGACATTGGTTATTGTCTGAAACAGTTATGAATATTTTTGGCTGAGCAAAAACACAAAAATTTTTAAAGTTTGTTTAGAGAAAGACTTAATCACCTAACAGCTAACAGAATGGCAGAAGTTAGAAAAGGGAAAATATGGTTCCTTACTTAAAAAAAAAAGTATGTCATGAAAGGGGTTGTGCAATACAGATGTACAGCAGAACTCAGTAGCTCCACGCCTATCAGTTACTTCATAGATTAATTCAAAGTTTCTGTTTAGGCACTTGACTAAGGCATTAAGTTTTGTAATCTGATTTTATGCTGATAAATGAAAGATAGGAAACCTAGTAATTTCATATCCACAAAGAAAACTCCTCAGAAAGAAAAAAGGTGAATTAAATAGAATGAACCAAAATTATTTGACATGGGCAAGCATCATCTACTTTTGTTAATCTTTCAATCAACCTATTTTTTGGGCTTCCTATAAAGCATATAATACAGTAAACATGGGGATACAAAGCCTCTGGGACTTGCTGCTAAAGGAGGTGTGATGTGTGACAGAATTGTGAACAGCAAATTATAGCAGTGTGATCATTCATTCATGCATTCATGCATGTATTCCACAAATGCTCATTAACACCTTCTGTGGGTCAGGCATTTGTACTAGGTTTTGAGAATACAGGGCTGAAAAATGCATGGTCCATGCCCTCATGGAATTTATAGACATTAAACAAATAATTGCAAGTGTTCTATACAACTAAAAGGAAATGCTGCATGCTGTGGAAGTATTTAACATGTGAAGCAACCTCATCATGGTGCCTGGGTGAAGTTACTTGGGAAATGGACTGCCTCTATTGAGACAGAAGAATAAATAGGAGTAAAAATTCTGAAAGAGTATTCCACATACAAAAAAATCATGTAAAAGACCTGAGTTAAAAGAGTACACACTCGTAGAACTGAAAGATATTCTATTTGGCTTCAATATATTTTTAAAAGGAGAAGTTTGAGAAAGGAAGCTAAATAGGTGAGCAGGTGTCCAACTGCACAAAATCTTGAGAACTTGTTAAGAATATAGGTCTTAATCCTTAAATCCTTAATCCTTAAAACCTTAATCTGTATAAGCAGTGGGAAGCCATTAAACCAATGAGGAGTAAAATGACCAGATGTGCACTTCTAAAATATCCTTCAAGGAACAGTGTAGAGTATGAGTCAGAGGGAGCCTAGAGAATCTGGGCAAACAATAATGAGGGTACTGCAGTCCCCAGGAGAGAGATAATGGCTTGGACAAAAGTAGTGGGAATGAGGGTAGCAACATGTGGTTTCAAGAGACAAGTAAGAATTAGAGTTTAGAAGACTGGTGACCCATTATATGTGGCAGATGAAACGGAGGGAACCTTTAGAATAATTCTCAAATATTTGGCATGAACAAGGGGTACCGTTTTACCACTTACTAAAAATGGCATGTCGAAGGAGAGGAGCATACGGCATGTTAGAGTGCCTGTAAAACATCAGAGTCATGATCTGAACAAGCTGCTCTAGGCCATTTAATGCAGCAGTGATCTAAACTGCCTGTAGGGACAGAAGTAAATTCTATTTTCTGCTTTTTGTGGAAGCAGAGCCCTTTATTGTTTAGCTTCTATCCCATTCTTCTTATGTGAAAGCATCTTTCTTTTATTTAGAAAATGTTTCCCCTTCAGTCCAAAATATACTATATTTTTACAAACTTCACTTCTCTGGTCTAATAAAAAACATTTGCTGGGATTTTTTTGTGTGTGTAGAATGAAGAAGAAGGTAAGTCAAGCTCAGGTAGAAGTGGTCATTTAAGTGTGAACCTGCAACAGTCGGTTGCCATTTCCCTTGTGCTGGAAGGAAGAAGAAAGTTTCTGTGACAGAGAGGAAGAAAGATGGGTAAATTACTATTCTCCGTACAAAGTAGTAATTTACCCAGGCACTCACAAAACTTAAAGGAGTTAATGAGAGTTATATATGGATTAGTTACAAAGAAAAGCTAAACAAAGAAATTGCTAATGCTCTTAAATGAGAGATATGCTAAGATTTCTGTACTATGTTTCAAAAAAAAACGAAAAACAAAATTGAAGCTGCTGATGACAGAATAATGCTACACTGATAGGCACTAAGTATTGTATACTCTCTGCTTCTTTATGTATACACCAAGAAAATGGGGATCCCCTGTTCCTGTTCTCTTACAGTCAATGGAATTTTTCTTGCCTCCCAAAGCATTATTTCTTATAGATCCTTGTTTTGTTGGCAACCTGACACATACCTTTTGATTATAGGAATGAGTATATTCAGTACAGTTTTGGGGGTCATTCTACACTGGAAAGACCTAACGTCTACTCCAATCTAAACAATACTGGAGAAAGTTAAACCTGCCTGAAAGTAGCCAAATGGGAGAAAGAGCTACAGGTTTACATTACTGCATTTAAGTCCTGACAAATACACAAACAAGGCCCCACATCTAACAATCCAAACTGGCCATCTTATTGTGAGTTTCAGCAAGTTCCAGAAAAAGTGGTACACTTTTTTCTTCTTACACATACAATTATACAACATCATCTCCAGATACCCATAAAAATTTGTATTAATTTATTGCCACTTTTAGTAGGGAGAATAATAAGGTGATATAATCCTCCCTACTTTGCATCAACCTCTGTCTCTAACCTCCAGAAAAATTACTGATACCTTATTTAGAACAAAGGATACCCCAGAGCTGTCAGTTTTGCTGGGAATCCTTTGTCTTGAAAATATTGCCATTGTTGAACCCAGCCTGAATTTTAGCTGTCCTATTCAACACTTGTAACAGAATCACTAGCTCTGTGTACTACTAGTATTTATTTAGGTAGCAATATGACTAATTGAAAGTTAGTGTAAACTACTCCAGCATTCAGAGATTTATTAAGAACAAAAGTGGTAAAATAAACCATTAATAAGTCTTCAATATTGACTAAATAGTAAAATAAAATATTTTGATATGTTTGGTTAAATAAAATATATTACTAAAACTAATTACACTTTTTTTTTTTTACTTTTAATGTAATCGCTAGAAAGTTTAAAATTACAGTGTGTCTTAAACATATGTGTCTTATTTTACTTCTGTTGTACAGTGTATCCTAGTGGCTTCCAACGTGAGATTATGCAGAATCGTGCACAGACATTAAGTATGTATTTTGATGAGGGGGACATGATAAGATCTGTGTTATTGACATATGGTCATAGTTAGAAACCCAAATTGGATTATGGAGAGAACAGAAACTAGAAGTCAATTACTTGAGTTTTGCAAGTGTCCAAACAAAAGATGACAAGAAAACAAACTGTATCTGTGGCTTGGAAGAAAGATAATAGATTCAGGACATAGCTTAGATTTAGGATTAGAAACGAGTTACATATTTGGGTTGAGAAAATTGTGGGAACTAAACATAGTACCTCAAGTATCGGAATAGATGTAATATAGTAATGTCTTTAATTGAGGGGCAAAAGACAAAGAACACATTTCTTATATTCTCAAAGGGAACACAGGAACTGACTTGGGATGATTACTAGCAATTAGTCAACTAAAATCCAACTGTTTTGCAATAGCTTTCAATAGTTCACTGCAATTTAGATTCTTAAATGGGGTGAAAAAATTTAGCAATCCATCTGATGAGTTTCTTCTTCCCAAAACAAGCTTCTGGGGAGAAATTTGTAAAGCAGAGAATTTTCCCCAAAGCAAAAAGTGTTTCTTCCTTTTATAGAATAAATAAGAGTCATATATAAGCTAACCAAATTTAATTATATTGTTAGAGTTGCAGCATTGTAACTGAGGCACACAGTCCTGTAATATAAATAATTTCAACTAACATGATTGGCATTTGAAGAGAGAAAAAAGTATTCAAAAATGGCTACTTCTGTAAGTCAAAAGTCTAAATAATTGCAATTTGCTTCTATAGAATTATTAATTTTATAATTTATGATTTCTCACATTAATATATTGATTGATTGGCGCAAGTGCCATGTTGGAAACCAAGCTAACTCAAAGTGCAATGCTGAAAGAAATAATATTTATTGTCTTTTATTTATTCAACCAATATTTGTTGAGTACCTACCATAAGTGCTAAGCTTTTGGATTACCATAGTCAATTGGACAGCCTTATTCTGTCTCATGCAGTTGATAGTTTAAGCTTGAGAAGAAAACCAACCTTTTACATTTTATTTTTTATAGATTCGGGGATATATGTACAGATTTGTAATGTGGACATGGTACATAATAATGGTGAGATTTGGGCTTCTAATATGCCCATCACCCAAACAGTGAACATTGTACCCAATAGGTTTTAGTTTTTAACTCTTATCACCCTCCCAATCCTCACCACTTTTGAAGTCCTCAGTGTCTATTGTTTCATTCTGTATGTCCATGTATACCCATGGTTTAACTCCCACTTATAAGTGAGAACATGTAGTATTTGACTGTTTCCGAGTTATTTAACTTACAATAATGCCCTCCAGCTCCATTCATGTTGCTGCAAAAGTCATGATTTTATTCTTTTATATGACTGTGCAGTATTCCACAGTATACATATACCACATTCGCTTTACCCAGTCATCCTTTGATGAACATTAAGTTGATTCCATGACTTGGCTATTATGACTAGTGCTGTGATAAACATACAAGTGCAGGTGTCCTTTTGACATAATGATTCATTTTCCTTTGGGTAGATACCCAGTAGTGGGATTGCTGGATCAAATGATAGTTCTAGTTTTAGTTCTTTGAGAAATCTCTGTACGAACTCTTTTCTATAGAGGTTGTATTATTAACATTTCCACCAAAAGTGTATAAATGTTTTCTTTTCTTTACAACCTCATCAACATACGTTGTTTTTTAACTTTTTAATCATAGCTATTCTGACTGCTGTGAAATGGTGTCTCACTGTGGCTTTCATTTGCATTTCCTTGATGATTAGTGATGTTGGACATTTTTTCATATGTTTGTTTGGCCAATTGTATGGTATGTCTTCCTTTCTTAAAAATTTATTTTATTTTCTTTTCCTTTTTCCTTTTGACAGGCTTTTTTTCTGATCAGCTTCTTTCTGTCACGCAGGCTGGAGTGCAGTGGTGTGGTCTCAGCTCACTACAACCTCCACCTCCCAGGTCAAGTGATTCTCCTGCCTCAGATTCCCAAGTAGCTGGAGTTACCGAGGTGCATCACTATCCTTGGTTAATTTTTGTATTTTTAGTAGAGATGGGATTTCACCCTGTTCACCATCTGGTCTCAAACTCCTGACCTCAAGTGATCCACCCATCTCAGCCTCCCAAAATGCTGAGGTTACTAGTGTGAGCAACTGTACCTGGCTGTGTGTCTTCTTTTGAGAACTATCAGTTCATGTCCCTTGCTTATTTTACTTTTTTTTTTTTTTTTTTGGATAGAGTCTCTCTCTCTGTTGCCCAAGTAAGTTGAAGTGCAGTGGCATGATCTTAGTTTATGCTTACTTTTTAATTGGATTGTTTGATTTTTTTTTTTTTCATGTTGAGTTGAGTTTCTTATAGATTCTGGATATTAGCCATTTGTCGTATGCATAGTTTGCAAATATTTTCTCCCATTCTGTAGACTGTCTGTTTACTTTATCTATTATTTCTTTTGCTGTGCAGAAACTTTTAAGTTTAATTAAGTCCCATTTGGATATTTTTGGTTTTGTTGCATTTTCTTTTCAGTTCTTAGTTAGTCATAAATTCTTTGCCTATGCCAATGTCAGAAGAAATGTCTCTAAATTTTCTTCTAGGATTTTTATAGATTCAAGTCTTACATTTATGTCTTTAACCTATCTTGAGCTAATTGTATATGGTGAGCAATAAGGGTTCAGCTTCATTCTTTTGCATACAGTTATCCAGTTTCCACAGCACCATTTATTGAATAGGTTGTCCTTTCACCCATTATATATTTTTGTTGACTTTGTTGACAATCAGCTGGTCATAGGTGTGCGGCTTTATTTCTGGGTTCTCTATTCTGTTCCATTAATCTATGTGTCTATTTTTGTACCAGTACCATGATGTTTTGTTTGTTATAGCCTTGTAGTATATTTTATATTCAGGTAATGTGATGCCTCCAGCTTTGTTCTTTTTCTCCAGATTGCTGTGGTTAGTCAGGCTCTTTTTTGTTTTTGTATGAATTTTGGGAAATTTTTGTAATGCTGTGAAAAATATGTTGGTAATTTGGTAGGAATTGAATCTGCAGATTGCTTTGGGAAGTATGGTTATTTATTGACATTGATTGTTCCAATCCACGAGCATGGGATATTTTTCTATTTGTTTGTGTTACGGATGATTTATTTCATCAGTGTTTTATACTTCTCTGTGTATATATATTTCATCTCCTTGGTTAAATATATTCCTAGGTATTTTTTATGGCTATTGTAAATGGAATTGAGCTCTTGATTTTGTTCCGAACTTGAATGTTATTCACATATAGAAATGTTACTAATGTTTGCATGTTGATTTTGTATCCTGAAGTTTTGCTAAACTTGTTTACCAAGTCTAGATGTCTTTTGGAAGAGATTTTATGCTTTTCTTGGTATAATATCATATCATCAGCAAATAGAGATAATTTGACTTCCTCTTTTCAAATTTGGGTGCCTTTTATTTCTTTCTCTTGCCTGATTTCTCCAGATAGGACTTCCAATACTATGTTAAATAGGAGTGGTGACAGTGGGCATTTTTGTCTTAAAATCATTATTTTAATATGCTTTTAAGTGTCACAATGAAATTCAAGTTTCTATGTGTGGACTTAGAAGGAGCATCAAATCCAGATTTGGAGAGTATCTAGAAAGGCAGAAATGTATCTCTAGAGAAAATAACATCTGCCCTGACAATTAAAGGAAGATCAAGATTAAGCTAGTTAAATTAGGCTCATTAGAGCTGGAGTAGAGTGAGGACAATGTGCAAAGTTTATGAGGTGAAAGAGATTGGGACATGTCCTGGATCTATGAAATGGGTGACTTGACTGGATCATAGAGTTATAATGATGGATTGTCATTCACTTAGGTTAGACAAACAAACAAAAGCCACATTATAAAGGACTTTCTTAATGTTAATAAGAATGTGCCTTTTTGTTGTAGCCTTCAATTATCATTTTATTCTGTGATACTGGTTGATTAGTTTGTAAGTATATATCTTACTTTAAAATAATACAAAAATCTAGTAAGAATAAATTATGGAACTCCCAAACCATGAACTATTATGTAGCAGTTTAAGAAAAGAATAAGATAACTCTCTATTAACTATGACAGATGTCTGGATTTATTTTTTTAAAGAAAACAGCTGGCTGCATAACAGTATGTTTTATATAATTCAATTTGTATAAAACAATGTATGTTTATATGTGCATAGAAAGTTTCAGGAAGAATGTCCACAAACTGTTAACAATGACCACTTCTGTGGAGTATAATGGAAGTGATTGTGGTGAAGGAAATATACATATTAAATAATGACTGAGAAAAAAATAAAAAGGATAAAGAAAACTTTTTTAATCCAACAGAAAGCAAAAAATGATAAAAATGAAGAAAGAAAAAATATACCCAAATATACAAAATATAACAAATATTCTAAATATTGCTATTCCTAATAAAAATATTAATAATTGAATAAGTCTATTAAAGGTTAAATTCCAAAAAATCAGAATAGATTTGATATCTCCATCTAGCTGTAGTCTGTTGATGATACATATATAAAACAAAAACAAAAATAAAATGAGAGAATGCAAACATAGAAATCCTGAATAAAATATTAATATATTAAAAAAAGATTGAATTTGTATCTTACAAAACTTTCTCAAAAAAAAAAAAAAAAAACTTCATGGATGAATTTACAAGCATTTATAGAAGATTTAATATCAGATCTTTATAAATCCTTCCAAAAAGATAGAACTTTTCAACTTATTCAGTGAGACCAGCATTATTCTTATATCAAAACCAAGTAAAGACATCATATGAAAAGAAAACTAAAAAACAGTATTTCTTTAAATATATATATATATATGCAAAATGTCTCAACAAAATACTAGCAACATATACAAAGAATTACACACTAAGTAGGATCTATCTTGAGGATGTAAGGTTTATTTAACATACAAAAATTAATCACCATAATATGCCACATCAATAAAATAAAAAACAAAATCTTCCCAATAGACACAAAAGATATATTTTCTATAATGAAATCAAACACCTTTTCTTGATAAAAAAGATTTTAAAAATCTAGGAATGTAGGAAAAGTTCCTGAATCTGATAAAAGATATTCATGAAAAATCTACAGCTAACATCATGCTCAATAACTAAAGAAAGAATGCTTTCCTCCTACAATCAGGAAAACAGAAAGCATCTTCTCACTCACCACTTCTATTCAAAATGCTACTGGAGGTTTTAACCTCTTTTTCTATTGATTCCCTCTTTTTCTATTGATTAAGTTTCAGAAGGAATGGTACCAGCTCTTCCCTGTACCTCCAGTAGAATTCAGCTGTGAATCCTGGACTTTTTTTGGTTGGTAGGCTATTAATTATTGCCTCAATTTCAGAGCCTACTATTGGTCTATTCAGCGATTCAACTTCTTCCTGGTTTAGTCTTGGGAAAGTATAAGTGTCCAGGAAATTATGCATTTCTTCCAGGTTTTCTAGTTTATTTGCATAGTGGTGTTTACAGTATTCTCTAATGGTAGTTTGTATTTCTGTGGGGTCGGTGGTGATATCCCCTTTATCATTTTTTATTGCATCTATTTGATTCTTCTCTCTTTTCTTCTTTATTAGTCTTGCTAGTGGTCTATCAATTTTGTTGATCTTTTCAAAAAACCAGCTCCTGGATTCATTGATATTTTGGAGGGTATTTGTGTCTCTATCTCCTTCAGTTCTGCTCTGATCTTAGTTATTTCTCGCCTTCTGCTAGCTTTTGAATGTGTTTGCTCTTGCTTCTCTAGTCCTTTTAATTGTGATGTTAGAATGTCAATTTTAGATCTTTCCAGCTTTCTCTTGTGGGCATTTAGTGCTATAAATTTCCCTCTACACACTGCTTTAAATGTGTCCCAGGGATTCTGGTCTGTTGTATCTTTGTTCTCATTGGTTTCAAAGAATATCTTTATTTCTGCCTTCATTTCGTTATGTACCCAGTAGTCATTCAGGAGCAGGTTGTTCAGTTTCCATGTAGTTGAGCGGTTTTGATTGAGTTTCTTAGTCCTGAGTTCCAGTTTGATTGCACTGTGGTCTGAGAGACAGTTTGTTATAATTTCTGTTCTTGTACATTTGCTGAGGAGTGCTTTACTTCCAACTATGTGGTCAATTTTCGAATAAGTGCGATGTGATGCTGAGAAGAATGTATATTCTGTTGATTTGGGGTGGAGAGTTCTGTAGATGTCTATTAGGCCCACTTGGTGCAGAGTTGAGTTCAATTCCTGGATATCCTTGTTAACTTTCTGTCTTGTTGATCTGTCTAATGTTGACAATGGGATGTTGAAGTCTCCCATTATTATTGTATGGAAGTCTAAGTCTTTTTGTAAGTCTCTAAGGATTTGCTTTATGAATCTGGGTGCTCATGTATTGGGTGCATATATATTTAGGATAGTTAGCTCTTCCTCTTGAGTTGATCCCATTACCATTATGTAATGGCCTTCTTTGTCTCTTTTGATCTTTGATGGTTTAAAATCTGTTTTATCAGACATTAGGGTTGCAACCCCTGCTTTTTTTTGTTCTCCATTTGCTTGGTAGATCTTCCGCCATCCCTTTATTTTGAGTCTATGTATGTCTTGCATGTGAGATGGGTCTCCTGAATACAGCAAACTGATGGGTCTTGATTCTTTATCCAATTTGCCAGTCTGTGTCTGTTAATTGGATCATTTAGTCCATTTACATTTAAGGTTAATATTGTTATGTGTGAAGTTGATCCTGTCATTGTGATATTAGCTGGTTATTTTGCTCATTAGTTGATGCAGTTTCCTCCTCGCCTCGATGGTCTTTACATTTTGGTATGTTTTTGCAATATCTGGTACCAGTTGTTCCTTTCCATGTTTAGTGTTTCCTTCAGCATCTCTTGTAGGGCAGGCCTGGTAGTGACAAAATCTTTAAGCATTTCCTTGTCTGTAAAGAAATGTTATTTCTCCTTCACTGATGAAACTTAGTTTGGCTTGATATGAAATTCTGGGTTGAAAATTCTTTTCTTTAAGAATGTTGAATATTGGCCCCCACTCTCTTCTGGCTTGGAGAGTTTCTGCCGAGAGATCTGCTGTTAGTCTGAGGGGCTTCCCTTTGTGGATAACCCGACCTTTCTCTCTGGCTGCCCTTAACATTTTTTCCTTCATTTCAACTTTGGTGAATCTGACAGTTATGTGTCTTGGAGTTGCTCTTCTCAAGGAGTATCTTTGTGGCGTTCTCTGTATTTCCTGAATTTGAATGTTGGCCTGCCTTCTAGGTTGGCGAATATCTCCTGGATGATATCCTGCAGAGTGTTTTCCAACTTGGTTTCATTTTCCCCCTCACTTTCAGGCACACCAATCAGATGTAGATTTGATCTTTTCACATAATCCCTTATTTCTTTGAAGGCTTTGTTCCTTTCTTTTTCCTTTTTTTCTCTAGACTTTTCTTCTCACTTCATTTCATTCATTTGATCTTCAATCATTGATACTCTTTCTTCCAGTTGATCGAGTTGGTTACTGAAGCTTGTGTATTTGTCACGTATTTCTCGTGTCATGGTTTTTATCTCTGCCAGTTTGTTTATGGCCTTTTCTGCATTGATTTTTCTAGTTATACATTCTTCCATTCTTTTTTCAAGATTTTTAGTTTCTTTGCGCTGGGTACATAATTCCTCCTTTAGCTCTGAGAAGTTTGATTGACTGAAGCCTTCTTCTCTCAACTTGTCAAAGTCATTCTCCGCCTAGCTTTGATCCGTTCCTGGCGATGAGCTGCGTTCCTTTGCCGGGGGAGTTGTGCTCTAATTTTTTGAATTTTTTGAATTTCCAGCTTTTCTGCCCTGCTTTTTCCCCATCTTTGTGGTTTTATCTGCCTTTGGTCTTTGATGCTGGTGACATAGTGATAGGGTTTTGGTGTGGGTGTCCTTTCTGTTTGTTAGTTTTCCTTCTAATAGTCAGGACCCTCTGCTGTAGGTCTGCTGGAGATTGCTTGAGGTCCACTCTAGACCCTGTTTGCCTGGGTATCAGCAGCGGAGGATGCGGAAGATAGAATATTGCTGAACAGTGAGTGCTGCTTTCTGATTCTTGCTCTGGAAGCTTCGTCTCAGTGGTGTACCCCACCGTGTGAGGTGTGAGGTGTCGGTCTGTACCTAGTGGGGGATGTCCCCCAGTTAGGCTACTCAGGGGTCAGGGACCCACTTAACAGGCAGACTGTCCGTTCTCAGATCTCACCCTCCGTGTTGGGAGATCCACTGCTCTCTTCAAAGCTGTCAGACAGGGTCATTAACATCTGCAGAGGTTTCTGCTGCCTTTTTTTTTTTTTTTTTTTTTTTTTGCTCTGCCCTGTCCCCAGAGGTGGAGTCTACAGAGACAGGCAGGCCTCCTTGAGCTGCGGTACGCTCCACCCAGTTCGAGCTTCCTGGAGGCTTTGTTTACCTACTTAAATCTCAGCAATGGCGGGCACCTCGCCCCTAGCCTTGCTGCTGCCTTGCAGTTATATCTCAGACAGCTGTGCTAGCAATGAGGGAGGCTCCGTGGGCATGGGACCCTCCTGGCCAGGTGTGGGATATAATCTCCTGGTGTGCCGTTTGCTAAGACCCTTGGTAAAGCTCAGTATTAGGGTGGGAGTTACCCGATTTTCCAGGTGTTGTATGTCTCAGTTTCTAAAGGGATTCCCTTCCCCCTTGTGCTTCCCAGGTGAGGCAATGCCTCGCCCTGCTTCAGCTCTCACTGGTCCGGCTGCACTAGCTTACCAGCACTGATTGTCCAGCACTTCCCAGTGAGATGAACCCGGTACCTCAGTTGAAAATGCAGAAATCACATGTCTTCCGTCTCGCTCACGCTGGGAGCTGGAGCCTGGAGCTGTTCCTATTCGGCCATCTTGCTTGCACCCAATGACCAGTATTCGAATTTTTGGAAGGACAAAAAGGGCAGTTACAGAGCCAGACTGGTAAAACATAGCTGGAGAGGGGACTGGACAAAAAATTAAAGACATTCAGAGCACAAATGAAAGAAATTAGTAGGAGTTAATTTCAGGATGTGAGTGATGCAATAGAAAATTCCAACATTTTTGATTTTTCAATATTCTAGTCAATATGTGCATTGGTAAAATAATTTTTAAGTGGCTAAGAGGGTTAAACACCCGACTCTTAATTGAAAGAAAAAAGTGCACCTTGATTACAATCTCTGGCAAAGTTTCCAATGGAGAGGGGGCAAAAGTTAAGAAAAATAATAATAATAAGGGTTTTCAGTTGGTATGGGAGTGGAATGGATGTAGGGCTGGTATGATGATTGTCAGGTAGAAAAACCATCATATATTAATTCCAGCGAATGCTCAGAATTGGACTCCCCTACAAATTATCAAAGTGCCTGGCAGATAGTGGGTCCATGTAGAAGGCCGACAGTATTCCTTGTCTCTTTTTCTAGCCTTCAACCAACTGGCTGTGACCTCAACAGCTGCACTAGAAGCTGGAACTCTGCTGCCAATACACTAATCTTTGACAATTTTTGTTCTGCCTAGTCTTGTATATTATGGCTACTGAGAACATTGGTTCTTAACCATTTTTAAATTCATGGGTACATTTGCAACTCTGATAAAAAGTTATGAATAATTTCCTTAGGGAAGCATAATGCTTATTAACATACATATTTATATTATTTTTAAAGAGACCTCATGAATAGAATTCCTAAAATGCTTTCGTGTTGTCAAAATAATAAATTATATACATATGTGTGTGTGTGTGTGTGTGTGTATGTGTTTGTGTATAGCACCAATCTGTGAGGGCTACTGTTCTAAATGTTTTCCATATATAAAATAATTTATTATTTTTGACAAACCTAAAGGAGAGTACTACAGTTATCCAAATTACCTATCAGAAAAAGAAAGCATAGAGTTGTTACATAACCTGGCCAATGTCTCACTGAATTTAAGCCAAGTCTATGTAATTAGAGAAACCATAGTCTTAAATAATATGATTTAGTCTTTAAGTATACTAAATGTTGCAATAAATACCCAGATGATCCAAATTTGGCCTAAAACTCCCAGGGGCTTGTTCGTTATCTACTGGAGAAGGTAGAATTTATGAAAAGGTCTATATTGAAATGAAGAATGTGAAATGTGGTAAAAGAGAGTTAGGAAATACTAAGGATGAACAAAGCAGTGATTAAACTTTTGCCATTAGGGGAAAAATTTCAATGTTTTAAAGAGTTATTGGGTGTCCATTACTGGCTTAGAGATAACAACATGACAACTGCAGAAAATTGAGGCCCTCAGAGGATTGTTTTGACAAGAGTACAGTAAGAGTAAGGACAGCTTTCTAGGAGTAAGCACATCCTAGCAAAAAGAGTCAAGATGGAGAGGTGAAATAGACCTTGCAATAGTGCTCTGGGCATTAGAAGTTAGCCTTCTTATCATCAGCTGGCCAAATGCATTGGGAGTCAGTTTCCTTATCTCTGAGGTGGGAATGATGCATAACTGATGACCTTAAGGACCTGAATGTATAGGTTTATTGAGTTACTCTTAATTAAGAATTTAATGAAAGGAAATTACATGCATAAAAATTGGCTAAATACTGAGAAGAATGGAGAGAAGAATGAACATGGTTACTCTTTTTCAGGAGTTTAAAATCATATTGGAAGAGAAAGTACCTTAAAATGAACTGAAAAGATAAACATCATATGTGTATATGAAATGAACAGTATATATAGCTCCAGTGAAAAAGAAAATAATTGTCTCAAATCATCAATACTATAACATCTATTGTTGCTGTTATGATTGCTAAGAATGGTGAATTTAAATTAAAATATATTTCTTGGTTGAAGGAGTTGTTATAAAAGAAAAAAAAAACAATTTCTGGAAAGGAGTTCACTCGTGGCAACATGGAAGAATGCAAAGCATTTTATTATTAAATTATTTAACATTTTCTACCTAATTGTAGAAATCTATAGAAGCCGGGAACACACATTTAAAAGGTGTGCAAGGGACACCATTCATTACACACCAGGAAAAAGTAGTTGGAACTTTATTAAAAATTGACTAATAGGCACTCTAGATAATTGAAATGACAGCGTATTTTGACAGCTGCAAGCAAAAATGTACTTGTTCAAAATAGTGAGTGTAAATCTTTTTAATTTCCAGAAAGAAAAATGATGTACAGGTTTAACTTAATTCAGTCAGCTTATAAAGTGTAATAATAAAAGGTAACTAATTCTTCACTTGACTGGTGAAACCTCTGTTAATTGGAGGTCCTGCCAATCACTGCATATTAGGACTGGATGTGAAGGCCTCTGAAGGTCCTCAATTGGAAGAGATGACTTCCTCGAGGGTCCTGGAGGAAATGAAAATCACCACAGAAATTACCAAATATCCACAAAATAACCTTTATGAATACCTCTTAGTGTCAAATTTGGAGCTCACAAAATACACAAAACACTTAAAATCTCCAAACAAGTAGATTGAAATACAAACACATTCATCATCCACATGCAATGACACCCATAGGTATACTGTAAAGCTTAGAAGTGGGATCTTCAAAATAATGAAAGAAATCACAGAAGTAAATTTCCTAATCGACAAAACTAGTTGAATCCCAGGTTAAGAATAATCCACATAACTTAAAAATGTACCAGTGTCCACTTGCTAGGACATGACTGCTTAATTTTATTACATTTAGTCCCATACAGGAAATCAAAAGGACAAACAAAAGCAGATGATGATCCACATCATGGCTTTTCAAACTGACATTGTATTTAGATTAACGAAAGAGAAAGTAAAATGTAGGTGCCAGCCTCAGGATCCGAGCTTTGTTTTCTCCTATTTTATTTTAGATATGAGTTTTATTGGAGATTTTATTAGAGACACAACCAGCTGTGCATTTAAATATCACTTTCATAAGTTTTGACTATCCTTTCAGTAAGAGAGCACAACTGAACCTACCCAAAAAGTGAAAGCAGTCCAAGAATGGGATGTGATTATACATTCTTAGATTTATCTTCACTCTTTGTGGGAAAGTTTGCTATAAAATGCATTTGTTTAAAATGTTACAGAACATAGACTTCTCAGGAACAATTTAAGCGCCATAAATGTTTCCTTCAAATTGAATCAAAAGAGGCTGAGAATCATATTACATTGGGTGGGAATCCAATGTTTAGTTTTAGAAAAAAAGAATTTCAAAAATTCGAGCACTGCCATTATTTACAGCAGCCAGGATCTCTGCCACACGATAAAACCTTGATTTTTCTTTACTCCGAACTCATTGACAGTGAACTTTTCACTTGCCAACCACACAGTGAGGTAGAAGGCTAAAAAGGTACATGCTTTAGATCGTCTGAATAGTTTTGTTTGTTTGTTTGTTTGCAGGCAAATCTATCCCTTTACTTAAGCCATAATCTTGACCTTAATGATGAAACTCTTCCATTAGTCAAATTTCTCAGGTCTATTTTAATCACAAGATAATCTTTTTTTTGTTCGTAGTTAAAAGTTTACATTGCATATGTCTAATATCTTATGTATAAACAAGGACCATAAATTATTGACTGGTTAATATGGTCCATGAATGAATTCATTGTTCTCAAAGCAGACAGATTTTATTTTTAAGAGAAAGAGAACCAATTTAAATCCTTAATGTCTGTGAGGTTTTATACAGAAAAAATGCCTTTAAATGTTAATAACAACTAATAGGAATGTGTATTAAGTTAACTTTGCCCTGGTGAAAGTGCACTCCATTCAGAATTTTTTAATAACACAAATAATTATGTTAATATACTGAATAATATTAAAATATTTAGCCATATATATTTATTTAGCTACATATATATTAAATGAATATTTATCTGTTATATTTAATAATATAACTTACTTCTAAAAAATTCAAAAGCTAATATTGGTTTACAATATAATAATGCAAATTATAAACATTCGGGAAACTAGGATCAAAGATTAGATGTAGATATGCATAAATATGATACATAAAGATGAGCTAAGGAATTTAATTGATTCAGAAGTCAATATGAAAATCCCAGCACAAAAAAAAAAATGAGTGCTGCTTCCAATTCAAGATGGTAGTAAAGATTTACAAGACAAATTAATGCCTGGAATGGGGGAAACAGTGGTATTACTTAATTGGACAGTGTGTTTAATATGTAGAATGAGAAAAGTAGATGGATTTGCATTGATTGCTCGACATAAAATATAACACAATTTGAGAATTTTAGCAAAAGTGGGAGACATTCTTCTAGCACAATCCGTAGAAATACTCAAAGTTCAGAATAGGTGAACTCAAACTCTGAACCCAAAGTTCAGAGTGAGTGAATGACAATTATCTTGATTATTGGGAATAATGTTGGCTCTTCATAATTATTATCTCTACTAAAATAAACCGCTGGATGAGCCATTCTTTGTTCTTTCTATTCTCTTACTCACTTTTCACAACCAATACATAGAAACAGATCACAGTGGTATTTAAAGCTAGACCTAGAAAACAAATCTTTGGAAATAATAGCAGATCTGCCTACAGAGGTTTAGAATTAGGGTGCCTTAAAGAGAACCTGTAAAAGATTGATGTAGTTTTAGAACTCTGCAACAAAGAAAAACAAAACAAACCAAAAGTAATTGTCCCCAAGGAAAAAAAAAAAATACTAGCATAAAGTTCTTTGTTATGCTTTTATTTTTAAGCAAATAATTATTGAGTGTTTTCTATATGCCAGATATTGGTCTAAATGTTGTATATGTAACTTGTAACAATCCTGTATGGAAGGGTCTATTATTTGTGTTTAACACATAATTGACACCAAAAGATCAAGTAACTTTCACCAAGTCCTATAACTTACCAGTGACAGAGTCAGAATTTGAAACAGACAGACTTGGTTCCGGAACAGAAACACTTAACTCCTGCTCTGTGTTGCTTACCATTTGTGAGACTGGAGGAGGGACAAGTCCAAGCCTGCCAGTCTGCCTTTCACTCTCACTGACTGCATTTTCTAAAACTGAATTATGCAGACAATACCCCCTTAACAAACTGCAAATCACTTTTAATCTTTTTTTATAGGGAAGAAAATTATTAGCAAATCAACCTTAAACTTTTCAGGACCACCTAGCCTAGTCTTTTTTCAGATATAAATGACTAAGTAAGAATCATTAGCTATTAAGTGGGGGGAAAAAAACACACAGACACGAAAGATAAAAATGAAAAGAAATAGATCCAATGAATGATCCCACAGAGAAATGATTATTTAATGTAAGAAGAACAAAATGAAAATAAAATTTTCCTGAATTATCAGAAAAATTCAAGAGAATGTTTTATCCATAGAATGAATAGATGTGTCTATGGAAAAGGAACAAACTGCAGAACAGATAAGGAGATGGTGACAGAAATTTAAAATGTGACTGCTAAAATTTTTTAAGTCAGTAGGAGGCTGAAAAATATAACAGAATTTCAGAAGAATAAATATGTAATCTGGAAGAAAAAATTGTAGAGATTATCTTAGAATAGAGAAAAAGACATTTATAATTTCGTAAGTGAGAAAAAAAATGAAAGGAAATGGATCAGGGAAGAAACAATTATAAATATGCAACATCCACTTATTATGGACTCCAGGAAAATTAATTGACCCCATCCCTACAAAAATGTTTATTACTAGAATGAAAAGCTCAACACTTACAGAGTGAGATGAATGAATATAAAGTTCACACTTAGTCATTAAGTTGTTAAAATTTAACAATTGTAAAAATCTAGTTAAAAATTTGCCAGAGGTGGAAAACAAAAATAAACTAAAGAATATAGACTCAAACAGGTCATCCCCAAAATAAAGATAACTATGAGCTTTAAGTTGGCTTTAGGAATGCAAGATATCAAAACAGGTTGAAGCAAGGCATTCAAAGGCTTGGAGAAAATGATTGTGAAGATAGATTTGTAGACCTATTTAACCCATTAATGAATAATGAGAACAAAATAATACATTTTTATATACACAGAAAATAAATGTTGGCATCTATATACTATTTAAGGAAAACATACTCCAATATATACTACAGCATATTGAACAAATAGCCTAAGAGAAAAAGATATGAAGTATTTGAAACAACAATCTTAACTCATTATTTCAATGAAGAGACATCTGAAGAGGACAGCTGTGCATGGTCTGAGAATATAATCTTGTTTAAACTACAACAGGAAGTTGGAAGTTTCCATGAATAATAAATACCTTAAATGAGAAAATGAAGTAAAATCAGGAGTCCAGCTCTTCTTGCATCATTTCCTTCAACAATGAAAAAGGACAAAATTGCAAATTAAATCTAAGAAAAATAAAACAATAACAAAACCAGCTATGATCTTAGTAGAAAACAAAATATTTTGAAAAATCAAAAGGATCATGCATCTGACATTGATGCTCTGAAAATTCCCCTTTGAAGAGCAAAGTTTAAGGATATAGATTATAGTTTCCTGAGGCCTCCCTAGGCATGTGGAACTGTGAGTCAATTAAACGTTTCTTTATAAATTACCCAGTCTCTGGTATGTCCTTATAGCAGCATGAGAATGGACTAATACAGTAAATCAGTACTTCAGACAGTGTGGTGCTGCTACAAAGATACCTGAAAATGTGGAAGCCACTTTGGAACTGGGCAACAGGCAGAAATTTGAACAGTTTGGAGGGCTCAGAAGAAGACAGGATGATGTGGGAAAGTTTGGAACTTCCCAGAGACTTATTGAATGACTTTGACCAAATTGCTGATTGTGACAATGGACAATGAAGTCCAGGCAGAGGTGGTCAGATGGAGCTGTGGAATTTGTTGGAAACTGAAGAAAAGGTCACTCTTGCTATGCAAAGAGACTGGCAATGTTTTAGCAAAGAGACTGGCAGCGTTTTGCTCCTGCCCTAGAGATCTGTGGAACTTTGAACTTCAGAGGGAAGATTTAAAGTATCTGCCAGAAAAAAGTGTCTAAGTAGTGAAGCATTCAAGAGGAAGCAGAGCATAGCACTTTGGAAAATGTGTAGCCTGATGATGCAATAGAAAAGAAAAACCCATTTTCTGAGGAGAAACAGGAGAAATTAAAGCCTACTGCAAAAATTTGCATAAGTAACAAGGAGCCAAATGTTTATCATCAAGAAAATGTAGAAAATGTCTCCAGAGTTTGTCAGAGACCTTCATGGCAGCCCCTTCCATCACAGGCCTGGAGGGCTAGGAAGGAAAAATGGGTCCCTGGGTTGGGTAGAGAACTTCTGCTATGGGCAGGGACTTTCTCCTTTGCTCAGAACTCATTCTCTCTCCTGCCTCATTCTCTCTCCTGCCACCCTGTAAAGAGGTGCCTTGATCACAATGACTGTAAGTTTCCTGAGGCCTCCCAGCCATGTGGAACTGTGAGTCAATTAAACCTCTTTCTTTATATATTACCCAGTCTCTGGTATGTCCTTATAGCAGAGTGAACATGGACTAATACACTGACTCAGCTTATCTTAGTATACATTTTTATTCTCAAGCAGGATGTGTCCTTATGGTGGCAAAATGGTCAACAACTTCAAACTTTTGTTCAACCACTATCAGCCCTAAATTCCAGTAGTTCCTTAATAATCCAGTAGTTCTATAAATATTCTCAACACTGCCTCTTCTTGACTTGGTAGAAATAACAGCTAACATGTATTAATTATTTACTATTTGCTTGATATAGTTCTAAGTCTTAGGGACCATAATACAGGCCTGTATTGCTAGTGAGTGTTGGTGCTGAGATTTGAACACATGCTTAAATTTACTCTAAATTTAGTGATTTTAACCAATATTCCATATACTTACGTTTCAAACAATTACTGTAATCCTTTGACCAGACTTGATTCAAATGTCCACCTCAGTGGTGAGGTCAGCACTATTGAACCATATGGACTAAGAGTGGAGCAGGATGGTTTTTCCAAAATTGCTAGGCTGATTAAAAAGTACTTCACACTAGCTTCGAAGAATGATAGAAGAAAGAAATAGAGGAAAAGTATGATGCTATAAAAAGAGGCTAATAAATAAGAGATACCAAAACAGAGAGAGAGAGAGAGAGAGAGAGAGAGAGAGAGAGAGAGAGGAGAGAAAAACAGGTAGATAAGTCTGGTTTTCAAAAGGCCTTTGGCTTTTTGATTCCAGACCTGATGGACAGGGATCCCCTTCTGACTTTATTTCGGTAAAATAATAGATCCCCTTGTTATCTAGTATTATTTTTCTTTAGCTTATGCTAGTTGAATGAGTTTCTGGGTTTTACAGCCAGAGTGTTGATTACGTTATTATAAAATGTTCCTGGCCTTTATAAATTTGTAAGTCATATGCCTTTTTTGCATAGTATATAAGATCTGATATTTGCATATGTGTTTCGAGACTTCAGTAATAAAAATTTAAAAATGAAAAGAAACAATAAAATAGGCTATCCCTATGTAATAAGACAAAAGTTATTCTTAATTCTTTCTTTATTTTCTAAAGCAATTTTTTGATTTATCATTTTCTAAATCATTTTGTGTCTTTTATGCTCTGAAAAAAAAATAACAAAACGTTTTGCTAATGACTTTGCATATTTATAAGAGCCTAGTACCATTGGTAATGCTCATTTACCATACCGTGGGCCAGGGCGATGTGTGCCGGCAAAGTCCCCCAAGAAAATATTGCAAATATATGCCATCATAAAATGAACAAGGCAAGAGAATGTGGGTGACTCTTTATAAGCCGATACCAATACAAGGAAAAAATGGACACATCATGCCTATCCGTAAGTAAAAAACAAAACATGTCACTTTGATATATAAAATAACAGTGTATGACAATAAGCTGTCTTGCGTTTTTCAGCATTTGAACTGGAGAGCTATATACAACTATCCTGAAATCCAACTCTCACTTATTTGCTAAGAGATCTTGTACAAGTTGCTTTGGGTTTTTTTTTTTACATCTTACTTCTTTCCATCCATGAAAGTAGATCTTTAGGATTGTCATGAAGATTAAGGAAGATAAAACATATAGGATATACATCCTTCGTTTAGGATAAGCTCTTAGACATTTTGTTGTTCTAATTTTCATGAGATGGAGTAAAAGGATAAGTGCAACTTATTCATATTCAATCCTTAATAGAAAAATTTTCCAACATTAACCTATGTCAGGTAATTTTGCAACATATATGATTTTATATACCAAACAAAAGACAAAAATAATGTTTTGTGTTATGTGTCACTTTCATTGTGAACTCCAGGTTTAAAATTATACCAAGATATAGACAGAGGCATGAGATGTGAAGATGGAAGTCAGTCAAGAACCTAAAGGAAAAAAGACAGGGAGATTCTGAATAAGTTCATGTGAAGATGCCCTCCTTTAGAAGAAAAGTGCCGTGCTTTTAGTTACATGGCAAATTTGACCTTTAAATTTGCTAATGCAAAGGGAAACTCTAAATATTTATCTTATAGATGCATTTTATTTGCTATCTTCTTTGACTATGTTTGTGCAATCTACCATACTTTATCACTTGGATTATCTTATTATCTCCTTAACAAATTCCTCCATACCCATTCTTAGTCCTTCTAAGTCCTTCTCTATATCTGCAGTGATCTCAAAATGGAAATATGTCATTTCCCCAGCTTAAAATGCATTTCTTTAAGAGTACAAAACACTCACTAACATAAAGTCTCTGTATTATTTGGTCCCTACTCCACTGCTTCTGTTTTCTTTCTTTATATAATATGTTCCTTCACCTTAAAGGATATGTACTCTATGCCTCTCAGTCCCAAGGGTTTTGTGCACCAAATGAACATTGCTTATTTCTGAGCCCACGTTTAATTAGAACAACTTAATCATATTTCCAACAGATCTTCATTCCCAAGAAGTCAGGCACGGTCTCTGAGGACACTCAGATCATCTTTGGTTTTCTTTTTTTTTTTTTCTCTCTGTGACATTGAGGCCTCTTAGACAAATTAAATATACAAGATAGAACTACAAAGATCTAAAAAGCTTGATCAAGGATTCAGCGTTACCCACATAATTATTTAATATTGAATCATCTCCATTTCTAGATATAAAATGAAAATGAGAAAACTTTCAGAAAAAATAAAATAGTGAAATATTTATTTTTAAAGTGCCTAATATAATATATCCAGGGATGTAAGTAGAAAATTAAACTCTAATACTGGTAGCATGAAGGCAAGTACAAAGCACAGTAGAACATCTATAAGGAAAACGAATTAAAGTGAGTGGCAATCTGACTACACATCTGGTGAAGGTGGAATTTTGAAAGAAGTGGAGTTTACACAGCATTGGCTCATTATATAGCTCAGAGTGTAATATCTCAAATGCAAATTTTGAATAACTCAGATATGTGGCCAAAATTAAAATAAGCATATTTCTCCTTTGAAAGGCACAGCTGTGGTATTTAAAGATGAGTTATAGATCTTGTGTTCCAAAGTATATGAGAATTACAGCCAACACAGCTTCAAAACATAAACTGGATATAAATAAAAGGAAAAAATCAAGCACTTATTCTGCTTTTCTTATATGATCTGTAGAATTGGGTGACCAAAGAGTAGATGAAGGAATGTGGCTTCTTACAGAGATATTTCAATGAACAGATAAGAAAAGAATGACAGACAGAATACAGTATCAACATTTTGCAAATCCTAAGGAATCAAAAAGATCCAAGTACTGAACTTTAAGGTCTTCTAAGTTTATCAAAAGTGACAATTTGTTATTGAATCCCTCCTATGACTTGTCATGAGGGGCACACATCAAGTAGGAAGTAAATTTACCTAAAAAATAACATAAATAGAAAATAAAGCTAGCCTGGGTTTGATTAAGTCTCTAGATATAACTCCTAATTATCATAAAATGCTGAGGTACGTGTTAAACTGTATAGGAACGCAATCAGCAAGATTCAGCCTGCGAAAAATGACAGGACAAATGACTCTGGCTCTTTCACAAACAGATTTCAGAAAAGACAGGTGATACAGAAGGATCTTATAAATTTAAATATACTTTAAAAAATAACAAGCAAAACTAAACATCAGTGTCTATGGAAGCACATTTGGACAATAAAATAAGGAGGTAGTTAAAAGTCAGGAGAGCACCTCTTAGTGGAAAGAAAAGAACTGATTGAAGAAGCAGACAGCACTCTCCTGAGGAAGCTGGAGAGGTTTACTTCCTGACATAAGTGAGACTTACAAGAATGTATACTTTTTAGTAATTTAGTAACCTACACATTTGTTTTATGAAGCTTTCTATATTTATTATTTAACAGTAAGAATTATTAAAAAGCAAATCAAACAAAACAAAACAAATTTTGGAGCCAAAGATAGATAGAGGAAACAGGTTAAATTACTTTAATAAATTCTGGAATTTGAGATCAAATCATAGAGTAAGATAATCCTTTTATTAGCAAATTCCTGAGTAAGTTCTCCTTAATAATCTATTTTGTTCTAAGAGTCTAAGTTGGTTTGAGAGATATGGCATGACCCTAATACTTGTGTTAATGTTGAATTACTTTGTACTTCCAATTTTGTTTATTCCTTTAATTGAAATGATTATTCATTAATTTAATTTTTAAAATTTGGGAAAGCTCACTGGGATAGCTGCTGGTAAAAGAGATTAAAATGAAATATAGATAGATAAGCTATTAAGATTTTTAAAAATATATTTAACCTATCTTCACTGAATGTTATGAGAATTATCTCCAGATTTAATAAAGTATCTTAAGCTCTTTATAGGAAATCATAATAGAAATGCCTTGTGAGCCATAACACTAACAACCTTAATATATCCTGTTACTCAAATAAAACCATAGCCAGGTAACCAAAACTGCTGGATTTGTTTACATCAGGAAAACTGAGATAAATAAAAATCCAAGGGAAACAGTAGAAAAGAATCAGAGGATGAAAATGTACCCCTTTAAATGTCATAGTAGTGCAGAAAAGCTGAGGGTGATTATGTGTGTTAAATAGCACTAATATTCATCTAAATGTTTTCCACCTACTTGCATCGCTTAAGACACAAATGATCCCAAACATAGCTCCTCCATTCAGTAAAATGTTTATATAACAACTTCCAACTTAATATTTTATATCAAAATTAAAAATAAAATATGCTATCTTTTGAACAGTTTTAATGAACAAAAACTGCCTTCATGTAGAAAATACTACATATTTAAAAATCATTCTGCCAGGCGCAGTGGGTCATGCCTGCAATCCTAGCACTTCAGAAGCTGAAGTGGGCAGATCACTTGAGCCCAAGAGTTCAAGGTCAGCCTGGGCAAAATGGAGAAATCTCAACTCTGCAAAAAAAATAAAGAAATAAATACAAGAATTAGCCAGGCATGGGGCCGCACACAGGTAGTCCCAGCTACTTGAGAGGCTGAAGTGGAGGCTGCAGTGAGCCATGATTGCACCACCACGCTAAAAAAAATAATAATAATTCTGTGAAATCTAATAAATACTTATTTTTCTAGTTTCATCCTGAAAATTATTTTAACTGGTTAACTCTTAAAAATATGCTTATAGCCATACTTGGACAAAACACTCCATAAACACGTATTTGTTAAACATAAGCCCAATGACTCCTAAGCCAGAAAAATGTATTTTCTAAGAGGAGTTTCTCAAAACAAGCTTAGAGAAAGAGAGAAGGAAGTTGGATTATAATATCCCTGGGTCCCCAGTTCAGAGAGCTGTATCTTTCGGAATATGGCAGCTCGTATCACACATCAGATGGTGAAGGACTTCATAGACCTTTCAGGCCAAGTACTGCTATGGGCATGTAGGCTGCAGTTTTATAAACAGAGGTCCTCCATGACCCTCAGTCTCACTGAGACCTTCAGAAAACAGGCTAGTTTTTTTTTTTTTTTTTTTTTTTTGTTTTTTTTTTTTCTTTTTAAATTTGGTTCTTGGAAGGAAGGACCTGCAACAGCCAACATTTCAGAGGAAGCATTCCGAGTTCCTTGGCAGTTCCCTGCCCTTTCTCAGCCTTCCTCCATCTGGAGAACTCCTTTCTCCCTTAGCTCCTGCATTTAAGAAACTGACATGTTGTAGGATGATAAAATTTCTCAGACTAGAGAAAAACACATTGGTGAACTACATCAAATGAATCACCGCATATCTTGAAAAATTGTCCTTGAAATCATGGTATTAAAAACTAGATCATAGCTGACAAGTCTTAAGAGAGAAGAATGTACTAAAGAGAAAAATCAAGACACTGGTTGTGAAGCACTTTGTAGTTTCTCCTCATCATTTTACTTAAAATAAAAAGTAATTATTAATTATTTATATTAATAAAATAAAAATATTATCATTAATATTGACACAAAAGTAGATGAATATTGTATCCTAGAAAATGATTTTGAGATAAAGTTGTAGAGGCCTTACTTATTAGAGCCATTCATTAACTGTATTTATAGCTGACGGCAGGTGAAGGCATTTAATAGCTTTGGATTTTGGGGGACAAGTATGCCTTTCATTTGCTCATTGCTTCATTTCCCACCTTTCACTCTGCTAAGTATTTTAGGAGAATATTTTTTTCAAGCTTCTTTGCCATCTGGGTTTTGACTAGTTTTGAAGTGGGAGCACTGCAGGAATACTGGAGTGTGGGAAGTATTTTTCTTTCTTGTTCTGCCTCACAGTATATCGAAGAGGATGTACCTCCCATATGGTTCCAGATCCTACCAGGCAGCCCAGCCATATGTCCTGGCTTCCAAATTCTGTCCATTCTATTTCCTTCCACTCTTCCTTTAACCCTTGGGTTTTCCTAGCTTCCTACTGTTGCTAATCTGGGTTGTCTAATTGCTTCAAATTGTCTAACTGAATTCTCAGTTCTTTCTTCACCTGTGTATCAAATTTAGACAAATTTACCCGTATGAAATTATCTTTACTTGGAAAATCTAGCGTGCTTTCCGTTTTCTGAGCAGAACCAAAGGGATTCAGGACGTGTTGAAAGAACATGTGCTGTCTGCATTTAATGAGAAGAGGTCCAAACTTGCACAGCTGTCAGACTGCTTTTGAATCATTCAGCTTATTTCCTCTTCCAATCCTCACAGTCCTGATGCAGATCTGTGTCAGCATGACCACAGCACTTTGCTTGGGGAGAAGGAAACAATGAAGGGTGCATATCCCAAGGGAATGCTACTGTCCATGGCAGCTGTGCATTGTTTGCACTCACACATAAACCATGATGGAAGACAGAATCCAGGCACAGAAAAAAGTTTGATGGAGGAAGGTCAAAGCCCTATAAATATTCCATGATGAAAAGAAAAAAGAACAATACATATATTTAATTGCAAAAGAATTCCATATATGATGAAATTGTATGATGGTAATGTATTACTAAAAATAGAGGCACTCCACAGAGCACCAGAAACATGCAGCAATATAGAGTTGCCCAGATTCAAGTCCTGGTTTTGTTCTTCCCTTCTTGTATGAACACTGGCAGCCAGAAAATAGCATTGGACCTCAATCTCCTCATATGTGGACCAGGAATAATAGTAATTCCTTACAAGGATGCCCTGTTAGTTAATAGTCACATCAACTCGACAGGTGTGCAGTGTTACTTTTGTTTTAAAAACAAGGCAGTGATGGCTGGGCACGGTGGCTCACGTCTGTAATCCCAGCACCCTGGGAGGCCAAGGTGGGTGGATTGCTTGAGGCCAGAAGTTTGATACCAGCCTGGGCAACATAGCAAAACTGCATCTTTACAAAAAATACAAAAATTAGCTAGGAGTGGTGGCTGGAGCTTGTGATGCCTGCTACTTAAGAGGCTGAGGGGGGAAGACGGCTTGAGCCTAGGAGTTGGAGGCTGCAGCAAGCTGAGATCTTGCCACTGTACTCCAAACTGGGTGACAGAGCAAGAAGCTGTCTGCCTGTCTGTCTGTCTCTCTCTCTCTCTCTCTCTCTCTCTCCCACACACACACACACACACACACACACACAAACACAGCACGCAGTAAATTTTCTCAGTGGACAAATAATCACGTTTATTGCCTCTGCCAGCCTTTCTGTGAGAACAGAGTAGGTATCCGAGCAAGTTAATGAGATTTGGAATATACAAAAGTAGCCTCGGAGCCACTGGGGTTATCAAGCTAAATAAGATGACAGGAGGGTGTTGAAGGACCCCAGGAGATCAGCAACATGGGAGAAAGCTGTGGCAGAGAAATGACTGAAAGAAAAACCAGTGGTGAAGTAGCGGGAGACTTCAGAGGAGGGAAATCCATCTGATTTAAGATTTTTTGCTTTGCCCTTGTCATTCCGGTCCCTTTTAACTTCTATAGGGATGGCACCAGGTTCAAGAGGCCAAAGAAGAGAAGTGGAGCCAGCAAAAGAGACATATGGCTTTACTGGGGGTTTCATACAGGGAAGAGAGTCCAGTGGCAGGGGGCTGGGCAGAAGAACCTGAATCGCTTGCAAAAATCATGCAGTTTATATAGCATTTTCACTTACCATCCTCCCCTGAAGAACCTCCACCTGGCAACCTTCATTTAATCCACAACGAAGGGACTCAGTATGTTCAGTATGCTGTATGCTCTGTATTCCAGGAGCCAGGGGTTCAGGCTTCAGATGTTCCACATAGATAAGGAATGAGTCTCCGGGTTGGCCACTGCTGGATTCTTTAGCTCAGAATTCCGAACACATATTTGTCTGCCACACAGGGTCATTCTCAGGATATGATTTAAGTTATTGTTGTCAGGTGCATTTACCATACAGCTCCCCACCCCAGCAAACCTACAAACAAAGGCTCAATGTGGGTAGTTTGAGAAAAAGTTAAGGAAGGAGAACTGGCACTTAGAACAAGAAATGACCAAGAAAACTTAAGGTCTTTCCTCTCCCTAGGAAATTTGCAGAGATATTGGTGAGGACCTCAGGCTGCCCTGAATGGGGTTGATTCCAACTTATTTAACTCTCAAAGGATCATGAATCTCAGTGCATATACAGAGCAAATAATATATGGGAGAGCACATGACAAACTATGAAGCATGAGACAAATCTCATTTATTGCTTGCATGTTCTTCTCAAGTAACACGTAATGGTGATTCTGACAGCTTTCATTTATTCAAACCTTGCATTATGGAAGTGTTTCAATTTTTGAGTAATCATCAGGCTCTTGTCCTGTATTCCTGTATAACTACTTTAACACATAGGAAATAATAAGTCTGTACACTTCCCACGTTCTTAGTTCTTAAAATACTAATCAAATAAAAACACATGTAGGACACAGATGGTGCCAGTCGAGGCTTCAGTCACAGTTTCTACCATGATAGTTAATTGTGTTCCGAGTTTGACTAAGAGCCACTCAATAAGCATTGTTCAAATGTCATTTTCAAAGCAGATCCTGTTTTCATTTCCTGGCCTTCCGTATTGGTTAGAAGTTCTTCTGCAAGCAGTGTGCTTTACTCTACACCCCAGTTAAATCCTGTCCCAGTAATTGCTTCATTAATGGCAGATTGCTTAATATTGAATATATTCATGTAGCTTTAAAAGGCTCCTAAAAGCAGTAAGTTCTTCACTGATATCAAATTTTACCATTATTGCACCTATAATAGAAAACACTTTTTAAAAATAGTGCTGGTGCTATCTCTATATTGGAAATGCTTGTGTTAATTAACATGCATTATTTTGAAGAAATGCACTGGTTAATATATAGTTAGTTAAAATAAATGTGCATTTCATTTAGATAAGTGCAACTCCATGAAAATGACGTTTTGAATGCAGTGAGGACCCTGGAATTTAAAAGAGTGAGAAAATATTCTCAATGTGTTTTTTTCTTAAATACTGGCAAATATACAATGTAATATCGTATGTTTCCCAAATAACTTTCTCTGGTAACATTTATTTGAGGAACTTCAAAAAGCAATACACAGATTGTCATTATTGCATTTCCTATATTTCGAGTATTCTTCTTTGAATCATGGTTAATGTGACAACATGATGATATTCCCTGTTTCGTTAAAAGATATATCTTCTGTATATACTGATATTTGGCATTTTGATATGTTTTCATTAGTAATGTCATATAACCAAGTAAACCTACTTAAGTTTAAAACCGTTTTATGTTTAGAATGAGCAGATTGTGTTATTTAGTCTTTTATTCATTTCATAATGACTGCGATGATAGGCATCCTTTGAGTAAAGGAGTGAACGTGTCCAGTAATGTTAACTCTTTATCATGAATCTTGTCTGTGAACTTTCATTTAAAAAATAAAAATAATTTCCATGAAAGGAAACTTCCTGTAATAGATTACAATATATTTATACATGATTTTGGAAGAGATTAAGGCATTTGTATGCTTGGGACAGTAGTATAGAAGAAACAATGCATTTGATGTACTTAATTGGAATTACACTCCATGTCTTGTTAGCAATTTTCTACCTCTCTTCACCACCATCAACGCCTACTCATTCTTCATGCCAGAACTTACTTTTCACCCTCCTCTGAGGTTATATCATTTGAGATAAGTAAATATTTGTACTTCTCTTATAATTGTCAAAGTATACAACACATGTTTGTGGAGCAGTAATTAGCAAGGTACATGAATGTCTGTTGAGGAACACTGAGATATCTTGAAAAATAAACTAAAGCAGCAATATCATACCTCTGCAATGGTAGTTACCTTCTGGAGAACTGCTCTCTGAACTAACATTACTTTGAAATATAAAATTGGAATGTAAAGCCATTCTCTTTTTTTTTTTTTTTGCAGAAGAGAAAACTGAGATTTGTAATTTAAGAGACGTACCAAAAGTCGTAGAGTAAGGACTCTAAAAAGGCTGGACATTGATAGTCTCTGGGATTATCAATACACACATTTTTGCACTGCTGTTTCATCTCTTTAAATCTCTATTTAAAAGAATATTCTACACTAAATGCATATTGTCTCTTCATATATCTAAGATGTCTTACATATACAGCAAAATATTTTTATCAGGAAGAAAATTATAAATTATATCTTATAATATCTTATATATTATCTTATTCTTATCTTATGTATTATAATATATGATATATATTATATCTTATAATTATATCTAATAAATTATATCTTTAGTTCCTATTGGTACAATCATTTAAATATTGTTTCAGTACATCCACACATGTGGTCAGGGTGCTTACATTCCAAGCTTGTCTGACTTCCTTCTAGTTATTAGAATGACTAATCGTACAGGTTTATGAGGTATACAGGTATGCAATTGTGCATGCCCTGCCATTCATTACAAAACTCATCTCACTGTAAAGGATCAAGGACATCTCAATTATTTATGGCATACTTAAACATTCATTTTTTTCCTAAGTACTAACCTCACATTAGTTACTTAGCTAGGTGAATTTCCACTTAAGTCTAGAGTAAAATGTTTCCAGAATTTTACATTTCCATCTAGCTGCGTAAAGGTTTAAGTAGTAGCTGAAGGCTGAAATTACAATTTTGCTTTTTTAAAATTAATTTATTTAAAGCATTTACTATAAAAACTGAGTGTCCACAGTCCTTACAGTTAAAGTTACATAGATACATAGAGAAAAACAGAATAGCAGAAGCAAAAAGAATCCAAGAAGCACAGGGAATGAGAAATAGAATGTTTTTGCTTGACATTTGAAATGGGAGAGAGAGCCAATGAGGCAGAGATATTCAGAAAGATGCTTCCAGAAGTACTGAAAGTTTCCCCAGTGACAGTAGTAAGATTGTGTCAAAGGACCAACAGAAAGCTAATGCCATTTGTCAAAGGAGAACTGGCTGCACAATCTGTAGAGAAGATTGAGGCCCTGGTACATGCTCAGGCAAGAGTCTGGAATACTTTTAAACTAACAGCAGCAATTGTAAAAAGAACCTGACACCATTCACACATGTATGGAAAGGAGGGTCCTTTGCTTGATGACTAGGTTTATGCTACTTGTCATGGATACGAGAGAGTTAAAAAAGACAGAGAGAGAGAAGGCTTTCCTCTTGGACCTGAGGTATTTTTGGAGAGCAAAATAAAGCCAATTTGTGTGGTTTACTCACTGTATATATGTAGCTAAGCTGGGTACGGTTTTCTTGGCATAGCGTTTACATATCAGAAAAAGCTCATTGGAAGGCCATGTGTTTCTATTCCACAAGCCTCTCCTGCTGTATTGAAGAGTAGAGTGGGTCCGTCTTCACAAGCAGACTCCTCGAGCATGACTAAGCTCTCATGTGTCACAGGCGTGAGAACCAATCTGTTTCCTCACAGGAAGAAACAGGTACTTGAAATTAGCCCTGAAATGGAATTGGAGTTTATGCCTTTAATGAAGTGAAAACATGGCTGACAAATGCTTTCAAGCTTCCAGAACACTGGTGAATAGGGCTAAGTTAAGATATTATAACTTATAGTGTAATTGATCCTCCTTGTTCTCAGGTGTCTTCCAATTTTTATATTTACAGATATAGTATGATTAAAAGATCATCTCTCCTGGGTTGAATTCTTTCAATGTAACGTGTTTTGAAATATTCAGTAGTCCCTTGTTTTAAAGATTATGCATTGATGTATCATGATTTTGTCTAATAAATAAGCAGCATAGACAATAAAGAACCTCCCAGTTTCACATTCATTTTTAAATTTGTAACTTCCTTTACTGCTATTATAAAATTAAAATAGATACCCATCCTCCAAGTGTCAAAAACTTAGCTTCCCCTTCCTAACACTATCTTCTAGATCTTTTCCATCTTCGCTTTTTTTCTTGTCCACCATGTGCTCCCAGGTATGACAATATCAGTGTAACCCATTTTATTATTTTTCTTAAACATCACAGCTTAATATTTCTCTGGAAATAAAATGTACTCTAATTTGTGTAAATTTTTTTTCTTAAATCTTATATTTCCTTCACAAGTATAATCTGCCTTAGGTCAGTGAGGGAAATGGCCCCTATTACCTTCTCTAACATAGTTTAACATCTGAGCAACACAGAGGAGTTCAATTTTATGTCAGTATTTCTTCATTGTGATATTTTATTCTACCATAACTATCTGTCTTTTATACTTAAAAAGAAGCAAAAATTAAGGAATTCGATTTTTCGTATTATCATTATGATCCTTCATTACTTTTCTGGTAATGAAGATGACATAGTAAACTGTTATATTCTGATTAAGTAGGAAGTACTACATATTGTCAACTTCTACCCTTTCTTTCCTGCATGATTTTCAAAACCCTCAACACTTCTACTAGCCTCTACATTAGCAACTGAACATTTATTCCTAATTCAAATTATATAATTTTAGCAAAAGAAAGAGATTAAGAAATTGAAAGTTCAGAAATATAGAAACTTGTATGTAAATAGGAATATTTGGGGCTAGAGGGATTAAGTGACTTGCCCAAAATTACAGAGATGGTATCTCTCAGATAAGATTCCATTAACTCTCCAAAAATTTTCCCAGATAAATTTGGCCAGTTAATTATTATATATACAAACTGCTCCTCTGAGCTCTCCTTTTCCAATTATTTATGTAGCTTTAATGAGGTTATAATTTACATATCATAAAATTCACCTATTATATGTGTACAGTCCAAATATTTTTACCAAACTTACAGAGCTATGAAACTATCATCACCATTCAGTTTTCAAAATATTTATCAATCCCCAAATTTCCCTCCACTCCATTGCAGTCAGTCTTCACTTCCCTCCCACTCACTGCTTCCTCCACCCTTCTCAGACAGGCAACCACTGATATGTTTTTCTCTCCATATGAATGTGACTTTTGGGGATGTTTAATATAAATTGAATCATGTAGCATGTAGTCTTTTTCACTTGGCTTATTTTACATATCATTTTATCTTTGGATTTATCCATTGTTGTAAAGTGTACCTATATTGCACTTATTTTTATTGCTGAATAGTACCCTATTTTTTGGACATACCATATCTGGTTTTATTCACCACTTAGTAGACATTTGAATTGTTTCCAGTTTTGAGTCGTTGTGAATAATATTGCCAAGAACATTCAGGTACACATCTTTGCTTGTACATACATTTTCATTTCTCCTGGATATATTTCTCAGAGTAGAATGGCTGGATTGAATGCTAAGTTTATTTTTAACCTTTTTAAAAAGAAACTGTCAACTGTTTTTCAAAATAGATACACAGTTTTGCATTTCCACTACCAATGTATGAGGATTCCAGTTTCTCAAAATCTTCTCCAATACTTAAGAGGTGGAAATATGGAATCTTACTTGCTGAAGATGTTTGAACACAATCTATGACCTTTCTTTGGCTTAAAACTAAGCTAGAAAGACTCAGAGGTAGCCCCTATGAAGACAGGCTTAAAACTTAAACCAAGAGGGGAAGAATGGAGCAAAGATTAATGTCTGTACATTGTAAGGGAGATACACTTCACAGATTTAATTCAGGCAGATAAATAAGCAAACAAAGAATTTTTTAAAATGAGCTACAAAGTGCATTCAAAGTTAGGATACTTTAGATTCTGTATCATTTTTATTTAACGCTGGACCCCCTGTGCTTATGTGTATGGGGGCACCTTTAGCCAGAGACGTGTCAGTAAATTGTACCTAGTCTGATGTCCGCTGTGTATACTAGGTTCAACCTGAGATAGGTAGGAAATCCATCAAGTATGCTATGGTTGTCTCACCTTCTGGAACTCCCAGTTAAATTACTCAATAGTTCCTGTGTCTGTTGTTTGCCCTCGTACTGCTGCAACCTAAAGCTAGCTGAATTGCTGGCTCGCCTTGTTTGCTTTCCACTTTAAATGATAAAACTCCAAATAAAGTGAGACCCCCTCTTGCAATGAGGTTGAAGCTGCTGGTTTGCTGGTTTTCAAGGGCTGCTCTGCTTTGGTTAAATTCCCACATGAACAGAGCTGAGTGGGTGGGCACTGGGGGCAGCCTCAGGGAAGAGTACCTCAGAGTCTTGATGTTCCTACGCCAAGTTTAGTAGTTTTCATTTATAAACTCTCCCCAGTTTGTTGTTTACCTTTGATTGATTTTTTCCGAGTGCTTAAATGATTGTTTTTGCCAGTTTGGGCCAGTTTTATAGTTGCTCTTTGAAGAGAGAATTTGTCGATCTCTTCACTGTATCATGTCAGAAGTGAATCCTCTGGGTTATTGTTTATCTTTCCTAAAATACATCTCCTGAAATAATCAATAAAGACTAGATTCAAGTAAATTGCAATACACTTGTTGGAACAAATGTGTTACCTCTGTATCCTCTTTGCTCAAGATGAAGTTAAAGGAATTAAAATTATCTTAAAAGACCAAGTAGAAAGAGAATAGAAGAGGAGGTCAGCAGATAAGTAATGTCAACAGAACTACGAAATACGGCAGGTGTATAGACTTAGCATGTGAGAAAAACGGGCACGTTAGACGCCAGAACAGAACGTTAACAAGCAATTAAAGTCACTACAGAACCTAAAAGAGGCTCAGGAATTTGAGGTGTCAGGTACATGGAATTCAACTGTCCATCAACAGGAGAGTGAATAAATGGACTCTGATATAATCTCTCAATAAAATATGCAGCAAGCAAAATAAAGTAACTACAATAACAGATAAATATAGATATATTTTAGTAGTATATGAGCTGAAAGAGATAAGTACCAAAAGATTATATAGAACTCAAGAGTTCTTATAATTTAAAAAAATAAAATATACATGTGATTATGTGTATATCACGTGTTAGTAATCTGTGGCTCAAGGACCAAATTGATCCGTTTTTGTATGGTTGGACCCTGAGATAATAGTGGTTTCCATGCATTTAAATAATAAAAAAAACATCTCACTGTTTATAATACAGATTTATTGGAAAATAGCCAGGCTTGTTAGTTTACATATTATGTGTGGCTGCTTTGGCCCTGCAACAGCAGAGTAGAGTAGTTGGAAGAGAAGCCATACAAAACTGCATCTAGTCTTTTACAGGAAAACTTTACCAACCTCTGATGTATAATATATATATATATACACATGTGTACATTCATATACATACACATATAAGCATATAAAACTTTAAATAAGTAAGGTAAACATATAAATATAAAGATACATTTATAATTACATACATATATTTAAATATATAAATGCATAATTTTATGAAACTATAGAAATATTTATATACACATGTACTAAAAATGCATATATTTGTAATATCTATAAACAACAAAAAATACGTAGAAATCAAGAAATTATCAAGATAAAAATTGTGAGGAGAAAGGAGACTATAAACATAGGAGTCAGGGAAGTAGTTGTCTCAGAAGAGAGGAAACCAAGAGATGGGGTGGGGGAAGACTCTACAGTTAGTTATAAATTATTGTCAAAAGCTTTTTTTTTTTAACTTGAAGTATATTTATTAAAACTAAATAGATAACAAATGGGTATAAGATGGCTAATAGATTAATATGTTTCATAAACAAAGAAATAATATTAATAAAATTATATGCACCAGTCATCCATTACTTTTTTTTTTTTTTGAAACAGAGTCTCGCTCTGTGTCCCAGGCTGGAGTGAAGTGGTATGATCTCTGCTTACTGCAACCTCTGCCTCCGGGGTTCAAACGATTCTCCTGCCTCAGCCTCCCGAGTAGCTGGGATAACAGATGCCCACTACCACGCCCAGCTAATTTTTGTATTTTTAGTAGAGATGAGGTTTCACCATGTTGGCCAGGCTGGTCTCGAACTGCTGACCTTAGAAGATCCACTTGCTTTGGCCTTCCAAAGTGCTGGGAATCCATTAGATTTTTAAAGATTATTTTCATAATTTTGCTATTAGCACCATATATATATGTATGTATTCCACTAAATACAACTACTCCTACCAAGGAAAAAGACTGAAGTTGTATTCTTTGGAGAAGTGGAATGAAAAAGCAGTATTTGGCATGTCTGAATGTGGAGAAAAATCAAACTAAAAGTGGGAGAAATAAAGAAATTGGTCTGTTTTATCTACTCATTTATCAAACTTTTTGCTCTCCAAAAATGGAATAATTAATTGTCCTCTAACGTTTGGTTAACATCCCCCAACCACCACCTCCAATAACAAAAAATTCTCTAGATGCTGACACTTGGTAGTGAGGATAGTGTATTAATTTTCTATTATTGCACAACAAATTACCACACTTAATGGCTTGAAACAGCATAAATTTAAATTTAGTAAAATGGTGTAGCCACCAAGGAAAAGAGTATGGAGGCTCCACAAACAATTAAATGTAGAAATGCCCTGTAATCCATAAACTCCACTTTTGGGTATATACCAAAAGAATTTAAAACAGAGACTCCAAAATATATGTTGTTTATGTTCATAGTTCATGTTCATAGAAACTTATTCACAACAGCTAAAAGGTGAAAAAAAAACCCAAATGTCCATTGATAAATAGATAAACAAAGTGTCGTGTACAGATTACAATATAATATTATTCATCTTCAAAAAGAATGAAATCGTGATTCACACTACAACGTGAATGAATATTGAAAACATTATGCTAAGCGAAATAAATCAAAATTGACAAGCCTTTGGACAGACAAATGAATATGTGGAATAAAGGTAAGTGTAATTGTATTAGTTTACTTATATGCGGTACCTAGAATGTCAAATTTGTAGAAAATTAGAATAGTGATTATTAGGGATTCAGGGGAGGAGGAAATGAGGAATTATTGTTTCATAGGTACAGAGTTTCAGTTTGGGATGATGATAAAAGTTCTGGAGATGGATGATGGTGATACTTATACAACGTAAATATATTTAACAGCATTGAACTGTACATTTAAAATGATTAAAATGGTATTGGTAGTACAGCAGTTTACACATCAAAAGGAAACACATTACAAACAACATAAGGAAATTTTAAAACACCCACTACAATACCTTACTTTATTAAAATTAAGAATCCCAGCAACAAATAGAAGATGCCAAACATTTCCAGAGCACAAAAATGGGGCAGGCAAAGATTTGGCGATTAGACTAGCATTACGCTTATGAGATATAATATGGAAATCTAGAAGAAATGAAACCAAGAGTGATGGTGAGAAGTCATTTTCATGAATGAAAACTCTTAAAATGTAAATATTTAGGAAGTCATAAAAGTTTTGTTTCGCCAGTATGAGAGGAACAATTAAAACAGAGGAAATACGAAATCAAGGGATGGCATCTAGCACAGAACAGAAACAAAGGAAATTCCCATTTTATGGTCATTTTAGGATGGCCGCTGTGCCACCCTGCAGAAGAGTGCAACAGGATAGTGATCCCAAGGAGAAATCTTTCCATTCCCTACTGCCTTAAATATTGGAACTAATATTTTCAATGTGACAATATTGAATGGAGTGTTTCAGTTCCACGAGTGTGTTACCTAATACACAAACAAATTAAATTAACAAATAAATATATTTTCTCACCATTCCACTTCAACCAAAAAGTCACATTTACATCGTATTTTATAACCCCTTAGAAAACTCTTCTCATCTATACCTACTGACAATATTCTCTTTTGATACTTTGAGTATTGTGGTAGTTGATACATCACTATTAATTAAATGTAAGGTAGCACAGGTGCAGATAAAACTTCAATTAGCACTTAATGTTACCGGTGTTAAATAAATTAAAACTTCGAAAAATCTCTAAGAAAAAAAGCCCACTTATTAATATAAATTTAATTAGAAAGGAAATTTATTTTAAATTAATCAAAATTTTCAATTTTATTTAGGGTAATATACTTTGGCTCTCTGAGCAGTCTTTTTGAATGGTGTGTCTTTTGTGGATATTTTAATAATTCTTAATTTAGCTTTTATAGAAGATTATACACATGCATATGAACACAAATATCTACCTGCACACCCTTAAAAACACATGTCTATTGAAATTCCATGGCAAGGAGTTGGCACCTGGAAAACTTAAGGTGAGTGTCCCGTTGACAATCTGGAATTCTCATCAGATACTCTCCAAGAATGTTCTCCAAACAGTCAAGTCTGCTTTCCACTTCTTTACACGTTGCTGGCGCTTGTCATCCTCCTCCAGTAAAACTAAATCCTTTTTCCATTCACCTGGCTCAGTATTGCTTCACATTTTCTGTCCAGCTGCTAGAAATGTTGCCTTGTCCCTGTTGCCAATTGTTTCCTCAGCCAATACATTTTCCTCCATTGCCTCTTTACAATACTTTGCACATATGTAATGCTTTCGTAAGTCGGTTCTCAAAGTTCTTCCAAATATGCTACTTCATTAGTCTTCTTGGTAATCGTGTAATGAATACAGGTCCAAACAATCCCAAATTTTGCCAATGAATTGGATTTTCAAAAGTCATTTTGATGTTGGTTGTTTGGAATCCAGAGGCAAAAAATGGAGACTGGATCTCAGGGCAGTCTGAATATGTTTCCACTTTATACAACTGAAGGATACAGATCTATATAAATGAAAATGCTTGGGCCATCCAGTATGTATTGTAGTATTTCTGTGGAATTATGCATTAGAAAGACCAGCTGAGGATTCTGGAAAAATATTCCCTCTGCTGACTTCCTGGAAAGAGAGTTTAGTAATTCCTTATTCAGTACTACCCAGTCCTCATCTTTAATCGATATAATCGCTAAGACTTCAGAGAAGAACTAATTTATTCCTAATCTGCAAGTGGCAGCCTGATCTAGGGGAATGCTAGCAGAATAAGGGAAAGAGATGTGAAGGTAAAAGGATGGTAGTGGGTTACAGAAGCAGTGGGACTGGGTTCCTAATTTAAGATCTCTCTCTCTCTCTCTCTCTGTTTCTGTCTCTCTCTCTCTCTCTCTAGTTTTTCAAAATTTTACTTACAAGAACTGTTTTTAACAACTACTGTCACTTCCCATTAATGTTTCTCAATACTTTGGTACATTGTAAACTAGAAAACAGTTACACAGTTTCTTTCTATATTTTAAAATATAAATATATAGGAAGAGACACTTTTGAGATAGCCTAAGATTTTCTAGTAAATATTTAAAGCTTTGAAGAGATAAAAACACATTTTTTGAAGGCAAGGAACAACCACACATTGGTTGGTGATGGTGGCTACGATGTGCACACACACAAAAAACTGAGATAATATTGATCTATATTTGGGAGAAATAGTCTAAATATTTCTGTAAATATTTTAGAGAAAAACTCACCTTATTTGACGCATTAGCACAGTAGAAGCACAGATTCTGAAATTATAAGAAAGAGAGAAATTAGTATTTATGGAATGAGGATAGGATGGGGTCACTCATTCACAGACGTGAATTAAGAAGAGTTGGATACTGCCAACAAATCAGCTCTAAGTGGTTAGAAAGAGTGGCTGTGATGTGAGAGAGGGAGTGGGGATGGGGGAATTTTATGTATGCATATCTCTAGGTAAAAGTGTAAGGAGAAGGGGCTTACAGCAAGAGGAAAGAAATAAGAACTGAGGACAGGGAGGACACAAAAAATATTTAAGGGTCCATGCAATGATATGAAAAAGGTTAAGTTGCTAAAGATGGCATTCACAGCTTGCTTGTTTTCTATTAATAACTTGTTAATAGTTTTCAGATTTTTCCTATTGTCACAGAAAAATAGAATTTATGTTCTGTGCTAGAACTTTTTTTTACAGTCTGCATATCCGATTTCATATACTAGCTGTGTTCAGATTATGAAAATTCAAATAATTCTTTTTAGTTTTCATTTTCCCTTTGTTTTGTGAGGCTGAAAATTTGAGACATTATGTGCAGACATCAGTTAAAAGAAAAATATGAGAGTGGCGAAATAGGATGTTGGCTAAGGCCTATGCCCCCCTCTTTTCCCATCTTTCTCTCCTTGATGCTGTGTCACTTAGGGGAAGAATTAGATCCTCCATATCATCAGAGATATTAAGTGAGAAACCATCTCTGGGTGTTTGGCGATTTCAAACACCTTGTCAGTGTTTGTAATCACAAGGATCAGAGGAGAGATGAGAAATAAAGTAGGTGTCAACATTTTTAGAGTTTGGGAAGGGGTTTCTGGGCCAGTAATTTTCAGTGATTGTTCTCAGGCTGTGTATCAAATATCTTGACCTGAGTCTTGGAGGTCAACTAACCTGATCTTTCATTTAAGGGATGCTTGTAGGTCAACTGAGTACCTTATGGGAACAGTTTAGATATGGTTCCCAGAAACAAATGGTAAAGGAGATGTCTTACTCAGTAGCCTACTGATCTTAACTTAAATGAGTAAATTTAAATGTAAAATCTTCTCTAGAGAAAACTCTCTTTTAAAATTCCATAATTTTAGGATTAAAAGTGATGGAAACCTTCAGAAGGTATCAAGGTTTAAGCAATTGTAAGCAGGGGTATCATTAATAATTATATGGTAATGCTCCAGTTGGTACATAAACACGATTCCTGGTCAGTGGATATAAATGAGGCATAAACAAGCACATCTGGAAGGATATGGATATACAGTAAGTTGATTGATTGATAATAATTAATGGATCACATTGGCCATTTGAATTAATTTGGAAGAAAAGTCAGCTGTAAACAGATTCTAAGGAGAATGATGCAATATTAAAGTAATTAATGAATTGCATTTCAATATAATTTTAACAGTAGAATTGCAGACTTTGTAGGTCCTCAGGAAAACTAATTCTCTATGCAGATGTGGGTATTCTGACGAATTAATTAATTGTACGTATATATAGATAAATTTGTTCTAGAAGTACCATGTAAAAATATAAATGATACCTATACATCTAATTTTTTAAAGTTCATTTTTCAATATAGCTTAAAACACTTTTTAGTCAAATCTCACATTACTTAAATGAAAACCCTTTCTTTTATAGTGATTTTCATGTTTTTATTAAGAGAAAAAAATTGCATATAAAATTTTACAAATTTTATGAAGACACACACTAAATTAACTATAAATGATTGTCATCATCTATTCTCATTTTCATAAAAATCATCTGGTTAAAAAGTGTTAGCATGCATACTGCCCACTTTGTGTTTCAGAAATTCATTTAGACCACACAATGAGTATAATATACACTGTAAACTGATGACATGTTGCTAGTCATAGAATTGCTGTGTTTGGTTTGTTATGACCAGGTCATTGGCTATATTTCAGCATTCAATTTTGATGCACATTTATTCCACTAAAAATTCTTTAGAGCATGGTGACAGAGTGCTGGGAGCATGGAATGTCTAAGCATTATAAAATAGAGAAACAAAAGATGGGATGCTTCATCCACTCCATTTATCTGCCTGTTCAGTATTGGATCTCACGATTTGTTTTTTATTTAGAACATATAATACTTTGAGGTCTGATAAGATGGATGCTGTTATATATATATATATTTTTTTTTCTGAATGGTGCAATAGTACCCTCAAAGTATTGTGAAATGGACACTTTAGTTAGTGATTCCTACCTGGAATGGGTTGCAGTATATTTAAGGTTTCTATTGCCTATTGATTTCTTTCATGTGCCAGAGAGATTACCCTTTAGCTTTCTTAACTTCCTAATATAAACCTGAATTATTACTTTAATATGAATGAACATTTTCTCTTCACAATCACGTAAGATGAATATTAGTCAAACTTGACAGTTGCAGAAACCACAATTCAGAGAGATTATTCCAACTTTTTTACTCAGTTACTTGAAACCAGATCTTCTGATTCAGATATCATAGAGGTTATGATATTTTTATTTGATTGTCTTTTTATTAAAGATGTGTTATTAACTTTATTTTTGAGTTATTTATTGCATTCTTTCATTTTTTGTTACTTTTCTGTCAAGATATAGTAAAAATTTTAATACTTTTTTAGAAGAGATTATCAGGATGGTCTCAGATTGTGTTAATACCAATACATTCTTGCACAAAATCAAAGCAGAGACAAGACACTCTTATTGTGATTTTCCTTCATGTTTCTGTGATGAATAATGTTTATAAATGATCCTTATCTCTGATTTCATATATAGATAATATAATGCTACTTAATCAAATAATAGGATGAGTCATAAACTAACAGTACTACTAAATACGTATGTTCTCTTGTAAGAAATACTAAACGAAACTTCTAGATAGGGAGGTTGTATTTGAAATTCTCTGTGTTTTTTATTCTTCCGCTGTCAAATGGATCATTATATTTTCAACACAATTATCTTTTCACCTAAATTGTATCTTATTTAACTTGATCATTAAAACTGCTAATGTGACTTTTTTATGTTCATCTTGTCTTCATATAAATGAACTGCTATTCTCTAACTTGACTTTTGCTTAACATATGAAATCTGAAATTCAAAAGGAAGAAGGAAAAGGTTGGAATTTTTGGTTTGTTTGTCATTTGCAGGTGTGAGTAGTTCTCAGTCACTTGCCATGAGATCTCATTCCTTGGCGTATTCTTTGGATGAGGCATTGGGTCACTCCCATTTTTCATAGCTTGTCACACAATTAACTAAATCATTAAAATGGAACTAGTCCATTGTGACAAACTGAAATGACTAAAAGCCTGCCTAAGGCATTGTGCTGCATGGCTGTTTAAGAAAATTCCATCTCTTCTACGTGTGTGATGGATAACATGACAAAAATATTCCGATTAAATTCTAACTTTGGAATACTTAATAAATTAGTAACAGCAGTAGAAGTGCCACTTACAGTCACCTGTCAGGGTGGAGCAGGTCTGCACTGATGATCTTTTTGCCCTCTTTGTCTGCATTCATGAGAGCTGCTTGCAGCTGATGGCTGTGTGTGTAGGGGGCATATCTTATGAAGGTGCAAGATGACAGCAAGCAAAGAGGTTCGTTTGTAATGCCTCTGTGCTTATTCATTTCTCCCCTTCAAACTCGGAACACTTGAGCAACACAATGCTTTCTTTGACATCTTGAAACCTGACATCTCTCTTCACCATCATTTTTTACTCTTTAAAAAAAACTTTTCTACCATATAAAAATTATTTGGTGTTTTAGGGAATTTCTCAAGGGAAAGTTTCTCCACCTAAAGCATATATATAGTGTAGAGTAATATTTAAAATGGAATTCAGTAAAATTATAATTTCTGGAATGTACATTTTTGCATACATATTTTCCGAGGGTTGTGTGGTATATACAAATATGAAATGACACATTAATATGTTTTTACACAAATTAATTAAATAAAAGTTTTAATCATCGTTATAATTACTTCTTAGTGCAGGGCTATTCGTGTATTTCTGTAGGTACTGTGCTTGTGTTCACATACTCTCACACCCATCTGTAGAGTGGCATGTTGGAAAAATACACCGTACTGGAAGTTAGGATATAAAGAGTTTAATTCTTGTTTTACCACCAACTATATTTTTGTCCCCCGTAATGTCACTTTACTACTCTGGATCTAGTTTTATCATGAGTAAAATAAGGGAATGGATCTAAATAATCTCTAAGATACTTTCCAAGGTTAAACATTATCAAACATTAACACTAAGGATGAATAATCAAAATGCTGGATTACTGAAATGAATGCAAATATCTAGGTCTGTAATACAAAATTTTTATTTTTATATGTTTAAAAATGGAAATTTGTGTAGTAATTTCTAACTACTTTATGAAATAATATGTCTAGCAGTTTTCTGATTTGGTTTCAGGAACAAGATCTGTCAAGATCTCATTGTTAGGTGAATGCTTTTTTTCCTAACACTGAGTCTTCGTTCTAATGTTAGGGGCGAAATCACTGAGAAATTTTCTCTCCTTTAATGAACTTGCCATCTTTTGAGCCTGTGATTCTGAGCTGGAGTGATTTCCCTCTGGCCCCTAACACTGATTTCAGATATTAAAATCTTGGCTTGGACAATCTGTATGTATTATCTTATGGACTCAATATTGTCTTAGTACCTGATCCATTTAGACTGGTTCTTGTTTATCCTGTTTAGTTAGCTTTGTGGATCATCCTTTCCCTATTTCAACATAATTTTCATATTTCTGACCACAATAAAAAAAGTTGGCAATTATTTCCCTTGTAAAAATAAATTACTTTACAGTGATTTAAGAAACAGGAGCTTAATTCTATCCTTAGAAAATTCTAATTCTGGATAATAATAGTAATGTGACTATTACTACTACTACCAATAGTAGTAATGGATATACTCTTATAAAAGTTCCACAACAGGTTAAATGGAGTATCTATTTCCTGATCTCACCATACTACTTACTGTAAACAGATCTTTTTTTCAAGATTCACCAGGTTATATGAAACAGTCTTCTAAGAATACCATAACTATTCTAAGTTACTATTCTGAGTTACTATGTTAAAATAGGAAGCTCAGTTAGTTGTGAAGAAGAGAGTATTGTGCCAGTACTTGAGGAAGGGATAAGTCTCTTGAATAACTGGACCAAGAAAGACATTCTTTATTATGAAGTGCTTCTGGACACATTCTCTCCAGGGAATTTATGTCTATGATTTGCATCATCCGTTCTATCACAACTCAATTAACATCTTAGTGTCTTCATTTTTTTTATTGTTCTGTTTCTCTGTACTGTAGGGTAAGCATAAATCGTATTGTATTCATCTTTGTTTACTTGTGTGTTCAATGCAGGATGGTATAAGCTATATAAGCTGCAGGCTGTGTAAGCATGGCATCAGCATCTGCTTGGCTTCTGGTGAGGCCTCAGGAAGCTTTTACTCATGGGGAAAGACAAAGGGAAGGCAGGTCACATGTTGAGAAAGAGAGCAAGAGAATGAGAAGAGGAGATGCCAGATTCTTTTTAACAACCAGATCTTGTGTTACTTCACAGAGCAAAAACTCACTCCTTATTATGAGTATGGCACCAAGATATTTATGAGGGATCCATTCCCATGATCTAAACACCTCCCACCAGGTCCCACTTCCAATATTGAGGATCACATTTCAACATGAGATCTGGAGGAAACAAACAGCCTAAGTATATAAAAAAGTTTCTGAATAATTAATGAAGTTTTACATCTCATTTTTTACCCTCTGCTTTTTACTTCCTGTAGCTTACACTGGTTACTTGATATCATATTAACAACAATACTCCTTCACGTCTCTTCATACACTTCCAAAAAATCAAGTTTGGGGGTTGGAAAAATGTTAATTTTCTTGTTCATTTGTGAAATGTGTTTCTTATGTAAATACATTAATGCAAGTTATTAGAAGGAAATTATGGCATCACAAATGTCTATGCTTTTTAAATTCTAGCATTTAGGGATATTAATATTCATTGCTATTAAACTAGTAATTCTATATATTATTAAAACAAACTAAATTGGAAAAGCAATTAAGGCATCTGGAACCATATCATTTAAAGAAACAAATAACATTTTATTCAAGGACTGAATTTTATGTTCAAAAATCGAATGGAAAAATCTCAGCTTTATCTGGAGCCTGCTCTTTCACTATATTACACAGAACTAGCCTTTCTGCACATATTCTATTTTGTTCTTACATTAACTCTTTTAAATAATCCGCTTGGAAAGATAATTCCTCTGATACACAAAAACAGGAAAGAGGACCAAAACATTTTGGAAACAATTTTAGGTGTTGCGCTGTCGAAAAGGATCACTGAAAATAAACAATGGGATTTTTCCTTCCCTGAAAAGATGTATTTCTGAAACTTCCTCTTTCAGATGTTTAGATTTGAAGACATTTTCTCAGACAAGTTGTAAAGTGTGAGAGCTAGTCTACTCATCTCATCTTCAGAAAAAGAAAGGATGGAAAAACACCCAAGAAGTACACTGAAGCATGCCAATACTTCAGAATTTTATGGCAAATTATCAATGTTTTCTTTAATTCTTAAATTATCTCATGATTTATCAGAAGTTATTTATTCTCTCTAGAAGAAATCCTGTTAATTATAGCTGTTCACTTATTAATCACTAAAAGTAGGCAGAATTAATTAATAAAATTAACTATTCTATTCACCACCTATACCATCCTTAATACATTGTTAAGTATCTGATAGCTTCATTTTGTGTCATTTGGTACAACGCTTTTTTTCCTTTTTTTTTTTCTTTTCTTTCTTTTTTTGAACTTATTTTAAGTTCAGGGTCACAAGTACAGGTTTGTTACACAGGTAAACTAGCGTCATGGGGGTGAGTTGTACAGATTATTTTATCACCCAGTTATTAAGTCTACTTCAAATTAGTTATTTTTCCTGATCCTCTCCCTCCTCCCACTCATCACCCTCTGAAAGGCCCCAGTGTGTGTTGTTCCTCTCTATGCAACCATGTGTTCTCATCATTTAGCTCCCACTTATTAGTGTGCATGCAATATTCCATTTTCTGTTCTAGTATAAGTTTGCTAAGGAAAATGGCCTCCAGCTCCATCCATATTCCTGCAAAGGACATGATCTCATTATTTTTTATAGCTGTATAGTATTCTATAGTGTATACATAGCACATTTCTTTATCCAGTCTATCATTGATGGACATTTAGGTTGATTTCATGTCTTTACTATTGTGAATAGTGCTTCGATAAACAGACAACCTATCGATGGGATAAAATTTTATGCAATGTGCATCCTATAAAGATCTAATATCCAACATCTATAAGGGACTTAAACAAATTTACAAAAAAGAAATGAAAAAGTGGGAAAAAGACATTAACAGACACTTTGCAAAAGAAGACGTACATGCAACCAACAATCATATGAAATAAAGCTCAACATCACAGATCATTAGAGAAATGCAATTTAAAATGACAATGAGATACCATCTAACACCAATTGGAATGATTACTATTAAAAAGTAAAAGAATAACAGATACTGACTAGGTTGTGTAGAAAAGGGAACACTTATACACATGTACATGTACGTTAATTGGAGCACTATTCACGGTATCATAATCCAAATTTTCTTTTTTTTTTGTTTTCCACAATAGTAAATGGAAGTTGATAGTCCTGTTTTAGTGCTCAACATTGGTGGGTATCTCTGCTGTGATGGATACTGCTGATTTTCTTCTCACAGCTATCTATTAATTTGAATTCCATGGCAATATTTTCTCCATGTAATATGGTTTGACCGTGTCACCAGGCAAATCTCACCTTGAATTGTTATAATCCCCATGTGTTGTGGGAGGGATCTGGTGGGAGGTAATTGAATCAAGGGGGTGATTCTTTTCCTTATTGTTCTTGTAACAGTGAATAAGTTTCATAAAATATGATGGTTTTATAAAGGGGAGTTCCACTACACAAGCAGTCTTTCCTGCCACCATGAAAGATGTGACTTTGCTCCTCATTCACCTTCCTACATGACTGTGAGACCTCCCCAGCCATGTGGAACTGTGAGTCAGTTAAACCTCTTCCCTTTATAAATTACCCAGTCTCAGATATGTCTTTATTAGCAACATTAGAACAGAATAATACAGTAAATTGGTACTGGGTAACGGTGTGCTGCTATAAATATACCTGAAAATGTGGAAGCAACTTTGGAAGGGGGTAACAGGCAGAGATTGGAACAGTTTGTAGGGCTAAATAGAAGACAGGAAAATGTGGAACAGCTTGTAACTTCCTAAGGACTTGGAGGGCTCAGAAGACAGGAGGATGTGGGAAAGCTGGCAACTTCCTAGAGATTTGTTGAATGGCTTTGCCCAAACTGCTGTTACTGATATGGACAATAAAATCTAGGCTGAGGTGGTCTCAGATGGAGATGGGTAATTTGTTGGGAAATTGAGTAAAGGTCACTCTTGCTATGCAAATAGACTGGCAGCAATTTTCCCCTGCCCTAGAGATCTGTGGAACTTTGAACTTGAGAGAGATGATTCAGGGTACCTGGTAGAAGAAATTTCTAAGTAGCAAAACATTCAAGAGGAAGCAGAGCATAGAAGTTTGGAAAAGTGGCAGCTTTACAATGCAAAAAAAGAAAAACCCATTTTCTAGGGGAAAAAAATCCAGCCTCCTGCAGAAATTTGCATAAGTAATGAGGCTCCAAATGTTAATAACCAAAACAATGGAGAAAATGTCTCTGGGGCATATCAGAGACCTTTGTGGCCAGCCCTCCCATCACAGACCCTGAGGCCTAGGAGGAAAAACCGGTTTCCTGGGCCAGGTCTGGGGGGACCCTGCTGTGTGCAGCCTAAGGGACTTAGCGCCTTGCATCCCAGCTGCTCCAGCCATGGCTGAAAGGGGCCAAGGTACAGCTCAGACCATGGCTTCAGCAGTGCAAGCCCCAAGCCTTGGCAGCTTCCACTTGGTAATGGGCCTTCAGGTGGAAAGAAGTCAAAAACTGATGTTTTGGAACCTCTGTCTATATTTCAGAGGATATATTGAAAAAAATCTGGATATCCAGGCAGAAGTTTGCGGCATGGGTGGAGCCCTCACAGAGAGCTTTAACTAGGGCATTGCAGAGGGAAATGTAGGGTGGGAGCACTACACAGAGTCCCCAATGGGAAACTGCCTAGTGGAGCTGTGAGAAAAGGGCCACCATCCTCCAGACCCCCAGAATAGTAGCTCCACCAACAGCTCATACCAAGTACCTGGAAAATACCAGCCCATGAAAGCAGCCAGGATGGGGGCTGTACCCTGTAAAGACACAGAGGCTGAGCTGCCCAAAGCTGTGGGAGTCCACCTCTTGCATCAGTGTGACCTGGTTGTGAGCCATCAAGCCAAATGAGATCATTTTGGAACTTTAACTTTTAATGACAGCCCTATTGGATTTTGGACTTGCAGTGGACCTGTAACCCTCTCTTTTGGCCAATTTCTCCCAGTTGGAATAGGTGTATTTAACCAATACCTATACCCTCATTGTATGTAGGGGTGTAGGCATTGGGTAAATACTAACTTGCTTTTGATTTTGCAGGCTCATAGGCAGAAGGAACTTACCTTGCCTCGCGTGAGACATTGGACTGTGGATCTGAGTTAATGCTGAAATGAGTTAAGACTTTGTGGGACTGTTGGGAAGGCATGATTGGTTTTGAAATGTGAGGACATGAGATTTGGGAGAGGCCAGGGGCAAAATGATATTGTTTGACTGTGTCCCCACCCAAATCTCACTTTGAATTGTAATAACCCCACATGTTGTGGGAGAGACCTAGTGGGAGATAATTGAATCATGGGGGCAGGTCTTTCCTGTGCTCTTCATGTGATAGTGAATAAGTCTCATAAGAGCTGATGGTTTTATAAAAGAGAGTTATCCTATACAAGATTTCTTGCCTGCCTCCATCTAAGATGTGACTTTGCTCATCATTTGTGCTTCTACATTATTATGAGGCCTTGCCATCCTTGTGGAAATGTGAGTCCATTACACTTCTTTCCTTTATAAATTACCCAGTCTTGGGTATGTATTTGTTAGCAGTGTGAAAACAAACTGATACACCATGTTTTGCATAATACTCTGTAATATTTTCCTCTGTCCCCTTCCCACTCCCACTGTGAAGATATTCCTTCATCCTCCTACTCTTTAACTGTTGCTATTACTTTGGATTCCTTCTTTGTCTTTTAGAATTGCTTCTATGTATTCCATTTAGATGTTCACGTCTATATTCATTATTTTAATTATCATCATTATTATCTGCATATGACTTTTAAGTACTTCTCAATCTCTGATCTTTCTGAGCTTTAGATTATACACAATATTTAGATATTCCAATGTGCCTTCACTTCAATATGCCCAACACTGCTCTTCCATCTGCATTTGTCAGGACCATACCTACCGTGCCAAGTCAGAATCCTGGGTCACTCCAGGGCTTTCTTCTCATACCCCCTCACCCCTCCATATAGCAAATCCTGCCAACTTTAGCCAAGCTCAACATGTGTGCTTACTGCCCTAGTTTAGGGGTTTTTGTTTTTCCCACCTTCATTATTCTAGTAGCCTCTTACAAGAATCCTAGCTGGAAGTACCTAGTTTCAATATCACAATATTACATGTAGCCCTACATCTCCTTGTCAGTCATGAAAATTGTATCTCATTATTGAAGTATTGTAAAAATAAAAGTTTATTTTATAAATCAGTGAAAATAATTGTGGACATTGACTCTAGGGTTGTCATATTCAAGAAAGGGTATTTTTTTAAAAAAAATTCTAATAAATTTTTAAAATATAAAAAACTGGGAAATATCTTCTTGCATAGAAAATGTTATTTTTTTGTGTATTCCAAAGTACCTTAAGTGTATTTATTTTGTGAAAGTTCGGCAAATAATAGCAAATCGTTCTTCTCAGGAAGCTTGCTTTGAACTTGCTTTGAACTTTCGAGTTTGGTGAAGCAGGCATTGCTATTGCCACAAGTTCCAATCTTTCTCCATCTACGTTAACAGTTCACATATTATACGGCAATTTTTTATTCATAATTTATTAATTGTTCTGTCCCAATATACTGTGGAAAATGTATTCATTTTCTTTACCCTACATTGTCTGGCATGTATTAGGTGTTTAATAAATACTTATGAGCTCATATATTAGAATTAAATATATATTAAGTGAAGACACTAGTTTCCAATTCTTACAGTATCAGAAATATTTGATAAAATTTAGTTGACTTAGCCTATATAAATAGCAGCTGTTATGTAGTGTGAGGTGATGGGGTGTGTATGTATGAGCATATGGTATATGAAACCACTATTTTATATTTTTTTGTATAAATGGAGAAAAAACCATTATGTAAGGCTATGTTAGACCAAGGATTAAAGCAAAAATGTCATGCTCTGGCATGTATTTTTTTTATATATCACAGAAGGGCACAGCACTAATATACTTTGAAGTGATTATTGCTGTGGTAAAATATTAAATAAATATATAATTCAATGTGACATGGGAGAGTGAAAATCTAAATGAAAGCAGAGCATGCATATTGTTTTTATGTTGTACCTACCAGTGAAGCTAAAATTTTATGAAGAACTGAGAAGCAATTTTCACTCATGTACATTATATCATGTAGGTCATATTCTTTTATGTAAATCTCTTTCACTTGAGTGTTTAAATTTCAATATAAACGTAGTTCTAAAATGTATGGCGTTTGTTTCTCTCTCTCTTTAATTCATTCTGAGTTTTAGAGTGCAAATGTTTTATTGAGGATGAAACCTACAAAGGGCAGTGTTTGAACAGGTGTTAAAACATGAGCTGCATCTGTTTTGGAGAATAGTGTTATTGCGAAGCTCTCTCCTTTCCCCATAGTACATCTTCCCACAGGCAGGGGAAGAGAGATATGAGATCAAAGATCTGTATAATTCACAGCTGAAACTTTAAAAATAAGATAAATGCTATACTTTCTCTTTCAGGAGAGCCTGGACATCCATTAACTTTAAGCATGTTTTATTTCTCTGTTTCATAGAGCTCATTGACCAGTTCTACATCAGAAAATCCATTTTCACAAAATGTCCTGCAATGTTTCACATTATGAAAATCTTTGTTTGTCAGTAAACTATAACTTTGGACATACTCTTATGTACATTAGCCTTTTCTCTCTGTATAAGAATGTGATCAATAACATTACTAGATCCTATGGGGAAATACCATTGTTGAATTTCAACTTGGGAAAAAATCAAAGCAAAGCAAAACAAAGCAAAAATCCTCAAATACTCACATGGTTTATCCATAGTTATTCCTAAAATAGTAGATTGTTACATGGATGAAACACATGAAACTCCAATAGCATACCACTAATTAAATCTAGTGATTTTTTTTAAATTCTGAAAATCCATTTATGCCATTTAAAAAAATTTTGGCATTAAGGATCCAAGAAAGTGAAAGGGTTTGTATTTGTTAATCAATTATTCATTGTCCTAGCAGGAAACAAAAATCTCAAGGTAATTGGTGGATTTTAATGTAGGTTTTATTTACAAAGGTGAGGGCAGGGTTAAGTGATACTAAAAAAAGTCAGTGAAGAATACCAGTCCTAGCAACCTCATTCTATTCAAACTTTGTCTTATAAAACATGAGATGTTTAAAACCAAAAAGTATCCCCTTTCCAAAACTAGCTTCACTTGTAGCCTTCATCACAGTTGAAAACAATTTATACTCCAAACTTCTGAAGGCAACAATCATTCAATTTTCCTTGATTTATCTCTTTTTTTCCACATTCTAAATCTAATCAATCAGAAAATTACATCGACTTTACTTTCAAAATAGTCCCAGAATCAAAATATCTTTTATCACTTGTCCTGTTATAGCACCAGGTTCCAAGCCCAGATTACTGTTAGCCTCTTAGCTGGACTCCCTAATTATAATGTAAACATCTCTACAGACATTGTAAAATTAATCAGGGAAGAAGAAAGGGGAGAAATAAAAATAAATCAAGCTTGCAGCACATCCAGCATTAAGCATTAAGTTAGCTAATACTTGGACTCATGCTCTTAGAGCTGTTTGATGCCTATTACCTTAGAATCATGCAGACTCTGTCTTAACATTATAGTTCCTCTTAACAGCTCTATAAATAGCAATTTTAAGATTATGAAAGGTTATGCTTTCCCTTTGAGATATTTTTCAAGTCCTGCATACCATGAAACTACTAGCTGCATACCATGAAACACTAGCTGGTCTGAAGGACCTTATAAGGAGCTGATTCACCAAATAATGCAGTTTCCAAATTCTGATTATTTTATGCCCCCATCCTGACCAATCAACAAAAATTCCAATTTTTCATCCCACTGCCCTCCACAATCCCCTTAAAAATTCCGTCCCAGATCTCCTCAGGGAGATGGATTTTAGGGTCTCCTCCCATCCCCTCACTCAGCATCCGCCAATGGTTAAACTCTTTCTCTGATGCAAACTCTACTGTCTCAGTGTATTGGTATGTTACTGAGCAGTGAGCATATTAACTTGGTTCTATTAACATTACCCTTGCTCCCTAACAGATTGTTTTGAAAACTCATTGTAATCAGATCATGTCACTTATTTTTTCAAAACCCTGCAATGCTTTTCACTTCACTAAAAGTGAATTGAATGTTCTAACTTATAGTCATAAGGCCCCACATAAATTGGCCCGTGTTCTTCTTTGATCTAATTTGTTTCTTCTCTCCTTTTTCTCAGTTTATTGTAGCAACACTGGCCTTCTCCATGAGCAAAAAGTCATATTCTGCTCTTAAAGACTTTGTACTACCATTGCCTTGACTCTGAATATTCTCCCACTCTTCCTCCTGAAATTCAAATAGCTAACTCACATATCTGCCTGAAACCTTTGCTTGAATGTCATTTGAATATATTATTTGATTGTTTCTGGCATTTATTGTTTCTGCTTAAAAATTTGCTATCAATATAGTTGCATTATATTGTAACTAATCCATCTTTTTCTTGCTTGCTGCATCTACAATTTTCTCTTTGCATTTCCTCTAGTACCATTACAGTGAGTCTGCATGTTTCTACCCTGATTTGGACTTAATTATCTCAAATTTGAAGATTCATGCCTACTGTAGATGTGAATCTTCAAATTCATAATAGTTTGTGCTCCCTCAAAATATACATGTTAAAGGTTTAATCTTCAATGTGATAGTATTTGGAGGTAGAATCTTTGGCAGGTAATTAGATTTGAATGAGATGATAGGGTTGGAACCTCCATAATGGGATTAGTGCCCTTCCCATGGTATGAAGAGACCTAGTGCTCTCTCTCTCTTTCTTTCCCTCTCATTATCTCTCTGTCTCTGTCTCTCTCTCTCTCTCTCTCTCTGCAACATGTGAAGAACCTAGGAAGAGGGCCCTCACCAGAAACCAACCAGGTTGGGACCCTAGTCTCAGACTCCTCAGTCTCTGGAGCTGTGAGAAATAAACATTTGTTGTTTAAGCCACCTGGTCTTGCCATTCTTATTATGGCAGCCTGACATAAAACTATGTCTTTCATCAATTCTGGAACTTATCTCTAAAATAGTACCTCTTCCTCATTTTCCATTTGCTTCACCTGGAGTTCATATTAGAATTGTATTGTAGCTTATTACCCTATCCTCTATGTTTTACATTTTGTGTTTCAAAAATATGTTCTCATTATATTTCTCTCTGTCACATTCTGAACAAATTCTTCGGTGTTTTCTAAATCCCTCTTCAGCTGTGTCTAATCTGTGGTTTCACTTACCTATTGAGTGTTTAATTTAAAAGACTGTATTTTCAAATATTAGGAGATTCATTGTATATTTTTTTCAAAGTTTATTTCATCTTGTCTTGTTTTATAGTTTCTATTTGAAAGCTCTATTAAGCTGAAGTTCCATTATATCATTGCAGTTTTTCCACTGACTTGCTCAAGGTAAATGGTTTGCTCATGTATTTTCTCTTCTTTTCTTTTCTTTCTTTTTTTTTTTGACGGAGTCTGGCTCATTTCCTCAGGCTGGAGTGCAGTGGTGCAGTGGCGCTATCTCCGCTCACTGCAAGCTCTTCCTCCTGGATTATGCCATTCTCCTGCCTCAACCTCCTGAGTAGCTGGGACTACAAGTGCAAGCTGCCACACCCTGCTAATTTTTTGTATTTTTAGTAGAGATGGGATTTCACCGTGTTAGCCAGGATGGTCTCGATCTCCTGACCTTGTGATCAGCCCATCTCGGCCTCCCGAAGTGCTGGGATTACAGCTTCTCATGTATTTTCTAATTTTATTGTTCCAAAACTGAAAATAATATATATACAGTAATAGCGGTACAGAGTTGTTGAACAAATATATTTAGCTCCTGGACAGAAACGAACACAGAACTCCTCTAAAGGGAAGCATTCTTAGTCTAGCCACAAAAATGTTTTACCAATGAAGTTCGAAATGAGAGTAGGTATGAATGAGGGCAGGGCCCAACCAAAAGGGACAAATTTCCTTCTGCTGTAAGTCACCTTTTATTTTATTTTATTTTTCTATTTTATCGGTTTCTGAGTAAATAACCCTTTATCGCTCTTTGATTTTTTTTTTTTCCTGTGGCTCTTAGATCTAATACACTCTGCTTGCCCAAGGTGTCATCTCCTTTACTGCTTTTGTGACAACCACAGCCCTAGGTTACTGTCACTAACAATCTTTCCCTACCCCTCCAGAGTTCTATCTCAGTGTTTAGCTCCTGTTGAATTCCCTAATTGGCAAGTTTAATTGTTAATTTAAAATATATTTCTTGCGTATTTCAGTATTTGCAAGCTATGCAGTCTTCCGTATTATGGTATTCCAATATGCTAGACACTGTCATATTCTCTGAATATAAAAATGAATAATAATTCATAGCCCAATTTTCCTTGATTTTAAATTTTCTGTTGATTTGGATTATCAACTTTATTCTAACATTAAATGGTGTTTATGCAATGGCACCTGATTTAAAGACAGCAAATCCTTATTTTTCTGCCTTGTATTGCCATGATACTTGCATTCAAATATACTTGAGCCTCTGCTTCTTTTTCAATAAAATAAGTACAATTCTATGAGCCTCTAATGTAGTTTTCTTCATTTATAAAATTTATTAATATATCTATAAAATGTTGTCAATTTCAAAATATAGTATGGAAATATGCTACATAAACAATTAAAATTTCTCATTGATTTCTCATGAAAAAGTAGTTTTTCCATATGCTTCAGGGTCAGCAGACAACATTGGTGCAAATTGAAATTACTTTAGACATAAAGAAGAGGAAAAGCTCTGTCCCTGAATGTGATACTGTACAAGTCAAGACATGATGTCAGTACAGCATCAAGTTTTAAACCAAACTAAAAGTCTACAAAGGGCATTGGTAGCAAATCTTTTTATTCTATATGGCTCTGAGAAACAGATATAGAGCAACACATATTGGGCTTCTGGCTGCCAGTAGAGAGGCATTTGAACATCACCTTTTGAACTTATCTTCAAATATTGGGACCCAATCAAGTCTGGGACCCAGTGTGATTACATACCTGCTACAAAGATTCTCAGTGCCATCTCAGTTTGAACATGGTGCATTGCAATTAATAAACCAACTAGCTGTTCAAGATTGACATGAGCTACTTATAAGTATTATAAGTAAAGAAAAACAAACCACCAAACAACATGGCTAGTGAAAAAACAATGTTGCCTTCCCGCAGGATGATGCTTCTAAAATTGCCCCCTTGTCACAGAAGGTTCTTTGAATGGTTTTCCAGATAGTGATGGTGTGTCAGGACAATAACACATGTCCCTGAGGGGCAGGAGTAAGGACAGCCTCAGGCCATTTGGGGAGAGGATTTGTGTACAAAGCCAAAGATTTTGATTAAACCACCCCCCTGTGCCTTTAGATTATAGAGAATTTTGTTCTCTCCTGCTAAACTGACATCGTAATCGGGCCTTAGGTAATACTACATAGCTGAACACTGCCAAGGAATAGAGCTAGCATGTATATAAAAGGTGGCGGCCAGCAGGTAAAATGTGGACTGAATCAGGTGGCAGACAAGGCAAAGCTGAGCCAGAAACACAAAGACCATTTATTCATAAACCAAGGCTATTCTTCTATGCAGGCATTGTGGACAAGTCTGCTGTTCTCATGCTGATTTTCTGTTATCCCTTTACATTCTGAAAACAACACTGCCAGCAGAAGCGCTGTCCAACACGAACACTTCTGTGTGTCTACCACTTGCCTTGTTTTTGTAACCCTAAATGCTAACTACTTCCCATTTCTTTCTCCCATTCCTTTCTCCTAAACAAATATATGCAGAGTGAAGTTGCCAGGGAAATGTCTGAGTTTATAAAAAGGTTAATATTCCAGAATGGAGTTTCAGTATTTTTCTATGGCCTTACTATCTTTTGTTTTTGTTTTTGTTTTCCCTTTTCTTTTTCTGTCTTGTGTTTCATTTGTTATCTTTGAGAAGGATCCAAGCTCAGTAAGCTAACATTCTTCGGTGTTTTACATTTACTGACTTACAGGGGCATGGATAGTCTCACCCATACATTTCAGATCATTAACATATGTGTGTATTGTTCCATCTTTTGTTGTTACATCTTGACATAAGCCAGCATTTGATAGCAGCATTGTCAAGCTAATTCTAGAGAAAAGAGAACATGTTTCATATGCTTTTATGCCAAAAAAAAAAAAAAAAAGATTATAAGCTACTACAGGGTAAAGGTTGTAATCCTTCTATATCTTATCTATCCAGCATTAGTTATTTGCGCTGGTGTGTTTACCTATACACTCTCCCTTCCAAACCCAATACTTTCTGCACTTCATCAAAAATTTATCCTTCCCAAATACCACTCATCATCCACTCATCTGCTTTAAAACTTTCAGTAGATCTTGAAAACTGATAGGATAAACTATGCACTTCATTAATTTATCATTTTTAGCCTTGTTACACCATTGCTCTTTATCCAAGCACCAACAATAATTGTGTGCATTTGGTAGTCTTCAAGATTAGAATGAGTGGAAGGGAAGGTATAGAGTCAGGGGTAGGCAGAGTAATGCTCACATCTGCAGGTCAGGGACTCATCATCCTGTGATAATGACCTCAGTGGTATAGGAGTGAAGTCTGGGGCAGTTGCCTTCCAGGGCTGGACATTTGCACTTGTAATCAAGACCATCCTTGAAACTGAATACTCGGAATGTGGGCTTCTCCAAAGCTTAAAATACAATGCCAAAAGAAGAAGCAAAGCAGAACAAATAACAATATTTAAACTGTAGTGTAGAGAAGACAATTGTGAACCTTATTTTTTAAATTTGACAGTAGCATTGAGGCTATTTTCATTATTACTCATTTAGCAGATTCTATTATGTGCTTTCAGTGAATATGTGTGTGTGTGTGTGTCTGCGTGTGTGTGTTCCTCTGAATAACAAGAGCAAAATGAATAGATGTCTAGGTTTGGGGAGGTTAAAATCAAGTAATCTATTTCTTCTCAATTTTAAAAATGGCATGAATATGAAAAAATGTTAATTGAATTAATGCTTTTCTAAATAATTGAATATTTTAAATAAAAAATCAAAGAAATTCAATAAATTATTTTGTTAAAGTATTATAAACAAGTACATGTTTTATTCCTTGAATGTTAAAATAATAGAGGTAACCTCACACTAATATAAATTAACACAGTAAAATTGAAATAAAATAAATATGAATGGTATAGTGAAAAGATACTAAATTATATGGCAAAACATACATATGAATGTTGGAAGCTAACAAATGTTTTCTTCATTCCTAGAGAGTATCTAAAAACTAAATGTCATATGTGGCTTTTAGAAAGAAGCATTAGGTACATTCTGATGTGATTTGTTAAACGCAGAAATCACATATACCATTTGGTTATTTGATTCTTGCTTTCAACTCTTTAGATTTCATTGGATATATTGTACTGACATGTCTAACATTCAGTTAATTGGTTCACATCAGTCTTGACTTCTGCTCTTTAATAGCCTGTGCCTCCATGATTAGTGCTCCCTCTCTATTAGTCTGCCATTTGGGAACCCAAGATTTGTGTATCACGAAGTAATGACAATAAAAAGACAGTTTCACATACAACAGGATTTTATAGAAATTAAAATGCTACGTTTATGTCACATTTTCTTTATTCTCATGGGGAAGAGTACTGTACAGTAAACATTTTTGCATTTGGTGCTTTATTTGATCCAGACAAAAATAGACTACATAAGCTATTTTCTCTTGAGTATGTGATTAATGAATTATTCCCTTATCCCCTAATTGCCATATCAGGAATGGAGTTGGTTGTGGCAGATTAATAAAAATCCTTGAGTGACTAGTTAGTATTGCCTGTCTAATATTTCATTTGCAATTACCAGTCACAGATCACTACTGCATAGAACGAAGAAAAGAAGATATACTCAGGAGGCATTTTCCTTACCTAGCCTGCAAGTGACTGTTTTTGTGTGGGTAATAATAATTTGATGCTGTTTGAAGGTATTCCTTTTTTTTTCCCCCCTCAGGAATCAGAACACAATTATGCAAAGGAAGATGTAACAAACAAACAGGTAAACAAATATCTTCCCTGTGTCTTTTTATTTTTTATTTTTTTCCATTTACTCATACATTATATTTTACATACTTGTGGGGTACAGGTGATAATTTTTTACACACATAGAATGTGTAATAATCAAGTCTGGATATTTTGAGTACCCATCACATCTGAAGACAAGAAGAGAAAGCAAGAAAGTGAATCTTGGACCAGAAGCCAGAATATACAGGTTCTCTATCTAATATTCCACTATGTGTATTAATCATAGGACCTTCCAAGATGGACTGTCCCTTAGAACTTACTGAGTTCAAATTTTAATGATTATAGGAATTCTATAAAACATCACTGAAGAAGGCTCTTTAGCCTGGCTCACATTTTGGAAACTCACCATCCTATAAAGCAATGTCTTTCACTGAAAAAAGTAAAATCTATTTCCCTTTTACTTTCACTCATGGATCTTGAGGTTCTGTCCCCTTAGAGTCATATGAAACAAATCAACTCCCTTTAGCAATTGGTAATCCTTCACATATTCAAAAATAGCTACCACAATAACTCTATTTCTGTTTTAAATGTTACACCAGTAAGTTTAGGATCCTGTACGAGTCTCTACATATAGTCTTTCCTGTGTTTGTTATTTCTTTTTCTTTTAATATTCTAATTACTTTAGAACTCACTAATTAAATTTTCGTGGCTAATTTGGTGAATCTTTTTCACATGAATTTCATTGAATCTAAATATACTACTTTGTTGAAAATGTGTATGCCAATACTGGCATATTTACTAAGAAATGCTACCCAAATTGTACTAAACCAGGCCATGTGACTTTTAGGAAAATTGATCACAGCTCAAGATTTTTTATTTTAAGCTTGGCATATTGAGGAAAATAATAGTTCTAATGCTAAAGTTGCTTGCACTCAGTTATTACATGCCAAAGATTAATATAACATTTTATGGATCATTTCTTCATGTACAATGAATAATACACTTTTGTAAAAGCTCTAGGAGACTACATTATATTCACCTTCTAATAAGGTCATTTATTTTATTGATATTTTAATATTAAGAACAGAGGCTTAGATATCAGATAGTAAGTTCATAAGTTTGGACTCAGAACACAGAGAGGAAGAAAACAGTGACAGATATTTGATTCAAATCAAGGAGAAGGCTAATGAATAATCCTTGCTCAATAACAGAGTGTATCTCCCATTGAATAAGATGGACATGTCCTCCAGATTCAAGATTTCACTCCTCTGTGAAATAGCGAGTACATACCACCAAGTTTTGCCTCTCTGAACTATTATTGCTATAGCTTTATATATATAGTAAATATACATAAAGCATAAATATATGTATTTAAATATAAATATGTGTATATTAAGTACACATATACTTAAATATATTATATTTCTTTATATATATTTATACTTAAATATAAATATATGTAAATATATATTTAAATATAAAAATATATATTTATTTATATAGATTTATACTTAAATATAAATATATATTTATACTTAAAATATATATTTTACTTTGGAAGCATTTTAGCCATAGATTTCTTTTTATTAATCAAATTATCAGAGCTCTTAAAGTGAATGCTCTTTCCCCTATTCTTGCTCTTATTTGTCCTAGTTCTGTTTTAATTAAAACTCAATACTTAGTATTTGTCAACCTTAATTTCCATCTTATCTCCTTCCCAAATTTCTCTTCAAGTTTTTAACATCCAGTATAGTAGTGAATAGATTAGTGAACTATCTATAATCTATCATCATATCATATGCATCTTAGGTTAGAGTGATCCATAAATGACACTAGCTGTAACTTTTTTATCACTATCTTACATTGTAATCCTGGACAAATCACTGAGCTTCTGAGAGACTCAATTTTGAAATCTATTCAGGGACTACAACAATTTGAATGACTTTAACACTATATCTTGGAAACTTTTCCTGTTTGAACTGAATGTACAGTTTTGTACATGGAATAATGGGAGAAGATGGAACATCCTGCTCAGGAGCCAGGTTAGCTGTGAATCAAGAAGCAATGTCAGGGGACCAGCACAACCACAACCTGGGCAGAATTTCCAAATATTTCTTCAAACAAAAGTAGTACAAAGAACAGGAAACATTCAGGTAAGAAGGCAACATTACAGAGACTGAAGAAATCAAAGCAGAGACAAAGACTGCTCAAAGCAGAGAGAGGGATGTGAATCCTCGTGCCATTTCCAGAGGTAGCCTTTTAAATAATTCCTTAGCTATAGTTAAGGCTATGCCTTGAGTGCTTTAAATTACAACCTTGGCTTGACATTAAGTTTTCTTTAGCGTGCTATCACATCTTAATGTTATATGTGTATTCTTCTATCTTTGATTCTCTTAAGGCTTGTAGGTCTCTACATATTTGATTGAAATATGGATTATTAAGGTCAGTTATAATCTGTATGTTCCAATCAGTAGATCAGACACCAAAGATGGAGATGATGTTGTTTATTGCAAGTGCTTAGCTTACTGTACTTTTATTGTCTAATCTCCAATTGGATTTACATGTTATCACTGGCTTAGACATGACAGAGAATGGTGTAAGATGGAGAAAAGCTGAAGTCATAATGTTATAGGGTCAGTATCCTCTACACTTGAGAATAGTTAAAGTCTTCTTCCATTTATTATGCATGAATGATTTATATGAATGTGGAGTATAACCAGAATTTTTTAATGGGATTTCTCTCACCTGAAAAGCAATACACTCTATGGATTTGCCCTTGATTATCTGAAATGTGACTTAAAGTTGGGTAGCTGTTAGTTTCCTCAGATATTGTCTGTCTGCTAGGTATTATTTTGAAAGAGAAATAGCAAAGTTAGATACTAGTTGTAGTGAAAGGAAGAAACGTAGTGTGTTGTAAATTCTTATGGATGAGGTAGATCAGTTCTGTTGGCAGGAATGGATATTGCTGCAGAGGGATTCTCAAACAACTGGTTGATATATTCTGTGATTGCTCATTCATCTATGGGTGAAGGTTATAGTCAAGTACAGGAAAACTGGCAGAGGTTTGAAAAAATGCCAACCTATTCTGAGAAACAAAAGGGAGGCTATGATGGAACATCAGATCACTTGATAATGTGAAGGGGTCAAAGAGTTCAATGACAAGGTTGTGGTGGTGACTGTTATGAATGGGGATGAGGAAGAGAGCAGGTACCAGAGTACAGTGTCCATGGCCAATGTGAGGGACATATGTTGACGATATGAATGTAAATGTTGATCAATATCAAAAGTGCTATGGATTTGGATATGGATTTTCTATACGTGAGTAATACAACCAAATGATGACTGACTAAATGGAGCTGGGGAGAAGAGAGGTAAACCCTGGCATCTGTGTGCTCATGTGCTTGGTGATGAGGAAAAAATTTGGAAGTTTATAGATTGTCACTCCTGGTCAATAAAAGGGGAAAACAGCAGTTGCCTACGAAGAGGGAAGAGAGGTTATGATTATTCTTGTTGTTAGTGTGGAGTAAAGTTGTTTATGAAATTGATTTTCTTCCTCCTGTTTTTTCCCTTCTCTGCAATTCTAACAGAAGACCTCAACTATTCCCTATTCATTTTCAGTGGAGAAATGTTAAGGATAACAGATAGAAGCTCAGATGGTTGCCTGGTTTTGGTTTTCCACCATAACACTAAGAGGAGGATGAAGGAAAAGGGGGTGAGCATGTTCAAAAATCTCTAGAGAGAAGGCTAGAGTTTAAAGACTTCTAGAAAATATTATGGTAAATGGCTTCTTTGAAGGGTTTATTTTCTGTTGTAAGAGCTATTTGAAAGTAGAAACATTACTACTCTTACCTCTGTGCCTAAATATATAGCAGCTGCCCTTGCCATAGTTGCCTGATGAAATCTCCCCTTGACCAAGAGCTCACATTCCGATTAATGCCACCCAGCAAGTGTTAGGCCCACATATATGTCTCTTTATTAAACGATATTGTTTCATGTCTATGTCCAGTTTATCACTTGTGAAATATTTTCACTATTTTACATTATAGGGTATCTATAAGCCTGAAGAAAATGGCTATATCCTAGTTATCTAGCAGAATGGTTATGGGGGGAGAGATGGCACATCTGGTTTTAGATAGGGCTGAAAGCAGTCTGTACATGGACAATAATTGAATGCAACTCAATTTTATCTGTAGTTTTGGTGAACACAAGCAATAACTTCATTACTGAGAAAGGAGAAAGAATAGATTGAGGAAATGATGATGCTGTCTATATTAAGCACAGAGTTTGAGATGCATCTGAAACTGCTAAGTGGAGATCTTAAATAAGTGATTAGATAAATTGAAATCTCACCAGTCAATGATTTAGAAACGTATACTGGGATGTAACAACATCTAAGTTATTTCTGAAAAACATTGAATCTGTCACCTAAATGACTGTATGCCCAGTCATTTAGAGTTATTCATTTAGATTGTATGCCCAAGACATACAATGTATAAGGAATGAAAGCATTGAAAATACATGTTTATGGAAAACAGAAGAATTCATATGACATGCTAAAAGGAGCTAATTAACTTGGTAGAAGGAAATAGTGGTGTCATTTAAGCAAGGAAAGATGTAATGAGTCATCACGTCAAATGCTAGGAGAGTGGGAATTAAAGAAGGACTACTAAGTGTTCAGTGAGTTTTGAAATGTATGATTAATGACCTTAGTGAACAAATTATTTGGAGTAATTTGGTATGAGTGTTTTACTGCATTAAGTGGAGCAATAAAAAAGTGGAGGTGATCTTGTCGTAAAAATAAAGGATAAGCATAGTAGTACACTTAGTAGAGAGAGGAAGAAAGTAAATGGAATTTGTATTTTTATAATTAAGTTTTCAAGATGAGAAAGTCTTAGAGATGTCCAAAAAAATAAAAAATAAATAAACAGTAAAGGGAGAGAGAGTTTGAAAATACATGGGAGAAAAGGCATAACTGATGGTACAAGCCATATAGCCTAAGCCAGATTACCTTGCAAGATAAATGTAGGTGTGTATTTGTGGACGTGAACTGAACTTATTTTTCTCTGCCAAGAAAAGAGAATTCATTATGACTGTATAGCATTCCTTGGTGTATATGTACCACATTTTCTTTATCCAGTTTATCATTGATGGACATTTCAGTTGATTTCATGTGTTTGCTAATGTGGATAGTGCTGCAATGAACATATACATGCATGTGTCTTTATAATAGAATGATTTATATTCCTTTGAGTATATGCCAAGTAATGGAATTTGCTGTGTCAAATGGTATTTCTGTCTTTGGGTCTTTGAGAAATCACCACAATGTTTTCCACAGTGACTGATCCAAGTTACACTCCCATCAACAGTGTAAAAGTATTCCTTTTTTCTCCACAACCTCACCAGCATCTGTTATTTTTTGACTTTTTAATAGTAACCATTCTGACTGGTGTTAGTTGGTATCTCATTGTGGTTTTGATTTGCATTTATCTAATGATCAGTGATGTTGAGACTTTTTCATATGATTGTTGGCTGCAAGTATGTCTTCTTTTGAAGTGTGATCATGTCCTTTGCAGGGACATGGATGCAGCTGGGGGCCATTATCCTTAGCAAACTGACACAATAACAGAAAACCAAATACTGCATGTGTACACTAATAAATGGGAGCTAAATGATGAGAGCACATGGTCACATAGAGGGGAGCAACACGCCCTGGGGCCTTTCAGAGTATGAAGGGTGGGAAGAAGGAGAGGATCAGGAAAAATAACTAATGGGTTCTAGTCTTAATACATGGGTGATAAAAGAATCTGTACAACAAACTCCCTTGACACAAGTTTACCTTGTGTACAAGTACAAACCTGTACTTGTACTCCTGAATTTAAAATACAAGTTAAAAAAAAGAAAAGGGAATTGTATAGCGACTGAATCTGTAGCCTCAGTACCTGTGGCAGGTGAACTAATTGCTCAGATGATCTGTGCCTTGTAAAGTGCATTGACCATTGATGCTACTAGAGTTTCGCTGGGTTCTATAGCAGACTGTGTAAAGCTATAGTCGTTCCTAAATAGTTTATGTGCATCTTTGTATGCCAAATCTCAGGAGAATCTTATTTACCTGTCAGGTTATTGGCCATTATTTAGTGATCTTTGAAGACAGAGCTGAAAACATCTCTGAAAATAGGCTTTGCAATAAGTAATCTATTTGAAAATCATGTAATCCAAAGACCTCAAGGGCAGGGATAGATATATGTAACCACAGATATTCTAAACTATTTTCTATTTTATTTTGTCAGTTTATAGTTACCAGTAATGTTATATGTAAGTAAAAATATGATGCCCTATTTTCTTTGCTGCCAAGTCTGAACTACAATTTAGCCTGACAAATGGGCAAAGGTTTCTCAAGCAGCACATGGCTGATATCTGTGTATAGGAATATCATGATCCCATATTGTTTTTAAATCCATGGAGGTGCTAGTCAAAGGTGCCTCTGTGAGTTTTGTAATGAAAGCCTGGGAGTCGTAGGCGGTGTTATTCAGTTCATTTATGAACAAATGTGGGCTAGCAGACTGCAGATTCTAGAGCAGGTATTAATGAATCATCCCCAGATGATCTACTGACGACCCGTAGGACTGCAAAATGAATCATATGACCTATTTTTTTAATTAAAAAACACATTTTAAATGAATTATTTATGAACAAGTACAGCTGTAACCTTGATAATATTAAACTGTTCTGGGCTGTTGAAAGGTATCTCATAGCAGTGACTATTCATAGTCAAACATGCAGAATGTATTAATGTAGTCAGTGAAAAATACAAAGTGGTCTCTGAAGAGGTAGAGATAAATGAGCCCATCAATTCATATTGCCTTCTTGCTACAGCCAGTCACCAAAGATTTGTGCTGAAATATTTTATTTGGGGTTACTTGTAGTCTACAAATATCTATGATTCTGTCCTTCAAGTTTTATAAAGTGATTATTTTACAGACTATAAGTAATCAATAAGAAGAGTATAGACTATGTGTCATATTTTCCTTAGAGATAGAATTAATGAACATGGCATTTTATTTAAATTCATTTTAGTTATCTCTCATATCTGAGACACACTGAAAATTACTTGGATATTGTAAAGGCAGAGGAAGTCTTTTCCAAGTACTACTCAAAGAAGCTACATTTTTTTTTTTCAGACATAAGTTCTCATAATACTGAGCTATGGTTTAGTCAGGAACTAAGGCTACTTCAACATGAAGGTGATTTTTCTAAATCTATTTTCCATTGTCTGCCTATAAAATATTTTATTTTTAAAGCTATACATTGAAGATATTAGAAAATCATTGTCTAAGTTTTAAAATAATTTTAATCAACGGTGATGTTATGTAGGGGAAAGTGATTAATAGGCAAACCCCAGCAATATCGTGGGTTCAGGTACGATCCACAGAAATAAATCTAATATCACAATAATGCAAGTCAGATTAATTTCTTGGTTTCTTAATGCATGTAAAACATATTTGCACTATACTGTATTCTATTTAGTGTTTAATAGCACTATGTCTATTAAAACAACATATATACCTTCATTAAAAACACTTTATTGCTAACAAATGCCTCTGCTCATCTGAGCCTTCAACCAGTTGTTAATTGTTCTGCTGGTTGAGGGTCTTGCCCCAACCTTGACGGCTGCTGACTGCTCCGAGTAGTGGCTCCAGAAGGCTGAGGTGGCTGCAGCAACGTCTTAAAATAAGACAACAGTGAAGTTTGCTACACTGACTGACTGCTCTTTCATGAATATTGGAGTCAATCCTCTGAAACTCTGTCACTGCTTTATCAACTAAGTTTATGTAACGCTCTTAACATTTTGTTGTCATTTCAACAATGTTCACAGCATTTTTGTCAGGAATAGATTCCATCTGAAGAAACTACTTTCATTGCTCATCCATAAAAAGCAACTCCTCATTGTTAAAGTGTGATCATTCCCAGTTGCATGTTCAGGTTCCTCTTCTAATTTTAGTTCTTTTGCTATTTCTACTACATCTGCAGTTGCTTTCTCCATTGAAGGCTTGAATCTCTCAAAGTCATCCATTCAGATTGTAATCGACTTCTTCTAAACTTGCTAGTGGTGATATTTTGACCTCCTTCCATGAATCACGAATGCTCTTAATAGCATCTAGAATGGTGAATCCTTCTCAGAAAATTTTCAATTTACTTTGCCCTGATTAATCAAGAGAATCATTATCTATGGCAACTATAGTCTTAGAAAATGTATTTCTTAAATAAAATAGGACTTAAAAATTAGAATTACTCTTTGTTACATGGGCTGCAGAGTGGACGTTCTGTTAGCAGGCATGTAAACAACATTAGTTTTTTTGTACATCTGCTTAGGAGCTCTTGGGTGACTAAATGCATTGTCAATGAGCAGTGATATTTGAAAGAAATCTTTGTTTCTTGCATAGTAACTATCAATAGTGGGGCTTAAAATATTCAGTAAACCATGCTCTAAACAGATGTGCTGTCATGCTGGCATTGTTGTCCCATTTATAAAACCTAGGCAGAGTAGATTTGGCATAATTCTTAACAACATTAAGTTTTTTGGAATGGTAAATGACCATTGGGTTAAACTTCAAGTCACTGGCTGCATTAGCCACTAACAAGAGAGTCAGCCTGTCCTTTGAAACTCTGAAACCAGACATTGACATCTCCTCTCCAGCTATGAAAGTCCTAGATGATATCTTCATTTAATACAAGGCTGTTTCATCTACATTGAAAATCTGTTGTTTACTGTAGCCACCTTCATTTATTACCTTAGCTGGATCATCTATTCCAGACAACTTGCTGCAGCTTCTACATCAGCACTTGGTGCTTCACCTTGCACTTTTATATTATGGAGATGCCTTCTTTCGTTAAACTTCTTCAACCTGCCTCCACTAGCCTCCAACTTTTTTTTCTGCAGCTTCCTGACCTCTCTTGGCCTTCATAGTATTCAAGAGAGCTAGAGGCTTTTTCTGGATTAAGCAATGGCTTAAGGGAATGTTGTGTCTGGTCTGATTTTTCTATCCAGACCACTAAAACTTTCCTCATATCAACAATAAGGCAGCCTCATTTTCTTATCATTTGTGTGTTCATGGAAGTAGCATTTCTAATTTCCTTTAAGAACGTTTCCTTTGCATTTGCAACTTGGGCATCAGTTCAAGAGACTTTTGGCCTATCTGAGCTTTTGATATGCCTTCCTCACTAAGTATGATCATTTCCAGTTTTTGATTTAAAGTGAGATATGCGGGACTGTTCTTTTCACTTGAATACTTAGAAGCCATTGTGGGATCATTAATTGGCCTAATTTCAGTATTGTGTGTCTCAAGGAATATTAAGGCCATAGGATTGGGAGAAAAATGGGGGAAAGGCCATTCTGAGGAGGAGTTAGAACACACATAACATTTATTAATGACATTCACCACCTTAAGTGGGTGTGGTTCATGGCACCCCAAAACGATTATAGTAACATCAAAGGTCACTGATGACAGATCTCCATAACAGATATAATAATCAAAACATATGAAATATTGCAATAAATATAAAAATGTAACACAGAGACACAGTGGGCACATGCTGCTGGGAAAATGGTGGCAGCAGATTTGCTCAACACATGGTTGGCCAAAAAAACCTTCAATCTGTAAAACAAGCATATCTGTGAAGCACAATAAAGTGAAGCACAATAAAACAAATTGTTCTGTGTTAATTGAACATATACTATACAGAACAAGGTGCTCTCTCTCTCTCTCTCTCTCTCTCTCTCTATATATATATATATATATATATATTCTCTATAATTCTTTATAACCCATATGCAGGGAGGCATTATTATCTCACTTCACACACAAGTGTAAGCTAGGCCTCTGAGAAGTTATGTAAGAATAACAAAGTTCTAGACTAGTGCTAATTAAAAGCAGGGCTGAGATTAAAAGTCAGGTTTATCTATGTGACTCCAGAGGCAATCCTTTCCCACTGAACTGCACTGCACTGCTTCTCATTAAGATTTTGAAGCAAAGATGCTACATGGAGGAACTTGTATCTATTACAGAAAAATAATATTTACACTTCTATGAACAAATTTATCCTTTATTGAAATAGCATATGTGCACAAGTAGTTGGAGGATGACAGGCATATGTAGACTTACGCTTCTTCAGTGTTAAATTTATGACTGAAAAGATAGGGAAGTTTCTTCCAGCTGCTATTTAAATTTTAATTTTCTGGTGATATCTAACACATTTCTGTAAATCTTAAATTGCACAGAACATGATCACATATATTTGGCATGATAAAGACTTAAGAAAATTGTCCTTTTAGGACTCTAAATCAAGGAGCAAGATTTTTCAGGCAATATGTTTAAATTTGTCAAACCTTTAAATGATATTACATTTTAAATGTTGTTACATTTTAAATGTTGTATGGGTTATCTTAATTTGAGTTAGCTAGTAATATTAATTTGATCCATGTATTATTATATTTAGTACAGGTAGAAAATGGTTAAAAATTACCAATAATTTCATACAGTTCAACCATGTAATATTTTATATAATTTGTAGCTGTTTATAGGTATACTCTATATCAGTCATAATAATTAAAATAATTTTCAGTTGTGTAGTTTTTTACACAGTTGTACCAAAATCCCGCATATTTGGAAACATTTAGAGTGACAAAAAATTCAGTCACTATTATTAGTTATCTTACATCATATAGATCATTACGCATCAAAATTAAAAAAAAAAATTGTGTCCTTGAAGTTTCTAAAACAGTAGTAGATAGTTGAGATAGCAATATTCTCTTTACTTTTTCTCTGTTTCTTCTTCCTAATTAAAAAAGACCAAGATTTAAAGAACGGTTTCAAAACACAACAGATGTAACAAACCAATTACCTTAGGAAAGTCTCTATTTATGATATGGTCAAACTATTGATCTTTCAATAAGAAAAGATCATTTTAATTTAGTTTCTTTGCAATAATTACATTTATAGAGACAAAATATAAGGATAGATCTCTGGCTAATGAACTATACAAATATCTCAGTAATTATTCTGGATAGGTTTATTGTTCAATTGCAATTATTTTTCATGCCAAGTCCTTAAATACTGTGTATATACAGGTTAATGTTGTTCTATTGGTGTAGATTATTTTTGTGTCTTACATACATGAAAATGCACTCAAAAGGCAGGATTTTTTTTTCTTTTTTTTTCTTCTTCTTCTTTTTTTTTTTTTTTTTTTTTTTTTTTTTTGAGGCAAGGTCTCACTCTGTCACCCAGGCTGGAGTGTAGTGGCTCAATCTCAGCTCACTGCCACCTCTGCCTCCCAGGTTCAAGCAATTTTCATGCCTCAGCCTCCCAGGTAACTGGGACTATAGAAACACACCACCACGCTCAGCTAATTTTTCTATTTTTAGTAGAGATGGGGTTTTGTCATGTTGCCCAGGCTGGTCTCGAGCTCCTGACATCAAGTTATCCACCTGTCTTGGCCTCCCAAAGTGCTGGGATTATAAGTGTGAGCCACCATGTCCAGCCAGACAAGCATCTTTTAAAGGCTATAAAAAGATAACACATAATCACATAAGAGTACATTGAAGTCTGATTATATAAGAGCAAAATATTAATGAAAATCTCCCCAGGTTTGCTGTCCTGCTAAATACTTTTTAATTCTGTTATTCCCTTCCACTTTGTTCTTCCTCCTCCTCCTCCTCCTTTCTTTTCATCTTATTTTCTTTCTTTACCATTTTGGCCTCTTATTTCCTCATTTAAAAAAATCTTTCTGCTTTTGTCAAGTAACACATCACCTTTAACGGTTGCTAAAATAACCAAAAATTCACGTTTCAGCAAGAGATGGAATCTATTTCTTTAGTCCTTGAAATTGTGTTGGCCATATGAGTTTCTTTGGCTAATTGAACATTAACAATTGTGACCCAAATTGATCAGGATTTCTCTGCTGACATTTTGGACTGGATAATTTTGTGTTGAAGAGGATTGTCCTATTCATTATAGAATATTTAGCATCCTGCTTTCTACCAACTAGATGCCATTGGCAAGCCTCTCATTGTGCCAATTAAAAATGTTTCTCCAGACATTGTCAAATATCCCTTGCAAATTGGAGGAATTGCCCCAGTTTTAGAACTCTGATGTAGTGTCTTGGAAAGAATTTTCCCTTGCGCCTGTAATCCCAGCACTTTGGGAGTCCACGGCAGGTAGATCACGAGGTCAAGAGATTGGGACCATCCTGGCCAACATGGTGAAACCCCGTCTCTACTAAAAATACTAAGGTTAGCTGGATGAGGTAGCAGGTGCCTATAATCCCAGCTACTCGGGAGGCCAAGGCAGGGGAATTGCTTTAACCCACGAGGCAGAGGTTGCAGTGAGCCAAGATTACGCCATTGCACTCCGGCCTGGAGAGAGAGCGAGACTCCATCTCAAAAATAAACAAATAAATACAAATAAATTTCCCATAGGGGCTTACTCTCTTTTGGTGCACTGGAATCCTGACAACCCCATGGAAGTAAACCTGAACTAACCTGTTAAAGGATGTGAGACCATGTGGAAGAGAATGAAGACACTCTGGCCAAGCGCCTATCAGCTGTCAGACATGGGAGTGAGGTGTTTCAGATGGTTCACCTGAGTGTGCTCCATAAAGATCATATGAGCCTATTCAGACCAAAAGAACCACTCAGCTGACCGACAGAATCATGAGCTACACAAATAGTTGTTAAGATATTATGCAAGAAATATGCATCTGGAGTTATTTTTGTTTAGCATTGAAATGTATTTGCTTTTTTTTTTTTTTCTAATGAACACTAATCACTAAAGAAAATAGACAGATGGTATAGAAATTACAAATATGGAGTTTTCCACACATATTTTCCGAGTTCAAATTCTGGTTATTCTACTTTCTATATGCATGAACTGAAGTCTATTACTTAAACTTGATTTGTTCAGCTTCTGCATCTGTAAAATGGGGTAAATGAAAGTGCTTAGAACATACTAAGGATTTTCTTAAACAAGCTCAGTCTAAATTTTCTGGGTGCAGCTTTCTTTATTTCCAATACGAATCACAAAGTTGGAAGCTCAGATATACATGTATCTTCTTCTCTGTAGACCATTGCTTTACAGTGTCCTCTTTAAGAATACATATGACTTTCGCTGGCAGCGATGACTCAGGACTGTAATCCCAGCACTTTGGGAGGCCGAGGTGGACGGATCACTTGAAGTCAGAAATTTAAGACCTGCCTGGCCAACATGGTGAAACCCCATTTCTAGAAAAATACGAAAAGTAGCCTGGCACGACGGCAGGTGCCTGTAATCCCAGCTACTCGGGAGGCTGAGGCGAGAGAATCACTTGATCCCGGGAGCCAGTTTGCAGCAGTGACCCGAGATCACGCCATTACACTCCAGCCTGGGCTACTGAGCAAGACTCCATCTCAAAAAAAAAAAAAAAAAAAAAAAAAAAAAGAATACATTTGACTTTTTGAGTCCACACGGGTTATACAGTTTCAATGAAAATCTCCTTTATAAATGAAAATAATATTTGTAAATCTCAAACTATTAAGAAAACCTTAGAGTGTCCAGTTCAAACTTAATAAAAAAGCATCCTAGGAGTCTGGATTGGATCTCTATCTCTGCACTAGTCCAAGCACTCCCAGGGCAATAAAATTGATTCCAGGTGTCATTGCCCTGATGGTACTGATTCTACTACCCCTGGGCTCTGAAGGAAACAATCCTCCGAAGTAGGGGAACTCTAAAGGTGCCTATATTCATGACTTAAGATGTTAGGATCAGGGATTAGGTCAGTCTTGTAACTGGTTCACGTTTTGTCTTAGCCTTCTAGTACTTGAATTGTACCCTGACAACTCCATTTGCTGACACTGGGTTACCATTTATCTGCTGAAATTTCTGACTTTAATTAATCACTTATCTGGATCCTTTCTTCCAGATAGTAGACTCCCTAAATCTGTTTCTTACAAGGCTATCTCCCCGGTACCCATCCCCTGACTTTTGTCCTTTCTTCCTATTACCTGCTGCCAATCTCTGCTGGTGCCCTGTTTACCTTCTGGAAGCTCTCTTTATGAATACCTCCGGGTCTTGTTGTCTCTTTTGGGACATTTTTTCTGAAATTCTCTTTTTCTGCTGCCAGAACTTGTCAATTCAGCCAAGTGCAGTTCTGTTCATTTCCACAAACACTGGAGTATCTATTACATTATCTCTATTCTTCACCACAGCACTTCAAACAACTCTTAAAAAATGATTGATTAGTTGTGGAAACCCAAACTGAAAAATGTTGGGTAGTTTCTAAAGTCATACAAAAGTAACTGTTGAAATTGCTTTAAATTCAGAAGGTTCTAGTGACCCTAAACCAACACTCTTCTTGTTCTGCTTTTCTCATATCTTATTCACTCCTATTCTCATTTATGTATCAGTACATAAACCATCATGCTGATAGTTTGAGCCATAGGCAAATATTATTTGCCTATGAAACAAATGTTGAGCAGCCAAATAATAAAATCAAAATTATGTTTTAGAAATATGAATTCAGGGTAGATTGAAGGAGACAAAGAGGTTGAGGGTATATTATAACAGTCCACGTCTGAGTTAATAAGATCATGACACAAAACGGTAAACCATTAGAAAGTCAAAGAACAAAATCGCTAACATTGAATGCTGGTGCCCTCTGGCATGAATGAGAAGAGAAATAATGCCAATAGTAATTACAGATTATCCCCAAAGAATTCCCCCCAAATTATTATATTTTTGAAACTCATTAAAATATGCTGAGTTTTAGAGTTTTTAAAATTTAATATATAATTTAATAAAACAACCTTTCAAATTACTTTAGATGCTGGGAATAAATCTTTGGTAAAGGCATTAGGAGTTCAACATATTGCTGAATAATTAAAGATTCCAGGTAAGCATTTATCTAGTTTTCTTCTGGCCTGCAGAACGTACTCTATGGATGTATAATTAGTTTAGTGTGAGACCCTAAGGTTGGTGAATCACTACCACATATGTTCATTTTATTTTATTTTTTTGCACAAATGGTTCCTGTAATTTTGGACGTCCTTGACCCTTTTTTCCCATCAGCTTCCTTATTTTATGCAAGACCTAGCTCTAATGCTAGTTTGTCTATGAAACCTTCCCTTACGATCCCACCAAATAAATCCTTCCATTGTGCTTTCATTGTTTGAGGAAACATTGGTTTATAGTTCCATTATTGTTCTTGACTTTTTATGCTTTTGTGCGTCTTCCCAGGAGATTTAGTAAACTTAAAAGACATGACAATGCTTTAGCCATCTTTATTTTTCTCTTTGTTATGACTTATCAGACTGGGTCAACAATAGGTCAAGGTAAGAAGTAGAAGGAAAGTGGAAGTGAAAGAAGAAGCTAACATTTTTTATTCTCTTGCATACTAAGTATTTTTATAAGTGACACCTGATTTGTGGCCAGATTTTCTTCTTTAATATTTTGTATAGCAAAACTCATGTTGTATCTGAGTATCTTTATGTATTACGGGTTTCCAAGAATATCCAAATGCCTTGTCCCTTACATTGTCTGGATTTACTAATTCATGTGACCAGCTTCGTTTGTGTGGGCATTTGAGCTAATGATTTTGCTTTACATACATGCTATGATTTCATATATAATACAGTCCTTAGAAACCTGCTTTATTATTCTAGTTTTAAAACTGAGGAAAGAGAGACTTCCAGAAACTATGTAATTTTTCCAGAATCATTCTATTTGTATATGTAGTAGAGTTCAATTTCAAAAAATAAAATCATGAATTTCAGGAAGTTGTAACTAGAAAGATTAACTTGGAAAATGGAAGCTATTCCCAATAAATTTTATTCTAAGTGGTTGGCACATACAGTTATATTTGAGTTATTAGCTCCGATACTTAATAGCTGCATATAAGGGAAATCATGACCAACATCAAGTTATAAAAATAGTGCTTAGTTTTATGTGCTTAAGCTTTATGGAGAAAATGAACAAGAATGGTTGCATACAGGTAGTCAGCACTCCACAAGTAGCTTCTCTGTAGTCACTGCTTCATAACTTGCTACCTATCATGGGAAGAGTGTCAGCTGCAGTAGCAGCAGTCAGGTATTCATGAAAAACATGTTATATTCTGGGAAACAACAGCATAATTAAAACATGGGGAGGTGTGAAGAAGGAATCAGATATCATTTAAAGGTAGACCATCTGCACTGATAGTCTTCATTTCAAGAAGACAGGTTTTGCATACAGAATCTGCAGCTTCTCACAAAGCATGTGTTTGAACTTAAAAACAACTGACAGGGACCAAGTCTTCCCAAAGGTAAGAGTCTAGTTTTGCTGTACTCCCAGGGAAGATATTGATACTGATGTTAGTAGTTGTACTGTCACAACAACTGACTGTGAGCCCAGTGACAATGCTGGAAATAAAATGTGTTGCTGTCCTTCAGGCTGAAAGTCAAATAAAAGATAAAACAAGGAGAAACACAAAGTACTACTTTTTCTTAGACCTAACTTCTATTACAGTTAACTTAAATATAAAATTGGCAGTGAATGCCTCTAAGAGAATTAATATTGGTAATCAGGCAATCAGAGTCTCTGATCATCTAGGGTAGAATATGTTAATTTTTGAAATAAAAAATCTCTTCATAGTTAATAGTTATTTCTTTTTGAAAGAAGAAAGTGTTCTAATTTAGGACAAAAAGTCATTGTTTTCTAATTATAATGATGACAAGTCGTCTAAGAGTTGAGGCCACATAGAAATGGATAAGCTAAAGTTAAATAAAGAATGATACATAATTTTTTCTGCATTATAAAATGAATAGTAGTTTGGAGACAGGACAAAGCCATGAGGAAAATGAGAAGGGTGAGGAAATTGATTTCAGAGAAGTACAGCACTTTGGACAAAAGCAGACACATAGATCAGTGGAACAGAGTAGAAAACCCAGAAATAAACCTGCACACTTGCAACGTCTGATCTTTGACAAAATCAGTGATCAGCAATGGAGAAGGACTCCCTATTGAGTAAATGGTTCTGGATAACTATCTAGATATATGCAGAAGAATAAACTGGATCCTTACTTCTCACTGTATACAAAATTAACTTAAGATGGATTAAAGATTTAAATATAAGACCCCAAACTATAGATATCCTAGAACAAATCCCTTCTTGACATTGGAAAAGGATTTATGGCTAAATCCCCAAAGGCAGTCACAATAAAAATAAAAATTGACAAATGAGACCTAATTAAACTAAAGAGCTTCTTTACAGCCAAAGAAATTACAAACAGAATAAACAGCCTATAGAATGGGAGAAAATTTTCAAAAATTATGTATTTGACAAATGTCTAATATCCAGAATCTACAAGGAACTTAAACAAATCAACAAGCAAAAAATATACAATCTCATTAAAAAATGGGCAAAGGACATGAACAGACATTTCTCAAGAAAAAGACATACCAATGGCCAAAAAACATTTAAAACATGCTTAACATCATTAATCCTGAGAGAAATGTAAATCAAAACCACAATGAGATATCATCCCACACCAAGTCAGAATGGCTATTATTGAAAAGTCAAAAAATAACAGATGCTGGTGAGGCTGTGGAGAAAGAGAATGTTTACACACTGTTGGTGGGTATGTGACCTAGTTCAGCCACTGTGGAAAGTGGTTTGGAGGTTTCTCAAATAACTCGAAACAGAAAGACCATTCAACCCAGCAATCTCATTAGTGGGTATATCCACAATGGAAAATAAGTCATTTGATCAAAAGACACATGCCTCCATGTGTTCATTACAGCACAATTTACAATAGCAAAGACATAGAATCAGCCTAGGTGTCCATCACAGTGGATTGGAGAAAGAAAATGTGGTACATATATACCATGGAATACTATGTACCCATAAAAAATGCAATTATGTCCTTTGCAGCAACAAGGATGGAACTCAGGGTCATTATTCTAAGCGAATTAACACATGAACAGAAAACCCAATACTGCATGTTTTTATTTATAAGTGGAAGCTAAACACTGAATACACATAAACATAAAGATGAGAGCAATAGATACTGCCAACTACTTCATGTGGGAGGGTAGGAGGGGGCCATGAGCTGGAAAACAACCTATTGGGTACTAGGCTCACTACCTGGGTGATGGGATTATTTGTTCCCCAAACCTGAGTGTCACACAGTATACCCATGTAACAAACCTTTACGTGTACTCTTTAATCTATAATAAAAGTTCAAATTATTCCAAAATATTTGAAGTTTTGTAGCAACCCTGTGTCAAGCAAGTATGTTGGCACCATTTCATCCATGGGAGGTGCTCATTTTGTGTCTGTGTCACATTTTGGTAATTCTCACAATATTTCAAGCTTTTTCATCATTATTATATTTGTTATGGTAACCTGTGATCAGCAGTCTTTGATGCTATTGTAATTGTTTTGGGGCACTAGGAACCATGCCCATATAAGATGGCAGATTTAATCAATGAAAAAAAAATTAAAATACGATGTCTAATACCATGGTGGTGTTAGCATGCTTATGTTCTAAAACTCCCCATTATTATAAAACCTTTGGACAATGTAACTACTTCACATAAATGACTTGTGAAACTGAAGCATTTGTGGAGGAGGATTCAATACTACATTTCTGTCTATACCCTTAAAAAAGGAAGTATCATGCCCTGGACAGAAAATAAGATCCCCAAACTAAAATAAGTCAGCAGGAGCATGAGATCAAAGACAGAGGGAACCATAAGATGCATCTCATTTTTGCGTTGGGAATTTGCAGAAATTTTCAGAAGGTCATTGGAATTCTATAATATAAAATTACATTTCTATCAATATTATTTAATATTTAGGGTACAAAGTGAATCTAAGAGCAAAGAACTTCATTTCATAAAAATTTTTTGAAAGACACTAGAGAATAAACTATGTTTGGGAAGAGAGAAGATTCTGATTTCCAACTTACTTTGGAACAGATGTCAAACTAAATTAATTTATGTCAGTAAATTTTCAGAGATTTTTTTCAATTGGAATTCTTAATTAAATTGAAGAGCAACATAAGTGATAATGAACAGCCCTACTGAAATAAAGCAAAGTCTCTTTCAATTTGGAAAGAGTTAACTGTAATCAGTTAAAGTATATTTCAGCAAATTAATTGAAATTCTAATCAGAAGTGAATAAGTACTTTGAAATGAGGGCAGAGGGCAAGGTATAGATGAACAGACTAAAATACTGACCTCAAAATACATCAATCGATAAAAATAGAAAGTGTTTTATCTCCTCTGCTTCTTTTAATAACAAGGATCAGATCAAGCAAAAGGCTTCCTTTGCTCTTCAGCTCCTTAAATCAGGAACTTCAAAGAATTAAGTCTCTTCTCACATCATTAAGTGATATAGGAGAAATCTAAGTGGGCTTCAGCTTCAGAGGCCGGATGTCCCCTCGTCCTTGATCAGCTGGTGAGTCCTGGTACTATTTGTCTCTGTCAAGCCCACACATCTCAGCACCTGCACTCCAAAGTCCCTGCTTGGTCGATGTCTCTGAACTGAAGGGATGCTCTTCAGAGTATTGACTACTGTGAGCTTGACAAGTTTGTCCTTTTGACAAGGTGAAAGAGGTCATTCTAACCACCAGCGGGTTCTGCAAAGTAATGCTTAAGGAGGTTTGAGCCTACATTTTTGCAGTTGCACACCAGGGATACTGTGGACACCGAGAAAAATTGTAAACAGTGTGGAATTTAAAAAAAAAACAAAACAGTCGTTTTCAAAATATAGCTATCAACAATATTTGTCTTTTTAATTGCTTACAGCACTGTCAGTAACACTAAATATGGATTGTACTGATTTATTTAAAAATGACAAAAATAATTACTGCATCTTAAGTGCAATTCTCAAGAGATATTCAGCTGAGAAATAGCATATATTAGCAAAATTACTATTTGCGGTCTAAATACTTCCTAAAACAGTTAAGAAATGTAACGAGAACCAAGCAGGATACTTTTTTCAGAATAATTCTCAGTATAAAATTAGTTTATCTCAATGATTATTTGAACATGTTTAATTTTTGAAATAAATAATTGAATCACTGGCCTGGTCTTGACCCTGACAAAATATTTCTGAGTATGAATAAAGATTCATAGTACATTGAAAGAAAGCAAGAGAGATATAGGAAAATTAAAACAATTTCACCAACATTTTTATATTATTAAAGGTATTCTGTTCTTCCTATTGTCCCAACAATTAAGAGGGTGCTTTAATTATCTTTGGTGGGAAGTAAAGAATGGTGTCACTGGAAGGATTTAACTAATTTGGTTTATTAAGATGTTTTACTATGATTCCAAATTACTTGCACTAATGTAAACATTATTTTTCCAAAGTTCATGTTTTAGTAATATACACAGAGCAAGATTTTCCAATAAACCACTGGAGTCTTTATAAGCTCCAGCGTTTTCTAAACCAATTTTACTTAGTACTGTTGCATGGGGATTTTACATTTTTAAAAGCACAGCTGTATTTCCATTAGTATTGTACAAAACTTGTAAAAAGTAACTAACGCACCTTTACTGTTTTTTTCCCACAGCAGGTTTGTAAATTTCTAGGGCACTTGCATTGGCCATGAAATATTGTAATGAGAAGTACTCCAGAGGTAATTAAATTAGATATCCAAGAGAAATGTTCTTTCTTGCAGTATTTTGGGAAAACCTGGAGGATTGTAATTTGCTGACTTATTTATTTCAAGGGAAAAGGAAGCATTTTTGGGATGTTTGCTAAATATATCTTCAACAGTTGAAAAACTTTCCAGATAATTCTCAGATAAGTATGAAATCCCTTTCTTAAAAAAAAAAACTAGACTATTTTTTTCTCTTCTGTCTCTTTCTTCTTCTTTCCCTTGTCCTTAACTTCTATGCACCATCCCCCTTGAAGATATCAATGTATTGACTTCAAATATCATGTGTTCACGTGAAATTTAAAATTGGACCTACATTCTGTAACACTGATCACAAGGAAACTAAAAAGCTAAAAAATAAAATTTTAAACTCAAGTCCACGATTTCTAACCTTTTGCAAGTATCATGTCTTCTTCACAAAATTCATGTGAATAAAATATTTTAGTACAGCGGATGTGTAATTCTGATGTAAATACTCCTTTAAAAATCACTTATTTTTTGCTTCACAAAAATGTCGAGCTCTGAAAAGATAAAGACACAGAAAAGAATGATTCCATATGAAAGATTACTGAAGAGATAAGGCATGAAATATAACACATAATCCGGGGCTGTATCCTGGACCAGGAAAAAAAATTCTAAAAAATATAATTGGAACAACTAGTGATACTTGAACATGTATTTATTGTATATTAGATGATAATTTAGTATCAATGTTAATTTCCTCATTTTTTATATTTGTATTGATGTTATTATAAAAGATGTAAGAGAACATTCTTATTTTAGGAGGTATACATTAAAGAATTTTGAGTTAAAAGATAATTTTTTTTTTTTTTTAGACTGAGTCTTGCTCTATTGCCCAGGCTGGAGTGTGGTGGCACAATCTGGGCTCACTGCAACCTCCACCTCCTGGGTTCAAGCAATTCTTCTGCCTCAGCCATCTGAGTAGCTGGGACTACGGGTGCGTGTCTCCACGCCCAGCAAATTTTTGGGTTTTTTTAGTGGAAACGGGGTTTCACCATGTTGGCCAGTGTAGTCTCGATCTCTTGACATCATGATCCACTCACCTCGGCCTCCTAAAGTGCTGGGATTACAGGTGTGAGCCACCGTGCCTGGCCAGAGGTAAAAGATAATCTTTTTGAACTTACTCTCAAATGGTCTGGGAGGGTGAATAAAGATAGATATTGAAAAATAGATTCATAGAAAAATAAAAGTGGTCATTTTATTCTTCAAAATTTATACATATATATTTTATTCGTCAAAATGTTTATTCTTCAAAAATTTTACATATATAAAAATATACATTTTTTTCAGACAGGCTCTCACTTTGTCACCCAGGCTGGAGTGCAGTGGTGCAATCATAGCTCACTGCAGCCTTGACCTCTGGGGCCAGAGCAAAATCCTCCCACCTCAGCTCCCCAAGTAGCTGGAGACTACACGTGTGCACCATCATGCCCAGCTATTTTTTTTTTTTTTTTTTTTTTTTAAATTTTTTAAGAGACAGGATCTCGCTATGTTGCCTAGGCTGGTCTCAAACTCCTGGCCTCAAGTGATTCTTCTGCCTTACCCTCTCAAAGTGCTGGGTTTATGGCATAAGCCACCACTCTCAGCTTAACATTTTGTTTTTAAAGGGGCATTCCATTAGAAAGCCTACAAAGAAAATCTCTATATCTATACAGTACACATTCCTGGAAGTGGACTACCAGTTAAAACAATGGACTCTGTAATCAGCAGATAGCTTTTGTAGAAATTGATTGCACACTAAAATCTAGAGCAATGTTGAGCTCATATAAAGTGGAAACTAGAAAATGTCCCCCCTTAATTAATTAATCAATTAATTAATTGGTTGATTAATTAATTAATTTTTGATATAGAGTCTTGCTCTGTCACCCGGGCTGGAGTGCAGTGGTGTAATCTTGGCTCACTGCAACCTCCGTCTCTCAGGTTCAAGCGATTCTCCTGCCTCAGCCTCCCGGGTAGCTGTGACTACAAGTTCATGCCACCACACCCGGCCAATTTTTTTGTATTTTTAGTAGAGACGGGTTTCACTGTGTTATCCAGGATGGTCTCGATCTCCTGATGTAGTTATCTGCCCGCCTCCGCCTCCCAAAGTGCGGGGATTACAGGCGGGAGCCACCACGCCCAGCCTCCCCTTTTAACTTAGGTGTGGGATGACCTCATTGACAAGCCTCACACACAATGTTCTAGAGGCTGGGCGCGGTGGCTCACGACTGCAATCCCAGCACTTTGGGAGGCCGAGGCGGTCGGATCACGAGGTCAGGAGATCGAGATTATCCTGGCTAACACGGTGAAGCCCCATCTCTACTAAAAATACCAAAAATTAGTCGGGCATGGTGGCAGGTGCCTGTAGTCCCAGCTACTCAGGAAGCTGAGGCAGGAAAATGGCGTGAACCCAGTAGGCGGAGCTTGCAGTGAGCCAAGATCGCACCACTGCACTCCAGCCTGGCGACAGAGCAAGACTCCCTTTCAAAAACAACAACAACAACAACAACAACCACAAAACAATGTTCTAGAAGAAAGAGTTGAAAAAAATGACGAACTGACTTGGATTCTATCTCAGAAGAGGAGAACTTTCAATCTCCATGGAGAGAACTGTGTAAGTTTACTACAAAATGCCATTAATTCTTTATGGCATTGCTTTGCAGGTCAATGCAGTAAATTTTAAAATATCTGAGCATTAAGTATTAACTTTTTGACTCATAATGCTAGGTAGAGCTTCGGGTTAGAGAAAAGAGAGGCAGAACAAAATCTAAGGTCACTTGTTTCAAACTGTGTTCTAGTCTGCTCTTCAACAGCTTGCAATTGAGTTGGGAGGAAAGTTGTTCACATTTGGTTGAGTGAAGTAACAGGGAAACCCACTAGACAGATGATCCCTGACTTATCATGGTTCCCCTTAACATTTTTCAACTTTACTACTGTGTAAAAATGGTATAAATTCAATATAAACCATACTTTAAATTTTGAATTTTGATCTTTTCCCAAAATTAGGCTAATGCAACTGTTCTAAGCACTTTTAAGATACGCTAGGTTAAACTGTGATATTTTTTAGGTTAAGTGTATTAATTAAAGATATAATGTTAGGCAGTTTAAGTATTTAGGCATATTAACTGCATTTTCAACTTTCAATATTTTCAATTTGTGATGAATTTATCAGTACATAGTCTCATTGTCAATTGAAGTAAAGGTTAGTATCAGAATGAGAGACACAGATAAGGTATTCTGTGGAAACTCAGAGACAGAAGAGATAAATATATCCTTCAGCTATGTAAAGCCACCAAAAAATCTGAGAATCGAGCTAAGATTTGTTAAATTTGTACCAAATAATTTTCTAAAAATAAATAACTTTGGATACAAAATCAACATAAATAATCAGTTGCATTTCTATATGCCAACAACAAACAATCTGAAAAAAAAATCCAGAAAGTAATCTCATTTACAATAGCTACAAATAAAATAATATACTAGGAATAAGCTTAACTAAAGAAGTGAAAAGATCTCTATGATGACAACTGCAAAGCATTGATGCAAGTTATTTAAGAGAACAGAAAAAATGGAAAGCTGTTTCATGTTCATGGATTGGAAGAATTGATATTAAAATATCTATAGTACCCAAAGCAATCTACAGATTCAATATAATCTCTATCAAAATACCAATTACATTATTCATAGAAGTAGAAGAAAAATGCTACAATTTATGTGGAACCACAAAAAACTCAGAATAGTCAAATCCAATCTAAGCAGAAGGAACAAAACTTGAGGAATCACATTATCTGACTTCAAATTATACTACAGAGCTATATAAACAAAACAGCATGGTACTCACATGAAAACAGACACATAGACCAATGGAACAGAATAGAGAGCCCAGAAATAAATCCATACTATCTACAGTGAACTGATTTTTGACAAAGGTACCAAGAACATATACTGAGGAAAGGACAGTCTCTTCATGAAATGGTGCCAGGAAAACTAGGTAGGTATCCATAGGCAGAAGAATTAAACTAGACCTCTATTTCTCAAACCAAAATGAATTAAAGACCTTAAATGTAAGACCTCAAACTATGAAACAACTACAAGAAAACATTTGAGAAACTCTCCAGGACATTGGTCTGGGCAAAGATTTATTGAGTAATAAACCACAAGCATAGGCAATCAAAGAAAAAAATGGACAAATGGGATCACATAAAGTTAAAAAACTTCTACACAGCAAAGGAAACAATCAACAAAGTGAAGCGACAACCCACAGAATGGGGGAAAATATTTGCAAACTATCCATCTGATGAGGTATTAATAACTAGAATATATAAGGGCTCAAACAACTCAACAGAAAAAAAATAATAATCCAATTTAAAAATAGACAAAATATCTGAATAAACAATTCTCAAAAGAAAACACAGAAATGTCAAATAGGTATTATGAAAAAGTGCTCAACATTATAGATCATCAAGGAAATGCAAATCAAAACTCTAATGAAATATCACCTCACCCAAGTTAAACTGTCTTTTATCCAAAAGATAGGAAATAATGAATGATGTTAAGGACATGAAGAAAAGGGAACACTTGTCCACTGTTGGTACAGCCATGATGGAAAACAGTATGGAAGTCAGCCAAAAAAATCTAAAAATAGAACTACCATATGATCCAGTAATCCCACTGCTTGGTATATAGCCCCCGAAAAGGAAATAAGTATATTGACGGGATATGTGCACTCCCAAGTTGGATTGCAGGACTATTCACAACAGCTAAGATTTTGAATCAACCTAAGTGTCCATCAGTAGGTGAATGGATAAAGAAAACGTGGTATATATACACAATGGACTACTCTTCTGCC